>NC_139915.1:18566252-19862455 GCF_963514095.1 Eutrigla gurnardus
GACCATCCCCCCAGCTAGGTCTAAAGAGTATGCGTACCGAATTTTGTCCAAATCGGACCAACGGTTTCCGAGAAATGCGCAACGTCCTTTTTTTCATAAAATCCAAGATGGCGGAAAATTTTGGCAGGCGGACTTCTATACTCCCAGTGGCTTTTTTGTAGAGGAGACTTGTTTACACATGTGTGCAAAGTTTCATGTCAATCGGACTTACGGTGCGGCGAAGATGGCGAATCTCCCACTAGGTGGCGCTAGCGAGCAACTTTTTCCTGACCGACGCCAAATTCTCAAATTTTTCACCAGGCCCTATAGACACTCCAATTTGCGTTCGTTTTTTTTTCATGCGAAGGCCCCCAAAACGCAGGTCGTACCCGTGAAAGAATAAGAAAAAACATTCGAATAACAATAGGGCTTCGCAGCCCGACGTTGTCGGCGCTCGGGCCCTAATAATACTCTAAAGTCACACCATACTAAACGGTTAATCAAAACACAGACTTCACGCTCGGCTTTCTTGAGTGTGGCAGAGGCAGGGGAGAGGAAGATTCTTCTTCTTCTTCTTCTTTTTTAATGGCGGTTGGCAAACAACTTTTTGTGCATTTCCGCCACCTTCTGAACTGGAGTGTGGATCAGAATGGTTTTGGACGATTATCGTTGGATGAGAAAAACAACAACAAAAAAATAATCCAAACAAATATTCCATGAGAATATATTTAAAAACAAATAAATCAAACCAAATACAAAAATAAATAAATAAATAAATAAAATAAATAAAAATCCTAACTAACTATGTTATCAAACATATACCATACTAATAATACCTTAATACTTATATTCTTTTAATGAGTCCTGTCTTTTCTAAATACTTAAATATTGCTTTATATCCTACATGCCCTGAGTTCAGTCGTAACACCTCTTTAATACTAAATTTAATTTGCTCCCTACTCAGTCTGTCTTTTAGAAACCTTCTTTGATACTGGTACTTAGGACAATCTATAATTACATGTTCAATAGTTTCTGTATGATTACAGTGTTCACACAAGCCAGTTTCATGTTTCCCTATTAATTTCATTGTATTATTAAGTCCAGTGTGCCCAAATCTCATTCTTGATATTATATCTTCTTCTTTTTTATTTCGACAATTTTCTCTCATCTTTCCTACTTCCCTTTGGATACTGTAGTACATTCTACCTTTGTTTTCCTTGTTCCAACACTCCTGCCACTTCTTCTTCATTTCTAATTTGATTATGCTTTTAACCTCTGCCTTACTATATTTAACTATCATATTAACTTCTACTTTTTTTGTTGCGTTTTTTTGCATATTTGTCTGCCATTTCATTTCCATCTACACCTATATGGGCTGGTATCCAAGTGAACTTCACTTTTACTCCTACTTTGGTAATTCTAAATACACTTTGAGCTATTTCTACCAGAATATCTTGTCTTGATTCTGATTTCATATTTTTGAGACTGATTAATGCACTGCTTGAATCTGATCCAATTATTACTTTGTTTGGTCTATTTCTTTCTACCCACTCAAGAGCTAACAGAATAGCTATCATTTCTCCCGTATATACTGATAAATTGTCATTTATTCTTTTACTTGACATAATATTTAACTCTGGTATGATGAATGCTACTCCTACTTTGTTACTAATTGTCTTTGAAGCGTCTGTGTATATTTTAGTAAATGATGAGTATTGTTCCTCTATATATCTATCTACCTGATCCCTATTTATACTTTTTCCTTTCTTCTTCTCTAACATATGCATATCTACATCTATCTCCCCTATTAGCCAAGGTGGAACAGTGGAAAAAAGTACAGTGGGGCTTATCTCTAGTTCCCCTATCCCTATTTCTTTTACCGCATCTCCTACCGTCCAACCAAAGCTCTTCAGCTGTCTCTTTTCCTTTTCTTGGCATTTTTTAAAAACGTCCTGAGTGGGGTGACTGTCCTTATGGCCCTTTAAGTTTGCCCAGTATGTAAGTGAAATCTGGTTTCTTTTCATTTCTAATGGCATTTCGTTCATTTCTACTTGTAAGGCTGACACTGGGGTTGTTTTAATAGCTCCACAGCAGAGTCTCAATGCCTGATATTGAATTGTGTCTAGTTTATTTAGTAATGTTCTTGAAGCAGACTGGTATATTGTGCATCCATAGTCAAGAACTGCCCTGATTAGCCCAATGTAAACAGTTTTCAGTGACACTCTATTTGCTCCCCACTCTTTACCCCTCAGACATCTAACAACATTCAGTACTTTTTTACATTTTTCAATAATTTTTCCTATATGGACTTTCCAAGTAAGATTTTTGTCGAACCAAATACCCAGATATTTAAAACATTCTACCCTCTCTAAATTTTCTCCATACATTTTAAGCTGAATCTGATCTTGAATTTTCTTTTTTGTGAAACATACTACTTTTGTCTTTGCTATTGAAAATCTAAAGCCCCACTCCCGTGCCCAACACTCTATTTTTCCTATTGCCTCTTGCACTTTCCTACCCATAAACTCTACATTCCTTCCCCTTTTCCACATGACTCCGTCATCTGCAAATAATGCAACTCCAATAGACCTATCTACACTGCTAAACACTTCATTAATCATAACTGAAAACAGTACTGGACTAACTATACTCCCTTGAGGAGTTCCATTTTCCACTACATACTTGTTACTATATTCTTTCCCTATTCTTACTGTTATCAACCTATCCGTTAAAAAGTTTTTAATCCAACTATACATTTTTCCTTTTATTCCCATCTGATATAATTTGATCATTAACCCTTGTTTCCACAACATATCATAAGCCTTCTCAACATCAAAAAATACAGCGACTACACTTTCTTTATTAACCTGTGCTTTTCTAATCTCATTTTCTAAACATGATGCCGGATCTATTGTGCTTCTTCCCTTCCTGAACCCACTCTGGTAGTTCTTCAATAACTCCTTGGTTTCTAGATAGTACCTTAATCTTTCATCTATCATTTTTTCCATAGTTTTCCCTATATGTGATGTTAACGCAATAGGTCTATAACTTTCTGTTAAGCTCGGATCTTTACCTGGCTTACATATAGGTACAATAACTGATTCTTTCCACTTTTTTGGCAAATACCCCTCTTCCCATGTCTTATTATATAATCTTAATAATATTTCTTTACTCCTTTCACTTAAGTTTTTTAGCATACAGTAATTTATTTGGTCTTTTCCTGGCGTTGTCTTCCCAGTTTTCCTTAAAACACTATTTAACTCTCCTATTGTAAATTTCATATTTATTGTACTTCCATCCTCCCCAACCTCCTGCAGAGCCTCTATATTTTTTTCTATTGTTCTCTCCCTCTGTCTCTTTTCCTCATTATTCAAATTTCCATTTCTATGTACCTTTACAAATGTCTTTGCTAGTGCCTCCGCTTTATCTTTACTTTCTATTATTATTTTCCCTCCATCTTTCATTACAGGATATCCATACTCTTTCCTATTTCCAGACATTCTCTTAATCATACCCCATACTCGGTCTAAAGGTGTAGTTCTTCCTAATGAGTCACAGTACTTCCTCCAGTAGTTCCTTTTAACTTTCCTTTATTGTTTTCCTTACTACTGCCTGCTTCCTTTTATACTCAATTAAATTCTGAAGATTATGTGTTTTTTAAGGATTTTAAATGCCTTATTTCTATTTTTAATTGCTTTAGTGCACTCTTGTGTCCACCACGGAACTATCCTTTTCAGTTTATTCCCACTTCTTTTTGGTATTGACTCCTTTGCTGCTCCTAGAATAATACTGCTTATTTCTGCATTGAGATCATCAATTCCCTGGTTTAAATTGACCTTTTTAATTTTCTTTCTGTCAACACTCTATACTTGTTCCAATTTGCTTCTTCAAATTTCCATCTTCCTTCTCTCTCATCCTGTTTCATCTCCCTTTCAGCTCCCAACATCTGTGTAAATAGGATAGTGATCACTCCCTATGGTGGTTCCTTTAAATACTTCCCAATTACTATTCCCGACTAATGACTGTGACACCAACGTAAGATCGACTACTGATTCCGTACCCTTCCCCAAATTAATTCTTGTGCCTGCTCCATCATTTAGACACACCAAATCCTTCTCATCCATTATTTCCTCTAAAATCTCTCCATTTAAATAATCTTTACCCCCCCACACTGTGCTATGTGCATTGAAATCCCCACACCAAATGATATTACCTGTCCAGTGTTCCAATATTAACTCTAGTTTTCCCTTTTCTAGCTTTTTGCACGGATTATAAAAATTTATTATTTTCATACTACCTTTCTTACTACATACTTCAATAACTATTACCTCCAATTCTTCTATTGTATCTAACTGTCTATACTGTATACCTTCCTTAATAAATATTGCACACCCTCCACCATTACCATTGTTTCTATCCTTGCGTATAACTGTATACCCCTTAATAATGAAATCCAGAATTGTTTTGAGCCATGTTTCTTGGATGCATATGATGTCTGGTTTCCTTTCTAAATGTTCAATATGTCCTTTAAATTCCTGTCCATTTGCAATCAGACTCCTTGCATTCCATTGAAGTATTAACATTATGTTATGAATTGTGAAGCTGCCTCCAATGTCCCTTCACCGTGGCTAAGGTCAGTCTGTATTTTCTCCCATGATAAATCTTTCATATTGAGGAATTTAGCTGCTGCCTTTACTATGATTTTGATTTCTCTGTCTTGGTTTTCGCTTGCTCTGAACAGTTGATGACATATGCTAAGAATAGCACTATCCTTTCCATTGGTACTCCTATATTTTCCTTTTGTGCTTGCCCTACCGCCATGCTTGGTTCTTGTTTGCTTTGGTTGACTCCTGCTTCTCTTCTTTCATTGTTACATATCTGCACAGCCTCTGCATATGTCACTTTCCGTTCTGATTTACTTGTTGCACTTCTACTGCCTGTTTTCTAACAACACATCCACCATATGCTGCTGTGTGGTTCCCCCCACAATTACAGCACTTTACGGCATCCTTACTGCCACACTGCCCATACGCATGTTCCCCCACACATCTTCCGCATCTTTGCTTCCCTTTGCATACATTAGCCGTATGACCGTACCGCTGACATTTATAGCATCTTAATGGGGGAGGAACATATTCTCTTACCCTGAAACTCATGTATCCTACCATCATTTTCTCTGGAAGCATCTCATCCGTGAACTGTAGTAGAACCGATTCACTATCTACTTTTTCCCCATTTCTTGAGGCCTGGAGCCGTCTAATTCCTGTGACCGTTCCTCCTTTTAGCACTTTCCTGAGTTCCTCCAGATTTTCTCCTACAGGGATTCAGTTATCACTCCCCTCGTTCCTCTCTTCTCCCCAACTATCTTCTTTTCCACTATTTCTTTTTTACATATCAATTGCAGTTTCATCGCTTTATTTCTCTGTTCAATGTTCTTGCATTTTATCAGCAGGCTGCCATCACGCAGTATCTTTGCCATCTCAATTTCCCCAATTGCCTTTCTCAATCCGGCTGTTAGTGTGATTGGACTGACTGATGTTATCTCATTTCCCACTTTAAATTTAACAATGATCTTATTTTCTTCCATCATTATCTTTTCCTGACATCCCTTCTTTCCTCCTCCTCCTCCTCAAATGCTCGTTTATTTGACTGGCTATTTCTGCTATCCCTTATCCCTCTTCCACCTCTCCTGCTCCCCCTCATTTCCCACTCTGTCTCTAAATCATCATCCTCCGATAATCCACTCCTACTTCCCATTCCGATCCAGTCACAATTCAGATTATGCCAAAACCGCTTATACCGAAGACCTCCTGACTTCAATTTTCGCTCCAAAATCCCTGGTCGCACTCCAGCACTCCAGCACTCCGCTTCCGCCTCGGACGCCACCTGTGCTTGCTGTGGGGAGGAAGATTCTTCTGGTCGGATCGTATTTGAACCTGTGAGCTCTCCAGTTGGTCCAATCAAGTGTGAGCAATCAGCCAATGATCCCATCAGCAGCACACCTGCTCCAGAGTGAGATCCAACTCCTTCACACACACACACACACACACACACACACACACACACACACACACACACACACACACACACACACACACACACACACACACCACACAAACTAAAGGGAGGGAGAGAGACATGTTAGAAACCAAAACAGACAGCCATAACATAAGTGCTGTGCCACAGAAAATTAAAACTAGATTAATCGTTCACAATCACTGATTAGTTATAAGTTCTTTCAACTATTAAACAGATTTTAATTATTGTGCCCTCAGTCCTTATAAGTTAGTAGTACTGTTGGGGTTTACAGTGCATGACTCCAGTAACTCCTTGCTTTGACTTATTTTTGATCTTCTGTTGGATATTAAAGTCCACTGATGGCATCGGAACAACCAGGGAGGAATTTCCGGTAATGAAACATTAGGAGTATACTGCATGTTGCACAAGCCAACACTTTCTGCCTTAGCATTTCCAACCCAGCCTAAGCTCCAGAAGTTCGACTTATCATGCTCTGAGCAGTCCTCTAATATAGCCTTTGCTGGGTGAGATCTTTTATGGCCCTGCAGGTGAACCCAGTATGCCAACATGGGCTTTACCCTTCTTATTCTTAATGGCTCTTCCCCCATCTCAACCTGCAGAGCTGCAACTGGGGAGGTCTTAAATGCCCCACTACATACCCTGAGTCCTTAAGCCTGCTCCACATCCAGCTTCTTAAGGTGACTTTCTGCTGCTGACATATACGCAACACTCCCATAGTCTAATCTGGTTCTCATCATGGTTTGATATATGTTTAATAGAGATTTCCTGGTTGCACCCCAATCACGACCTGACAGGCATCTGAAAAGGTTATTAACATTTTTACATTTGTCTTTTGTCCTCTCAATGTGTTCTCTCCAGGTGAACTTTTCATTAGACAGGACACCCAAAAAACAATGACTTTGACTTGCTCCAGTGTTTTACCATATAACCTTATTGATATGTCTTTATGGCGTTTTGCGAAACATATCACTTGAGTTTTTGCAACTGATAGCTTAAATCCCCACTATTTGCCCACTGTTCCACTGCATCAACCGCTGTCTGCAACTTCTTCTGTAGATATTTTAGATTCCTCCCCCTAACCCATAATGCCCCATCATCAGCAAATAGTGATTTACTTATTCCTCCCCCCACCTCCTCAAAGATGTCATTAATCATGCAGTTGAAGAGTATTGGACTGCACACACTTCCCTGTGGCGTTTTCAACCATACATACTGGTGAATACTCATTCCCTACTCTGACCTCTATCGTCCTCCCAAACAGGAAGCCCAACACCCAGTTATATAGCTTCCCTCCCACTCCTAACTTATCCAGTTTAATTAGCAGGCCCTCTTTCCACAGCATGTCATACGCTTTCTCTATGTCAAAGAACACAGCAACCACCATCTCTTATTTGGCTGAGCTTTCCTAATTTCTGATTCTAGGCACAACACTGAATCCATTGTATTTCTCCCTTTACGAAACCCACTCTAACATGAGAAAATAAGATCTCTACTTTCTATGAAATACATCAACCTCTCTGTAACCATCTTTTCCATAGTTTTCCCTAATTGAGATGTAAGAGCAATAGGTCTATAGTTTGACGGGTCTGATGCAGCTTTGCCTGGTTTTAAATTGGCACTATAATCGAGTGTTTCCATGCAGCTGAATCTCCCCTGACTCCCATACTTTACTAATTAATTTTAATATTACCTCTAGTGACCTGTCATCCATGTTGTCTAACATACAGTTGCAGATATCATCTTTCCCTGGCGCTGACTGCCGGGTGCTGGGGATGACCCCCTTTAACTCGTACACACTGAATGGAAGATCCAGGTACTCTTCTGTTGTGGGTTTTTTCCTGTTAACCCAGGTGTTTTGTGCTAGCATAGTATTCCTTTGTTGCCTAGCCTCTGCTGATAAGTTTTCTGAACTGTGAACTTTGACTAGTGTTTCCGCCAATAGCGTCGCTTTTTCTAAACCACTAACCGCTGTTCTACTGTTACTTGTCAATACTGGGATTGTTATATTCCTTCTGATTCCACTCATTTTCCTGATCATTCCCCAAACCTCCGACAGCTGTACCTCCCAACCTATCTTACTACAATATTGCCGCCAGCATGCATGCTTAGCTGCTCTAACAGTTTTCCTAACCACTGCTTGCGACCTTTTATACTGCACTAACGACCCCATTGAATGATGTTTCTTTAATAGCCTAAATGCCCTATTCCGTTCTCTAATTGCCTGTCTGCAATTTTCATCCCACCACGGCACATTCTTTTTACTTCTGCACCCTGATGTTTTTGGTATTGACTCATTTGCTGATTGTATTACAGCTGTGACTACTTCCTTATTCAACTCCTCCACATCTGTCCATTCCTCTTTATGTAATTGTTCAAATCTGTTTCCTTACGCTGCCCGGAAAAGCTCCCAATTAGCTTTATCAATTTTCCATCTTGGCAATCTTATGTCTTCCTCCCGTTGCAGCTCTATTCCAATCTTAATAGTGATTGGATAGTGATCACTACCCATTAATGTTTCACTTAACACCTCCCATGCAGTGACACCAGCCATTTCATTTGACATCAGCGTTAAATCAATCAAACTTTCTTTGTTTTGAACACAGTCATACCTTGTTCCCCTCCCGTCATTCATACTTACTAATCCTTTATCTTCTATAAATTCTTCTACTATTATGCCGTTTGTATCAGTTCTCTCACTTCCCCATAGAGTGCTGTGTGCATTGAAATCTCCGCACCACACTACTTTCCCCTGCACTTCCCCCAACACCATATTCAGTATATCTATACTCAGTTTGTTACATGGATTATAGTAATTAATTATTGATAGCTCATATTTGCCTGTCCAACTCTCTCTCTCTCTCTCTCTCTCTCTCTCTCTCTCTCTCTCTCTCTCTCTCTCTCTCTCTCTCGCTTTCTTGCTCTCTCTCTCAGGTCTCGATTGTTGTTTCTTATTATTGTTCAATCAAATCAAACGCATAACTGTGGGTTTTGTTGTTTTGGTTTCCAGGTTTATTTTATAGTCATTCTGTCTTGTGTTGTCATGCGTTTTTCTTGTCTTGTCTACTGTCATGTCTGTGGGTTTTTGTAGTGTTGGTTTCCTGTTTTATTTTGTAGTCCTTCTGTCTTGTATTGTCACATGCTTTACTTCCTGCCTTGGTTTCCCTCCTTTTTTCTGTCTCCCAGCTGTGTCTTATTGTCTCTCGTCAGCCTTGCTTCTTGTTCTCCCCAATCACCATAGCCTGCCCTTGTTTCTCCACACCTGTCCGTCGTTTAACCTAATCAGCCCTGTGTATTTAGTCTGTGTGTTTCTGTTCTGTCTTTGCTTGGTCGTCCTGTGTTATCCAGGATGTGTGTTCACCTCTGTCGTGCCTATGTCTCCTGAGGGGTATTCCATCAAACTCGCTAAGCGCAAAGCCGGGCTAATTTCGATAAGCCTCGCTACCTTTAGCGAGAGTTTCGTTCCATCAACGTGACTTGAGGTACTCTCCGCTAAGTAACCATGGGAATTTATCCGACCAAACTAGCCTGCCCTGGGGCAGGCTAACCATCAGGCTTACTTTAGCGGGGGTTTCAGAGAAGTCCGTCTGTCGGAAACAACTGTACCAGCAGAAGGTTCCGCCAATGGTGACAGGCCAGAAAAGAGCAAAAAAGCATAACTTGTAAAATGAGATAGAGACACTTGTTGGGGAAGTGGAGGGCCGGAAAACCATTTTATTTAGTGGCCACAGCAGATAACCAACTCAACAAAGCAGTGCGAGCGGTAACATATTGCAGCTGCATTCAACGCCTTCAGTGGGACAGAGCGGATGGTGACCTGAAGGTAAACTCCATCTTTCTACTCCTTTACCAACATGTATTTAATGTATTGCTTGAGTATTATGAGACATTAAGACTGTGTTGGCCTTTCACTAACGTACCCCTTTCTCATGGAATAACCTCCCTCTGGACATCAGACTGTCCGATTCTGCATCCCCTCCACCTTCAAAATAAAATGTGTTTATTAAACTGGACACTGCAACAGCTACTTTTATAGGCCTAAATTGGGGGTAGGGAGGGAAACGAGATGAAAATTCTGCTGTTGAAATTGAATGTCTATCAATTCTTGTTTTTTTCCTCCAAAACAACTAATAAAGAGAGCTTAACAACCTTCACTAGTACGCTCGGTTGTTAATTGGTTGTCTGGATATTAACGACGTCTTTTGAAGTGATCCTTTCTCTCTGCCATGGTTTCCTCCACAAGAACAGCTGTCAGCTAATGGGGTTTGAGATGTGGCCACATCTCTGCTATTCAGGAAACCCTGTCCTCTCCTCTGCCACTAGACAAGTCAAGCACGATCACGTAATTCCCATTTTGGGTTATTACTTTCAAAATAAACCCATGCTGGCCAAATGTCTTGCATAATATATTCATTATAGACCTTTTATCCTACATTTGATAAATCAAATGACCACAATTAAGAGTCAAAAGAACTAAGAAGACACAACGATGTATTCAGATAAACCTTTGGCCCATTTCACGTTTCTTTTACAGTGTGTGGGTGGAGCCTATTTGACTTTTAAAAAGGTGTCAAAAGTTGTACATATGCCTTGATTACTGGTTAAACACTGTGGCAGGGCCTCTGTTGGAAAATCCTAAACATAGGCTACTTTCAATTCAGCCCTCTGAGATGAATGAAACATATAGAAAATAGTAAACTGGTTACAATACCCATCAACAATGTCACTCATAACTAAAACCAATGTCTTAGAAATAACCTACTGAGAAACTTGAGAAAGATGTGACAGTGAAATGTCCTCCTCACTAACTTGATAGTGGACTGCAATAAAAAAACACTTGCATTAAGACGATCCTGGTGAATTTCCATGATAGTTGTAAATATCACAAGTTACTTGATTTGAAAAAAGCCCACTAGCTTGAGATCATGATAGAAATTGAATTAATTTATATTCTTATTTGTCGTCTTATTTAAGATTATTTGATTTTTTTCTATTTCAACAAAACAAAATGCAAAGTGATACCAGTGTGTTCAATTGCCATTTTACTAGTCTTAAGCATATTTTGATGATTATCAGGATAATATTGTAAATTTTTTTGCCAGGCTAGTCGTGACATGAAATATTAATGTCATCCCATTCCTAAGTGACACCATTGTCGTTTTTCATTTTGTTGGTGAAGCTATAAAAGTAATCGTATGGACACGTTTACTTTGAAAGAAATACAAGCATTTCCGGTTCCGCCAGCCTTTCTGCCCGAACGTGACTCACCTCACGTCGCTGTTGCTGCAATCCTCAACGCTTGTGACTGATGAGTGCAGTGTCGTGGGCTCTCCTGGCTGTGTCTTCGGCGTACATTTCCCCGGGTTTATTCGGTGTTCTGTGAAACATTTTCCCCGGAGGTGAAGCCCTACACGTCGTTGGAAGATGTCTGTGGCCGGGCTGAAAAAACAGTTCCACAAAGCCAGTCAGGTATGGAGACGCCTGTTATTGCTCGCTCATAACGACAGTTGTTTGTGTGTGGACCGTGTTTGTAAATAACGGTGAACGGAATCGGTCTTGGTGTGATCAGAAAACACAAGAAGCAGCGAACTTCAACACCGTAACGTCACATGTGAGTGTTGCGGATTGTGACACCGATTTCGATGCTATCTCGGCGTTCTGTGTAACGTTACTAATTCATTCAGATAAGTTGGCTCTGCACGGAGACATCGTCACACCATACTCCATTAAAATATCCGAAGATTAAGTGCATTCTTGCAGATTGGTAAACGCAGATGCGTTGTTTGAATTAATTTCAAAGCTTTAAATTAACCCCAAACCGCCCTGGATATTTCGGCATTGTTATTGACGTGTTATTCACCTCACTGCGCACCACAATATGCAATTTCTAATAGTAACGTCAGACCTCACTGCCGTTGTTTCCAAGCTAGTAGCAGTGGCAGAAACATGGTGATATCATAAGAGCTGTAGGAAAAGTGAACATATTTTTTGTATAGGCAAAGGCGTCCGACATGTTGTGCCTGAGTTGTGACGTTATCTCTCTAGGAGAGAAATAAGTTAACAAGTAGCTAAGACCTCATTTTAATATAAAATTATGTGTTACAGTAGCTATTGTGGTTGTATTTGGGGAGTGGGCATGGCTAATTATGTTTTGTACTGACCTCAGCTTTTTTCTCATCCAGTGGTATGTCTTGACCACCTTAGGAAGCAGCACCCTGTCTCCAGGAGACTAGCAGTCCGTTTCAAACGGGTAGTACTTACAGGTGCAGTGACTCAGAGCCCCCAGGCCTTTTCCTAATAACCATTTAACACACAGAGGTTGTGGGCATGCATCTGGGCATGCATCCACGGCTCACAAACGTACATTACTCATAAAATTCCAGTTTGAGCAGTTTGCATTCCCACGGCCTTCTGCCACATACACGGTGAGTAACTGTGAACCAGTTTGAACACTCCACTCGGATTGAAAACCAATACTGCCTGGTGGATTAACTGTCTGTCTGCAGGAGCAAGGATGGGACAATATAGGATGATGAGAAAGGAAAATTGAGCCTGATTAAAAAAAATTACTAAAATATATTTTTTAATTTAATAGTAAAATCCTATCCTTTATTGAGGTGCATATCAACATCTTAAAGGAAAAGTTTGGAATTTTGGACATAGGTCCTCATTTCCAACTTACCCGAGGTGATATAGGTCGGTGGAGACCGTTTTCAGCACAATTGGTCCAGTCCTTATATTTGCACAAGTCACCGTTGCTAACTGGTGTTGAGCTAGCGCACGTCAACGGTAACATCCAGCCTGTCACTAAAAACAGCTTTAACTGCTCCGCAGAACACCCGAGACAAATGTATTATAACGTCGGACTATCGATGTACATGTCAGTGTTCCTTTAAGATTTGATCATTTTTCACCAAGAAAGATTTGTCTTATCTGTGACGCAATAATAAATATTTGTTTCTTTTAAGGTCATTCCAGTACGTTTATGCACCAGTTTCAAGTATGTTTTGATGATTATTGGGATAATATTGTGAATCACAGTTATTTATTCTTTATTTAGCTTTTCTTCCTAAACCTAACTCAGTAGGTTGTTGCCTAAAACCAAGGTTCCCGTGTTGCTTAATGTCGTCCCGACTGGCAAAAAAAAAAAAAAAGAAAGTGCTGTTACAAACTTAAATTGAAATACATGTGTTGAAAGTTGTGCTGAGCGACATGGAAAAAAATGGAAAACTTGTGTAAAAAGTGAGTGGCGTGAACTTCCCAGACCAAATCCCATCTAGATATGAGGTGGGAAGCGCTGACATTAATGCTGACCTCAGACCAGCATCTCGTTGAATCATAGAACAGACGGCACATTAGAGATGACCCTCATGTCCCCCCACAGCACAGCAGAGGACGTCTCACGTTTGGCACAGAGCTCTCGCAGCGGGACATGAATGCCATTCCTCAGTTCATGTGCTCGAGCTGAATGTCAACCTGCCACTTCCTGTTTGTCGCGGCATGCGAGACGCTCACACTTTGATCGAGATACTTGCACATTGAACTGCCACATGAAACAGCCCGTTTTGAGGAGATAACATGCAGCTCTCTCAAGTGGGATGTTATCCACTCGTTTTTATTCATTACACAGGATGAAAAAAAATGAACTGCAGGCTTTTCCTCAGGTCAACAACATAGTATTTTCAGTCATGCAGTGGCGAGCAGGCAAGCTTTTCTTCACGTCACCTGCAGTAGTTTCCTGCTAAAAGAGAAACTGTGTGAAAATAAATAATAAGCGTGTATCAGACCCTTCGCCCCGGCAAAAACAAACAAAAGATCAGCTTTTAGAACTAACTGTATGTCATGATGTATGTCAAACGATATTGTTTGCTGTTTCACCTGCTTCCTGGAGTGGAAATGTGTTCTGACACCAGCGATAGATACTTGGGAAAGGAAGCACTTCCTGTTTATTTCAAACTGTATCTGAGTCTTTTTCCACTATTATTGAGAAAAGGCCGAGGGGGATTTTTTTACATGAACCACCATGAACTTCAGAAGTGTGCAGTGTCCATCGCCCTCTAAGTCAATACTGATCGACTGAATTGTATGAAGCAGAAAGCGACTGCTGCACGTTTCCTGTGGGGTGGAGCTTTCAGTTAGGACGGCAACTACTTTCTATTAACCTGTTGGATCCATTTTTTGGATTAAAAAATCAATACATTTTTGAAATGTCAGAATAAAATGACCACCGCAATTGAGCCTAAGATGATACGTTTCAGGTGTCTTATTTTATGCAGCCGGACTTCCAGTTTACAATGATAGACAACAGGAAAGCAGCAAACCCAACATATGAGAATAATTAAATACTTGATTGATTGATTAGAGCTCCACATAGTGCTGGGCGGTATGACCAAAAATTTATATCACAGTATTTTTCAAAATTACATCGGTTTCACGGTATTTGACGGTATTTTTTTTTTTTCTTTCAAGCACGACTGGGTGTTAACCTCATTTTCTAATAATTTAGAGGATGATTACTGCAGTAAATTGGCTTGGAATGACATATTTTACTGTCATGAGGAGTGAATATTGTAGAAAAACATTAATGTCCACACTAGTATTAATGATGTGAAGGAATCAGAATGCATGACTGTTGCAGTCAAAATACAAGTTTTGCAACTTGAAAAAACATCTTTTGTAAACCAACTGGCTACACAATGAAAACAATACGTCTCCTGTAACTGCAAAATGAAGACTTCTTTATCCACTGAACATAAATTAAGGCAACATCCATAAATAATATTGAAACAAATAAATAGAAAAAATAAATAGTTCCACCGTTTGCTATTCTTGACGTAGGCAGTCCCCCTAGCAAACGCGTCTTTGAGTGACATTTGACTCGTCTTTTCTCCCGCAGTGCCAACTGCGGCTAGAACTTTAGCCCGACAGCATTTGCAGAATATTGTTGTTTGTTCAACTTTGGATTTTTTAAAGCCGGAGAATTTCCAAACAACAGACACGGCTCCTCTTTTCGGCACAAGTTCTTCTTTTTCATTGCTTGCTCGGTTTCAGAACTTTCGCTGTGTTTATCCATTTTTTCGCCGCTCAATGACGTCCGTACACTCAACACAGGCTGTGCTCTCACATGTTGCTTGTTTGGTGCAGCTGCTAAACAGCCCCCTCTCAATGTCCGGCGGCGCGACGTTCCGCCGCTCTGCGTTCCCAACGTTCCTACGCTACACACTCACTGGTATTGGGGTATATGAAAAATTAATATCATAAAGAAAAAACACCGGTATTCGGTATGAACCGGTATACCACCCAGCACTAGCTCCACATGACAACATTTACAAAGCATTAGAAATGAACCCTTCACTCCCTTCACTATCACTTCAGCACCTAAGAAGTATTATTTTCAATCTACTACCTGTGCTATGAAATGAAAGAAGCATCAAAACTGAATTGAGTGTGAGACGCTGTAAGGACACTGGTGACACATGACCTAGCTGTTAGCCGAGGGCCAGTCTGTCCCACCCAGAGACATAAAACCACTATCAAGGGGGTAACGTGGAGAAGCGTAGCGAGGTGGATTACGTGAGTCTCTTTTAACGTGATGCTTCATCCACTCTGATCACATGGAGGAAACGGCACAGATATGGTCAGTTGAGTGACAGCTTCGTCGGACGTTTTGAGTCCTCTGCCTCTGTGGTCCTGCCTCTATCTGTGAGCGGATAATGCCATGGCTGTTGTTTTCTGATCTTCTGCTCAACCAACTGCACAAAGTCCACAGTACAGTTTTATCACCACGAACACCGCGTACACGCTAATGTGAGGCAGGGTCCTAAAAATCTGCACTTAGCCAATTTCTTTATCCTTCGCCAGGATTTCCGCTTCATCTGAACGGTAGACTCAGATGTATTCACTTTAGTGGCAGGTGAATTAGAATTGTTTCATGTATTATGTGGACTTGTTTCTAAATGAACTGACAAAGAAAATTAATCAATGTCAAGGTGCACGTTAGGTTTGGTAAATAGAGAGTTCATGTGCTTCTTTGGGTTGAGACGAGACGAGACATGTCAGAGTAAGGCCATGTCCACATGGCAACGTTTTTTGTGTGCAAACTTGCATGTTTGGGTCGACTGTCCACATGGACCCGGAGTTTTTGGTGCCTGTAAACACACTCTTTTGAGACCAGGGGCCTGTACTACGAAGCAGGATTTGTGCTTAGCGAGGTAACTTAAGCGTTAACTCTGGGTTTTCCGTCCTACGACGCTGGTTCACTTCTTACCGGGTACATCGCCATGGTAAATTACGCTGTGGAGCTAACCTGCTCCGGAGCAGGTTATGTTCCTGGTAAGAGATCAACGTGGAGAAACACACCGCCGACTGACCAATCAGCTCTCTTGGTGCGCGGATTAAAAAAAGCTTGGTGGATTGGTGGAGAGCTCAGCCACTCTTCAAATTTGCTACTTCATTTCGACAAGCCAAATTTTTGGAGAAGTTTAAGTACCTACCATACCAGGTTATACTTGAGCTACACCCCTGACAGGCCATGTCTGGAAGCTATTAGTAAGAGATATACACCAGGGCTCCAGAGTGCGACCATTTTGGTCGCATATGCGACCCAAATTTTTATGAGTGCGACTGAAAAAAATTGTAGGTCGCACTGGTGCACCTAACGCTGCTCGGGTGAAAAAAAAAATCATAAGCGCAGCATCTCTTTATGTTCTCCTGGCGGTATCGTGGTGTAAACCAATAAGAGACAGAGCTCGGGCGGGTCCTTGCCTCTGATTGGCTGTGGTCCATTTCACTGCTGTAAATTGTGTCCGTTCGAAAATGCGAGCGAGCAGAGCAGGTACTCTGAGCGCTTCGACGCTGAGCGCTTCGATTTTCTTTGAAAATGAAGAGAGGCAGAAAGCCTCGCCCCGAGACTAATTAAAAAGCCCAAAAATATGCCTTCAGACAGGACTGGTTGAAGCAATTTCCCTGGCGGATGTACGATGAAGAAAGGGACTCAATGCACTGCATTTATAATCGGGAGTGCGGTCAGCATTTGGCCGGTAATAGTGCGTTTGTGGAGGAGTCAACAACATTCCGCATCGAGACATTGAAAAAGCACAATATGTCCAAAAAGCATACTACATGCCGTGATAAGTGTGTTAATAAAGTGGCCCCTCATCCAGCTGCATTTCAGCGTCAGGCTGTATCAATCACGTCCGCTGAGGAATCTGAAATGATTATAAAATTCAACGTCGCATACAATATTGCAAAGGAGGAGTTGCCGTTCACTAAATTTAAGTCCGAAATTATTCTGATGAAAAAAATGCCGACACTAAAGAACAAGACAGCTGCGGAGGTTGGAAACGCCACGTACACGTCATTCATGACTGACGGCAACACAGACGTCTCTACGAAGGAGTGCGTTATTGTCTACTGCTGCATTTTGCATAAAGGGAGGCCGGTCAACATGTTAATTGGACATGTCCGGTGGAGCATGGACACGCACAGTGTTTAAAGGCCCACATTACAGCATGAGAGATCATGAATGGGAAATTGTATAGTAGCCTATTCCTAATATTATTAAAAATGAATAGCCTAAGTAAAAATATAATTAGGCTAGGCTAAGATCACATAAACAGTTTTCCATTTGCAATCTATAGACTAGTGACCTGTATGATCTTTTTATTCTTTAGGAATTTATGCTGCCACAAAGCAAGCATTTACTGCGCTTGGGCATCAGTGTGCAGATTGGCTGGAGAAAACGGGTGCTCTGGGTGCTGCAGTTAACCTAGGCCATAAGGGGGTGTCATTATGTAAAAGGAGAGCGATGAAAAGGTGACCTTTTGGTGTTAAAGGGGACGCAATGAAAAAAAAGTTAGGCGCACCAGTGCAACCAATGCAAAAAGTTAGTCTGGAGCCCTGTACACTGTAGAAAATTTGAAGGCCACAGGTGAGATAGTTTTCCAGATATTGCTTGAATTAGGGATGGGTAAAAATATCGATTGAGCAATGCATTGCGATTCTTTTCCCCGCAATTCAATATCGATTCAGCAATCTTCTGAATCGATTCAAGCGCCTGGCCAGTGGGGGCGCTGTGACCGACACCCTCGTGTGATTCGCGCTGTATGGACGGGGGCCGCACTAGACCAAACCATTACAATATGGCGACCGGAGTGAGTACAGCGTTCACACCGACCACGGAATTGTTAAGCGATAGTGTAGTTCACACCAGACGCGGAGCGCCGCGAATAGGCGCAGCCCTCCCGCGCCGTGAAGCGATCGTTTCGGCGTCTGCTCTATTTTTTGCACGTGCCGCGAGCGAACGCGTCAATTCTGGCAGTAAATCACACAAAGAAACACCGGCCGATGTGAACCTGTTACATGCACTGTAGTTCAGTGTTTAAGCAGTGTCCTGTTTTATCATGCTATGAGTTATACCACGGCTGTTCATAAGGCATGAAACTAAATAAATTATTTGAAAAAATGATTTGGTACTCTTACTTGTGTATTTCTACTTGATACTGAATCGATATCGGAGCATTTCAATCAATATCGAATCGAATCGATATTGAATCGAATCGTGACCCAACGAATCGAAATCGAATCGAATCGTGAGATTCTAAACAATACCCAGCCCTAGCTTGAATCCAGATAAAGGGCTGGATTTGGGTATTTCAAAACGTAAGGCAAAGATCTGGATCAGCTTGATACCAAAATTTCAGGATCATTTGGATCCCACCTCAGAGGTGGATTTGACTTGGATTGACAATGTCTCAGCTCCGCTTCTCCTAGATATTGTTACTCAAGATGTTCATTACACTTAATCTAAATTGTCAGTGCATTACTTGAAACAAATTGGAGTAATTTAAGAACATTTAAGGTGTAGCAAAAGTGTTTGGCTATATGTTTGTGTACAAACGGATTATTTTACTTAACCAAATCAGATGCTATTTTGCTTTAAATTACCACAATTATGTTTAGTGAGAGCCTTCTACATAAAGGGAGACAAATTAGGATGGAAAATCACTGATCGAACTATAATACATGAAAATAATACAACTACAATTTCAAACACTTTCCAGCACTTTACTCAAAATCCAACAATTTATCACTGCAATTGAAGCATTTCCAAGGATTTCCAGCACTCATCCAGACCCTGTCCTTAATAGCTGAGTGGGCTCTGAAATAGAAGAAAGGGAAGGAGTATGAGTAATATCTTTGTCCACAATTGGATATTTGGAATCCACAATAGTCACAGAAATCGTGTGCATGATGACAACAGCATGATTTTCCCAGCATTACTGTAGCATTCTGACACTTCTGAATGAACTGCATAATTCATACACAACACACATAGTGTGTGGTCTGTACACATGTAGCCTATTTTCAGTCTCCTGTGTTGCCAATGACGTAACGCTAATAAACTCCGAACAAGTTGATGTTAGTTTAAACAGTTATGGTATAATTTACGTTACATTAATTACCTTGTAAATCAAACCATGGACCGCAAAATTCGTAAACAAAGCCAGCGACCGCTAGCCCGCTAGCTGCTTAACACGCAAGTCAATGGAGCCGAGTTAGCTACCGTTAGCACTGCCGCAGCTCAATTAGAGATCGCTCCAGCCTGGTTTTCAGTATGTGACAATTCATATAGTTAGCTAGCACGATATGTTGGTTGGCGTTCATATGGTCCTTAAACCGCTCAACATTAGACGATGGTAAACTTACATTTTTGACGTGAAAGTCGTGCTCCCAGCTGCTCCTTCCGTGAAGTAGTCCGCCATGTTTCAGATCCGGAGACTTGAGATTTGGTAATCCGTATCCAGCCAGGTCGGGATCACGGTGATCCACCCGGCCAGTGTTTTGAAATACTCAGATAAAGTCAGCAGGATCACCTTGATCCATGACTGAGAAAAGGAGGATTTCATTATCCGGATTATTCTGATCCGGATTACAAGTTTTGAAATACTGGGCCCTGATGACACGGCAAATTGAGGCCCTTTTTAACTGCATTGTAGACATCAAGTCATGGATGGCAGTTAACTTCCTACAGCTCAACCAGGACAAAACTGAGGTTTTAGTTATAGGTCCTGAAGGCCAGAGAGAGAAACTTTTACCAAAACTTCAAGATCTTAAACCAACACAATCAGTGAAAAATCTGGGCGTGATTTTTGATTCTGAGCTGAATTTTATCCCACATATCAGAAATATGACAAAAATAGGTTTTTATCATCTTAAGAACATAGCCAGAGTCCGCCCGTTACTCTCCCAGGCCAGTACGGAGGTGCTAATGCATGCTTTTATTTCCTGTCGTCTAGATTATTGTAATGCCCTGCTCTCTGGTCTTCCCAAAAAGAGTACTCTAAATCTCCAATTACTACAAAACTCAGGACCAGATGGCGAGAGCACATTACACCGGTTTTAAAATCGCTGCATTGGCTCCCTGTCCGCTTCAGGATGAATTTTAAGGTTCTTTTACTGGTTTTTAAATGTCTTTATGGCCTTGCGCCCTCCTATTTATCTGAACAGCTTTTACCATATCAACCCCCGCGGACCTTGAGGTCCTCTGGCACTGGCCTTTTATCCATACCACATGTAAGAACTAAAACCCACGGTGAGGCAGCATTTAGCCACTACGGCCCCCACCTGTGGAACAGCCTGCCGGAGAACCTCGGGTCTGCATAGACTGTTGATATTTTTAAAGGCAGGTTAAAGACACACCTTTTTAATCAGGCTTTTAACTAATATTTTAAATTCCTTTTCATGCTGTAGCTCATGCTGTTTTAACGTCTAGGAATGCTTTTTCCACTGTTGCTGTCCATTGCAGAGGAGAGTTGTAGTTTTCCTCATAGGAGGTGAGCTCTGGGTTGTGTGTGTCTAAGGCTGTGTGTGTCAGTCTTATCTTTTGCTCAGGTTGCTGTGTGTCTCTAGAGGAGACACATTTGATGTATCGTTAGCACACAGTGATTGTATGGAGAATTTAATATCTCCCAGTAAACATTGGCCGTCTGCCAAAAACTTTTCTGCCATTTTCTCTTCATCTTTTGGATCTTTTTTTCTGACATCTTACTATTGTTTCAGCAATATAGCCGGATTTACACTCCTTTCACTTATCCACAAGTTTCTGCAACATTTGAAACACTATTACACGTGTTTTCAGTCTGGGTGAATGGCACAGTGCCCGAGTGAGGACCTGATCAAGAAGCTTCTACACAGCAGTCTATCACTCTGTGACCTTGATCATTCACACGTTTTAATTCACCAACTTGACTGAAACACCCTAACTAAAGGCGTGTAGTGGGATTAACACAGCCGTTTCAGATCTTCACCAATCAAATGAGCTCCTCTCCTCACCTTTAATGCGTCAAGGCGAGGTGCAGTGCAAGTTTCGTCACTTGACAACCCAATGACAGAAGACAGGAGCAGCAGCGCCAGATGGCTGAGAGAGATGTGAACTTGTTAGTTTTCATCACAGTTTCAGCTGTGTTAATTCAGTCAGGCTGAGTTTCCATTACGCGTGTCATAAGCCTTTGATCTGATGTCAGATGTGACGGGACAATCTATATAAATTCACATGTTGATTCAATTAGTTGCATTAAATAGTGTTTGTTGTGATTATTTATTGCATTTAAATGTGCCTGGAACTGTGGAAACCTGCCTGTGAGGTCTTGGTGATGTGTGTGCACTGCGCGCCGGTGAGCCAAACTGCCACTCCACCAGCTGTAATTCGCCTTGCGCCGAGAGTAGACCAGGTTGGAGCTGGTGGGCTTTCGGCGCAGTCTCGGCGCGACTTTTTGGCACGAAACTTCCACTGCGCCAAGCTGAATCTGTGACGCCTCCCCCTGCTGTGCCGCCACACCCATCTGGGCGCAGGCGATCCACCAAACTGCCAAACTGACCGTGCGCAAGGCTGCGCTGGTCGAAACTTGCATTGCGTCGGCTCCACCACCCTGCGCCACCCTGCGCTGCGCCACGAAACTAGGGCCCAATGACCCATGCACAGTGAAAATATCAATCCATCAAGTACAGGGCAGGAATTTCACGACGGCGGCATCACTTAATGTGTCATCATCACCTTCTCTTAAAAAAAGGGGGATTTGACTTCTGCGGCATCGTACGTAAACAGCACAAATCTAAAATGAACAAAGTAAAAAACAGTTCTAACACCATCCATGAAATTCCTCTGAGAGTGCAGAGGACACTGAGCCCATCCTAGCAGGGAGTGGACATTGAAGAACAGCCAAGCCTAGTCCAAATCTATTGCAGAGATGCTGCGTATCAAGGCACCCACCGGCATTATGCCAGGGCCCACCAGATATGCCATATCCAGAATTCAGGATGTGGCATCCTCCTTTTGATTTTTTTTTTTACTCCTGACATGATCCAGCAGATATTGGAGATTACAAACCTGCATGGGAGGCGTTCAGTGACAGGATGGAGTGATTTGGATGCCCAAGAGATTTGTGCATACATGGGACTTCTCATCCTGGTAGGTGTGTACAGGTCTAAAGGAGAATCCACTCGCAGTCTGTGGGATGACCAGAGTGGGAGATCAGTCTTCAGGGCCACCCTGTCCCACAAACGATTTCAGATGATAAGCGCCAGCCTCCGATTCGTTGACCAACTCACCCATCCTTCTCGACACAGGGAGGACAAGCTGTCGGCTTTCCGGAGTATATGAGAGAGAAGTAGACAGAGCGCCCTCCACCCCTATTCAACCCAGGGGATGACATTTGTGTGGATGAGCAGCTCGTACCCTTAAGAGGATGCTGCAAATTCAGGCAGTACATGCCCAGCAAGCCAGCTAAGTAGGGTTGGGCATCGAGATCCGGTTCCAAATAGGAACCGGTTCCTAACCTCCGGTTCCGGAACCGTTAAGAAGCTGTTGGAATTGAGATCTTTTTTTTTCGGTTCTTAAACGTCTGCACTAGTTTGTTTGTTTTACTCCGCTCGCACTAGTTTGTTTGTATTACTCCGCCCGGTGTGCGGAGACTCCGCGATAGAACGATCAGTAACGAGTAGTCTAACGCGCTAATATTGCCTCTAAACATCTACATTTACATTTACATTTAGGTCATTTAGCAGACGCCTTTGTCCAAAGCGACTTACAATAAGTACATTTGTCAAAAGAAGTCATCTAGAGTCACAGCATGGCACAACACATTAAAAGAGCAGGTCCCGCCCGGTGACGGTGAAAAGGCGCAGCGTGTGAATAAACAAGACGAGTTCTGAATTTCACAGAGCTCCTGCCAACACAGTTTGTGCTGAAATGCGAGTGGAGTCTCTCTTGAGTCTTTAGTGGAGAAATGTGTCGCTGCTTGCTGGCCCCGCCCCCTCCCTTCGTCATCACGCCGCTCATACTTGAGGACTGTGCTCATTTGTTTCATAAAACCAATCCTTGCTGCTCTAATGCCGGTTCAATATTTATAAAATGTTCATTCTTGATGTTACTGCCATTACAATATGCAAACAATTATTTAAGTTAAGTGAAGTCAAGA
The DNA here is from genome assembly GCF_963514095.1 of Eutrigla gurnardus. Lineage (NCBI taxonomy): Eukaryota > Metazoa > Chordata > Actinopteri > Perciformes > Triglidae > Eutrigla > Eutrigla gurnardus. The sequence continues at coordinate 18,589,745 of NC_139915.1, forward strand.
AAGACTGTCTTTATTTTTTTTATATAAAAACATGTATTTTCTATCAGGACATAGTTTTCAAGTGCAACTTAAAATGGATACATTGTTGATGTTACTGTTTATTATTATACTGAGTATTGGCAAAAGCGGTAGTCTGATGCAGCTGTTGAATGTAACTAATAAAGTAACTTGTAATCTAACTTAGTTACTTTTTAAATCAAGTAGTCAGTAACTTAACTAAGTTACTTTTTAAAGGAGTAGTCAGATTACTTTTTCAAAGTAACTGTGGCAACACTGGACCTGTTGACCTGCACCTCAAAGAATCGGAATCGAGAATCGTTTAGAACAGGAATCGAAACAGAGGATTGGGATCGGAATCGGTAAAATCCAAACGATGCCCAACCCTACAGCTAAGTACGGGCTGAAAATCTGGGTCCACGCAGATGTCGCCACATCATATGCCTGGAGGTGCCAGGTATATACTGGGAAAGCAGCTGGTGGAGCTCCGGAGATAGGCCAGGGAAAGCAAGTCATCCTGGACATGACTGAGGGGCTCAAGGGTGTCACACTGTATGTTACATTTTTTACATCCTACTCACTTGCCCAGGAGCTATTAAAGAAGAAAGTGGCCCTGGTAGGGACCATCAGGGCTAACAAGCCTGAACTTCCCCCCAAACTCAAGCAGACAAAGGAGAGAGCTGTCTTCTCATCACTGTTTGCATTTACTACCACCACCACAGCAGTGAGCTACATCCCCTGGCGGGGAAGAAATGTCCTCCTTCTGAGCAGCAAACACCGGGAGCCAGCTGTGAATCAGGATAAGAAGCAGAAACCACAAATAATCACCGACTGCAATCGCTGCAAGGGTGCCGTGGATAACCTTGACAAGTATGTGGCATGCTTTATTTGTATGCTTTTATTATTTTTATTACTATCATGAATTGATTCCAGTCTTAGTCTACTTTAGGTCTGCAGCTATCAAATCTTTTTGTAATCAAGTAATCTACCGATATTCCATTGATTAATAGAGTAATCAGATAAAAATTAACATTGTCTACAGTTCCCATAATACACTGTTAATTTATTAACACATTCTGTCAATGACTATAAACAGGAATAAAGATAAACTAAAAAAGAAAGGAGAAAAAAGCTAAAGATAAATGAGGATTGAGATGCGCGAGACAGGACCGGTGTCTTACAGCGTGAGGGGAGACACCGAGACAGGACCGGTGTCCAGGGACGCCCCTGCCTACACGCAGAACATGCACAGTGCGTAGGGCCCCGCGATCCAATAGGGGCCCCGTTTGCACAAAGGATGCGCATATGCACAGCCGTGGGGCGCGCTACTAGATCAGCTGTCAGCACGAGGCAGGGGAAGAGAGAGAAGAAGAGACCTTTTTTTTTGTAATCTGACACCGCACGCGCCGTCACTGCAATGATTGACAGCAATTGATCTGACCAATCACTGGTCAGATGCGCATACGCTGCAGGCACTTGTCAAGCAGCTGCAGGTGAAGACGTGATGGCTTTGAAAAGAACCTACGAGTCAGTCAGTTTTTTGTAGACACAAGTTGAAGTTACTGTTAATTTTTAATTGTTCTTTGTGACCCAGATTTATTTATTTTTATTCAGTGGGAAGTTATTTTTCCTGCCTGTTAATTTACTTTGAAGTTACTTTTACATTTTACTCACTCTTTCTGAGTCAGCTTTATTTATTTTATTTATTTATTTAATGGGCTTTATGCACAGCTCTACTACTTCCTGGAATAAGCCAGCTCGTTTATTTCCTGTCTTACATTATTGGACAAACTGATTAATCCAGGTGTGCTTTACCATTGTTGTGAGGTCAGACACACTTGGATTAATCAATTGGTCCAATAATATAAGACAGGAAATAAACGAGCTGGCTTATTTCAGGAAGTAGTGGAGCTGTGCATAAATCACATTCAGTGTGAATTTAGGTTTATATTTTTGTTCTTTGTTCTTACTAATAAAGGTTGTCAAGTTCAATGGCATTTCATTATACTGTCGTTTTGTACTTAATATACATTTGGGATTTGGTAGGGTCGGGGGGTGCTAAGCGAAATTTTTTCGCTTAGGGCCCCATTTTGGTCAGGGGCAGCCCTGCCGGTGTCTTACAGCGCGAGGGGAGACGTGAGACAGGACCGGTATCTTACGGCGCGAGGGGAGACAGTGAGACCGGACCGCTATCTTACGGCATGAGGGGAGACAGTGAGACAGGACCGATAACTTACAGTGCGAGGGGAGACAGGTGTTACGGGCACAGAAGCTTTCTGTGCGAAAAAAAACTTTTCCTCACAAACATTCAGTGAAGAAGAGACCGGGGTCAGAGCCAGTCAGAGACGAAGACCCGCCCCAACTCGGCCTCTGATTGGCTCAGACCGTGGTGATTCATCTATGTATGCTGTGGGGAAAGAAACATGACGCTACACATAAACAGACCCGCTGAATGGAGGACCGGTGCAACCAAGGAACATATTAAGCCACACTTAACTGATGTTTGGTTGCATGTGCGCCCTAAATGTTTGCACTCTGGAGCCCTGGCTTCCTCAAAAAACGGTCCGTGTGGAACAATGATCCCTGCTGAGCAGCCGCATTATGTCTTTGCCTCGAGCATTTTTTGGAATCAAGCTACTTGAATAACTTGAGTAATTGTTTCAGCTCTAGTCTATTTATTCTCACTGATTTCATGTTTGTTTGCTGTAAATAAATATGTATTATGAATGAATTATATAAAATACTTGTGAATGATGAGGAAGGACATTTATTGATTTATATTTTCCTTTTTCTTGGTCGTTTGTAGGTGGTCAGCACCTACAGCTGTAGGAGGTGGAACCATCGGTGGCCTCTGGTCCTCTTTTTTTAATTGCATTGATGTCTCTGCCTTCAAAGCATTTGTTTTCACTGCTTTGGATCCCTCCTGGCACCAGCAAAGAACCTACAGGCAGAGGTTGTTCCTGGAAGAGCTGGGGAAATCCTTGGTGTCCGCCGAGGTCATGCGAAGAAAGCACCCCCCGTGTACAGCAGCTGTTGCTGCCATGGTGCAGGAGTTGCAGACACCTGTTGCTGACGAAACCACCGACACCACTATTGCCACGGCTGCCGCCAGCTCAACCAGAAAGAAAAGAGTGTGCTGCTTGTGCACAGGCCTGAGGAAGAGGCAACAAGTGTCACAAGTGCACGTGCTGAGAGCACCAGGTCACATGCTACAGGATCTGCTGGATTGCTGCTGGAAACGACCTAAACTTAACTACACACACACACACTCTCAATCCATTTACCTATTTCTCTCAAACACACACAAATACATCACATATTCAAATCCTTGATATTTCTGTTTCTAGTATATTGATATTTCCTGTGTTCTGTTGTGTTCTGTGTTTTGTTGAATGGTTAAAGGTTGTTGCAGTTTGCACAATAAATGATTGAAAATTATTTCACACAAACAAAAACACAACTCTTGGGGTCCCCTGGTCCCCATGAATGAGAATGTCATGCATCGGCCTACAATGGGAAAATGGTTGAATCTGGTGAAATACAATAAAAATTTAAAATATCACTACTTCTCTTAAAAATGAAATGCTGAATGCATGGCTTTATACTATAATGGCAGTGAGTTTAAAAAATGTGGTTTGAATGGAAGGTGTCCAGAGGGAGTATCTGGCACTACATTAAAAAATACTAATGCAATCAAATCAATTTTTTGTTTGCTAATCTTTGACATTACCAAGCATCTAATCCCCACCAAAGCCCCATCCACCTATTTATTATATAGATTTCGTGTTTTTTTTTTTGTGATTAAAAAAATGAATAATAATAATAATAATTTGTCATTTAAAGGGTTAAAAAAAAGTTGAAAAAAAGTATTGATGATGATTTTATAGCATTTTGTATGTGCGTGTACATTTTTGCCACGAAGGTGTCCAGAGGGTATGTAGAAACTAATAATGTAATAACGACTCATAATGTAATAATTTCAATGTAATAAAAGTTCATAAAGTAATAATCGGCTCATAATGTAATAAAATCACGGACGCATAACGTAATAAGGGCTTTGCGCATAATGTAATAATGTAATAACTTATTACATTAAGAGCCTTATTGATACAGTTCATAATGTAATAACAGCTCATAATGTAATAATAGCTCATATAGCAAGAAAAGTGTTGCATTATCATCATTTTACCTCTCAAATAAAGCTGCAAGCAAAGAAAAAGGCATGGGCTTCAGTGCATTAGTAAACTAAAGTAGAGAAACCAAGTGTTATTTACGGAGCCCTGGAGGTGACATGAAGGGGGAAAAAAAACGAAGGTAAAAAAAAAAAAAAAACTGAGAAGCGGTATGTACTGGGGACAAACGCGAGATCTCGAGAAAGAAACTCGAGATCTCGCGAAAGAAACTCGAGATCTCGAGAAAGAAACTCGAGATCTCGCGATAGAAACTCGAGATCTCAAGTTTTTTTTTTTCTTTCAATAAATCTTTATTGAGTGTCTTTTGGGGTCTGCAGCCTTCGGAGGACCCAGCCTACGCGGTCTACGGAGGCAACGGGTCTCCTCCTCCGAAGGCTGCAGACCCCAAAAGACACTCAATAAAGATTTATTGAAAAAATAAATAAATAATAATAAAAAATAAAAAAAAGAACTCGAGATCTCGAGTTTCTTTCTCGAGATCTCGAGTTTCTATCGCGAGATCTCGAGTTTCTTTCTCGAGATCTCGCGTTTGTCCCCAGTACATACCTCTTCTCAGTTTTTTTTTTTTTTACCTTCGTTTTTTTTTTCCCTTCATGTCACCTCCAGGGCTCCGTAGTTATTTAATAGTAATTGCATTGTCACATTTTATTGATGTGTAAAGTTGAGCCACCAGGTGGCACCCATGAGAGTTGTTTTGGGCCTCTGAGAATGCGTGTTCACTTCTACTGTGTTGCAGGTAAGCAGCACTATTTGTGACCTTTAAATATCTTCGTTAAACCAAGCCATCCACCAGGGCTCAACAATAAGGATTTGCCCGACGTCCCGGGGCAAGTAAAACGCCACGTCGGGCAAGTAACTATGACAACCCGCTTGCCCGTTCGGGCAAGTGGAGGACTCGAAGCAAAAAAAAACGATCATCATCGATAAAGTTATGATGTTGCCCCCTCCCCTTGCCCTCGTCGGATAATGCTTGTAATTAGGGCTGTAACGATACACGTATCGAAGCTGAAATCGCGACACTCAGATCCACGAACCTGTCTCGCGCCACGAGAAGGCAGAATCGCGACACAACTTCCGGTCCAGATCAGCACTATGAGCTGTAAGTAACACCACATTAACACCGCAGCGGTCGTTCGCTAATTCTCCGCCGTTGTTCGTTCACACGGAGCGAAGCACCGCTGGAGTAAAGACGAACCGCTGTGTAATTCACAGAAAGCAGCGCAAAGAGACGTCCTGGTACACGTCATGATGATGACGTGTGTGCGTTTTCAAGGGGTTTCCCTGGAGTCTCCCTGTCACTCAAAACCCGACGGAGGCTAAAGTTCACTGAAGTCTCGGGCCGGAGGGCTGACCGTCGCAGAGATTTTTTTTCATCGTAAACACTCGGTGAGTTTTTTTTGCCAGTGACAGACGCTGTTTATCGGGCAGAAATGTGAGGAGGAGTCGGTAGGACGGGCGGGAGGAAGGACGCTTCTCCACGTACAGCTGCGGTATTTGTTTCCCCGTTGCCAAAGACAGTTACAGTTACTACGTTACCTTAGTTTGGTTCTGCAACGTTGCTTTGTGTGACATTTCTCTGTAGTAAGTTGAGTGAGGGACCTGTGCAGTTAACAGACCATCAGATAGACACGCCCTCCACGCCAAATCTGCATCTTACATAAATCAAATGTTTAATTTAAAAAAATAAATAATATCGAAATTTGTATCGAACCGTGGGTCAAAAATCATGATACAAACCGAATCGTGAGTTTGGTGTATCGTTACAGCCCTACTTGTAATGCTTGGCGTACTATTTGATTTTTTTTTAATGTGGTTTTGGCCAATCAAAATCGAGATCGCGAAACTCCCGCTACTCCGCTACCGCCAACTAGAGTCTTCTTGACATGGGAAAATGGGCTGTTAAGCATAGAAACGTAAGATATAGGTACATTCTAACCACCCTTGATGTGTGTAGCAGATACATATGGCTACGCCCTCTGAAGAGCAAAGAGAGCAAAGAGTTTGCTAAACATCTCATTGAAATCTACACTGAACATGGCCCACCCAAGATTTTACAGCATGATCAGGGCAAAGAATTCAAAGGTGCCGTCCAGAAGCTGATGGAATCATATGAGGTCAAAGTCATTCAGAGCTCTCCATACCACCCCCAGAGCCAAGTTGAGAGAACACACCGGGTGCTACGTCGGAAAATCATGTATGACTTTGTGAATTTCAAACGAGGAGGTGTTAATTGGGCAGCACATATGCCAACTTATGCAAGAGTTATGAATCTGGACAAAAAAAGAGGTTCTCAACTGGATGTCTCCTTTTGAAGTGTATTATGGGCGGAAGAATAACATCAGGACTCTTCACTTATCCAGCAGTGCAGGTGATGCTCGCCCTGGCTCAGTTTCTGATGCAGTTCCTGAAGACTTAGAACAGAACATGAGTAAGTTTGAGCAAAACCGCAGGAAGATATGAAGGAATGGAATACATCTCTTTAATTTCGTGGAAGGACAATGGCAAGACTATGTGCAAAGCATGCAGCACAGTGGTACGGTGGTCATTTGACTCTACAGAACATCCACCATATTCAATGTGATGCAACAGCAATAGTATCCCCATATGGTCACTACAATGAAAGTCTGCCATTGCTGATTCTAGGCCATTTTGCTGAAGGTTGTGGGGACCATTATGTTAGTCTTGATAGACCAGTCAGACCATTCATTCGAGGAATTCAGGAAGCAGAGAAGCAGAGGGTGCTTCTTTATAATACTGGCTCTGATGCTGTCCCTGACTCTGACCACCATTCAAACCCTGACTCTGACCATCACTCTGTCCCCAACAATGGTCCTCATGGTGATTCATGTGATGTCATTCATGGTGACTCATGTGATGTCCCTTATGGTGACCCCCACACTTTCCTTCACACTGACCCTGATATTGTTCCTTCTGCATGTCCTACAGTGCCAAAACAAATCTTTCAGGCTGACCCTGACACTCCCTTCATGGCTAGCCCTAATTTACCTTTGATCGTACTGTCAACCATTATCCAGTATTGCCTGTTTATGGATATGACAATGTTGGGCACCTTCAACAGAGTTTCCAACTTGTTCAGAGAGCTAACCCTGCCATTCCAAGAGTTTTTTTACGTGAGTCTTTGGTGGAATGTTTAAATATTGTGACGGATGAAGACTGCTGCATAAGTATTTATAGGTTATATAAAGCAACTGGACGTAATAGTGGCCTTGCATCCAACATCAGTCAGCTCTTCAGCCAAAATGCCAGGTGGATTAGAGCATGGATCGTGATTCGACACATATCCTGTGGATGGTTCCATATTAAAGACATTCATTGGAAGAAATAAAGTGATTTGAGTGATCACTGGCACAGTCACTGACAAATGGACTCTTGACTTTATTTTTGTTGGCAACTATAATTTATTATCATGTATTATCTTTGCATATTGTTTAGTTAAATTTATTTGGACTTATATTTTTACTTTGGTGTCCTGAGAGGCTGTGTTTACATTTGAAGAGATTTTGAGCTGGTTCGTGTTTTCTATGATCCCCCTATGTCTGTTCTAGACTAGACATACTGTATATAGCAGGTAGATATTGTGAGACTAATTTGATGTTCAGATCTCTAATGCTTTCGATTACTTTGTTGTTATTGTTCCAAAGTTACAAAATAAAATAAGTTTGAATTAACATATTATGCTGCTTGTATCATGTATTTAACATAAGTAGTAGCAAAATAATGTTTAAAAGCCTTTATTAAATTGACATTAAAGACCAACAATAAAAACCTGCAACATTTTGACTGGAAGGTCTTCGTCAGGTATGGAAGGAGAGAGTTTATACTTGCTTACTTTGAAAAGAACAATTTTAAATGTGTTTTATTGCAGGCATTATTATTAGTTATTGTAGCAAAGAAAATTAAACTACATGAACTACAGTCCCCCTCCTTGTTCCCTACTCCAACCTGACAGTTTTTGAGTTGGTTACTGTCGCGCCACCTATGTACAAATCATAGTCAAACACAAAAACAGACCTCTGCCCATGAGGGCATTCTAGTTGTCAGTGTGTGCAGTTGTGGCCCTTATAGCATGGGTTTTACCTATGGAGGATGATGCGTTAAACAATTAGGCTTCTATTCCTTTTTATGAGGCCTGCCACTTATTGGGAGTGGAGGTACAGTTTATGGCATCTAATGGTGTTTTTCCATTACACAGGCACGGCACTACACGGCACAGCACGGCGTCACGTTTTAGTGGAGCTTCGGCCCGCTTGGAACCAGGCCCGAGGCGTTACAAAAAAAGTACCCTAACCCTAAGCCCAACCCTAGTGGAAATGCAAAAAAAATGCGCCGTGCCGTGTAGTGCCGTGCCGTGACTATGGAAAAGCCCTATAAGTGATCTTGCTGACAGACAGACACAGGTGAAAGTGTTTCCTTCCACCCCTGCAGGGATGGCTGAAGTAAGAATTATGATTATGCAACACTTTTCTCACTATATGATCTATTATTACATTATGAGCTGTTATTACATTATGAACTGTATCAATAAGGCTCTTAATGTAATGTCATTACATTATTACATTATGCGCAAAGCCCTTATTACGTTATGCGTCCATGATTTTATTACATTATGAGCCGATTATAACATTATGAACTTTTATTACATTGAAATTATTACATTATGAGCCTTTATGAGCCGTTATTACATTATGAGCCATTATTACATTATTAGTTGCTACAGGGTACAAAATGCAATAGATTATAAAAGACATAACTTAAATATAACTTAAAAGAAAAGTTCTTGCAAAAAATCATGCCACAAGCTGCAACACAGCCAAAAATATCACCCAAAACAAAACAAAACAAAGAAACAGGAAAAATGTACAAAGATGCCCGAGGAGGGCATGATGGTTAAGTTACGATGGAATGGCTGGTATTCAGCGCTAGAGCTTTGAAAGTATAGCTGTGCGCCATTTATTGGTGTGTACAACTTTATTACAAAGAACAATTTGTTTTTCTTTGTTGTCATGCATTCCCTTCATCCTGATGATTTTTACACGCACTTTTGGTGCTTTTCTTTCAGTAAAATCTCCTCACGAGTCAATCAAGCTTTACTACAAGGTCCTTGGGCTTGTCAAGGATGGCTCTACAAAATCAGATGCCTACAGCAAGATGAAAGTTGACATGAACACAATTGTGTATCAAGCAGCAATTGCCGTTAGCAGCAGTCAATTCTGACATTTTCAAGGTTGTGAGGGCTAAATTCAAAAACGGGGATAGCCTCCAAAGCTTTGCAGAAAAATGCAAGTCACAGTGTATTTTGGAGCCAAACGCTAGAGTCATTGTTTCAATGAAACAAGCCAATGACCTTCTAGACATCAAATAAAGGTCTTACATGCTTTCGTGAAAATAAGACATGGCTACCAAATTAAATTTGTGAACATAGGTTAGTCACAGTTATGGTTGAATGGTTCCTTGGAAGCCAGTTTAAGGACATAAGAGATACCTTTCCTTTGTAGAAATGCAAACCAAAAAACTGCAGTTATGGCTCTTGTGATGCAGTGGTTTTTATAAAAGACCACTTACACTGCATGAAAAAGGCAAAAAATGTGTTATGATTTCACATAAAATGCAAAATGGCCAACTTCCTGTTGGGTTAAGTGCATGGGTCCAAGAGGCTTTTTTGTACATCTCTATATGTTCTATGTACCTACAAAGTTTCATGCATGTACATCAAAGCTAAAGGTGATCAATCTTTTAGAAGGAGCGGTAAAAGTGTAAAAACATGACATTTCCAGGTACCATCAGGTGGCGCTCTAACCGCAGGTCAATATTGCAGTGCATTCAGGGTGAGGCTCTTATCAAACGTGAAGTTTTGAGCAGATTGGATATTGTATCCTGAAGTTACAACAACTTCCTGTACCCTGGAAAATGCCACGCCGGCTGACCAAGTTTGAGGTGAATCTGATAAAGCTAGGACGAGTTTGCTGAAGTATAAAACATTTCCTATCGCCAGTAGGTGACACTCTGACTATGATTTAATATTGCAGTGCAGACCATGGTCAGGGTGGGATTCTCATCAAACGTAAGCAGTTTTGATCATATCAGGTTCTCACATCAGAAGCATTCAGAAATCAACTGATTCACAACTGAAATTGAAACTTAAATAGCGGCGACTGGATTGACAGATGTGCTGAAAGTCGGGGGATGGGTGGTATAGTGTGAGTCCTCCATAAATGATTTCACATAAACTAGCATATTTATGTATATATTTATGTATGGTCTCTGAATGACAAGGAATTTGATGGAAAAAATGCAATGTAAAACACAGAATTTAGAAAAACTAATAATGGAAAACACGAAATTTGGGAAAAAATTCAATGGAATCTGGAAACACCAGGAAACATGGTGTCCTGTCTGAGTTCATAACTTTACCTGGAGGGGATCGGTGAATCTCCGAGCCGTTTTCACTCAAACACGACATGTTTTAATTACAATATATGGATAGAGAGTATGCTGAAGTAATAACGATTGGTAAAAAGTCAGAAGTCACGGTTTGTTAAGTCTGTCTGTTAAGACAATACACTAATAACTTCAAAAATGCATGTTTTCTCAATGGGATTTGGCTCGCTCAGAGTAAACACTGAACATAATGTCGTCTTGGCCGAAATATGGCAGCGACCGTGTTGTTTGTACCTCGGACAGTCTCTGATTTGTACTCCTAGTTTGTTTGGTCTCTGTATGAAACGTAAGATGGTCAAGGGACCCCACAGACGCTGCGTTTCCCTCCATTACCGATTCACTGACGAGTGTATGAGAGCTGAATTACAAGCCGTTCTTTCTGTACAATGTGTTGAAATGCAAGCTGCATAGAGTAGCATAGCTCTGGGATATGCTGCTTATTACCCATAACGGGGATTCAAAAATTCTTATCTTTGACTGAGAGCAGCTTTTGTAATGGGTGCAGGAGAGGACCCAAATGCAGCACGCGTAGGCAGGCAGACAGTCGTAAATTACTTTTATTACACACTCGAATACTGGACAATTCAAAGATAACCGTAGACTGAACTTGCTTCGGGTAACTATTAACTCCCAGTTTTTTTGTTCGAAGCCCAAGGATAAACCGGAGAAATCTTCAGTTCACAGATATGGTATTTATTCAGGTCACAGGTAAAGTAGGACTACAAACATGGCCGCAAGACACAGATAAGTCATGCCCTCTGATGATAATCTGTATCTCTCATATAAAACATCGTCAGGGAAAGAAAAAGGGTTTTACCTCGCTAAGCCAAAATCCTGCTTCCTAGTACAGGCTCTGGTCCTGGCTGTTCAGATTCAACTCCCGTCGTTACGTAACGAAGGGAGTCATTTGCATAGGCCGAACTCCTCTGATGACAGGAGATATCGCACAGGGGGCGCTTATCACCGAGGTGAAGTTTGGTGTGTCCTGCAGTGAGACAGCAGTGAGATAGCGGTGTTTCACAATGTCGTCGCTCAGAGCTAGACACGCAGATTGCTCTGTTGTTGGTTGTACAAATCAACATAAGTGCTTATATTCTGTCCCAGCTACAGAAGAACAAAAGAGACGGTGGTTGCTTTTAATTTTTAATGAAAATGTGCCGGCTACGGTTTGTGTTAGCTTGTATGTGTGTGCTAACCTTTTCACATCGGACTGCTTCAGTAACGAGGGTCAGTACAAAGCTGCCTTTGCCTCGACACTGACCCTCGTAAAAGGATCTTTCCCAACCATACGGGACCCAGCAACTTCACCTGAGCCACATAGGCGAGCCATAGCGATACATCCACGTAAACATTAGTGTTGCTGCAGCTAGCATAAGCGGCATCCTCTCCGTCTCTCTTGAAGTAGGCGTTGACAGACGGAGCTCATTAGCATTTAAAGGTGCAGGAAACAGCCTGATATCAGTAGAGCTCATTTGAGCAACTTTTAGACATGGGATTTTGAAAATGAGGCTCTATTTTTCCCTCTCTACCATGATATTGAATTAGAAAGTAATATGATATTTATGATTACTCCGTTAAAGGAAATTCACCACGATCAATTAATTGTAAGTGTATTTAGCACGATCTGCGATAAAATCCTCTATGTTTCCATGCTCCAGACTAAATGTCTAACTGCGTTCAACCAAATCCTTCTCAAACTTCATTTGTCAATATTACTCTGACAATGAACGGAAACCACAATGCTTCCGATACCCAAATCTTCTTCTGCTAATGAATGCTACATGTGTTCCTGGAGATGGACCCACACCGCAAAAACTGCATCAGGAGAGTGAGTGCTGGTCTGTCCCAGCCCCCCTGCCTGTGGAGCTCCTTTGGGAGACGCAGTAACACAATGGATCTGCTAACACACAGCAACAATTACTGCGTATGTGTGTGTGTGCAGGCCAGTGATTCACTGCCTCGAGAGATTCCACATTTTTTTGAAGGGAAGCTGCTGTTGATTTGTCTTCATGTCACTTTCCCTCCAATAGCACAGCTCAGCTGAGTGGAAGGTGTGATAAGCTACAGACTGTGAATGAGTCACAGAGCATCACACTCTTGTTTTTCACTTCATTTTGACCTTCTGCATTCTTATCCAGCGTCCGTGCCCTGCAGACACACCGTCCAGCCAAACTAGCATGCCTTCTAACTGGTCCAGACTTATTTCCCACCACATCCTCCTGGCTGCAAGGCTAAAGGAAACCAGTCTGTTTAACATTATCTCTGCAGTGCATGAATTGGTGTGAACCAATATGAAATACCCTGCAACATCGCCTTGTAATCTGAAGTCAAATCTCTTCCAAAAGGGGGAAGACCATTTCATTTCTCCACTGCATGTTTAATGAGTTTTACAGGGGGGAAAAGACTTTATCGCATATTTGTGAGATACAACTTCAGGAAGTAATGCTAAATTCAATCTGTTCATTTTTTCTGTGATTGAATTGATACTTAATATTCTTGCCTCGGCCAACTTGAAACTGAACAGTTTTCCATCTGCATAATTAACGTATAGGCCTGTGATCTGCTGCCTCTGGTGTTACTGGAATTGTGCTCTAATGAAACCACATTCACTCTATGAGGCTATATGCTGTCAGCAGTAGAGATGGGACGATATTCATTCATAGTGGTGAATTTCCATTGTCAGCATAGTCGTAAACAATCTGTCTAGTTCAATATCACGGTAGAGAAGTGAAAAATGGAGCCTGATTTAAAAAATACAGGAAAAAAATATGTACAAATGTATCTGTCTTTTATTTCTAGAGGGAGACCTTGCATGGATGGATTATGTGTGGTGCAGAAAAAACATTTGTTTCTTAACTTAAAGGTAATGTTGTTCCAGTATGTTTTAATGCCATTTTAAGAGTTTTAAGCATATTTTAATGATCATGAATCACAATTATTTTTGGCAGGATAATCGTGACATGATTTTTTAATATCATCCCATGCCTAGTCAGCAATACTTGTTTATTGTTTAATTTGTCACTACTAACTAATTCATGATTTGATGGGGTTTTTTGTTCACTTGTACTGCAAAGAAAGGCAACTAGGGATGTGCCGGTATTGCTACGATAATTGTAGCCAAAAATATCATAGCAGACAATATTCTCATGATAATCAACAAACATTCCTGAAACATTACTGCCTTATTCGGACGGGACAAGTTTAATCTGGGACCTCTTGTAATGTGTAATAATTACAGAGTCCAACTTTGCAAATCTATCTAATACATCCACGTCCTAATAAAATCGGCATTTCTGTGATTTGAGGTCCTTCTGATCTAGTTTTTTGTTTTCTCTGTGCCTTTTTTCTACATTTTATAGATGGCAATGTTTAGTACAAATTCAGGAGGCTCATCTTTCTGCACTGCAAGCAAACCTCCTCTTTGAATATAACATACACATGAAATACTAACTTATATTAATTTGGAGGCTCCAAACCAAAACGGCAAACATTCTCACTCCTTTCAACCTGGGCAAAGGCATCCCCTTCTTTCCTTCTTGTCTGTTCCCACTGCTGCTAAATGCTTCGGATGGAATAAATGCAGAGGTCATATGACAACTTCAATTCAGAGGTTTGGAATTAGTAACTAGTTGTAATGCTGTGTTTATATCAAATGACCAGACTATGTGGAGAAACCAGAGACTGTCTGTGGTCCCCCAGAGGTCTAGATAGTAGCTCACATTAGTCCAGAGACCAGACCAGACTATGTGGAAAAACCAGAGACTGTGGTCCAAACAACAAGGTCTTGTTGTGGAAAAAATGAATCTGCCCAATAAAGATCAACAACCAGGTTCAGCTTTTTCTCCGAGGTTTATTCGACAAAGTATTTTCGTCTGCAGAGGAAAATAATGTTCACCCCTGCCTTCTGATGCAAAGGTTCAGAGTCAGCAGGAACGACCCTGAGTCTAACAGCAATCTCCCTTTTAAGGAGGAGGAATCATACTGTAGACAAAAGATGGTTCATGTCCTATCTTACAAAGACAAGATGTACAGACAAAGATGAAATGTACACAGGCATTCATTTTAGTCATAGCATAACAGTTGAGAAGAGGAGATGCGGATCGTCTGACCTGACAAAGATTCTGATTATAAATTACAAACATCCAAAATTCCCATTACAGTCTCACTGTATTTATGTCCTTATTTGGAGTGTTGATGGAGCAGCTACAATGTTAGCATAGCCTAGCACCCATCAATCTAGACTCCATTCAGAAAACAAGTATTTTAAAAGTAGTTAGTTTGTCGTCTTGCAGACAGACCTAAAACGCATGTCTTTACACTTTTTTTATGAGTAACGCAAGATGAAAAATTACTTCACGATTGGTATGAAGGCACCTTTAACGTACTGACTTGTTTTGTCAGAAAGAGCTGCGAGTGGCGTGGCATCATTGTTAGTTCATTTATGTTTTTATATTGTTTTAGGTAATCATGAGTGAGACAGAACATCATAAACATCTATGTAAGCACCTCAATACTAGAGCTCCGTACACACTGCTTTACTATGAGCAGCTTAAAAAAAACCTGCAGTGCCAAGATACCATTGTTGGTAGTGACTACACAGATATGCTGCACCGTGTGTATTTATGGAACAAGCAACGTGTGTGTGTGTGTGTCTGTAGACCTGTGTTCAGAGAGCAAGAAGCAGGACCACGCAGATCCAACAACACAGTCACACAATCAAAGACATGCGTGTGAAAGAACGTGCGAAGCCGGTAGCGTCTCGGATCTGTGATTTAAAAGATGACTCTTACCATGACACGATGACCTGTCAATGGGTTTGTAGAGCCTGTTGAGACTTGTGTTCACTCTCAGTTCACTGCTCAAGATAATTACAGCTCTAATGAGTAGAGTGGATGCCGTCAGCGTGGATTACATTATAAAATGGTGGGCAGTGTTATGGAAATATGTACGAGTCAAAGCAAGGAGACCTCTGGAGACTGTAGATGTCTTATGCAGAAATAGTGATTGATGCTCGATGTACATCATGAGAAGGTTTGAGCAGTACAGCTATGAACTCAACAGTGCAGTGCCAACCGCAATTGTGCTTCCTGTCCCTCCTGGGAAAGCATAAAAAACCCAAGTTATCTGGAGGAAGCTGCCACAGCGTTTGTATTATGTCTGGGTTAAAGGGAAGAATGTTGGAAGAATGTTCGGCCCTGAGAGACACGCTAGTGTCTTGTTTGGGACCTTGCCTCGCCTCAAGAAGCAGACACTTAATACTTCAGATTAAATGTGAACCTATTCATAAGATGACATGTATTAATATTACACTGAAGGAATCAGTTATAGAGAAAATGTCCTCACAGGCAGCACCTTCCAGTTCGGGTAGTTTGCTGCAGTGTCAGCTGTGATGTTGTACCAGACTCTCTTCTGTTACCAGTTTGTATACGTTGCAACCCTCACCTCTGCTCACAATAGTTGATAGATTGCAGATACAAGCAGTGGACATTTTTCAAAATTTCTTTCATAGGGTGTCTCTGCTCAGCCTTATAGATAGGGGGAGGAGCTAGAGTAGAGCTGCTGCTCTTTCACATTGAAAGGAGCCAGATGAGGTGGCTCATCATCTGATCAGGATCGTCCTGGACGCCTCCCTTTAGAGGTGTGTCAGGCATGTCCAAATGCCTCTGGGTCCTGAGGAGAGGGGACTCTGGAATAACCTTTGAAACCTGCTGCCCCCTCTACCCAGCAACCGCATTAGCAGACCAAAGTGGATGGATGGACGCACACTTCCAAGGTCATATTACCTTTACTAATGACCATGGTCTAAATTTCACTTTTTTTTTTTGGTAACTTTTTTTGTGCTTTAACATTCTTTTGTTTTTGTATTATGCTGCACAAACATGAAATTTATATCTTTCTTTGCATCTCACTCAATAAGTGTTAAAAATAACCAAGTTTTCATGTAGCCGTTGAGGGAAAATCATTATTTAAGTATGCAACAGTAAAAGACTTGGGGCCCTAGTTTCGTGGCGCAGCGCAGGGCGGCGCAGGGTGGCGGAGCCGGTGTAATGCAAGTTTCGACCCGTGCAGCCTTGCGCACAGTCAGTTTGGCAGTTTGGTGGATCGAAGTTTCGTGGCAAAAAGCCTCGCCGAGACTTCGCCGAATGCCCGCCAGCTCCAAACTAGTCTACTCTTGGCCTAAGGCGCAAATAAAGTCCATTCATTCAAGGTGAATTACAGCTGGCGGAGTGGAAGTTTGGCTGTGTACACGTCGCCAAGACCTCACAGGCAGGTTTCCACAGTTCCAGGCACATTTAAATGCAATAAATATAAATGATTATTTTTATAATATTGGCATTGTTATTATTATGATACGCACGCACAGCGCGTGATGCGCATGGTGGGAGCGGGGCGCTGCTTCTGTCATCGGGTTGTCAAGTGACGGAACTTGCACTGAACCTCCCCTAACGCATTAAAGGTGAGGAGAGGAGCTCATTTGATTGGTGAAGATCTGAATCGGCTGTGTTAATCCCAGTCCATGCCTCGTCTCCTCCTCGTCTCCCACTCACGCCTTCTTCTCCTCCCTCTTTCCCACTTGCGCGGGTGGGAGTGATGGGAGGCGTGCCTGCGCTAGCCTGCGCGGTGCACGAAACTTGCAAAGTCCAGGCGGACACACCCCATCGGCGTGGCGCACGTGCACTGCGCGCTGACTACGCCTAGTCTACGAAACTAGGGCCCTTGATGTTACCTTCCTGTTCCTTCCACTCAGCACGCTCTACCCCCTCCTTCCTCCACTGTCCTAGAAAGGCTCCGGCAGCCAGATTGGGCTCATTTCTCCACTCTCTGCTAATTTTATCTAGGCTCTGTCGCACTTGGTGCCCACCACGCTGCTCCTGCTGGCAGCACTTCGTAGTGGAGTCTTGGACACACACATTTTTTGAGCCGTTGAGCCCTCCTCCTGTTCAAACTGCAGAACAACATCAAGAGCTCCATGTCACATTTGATCAGCTGGTTGGTCACGCACTACACCGAATCATCAGGGGCCTCATTTATAAAGCTTGCGTACGCACAAAACGGGTCTGGAAATGTGCGTACGCCACTTTCCACGCAAATGTTGTGATCTATAAAATATAAACTTGACGGGAAAGTGTGCGTACCTGTAAGCAAACTCTGAGGCATGCGTACGGACATTCTGGAGACTGGAGGGGAATCAGCAACACAGATGGAGCTGTGGTGAACTGAAGTCAGATTGTAGAATGTAAATGTGAGAAGAACTATTATAGTTTTGATGACTGGCACACATTTAATTTCACTCCATATCATATGTTAGATCCGCGTTATCATGAAGATGAACTCCAGCAGTGTTTTTGACGCTTTAACTGAGTGATATTTTTTTTAATAAACACCTTCTTTTAAAATCCAACTCGTATCTTCAATCAAAATAATTTTGAAATTAATAAGGCAATTTCTTGCATCACAGTGCGCGTTTGCTGTAGCTCATCTGCAACGTTGTTGATGGCGGCAATTGTGTCTCGCTGAGGTTGCAGGACTGCATCAGTGAGCACCCGACCGCTTGATGTGCCATGCGCCTGGGGTGCACTGCTGCTTGGCACGCTGCTGCTTTGCACCGGACCTGGACGCTGTGCCGAGGGCCCGTCACCATCACCCTCCACACCGTCACCCGCCTCACCGTCACCCTCCTCTACGCCCAACGCTGCAGACTCTGGAAGGAGAGAAACTATTTAACGTTTTGTTTTTATATACAATAAAAGTTTAAAATCTGTTTACCCTTATACCTCTGGTCTCCCTCCTTTTCGGACACAATCCCCGTCAAAGTCACATCAAAGTCAAACTTCCTCAAATACTCAAGCAATACATTAAATACACGTTGGTAAAGGAGCAGAAAGATGTCATTTACCTTCAGATCGGACCACTTTTTCGTAAGTTCTGCCCCCGTCCGCTCTGTCCCACTGACGCCCTTGACTGCAGCAGCAATGTGTTGCCACTCGCACCGCTTCTTTTTATTTGTAATCCCGCTGCTGTGGCCACTAAATAACATAATTTTTCCGGGCTTCCACCTCCAAAACAAGTGTCTCTATCTCCGTTTCTGAAAAGTTAATTTTCTTCGCTTTTTTTCTGACCTGTTGCCATGATTCACCGCACGAAAACAATTGCATGCCGGCTCATTAATATGGTAAAAAGTGGGCGTGTACAGAGCGGGATTCAGGTACGCACTCTTGTAGGTGATCTGTGATTTATAAAGGGAACATTGCGTACAGCTTGCATCCGCACAGTTTTATAAATCTGAATTTTTTTAGTGCACGCAAACTTTGGCTTTTGGGCGTACGTACACTTTTAGTAAGGATCCTACGCAAAGTTTTATAAATGAGGCCCCAGCTGATTTGACCAATGCACTTTGCCAAGGGGCGTTTTTAAAGCAGCTGGTCCTGTTGCGACGCGTCTCAGTTTGATTGGAGCCATGTATGTGTGAGTGTGCATGTAAATATTGTCAGTTAGTAGCTCTGATTCCAACCTACATTATTGTCTCAAGTATGATGTACAGTACAGTATGTGTTTGGATTTAAGACTGAGGAATTATCATAGAGTGGATATAAGGGGCCCTAGTTTCGTAGACCAGGCGCAGTCAGCTTTCAGCGCACCTGCGCCGCGCTGACGGGGTGTGTCCGCCTGGACTTTGCAAGTTTCGTGCACCGCGCAGGCTCGTGCAGGCACACCTCCCATCTCGCCCACCGGCACAAGTGGGAAAGAGGGAGGAGAAGAAGGCGTGAGTGGGAGACGAGGAGAAGACGAGGCGTGGACTGGGATTAATACAGCCGATTCAGATCTTCACCAATCAAATGAGCTCCTCTCCTCTCCTCTCCTTTAATGCGTTAGGGGAGGTTCAGTGCAAGATCCGTCACTTGACAACCCGATGACAGAAGCAGCGCCGCCACTCCCACCACGCGCATCACGCGCTGTGCGCGCGTATCATAATAATAACAATGCCCATATTATAAAAAACAGGAGAGAGAGAGGGAGATGTTTTGGTCCGAGAGGCTGAGTTTCCGTTACGCGTGCCATCCGCCTTTGATCTGACGTCAGATGTGACGGGACAATCTATATAGATATAAATTCATGTGTTGATTCAATTAGTTGCATTAAATAGTGTTTGTTGTAATTATTTATTGCATTTAAATGTGCCTGGAACTGTGAAACCTGCCTGTGAGGTCTCGGTGACGTGTGCGCACTGCGTGCCGTCAGCCAAACTTCCACTCCGCCAGCTGTGATTCGCATTGAATGAATGGACTTTATTTACGCCTTGCGCCGAAAGTAGACCAGGTTGGAGCTGGCGAGCTTTCAGCGCAGTCTCGGCGAGGCTTTTTGCCACGAAACTTCCGCTACGCCAAGCTGAATCTGTGACGCCTCCCCCTGCTGCGCCGCCACACCCATCTTGGCGCAGGCGATCCACCAAACTGCCAAACTGACGGTGCGCAAGGCTGCGCGGGTCGAAACTTGCATTGCGCCGGCTCCGCCACCCTGCGCCGCCCTGCGCTGCGCCACGAAACTAGGGCCCAAGGTGTCCATGTAGTCTTCCTCACCTCCAAGTCTTGACTTCAACAGTTGGCCATTGCCATCTTGGATCTTTGAACTATTTGCACATATTTCAAAGTTAACTTTACAGCAACGTTCTAAAGTAATTATAGTAACTAATTGCATTGGTAGCAATGGTAGCAACGATAAGGATGGTAGTGACGGTAGCAGCGGTAGCTACTGTAACAATGCCGCAGTAGCGACCTGTCAATCACGAGGTAGCAAGGCCCTAAAGCATGGCACTAAGATGAAGGCACTTAGCATTGACTTCACTTCAAAGAACCAAATGGTGCCGCCTATATGACCCTGAGGAGAAGGGGCATGTTCAAAGTTGCCTTGGGTTTAGTCGCCTTGTGTTGCAGCAGCAGAGAACAGGGCAACTAATCCCAAAGAGACAGAGGCAACAGGTTCATCAAAAAGTGAATTGCAACACATAATTCTAAAAACTTCTGAAATGGTTGTAGAACATGAACTAAGTGACTGACTTGCAATCAGAGGTTTCCTCCTAAGTCCACTATTTGTGCACATATTTTTAATCTTCTTTACTCTACCAAGGAATGGTGTCAAAGTCCCATTCTTCTCTTTGACATACTTAATTAAACTACAAACAGCCAGTATTACTGCTCTGAAGGCAAGAGTGTTGATTGATCATACAGTATATCTCATGTCAATCATTTATCTAAACAGTTACATCCCAATTATGATGTATATTCCTAAAGAGGAACTGATTGACTCATCTTCTCTTTCAAATAGTATTGGTTGGAGGTTGAAGGTTGGAGGCTTCAAAACAATAGTCCATAACCCAATGGGTGATACCTTGATGACTACGTCAACCTTTTATATTGAGTCTATGTTTACCACATGATTGACAAAACTTCATTGCATACTACTCTGCAAAGAAAACGCGTTTTTTTCTTTCATACAATTGGTGTGTAGTTGTTGCATCAGGGGCCTATTCAAATGATGGTTTGTGTGAAGGTTTTGTGGCTACTGAGTTCTTCATGAATAAATTGTCACTTCCAAACTGCCAAACTCGAGGCTTCAAAACCATCGTTCTTATTTACAGTAACTGCAGCAGAGATGAAGCTGTTGCAAGGCTCTTGAGAGGTGACCCACTGTGCTCTGTTACAGTCCAGGTTCTAAATGTAGAACACACCTGCAATTTTTAGGAGGAAGAGGTGCAAGCTGGGTCTGGATAACATACTCATGGTGATCCTCCTGCAGTGACTTCACTGAGGAACTCCGACCCTCATTTCCCTTTGTATTTTTCAGTCTTCTATCTTCTCTTTCTTCTCTCTTTGTGCAGCTACTCAGTGAAAAGATCAGTGGGGCAGAGGGGACCAAGCTGGATGAGGACTTCATGGAGATGGAGAGGGTGAGTTCAGTACAGGTGTCTGCTCAGCAGTAAACATGAGCCCCTTTTTTTTTTACATGTATTTTTATTGGTTGTTAGACAAGATGTACACTGTCACACATGTTGCAATATTTCAGTTACATTTCTTTTTGTGTCAATGTACAATGAAACAGTAGCATTTTAACAATTTACATTTTTATATTTTTATAAACCCCATCCCACCCTAACAATCCCTGTGCCATTAAAAAAAAAAAATATATATATAAAATAAAATAAAATAAAAAGGGGGGGGGGGGGGGAGTTCTCCTAAGATGAAAGTGTTTGCGCTTTACGTTAACGCTTATATACTAATGAGAGGGGAGAGTGACAAGATGGTCAAAATAAACCAGTAAAGGGTCCCAGACTTTGTTGAATTTTTCGGTTGATCCTCTAAGAAAGTATTTAACTTTTTCAATTTTTAAAAACATCATCATATCAGAAAGCCACACAGATGCCTTCGGTGGTAATTGGGATTTCCATTCCAAGAGAATTCTCCTTCGAGCAATTAGAGTGGCAAAGGCAATAACATTTTTCTTGTTAGTGGCTGTCGCAGTGTCGTTACCTCTTACCCCAAATATAGCCATTAAAGGGCTAGGTTGTAGATGTAGGCCAAAAGCAACATTCAAAATCCCAAATATTGATTTCCAAAACTCTTTCAACTTGGAGCACGTCCAGAACATATGAGCTAGGTCTGCGTTAGTGGCTTTACAGCGATCACACGTATCATCTAGTTCAGGGTATATTTTTGCAAGTCTGGCCTTACTATAGTGAGTACGGTGGAGAACTTTAAATTGAATCAGATTGAGGCGTACACAAGAAGAGGTTCCATTTACACAGCTAAGAGCTCTAACCCATGTCTCGTCTGAAATGGCTGTTCCTAATTCTTCCTCCCATTTTGTCTTGATGTCTTCGGTTGATACACTACTAAACGACATAATTGAATTATATAAATGAGAGATTTGGCCCTTCAAAGTTAAGGGAATCTTTAGTATGACATCCAAGTTTGAACTTTCCGGTAATTGAGGGAACGATGGGTTGTACGTTTGAATAAAGTGGCGTATCTGAAGATATCGGAAAAAACTGGATTTAGAAATAGTGTTTTTTGGCCAAATCTGTGAAAGTAGGAAAAATATTATCTATGAAAAAGTCCTTGCATGTAGTAAGACCCATAGTGTCCCATTGTATGAATGTGACATCAAGTTCAGCAGCTGGAAAAAGGTGGTTATTACATATGGGACTTAGCATAGAAAGGCCAGACAATTTAAATGTTTGCCTGAATTGTATCCAAATTCTTAGGGATGAGCGCACTACTGGGCTTGAGGAAAACTGTGATGGGGAGAGAGGAAGTTTTGTTGTTAACAGTGCAGGAAGTGATGACAGATTACAGAGCTTTGCCTCCTCACTGCACCAACCCGTGTCTGGGGCCTGAAACCAGTACATTATTTTTTGCAGATTCGCTGCCCAATAATAAACCCTGAAATTTGGGAGAGCAAGCCCACCCCCTTTTCTTGGCCTTTCAAGCAATGTTTTACGAAGTCTTGAAGATTTACCTCCCCATATGAAACTTGAGAGTAGGGCATCAAGTGAGCGGAAGAAGGATTTTGGCAAGAAAACTGGGATGCTCTGGAACAAGTATAAAAATCTAGGCAACACATTCATCTTGAATGATTTTCTCTAGCTTGATTTTCTCTAGCTTGATTTTTCCAGCTAGAGAAAGGTAAATAGCACTCCATCTCTGGAGGTCAGATTTTAGTTTCTCCATTATAGGTGTGAAGTTGGCTTTAAACAATTCAGAAAAAGAAGGGGTGATATTTATTCCCAAATACTTAAAACCTGAATGTGATATACAAAATGGCAAGTCTGTGTCTGGAATCTGCTTTGCCTTATCGTTGATAGGGAAACACACACTTTTTGAATAGTTAATTTTATAACCTGAAAAACCACCAAAGTCAACCAGAATCTTCAAAAGTTCGGATTTACAGGATAGCGGGTCCGTTAAAAATATTAAGAGATCATCAGCATACAAGGAAGCTTTATATTCCATCTCCATCCTTCTAATGCCATGTATGGATGGTGTAGTTCTAAGTTTAATTGACAGGGGCTCTATCGCTAAAATGAACAGTAAAGGGCTAAGTGGGCAGCCTTGACGCGTGCCCCTAGATAAAGGAAAATACTGTGAACATAATTTATTAGTGACTACTGCAGCTTTAGGAGATGAATATAATAGACGAACCCAGGACATAAATTTCGGCCCAAACCCAAATTTACCCAGTACAGCAAAAAGATATTCCTATTCTACTCTGTCGAATGCCTTCTCCGCGTCTAGGGAGACCACCACCTCTGGTCCTCCCCCAGACGCTGGATAATTCACCACATTCAGGAGTCTACGAATGTTAATGAATGAGTGACGGCCTCTCACAAAACCGGTTTGATCATTTGAAATTATGTCTGATATTATGGTGTTTATTCGAGAGGCCAGAATTTTAGACAGTATCTTAACGTCCACGTTCAGTAAAGAAATAGGCCTATAAGAGCTGCAATCCACCGGGTCTTTACCAGGCTTCAGTAAGACTGTGATGAGAGCCTCTGTGAGGCTCTTTGGGAGAGCTGTCTGTTCAAACGAGTACTTAAACATATTGAGAAGCAAAGGGATCAGTTTTAAGGAGAATTTTTTATAGAATTCGACTGGGAAGCCGTCCGGCCCAGGGGCCTTCCCGCTCTGCATGTCCTTAATTGAGTTATCTACTTCCTGTCGGTTTAGAGTTTCCAGGTTGTCCCATTGTTCCTGTGCAATTGTTGGAGTATTCAGGGTTTCTAAAAAATTAACCATAGAAGAAGTGTCCTGAGGAAATTCTGAGGTATATAACTCAGAATAAAATGTTTTAAAGGTATTATTAATTTCTTGGGGATCAATTGTCAATTCTTGAGGTGTTTTCCTAATTATTGATATGAGTTGGGCAGACGACTTAGCCTTTAACTGGTGAGCAAGTAGGCGTCCTGCCTTCTCCCCATGTTCATAAAAGAATGCTCGTGATCTTAACAAGTTATGTTCAGTCTTTCCAGTAGATAATAAATCATATTTTGCTTTCAGATTTAATTTTTCTTTGTATAGTTCAGGTGTTGGAGTTGTTGAGTATTGATGATCAATTTTAAGAATAGAATCAATGAGCTCCTCCTGTCTTTGTTTTCTTTTTTTATTACGTGAAGCTGAAAATGATATTATTTGTCCCCTCAGTACGACTTTTAATGTTTCCCATAATATGGATGGTGATACGGAGTCATTCTGATTGGTTAAAATGAAATCATCTATTGCTTTAGACATGAACTGACAAAAATCTGCATCTGAAAGTAATGCCGTGTTAAGTCTCCAAGCTGGCCTTGGTGGGTAATTAAGTGTAAAGCCAATATCAAGAATAACGGGTGCATGATCAGATTCTACAATAGCAGAGTAGTCTACAGATTTCACTGAGGGAAGAAGACGCTTATCAATGAAAAAATAGTCTATTCTTGAATAAGACTGATGAACATGTGAAAAACAAGAGAATTCTTTTTTGTTTGGATTCAAAAATCTCCATGGGTCAATACAGCCAAGGTGCGTCATAAGACTTAAAAGAGCTCTGGACATTTTGGATGGAGGTGCAGATTTGGGACTTGACCGGTCTATGGCTGTGTCCATCACGCAGTTCATATCACCGCCAAATATTAGATGATGAGTATTTAAATCTGGTAATAAGGTGATTATCTTCCTGAAAAAATCTGCATCATCCCAGTTGGGGGCGTAAATACTAACTAAAACCACCGGGGTGTGATAGAGACGACCTGATATGAGCCCCTTTTTTTAAACCCCACATGAGGCGAATATACAAAATTCAAATTGAAATTGTTAAATTTCAGTGAGAGATTAACGCGACGGGCTGCACGGTGGTGTAGTGGGTAGCACTCTCGCCTCACAGCAAGAGGGTCCTGGGTTTGATTCCCGGGTCGGCCCAGGTTCCTTCTGTGTGGAGTTTGCATGTTCTCCCCGTGTAAGCGTGGGTTCTCTCCGGATTCTCCGGCTTCCTCCCACAGTCCAAAGACATGCAAGATGGGGATAGGTTAATTGGTGACTCTAAATTGCCCGTAGGTGTGAATGTGAGTGTGAATGGTTGTCTGTCTCTATATGTCGGCCCTGTGATAGACTGGCGACCTGTCCAGGGTGTACCCTGCCTTCGCCCAATGATAGCTGGGATCGGCTCCAGCCCCCCCGCGACCCTGAATACAGGATAAGCGGTAGACAATGGATGGATGGATGGATGGATGGATTTACTCAACGTTGTGACGCGACAGCCTATCAGTGTTGAGATTCTCCTCCTGTCGTCACTGAATCAGAAATGGATACCAAACATATTGTAGCGATCTGTGGTCATCCAGAGCTCTAAGATAGAACCTGACATCAGTCCAGAACCTGAACCAAACTTTTATCTTTTTTATCTGATTAATGCTATTAAATTACAACAAAATAGTTTATTTTTGTGGTAAACCAGCCGAAATGTCTTGCTAGATACAGCGAATACAGCTTGGTGAAATTCACCATTAAAACCAAACCACGTCACCATGACTACGTCCACTTTCTATGCAATATCCCTTCTTTTTTTCCTTCTGTGTGGAGTGTTAGCGTGGGTTCTCTCCGGTTACTCCGGCTTCCTCCCACAGTCCAAAGACATGCAGGACCTGTCTGTCTCTACATGTCAGCCCAGTTATAGACTGGTTACCTGTACAGGTGTACCCTGCCTTTGCCCAATAACAGCTGGGATCGGCTCCAGCCCCCCCTTGCGACCCTGAATACAGGATAAGCGTTAGACAATGGATGGATGCATCTCTTCTTTTTCTTAAACATTCTTTTCTTGCTCCTTTAAGAAAATTGAGGTGACCAACAAGTCTGTGTTTGACCTCTTGTCCAAAACAACCGAATACCTCCAGCCTAACCCAGGTAAAAAACAAACAAAACATGGATGATATCTTATTTTGTAAAGACTGTGCTGTTGTTGTATCTGCCACTACAACACTGTCTTGCCTAATAAATTGGATGTGGTGTATTGTTTTCCCTTCCAGCCTCTCGAGCAAAACTAAACATGCTGAACACAGTGTCTAAGATTCGAGGGCAGGTGAAGGCCACTGGCTACCCTCAGACTGAAGGCCTGCTGGGGGACTGCATGCTGCGCTATGGTCATGACCTGGGAGAGGAATCAGTCTTTGGTAACCGTTCTAATACTCTAATAGTGGGCAGGGCTGCAGAGAGGCGTATACAGTATATACCCTAAATCCTCTAATATAGGCCCGGGCCTTTATTTACTCAAGTGCATCGCGGCCCAGGCCCTTATTAGAAGGAGGCCAGAATTAGAGACAGGCCTCTATTTCTATTTGAGCAAAACGGACTACCAGTAGAATAAATAAAAACAAGATTTTTTGTCTATTTGAACCTATAAAATACAAGGTTAATTTATTGAGAAAGTCTCCTCTTTGGCTCCGCAGCTGCCATATTACCGTAAACAACGTTTACCGCTTGCCAGTATTGCACGCTTGGTGGACTGCCACTAGGAGGATGATTGACAGGCGCTCTCCTTCATACAATCATGCGCACACTTCATGGCTGCACCTGATTGGACGAACACTTTCACTGCTGTCCTGTCTGCTCCCGGTTTTCAAACGGACCAACATGGCGGCTCGTTTAGAAACTTTCTTTTGTTTTACAACAATAGTTCACCGAAATGTGATGCAAGAAATAATGTAGTTGCTGAATCTGTCTTTATTTTAGATCGACAACGGTCAATTTAAAAGATTTTCGAGAGCTTGCGGGAAGCGGCGGCGCCCGTCTCTCGAAACTCGCCACAATGCAACGGCATTGCACGGCTTCTTACATACCGTAAATCCTCTAATATAGACAAGGGAGCGTGACAATAACGTACCTCCAGCCAAAATCTCTGCGACGCGAAGGCATTGCACGGCTGACAATGAATGGGAAGTGTGGAAATAACGCTGCCTGTGGACACGTACCCCGGCCTCCATTAGAGACCGGCCTTTATTTACCTCTGCCGACAGCGAGACCGGCCAATGTTAGAGACCGGCCGGTAATAGAATACAGGCCAATATTAGAGGATTTACGGTAGATGGTTTAAGCATTCAATGTTCGAGAATCGACATGTGGAATTCCTGCTGTTTCACTGCTGCACAACTGAAATGCAATGACACACTTGTTCACACTCATTATAGGATTGTTCCATTCAAGCTATAGGGGTGCTGAATGTCTGATTTTACACAACATTCCTTGGTTTCTCCCAATAAATCATGACATACCGCATATTTTGATATTGATATCAGTCTTTTATTCAGGGATGAGACAATTGACAGATTGCGATTAAAAAACAGTTGAGCGTGGTCAATTTTCATTATCGGGATCATCGTAAATATCGTCACATGATTTGAAAAAGCTGTCTAATTCGCCATCGTGGTAGAAAAGTGAAAAATAGGGGTGCCGGATAGCTCAGTCGGTAGGGTAGGCATCCCACATATGGAGGCCAAGTCTTCCTCTGCAGCCGCCCCGGGTTCAAATCCTACCAGTGGCCATTTCTGCATGTCAAGCTGTCCTATCAATAATGGCAAAAGGCTAAAAAACGAACTTACCTTAAAAAAAGAAAAGAAAAAAATAGAGCCTATATTTTAGGGCTTGCTACCATGCTACCAATGCAATTAGCTACTAAGAGGACTTAAACGCTTAGCTGTAAAGTTGACCTTGAATTATTGAAGTTATATGAAAAGAGTCAGATCCAGTAAGGTTGCTGCTCTGCTGCTTGTGTTCATCAGATCCACCCGTCGCTCCTCCACAATCCAAATATGGTCACTTCCTTCGCTGGTTGCAAAAATACCAAAATGGCGACGGCCAAAATGCTGAATTCAAGGTTTCAAAACTGTAGTCCACAAACCAACGGGTGATGTTACCATGACTACTTCCACTTCTTATATACAGAAATGTGTCTCTGTCTCCTGTAGGTGGCGCTCTGGTGGATATGGGCGAGGTCATGAGGCAGTTGGCAGACGTGAAGGACTCCCTAGACATCAATGTCAAACAAAACTTTATTGATCCCCTACAGAATCTACAGGACAAGGACCTCAAAGAAATCACGGTATGTTACAGCAGCCTGTGCTCTGTAACTACACTGACTGGCAGTGGTGGACAGTAACGGAGTACATTTACTTAAGTACTGTACTTAAGTACATATCCAGAGGATTTGTACTTTACTTGAGTATTAGATTTCTTTGGTACTTATTACTCTTACTTGAATACATTTCCAAGACAAATACTAGAAAGGCTGAAAAGTACTTGTTACTTTCAGGTCTGCTCTTTTTTTTTTCTCTCTCTTTTTTTTAAATACTATTGGACACAAGCTGTGTTTGTCAAAAACGGAAACCTATCACAGTGCACGCTCTCCACTGGGATCTACGTAAAAGCGGAAATACGTAATCCCTCCCCATAAGTATATCGCCAAAGTAGCCACGCTCTCGACAATGGCTGAGTCTCAGACTGAGTGTGATAATGATCCGGAGGAACTTTCAGAAAATGTTAGAGCTATGTTCGATGCAGCATCGAACATGGCTACGACAGTGCAGTTTCCTTGGCAATATTACAATGTAAGATACATTATGTTAATCTAGTCATACTAGTTAAAGGTATATGTATTGTATTATATTTTACTTATCTTGTGTGACTTTATAGCGCATAGCAGTGGTTGGTATTTACTGGTGGTGCAAGAAGACATGAACCCCCAAAGACTTTTTTACACAAATATTTATTAACTATGTTAAGCCTAGAACCATTCATTTTATTTGAAATTTACTCTTACTCTTACTTTTACTTACTTTTTACATACTTAAGTACCTTTAAAAGCAAGTACTTTTTTACTCTTACTCGAGTACCATGTCGACTGAGCTACTTTTACTTGTAACGGAGTACATTTTGACCAGCAGTATTTGTACTCTTACTCAAGTACTGGGGTCGAGTACTCGGTCCATCTCTGCTGACTGGCAGAGGACAAAAAGACTACTGATTTTGTTCTCTTGTTCAAAGTCGTCTTTAAAATCCTAATAATGCTCACAATGTTTGCAACATGGAGGGGAAAGTAACACCACTTCCTGGATGGGCCGTGTCTGTAATCTGCTGTTAGGCCAGTGTAATTGTTACCTTCAACTCGTTGACACATGCATGTCGTGTTTTAAAGGAAAAGTTCGGAATTTTGGACATAGGTCCTCATTTCCAACTTACCCGAGGTGATATAGGTCGGTGGAGACCGTTTTCAGCACAATTGGTCCAGTCCTTATATTTGCACAAGTCACCGTTGCTAACTGGTGTTGAGCTAGCGCACGTCAACGGTAACATCCAGCCTGTCACTAAAAACAGCTTTAACTGCTCCGCAGAACACCCGAGACAAATGTATCATGACGTCGGACTATCGATGTACATGTCAGTGTTGGTAGAATAATTAAAAAAATGTTTTTAACGCTGCTACGAGTACTAGCTGTCACGACTGTAGGGCGCTTAGGTTTCGTTTTTACGCACTACTACTAACACGCAAAGTAAAATTCCGCTGCTGCTGAGAAACTAGTCCCTCAAAATGTTTTATCATTGAAAATGCAAGGTTGGTTTAATTTCTAAAATGATTCTACCAACACTGACATGTACATCGATAGTCCGACGTTATAATACATTTGTCTCGGGTGTTCTGCGGAGCAGCTAAAGCTGTTTTCAGAGACAGGCTGGATGTTACCGTTGACGTGCGCTAGCTCAACACCAGCTTAGCAATGGTGACTTGTGCAAATATAAGGACTGGACCAATTGTGCTGAAAACGGTCTCCACCGACCTATATCACCTCGGGTAAGTTGGAAATGAGGACCTATGTCCAAAATTCCGAAGTTTTCCTTTAAGTATTATCAACAAAATCGACTTCCATGTATTTTAAACTCTCTTCGATATGGAGCTGATTTTAGCTTCTCCATACATTTGGACAGTATAGTCTCTAATATAGTGTTAAAAGTAACCACTAACATTTAACATGTACTCATTTGTAGTTTGACTGGGGATCGGCAGTCATAAGAAGATGCATCTGGAGGATGCTTTGTTACTGTTGGGCATAAAGGTATATGAGTTAGAATAGTAGATCCATAGCTGCTGGCTCCCTTATAGTCATGGGCCTGTAATGGTTGTCTACCTACCACAAATTCTACCCTCACTGACAGCAGATAATGCTGCATCTGATGCATTTATACATTATTCTCTGATTTCACAACAAATCACTGATTATGAGCACTACAGGTCCAGTCACCTTTTATGGTACGATGTTCATTTGCAAACAGTTAGAGACAGGAGAACTTTCACTATGATGTCACAAGCAGGCAGATTGATTGCTTCATTTGTCTCACTTTTGAATTTTACTCAAAAACATGTTAGGATGGGTACTAGGGGCTCTCATGTCTTCCATGTTGACCATATTTGTTCATAAGTGTATGAAGAGATGAAGTCCTGTTTGTTTCACATTTAGTGTAAAGTCTCATTTAGTTCTTATTCTTATCTTGTCTGGTTGTTTAATCCCGAACCCAACGGGCGAACACCCCGCACCAAGCAGGTCACTTGTGACAGAACCTACCACGTGCTTTGTGCTCCATGTAGTAGCATTGCGGTATGCTAACCTTTCACTTTCACAATACATTCTATGAACATGTTTCTCTTTGTGTTTTCAGCACCACCTGAAGAAGATGGAGGGCCGCCGGTTAGACTTTGATTATAAGAAGAAGCGTCAGGGCAAAATCCCTGACGAGGAGATCCGTCAGGCTGTAGAGAAATTTGACGAGAGCAAAGAGCTGGCTGAGAGGAGCATGTTCAACTTCCTGGAGAATGATGTAAGAGAGGAAACATCTTCTAAATGAGACAGAAAAAGAAACTGTTACAAATCCGTCAGCTTCTTCAGCACCACGGACAGTGGCGTGTATTCATCCATAACCACAAGCATGATGTAGAGTGGCCACGATCAGCTCCAGCAGCCGGACTGGCTACTGTCTGCTGGAGGCTACTGATATTATGGTACTTCAGAGTCTAACTAATGTATTTTCACACATTTTACGGTTAAAAAAGGCCCATGACTTAAAAACGCCCTGATAAAAAGGAGGAAACCCATTTTGTTTGATAAAATCTTAGAATCAGTTAAAACAGAGCAGTATCCAGCCCCAGTTTACTCACATGTCTGAGGATACAGCTGGTTACATTCCTCTATACCAAATCGGACGGCCCTGTCAGAAACCTTTGTATAAATTGAAGTCTGAAAGTGGCCGTTCTGCTGGCCAGGTGGATGAGGCCCTGTCCTGCCTCATCTCTCGGTAAATATAGCACCCCCTGTGGCACCCAGTGCAGACCCCCCAAAAGAAATCAACAATTTTTTTCTGTATTTCAGCCAGTAGGCCTGAGGGGGGGTCTACACACGACAGACGATGCCACAGGAGGGATTCAACAAGATTATTTAAAATTAAAACTCTACCTCTGTATGACATTTGAGCCATTTCCATTTTTTCATTTTACTTTCTACTCTTTCGAGGACAGTCTCCCAGTTTCTCCACACCACAGCCTCATTCCCGAGAAACACCCCAAGATATTTCAGCCCGTCTTTTTTCCAGGCAAGGCTCTGGGGGAGAACCGGGAGACGGTCAGCCCATTCACCAACGGCGAGGGCTTCACTTTTTTTCTAGTTCACCCTCGCTGCTGATAAAATAGTAAAATTGTTTACAATATTTTCTAAAATGTCCATCTCACGCTGATATTTTAATAAAAACAATGAGGTCATCAGCATAGGCTGATAAAACAATGCTTCCATTAAAACCAGGTAAAATTAGACCTTCAATATAAAAATGTATTTTGTTGAGGAGGGGTTCCAGGGAGAGTGCGTAGAGCATGGCGGACAGAGCACAGCCCTGCCGAACGCCTCTACAAGCTCTAAAAGGAGCACACAGACTACCGTTTATCTTCAGCACACTCTCAACCCCACTGTACAACACCTTGATCTTAGCTATGAAACCAGCGCTGAACCCAAACTTCTCCATAACTTTCCAGAGGAAGTTTTGTTCAACGCGGTCAAAAGCCTTTTCCTGGTCTAGAGAAATCAGACCAGTGTTACTGCCCAATGAGCTGGAGACTTCCAAAACGTCCCGAATTAGGTGGACATTGTCCACCATGGACCTGCCGGGCACACAGTAGGTCTGGTCCCGATGGATGACCTGCTTCATAGCTTTCCCCAGCCCGGAGGCAAAGAGTTTGGACAGAAGTTTGTAATCCACACTCAGCAAAGACACAGGGCGCCAGTTTTTAATTTCTTGTAGGTTACCTTTTTTTGGCAGGAGAGTGATGACTGCTCTGCGGCAGGAAGTGGGCATGGAGCCAGAGGCCAGACTTTCATTAAAAACATCTAAAAGATCATTCGCAAAGATGTCCCAAAAGGCTTTATAAAACTCGACTGTGAGGCCGTCAATGCCAGGAGCCCGCCGCCCTTGCATGCCCTGCAGGGCAGCGTGTAGCTCCTGCATCTGCAGCAGCCCCTCAAGACGGGTGTTGGTCTCCTCAGAGACCTGAGGCAGTCCACCAATGAACCCCTCCAGTAGAGTGTCCTGCTCCTCATATTCACTTGTGTAGAGGGAGGTATAAAACTCCACCGCATGCCTTCGGATCTGGCTTGGCTCCACAATCTTCTGCCCCGTGTCTGAAAGCAGTGTGTGGATTACTAGCCCCTGCCCATTCTTACTCTCCAGGCCGAAGAAAAAGCTAGAGGGAACATCCATCTCTTCGATGGCTTGAAACCGGGACCTGACCAGTGTGCCCTGTGCTTTACTTTCCAGCAGGTCAGCTAAAGCTAGCTTTTTGACTTTGAGGACTTCAATATGTCCTCGATCTCCTGTGGATTCACTTAAATTCTCAAAGGTTTAGGCTTTACATTTCTAATAAAAACATTACATAAAACCAAAGAATGATCAGTAAAACAGCTGGGGTAATTGTGCATGATTTATAAATATTAAAGTGATGCTTAAATCAATAAAAATGATCTAGTCTGGCTGAGGAGATCCTGCTCTCTCTAAGGTGGGACCATGTGTACTGTCGGCAGTCTGCGTGCATCCTCCTCCACACATCCACCAGGCCATGAGCAGAGACCAGCCGCCTCAGAGCATGCTGGGATGCTGGATGTGGCTCTGCATGGTTTCGGTCTAAAACCTCATTTTCAGTACAATCAAAATCCCCACCCAAGAATAAAAAATCCTCCGTGGCACAGCCGTTTAAAACATCACTTACTTTTTCTAAAAAAAACCTTCCTCTCTGCACCGATTGTTGGAGCATACACATTAATAATAACAGCTGTAAAATTGTCAAAATGAGCTTTGACTAAAAGAAGCCTCCCCTAGATAAAATGTTCAACCTCCAGTGAGACTGGAGTAAAAGACTTGGAATGGAGGAAGCCTACTCCTCCACTCAGATTAGTGCCATGACTCAAAATGGCTTCCCATTCCCACTCTCTCCTCCAGTCTGCCTCATTGCCTTTGTCACTGTGTGTTTCTTGTAAAAATAAAACATCTATTCGTTTAATTTTTGCTGTTTCATAAATACTTGCTCTTTTTTTGTCCTCTCTGGCTCCGTTCACATTAACACTTCCCACTCTAAAACAATCCATGTTGAGTGAAAGGTTAAAAACGAGACTTAAAAACATTAATGAATTAATTAAAACACACATTTGAGCATTTTCCATCACCATTTGTTTTTTTTACCTTGACTACAAATTTCTTTAATCTATAAACTTATTGATCAGTAAAACCGGACAACTCTTTCTGGCTAATGTGGGCCAAGGAGCAAAACAAAGCTAAATCAGGGAAGAAATCCTCTATTTTACCCCATGTTGGTTTTTAGTTCTGAAAAAATCCTGATTTTTTTCTGAAGTGTATTGTGACTTTTTTTGGCTGCTGGTGAAGCTAGGAGCTTCACTGCCATCAGACACATATTCATCACTGCTTTCATCTGTGTTGGCCCTCTTATCTGTCTGCCTGTTTTCTTCACTAGCTTTACTCGTTTTGGCATCGCTTGTTATGCTTTTTGATTTACTCCTACGTTTTATAGTAGATTTTGCTTTAACAACCTCTGCTGCAGCCTCCTCTTCCTCCATTTATTTTTTCTTCATTGACCTCATCTGTCTGCACTTCACCTGTTTCCCCTGCCTGTCCCTTTTCACTGATCTCACCCTGTTCCACACCTGCATTTTCACTCGCTTTTGTTTCCTTTCCTCCCACCATTACACTTTCCACCGTTTCACCCAATACTTCATTCTGACCCTCTCTTACATCATTCACACACACACCCTGTGTATTAACAGAACTCACCCGGTGCGCCGGTACAGAATGCGGTGCGGCCGTCGGACACGGCAATGGCGTGGGTTCCCCCGGCTGGGGCCTCCACGGGAGCTGATCGCCAGGCAGCGGATGGCCCTGCCCCGGCACCAGCCGTCTCCTCCGGGCCAGTCGGATTCGGATCACTTTGTCTCGGGCAGGCCTTCACCGTGTGTCCCTCCTCTCCGCAACCGAAACATTTCATGCCCGATGTCGTTGCAAAAATCATGTAATCATAATCATCTACTTTAACAATGAAATGGAGGTTCAGCTCCTCATTTTGATTGTTCAGTATCATATACACTTGTCTGCGGTGAGACACTACGTGTTTCAGCAATTGAGATTTACATCCAGACATGATTTTTTTTAACTAGGGAAACAATCTTCCCGTGTCTGGACAGTTCTCTGCTGAGAAACTCATCGGTAATGAAAAGAGGGACGTTTGACAGGACTACCTTGGTGGCAGGTTGTGACAGCGGCATTTGGTTCATGGTGATGCCTGCCTCGATGACTTTGTTCACTGTCTCCACCTGGTCCAGAAAGATCACCGTGGCGCCGTTCATCTGAGCGGCCGACTTAATTCTGCCATACCCAACCTTTTCACCCACAGCCAAACTAATGTCCTCCATGCTCACAGAAAGCCCAAACAGATTTTAATACCGTGCTTTCTGGTTAGCGTGGAGAGGCCGTCTCCATTTACCATGGTGGCCGCACATGCCGACCGGCGAGATGCCGGCAGGAGACAAAGAAAAACACCCAAATAAACCCTAACTAAACTTTAAGTGACCCACTACCAATTAACTATAAAGAAATAAATGTAATTACTCAAAAAAAGGCTGAAAAGAAAAACACAAACACTCCACAGCTCACTGCACACGCTCTCAGCACTCACTCAGAGAGAGAGAGATGTATAGGAAGATATCAATACATTGCAAAGTGTATTGCGTATGTAACGTGTGTGTTGGTTATGCTTGTGGCCAATAGGTGGAGCAGGCGAACCAGCTTTTGGCACTGATTGAGGCGGCTACAGAGTACCACAGGCAGTCATGTCGAATCCTGGAGGAGCTCAGTGGAAAGCTGCAGTTGAGGTGAGGAATACGCTTCATGTTCATCCCCTGTGGGAGAATCACCATACCACTCAACATAAAACTTGTTAAATGCTCTTTCTTGCTTTTTGCACTGTTGCAACAATCAATGCTTTTGTCCAAATAAAACCTTTATTCACCGAGTCGAGGGCATCACAGTATTGCCGTCGTTAACTGCGAGGAACCTGGGTGTAATCCTCGATGACCAACTACCCCAACATCACTGCTGTGGCCCGATCCTGCAGATTTGCCCTCTACAATATCCGCAGGATTCGGACCTTCCTCACAAAGGATGCAACGCAACTCCTGGTCCAAGCACTGGTCATCTCCCGCCTTGACTACTGCAACTCTCTCCTGGCCGGACTCCCGGCCTCTGCGATTAAACCATTGCAGCATATCCAGAACGCTGCAGCACGCCTTATCTTCAATCTACCCAAATGCTCCCATGTGACCCCCCTCCTCCGTGACCTCCACTGGCTCCCTGTTGCAGCACACATCCAATTCAAGACGATGGCACTGGCCTTCAGGGCCATCAATGGAACGGCACCCATCTACCTTCAAACACTGGTCAAACCTCATGCCCCGAAGCGAGCACTTCGCTCCTCTACTTCAGCTGGCCAGCTGGTACCACCATCGCTGAAATCAAACAAATGTCATTTGCCATCTTCCGAAAAAGGCTCAAGACTCACCTGTTCAGACTTCACCTCAACTCTACATAGCATGACCCACTAACAGTGTTATTTTCGTTAAGCACTTTACTCGACTGATCAGAATTAGAAGGTACTTTATTTAAATGGGAAAAGTGTACAATGTAAACATTGGAGGGGAAAAAAATCCTACAGTACAGTCAGTACTAGAATTAAGTGAATTTGGTCCAGGCCCAGTCTCCTCAAAGTGTTTGATTATATCCGTCAGGGTGTCTTTGCCAATTCTGAAAAGGAAAACAAAGAAGTTTCACATCATGTGTCATGCTAACAGGCACTGTCTAAGTAGCTAGTGCTAATGATTTAGCAGCTAGCCTATTGTCCTCAGGTAGGCTAGGTGCTAAAGTATTAGCATCATAGTCAATTCAAGCAATGCCAACAGGCCCCTTGGCACCTTACTGTTAAATCAGATGCCCACATTACAAGCCAAAAACCTCCCATTACAGCTTAGTTTCGATGTGCATATACTTTTAAAATGACAGTACTGAGCTAGCTTAGCTAGCTAAGCAAAGTAGATAACTTGGATGTTAACGGAAACTCACCTCCTAAGAAACTGAAAAGTATTCCTGCAGACTTTGTTGGCTCCGATG
The DNA here is from genome assembly GCF_963514095.1 of Eutrigla gurnardus. Lineage (NCBI taxonomy): Eukaryota > Metazoa > Chordata > Actinopteri > Perciformes > Triglidae > Eutrigla > Eutrigla gurnardus. The sequence continues at coordinate 18,627,174 of NC_139915.1, forward strand.
AAATAAGAGGTCCGGGCGCACTTTCTTTTTGTCTGCGGCTTTTTGGGTGGATGCAGTCATCTCCGACGTAATTACTGTATGTCCGTTTGCTCTCTTTCGGCAGCTAAAGAATCCATCCGTATGCTCTACATAAGCTCTTGAGAAAGTTTGTCGCCACATGAATATCTTGCAAGGAGAGAGTCTCCTTTTTTCTTCCGTAGCATTTGCAGTCAAAGTTACGGATTCCCTCCATTTCGCTGTCTTTATCCCGTTGAAATGTAACCGTATAGCGTCTGATATCTTCCGCAAAACAGCTCCTCCACTGCGAGGGACACATGCGCTGTATAAGTAGCCATGTGTTTCGCTTCTAACGTGCAGCTGATTGACCGAAAAAAAACAGCGAGTGAATGGCCACCGGTGATTGGTATGGAAATGAACTGCATCGCCGTACCTGCCCCAGCAAAGAGACAGACAACGGCAGATTTTTTCTGAAACTACAAATACAAAATGTATACTTTTAAGGCAACCAATACTGTTATCTGAAACATGGAGTGGCTTCTTCATGATCTCAACTTGCATGTTCTGCAAAAAAATGAAAATCACTACTCGTCCCACCCAACTTGTTGCTGGTTTTGCCGTGGTGGGTCACATTTGTCAAAAGAAAGGAACCACAACATATCATTGCCGATAAAGTAAGAGCTAAAAAATAGAAACAAGTGTTCGGTCTTAGTCTGAGTAAAGTAGTAACTGTTCAGCAAACATACCTTAAGAACAACAGTGCTATGATCAAAGTGCTATAGGTAAGGTTTTTTTTTTTGGGGGGGGGGGGGGGGGGGGGTTGTTAGTGGGTCATGCTATGCAGAGTCGAGGTGAAGTGTGAACAGGTGAGTCTTGAGCCTTTTTCGGAAGATGGCAAGTGACTATGCTGTCCTGACATTGGTCGGGAGTTCGTTCCACCACTGAGACACCAGAACAGAGAAGAGTCTGGACTTTGCTGAACGACATTTGTTTGATTTCAGCGATGGTGGTACCAGCCGTCCAGCGGAAGTAGAGGAGCGAAGTGCTCGCTTCGGGGCGTGTGGTTTGACCAGTGATTGAAGGTAGACGGGTGCTGTTCCATTGATGGCCTTGAAGGCCAGTGCCATCGTCTTGAATTGGATGCGTGCTGCAACAGTCTCGCAGGGACTCAGTCACTGTGAGAAGGGCCGTCTCTGTGGAGTGAGCAGTCCTGAATCCTGATTGATTAGGGTCAAGGAGGTTGTTCTGTGAGAGATAGGATGACAGTTGGTTGTAGGCGGCATGTTCCAGGGTTTTAGAGAGGAATGAAAGAAGAGATACAGGTCTGTCGCTTTGGATGTCAGAAGCGTCTAGGGTGGGGTTTTTTTAGGAGGGGCTTCACTGTAGCCGTCTTAAAAGCCGCTGGAATGACACCTGGGGTGAGGGAGGAGTTGATCAGGGTGGTGAAGAATGGCAAGATGTTGTGTGAGATGTCTTGGAGAAGAGAGGAGGGAATCGGGTCAAGGGAGCAGGTGGTGGCACGGTTAGATGTAAAAAGTGCATGAATGTCTTCAGAGGTGAGAGGGCTAAAGCTGGTAAGGCCATCAGAGTTGAGAGTTAGTGGAGATGTTTTCTGGGAGGTTATAGGAGTGAATGAGGAGCTGATGTCACTTACTGTCTTGGTAAAGTAAGTTGCAAAGTCATCAGCAGTGAGGAAGGAAGGAGGGGGAGGAGTAGGAGGGGTAAGGAGGGAGGAGAACATGGAGAAGAGTTTCCTGGGGTTGGAGGCGGAAGAGTTGATCCTTGACAGGTAGAAGGCAGATTTGGCTGCCGAAACAGTTGAGGTGAAGTCAGAGAGGAGGTGGTGGTAGTGACCAAGGTCCTCATTCTGGCCCGATTTCTTCCATTTTTCTCTCTGCCGCTCGCAACACTGATCTGTTGGTTTGCAGAGGTTTGGACAGCCAGGGAGGGGAGGGAGATGATCGTGCTGGTCGTGAGGTGGGGGGACAGAGAGTGTCCAAAGAAGAGGAGAGTGAGGACATCAGGATGGAGGAGGCTTCCTCAGTAGGCATTAGGGAGAATTGTTCTGTGGATGGTAGTGAGGAAAGAACAGTCGAGGAGAGAGCGGAGGGAGTGAGGGATTTCAGGTTGCGGCGGCTGGTGACAGTTCGAGGCGTAGAGGGGAGGGATGTGGTGGACTTCATGGTGAGGGAGAAAGTCACAAAGTGGTGGTCGGACACGGTGTTCAGGGTAACAGAGAGTGCCGAGATGCCACAGGATCTTGTGAAGACAAGGTCAACTTGGTTCCCAGCCCGCTGAGTGGGTGGAGAGGGGGAGAGTTTGAGGTCAAATGTGGAGAAGAAGTCAATGAATTCAGATTCAGAGTGCAACTTTCCTGGGTGGATGTTAAAGTCACCGAGGACGACGAGTGGTGTGTCATCATCAGGGAAGCAGCTGAGGAGGGCATCCATCTCATCTAAAAAGTCACGGAGAGGACTGGGTGGGCGATAGATCACTATGATGTTGAGCTTGAAAGGAAGGGTGACAGAGACGGCGTGGAATTCAAGTGCAGATCGGGATAAAGGGTCTCACAGGATAAATTGATGAAGTGGTGACTATTTGGACAGATGTGGATGGGAACAGCGACCTCGCTGCTTGCTAGATGCATCCGTCAGTGAGGCGGTACTTCATCAATTTATCCTGTGAGACCCTTTATCCCGAACTGCACTTGAATTCCACGCCATCTCTCTGCTGTCTGGTCTCCCCAGAATATCCACGGCCAGCAGCCGGCCAAAGAGGGAGTTCAGACCAAAGTCCATGAGGAGCAGTATGGCGACCCTGGACCACAACCAGCACAATGGCCTGTCCTACAGCTCCTCACTCAGACCCACCGGTACACACCTGTCTTCAATTTAACCTGTGCTGCTTTCTTTCCCGTAATTTCCTCTCTCAGCCCTGACTTCATCATTTGCTATGACTTCTATGTATTTGTTCTTTTCCTTACAGATATCCAGATCAACCACACAGTCAACGGCAACAGTAGGTATTCCGAAGTTCGTGTGCATTTATTATGTGAGGCTCTATAACAGGGGTCTCAAACTGGCAGCCCGTGGGCTACATCTGGTCCATCCCCCTTTCCATCTGGCCCATGATGGATGTCAAAAATATTACGTTTTTTATATTAAATTATTTTATTATTGTATACTTGTTTCATATCAATTTAAACTACCCCTTGTAATAAGAAACAAATTATATTTGTTTCAAAAAGTTAAATAAAAAGTATTTTGTTTGCGCAATACAATGGCAGAGGTCAGAGGTCATGCTGCATGTCCAGCCTTGACTGCGGCGTTTTTTCCAAAGAAGCCCACAGGGCTATCGTTTACTCTGTTCTGCCACAAACAGCAAAGATGTGTGTTTCCCAGCAGTAAAGAAAGGTGGACTGGGAACACACACTGTTTCAACAAAGATGGATGTTGCAGTATTTTGTTGTGGCGTTCAGTGGAAATACTACGTACCTGATATGTGAGGAAAAAGTGGTGGTTCTAAAGGAATACAACATCAAACGTCATTACTGGTCTAAACACGGAGAGCAGGATGTGAAGTAGAAGGGAGAGGAGAACGTTGACATGGCCGTCCTATCAGGAGATGAGACCATCAGCAGCCCTAAGACCATTTGAGTTTGAGACCCCTGATCTCTCAGCCTTACAAGGTATATTTCTACCTTCACCAAACACAGAAGAGCTTTAGCTTTAGAGCTTTAGAGTATTTCCATCTTTTAATACTTACAGTAAACATCCCACCTGTTCACCAGTCACCAGTGTCCCTCGGAAATCCCTTTCCATTTGTTTGTTGCTGTGTCCTGTTCTGTCTGTCTGCTTTTTAATACCTAAAAACTAAACAAATTACTTTTGACTATAATGATAATTATTTTTGAGAGCGATGATCAAGTAATTTGGCGATTATATCACTAAATGTGAGCACATTTTCTAGATAGTAATGAACTGTTTTCCATCCATATTATACGTTTCCATACCAATTTTCTTCAATTTCTTTATTTCTTTATTTGTATTTATTTATTTATTTCGGGCATGTCCGTTAAATCAGCATCATCACACATCTTTGTTTAAATAGTAAAATACACATGGCCGAAAGGGAAAGCGGGAGAAGCCAAGGCTTATCTAGTCCCGCCCCCATTACCCACAGGATAAAATCTACATCATAATCTTTTCTTATCTTTTGCATTTTCCATTTGACATAACATTTTCTTTTACTTGTGACATTTGACATAACATGTTACAGCAGTAGGTGGTACAGAGAGCTGAAGTCCAGTGCATACAGATTACGTGTGTGTCTCCACACGTGTCCATATTTGACATCATAACATGTCATACAATAAAGTGAAAAAAATAGAAGAATAAAAGAAAATAAAGGCATAATTAAAATGCATTACAGATTAAAACAAGCCAATAATAAAATAAAGTTTAAATTTAAAAATTTAAAAATAATAATAAATTAAAAATAATTCAATAAAAACAAGAATATCAAGGAATAGAAAATACAGTGCAGCATAAGAAGTTCACAGATAGTATTATTTACTGAAAGGCAGCGGCAAACAGAAAAGTCTTCAGTCTTGATTTAAAAGAGCTGAGATTTGCAGCAGACCTGCAGCTTTCTGGAAGTTTGTTCCAGATATGTGGTGCGTAAAAACTGAAGGCTGCCTCTCCATGTTTGGTTCTGACTCTGGGGACACAGAGCAGACCTGTCCCAGACGATCTGAGAGGTCTGGATGGTTCGTAGCTAAGCAGAAGATCAGAAATGTATTTTGGCCCTAAACCATTCAGTGCTTTGTAAGCCAGCAGTAGTATTTTAAAGTCAATTGACAGACAGAAAGCCAGTGTAAAGACCTGAGAACCGGAGTAATGTGATCCTTTTTTGGTCTTAGTGAGGACTTGAGCAGCAGCGTTCTGAATTAACTGCAGCTGTCTGATGGACTTTTTAGGAAGACCTGTAAAGACACCGTTACAGTAGTCGAGCCTGCTGAAGATAAATGCATGGAGAAGTTTTTCCAAATCCTGCTGAGTCATAAGTCCTTTAATCCTAGATATATTCTTTAGGTGATAGTAGGCTGACTTTGTAACTGCTTTACTGTGGCTGTTGAAGTTCAGGTCTGGGTCCATGACTACACCTAAGTTTCTGGCTTTGTTTGTGGTTTTTAGCATTACCGCTTGAAGCTGGGTGGTAACTTTTGACCGTTCTTCCTTGGCTCCAATAACAATGATTTCAGTTTTGTCTTTGTTTAATTTGAGAAAATTCTGCTCCATCCAACTATTGATTTGCTCAATGCATCTAATCAGTACTGGTATTGGACTATAGTCCCCTGGTGATATTGTTATGTAAACTTGTGTATCGTCTGTGTAGTTATGGTATCATATTTTGTTATTTTTCATGATCTGAGCCAGTGGAAGCATGAAGATATTGAAAAGAAGAGGATGGAGAGAACGGAGCCTTGGGGAACTCCACATGTAATTTTTGCCCACTCAGATGTGTAATTATCTATAGACACAAAGTAGTCCCTGTCCTTCAAATAGGATTCAAGCCATTTTACTTTGCCAGAGAGTCCCACCCAGTTTTCCAGGCGGTCTAGGAGTATGTTGTGATCGACTGTGTCGAATGCAGCACTGAGATCCAGCAATACCAAGACTGAAATTCTACCATTGTCCTTGTTTAAGTGGATGTCATTTAAGACCATAACAAGAGCTGTCTCGGTGCTGTGGTGTTGTCTAAATCCTGACTGGAAGACATCAAAACAGTTGTTCATTACCATGAAGTCGTTCAGCTGCATAAAGACTGCTTTTTCGATGATTTTACTCAGAAATGGGAGGTTTACATTTACATTTAGGTCATTTAGCAGACGCTTTTGTCCAAAGCGACTTACAATAAGTACATTTATCAAAAGAAGGAAACAAGGAAACCACAACGAATCATTGCCGATAAAGTAAGAGCTAAAAATAGAACAAGTGTTAGGTCCTCATCTGAGTGAACTAGTAGTTCAAGAGCAACAGTGCTACGATCAGAGTGCTATAGGTAAGGTTTTTTTTTTTTTTTTTTTTTGGGGGGGGGGGGGGGGGGCAGGTGGGTCATGCTAGTCGAGGTGAAGTCTGAACAGGTGAGTCTTGAGCCTTTTTCGGAAAATGGCAAATGACTCAGCTGTCCTGACATTAGTCGGGAGTTCGTTCCACCACTGAGGCGCCAGAACAGAGAAGAGTCTGGACTTTGCTGAGCGACATTTGTTTGATTTCAGCGATGGTGGTACCAGCCGGCCAGCTGAAGTAGAGGAGCGAAGTGCTCGCTTCGGGGCATGAGGTTTGACCAGTGTTTGAAGGTAGATGGGTGCCGTTCCATTGATGGCCCTGAAGGCCAGTGTCATCGTCTTGAATTGGATGCGTGCTGCAACAGGGAGCCAGTGGAGGTCACGGAGGAGGGGGGTCACATGGGAGAATTTGGCTAGATTGAAGATAAGGCGTGTTGCAGCATCGGGCCACAGCAGTGATGTTGGGGGTGCAGGATAGTTGGTCATCGAGGATTACACCCAGGTTCCTCGCAGTTGACGACGGCAATACTGTGATGCCCTCGACAGTGACCGACAGGTCCATGCGAGGGTAGTCTTTCCCTGGGATGAAGAGGAGTTCGGTTTTATTCAGGTTAAGCTTGAGGTGATGTGCAGTTGTCCAGACAGAGATCTCAGCCAGACAGTCCGAGATGCGAGTTGCAATGTGGGTGTCAGAGGACGGGGGAAAAGAGAGGAACAGCTGGGTGTCATCTGCGTAGCAATGGTAGGAGAATCCATGCGATGTGATAACAGAACCTAGTGATCTGGTGTATAGTGAGAACAGAAGCGGTCCTAATACTGAGCCTTGAGGGACACCCGTGTCCAGAGAACAGGGTTTGGACATAGAGCCATTCCATGTGACCTGAAGGGTGCGATTTGTCAGGTATGATGTAAACCAGGCGAGAGCAGAGTCAGTTATGCCAAGTTCAGCCAGAGTGGAGAGGAGGATTTGGTGATTGACTGTGTCGAACGCAGCAGATAGGTCGAGGAGAACGAGAACGGAGGAGTGGGACGAGGCTCTGGCGTCTCGCAGGGACTCGGTCACCGTGAGGAGGGCCGTCTCAGTGGAGTGAGCAGTCCTGAATCCTGATTGATTAGGGTCTAGGAGGTTGTTCAGCGAGAGATAGGATGACAGTTGGTTGTAGGCGGCACGTTCCAAGGTTTTAGAGAGGAATGAAAGAAGAGATACAGGTCTGTAGCTTTGGATGTCAGTAGCGTCTAGGGTGGGTTTTTTAAGGAGAGGCTTCACGGTAGCTGTCTTAAAATCCGCTGGAATGACACCTGAGGTGAGGGAGGAGTTGATCAGGGTGGTGAGGAATGGCAAGATGTCGTGTGAGATGTCTTGAAGAAGAGAGGAGGGGATCGGGTCGAGGGAGCAGGTGGTGGCACGGTTAGATGTAACAAGTGCGTGAACATCTTCAGAGGTGAGGGGGGTAAAGCTGGTAAGACCATCCGAGTTGAGGGTTGGGGGAGATGTCTTCTGGGAGGGAATAGGCGTAAATGAGGAGCTGATGTCATTTACTTTCTTGGTAAAGTAAGTAGCAAAGTCATCGGCAGTAAGGAAGGAAGGGGGCGGAGGGGTAGGAGGGGTGAGGAGGGAGGAGAACACGGAGAAGAGTTTCCTGGGGTTGGAGGCAGAAGAGTTGATCTTTGCCAGGTAGAAGGCAGATTTAGCTGCCGAAACAGTTGAGGTGAAGTCAGAGAGGAGGCGGTGGTAGTGAGCAAGGTCCTCGTGCTGGCCCGATTTCTTCCATTTTCTCTCTGACGCTCGCAACAATGATCTGTTGGTTCGCAAAGGTTCAGACAGCCAGGGAGGGGGGGGGAGATGATCGCGCAGGTCGTGAGATAGGGGGACAGAGAGTGTCCAAAGAAGAGGAGAGTGAGGACATCAGGATGGAGGAGGCTTCCTCAGTAGGTATTAAGGAGAACTGTTCTGAGGATGGTAGCGAGGAGATAACAGTTGAGGAGAGAGCGGAGGGAGTGAGGGATTTCAGGTTGCGGCCGCTGGTGACCATTCGAGGCATAGAGGGGAGGGATGTGGTGGGCTCCATGGGGAGGGAGAAAGTCACAAAGTGGTGGTCGGACACGGTGTGACTTTGATATTTGTCTATAATTGTTCATTAGTGAAGTGTCTAAATTGTTCTTTTTTTAAGAGAGGCTTGATGGGGCGGCCGGTGGCGCAGTGTTTAGGGCAGCCGCCCCATGTACAGAGGCAATGTCCTTGACGCGGTGATCCCAGGTTCGACTCCTGTCCGGCGATCAGTTTCCTGCATGTCTTCTCCCTCTCTCTCCCTGTTTCCACACTGTCTCTATAAAAATAATAAAAGGCTTGAATGGCGCTCTGGCTGAAAAATAATATTTAAAAAAAAAAAGAGAGGCTTGATAACAGCAGTTTTCAAGGCCTGTGGGAAGACACCTAACAGAAGAGACATGTTTACAACCTGTAAAAAGATCTCGGGTCATGCAGTTTGATGCATTTTTGAAAAGGCCTGTTGGCAGAATATCAAGGTGGCAGGAGGAGGATTTCAGATGTTGTATGATGTCCTCCAAGGTTTTATGGTTAATCATGGTTGTGCCATGGTTTCTGAATTGACCTTGAGTGGACACATGGACAACACATGTCCTGCACCTGATGTGGAGGCACTGACTGCTTGCCTAATTTTCTGGATTTTTTCTGTGAAGGAGGAGGCAAAGTCATTGCAGGCCCTGGTGGAAAGCAGTTCAGGGGCAACTGACACAGGAGGGTTTGTTAGCCTGTCGACAGTAGCAAACAAGGTCCGTGCTTTATTGTTGTTTTTGGCAATGATGTCCGAGAAGAAGGATTGTCTTGCATTTCTCAGTTCCAGGTTGTAGATTCTAAGTCTTTCTTTGTTGATATCATAATGAACCTGGAGATTTGTTTTACGCCACCTACGTTCAGCTTTCCGACACTCACTTTTTTCTGTTGTTACCAGTGTGGCATTTCTCCATTGAGACCCTTTTTGCCAGGGACCAGTTTCAGCTTAGTGGGCGCAATGGCATCAATAATATTTATGATTTTCACATTGAAATGGTCAACAAGCTCATTTACTGAGACCCAAGGGAGGGAGGGTGTGGAGGAGAACACCTGAATAAGTGTTTCACAGGTGTTTTCTGTGATATACCGTTTTGTGCTTACTTTTCTTTGAACATTTGTCTGCACAGAGATAGCACTCTCAAAGAAAACACAGAAATTATCAGAAAGAGCAAAGTCAGTCACAACAACCTTAGAAATGCTAACACCCTTGGACATGATCAAGTCCAGGGTGTGACCTTTGTTATGAGTGGGCTCTGTCACATGCTGAATCAGTCCATAGTTATCAATGGCACAACACAGTTCTTTAGTCCCTCTGTCATGGAGTTTGTCAACATGAATGTTAAAATCAACAATAACCACACAGTCAAAGTCAATACAGATACAGAACTCGGGAAGAAGAATTCAACTGAAGAGCAACGTATTCAAAGGATGCAACGTTTCCATACGATATCTGCTTGCATTGGAGGGAATCTTTAAACAAAACAGCCACTCCCCCTCCTTTCTTATGCACTCTAGCTTTACTCATAAAACTGAAGTTGGAAGGAGCTGATTCAATAAGAACAGCAGCACTGTTATTTTGATCTAACCAGGTTTCAGTTAAGAACAAACAATCAAGATTGTGCTTGGTAATAAAATCATTGATTAAAAATGTTTTTCCTGACAAAGACCTGACATTTAATAAAGCTAGCTTGAGTGTGTTAAAACCAATGTTTTGGGACTGGCTGTGGTTGATGAGGAATGGATGCTAGATTTGATAAATTTGCAGAATAGGTTGGGTGCTTCTTGCTTAGCCTTTTTAAATTTCTTATCAAGACCAGAACTGAGGAAGCTGCCAGTGTATAGGGCCCCGACTTATCCTGGAAAAAGTCATGATCCGTACTGTAGCCTGAGCCCAGCACATATCAGTTAGAGCTTGCTGTATTTTGCACAGAAGTAACTGAACATGCTGAACTGTTATCAGGCATTGGAGACAGAAGATAATTCTGCTGTCGTTGTAGAGGTGGTGCAGGTCGTGCCTTCTGTGATTTTGCCAGAACTGGATGAGGACTTAGAGCCAGTGGTGGAAGAGGAGGTGGGGGAGGATGCAGTGGGGCATTTGAGGGATAGAACCTGGGAGTAGTGCGTGGTGTGAATCTGGTCCCAGCAGTGACCAGCTCTTTCATTTGGTCAGTGAACGCCATGAGAGGGGAGGAGGGGGAAAGGGTGGCTGTGGAGAAGGGTGACCTGGAAGGGGTTTGGGGAGGGGAGGAAGTAGGATTTGTTGGTGAGGTGGGAGGTGGGGACACTTCCTCTCGGCACTGATGACTGACATGGTCAAAGCTCTCTTCAGGCGGGGGCCGAACAGGCTCTCTTTCAGGGCTTGTGCCATGTTTTGTTTTGGCTTCTTCTCATGTCCTTGGCAGAGGGAACAGATGGGTGACGCAGGAGATAAAATAGGTTGGAGATGAAAAGTTTTATTCCCAGCCTATTTAGGCACAGTCCATCAGCTTTAGAAAGATGTCGGCGATCCCAGAAAAAGTTGAAATTGTCCATAAAATGAACTGAACGGACGGCACATGCAATTGAAAGCCATGTGTTGAGACTCAAAAGTCTCGAGAATTTCTCGACTCCTTTTCCGACTGGTGGCAGAGGCTCACTGATGGACACTTACATATTCAGACAGCTGACTGTGTTTAGCAGATCAGTAAAGTCTTGCTTCAGTACTTCAGACTGCTGTTTCACAATATCATTTGACCCTATGTGCAACATTATGTTTTTCACCATTGGGTGCTCAGTCACGATATCTTTGATTTTTTCTCTCATGTCAGATACCATGTCCTTGGGGAAGCATAAAACTTTGGGGCCCCAGTTTCGTAGACCAGGCGCAGTCAGTGCGCAGCGCACCTGCGACACGCCGACGGGGTGTGTCCGCCTGGACTTTGCAAGTTTCGTGCACCGCGCAGTCTAGCGCAGGCACTCCTCCCGTCACTCCCACCCGCGCAAGAGGGAAAGAGGGAGGAGAAGAAGGCGTGAGTGGGAAACGAGGAGGAGACAAGGCGTGGAGTGGAATTAACACAGCCGATTCCGATCTTCACCAATCAAATGAGCTCCTCTCCTCACCTTTAATGCACCAGGCGAGGTTCAGTGCAGGTTTCGTCACTTGACAACCCAATGACAGAAGCAGCGGCGCCGCTCCTACCACGCTCATCACGCGCTGTGCGTGCGTATAGTCATAATAAATATAATGCCGATATTATATCACTATAGAAATTGTAGGCACATTTTAGGCATGTCTATAGCAAAACAGGGTCAGGGTGCACAGCAGTAGACATAATAGACGAGCCGGCCGGGCCATTCATCATCATCATCACCGTCTTCATCATCTGCGCTCCACAGCTGCACCGGATTCCCCGTCCAACATCAGAACGGTGGGACACTGGGACCTCGCATGACGCGTGCCATCGGACTTTGATTGACGTCAGATGTGACGGGACAATCTATATAGATATAAATTCACGTGTTGACTCAATTAGTTGCTTTAAAAAGTGCCTGTTGTGATTATTTATTGCATTTAAATGTGCCTGGAACTGTGGAAACCTGCCTGTGAAGTCTTGGTGATGTGTGCGCACTGCGCGCCTGTCAGCCAAACTGCCACTCCACCAGCTGTAATTCGCCTTACGCCAAGAGTAGACCAGGTTGGAGCTGGCGGGCTTTCGGCGCAGTCTTGGCGAGGCTTTTTGCCACGAAACTTCCGCTGCACCAAGCTGAATCTGTGACGCCTCCCCCTGCTGCGCCGTCACACTCATCTTGGCCCAGGCGATCCACCAAACTGCCAAACTGACCGTGCGCAAGGCTGCGCTGGTCGAAACTTGCATTACACTGGCTCCGCCACCCTGCGCCACCCTGCGCTGCGCCAAGAAACTAGGGCCCTTGGTGTTTTTACTGCAATAGCGTCTCACATCTTTAACAGCAGAGTCACCCACAATCAGAGTCTCAGGCCCAGTCGTTAGCCTTCCCTGTAGCCTTTTACTCTCTAAGTCTCTTTCAGCTTGTTCAGCTCTTACCCCATTTTGAGTCGATGAAAAAGTATCCAGGTTTTTAGACAGGGATCCTGAATCCTGCAGCAGGGGAGCAAATCTGTTCTCCAGTTGCACACATGGTTGTTTAGGAAGTGTGTTGTTATTCCTCCCTTTAGCAGCTGTCCAGGGCCCTGTTCTGCTCGGAGCAGGGGTTGAGGAGGTGCTATGCCGGGATGGTAAAGCAGGCCAGCCGGTCGCATCACAAATCTCACTGCACTGGGCTCTGCCTGTTAATCGCCCTTGCATTTCTCTGGGAGGAGATTTACTTTTAGGCTTACCACCAAGAGAGTTCCAGAGATAACTTGTAGATTTATTACCTTGCACACGGCCCTCCTGTTTCTCTGTAGTGCTAACTAGCAGTGTGTTAGCATTATGTTGTCCACTGTTTTGGATCCATGGTAAAGTGGTGTCGTTCCCACATTGTCCATTTACTTCCACATTCACTTCTAACCTGTGCATTTTATCACAAAAGAAAAGCAAAAATATCAGCAGAAAAACGCAAGCAGAGGTGAGAGCAAAGAGGAAAAGCGTCTGCACTGTAAGAAAGCCGGAAGTCAAAGTGAAGGTTATTGCCACACTTTGATCAGGTTACAGCTGATCTTCGATGTAAAAAAGTTTGATCGGCGATCTCTCTAAAGGCTGTACAGACTAATGTGGGGCTCAGCGCCACAGAGATTTCCGTGGTGCGTTGTGTCTGAACAGCTCAACTGGTTAATATGGAGACATACATTCACATATTAACTGTTCAAAAATGTCTCCGTTAACTGTTGATTTCCAAAATGAGTGATTTTATTCAAATCCCAGTCTGCCACCACCATACCATCATATACGTGTCGGCCTACCCCGGTGTGATGTCAGGAAGGTATACAGGCCCAAGCCTTGTGTGAAGTGCATTCATCATTGTAGGAGCCAAATCTTGAGTTTTCTGCTTAGGCATGTTTTTGGTTTGTTTGTGTACACCGCATTGGCACTGAGGTGGTGGGTGTGCCATTTTGGGTGTGGCCTCCATGGTTATTAATAATGGTACTCACCTGCTCACTTCACCTGTTGGGGGGGGGGGGTTGGGTGAGCAGGGGGGAGTGAAACTTTCTATTGACCGTAATTGTTATTAGTTTGTTTATTGTTTTAAAATAACAAGAACTTGTAAAAAGGAATGTCTGTAAACCGTTACTTTGGTCTGCATCATTCACTAAAACTCCTGGTGTTTAGCCACCCATGGCCTATCGTTGCTTTTAATGGAAGGAAGCCAGTTAGCCGCAAAAATCATCTTCCAGAGTTTGACTCTATGTAAGCCTTCTCTCATTTTGCAGAGCTTTCCACTGCATCTCAGAGTCTTCAATTGTCATGGAGATCTTACTTAGAACTGAGCAAAGCCTATCCACTCTGTCGATTTTCTTCTAAACTTTGAAATAGATCTCAAGGTCTACATCAGGTGTTGGAGTTTGCTCAGTTGTCATGGAGATAGCAAAACGAATTAAAAAAAAGTATTTCCTAATTTCTTAAAATCTTAACTCAAAATCCACTTACTAGCTCTTGATTGTGTGTTTAACCACATCTGATGATCTTCATCAGTACTGACAACTGAGCAAACTCCAACCACTCAATGTCCTCTTATGTTCTCAATGTTTCTGATGTTTTTGTGACTGATCCTTCATTGTCTGATCATTTCTGTGTTTTCTTTAATATTTCTTTCATTCCTGACACACAAACAGAATCAAATAATGTCAAAAAGTGGTACATCTCCTCGTGGTACAAAATGCCATCTCCTCGTTACCACCTCTAAACCCATGTCATGCTAATGATCTTGTAAACAACTTAAATCCGAAATTCTGAATGTCATAGATGTCATTGCACCTGCCCCGATTTATTTCTGGTAAGCAAAAGGCACCCTGGAGAAAAGCTGCTGTTGTGACAGCCCAGAGAAGAGAGTGCAGGAAGGCTGAACGAATCTGGCGGAGTACTAATCTTCATATTCACAATCTATATAAAGAGAGCCTCCGGGCCTACAATTTAGTCTTAAAAAGATTGAGAAAAACATTCTTCTCCAATATCATAAACAACTACACTTATAAGGCGAAAACCCTTTTTGCAACTGTTGACAGACTGACCAACCCCCCAACACAAATATCAGCTAAACTCCACTCAGAAGTGCAATAACTTGGCATTCTTTTATACTGATAAAATTGAAGGCATCAGACGCGCCATCAATATCTCAAACAAAAAAGTTGGATCACCACCCTGTTCAGGCAAAAGTAACACAGCAATGATGGCAAGCTGTAATGCCATAGACTCTAAAACTCTAGTCGAAACGGTGACAAATCTAAAATCATCCACCTGCTGCCTTGATGCTTTACCTACCATCTTTTTTAAGAATGTTTTTGACTGCCTATCAATATATGTATTGCAAATAGTTAATAACTCTATTCAATCAGGTTATTTCCCAAAGGCCTTCAAAACTGCAGTCATTAAACCTCTTCTAAAAAAGCGGTGACTAGATGCCTCTATTATCAACTACAGACCAATTTCAAATCTACCCTTCATGAGTAAACTAATTGAGAAAGTTGTCCTCCAAAAACGAAATCCCTTCCTGGCTTCAACTGGCTGCCACAACAACTTCCAGTCAGGATTTCAACCTTTTCATAGCACCGAGACGGCCCTTATTAAAGTTGTAAATAACATCCGTCTTAACACAGACTCTGGCAAAACTTCAATATTAATGCTATTAGACCTCAGTGCTGCATTTGACACTGTCGACCACTCAATACTTTTGAACAGGTTGGAAAACTGGGTGGGGCTCTCAGGCACACTCTTAAGCTGGTTCAAGTCATATCTACAAGATAGGAACTATTTTGTTTCCATTGGCGACTTTGTATCAGAACCAACCAATGTAACGTGTCGAGTCCCCCAAGGTTCAATCTTGGGGCCGACTTTATTCAACATCTACATGCTCCCACTAGGATAAATCATGCAAAATAATAACATTGACCACCATTGCTTTGCCAATGACACCCAAATCTATGTAGTGCTATCACCAAACGACTATTGCCCCATAGATCTTCTGTGCCAGTGCATTGAGCAAGTCAAAGACTTGATATGCCAAAACTTCCTACAACTAAATGGGGACAAAACTGAATTGTTTTTGGTGCTAAAAAAGAAAGGTTTAAAGTAATTCAACACTCTGTCCCTGCAAACCTCAAATAAAGCCAGAAATCTTGGGGTTATTATGAATTCTGATTTACATTCACGTCACATCAAATCAGTAACAAAATCGGCCTACTATCACCTCAAAAATGTAGCAAAACTTAAGAGGGCTCATGTCAGCTCAAGACTTAGAAAAACTTGTACATGCCTTTATTACTAGTAGGCTAGACTACTGTAATGGTCTCCTTGCAGGTCTTCCGGAAAAAAAAAACCTGTCAGGCAGCTACAGCTTGTTCAGAGCGCTGCTGCTAGAGTTCTTACCAAACTCAAACCAAAAAATGTGAGCACATTACACCAATTCTTAAATCCTTACATTGGCTCCCTGTATGTCAGAGAATTGATTTCAAAATCCTCCTGCTCGCATATAAATCACTACATGGTCTAGGGCCGAAGTATATCACTGATATGCTCCCACTACATAAGCCTTCTAGCCCACTAAGATCTTCTGAGACCAATCTGTTAGTGATTCCCAGAGTAAACTCAAATCACGGGAGAGCATCATTGAGTCACTATGCAGGAAATAGCTGGAATAAACTTCTTGAAGATGTTAGACTTGCCCCAACTCCAACCACTTTTAAAACTAGACTGAAAACTTTTATATTCACCACAGCTTTCTGCTAAATCTTTTAATGTCTGATGCATTTCATGACATGTTATGATGTGAAGCACTTTGAGTCTGCCTTGTGTATGAAATGTGCTATACAAATAAAGTTGCCTGACCTTGCCTTATGCCTGGGCCTTCAGACACATTCCACAGACCTCATCAGCAGTTTGCTCTTGTTTTGTCAAAGAAAGATGTCACATTTGGCAACTTTATTAATATTATTTTGTAATCAAATATAAAAAATACAATAAAAAGAAAGAGTTACTTGACAATGACAGTAATTGTTAGTTGCAGCCTTGGCACACTTCAGTAACATACCAGGCAAGAAAGAAGCCATTTATTAAGTGAAACCATTTCACCATGTCTTCCTGGTGCAGAGTCAGAGGTGTTGGACCAGCCGTGCTGCCGCTCCCTCTACGACTTCCAGCCGGAGAACGAGGGCGAGCTGGGCTTCAAGGAGGGTGACATCATCATCCTCACCAACCAAATAGACGAGAACTGGTACGAGGGCATGATCAATGGCGACTCTGGCTTCTTCCCCATCAACTACGTGGAGGTTATGGTCCCCCTGCCTCAGTGAAGACTGGCACTTTGAGCCCACTACAATCTGCCTCATCACACGGGGCCTGAAAATGCACAGTTCAGCCCGCAGCTGAAGAAAACGTTCGGATTTTCCAAACCAAGCCAGAGAGGTAATAGATGTGTCTCACGCTGACTTAAGAACAAATTTTGCTGATTACATTGATATTTCTGAACCTCAAGCCGACTGGGACCCTTTGTGTCTTTTGGGTCTGACTGGGGTGAAATGTCTACAAGTCGATCTTGTTGAGCTGTTTTTGGCCCCAAACGGCATCTAATTTAGCTGGAAGCTCACCACTGAACATCGTGACAGAATTCTTAGTCAGTGCAAACAATAAGCCTATGCTTTCATTTGCATTATAGTCAGGTTAAGATCATTCTATACATTTAAGAATAATTTCCATCCCATTACATTGTATAGTAGAAGACCATTAAAGCTAGGGTAGCTCATGTATTTTAGAAACATGTTTTTGTTGAAGTTCTCTTTACATTCCAACATTACATAAGTCAAATGACTGACAAACAGAAAAAAATGGTATTATTAATATCCATGTTTCTATTTATTATCATCATTTTGGCGAACCAGGTGTCGGTGTTCCCGCTTTTGCAACATTCCCGCTAGATTAAGCTACTGTTAGGGCTTTCATTAGGAAAAAGTTAGCAACGCTGGGTGCTTTTTTTGGTCAGATAAATGTTTTCATCCAGGTTACTATTGCTGGTTTATCCAACGTTAGCTCCCCAAGCTTTCAAGGAAATTCAAACATTTAAGAGGAAGCTAAGAAAATACAATTTGGGTCTTCTGATCTCTTAAAAAAGAGATGAGTTGATGTTCTGCCTATATGGTTTTCAAAACTATTTCCTCTTTCTCTACGAGAAATGCTGTATTCTACTGATTTTTGTGTTTTGTATTTAAATTTTATGTCCTGTGTTTTTGTCCAAACACAAGCCTCGTTATTCTAAGTGCTTGCCATTCCCCGGGAGCCTTCCCCTGAAGTCTGTTCAAGGATAACTCAAGGTTATTAGAGCTTTGTCCTAGTTTTGGCCATCATTTCTTTCAGTAATAATAACATAGTACTCTTAAATCAATTGCTCAGGAACATTTTGACATTGTTTAAATAAGTCAGATGGGTGAAAGAAGGATAAAAAGACTAAGGCTGCATCCCAATTCCACCCATTACCCCTAACCCTACCCCTTCCCCTTGCCCCTTCAATACAGAGTTGAGGGTGCTAGGGGTAAGAAATGGGACATGACTTGATTACCATTCATCATCATCGCTTGCCCCTAGTGGACTCCTAACAACAGAAGCAACAAGTTTAGACATAAACTTCCATCGTCTCAGGTTGTGATGTCGATTGCCTGGGCCCTTGTTATTGTTTTACGCCCATCTGTCACACTGATTTCACTTAAAACCATAACATGATGTGTTATGTCATGTCAAGGGTTATCCAATAGCTCAGCTTGAAAAATAGCGATAGCAGCTAGCTACAGCCACCTATACGAAAGGAACACCGGAACATTAGCATCGGCTACGGCTAACTAGTGATTCAAAACATATGTTACAATCAAAAAATTCTCGAACATCATATCATAACACATGACTGTGCTGACATGTAGAGACAGACAGGTAACCAGTCTATGATAGGGCTGACATGTAGAGACAGACAGGTAACCAGTCTATCACATGGGTAACATGTAGAGACCGACAGGTCATGGATTTTGGGAGGAAGCTGGAGAACCCGGAGAGAACCCACGGTAACACGGGGAGAACATGCAAACTCCACACAGAAGGAACCCAAGCCCAAACTGTGCCGTACTTATATTATCAATTAAAATGCTGAAAATACTTGTTGAACCATTGCTGCCTAAAAAAAATGCCGGCTCTTCGATGACAGGTCACGCGTGGATGCCGGGAAATTCCTCAAAGCCCTCCCTTTCAAGTGTGGTCCTTCAGAATCTTCGTTTCAAGGGCTACGTAGCCCTATGTCTTGGCTCTAGCCCTTAACCCAAATGAGAATTGAGACACCCCTACCCCTCACATAAACGTGCAAAAACAAGGGGGACGGGAAAGGGGAAGGGGAAAGGGGTGGAAATGGGATGCAGCCTAAATGTGACGAAAAACATGAAGCAGAAATCAAAATAAATTCTACTATATTTTTCAGTTTCTGCTTGATGTGTAAATATGACACTGTTTGCGAACAGTTTTGAAGGTCATATGTTGTAATATGAGTAATATGTTCACCTTTTAGTCAGTGCTTAGGGTTTAGCTCAGGAGGTAGAGTGGGTCGGCTGGTAACCGCAAGAATGCCGGTTCCATCCCCGGCTCCTCCTAGCTAAGTGCCTGGTGTCCCTGAGCAAGACACCTCTCCCTAATTGCTCCTGACGAGCTGGCTGTTGCCCTGCGTGGTTGACTCCGCCGTCGGTGTGTGAATGTGTGCGTGAATGGGTGAATGTCAGTCATTACTGTAAAGCGCTTTGGATAAAAGCGCAATATAAATGAGGACCATTTACCATTTACCTTTTTTGTGAGGTTCTGCCCCCAAATGACCAAAGAAAAACATTTAATGCTGATTTAAACAAGCCAACATGTTAGCCAAATGGACTTGGAAGAGTAAATGACAGAAAAGGGTGATATTATAAGCCATACTGTCCATTGTAAAAATCTGTTATGATCCGTGAGTGAGGTCCCAAATGCAAGACACTGTCAAGAGGTAGGTGAAGTGATAAGGAGGTTTATTTGTGGATGAGGGTGAGGTTGACGGGGGAAGAAGGTAGACTGGCAGGCAGACAGGCGGGTGATCCTGAATCACAGGGGAAAAGAAGAGTTAATGTCCGGCTTCAACGCGAGGAGAACTTTAAAACTACTAAGGCCTGAAGTGTAAAACTTCCAAAGATAGCTGAGACAGACTGGGAGGAAAGCCGGGCCGAGAGACTGTAGAATTGATGAGTAGATTGCTGACCGGGCAGCAACCTCCACTACTGAAAAGTGAAGCCAAATGTGAAGTGCCTTAAACTTGCATTCTCTCTTCTGGCCATCAGTGGGCGACTCCTCTCTGATTGTATAGAAGTCTATGAGAAAATTAGCTTACTTCTCTCTTGATGTATTATCTCAGTAAATATTGTAAACATGAGTTTATGGTCTCAATCTCTAGCTTCAAGTCTTCTTCAATCCAGCATGATGTTCATTAGTAAATGAAGAAGGAAATGAGAGGGCCAAGTCTACAGAGGATTTTCTGATCATGAGATTTGATTCTTTTTATTTTATATTGTGATGAAGGATATGCTTCCTGATATACTTCAGGCTGAGAGAGTGTATTCTGCTGCATCTCCTGCTGCAGATCTGCTCGTAGACGCCATGTTGATTGTCACTGGAGTGCAATGAATCCTATGATGAGTTGTTCCGTGAAGGATCCACTAGTTGGATCCTCTGAAGGACTGCAAACTCAAGAACAAGAACTCAAACAGTTGCAAAACGTCGGCTTTAACTTTTCACACATTCCATTGCTATTTATTTTAAGACATGCTTTTATGATTTTGTGAACATTTTAAGCCTCAGCTCTGGGACAGTGATGACACCTACCTGTCCGAGTTCAGGTCGGCACCTTCCTCTGGGGTCGTGGCGGGACAGTACGCCGTGGAGACATCCGCTCTGTCAGACTCTATGTGTCTTCTAACTCATCTTTACCTGTTTTGCCTGTGCTCTTAAGTGTTGCCCTGAACATGTGTGTTTCTGACTGAAGTGGACACCATCTCAGTGAATGTCCCCTGGCGTCACCTGTATTGCACTGAAGCTTTAGAACTTACCTACCACATACGTATATAGCCATGCTCCTTTTTGTTTGTTCATTTTTTCTTTCTCCTTTTCTTCAGCATTGCACTAGAAACACTACCATATAAGATATATACGTGACGTCAACGTGGTGGATACTTGTGGTAGATGTACTATAATGAACCACTATTGAAAGGTAGACTGGAGATCTACATCTTCAATCTCTGAGATAAGATATGATATATCAGAACAGATATGATCTTGTAGCAGATGATCTTGTCACCTTGTGAGACTCATTCAATCTCTCTTTGTTAGCTTGTGATCAGCTGTAGGATGAGTATGTTATAAACATGTTTATTTAGGATGTCCCGGTATGAGTTGGTAAAACTTAGTATAGACTTAGATATTCAGCCTTCAGACAAGAGGCTGGATTTCTGTCAATCCTCAGAGAGGGCTATGGCCTTTTTTACCTCTGACTGCAGATTTATTTATTTGGAATTAACACATTTCTTTTAGTTTTTTTTTGTTTCAGAGATTCATTGGATAAATTTAGGATAATCTGCATTTCCACAGCACTAATTCAGAGTCAGGTCACACCACTGGGCCAGTTACCAAAAAATAAGTGCATTATACGTTCCTACAAACCAGATTCATTGAATGTCAACGTTTCTGAAGCCAAAATATAGTTCCATAAATACATTTCATATCAGCCTTGTATCATGCTTGCAAAGCCCTGAGTGAAATGTGAAAAGATTGGTTCACAAAAGGCAACAAAACCACCCTCAGTGGCCTTTTTTACGTAATGTTACGTAACAAGTGTAACAACATGACCAGCATAAATAAAGTACAACCACCCTTGGTGGAGTTTCTTGCACAACAAGTGTCACAACATAACCAAGCTAAATGAATAAAAGATTCCTTTAAAGGACTTTTTTATGCAACCTTACGGAACAACTGTAACAACGTACTAGCATAAATAAAGTACAGCCGCCCATAGTGCACACAAACAACGGTACCCCAGGTGAAACTCCCGTGTTTTTTTACGACTCGTCTGGCTGTATTGAACTTAGTTTCTCAGGATACTGTTTTCCTTCACTAATTAATTCCAATCACAGCGTTGACAAATGGTATTACGTGCTACAATAACGGCGGGCGAATGCTAAAAATCATTCTTTTGGGATAAAATATTTACAATTTGCAGCTTAAATCAACATGTTTTGAGATTCTGGGTCAATTCAGCAAATGTAGTGTATTTTGTTCACAACTGCAACCGTTTAGAATGAAAGCGGTGATTTGCGCCTCTGACTACCATCTCAGAATGAATCTGGTGGGTCATGGTAACATAAAACCATATTGTCCAGGTGAGTCCAGTGTCTTTGTTAAGTAACCTTGAGGATATTATATGAAGAACCACAGGGCCATGCTTGTTAAATATAGTATCTCCTGCTACTGATAAGCTTTTAGCCGTCGGACCAGAAAAAGTCAAAGCAGAGTGAGGATGACATCACTGATGTTCTGATGGAATAAATGCTGTTGAAATGTACATTTATCCAAATTGATCAAGTGTGCTATCAGAGTACAGATCATTTAAAAAACAACTCAATGTTGAGCTGCCTTTATTGAGTCCCATCTCTTATTGTGTGTGGACCAGCTCAACGTTACAATAGAGAGGAATATAAAGGAAAGATTTTGCATGATGATTTATGTCACATATTTTGGATACTGCAGACACGATGTATCACAGGTTTGATCCTGCATTCTCCATGCTGCAACTTCAGAAAGTGTTTCCTTCATGCAGTCATCTTAAACCAGTGGAACTGTCCGCACCATCATTTTCCAAACTGTTTTACTGTGATCTAAGACAGAATACAAGGTTAGCCCCAACAGTCAGGGACTGCCATGCTGAAACATAACTAACACCCAAATGTGACCAATGGCCTCAGTCCTGGCTCCCCACTGCCAACAGTATGAATTACTGACTTTTGATACACTAAAACTCTCCCACAACACTGTACCTCTGTTTGCTTTTGCACTTCAAAGTCTGTCCTTGAAACTGGCTGCACAGCTCTGTGTTATTTTTTTTTATAATTTTCTTTTTTTTTCAGTAGCAAAATTTATGCAAAAGGTGTTTTATAGTTGTTGTAAATGAATTATATTCATAAATATATTGCTCAAATAAATGACAAGCAAATATTGAGCCACTGTTCACATGTGTGTTTTTGAACGTGTGCATCTTCATCCTCAAATGACACAATATGACTGTTGTGTACTTTCAGGCCAAACATAAACATGAATATTGCATAGCTTTGCTTGAACCTATGTACATATGAATTAACATTCAATTCAAAAACTTGTGATAGCATTTATTGAATTGTTTGTATTTAGCAGCTTTAATCTCAAGGTGCCATGAAGCTAAGCTAACAAGAAGAGCATGAACATGCAGGTACCTGTCCATTCAGTTCCATTTCCCCCAATCACAGTCTCTGGGAACTTCAAGTTACTTTAACATCCATCTGTCCATCCATCCATCAACCACTTATCCTGATCGCCAGATTCGAACCCGGGACCCTCTTGCTGTGAGGTGAACCACTACTTTAAAATGACATCTATTTTGATAAGTAATTATGTTCAAGATAGATTACACATTTTCTAAGGGCTATTTTCATCCAGTTTAACATTACTGTGTACACACTAAAAAATGATACATATCAAAAGTAAAGATTCATTTAACTTCTTACTCAACAAATATGAATTAAATATAAATTAAAGTTTTGACAGCACAGACTCATTTAGCCATCATTTCGGCTTTATGCCATCATCAGGGACCAAACAGGAATACTGGGTTGAAATCCATTTTTGATACATATTCTGTATAACCTGTTTACTGGTGTTTGTGTTAAACATTGAAGCAGCATCTCGTGCTAAAATAAAGACACATCAACATGCAGCCTCCGTTGGACCTTATTTCTGAAAACATGCATGTATATCTTAGAATTTTTTCAATCAGGGAAGGAAATGACTATGTTTGGACTGTGGAGGAGCGACGGTGGATCTGATGAACACAAACAGCAGACCGGCACCCCAAGCATCACCCTTACTGGATCTGGATCCATCTGGATTCTGGTGTGAAGCTGCTAACAAAGTTAGCTTCATAATTCAAAGTCAACTTTACAGCTAAGTGTTAAAGTCATCTTAGAAGCTAACTGCATCAGCAGCGTGGTAGCGAGCTGTCAATCAGCAGGTAGCCCCGCCCTAAAGCATCCACTGCTTTCTGGTCTGTTGGACTGTAAATGGACCATAATGTACTAAATGAACATCATGCTGGATTGAAGAATATTTGAAACTAGAGATCGAGACCATAAACGCATGTTTACAATGTTAACTTAGATACATCAAGAGAGAAGTAGGCTCATTTTCTCATAGACTTCTATACAATCAGAGAGGAGTCGCCCCCTGATGGCCAGAACAGAGATTGACAGTTTAAGACACCTAAGCATTGGCTTCACGTTTCAGAATCTGAGGTTGCTGCCTGATTGTGGCATGAATTACTCATATGATGTTTCTCACTTTAAAAGACAATTTAGCACATTTTGTCGTATAACTGTTGAAGTATATAAAGACGGCACACCCAACAGGGAGGTAATGGTGTCTTGCTCTCTCTGTGTGTGTTTGCTTACTCACACTAACAACAGGTCTCTCTGTGTGTTCAGTACCAGGATTTAACGTTACTCACACTAACAACAGGTCTTCTTTCTCTTCCTGCTGATAAAAAGAGTCGGTGGATAAAATGCATCAGCTAAGATAACATTACATTAGTGATGGAACGTAGCTAAGTTAGCTATTCAACGTATTGATCATAGATGCTATAGTTTGTGGTTCTTTTGAATTGTGTTATATATAATATACTGAGAGCTGGGGGGGGGGGGGTTTGGGGGGGGGGGGGGCATTCTTACCTTTATTTGATAGTGTCAGTAGATATATCAGACAGAGAAATGACAATTCAACAGACATCTCCTGTCAGAATCAAACCAGGGACGTTGCAGGTTTATTGTTTAAAAAAAATAAATACAACTTTAACATATCAGGTCAGACAGTATTGGACCTCAAAAATATTTGGCAATGAAGTGTATTTTCTCCGTTACCTCTTCTTGTGTTTACCCATGCAGATACTTTAGGTTTGAGATATTTGACTGATATCTGCCAGTAAATTGGACAAGAAATTTGTTTGTGGTGCACATTAAAACAGTCATTTTTAACAATAAGAATCATTTTAGATAATAAAGACTGTGTGGAATTGGAATAACTATGTGATAAAATAGCTGCAATGAAACAACTGAAATCCTGAAATATCCTGATGAATTGTGCCTGTTGTTTGAATGATATGTTACGGTTGAATAGTTTTAATATCATTTGTCTATGCTATGAACATCCAACATTTTATTGTGTGTTTCGATGGACCTAGAAATCTTCCAACAGAAATTATCTGCATGGTTACATTAAACTAAAGTTAACTAAGTTGCAATGACCGTATCCTCTAGACTTTACATTTTTCTGGGGATCCTTTAAATTCCAAAGTGAGATCCCCAAGTCAAACAAATGAAGGCAGTGAAATGTTTTCCCATGGTGGAAAACTAGATCCAGACCTCAGCGCTCCTCTGTTTGGACTCTCTAATCACCCTCTTACATTTCAGAGGTTGTCTCTCCCCTTTATGAGAGTCTTGTGTCTTCGGTTGCTCCGGTCTATTTTCGCTGACCTCCTCTGTCTCCCTCGGCCTGCCACAGTTCACAGCACAAGTCCAGTCAGGGTGGTGACCCACCACCAGATCCAAAGTTGGCAGGGAGGTGGTGCTAGTCACGTCCCTGAAGCCTAAAGAGGATGTGAGAGAGGGGCTGTCTGGAGGGAAAGTTTCATACCCCCTCTTCATGCCTGGACAACGTCCCCAGGACACACTCTCCCTCTGCCTCACCACTTGCCGGATCTTCTTCCAGCCTAGGTGGTTGAGTTCCAACAAGTTGAGGATGATACAGAAAACCCCCACGCAAAACATGAAGAGCAAGAATATTGTCTTCTCTGTGGGCCTGGAGACGTAGCAGTCCACTGGCTGACTGCAGGGCGCTGAGGTACAAAGGTAATGGACAGGGACCTGGAAGCCAAATAGCTTCCACTGGGCCAGGACAAAGCCCACCTCCAGAACAGCCCTTAAACATACATGGAAGACATAACATTTAGACAGAACCCCTCCAGAGACTGCTTGAACCTCCGCCCTTCCCTCCCTGACAGTGCATCCCCGGGCATGGCTCAAGGTTACAATGTTTTTGGGATCTCCCCTCTGGAGGCTCTGAGTGGCGATGCCCTCCAGCACATCTGCCAGGCTGTGACCAAGATGCTTATGGGAGCGGATGGAGCAACTGTCTGAGTCGCAGCTCCGATCGTACACCTCCTGTCTGCTGCTTTGCCCTACATCTGGGCCTCCCTGCCCCGGAATAACCAGTCCTTGCCCTTGCCTCTGGGTGGTGTTGTGGGGCAGCTTGGATAGGTTGTGCCATGTGTAGATGATGAAGCAGAGGGATGGCGTGGAGACACTGATGATGTGGAAGACCCAGAATCGAGGTTGCGAGATGGGCGCGAAAGCGTCGTAGCAGACGGTGGAGCATCCTGGCTGCAACGTGTTGCACACAAACATCTCCTGCTCATCGGTGTACACATCCTCAGTCGCCACAGCAACAATGAGCAGCCGGAAGATGACCATGACGGTGAGCCACAGGCGACCGATCATGGTGGAGTGCTGGTGGACAGCATCCAGGAGACGTTTCAGCAGGGTCCACTCCGTCATGATGGCCTGTGGCTGCCGGCAGCCACGACGAGGGAGGGGCTGCCTGGGGTAGAGCAGTCTGCTCTGGACTGATCCACCACTCCTACCCTGTTGGACTTGCTGATATCTCAAACCACGTTACAGTAGACCTGATCCGGGCTGCACTATCCTACCTATGCTACCTTTCCCTCTTTTCTGATTTTTTTCTCAAATTTAAGAAACTGTAATTCTTAGTTGGAAGGTTCTTTCAGAGCACTTACCCTCCCTGGCTGGAGCCCCCTGTAGCCTGCTCTCTGCCTGGCTGCCTTGAGAGCAGTGGAGCCATTGAAAAGGAGAGAGCCAACCCATCTTTCTCAGATAAGGATGTCTACTTGACATGAGTCACTTCTCTCTTGTCTTCAGGCTCCATTTTAAAACTGAGAGACATCACACTTCCTGTACTGGAGGACCTGCTGATAATGGCGAGCATTCTTTACAGATTAGTGCTCTGAAAGCAAATCAGCTCTTCCTTTAATGGAAAGCCATATTTGAAATGATGACCAGTACAGAAGAGCACGCTTACTGCCAAATTCTGGATGATACACACTGGAAGAAGCTTTTGTCAGGATACATACCCCCAAAAAATGTTATTTGTTTTTTCAGAGTTAAATTCTGGTGTCTGGTTTTTTGTTCCAGGCCTTGTTTTGACTGCTTCTCTCCAGCCACTTGCCAATCCTCTTATCTGTGTTTTAAAAAAAGCCCCTTGAAAGGTCTGCTAGCATCAAATCGTTGTGTGCCCAGATAAACACTCATTGACCCCTTTCCTTACTTCAAACAGTCCCTGTCTGAGTCTCTGTCTCGGAGCTCTGCCCACCAGTTATTCATGAACAGAAACCTTTGGTGCAGCATTAGAGAAAAATGTCATGAAAGGCGCATAATGCACTATTAAATCTCAAGGACTCAGTGTGCTTGTTGGATTGTCTTACAGCTGGATCAGAATCAGACGGGTTGCATCAGATGGTTTTTGGAACTAATGTTGTCATTTAAACTCCAAAACATAACTTAATCACTTGGTTATGTTTAGGCAACAAAACAAACTGGTTAGCGTCAGTTGTTTTAACCAGTCTGCTGTCTGCCATTTTAAGAATGGCCTCTGGTGTGTTCCCTCATGTACAGAATCTAGAAAAACAAATGCCTTTAATAATACATTTTAATACTATTTAATTGGACATTTTATTAATTAAAATCATGCTTTTAGACATTTACAAAGGAACATACCACAACAAGCAAACAAGTGATCTCAGCTGCTCTCACTCTCAGGTGAATAATTGGAAATTGAAGGGCCCAGGTGAGATTTGCGCCCCCTTTTATAGAGTCTGGTGCTCTGCCTGGGTCCTAGAGACCCTGGGCCCTAGTTTCGTGGCGCAGTGCAGGGCGGCGCAGGGTGGCGGAGCCGGCGCAATGCAAGTTTCGACCCGCGCAGCCTTGCGCACCGTCAGTTTGGCAGTTTGGTGGATCGCCTGCGCCAAGATGGGTGTGGCGGCGCAGCAGGGGGAGGCGTCACAGATTCAGCTTGGCGTAGCGGAAGTTTCGTGGCAAAAAGCCTCGCCGAGACTGCGCTGAAAGCTCGCCAGCTCCAACCTGGTCTACTCTCGGCGCAAGGCGTAAATAAAGTCCATTCATTCAAGGCGAATCACAGCTGGCGGAGTGGAAGTTTGGCTGACGGCGCGCAGTGCGCACACGTCACCAAGACCTCACAGGCAGGTTTCCACAGTTCCAGGCACATTTAAATGCAATAAATACTCACAACACACACTATTTAATGCAACTAATTGAATCAACACGTGAATTTATATCTATATAGATTGTCCCGTCAAAACAGATCAAAGGCGGATGGCACGCGTAACGGAAACTCAGCCTCTCGGACCAAAACATCTCCCTCTCTCTCTCCTGTTTTTTATAATATGGGCATTGTTATTATTATGATACGCACGCACAGCGCGTGATGAGTGTGGTGGGAGCGGCGGCGCTGCTTCTGTCATCCGGTTGTCAAGTGACGGAACTTGCACTGAACCTCCCCTAACGCATTAAAGGAGAGGAGAGGAGCTCATTTGATTGGTGAAGATCTGAATCGGCTGTATTAATCCCAGTCAACGCCTCGTCTCCTCCTCGTCTCCCACTCACGCCTTCTTCTCCTCCCTCTTTCCCACTTGCGCCGGTGGGCGAGACGGGAGGTGTGCCTGCGAGCCTGCGCGGTGCACGAAACTTGCAAAGTCCAGGCGGACACACCCCGTCGGCGCAGCGCAGGTGCGCTGAAAGCTGACTGCGCCTGGTCTACGAAACTAGGGCCCCCTGTCTCTATGTTTCAACTGATTGCAGAACTATCTAAGCAACGGACCAACTTTAAGGAAGATGTGGCCACATTAATCCAAGAGACAATCCAGCCTCTGCAACCTTCAGTGGATGGGCTGCGCGGCGAAGTTAGCTCTTTTCAGGGCCAACTCGTCGCAGCAGAAAACCTGACTGGTGATTTATTCATTTATTTATTTATTTGTTTATTTCGGGCATGTACATTAAAGTGTAAGTTTGGCGGAAATTTAAAATAAAGCTATTTTCTGAATGAAAATACATCAACTAAGTCGTGGAGGAAGTAATTTTCGCTCATCACGCAGTTCAGAGCTAGCACGGGCGGGAGCTAGAGTCCAAAATCGCAAACAGTGGGTTAGCATGGGGCCAACAGCCACACGCTTTCAAAATCACATTTTTAAACCACTAACATTGCTCAAAACAGCGCCAAACCTCGTCAGCAGCTTGCTCTGGGTGTCTACACATAAAACGAAGCACCAACAACTCAGTTCATGAACCCGAAGTTTATAACAGAAGACAGTTAAGAACACTCACCAATTCTACCCCTGCCAGCTCCTCGCGAAGGATAGTCCGTAAGTGTCGATTACCGAACGAGTTCCCATGTGAGATCTCGCGTGACATGTATGTGCTTCAGATAAGGCTGCTGTCTTGAACTGATTGGAAGTGTATACAAACTATCCCGACGTTTTTACCCACCGTTATTAACTTATATTTGGCCAAACTGCCACTAATTTAAAAGTATACTCGTTTTATTCTGGGCGAAATCTTCCGTGGTCTCCCTCGTTTTGCATTGCGTTCGGTAATCGACACTTACGGACTATCCTTCGCGAGGAGCTGGCAGGGGTAGAATTGGTGAGTGTTCTTAACTGTCTTCTGTTATAAACTTCGGGTTCATGAACTGAGTTGTTGGTGCTTCGTTTTATGTGTAGACACCCAGAGCAAGCTGCTGACGAGGTTTGGCGCTGTTTTGAGCAATGTTAGTGGTTTAAAAATGCGATTTTGAAAGCGTGTGGCTGTTGGCCCCATGCTAACCCACTGTTTGCGATTTTGGACTCTAGCTCCCGCCCATGCTAGCTCTGAACTGCGTGATGAGCGAAAATTACTTCCTCCACGGCTTAGTTGATGTATTTTCATTCAGAAAATAGCTTTATTTTCAATTTCCGCCAAACTTACACTTTAAGTCATCATCACACATCTTGCTCACACAGTAAACATGAATACACATGGCCGAAAGGGAAAGCGGGAGAAGCCGAGGCTTATCTAGTCCCGCCCCCATTACCCAGGGGGGGAAAAGAAAGAAAAAATAATAATAATAAAATAAAAAAAAATTAAATTAAAAATATAAAGTAAAAAAGAACAAAGAATAATAATAAAAAAATAAACAAACTTTCAACGTATCTGTGAAGCTGAAGCTACTGTCAAATCCCTTCAGGCCCAGAATGCCAGCCTGCTGGATCACCTTGAAAACTTGGAAAATAGTTCCGACCTTGGACCGATCTAGCTCCAAGTCTGTGTCTCCATCTAAGATGGCTCATGCCCTGTCGACATTTAAGAATGAGGCGGGCTGTATAGACCCTTGGCGTTTTCTTTTTCCATGTAATAAACAGTTCTCATTCTTTTCACATGTACATCAATCATATTCAAGAATTTATTATTTATTTCATAGATAAAGCCCTGCTACCCTTCATTAAGAAAAGTGTATATTCAGCTATTGTCAGACCAAGCGCCAGTATTGCTGGATTTAGGCTTTCCCCTTAATCAAGTTCAGCACCCCAATTGGAGATTGGACTCAACTTTGCTGGCAGATGGACATTTTTATGAAACAATATCGACTGCTATTGATAATTTCTTACAGGTAAATAAATCAGACTCAATATCACCATCTATCTTGTGGGAGACTCTGGAAGTGGTAATTGGGGGCAAAATAATATCTTACACAGCAGCAAGCAACAAAGCCAGGAAATCAAAGCAGGAACAACTCATAAATTCAATGCTTGATTTAGATCTTAGACATGCCACATCACCCTCTCCTGAACTGTATAAAAAAAGACTAGACTTGCAAATGCAATATAACTTAATATCAACACAGGAAACAACAATATTTGCTCAGGTCTCGAGGTTTTATACGAGCATGGTGAAAAGGCAGGCCGTCTATTAGCCCACCAACTTAAATGTAGATCAGCAGCTCAGCCACAGATCTAGAAGTCTCCTGATGAGCTAACAGCTGACCCTGTTGAAATAAATGATATTTTTAAGACATTTTATTCACACCTATACACATCTGAATTCCCAGGGGATGACTCAGACATGCTCAAATTTTAGATAACTTAGATGCCCCCTCTATAAACCCTGATAAGAGGTCAGATTTGGATAAGCCTATAACACTTAATGAAGTCATCAGCTCTATTTCAGCAATGCAAAGTGCATTAACGTGTGTGTGTGGGCCAACAAATTGTGACTTTAAAGTTGTTTAAATTGTTGTCTGTGCATTTATAGAAGGTACAGTATTTACAGTGTTTTCCTTAAAAGAGAGGGAGAATTAATATACAGTGTCTTTCTAAAGAAAAGGGATATTTTATTTTGAAGGTTTAAGAAAAGAACATCCTCCTAGTGGGCTGCCACTAGGAGGATGATGACAGGTGCTCTCCTTCATACAATCATGCGCACACTTCATGGCTGCACCTGATCTCGAAACTCGCCGCGACGCAAAAGCATTGCACGGCTTCTTACATACCTTAAATTCTCTAATATAGACAATGGGAAGCGTGGAAATAGCGCTGTCTGTGGACACGTACCTTCAGCCAAAATATCCGCGACGCGAAGGCATTGCACGGCTGACAATGAATTGGAAGCGTGGAAATAACACTGCCTGTGGACACTTGCCCCGGCCTCCATTAGAGATCAGTAGTGATGTCCAAATGAAGCTTCGTGAAGCATTTTCTTTATTTTCTGAGCCCAATAGATGGCGCTCTCTGTTCAACAAAGGGTTGAAAGCAATGGAAATATATCGGCCTTCAACCCATTGTTGAACAGAGAGCGCCATCTAAGGGCTAAGAAAATGTCAGAGAGCGCCATCTAAGGGCCGTTATTTACCTCCGCCGACAGCGAGACCGACCAGTGTTAGAGACTGGCCAGTATTAGAATACAGACCAGTATTAGAGGATTCACGGTATCTGTAGTTTGCGACCACGTTCGCATTTATTTATATTTGTTCATAAATAAATATCTGTGGAAATCAAAATCAGAATTAGTAATCCCTTAGGAAATTGTACAGCTGCAGTTGCTGCATAAGAGTCAGGGAAGAAAGTGTCAAATAAGTATAAAAATATAAAGTATAAAATAATGCCACTAAATATATGTAATAATGTTCAAATCGGGATCAAGTCGGACACAAAAATAACCAGCATGCATTGTGAGGCAATCGGCGGCGATCGATTCTGCACAGGCCTGGCTCATCTCCAACGGGCCTACTGTCACAACATTCAACCAATGATAACACACGGTACAAACCACATACTGCCATCTGATATCCAGTAGGCCTGCTCATGTTTACTCTCAATGAGCCATCACACAGACAATAGAAGCCTTTTTGGCAAGCTGCTGGACCTGCTGCTGTTAGCTGGAGCAGCTTGTACCCCAGAAGCCACTTAGCCTGAGAGCCAGATTAGATGGTGTTTCCTCGCTGCTCTGCAGAGCACATGCAGTGAAGGGGAGTGTATTAACGGCCTCGTCGTCTTCCTGCTGCATGTGTGGGTCTGAAAAGTAAAGCCATGTTGAAGAGCTTTTAACTGTTATTCTCTCTTCTGGCCATCCCACCCTACTTCTCTCTAGATGTATTATCTCAGTAAACATTGTAAACATGAGTGTGTGGTCTCAATCTCTAGCTGTAAGTCTTCTTCAATACAGCGTTATCAGATCAACAGATCCACCTGTCGCTCATCCACAGTCCAAATATGGTCACTTCCTTCACTGTTTGCAAAAATTCCAAGATGGCGATGACTAAAATGCCAAACTTGAAGCAACCCAATGGGCGAATTCACGATGACTACGCCCACTTTCCCCAGTCTCTGGTCTCTGCTTTGTGTGAGAGATCCAGTTTTTCCTTTGTCCTGTTATTGGGTTTTCTCCTGCTTTGTCCTCTGACTGGACCTTGAACCTGAGCACTGCTACCTTCTTTGGGGTCCTAACTTTTCTTTTTCCTGATAGTGATACAGTAATTATGGACTTGTGACAATAAGTTTATTAAAGTGATTATGGACTCCACTAATGAGAGACTGGATGCTATGAATCGTAACATCCAGGAGCTTAAGGACAGCATCCACTACACTCAGAAGGACGTTGATGAAATTAAAATGAAAGTGCCCAAGCTCTCAATAGATCACAACACTCTGGAGAATGGCTTTCGCAAGATTTTTGACTGTCTTGTCACACTTGAGTCTAAACCCGACTACCTTGAAAACCAATCCAGAAGGAACAATCTAATTTTTGATGGTTTGAAAGAATCTTTCCGTGAGAAATGGGAGGATACAGAGAAGCATGTCCAGAAACTTATCTCTGAGAAGTTGAACCTAGATGCCAGTGCTATGGCCATTGAGAGGGCCCATCGTGTGGGGAAGCTGGGCTACAAGGAGGAAAGGCAGCGCCCTAGACCAATTGTGGTCAAATTTTTAAATTTTAAAGACAGAGAACTGGTTTGGAGGAGTAGGAAAGAGCTGAAAACCACTGCCCCAGGAGTGTACATCAATGAAGATTTCTCAGAGGTGATGAGGCAAAAAAGAAAAGAACTTCTGCCCAAACTAAGAGAGGCATGGGACAGGGGGGACATTGCCTACCTTAAATATGACCGCCTTATCACCTATCCACCGAAGGGGCGTCGCGATCAAAGGGAGAGCAGTGTGCCCCTCACATCCACCCCAAAGACGGATGTGCTAAGGTAGATGTCACAAGGTTGATAATCCCCACTTGTTTTTGTACTTTTTTTCTTTTATGGCCATTAACCTACCAAAAAAAGGTTTAAAATTTGCTCATTTAAATATCTGCAGCTTAAAAGATAAAGTCCATGTTCTTTGCTCTGTTGTCCATGGGAATAATATACAAGTAACCCTGTTTTCTTGACACGGGTGTCCCTCAAGGCTCAGTATTAGTACCGCTTCTGTTCTCACTATACACCAGATCACTAGGTTCTGTTATTACATTGCATGGATTCTCCTACCATTGCTACGCAGATGACACCCAGCTGTTCCTCTGTTTTCCCCCAACCTCTGACACTCACATTGCAACTCGCATCTCGGACTGTCTGGCTGACATCTCTGTCTGGACAACTGCACATCACCTCAAGCTTAACCTGAATAAAACCGAACTCCTCTTCATCCCAGGGAAAGACTGCCCTCGCATGGACTTGTTGAGGGCATCACAGTATTGCTGTCGTCAACTGCGAGGAACCTGGGTGTAATCCTCGATGACCAACTATCCTGCACCCCCAACATCACTGCTGTTCCCCGATCCTGCAGATTTGCCCTCTACAATATCCGCAGGATTCGGACCTTCCTCACAAAGGATGCAACGCAACTCCTGGTCCAAGCACTGGTCATCTCCCGCCTTGACTACTGCAACTCTCTCCTGGCCGGACTCCCGGCCTCTGCGATTAAACCATTGCAGCGTATCCAGAACGCTGCAGCACGCCTTATCTTCAATCTACCAAAATTCTCCCATGTGACCCCCCTCCTCCGTGACCTCCACTGGCTCCCTGTTGCAGCACGCATCCAATTCAAGACGATGGCACTGGCCTTCAGGGCCATCAATGGAACGGCACCCATCTACCTTCAAACACTGGTCAAACCTCATGCCCCGAAGCGAGCACTTCGCTCCTCTACTTCAGCTGGCCAGCTGGTACCACCATCTCTGAAATCAAACAAATGTCACTCAGCAAAGTCCAGACTCTTCTCTGTTCTGGCGCCTCAGTGGTGGAACGAACTCCAGACCAATGTCAGGACAGCAGAGTAATTTGCCATCTTCCGAAAAAGGCTCAAGACTCACCTGTTCAGACGTCACCTCGACTCTACATAGCATAACCCACTAACACCCCCCAAAAAAAACAACAACAACAACAACCATCACCTATAGCACTCTGATCATAGCACTGTTGCTCTTAAGGTACTACCTTACTCAGATGAGGACCTAACACTTGTTCTACTTTTAGCTCTTACTTTATCGGCAATGATACGTTGTGGTTTCTTTGTTTCCTTCTTTTGACAAATGTACTTATTGTAAGTCGCTTACCATTTTTACTTCTGCCCATAACTTCATTAAGTGTTCTCCATAGTTTTTTACTGTCACCATTGCACTCCTCAAATTTGAATTTATAATATTGTTTTTTCTTTTGTCTATTTAATTTAGTTACCTTGTTTCTTAGCCAGCGATAAGCTTTCCAGTCTGCTAAACAACCAGAGGTAGTTGCCTGCTTTTTCAGTTGATCCCTTCTTTTCATGCAATTTCTTAATTCATCATCCAGCCATGATGTTTTTTCTGATCTTACAGAGAGCCTCTTAATTGGAGCATCTAAGTATTTTTATTTTTATTTCATGATCTGAGTTTTTTTTATGGAAATAATCTAATTGTTTGTTCTTTATTTTATTTTGTATTTTGCATTTTTTGTGATTTCTTTGAACTGTTATTTGTCTTGCTCTTTAGGGACCCCAGGAAGAATAGTCGTCACCATGGTGACAACTAATGGGGATCCAATAAACAATAAACATCAGTATTTCTAAGATTCTGGTATTGAACTTGGCTGGTATTATTGTGTATTAGGCTATTATACCATAATGTTATATGATCATGTCTTATCATTTTTATAAAATTCTGTTGTCTAAATCAGTAAACTGTTATTAAATGCTAAACAAATTGATTCATTATACATGTGTCTGATACAACAACATAAATATAATATATGTATACAACCTAATTTAAGCTAAGAAATCTGTGATGTGCTTGATGAAATTCAAAAGTGTTAAAGTAGCACCAGTGATGTCGAAAAAGCCGATCATTCGTGTTTTTGGTCCAATCATCTGCGTGCGCTTCTGCCCTCACATGAGCCCCGGACAAAGTCTTACACTTCAACAGCTTGTTTTGTCTTTTAAACTGACAAACGTCATTTGTGTAATTCATGTTACAATTTAAATGAGCCGCTTGTCTTTTCATGCACTTTTGTGATCATTCTGATGGTGATATATGGATATACTTAGTGTTAATGTTTGCCTGTTGAACCCCATTGTGTCATTGATACCCATTAAAGTGGCAGTCTGTAAGATTTAAGATAGGGTGAGGAGCTCCGTCACGCGGGAGGAGCTCGGAGTAGAGCCACTGCTCCTCCACATCGAGAGGAGCCAGTTGAGGTGCGTCTGTATCGGATGCCCCCTGGACGCCTCCCTCGGGAGGTGTTCCAGGCATGCCCCACTGGGAGGAGACCCCGAGGAAGACCCAGGACACGCTGGAGTGACTATGTCACCCGGCTGGCCTTGGAACGCCTTGGGGTCCTCCCGGAGGAGCTAGAGGAAGTGTCCGGGGAGAGAGAAGTCTGGGCGTCCCTGCTCAGGCAGCTGCCCCCGCGACCCGGTCCCGGATAAGCAGAAGAAAATGGATGGATGGATGGATCTGTAAGATTTCAGATGCGTTGCTTCCAGCGGCCTCTTTTGCGGTAGATGGAACTGCAGGCGAGCCTCTGGGACTCATCTCCCTCACCAACAGTGTTAACGGTCGCTCATCTGTGTGATGCCTTCAAATGCTCCACACTGAAAGGAGGTCCGTGGTTTTCCCTCGTTGGCGGTCACTTTACTTCTTGATGACTTGCCCTTCTTCACTTCCATTAGTTTGTTGTTTCTTTTTCTTGGGACTCAAAGTTGAATGGTCTTCTTTCTCTGCCTGTTGATCCTCCATTGTGAGTCAGCAGTAATGAAATGTACCGGTCAAACACTTTAGACTAGAGGGAGCCTGTTGGAGCAGGATTACAAGTAAACGCAGCATACTTCCATGAGTAGCTCCACCTGGGCAGACCAACCGCTGCTGACTATGTAAAAAGCCTCACTCATTTAGATTTTGCGCGGGAATGTCATCACAGACATGGAGATCCTATTTCTGGGCAAAGCAGCATGTACAAGCACTTTCATCAGTGGGTCACATGATCAATCACCATTGTTTTAACTCACTCTCTGAGAGATAGTAACTTAAAACACAATTATATGGATGAAAATGTTACGGACTGCCAGGACAAAATCAGTAATTTATTCATTTATTGGCCTGATTTATTCATTGGTGTTCAAAAATGTCACTGTAAACTAAACAGCAGTATGCAGGATAATCCACAGACCTGGAAGTAACATAGAGACGGTTTTCTACTGATTCTCAATAACTTGGACATGGCCTGGCGCATGGCTGAGTGATTCGGGTGAACTGACCCTTTTAATAAACTTCCATATCTGATCAGATATAAAAATAATAGAAATGTAATCCGAAGTTGTCCACCATGGATCACACGTCCTGAATCTTAATTAAGTACAACATCTGTTTGCTTCAAGTGCTGCTGTTTGTTTTCATTTCTTTGGATTCTTCATTTTAAGCAGCTCCGTCTGTCCATCCTCACTCACAACTCGTCAAACACTGATGCTTTGTCAAGCCCATCGCTGTCAAACCAACGTGTAAGGCATCCATACCATCTTTCAAGTAACTGCAGTGAAATCCCACTGCTGCATTATTATACTGTGTTCACATCAAATGTGGAGCCAAGTTTTCTTGTGGTGGGAACTTTAACAAAGTCAGTGCAAAGATGCAAATAGAAGCAATTTTGCACTGGATGGCGTGAATGAGACGAATATAGGAGATTTGCCTCATTCGTGTGACAACACTGTCCTGTCCGAGTTCATGACATCATCCTCCATCATCATTCACTGGATCTAGTAAGACCCACGTCTGCTGGTTTACTACAGCTGGATAAACTCAGAATAAACTATTCAGTTGTGCTTTAATATCAATAACCAGACGAAAAGGATGCTGAAATAACTCCATAATGATGGTTGTAGCGACTAATTGTCCCTTTAATTAGCCGCTTGGAGGCTCAGTGAGGTCTTGTCCGACACGCTCCTAAAGAATCATTCTTTCCCGACGTTAGTTTTAAGTGTTTATTGAACTAACAAATTATATATGACAACAAAACTATAAGTCATGTAAATTAATGAAAAGCAAAGAAACGAAACGTAACGAAGCGGTCAACAAAATTATACAACCCCACTCACCCCCCATGTCTAACCAAGTGCGCCGTGAAACTGAAAAGGTGAAATACTGTGAAACCACACCCAGGTGATAATCACCGTAAATGCTAGTAACAAAAGGGGCGTGTGTAAGATAAACAAATAATAATAAAGGCCATACCATTTTTGGCTCCTACAATACCGGCCCCTAATTATTAAATTTCAAATAATAATTACACAGTTATTTATAACAAACACAAAACATTCCAATATTTTGTGGATCTTCTTTCCTCGTGTCAGAAGTCCAGAGTTTATCATGGTCTTTTAGAGTCATATTTACCGCCACTCAGGATGGGTAAAGTCCACAGTCTGTGTAGTATAGAATGTGTGTGTGTGTGAGTGAGGGGGAGGGGCAATGTCAAAAACCAAAAATAAAATCAGTTCGGATCAAATAAATCCTCTGCCTCCAGAAGAAGGCAGATTTTGCTGATGGGTCTGTTCAGAAACCCAGTCTTGGTCTTGATCCGAAGCTGTCGAACAAGTCCCTTTTTGTCCGAAATGGTCTCAACAACTTTTCCAGTTAGCCAGGAGTTTCTAGGCGCTGAATCGTCCACAATGATCACTATGTCTCCTGCTGTGAAGTTGCGTCTGAGGTTGGACCATTTCTGTCGCTCCTGAAATTGAGGAAGATATTCTTTAATCCACCTCTTCCAGAATAAGTCTGACATATACTGAACTTGCCTCCATCTGCGATGAGCATATATGTCTTCCTTATTGAACTGTCCTGGTGGCAGGGATGGTGAAGTCTTCAGAAGCAGCAGGTGGTTTGGGGTGAGTGCTTCAAGGTCATTTGGATCCGTAGATGCCTTAGTGATTGGACGGCTGTTAAGAATCGCCTCAGCTTCACATAAGACTGTATGGAGTCCTTCATCATCTAGATTTTGTACATTGAAGGTGGAATTGAGTACCTTTCTCACTGATCTGATTAGTCTTTCCCATACACCTCCATGGTGTGAGCCAGCAGGGGGATGGAAGATCCACTTGATTCCTTTTTGGAGCAGTGTGTTATGGATCTGACTTTGATTCCAGTTTGCAATAGCTTCCTTCAACTCACGCTGAGCTCCCACAAAGTTGGTGCCATTGTCGGAGCGCATTTCTTTCACTTGACCACGTCTGGCTGTAAAACGCAGAAGGGCATTGATGAAAGAGTCTGTGTCGAGTGATGATGCCACTTCCAAGTGAACTGCTCTTATAGCCAAACATGTGAAAATAACACCATAGCGCTTCACAATACTCCTTCCACGCTTCACTCCGAAAGGTCCAAAGTAATCGACTCCCACATATGTAAAGGGAGGTTCATCAGGAGAGACTCTATCCAGGGGCAAGTCTGCCATCTGCTGTTGTCCAGGAGTAGCATTTATACGCCGACAAACAATGCATCTTGCCACAATTTTTCTGATTGCCACAGTGGCGCCAAGGATCCAATATTTTTGGCGTAGTCTGGACAACATATGGTTGTGACCATTATGACCCACCTCTTCATGAATATGTTGAAGAATCAGCCCAGAGATGTGAAAGTCTTTGGCCAGGATGATCGGATGTTTCATCTCTTCCGGCATCGCCGCTCTGCTTAGTCGCCCACCAACTCTCAGTACACCATTTTCCAGAACAGGGTTGAGTTTATGAATGTGACTTGTCCTTTTAACATTCATCCCTTTCCTCAGACTTGAAATTTCATCTGGGAACTTCTTCTTCTGGCAAAAGCGGAATATCTCCAACTCAGCATTAGCCAGATCTTTAACTGTGAGACCACCATGTTCCTGGATCTCCAGCTTTCCTGCTCCCTTTTGTGGCAGATCTCTCTGATGTATGTGGTCTGGAGGAAGCTGGGCTTTCTTCTTTCTGCTATGATACAGAAGTAGTCATTTCAGTTTGAGCATCCAAGCCACTGCCCTTTTCAAACGAACCCAGGATGAGAAGTGATGGATTAAGCGGGTTATTATATCTACTTCTTCAGACATCGCCTGAGTAGCGTTTACAGTTATGCTCCTGACTTCAGAGTCCTTTGATGAGATATCTTCTAATCCATCAGGGTTTTGAGGCCACTCCTCCTGAGGTTGAAGAAGGAACTGAGGCCCGGACACCCATATTTCTTTCTTTAGAAAAGATTTGACTGTCAAACCTCGGGAAGCCACGTCTGCTGGATTGTTAACTGTTTTTACATATCTCCACTGTTGTGCATGTGAAACTTTGGCAATTTCAGTCACTCTGTTGGCAACGAAAGTCTTGAACCTTGTAGTTTTGTTGTTGATGTATTTGAGCACAGAAGTGCTGTCTGTCCAAAATATGGAGTCCGCTAGTTCCATGTGCAGCTCTTTTTTCCACATTGTGTCCATTCTGCTTGCCATGGTAGCAGCAGTCAATTCCATGCAAGGGATAGTGGCTGGTTTTAATGGAGCCACTCTTGCTTTTCCCATCACGAATCCACAATGTGTCTGACCTTGGTTGTCATGCAGCAACAGGTAACTAACGGTTCCATAGCCATCTTCACATGCATCAGCAAAATGGTGTAGCTGAGCAGATGTCACAGTGTCAAAGATTGGGGGTTTGAAGCATCTGTCAACTTTGAAGTCTTCCAGTTTATGAAGATCCTGAATCCAATTTATCCATTCATGTACAATGGGGTCTGGTACTGTATCATCCCAACCCATCTTTTTTCTACACAACTCTTGCAGGATCTTCTTGGCAGTCAGGACTACAGGTGCCAATATTCCAAGGGGATCATATACAGAACTCACCGTTGAAAGAATCCCTCTTCTTGTGAGTGGTCTGTCTTTCAAGGTGATTTTGAATTTGAAGGCGTCTGATTGAACACACCATTGTACGCCCAGCACCCTCTCCATAGGAAGATTGTCATGGTCCAAATCGAGATTCTTCATTTCTTTTGCTCTCTCTGTGTCTGGAATGATAGCCAACACATGACGATTGTTACTTGTCCACTTGGTAAGTTGAAAGCCACCCTTGACACAGATTGCTCGTAGTTCATGATAAAGAGATATTGCCTCCTCTTCTGAAGCTGCAGAAGCGAGGCAGTCGTCAACATAAAAATTGTTCATGATGGCATTTACAGTTTGAGAGCTAAACTGTTTCATGTTGTCCTCAGCACATTTTTTAAGGGCAAAGTTTGCACAACTTGGAGATGAAGTTGCTCCGAATAGATGCACTGTCATTCTGTATTCCACCATGTTCTTATCGTAGTCGCCATTAGGCCACCAGAGGAATCTCAACAAGTCACGATCTACACTTGGTACTTTCACTTGATGGAACATTGCTTCGATGTCTGCAGTGATTACAACTCGGTCTTTACGGAATCTGGCCAAGACTCCCAGCAATGTACTGGTCAGGTCTGGTCCCTGTAAGAGCTGATAATTCAGTGAAACTCCCTGATATGTTGCTCCGCAGTCAAACACCACTCGAAGTTTTTTCTTTTGTGGATGCAAAACTCCATGGTGTGGTAAATACCATTTTCTGCCATCGCTACGTTCCAACAAATCATCTGGTACTTTCTCTGCGTAACCTTTGGATATCATGTCAGACATAAAGTTGGTGTAGTCTGAATGAAAGCAAGTATCTCTCTTGAATCTTCTCTTTAGGTTCAGAGTACGTTGTTCAGCAATATTCTTATTGTCAGGCATGCATATTTTCCTTTCCTTTAAAGGTAATCCAATACAATAATGACCATCAACAAGTTTGGCAGATTTTGAGACAAAATCCAAGAACTGCTGGTCTTCTCTTGAAGGTTCTTGGATGTCTTTGGCACACTCAGGAAAGTCAATTTTGAACTGCTGTTCCCACAGTTCATCAAGCTTCACAACCGAAATTCTGTTGATTCCTATCACCAACTGCGATTCCTGAGCATCCACATTTTCTCCTCCTAATGGTCCATTAACTGTCCAACCAAGCATAGTTTGGACAGCGTAAGGTCCATCTCCCACACTCCGGATAACATTAAGTGGTTCCAGAGCCTTTGGTACATCTGATCCAATCAGCAAATCTATCTCCGAGTCGATTTCAGGTAGATGAAGATTCCTCAGATGAGACCACTTAGCAACATCTTGTTGACAAGGGATGTTTCCTT
The DNA here is from genome assembly GCF_963514095.1 of Eutrigla gurnardus. NCBI lineage: Eukaryota > Metazoa > Chordata > Actinopteri > Perciformes > Triglidae > Eutrigla > Eutrigla gurnardus. The sequence goes on from NC_139915.1 coordinate 18,669,060, forward strand.
TGTGTACAGGCATAGTCCTCTGAGTGTATATACCTGGGAGTTCACAGAAATTGCTGCTGTCCAGTCCAGCAACCTCTAGGCCTGAAACGATGCAGGTTTCGACGGCCTTCTTTTGACCCATGGTTCTCAACAGAATATTTGATTTTCTTCCTTGAAGATTAAGCTTGTTCATGAGCCTCAAAGTATGCACTGTTGCGTTCCCTTTCTTGGCCTTCACTTGTACAGGCACTATTGACAGTTTGCAGTTGTCTTCACCGGCCCCAGTAAGACCACTTGTCTGAACAGAGGTTACAGCGCTGTCTTTAGGTCCTTCCTTTCCTCCTTGTTCTTTGTCCATTTCCTTCTTTCTTTGATGGATGTGCAGAATCTTGGGATGCTTTAAACAACATATGTTGCAGATGAGTCGCTTCCTGCAGTCTTTGCTGATGTGTCCTTTACACAGACAGCCAAAACATATACCATTTTCTTTAACAAAAGCAACTTTCTCATTATGTGTCTTCTTTTCCAAAAGTGGACACATCTCCAAAGCATGTCCATCTCCACAGAACAAACAGTTATTTACAGCGTGCAAACTTTCCGTTTCCTTAGTTCCGTTATATTTTTTCTTATTGGCAACTGTTACAGTTGTAGCAAAGATACTCCCTTTTATTCTTGGTTGAGGCTGTGATTTGGGCCTCCTTACATCCTTGATTGTTGTTGGAGTGTCTTTGATATCTCTTAATATGGGATCCGTTTTTATCCTTACTTGTCTTTCAAGGAAATTCACCATATCTTTAAACACAGGTCTTTGTTTGTATTTTTCCTGGAAATCACAGGCCACAGTTCTCCATGTATCTCTCAGCCGGTAGGGTAACTTTTTCATGATGGCTATCATGTGAGTCGGCATATCAAGCTCGTGCATGTAGTCGACATCTTCCATGGCATTACAACATCCTCTTAGAAATAGGGTGTATGCCTGTAAAGCCTTTGTGTCATCTGGTTTTATTGACAACCATGAAAGAGCCTTCTGTAAGCTGTTGCGATCTTATACTCATTGCCGAAATGCTCCTGTAGCAAAGCCTTCCTGAATCCTCTGTCCGAGGACATATGCAAGCAACTCCTCACAATTTCTCTTGGCTGTCCTCTTGTGTATTGCTCCAGGTAATAGAGACAATCTCTGGGATAATTGTTCTTGGTTTCAATATTGTGCTCAAAGGATTTAATGAACGTTTGGTACTGAAGTGGATCACCATCAAAAACTTGAATCTCCTTCTTGGGCATAGAAGAGAGACACTGTTGCTGTATTAACAATGCAGTGATGTCATTTTGCTTCTTCATGACTGAGAATATATTGTTCTGTTCACTATTGCTTGAAACAGGTAATGTATCTGGAGATACTGCCTGTGCATGTTCACTTGTGTTTCTGATGCTTGACTGGAGTGTTAAAGGAGCTGTTATAAGAGATTGAACTTGAGTTACAGCTCTTTCTGCAGTTATTATTGGTGTTTGTGGATAGATAGTTTTGTGGTTCGGTGGGATTTGTCCAAGTGGATGCGTTGCTTGCAACCGTGGTACCAAAGGATCTGTTTTAACAGTAAATGTGTTCTTTTCCTGTTGTCCATGCTCAAAATATGATTTCATTCCATCAGATGCATTAGAAGAGCTACTTTGAATGCCTGATCCCCTTGATGCTCCGAGAACCTTCATTTTGGCCATAGTGGCAGCAATGTTTGCTTCCAGCTCCAGCCGTCCCTTTTTCCTCTTCAGCTGCTCTTCTTGTTCTTCCAAGGCATGTTTATCCTTAAGCAGCTTCTGTCGTACAATAAGAGCAGCCACTTCAGCTTCAGCCATCATACATGCAGATGTAGTACTTGAAACTCTGGAGTTTGAGCCACCAGATCGCTTGCTGCTCCTGCTTCCAACATTTGACACGCTGTCACTTGGTTGTAATGTGTCCAGTATGTCAGATGTTGTCTTCATGTTTGACTAAGAAGAGGGAATGTCATGTTGAGCATCAGTGTTGGGATTTTTTTCCTTTAATTCAACAAGTGTTTCCTCAGGTGAAATGAGAGGAATGTCTGAGTTTGCAGCAATTAGCAGATCTGACGTCACATGTTCAATTTGCTGAAAGGGCCTTCCAGTTTCAACAAGCCATTGTTTCACATCTTCGATAAAGTCTGAGTTGCTTTTGGTTATGCGTTTAAACCAGTCACTTTGAGTTTCCTTTTCCTCTTCAGGGAGCAATACAATAACTGATTCATGTGCAGATTTGGCATTTTCATACAGTTTAATCAGTTTCTCCAGTTGGTATTGCACATCCTTTACGTTTTCATCCCTTTTCATGAGCTCTTTAATTTCAGGTATGAGCCCTTTAATTTTTCTCACGTTTGATTGACGTTCTTTCTGGAAAGTTTCAATTTTGCAAGCCAACATTTTGATTGTAAGCTTGACTGTTCTCTTCTCCATTTCATCATTCACGTCATTTATTTCACTCATTTTGCCGTTTTTCAACAAGCAAAACCCATCAAAAAATACACAGCATCAACTGAACGCCACCCCGCACAGATAAATCACATCCTCAATAGCGCAACAGCTCAGCAATGCGATTTCAATTCAACAGGCATGGCAGCCGCAGTGTCACCAACAGTCAAAACTGTCCAAACCTCCGCCGATCATCGGCGCAACAAGCAGTCGCAACACAAGCCAAACTAACAGTCCCCAATGGACACACGGCAGCACTTCCAAACTGTATTCCAACTTGCTACAATATACACAGAAGGAATAACACAAACGTGCCTACCGCCTCTTATGGCTGTGATGCGCTGCTGCCAAAAGTTTGTTCATCCACGGCCGTCAGCTGTGGATCCAAGCCGCAGCAGGGGAAAGGTTCAATTGCTCCAACAAAGTCAATTCAGTCCGAAAACTCCGAGATCCAAGGCGTCCACACGATCGATCACCACAGAATCCCGGTCCATGCAGCTGTGTCTTGATGCTATCATTTTGTTGACTAACTTGTAGTGACTAATTGTCCCTTTAATTAGCCGCTTGGAGGCTCAGTGAGGTCTTGTCCGACGCGCTCGTAAAGAATCATTCTTTCCCGACGTTAGTTTTAAGTGTTTATTGAACTAACAAATTATATATGACAACAAAATGATAAGTCATGTAAATTAATGAAAAGCAAAGAAACGAAACGTAACGAAGCGGTCAACAAAATTATACAACCCCACTCACCCCCCATGTCTAACCAAGTGCGCCGTGAAACTGAACAGGTGAAATACTGTGAAACCACACCCAGGTGATAATCACCGTAAATGCTAGTAACAAAAGGGGCGTGTGTAAGATAAACAAATAATAATAAAGGCCATACCATTTTTGGCTCCTACAATGGTGATCAGTTAAAAGGTCTGTCTGCAAGACCACAAGCTAACTACTTTTGAAATGCTGGTTTTCTGAATGGAGTCTGGTTGATGGTCATCGAGACATAAACACAGCAGAGACCTTGTTGTTTGGACCACAGACAGTCTCTGGTTTCTCCACATAGTCTGGTCTCTAGACTAATGTGAGGTACTATCGTAGACCTCAGGGGCAAGATTCTTTTCCTCCATTTCTTAAATATTTCAACCCCCATGAATACAGGAATTTGGCATATTCACCTCATCATATCGAGCTTGCTGCCCGGCATAAATTTGCATTCATTAGCACCTGTTCGGAGAGTTCGCTTGGCTTTTGGTGTGAACACAGCATTAGACGCTCAGAGAAAAATGTTCTGAAGTCTGACGACGTAGCGTAAAGACAGAAAACCCCACACGATGATGGCTGATTGATGCCGAAATTAAGCAAGTGTGTTTGTTCAAATTAACCATGTGTTCACTGCGATCATAGTTAGTGAGCCCTGACAGAGCGTCACTACTTGAGTAGTTTGAGAATGTGTCTTCTATTCCCTCCGTCTCCTCATGATGACCACTGTGATGGGTCCTTCAGGTAAAGCCTTTATCATGTTCCAGGCCTCGAAGCGGGTCATGTCCTGCAGGTTGATTTCCTGGACCTGCAGCAGTTCATCTCCGTGCTGCAGACCGCTCTGCTCCGCTGCTCCACCTCCAACACACAAAACACACTGTTGGGCATCTTTCACACTGACATCATAACGGCTAACCAGGGTTTCAGTACGGCAAACAAATACATGACCACTAGACCTTTTTGTGTTTGTAAACAGGGATGGCGTGTTTTGTTGGCTGAGCCAAACAAAGACCGTTCTGTAGTACAAAACGTAGAGTAAATCTCTTGGTGTTGCAAATGTACTTTTCTTTCATGTCCAGAACCTTCAATTCTGATGTTTGTGTTCTGGAGCGTCATCATGACGACGTCCTGAGTCATAACGTTGGAACTCCAATGATATTATAAGTCCCATAGCTTAGATACGTTTGTGTTCATAGTGGTAAGTAAACGTCATATCACAGAGAGAATATTACCATATGAATGCTGTTAAAACGTTAGCTAGCTAAACTGTTTACATGCTACTTCTGCTAAAATGCTAATGTTGCTTATGTTCATCAGTGTTGTTTAACATTATAAAATAGGCTACTGAAAATGACGCTAATTTATGGTTATTGATTCATCATTGTGAGTGAAAAACAGGAGAAACTGATATGAAATGAGCTGCAGAGACCAGATGATGTAATCAGTCCAGTCAGTCTGTTTAATGGCTGCGTTTTTCTTCTTCAACAGTTTTCTTTATAAAGATCATTTTTTCAGCCAGAGCACTGTTCAAGCCTTTTATTATTTTTATAGAGACAGTGTGGAAACAGGGAGAGGACATGCGGGAAACTGATCGCCAGGCCGGGAGTCGAACCTGGGATCATCACGCACCGCATTGAGGACATTGCCTCTGTAGGGCTAACCACTTCACCACCAGCCCCAACAGTTTTTTTTATAAATGAAGATAATCTTTTTTTGTATTTGTCTTCTACCATTCAAATGCAGAACAAGACATTCAGATTTCCTAAGATATCATCCGTTTCAACTTGTTTCCACAATGCACACCTGGGGCCCGTTCCAGAAAGTAGGTTTTCCTGAAACTCTGAGTTTGTTAACCCTGAGAAGAGGGATACTCTGAGTTTTCCGTTCCAGAAAGAGAGGTAACTCAACCTTTAGGTCAGTTACCATAGTAACTGACTCTGTGAACCTAACCTGCTCTCTGGCAGGTTTGCTTCAACATACCCTGAGTTTCTCCCTACATGTCTCCGCCTTTTTCCGGAATCTGAACTAACTCTGAAAAAAATGTGCTGTCCTTTCCTCGTCAACCTAATCGATACGGAAATAAAAGTGATTCTAACAGCTTTACGTCGGGAGAGGATTTTCATTACTTAGAAGGAAATTATAGTTTTTCCTACCAATCACATATCTAAACAATATTCTCCGACATTTCCGACATTTCATATCGCGGACATAATGCAGATTCTTTGCAGAGCTCTTAAGATTTTTTTGCGAACGGGAGTTTTCTGAAAAAGGACATTTCTTTATTGAAATAGCCGCTTATATTTACTGTTTAATATGTGAAATATGATTAAAATCATATGCCTTAGTTTACGTATTTGTGCAATATTTTTATGCTTCATTTTCAGCTGAAGCCAGTTTCTTTTTGTGCCTGGGGGATTACACCTACATAAAAATTATTATTTGTTCATTGCGCTACTTTGAGATCTACAGGAATGGAACCCCTGTCCCCTGCACTGTAGGCAGTGTTGCTAACCGTTACACCACAGTGTCGCTCTGCGTGGCTGAAAATAAAGACTTATCACCTTTAGACCAATCGACTGTTTCATTCAGTTATACACATTAAGTCGGGCCGTAAATGTCCGCCACAACAACTGTCTCTACTTTGCTGCAGTTACGTTGCTCCGCTTTCTAAGGATGAGCTCGCTTTCTACATAAACACTCTAATCTAATCACAATCTAATAACGCTCTCCCGGTTGCCATGGTGAATCGTAGTATCGGAGCTCCATTGATGATGCTTTGTAGAGTCGGCAGGCATGCGCGTAACTCACGATTGTCATACTCAGAGTTGATTGAACTAACTCAGAACTGCTGTTCTGGAACCGAAAAGTCAGATTTGCCCATCTTAGAGTTGGTTGACTCAGAGTTCAGGGTTAGGTTCAGAGTTTGTTGAACCTGCTTTCTGGAATGGGCCCCTGCAGTGATGTAAACGTGACATCTGTGAAAACAGAAAACGCTTTGTCAAGTGATTTTTGAATGTTTTTAGTAAATTTGAGGTAGAGGTTGAGGTACACCACCACAACATAGGACTAAATGCAGCTACAGCTACAGATATTTATGTGACACAGATGTCATGTCCTACTTTTGGCTAGAAATGTATTCCAATCGATGATAATCTGCTTTTAGTCCTATTCAGGACATGAGGTAGTGATGCACTTCAGCCTCTTGTGGCTGAAATCACTATTACAACAACAAAAGTGATCTAAGTCCAAGTCTGAAAATGTGTTTAAAGATTTTTTTTTTTTTTAAATGGCGGATTCAGGCAGGCAGGACATTCCCACACCGAGGGCCCTGATGGATAAGACACAATCACCTCTGGTTTTCAGCCTAAAGGGCCCTGCCCAATATATTAAGGTTGTGAACAGGCTTGTATGGGGTCAGCATTTCTGTAATGTAGTACGGGTACTAGACGCTGACAAGCTTTAAATGTGATCAGTAAAATCTAAAAATCAACTATAAAACAAACCAGAACACATTTTTTAAGTAACCCTCCCAACCTTGCACTCCAGTAATACACCACATCCTCTCCTTCTTTAGGAAAACCAAGATATGTAAATGGTCTCTCCTTTATTTATTCACAGTTCTCTTAATCAACTTTCTGTCCATTCAAGAAATAAACAGAAGCACTTTTTAAAACTCCTCATTGTTGATCAAAGCTTATGAATGTATTGGGTTCCATTTCATTGTGAATATTATGATATCACAGACCCTTGTGTACCTGTAAAGATCCGGTTGATGACTAACGGTCTGTCTCCATGGATTGAGCCTTTTCCTCCCTCCAAAGTAAACCCAACTCCTGCAGCTCCTTTTTCCACCTCCACACTCAGCAGAGGTCCCTGCTCTTCCGCTGCAACACAATGATCAAAATGAATGTACAGCTGACTACACGGTTAAAGAGGAACCCACAAAAAAACCCAAACCACATGTTTCTGCAGAAACCCAGAACCAAAGTCTTCCGTCTCTGCAGACTGGACACACGAGTATTAGTGATGAGTAGCCATGAGCCTTTCAGTCAGCCTAGTTTTATGCTAATTGCTAATGCTAACGGCGAGCACACACATAGGCTATCCCAGCGTTGCATATTAACATACTCAAATTAACAAATGGTTATGAGTTTAAAATTTGTTTTGTCACCATAACAGACATTTACAGCACTTACACAACCATAATCATCACAATCGCCAGCAAGCAAGCAATAAGCATTAGCAATTAGAATTAGTGCTAGCAATTAACATATGCTAATTAAAGGGCCAGTCAGTTTAAAACAGTGAAGTCCAGCTACATGTTCAAGTTATGTAGATGAGCCCAGCAGCTCATGTGGTGCTTTTTATATTCTGTAACTGTAGCATGGAGTTAGCAAGCTAGCTAGCTAATTAGCCAGCCCCTTAATGAGTAAAACTGAACAACCTTGATGCTTCATCAACACACTTTGGTCACAGTGTAGGAGACAACATTCCCATCAGCAGATAATTAGTCATTAACGCTGATTCAACAGGTTGTGTAATGTTCTGATGATTTAATTTCAAATCCACAGACAACAGAGAAAACACCCGTGATATAATTGTAATGAAATTGGTTAACGGTCAATGACAGACCTGACTGGACATGTTGATACTTGTACGTCACTAGATGAAGAGCCCTGTAGAAGCTTATCACTGAGGCGATGACTCACCTGCAGGGTTGACCTCTTCACCCCTGCAGCCTCCTCTCTCATCTCTTCCTTCCTCCTCTGCTCTCTTGCAGACGATCACCACCGCCTCCTTCAGGCTGCGGGCCTGACGCAGAGCGGCAGTGGCGTCAGCGTGTGTGACGCCGCGCAGCGTCTGCCCGTTTATCGACAACACCTCATCTCCTTTTTGAATGGTGCCCTCCTTCGCTGCCAGGCCACTGGGAAACACTTTGTGGACCTGGACGGAGGACAATCAGTGTCTCGTTAGCAGACAGTGGCACAAATTGGGAGTCAAGTTTGCTTTGAATAGCAATGATATTACATAGTAAAAAAAAGACCACGGTCTGGTCGGGTGTCTGTACTAATATGAGCAACATGAGGGTTTGGAAGTCCTGCTTACTGTAAGAGCTTTGCTCTCTAGGTCAGACCCTCCAGCGATGCTGAAGCCCAGACCAGCTCCCTCCTCTTTATGTAGGATCACAACATAGATGTCCACCAGCTGCTGTGGAAACAGAGACACAATTCATTGTTCTTATTACCACCACATATTGTTCACATCCGCATGGATCCTGTTTGAATCCATCTTATGGTGATGGTGAAGAGTTTATCATATGGAATCCTGTAAGGGGTTGATGCATACATAGAACACTCTTCTCATTTCTCATTTTGTGCTTCCTCGTCTCCCCCACTTGAATCAATCTCAGTGCTCAATCTTAAAAAATGTTCTCTTCCCATAACATAGAAAATATTTGGAATTATCTGAACTATGGCAGGATTCTATGAATGTAGCAGTTCCCATTCATAAGTTGTACTCATTTGATGCAGTGGTACCAAACCTGGCAACCTCACTGGGATGATAAAAACTGTAAGGATCCAATGGTACAAAGCCTGGCAACATCATTGTAATAATCTTGTTTTTAAGGCTGGATGCATGAAAGGGATCAGTAATGTTTAAGAATTTGTCTTGAATGTGAGTTTTTTTTATTTTTATTTTTTACCTTCAGCGTCTCTTCGTCCAGCTCTTTGACTTCCTGGATCATTCTTTGTATTTCCTGTGGGGGGATGGCTGAGATGACAGAGTGAGCAACAGGGGAAGTGAGTGCTGCCTCACCGTGACACCCCCCCTCCCCTCGCTCAATGGTACAGTCCCACAATGAGGCCAATCTGTGATGAAAACACATCAGAGAACAGAATGTAATGTCACTTAGACTCCTCTGATGAACGTGTGACTGTATTTAACTTCTCTTCTTCTTCATTAAAAACTTTCCGCTGCAGCTCTGCTGAAACAGGAACTGTTTTTTTTAAAATCCTGAACCACTTCCTGTATTAAACAGGCCCGGTCTGCCTTCTGGATCTCAGCGGAAGTCTTACCTGACAGAGAATCCTGCGTCAGTGCGGTCCAGGAAATCTCGAGGGGCCGCTACAGAGGGGTCCTGTAGGTCTGGGGTACAGAGGCTGCCATGACAACGCATCACCGCTTGTGAAATCTTAACCCAAAACAACATATTACAAAACATAAGTTACAGTTAAATTCTGGTTAATCTTGTGTCAAACAGTATGAAGACAAACTACAGTTTGACAGTTAAACATATTAACATTTCTAATTTCAAGGTATATGAAGTCACAAAGTAATTATAACTTATTACTGTCTGCTGTAAACTTAAGCACAGTACATTTTTTCTGGCGACTGGCTTAACTTCAGGCATTTGTGAAAACACAGTGTGAAAGTTTTAACATTGTAAAATGAAACACAGACAACCGCCATGGAAGGGATCTGTCAATTACAAGGTAGCCCCGCCCTAAAGCATTCCCTGCTTTCTGGTCTGTTGGACTCTAAATGGACCATTATGTACTAAATGAACATCACGCTGGATTGAAGAAGACTTGAAACTAAAGATTGAGTCCATACATTTATATTACAATGTTTAGTGAGATAATACATCAAGAGAGCAGTAGTGTCATTTTATCATAAATCTACTAAAATGACTCAAATAGGTAGATAAATTGGCCTTTGAATAATGTTCACACGACAGTTTACCTGGTTACTAAAGGCGAGGATTTTCCCTAAACCTTCTCCCTCCACACCTCTCAGAGGGTTACCGTCTGTGGGCAAAGTAGTCCTCAGCTGTACACCATCATCCTCCATCCCCTCTGGAGGAAATTCCCTTTCGTCTGTACTGGATCTCAAAGGGGGCGGGTCTTTGGACTCGGTTGTTGACCCGGTAAGATCCAGTCTTTCTAGCTCAGACTCCTGTTTTGGTGGAAAGACGTTTCCATCAACACAGAACGGAGCTGATAGAGGATCCTGTATCCCTGATTCCTGATCAGTGCTGTTGGTGGACTGGATGGGAGGAGGTTCATCTGTAGTTCCAGTACAAGCTTCAGAAGTGGACGAGGTCATAGCAGATGCAGACTGGATTGCCTGGATCTCTTCTGGGGTTTCCCGTTTGCCCTTCCTGTAGTCTCCATGTGAGGCAGGTAGAGTCCTGGACTCCTTCTCCAGAAGAAAAGAGCTGGAAAGGCCCCTTCTGTGGCCCTCCTTTTCTGGACTCTCTGGACTGGAGAAAGTCTCAAACGAGTGGATCTTTTGTTTGATTGACAGATTAGATCTAACACCGAAGCTTCTGTTGAAGTGCTCCAGAGGTTTCACTTTCTTCTTCTGGTCCTGCTCATCCCGGATCTTCCTCAGACTCTTACGGAACCAGAGCGGTTTGGGTGCGACTGGGGGCCCCGTCTTTGCTTCTGGAGGAGTTTCAAATGTCGGAGGATCTGAAGTCACATCCGTGGTTGAACTGTTGAGCTTGGACATGATGTCGTCATCACTCATGGCGGCAGGCTTGCTGTGGACACTGATAGGCTGCGTGTTGTCTGCAGTGTGGTGACAGTGGTGGATCTCAGGCAGCTCTTCAGGGGAGCTGCCTGAAAGGCGGACCCAGGGATCCTGAAGCTGTTCCTGGGTGTGTTGGTTGATACGAGCCTGTTTCCTCAGAGCTGCTCTCTTTGGCTGAGAGCAGTGGACAACCGAGGAATCACCTGAGCCACATAACACAGAGAAGAATGTGTTCATGTGTCAAACCCATACATTATTATCACTATATATCATCCAGACATCTGCTATATTAATGGCATTATTATGTAAGTCCAATGAGGTTTCTTCAATACTCACAAATACATTTATATCAAACTAGCAAAATAAGAATGACCATATGGTTCCAGGAAGAATACCAAAAAATTACGCTAGCGGCTCTGTGAGGCTAGTTAAAGTGTGTTCACACCAAACACAAAGTGAACTAAATACAAAATGAATGCAATGGAGGCAAATGACACAATGCTAATGAGGGAAATTTGGGAAAAAAATTTAACTCAAGTGAGAAATTTGCATGATGCTGTTTTTTAAAGAACCTCATTGGACTTTCATAATAATGCGTCAGAAATGGAGGAACCAAATGTTGTCTCCTGTGTCTGTGGTCCCCCAGAGGTCTACGCTAATAGCTCATATAACATATAAGCCTCATAAATCTGTCTTTATACTATATCATCAGACTCCTGAAGCATTTTCTCTGAGCATCTAATACTGTGTTGACATGAAGCAGCCTTTTCAAATGACTTTTGCATGCAAATGCAATTTAAAGACATGAATGGATGCAGTGCTGGCAGTCAGATCAATGCGACCCGAAATTAAGAAGAAAAGAAGAAAAAAACCTTCATCATTCGCGCCAGTTGAAATATTTCAACCACAGACTGTCAACAAGGTCGCTGCCATATTGATGTTTAGATGACCTTATTTGGTGTGTTGATGGAGCAGCTATAATGCTAGCATAGCCTAGCACCCATCAATCCAGACTCCATTCAGAAAACAAGCATTTTAAAAGTAGTTAGCTAGTGGTCTTGCAGACAGACCTCACAAAGCATGACCTTTTCATCTGGTTAACCAGCTTGGTGAAATCCACAAGCATCTCTGGATGATACAGTATCATGAACTTCGATAGGGCGGTGTTTGGTTTCCTGTTGGATCTGGGACTTCAACATGTACAAAGCAGCAATAACATCACAACCTTGGACCGACTGCAGAAAGCTCAACATTCAACGTCTTTGTGGTTTGCAGAAAGGTGCGGTACCAACATGTCGTCCTGTTTGTTGCAGCCCCACTTTGACTGTGTCCTCTAATTTAATTCTATCTAGTGACACACAAACTCCCTGCCTCAAAGAGGAAGAGGAACCTCGGTTACTTTCCAGTGAAACACTGATTACCACAGCACTAGTTTTGAAGTTAGAGTCAGGTTCTGGACTATAGGATTATACTCGTCTCCTACCTGAGAGCCGTGCAGTAGTGTCTGGATGAGTGAAATCTTCTTTGGTCTCCTCTGACTCTTCTCTTATTCGTTCTCCTTCCTGCTACACAAACAGGAAGTGTTGTAACATGACAGCTTCTCTGGTATCAACCACAGAGTCGTGCAATAATGTGCCCTGTTTCCGCTCAGACATTCATCCACTTTCTGGTGCTGCTTTCAGAAAATATAACCTGACCAGCAATAAGCGTGATGCATCAAGGCAGCGGTGAAACTGGGCTTTGTGAGGGGGAGCTTGTCAGATTGGGGGGTTGGGACCACAGACCACATCTTTAACAGTGATAGTTTGAAGCGATTCTAAATAGAAAGTTGTTACTGCAGCCATTATATATTGTGGCTGTGGATTGTCTCACCAGCAGTTTCTGGGAAGAAGTATTTTAATGTTACAAACTCAATTCTATTCACCTCCATTGTATCACTGAAATCTTAGAGATGGATATCTCAAACAGTAATACTGACGTCTCCCGTAACTATCCACTTGACATGGCAGCAAATAAAAATATCACAAAGTGTGAGAGTTGTCAACCCTGCGACGCTGAAGGAAGCTGAGCTCTTATTGGCTGCCATGGAGGAGGCGTCGTCCTTGACAGGCACACACACACAGACAGATATGTGTAAAAACATGCATAATAATAGAAACCACGAGAGGATATAAGATGAAAATTGTTAGATTTTACATCTTATTATACTCTACCACAAACCATTTCTACACTCCAGCATCCCTTGGAAATAGATTGGTGTATTGGACATTGGATGGTTCGACAGTGGGTACTATAGTACAGTGACAGTACAGGAAGTAGCTTCTTAAGTGAGGAGACCAAAGATTTGATCACTAACCCAGTCAACACAAACATGTTGACATTGTACCTTTCAGTAGACCACAGTTTTCAACCAAATACACATTTTTAAAATATGTTTCATATCACACTTGCATAAACACACACATGATTGGTTCGGTTTAGAATAAAAAAAACACTTGATTACAGTTAGAAAAAAGATCCTGTTGGTGTTAAAGTAACAACGTAATTCAACAACTTGCTAACAAAATAAGAAGCACACATAAATAACAACCGCCCTTTGTTCTTTGTTAAAGTAACGTTTCATTAAAAAAGCATAAAGACAATGTTTACTTCACATTCAACTTATGGGATCACAGAAATGTACAATGCCAACATATTTTCCTGGTGATTGGACTGGTGTCACAGATCTGCCATTATTTTTTTAGAACATAACTGCAATCTTTTCCTCAACGAACAATGTTCTCGTCTAGTGATAGGGTTGCATTCATCTCTTGCTATAACAGCCTCTGCTTGGATAGCTTTCCACTAACTAGTCATAATATATAGTCCGAAGGGCTTATAACTGATTTATGAAGCATTATTCATTAATAAAGCCCCTAGTTATAATTAAAGCTATCATCTATGATTTGGAATAAAACAAAATCCATTCAGTCTATCAGCCGTAGGCCTGCATAGAAATTGTCCAATGGGAGCCATTGCTCCGGAAGGCTCCCATTGGCTCGTACCCTCCATCCAATCCCCTCGTCTCCCCTGCTCCTCGTCATCATTTGGTTGGGGGGGGGGGGGGTTATGCAATGGCTAGCCCAAGTCAATCGTTCTTAGCTAGACAGGCATTAAAAATAGTCTTGCCCACTCCACAGTGCACCCGGTTCTATAATAGTTTGTTTACCTGCTGTCATTGCTACAGACGCAGAGTAGCCTGCAGTACTAGTTTCTTCAATCTCACAGAAATGGACACTTTTGGAGAATATACTGAAACTTTTGAAGACTCTGATGAGGAGTTTTTTTCCACCCAAACCCAACCGTACCTGTACGAGCCTGAATATACAGAGGAAGAATTGCGTGAGAGGGATGCTCAAAGGGCAGAACGCGGCGTGCAGTTGGCGGAGTGGTTTAAGCGCATGCCATGTACGAACGTACATACGCAGCCGACCCCGGTTCGAATCCCGCCCGGAGGTCCTTTGCTGCATGTCACATCCCCTCTCTCTCCTCATGTTTCCGATCTATCCACTGCTAATAAAGGGCGTCTATGCCTCAAAAAAATCTTAAAAAAAAAAAAAAAAAGGGCAGAACGTGAACGAGCGTCTGTGGAGACCGAGATAGCCCCCGCTGGAGCTGAGAACCGGGACAGAACAAATGGAGACTGGTGGTGCCAGGAGGGAATCCCCCGCAACGCGGGTTTACGGGTCTACGGACGGAGCAGAGGTCCAGGTTCGCGGTGCGTAATCGTGGGTTCGCGTGGCCGTGGGCTGCCCGGTGTTTGCGTGAGGTCCAATCGCTTTTCACCCAGGTCTGAGGCCATGAGGCCCGACAATTCGTCCCAGTTCGATTGCCTATTTAAGGGAAGTATTTCGGGCGGCGCGTCTTAGAGTTTTGAGTCCGACGGAGAGTCTGCATGTGTGGATTTGCGGAGCCGCCCGCTACCCGGTGTTGGTCTGCGGTCCAAGGGCTTTTCACCCAGGTCTGGGGGCATAAGGGCCGAGAGTTCGGCGGTGTTTTTGTGTCTATTTACCGGAGGGGTTCCCCGCAACGCGTCAGAGGGTTTACGGGTCTATGGACGGAGCAGAGGTCCGGCTTTGCGGTGCGTAATTGTGGCTTCGCGCGGCCGTGAGCAGCCCGGTGTTTGAGTGAGCTCCGAGGGCTTTTCAGACAGCCTTGGGGGCACAAGTGCCGAGAGTTCGGCGGTGTTGAGCCGCGTGTTTACCGGCTGGATTGCGAGCCGTGCGTCTTAGAGTTTTAAGTCCGACAGAGAGTCTGCATGTGTGGATTCGCGTGGCCGTGGGCTGCCCAGTGTTTGAGTGAGGACCAAGGGCTTTTCACCCAGCCCTGAGGGCACGAGGCCCAAATATTCGGCGGTGTTCATGTGTCTATTTACCGGAGGGAATCCCCGCAACGCACCCGAGGGTTTACGGTTCTCCGGACGGACCAGGTTCGCGGTGCGTAATTGTGGCTTCGCGTGGCCGTGGGCTGCCCGGTGTTTGAGGGAGCTCCGAGGGCTTTTCAGACAGCCTTGGGGGTATAAGTGCTGACGGTTTGGCCCGGTTCGATTGCCTATTTATGGGCTGTATTTCGGCGGCGTGTCTTAGAGTTTTGAGTCCGATGGAGCAAAGTAAAATTCCGCTGCTGCTGAGAAACTAGTTCCTCAAAAAATGGATGATTCATGCGATGCGAGGTTAGTTTTGTTTCAAATATTATTCTATCAACACACATATGTACATCGACAGTCTAGTGTTTTAATGGATTTGCCTCGGGTGCACTGTGGAGTGGGCAAGACTGTTTTTAATGCCTGTCTAGCTAAGAACCGTTGACTTGCACTAGCCATAGCATAAGCGAACTTGGCAACTAGAAGAACTGAATGAAATTTCTTGAAAACGTCACCAGACGTCTCGAACACACCGGCTCACTTGGAAAATAGGTCTTATGTCCAAAATTCTGAACTATCCCTTTAATAAACCCCTTATTAGAGTAGCAGCAGGAACCACTGTGCCACTGTTCTCTAATGTCAAGCCCGACAGCTTCACGGTAATATTAATAAGTAAAAGTCAAAAGTATTCAGCATGCTTTCACCAGTGGAACACATCACTTCACATACATTCCTTAAGAGTAACCTCAGGATCTTTCTCAAGGCCTTGTACATACTGCTGAAGAACTGCAGGCAACAGGAGGAGAGAGAGAGAGAGAAAGAGAGAGAGAGAGAGAGAGAGAGAGAGAGAGAGTGTGTTACAGGTTACTCTGTTCAAGTTCAAGTTCACTTTTATTTATATAGCACAGTTAAAAAGACCTGTAACAGTCATCCAAAGTGCTTCCCAGAGCAGAGACAAAAGCAAAAAGAACACATGTACAAGAAGCAAGAAATTATGCATATAATCACACATATTCACACACAAATGCATGTAGCACATGCACATATACAAACATATGTGCATACATACACATGCACATACGTGCACTGCTAAAATAGTCAGAAACACTAGTGCAAAAACAAAACTAGGCTGGATTAGAAGTCCCTGTGGATCCAAAGGCCAAGGTGAAAAGATGTGTTTTTAAAGCACACTTAAACCTCTCTATGGAACCCGCATGTCTAACATGTAATGGCAAGCTGTTCCAGAGTTTAGGAGCAGCCACAGAGAAGGCACGATCTCCCTTGGTCTTCAATTTTGATCGAGGTACATCCAACAACAACTCACTGGATGACCGTAGATCTCTGGCTGGATTTCGTTCTTGTATAAGTTCCGCCAGATATAGAGGAGCCAGACCAGTTAAAATCTTAAAAACAATTAATAGCACTTTAAAATCAATCCTAAAGCGGATGGGAAGCCAGTGGAGGGAGGCCAGAACAGGGGTGATGTGGTCACGTTTTTGAATGCCAGTCAAAAGGCGAGCAGCCGCGTTCTGCACCAGCTGCAGGCGGCGGAGCGAGCTCTGGTCAAGACCAACATATAACGAATTACAGTAATTGAGCCTGCATGATATAAAAGCATGGATGACTCTTTCCAAGTCATTAAAAGATAAATAAGGCTTGACTTTTGATAAAATACAAATTTGGTGAAAAGACCCTTTAACTACTGTACTGATTTGTTTCTTAAAATCAAGGTTGCAATCAATAGTTACACTAGGCTCTTAATTAAAGGAGTGGTTTTAAGAGCAAGGACATCCTGACCATAAAGTGGGAGTAAGCAACCTTCTGGAAGGCCAAATACAGTGACCTCAGTTTTATTTTCATTTAGATTAAGTTGGCTCAGGTTGATCCAGTTCGGCAAGACAAGCTAATAAAGATTTTAGAGGATCCTTAGAGGATAACTGCACATCATCTGCATAGCAATGGAAAGATATGTTGTGCTTACGGAAGATAGATCCCAGTGGCAGCATGTACAATAAGAATAATAGGGGGCCTAAAATTGAACCCTGTGGCACCCCACATGTGAGGGGGGAAGTTAGAAAGAACAGTGGGGTCAAGGTTGGGTTTTTTAATGAGTGGCTGTACTATAGCATGCTTTAGAGATGCTGGGAAACACCCCGAGGTGAAACATGCGTGGACTAGCCTAAAAATAAAAGAGCCAGTAGAATTAAAAACTGTCTTAAAAAGGCGGGAGGGAATACAGTCGGAAGGGCAGTTTGTGGGGTGAAGCCCTTGAACAACATCTGACAGCTCCTCTAGTGCTATCGGCTCAAACTGGTTAAAAGCAGCAGAGCACAGGTGGGGCTCAGAGAGGTCAGGGGAAGCAACAGGTGAGACTGATCGCAAAGCAGTGATTTTGTCAATGAAGACAAAATTACAAAATGATTACAGAGAGCAGGTGTAGGTGTTATTGGGTCAATTTTACGAGGGTTAACAATGGAATCCAGAACATTAAAAAGAACTTTAGGCCTATTAATGTTGCTAGACACAAGGTTGGAGAAATACGTAGTTTTCGCAGCTTTCACTGTTTTTTGATACTCTTGTAGACAGTCTCGTAATATACCATATGACACCTGTAATTTGTCCTTCCTCATTTTCTCTCAGCACGTCTGCAAGACCGACTTAGAGAACGGATAGACTCATTAATCCAAGGTTCGGGAAGATTTTTTGAACTTCTCGTTCGAAAAGGAGCAATGGAATCAAGTATGGCAGTGCATTTGGAGTTAAACAGAGCTACAAGTTTCTCAGGACAGAGGAGTGTGTATTCATTCAAATATGAATTAACAAACTCCTCAAAGGTGGTGCAGAACTTCAGAGAAGTATCTGAGTTTAAAACCCTGAACTGATGAATTGGAGGACGAGTAGTAGGGGCAACAGAGAAGGGAATTTTGGCAGAGAACAATACAGGCAAATGATCTGAGATACAGGCACCATTACATATTTCATTTAAACTGACAGACACTCCATAGGTCAACACCAAATCAAGTGTGTGCCCTTTTTCATGTGTCGGACCAGAGACCCACTGTGTAAGTTCAAAGGAGTCAATAAGAGAGAGAAACTCCTTCACCATTGGTTTGTCGCTACAACAAACATGAATATTCAGATCTCCTAAAATCAGACACTTATCATATATCGAGAGAGTGTTAGACAGGAAATTTTCAAAGTCCTGAATAAAGTTCTTGTTGTATTTAGGAGGACGATAGATTAGAGCAAGTAACACTGGAGTAGACGAGGGTCTGCTAAATGTTAGGTCTCTTAATAATTAATAACAAATCATTTTTAGTCAATGATTTTATTACCACTTCTAAACTTGATTTTATGTTTTTAACTGAAACATGGCTAGAACAAAATAACAGTGCAAGCATTCTGATCGAGACAGCACCCCCCCAACTATAATTTTATTGATGTTTGTAGATCTGGGAAAAGAGGTGGAGGGGTTGCTGCTATATTTAAAAATACATTTCAGGGGAAACAGATGTCACTTGGTGTTTTTCCATCATTCGAATATCTTTGTGCTGTGTTGAAATGCTCTCCCACAGTTCTCCTGTTAATTATTTACAGGCCACCTAAATATTCGTCAAATTTTTTCTATGATTTTACTGAATTATTGTCTAGCATCTCCACTGATTTTGACTGCCTAGTTATAACTGGTGACTTTAATTTTCATATTGATGATTTGAATGACAAGGGTGCAAAATAACTTTTTAATATTCTAGACACATTTGACCTTTCTCAACATGTGAAAGAGGCTACTCATTGTAAGGGACACACCCTGGACCTGATTATCACAAAAGGTCTCCATGTTTCTGAGGTTTTTGTGACTGATCCTTCATTGTCTGATCACTTCTGTGTTTTCTTTAATATTTCTTTCATTCCTGACACACAAACAGAATCAAATAAGGTCAAAAAGCGGTACATCAATGAACATGCCAATGTACTCTTTAAAAATGCCATCTCCTCGTTACCACCTCTAAACCCATGTCATGCTGATGATCTTGTAAACATCTTTAATTCCAAAATTCTGAATGTCATAGATGTCATTGCACCTGCTACGGTTAAAACAATTTCTGGTAAGCAAAAGGCACCCTGGAGAAAAGCTGCTGTTGTGACAGCCCAGAGAAGAGAGTGCAGGAAGGCTGAACGAATCTGGCGGAGTACTAAACTTCATATTCACCATGACATCTATAAAGAGAGCCTCCGGGCCTACAATTTAGTCTTAAAAAGTGCGAGAGAAACATACTTCTCCAATATCATAAACAACAACACTAATAAGGCGAAAACCCTATTTGCAACTGTTGACAGACTGACCAACCCCCCAACACAAATACCAGCTAAACTCCACTCCACGCAGAAATGCAATGAGTTTGCGTTCTTTTATACTAATAAAATTGAAGGCATCAGACGCGCCATCAATATCTCAAACAAAAAAGTTGGATCACCACCCTGTTCAGGCAAAAGTAACACAGCAATGATGGCAAGCTTTAATGCCATAGACTCTAAAACTCTAGTGGAAACGGTGACAAATCTAAAATCATCCACCTGCTGCCTTGATGCTTTACCTACCAACTTTTTTAAGAATGTTTTTGACTGCCTATCAATAGACGTATTGCAAATAGTTAATAACTCCATTCAATCAGGCAATTTCCCAAAGGCCTTCAAAACTGCAGTCATTAAACCTCTTCTAAAAAAGCGGAGCCTAGATGCCTCTATTATCAACAACTACAGACCAATTTCAAATCTACCCTTCATAAGTAAAATAATTGAGAAAGTTGTCCTCCAACAACTAAATCACTTCCTGGCTTCAACTGGCTGCCACAACAACTTCCAGTCAGGATTTCGACCTTTTCATAGCACCGAGACGGCCCTTATTAAAGTTGTAAATGACATCCGTCTTAACACAGACTCTGGCAAAACTTCAATATTAATGCTATTAGACCTCAGTGCTGCATTTGACACTGTCGACCACTCAATACTCTTGGACAGGTTGGAAAACTGGGTGGGGCTCTCAGGCACAGTCTTAAACTGGTTCAAGTCATATCTACAAGATAGGAACTATTTTGTTTCCATTGGCGACTTTGTATCAGAACCTACCAATGTAACGTGTGGAGTCCCCCAAGGTTCAATCTTGGGGCCAACTTTATTCAACATCTACATGCTCCCACTAGGACAAATCATGCAAAATAATAACATTGACCATCATTGCTATGCCGATGACACCCAAATCTATGTAGCACTATCACCAAACGACTATCGCCCCATAGATCTTCTGTGCCAGTGCATTGAGCAAGTCAAAGACTGGATGTGCCAAAACTTCCTACAACTAAATGAGGACAAAACTGAGATCATTGTTTTTGGTGCTAAAAAAGAAAGGTTTAAAGTAATTCAACACCTTCACTCTCTGTCCCTGAAAACCTCAAACAAAGCCAGAAATCTTGGGGTTATTATGGATTCTGATTTACATTTCGACAGTCACGTTAAATCAGTAACAAAATCAGCCTACTATCACCTAAAAAATGTAGCAAGACTTAGAGGGCTCATGTCAGCTCAAGACTTAGAAAAACTTGTACATGCCTTTATTACTAGTAGGCTAGACTACTGTAATGGTCTCCTTGCAGGTCTTCCGAAAAAAACTGTCAGGCAGCTACAGCTTGTTCAGAACGCTGCTGCTAGAGTTCTTACAAAGACCAAAAAATGTGAGCACATTACACCAATTCTTAAATCCTTACATTGGCTCCCTGTATGTCAGAGGATTGATTTCAAAATCCTCCTGCTCACATATAAATCACTACATGGTCTTGGACCGAAGTATATCACTGATATGCTCCCACTACATAAGACTTCTAGACCACTAAGATCTTCTGAGACCAATCTGTTAGTGATTCCCAGAGTAAAGAACAATCACGGGAGAGCATCATTTAGTCACTATGCAACAAATGGCTGGAATAAACTTCCTGAAGATGTAAGACTTGCCCCAACTCTGACCACTTTTAAAACTAGACTGAAAACTGTTATGTTCACCATAGCTTTCTGCTAAATCTTTTAATGTCTGCACTGTTTTTAATTATTGCAAATATGTTTTTATTCTCATATTTTATTTTATTATTATTATTTTCTTTTAATTCTTCTATTTTTTTCTTCTCACTTTGTTTTATGATGTGAAGCACTTTGAGTCTGCCTTGTGTATGAAATGTGCTATACAAATAAAGTTGCCTTGCCTTGCCTTGCCTTAACTCAATGAGCTGCAGCTCAAAGCTCGATTGAGTGATGCGTGGAATCCGTTGGCATTGAAAACTTGATTTATATACACATGCCGTCCCACCCCCTTTACTGCTTGTACGTGGGGCACTAAAAAAGTTGCAGTCAGGAGGTTCAGAAGAAGCAGGATTAGTAGATGAAAACATGGCGAAGGATGCGGCCGCTGGATCCCTGTCATCTCTCATGCTTTCAATATCTTTGAATGTCCACTGAACTTAAATACTGTTTGGCAAGCCAAATAATCTGAGCAGCATCTCGCACACACTGAAAGTTGTTATGCACTCGTGTCCATCACCTTCTAGTGCCTTTCTTTATGTATGTTTGGTTAATTTGAGGAAAGGGCAAAAATCATGAATCTTATCCTCAAATTCTAAGTGTAAAAAGCCAAAGACATTGTCTTAGTGTTTTCTACAAAGATTTTGAACTGTACATTAAACTATTTAATGCTCAACCAACAAAAACTGTAACAACATGCATAGCCTCTGATCTATGCTTGTCATTTTACAATTCTGTCTATTTATGTTATCTTGAGACGAACCTGGCAGCTGGTATGTGATGAGGACTCGAGGCCTCCATCTCTAAATGGGGATCCTCCACTGGAGCTACTGGAGTCTCCATTGTAACCCTCCTCACTGGTCACATCCTGGGGCCAGCAGTACCGACGTGGAGCAACACGGCTTCTGCAGCTGGACTACAAACACAGATACAGCTGTATTCAAGATTTAAGTTCTAGACCAACACATAATAAATTAACTAACATTGTCAAAAGATTGAAAGGAAGTACTGCCAGATTGTTCTGCAATGATATCTACCTCCAGCCAGCAAGCTATGGCGTGAACTTTATATCGTTTGTTCCTCGAGAGGCGATAGTGAGTCACTGTAACGTCCAGTGTGTCCTCAGTTCAGAGGACAAAGAAGCCCAGAGGGCTTGTCAAAAACATACAGTGCTTTTCTGCCACTTTGATTTAATCAAAGGAACTATCAAAGCATACATAGAGCATACAGCCCTGGTCAGTGTCACAGTAACCACACAGATAAACTATAAGCCGAAACGATACCTAACGATTATAGGATAGCATTCTTATGGGCCGATCACACCAAGACCTATGGTATAGCACGGCTGGCGTGCACTTTTGTGGTTTTTAGACACCCATAAAAGTTAAAATCTTCTCAACTTTTCAGCACCAGGCATCGAGATGCACTGCTCATCAATGTCCCACTTGGCCAAGGCAACCAATTAAATGAAGTAAGAGGCGGACTTTCCTGTTTTCCTCATTTCCTTCAGACAATTACATTTATTTAATTAGTATGAACAATATCTTTTTATGGTCTTTTTTTCTCTTCTCAGAGAGCAAAGCTAAATCAAGAGCCCAAGAGCTAGAATCCACATCTGATCACCTGGTTGATCCAACACCCGATTACACAGGCTCCCAAACACAGGGGCTTACCCTGTTGCAACAGGTCTCTGTGTGATCTGGGCCTTCTTCTGACCGGCTCTCAGCAATTTGGTTGAATGTTGTGTACTGTTGACCTGCTATTAATTTATCATCTTTATATATATTTAAATGCTGACACTACATTTAGATTGGAGCCAGTAGTAGAGGTAAATTACGGCCCCCATTTGTTTGGAGTCAAAGTTTACACATTGTACCTTTTCAACCGTGTGAAGCAGGAAAACAGTATCTAAAACTGTATTCAATTGAAATAACTCTGAATGTTGTGATGGATAGATGGATGGATGGATGGATGGATGGATGGATGGATGGATGGTCGATGTATGGATGATTGGATTAATAGATTGATGGATTTATGGATGGATGGATGTATAGTTGGATGGATGTATGTATAGATGGATGGATAATGGGTGGATGGATGAAAGGATTGTATAGATGTATAGATAGATCAATTGGTGATTGATGGATGGATGTATAGATGTATGTTTGGATAAATGGATGATGGGTTAAGGATGGGTATGGTACCTTGCCCATGAATTCCAGATCCAGGCCCTTCTGACTGGACAGTTCGGGAGCAGCAGAGTTGTATGGGACGTTATAATCTTCATCAGGATACAGGGGGACTGACAGTCTGTTGTCAGACCAGGTGTCCCTCATAGACTGAACAACAGGAATGGGACAAGATGAGACACACTACCACACTCTCAACAGAGGACATTACTTCTCTGATCTTAGGAACACAGAAGCTGTATTTTGAACCTTGCGTGCAGGTTTTACCCCCCTCCATGTTGTTACCTTGGGTGTGTCCAGGCTGTGGACGCGGGCTGACAGGTTATGGTGTGTATTGTGCAAGTTGTGTATGGCCAGGCAGTGGTTGTGGTGATGGCTGTTGGTGTTGTCGCTGCAGGAGCGGGTCATGGTCTTCTGTCCTCGTCGAACTATCAATGAACTGAAACTCCT
This sequence comes from Eutrigla gurnardus, assembly GCF_963514095.1. Taxonomy (NCBI): domain Eukaryota; kingdom Metazoa; phylum Chordata; class Actinopteri; order Perciformes; family Triglidae; genus Eutrigla; species Eutrigla gurnardus. The sequence goes on from NC_139915.1 coordinate 18,692,919, forward strand.
CTCCAGACAACGTTCACATCTCTGCCGGCTATGAGAGCAAGACTCCAGTCTACGCATCCCTGGGTTCAAAACATGACAACATTATAATCTAATGAAATGAAAACTACAGATGGGGAAAATGTGGGGATTGATGATGATGAATGTGGCAGTTTTTTTTGTTTAATTTCTCATTATGACTATGTTGATTTCACAATATAACATCTATGTTATAATGAATGAATCTGAATTTACAGCACAAAGTCCAACATTGAGCCTGAATAGGAATATGTGAGTGTAGAAAATGAATATATATTTCACCATCAATACTCCACTGGCTCTTGTCCTTTCTCAGTTTGCTGTTATCCACCGCCTGAGCGATGGCATCATTCAGCTGCTGCTCTGACACCTGAGACACAGAAGAAGGGAAGGTTTAAGTCAGGGGGAGGAAAGGATCAGTAATTGACGAGACACTCTCTGATTGGTAATCTGATCCAATATTGGACCTTTAAAGAGAGGAAACGGGTTGTTGTGACTCAATCATACTGCCGAAACACTGACCACAATGTGAACTATGTGAATGTCCATGTTTCTGCTTGAATGAAATTTGTTAAAACACTGTTTTTAAAAATGAACATATATATTTGCATATGTGTATGTCATGTTGACATAAACTTATTGTGGGCTGTATTGTATATAAGAGAATGATGGGAGAGGGAAGGAAAGGCACAACAGAACAGGTAAGCTGACAGCAACCACAATATTTGTTTACCTGTCGTCCCAAAGTAAAGTTTTGTAAAAATGTCTTAATATTTTCTTGATGTGTTTATTTTTCTGACTAATATTGAGTGAAGACATTGTGGAAAAAAGGGAAGTAGAAATGAAGAGCTGTGAAAGGCAGCAGAGAGCTTATTCAGGAACTTCACTGCCCTGAACTCATCTTCTCAGGCAGACGACATCATTTACCAAAATAAATGTATTTGTATTACAGCATAATTTTGAATTGAATACTTTTGGGACAAGCATGAGTTTGTCAATAGAATATAGTCAATAGATGGGCAACCCTGCAGCTATATACAGTTTTTCTGCACTTGTAAATATGGTTGTGGCCAACAATGCCATAAGACTATGTGAAATACAAGCAGCAGTCATAGCAGATCAGGCCAAATTTCAAAATATCAATAATGTAATTTATCAACAATACCCAGAGGGTATTCCACCAAACTCGCTAATTAAGGCGGCGCTTACCTAGTTAAGCCTGGTTAGAACTAACGCCAACTTCCACTTGCGGCTAAACCCATTCCATTAACGCATTTCAGCCGCGCCTTGTTGAGGCTAATTCAAGCCAGGTTAACGTTGTCGTGTGTTACGCGCGTTCACGGGATATGAAGCCAGCCCAGAATCGTGAATGTCGAATCATCGAGAAAATGGCAGAAAAGACCAGGGCAAAAATTAATGATGGAACTGTACAAGGAGTACAAACCCATCATAACCAAAAAAGGGAATACTGTAGTGATAAATAAAAACCGCGAGGCTGCTTGGGCAAGAATTGCAGAGTGATTAAATATGGAAGTACCGTTAAGAGTAACATGTTCTAATATAATACTGACAACGATTTCTCAAATGTGAGGATAGTGTAGAGGCAATGTGCTGGCTTTACACGTGGCCGGCCAGGGTTCAATTCCCGACTATGGAACTTTGTGAAACTTCTTTCTTTGTCCGGAACACTCTCTCTCTCTCTCTCTCTCTCTCTCTCTCTCTTTTTAGATAGGCCTAGTAAATGCATCTACATTGACCAACTCATTTATCTCAACAATTCAATGAACCTATTAATGAACTCACCTGAAAGGAATTCATGTGGCTGACAATTGCATGCAGCAATGCCTTTGTCATTGGGATCTATAACATGCTATTAATAATAACATCTTTCACTTCCGGTTATGGCGTCTACCTGAGCAGCAGCGGGTTTCTGAGCTCCGGTCCCGTGTGCTCTTTTTGCACTTCCATTTTGCCAAATCGACCCTCAACTAACCCAGTCTGTTCTACAAAAGCTTCGTGTTAATATTCTAAACAAAAATGCCAAGAAAGAAACAACTTAACCAGACTAAAACGGCAACGGATGGCGACGAAGACGACGACGCTAGCATGGACCGCGCCTCGGTGGACGACGAGGTGGATTTGGAAGATGCTAATGCGGCTCACCTAGACCACGGCGCTAACATTTTAGCTGCCATTCGTTTAATGAGAGCTGACTTTTCTACTCAACTGCGTGAAGTCGTCTCGTCTAACCAAGAGATAAAAGAAGCAATTGGTGCTTTTTCTGAGAGGCTAACCACGGCAGAGTCCCGCATTAGCAAAGCTGAAGACGACATCTCTGGGCTAACTGGCAAGGGAAAGTCCCTTCAAAAGAAAGTTCAAGAGCTTACATTAAAACTAGACGACCTCGAAAACAGACACCGAAGATCCAACCTACGGCTGATCGGCTTGCCCGAGAAAACTGAAGGAGGAGACGCGGTCGCATTCCTTCAAACCTGGCTGCCTGAAGTCCTCTAACCTGACACGTTTCCGAGTCCAGTTGTTATTGAACGTGCCCACCGGCTGCCCGGCCGACATGACCCGAGTGGACCCCCGCGCACTCTCATCATGAAGTTCCTTAACTATCAAGAGAAAGTCCGGGTAATGAGAGCAGCTCGTAAAAAAGGAAAAGTTATGTATCGGGAGCACCAGATCATGTTCTTTCCAGACTTGTCTGTGGAGGTACAGAAACAACGCCGTCAATACAACGATGTCAAGCTGAAACTCCGGGAGCTGCACCTGGACTTCGGGCTCTTATTTCCCGCAAAGATGAAGATCTTTCATAAAGGCAGTCGACACCAGTTCAACACACCAGAAGAAGTTGAAGCATTCATACAACGGATCCGTCAGCAACAAGAGGGGTAAATAACTGTCAACATTATGACAAAACAGAATATTAAACACATTACGTCTTATGAGTGACAGTGAGGAACATTGCCACAGTGTTTAAGTGTTGTTTATCCTGTATAACGTTACAGGTGATTATGTTTGGTTGCTTACACTTGTGCATTTATCATGAGGGTGATGGAAAACATGATTATTGTTCACTGGGATCGGAGCGCTTGACCTATACAGTTTAGGTAGTACGCTTTCTGTTGTTTTATTTTTTTTATTTTGTATTTTTTCTCTCTTGCTCCTTTTGAAGGATCAGTGAGCTTAGCCGGGTCGCTTCAAGTGGGGAGGGTTTCTGTGTACGAGATCACAGGGGGCGGGAAGGGTTCAGAGTTCTGTGTTGTAATGAGTGTTTTAATGTTCTTTACTTGGAATGTTGGTGGGTTTTTTTTAGTAATGGCAAAACGGTATCATCAGGGCCATGTCATAATCACAGTATTAATACATTAATAGGATTTTAGATCTTCAGATAATTTCCTGGAATGTCAGAGGCCTAAGAAAATTAGTTAAAGTAAAGCAAGTTATGAATCGGATCAAACAATATAATCCCAAAATAGTTTTCTTACAAGAAACACATTTGCTCTCTAATGAAACAGGTCGCTTAAAGAAAAGATGGCCAGGTCAAGTAGTCACATGCTCTTTTTCATCATATGCCAGAGGAATTGCAGTACTTGTCCATAAGTCTGTTCCTCTTCGTATTCATAAGACGATTCTGGATCCAGCTGGCAGATATATTATTATACAAGCTTCATTAATAAACCAAGACTTAATTCTTGTGAACTTATACGGTCCTAATAATGACGACCCGAACTTTTATAATAATTTATTTTTGCAAATTTACTCTCTTCGGGGTGTCATAATAATCGGGGGTGATTTTAACTGCGCCCTTGACCCAAAACTTGACCGCTCTTCAGGCATAGATCTAACACATGCAAGAAGCAGGAAGATAATTCACCAATTTATGCAGGAGCTCATATTTGGAGGGTTAAAAACCCGACAAAGAAAGAGTACTCTTGTCATTCAACCACACATAATTCATACAGTCGTATAGATTACTTTCTCGTGTCCAATTTGCTTGCTCTAGATGTCAATGATTGTGAATATAAGAGTATTCTCATTTCCGATCATGCTTTACTTCTGCTTAACTACTCAGCTACAACTGCTGTCAAAGGAAAAAGACACTAAGGCCACAGTGGTTACAAAATCCCAAATTCCTCGACTATGTTGGGCAAAATATTGATGACTATTTTGAGTTAAATACAACAGAAACATCTGCCTCAGTAAGATGGGAGGCTTTCAAAGCTTTTATTAGAGGTCAAATGATGGGATATACAAGAAATAAATCGAATAAACAATATCTAGAGATATTGGAGTTGGAAAGAGATATAAAGGAACTTGAAGTGGAAGTAACCGAAAACTTTAGTAGAGAAAAACAACAGAAATTAGCCATCCAAAAAGCGAAGTACAATAAGTTATCCACCAATAAAGCCCTGGCAGGATTAATTAGACTGAAGCAGACCTATTATGATCAGGGAGAGAAGGCAGGGAAATTACTTGCTTGGCGCCTAAAAACAGAACAAAATGCAAGAACTATTACAGAGATTGTCACTGCCAATGGAGATAAAACATCAGACCCTCAAACAATTAATACATTATTTGAATCATATTATACACAGTTGTACTCATCGGAATGTTTAGTGACTAATGAATCATTTCAAGATTTTTTTGATCAGTTAACGCTCCCCTCACTTAGTGAGGATGCTAAAGCTGATTTAGATTCCCCTATCACTTCAGCTGAAATATCTGAAGCAATTGACAAAATGAAAGGGGGAAAGGCTCCCGGCCCAGATGGGCTACCTATGGACATCTATAAAATCTTTAAGAACAAGTTATTATCCCCACTGTTAGATATGTTTGTAGAAAGCTTCAATTCCGGCAAATTCCCACCATCCATGTGTAATGCACTTATAATTCTAATACTGAAGCCTGGAAAACCAGCAACAAAATGTGATTCTTATCGGCCGATTTCATTGATTAATTCTGATGCTAAAATAATTGCCAAAGTACTGGCACGAAGGCTTGAGAAGTACCTGCCTTTTCTCTCTGATCCGGACCAAAATGGATTTGTTAGGGGACGGCAAGCTTTCCACTCCGTCCGTAGGGTTCTCAATATTGTTCATGCAAAGACAGAACATCCAGATACAGCAGTGCTCTCGTTAGACGCAGAAAAAGCGTTCGATTGAGTTGAGCATCAATATCTCCACAAAGTACTCGAACGTTTTGGCTTTGGTCATTACTTCTCCAATTGGATTAAAGTCCTATATAACAACTCGGTAGCATCTGTATTAACGAATGATATTATATCCAATCCTTTTACTCTTTCTAGAGGCACACGCCAAGGTTGTCCTCTTTCACCCCTTTTGTTTGTGTTGGCAATTGAGCCCTTGGCTATTGCCATTAGGAGTAATCAAAATATTACAGGCATTAAAATAAATGAGATTGATAACAAAATAGGCTTATTCGCAGATGATATTGTAATTTTTTTATCTCATTTAGAACAGTCACTACATCTCATGTTTAATATCATTAGCTCTTTTAGTAAGCTATCCGGTTATAAAATTAATGAATCCAAATCTGCTATACTTTTCCTTAAGCATTCAGAAAGAATAAAACCCCCTGTTCAAACTCCATTCAAGGTGGTTAGGGATAGCTTTACATATCTTGGTATTAGAATCACTCCTAAAATTGAAGATTTAGTAGAGACAAATTATAATCCAGTGATAGAGTCAGTCTCTGATTCTATTAATAGATGGTCATTACTACCAATTTCCATGATAGGGCGAATCAGTATACTCAAAATGAGTGTTCTTCCGAAATTCCTTTACCTCTTTCATTCCATTCCTCTTAGTCCTCCTATTAATTTTTTTTCAAGGATGAAAAGCATGTTTTGTAATTTCATTTGGAACAACAGACGGGCTAGACTTCGCTTATCTTTGCTTTATCTCCCCTACGATAGAGGAGGCTTGAAACTCCCAAACCTCCAATGGTATTATTGGGCTGCCCAACTCACTACTGCCTCTTGCTGGTTCTCGCAAAAAACGCCACAGTCTTGGATGAGTATGGAAAGAAATATGTCATCCCCCCTACCACTCAATTCATACCTATACTCAGCTAAATTAAAAGAATTAAAAGCGTTAACACTTAACCCCTTTGTTAAAAACACAATTCTAGTATGGTATGAGGTTCATAAGCATAAAGGTGAGATACCTGTAATATCTCAATTTACACCAATCTGGGGCAATAGAGATTTTAAACCTGGCCAAAAAGATATGGGCTTCAAAATTTGGGCAAACAAAGGTCTTAGTAAAATTGCAGATTTATTTGACAACAACACTCTCTTGTCGTTTGTCGATCTGAAACAAAAATATGGCATCCAACCAAGCCATTTCTTCAAATACCTGCAGATAAGAAGCTATATATTTAAGTTACAGAAGTCTTTATCTCTACCTACACTTAGCCCTATAGAAGAAATAGCAACAAATCAACATCCTAAGAAGGGTTTGACTTCAAGCTTCTATGCATCAATCATGGAAGGTTCAAAGGTTTCCTCAGATAGGAAAAGATTGGCATGGTGTGAGGATTTAAATTCAGTAATCTCCACCGAGGACTGGCAAAAGATTTGCTTAAAATCTCAAATACAAACAATAAATACCCATTTTAAACTACTTCAGTACAAGTGGATAATGAGAATATATGTAACACCAACTCAACTAAATAAATTCAACCCCAATAACCCTGACACGTGCTACAAGTGTGGTAGAGTGGGCACACTATACCATTGCCTATGGGACTGCCCATTGATTCAGGCCTTTTGGAGTGAGGTGATGAATATGATTTTGCAGGTTACAGGTATAAAACTAATATTAGACCCCAAACTTTGTATTCTTGGTATTTTTCCGATAAATCTTAACCTTAACAAGGCAAACAAATCTATGATTATTTTTTGCATGTTACAAGCCAAATACACTATAGCCAAGTCATGGAAATCCACTACTAAACCAAGTATCAGTGTCTGGCTTGCAGGACTATCAGACTCGCTGGCACTGGAAAAACTCACCTTCACGTTAAAGGGTAAATATCTAATCTTTGACAGTATGTGGAGATCTTTTATGGTGTTCTTGGAGGGGAGGAAAGCATTGGAGGCTTGTTCCCCCTGTATGTAAGCCATCAACAAACGTAATTACCATGTATTTATTATACGTCTGTTTGTTTGTTTTTGTTTTCCGCTCCTTTTATTTCTATTTGAAATGCTTTTCCCCAAGTGAGATGATGGATTATTTATATTTTGGAATTTGTAAATAACACATGCTACTGCCCTGTGATGTTTGTACCATTTAAGATGAGCCATACTGTGACAGTTCTGTTCTGCACCTGTATTTTACTTGTTGTTGTGTGAATATTTATTCTGAAAAAATTAATAAACACACTTGTTTAAAAAAAAAATAATAACATCTTTATGCCTATCATGATTTTGCAAGTTATATTTGGGTTCTGGGGAAATTGTATGACATATTTATCATAGTTAAGGTAAAATGTTGGTCTAATTCTCTGATCTAAAGACAATTATACAGGCAAAAAAAAGCCAAAAAAACACATGAGATGTGAACCTGGGATGCCCACGTTCGGGGGCAGGTGCATCACCACTCACCCAACTGGGGGCTTTAGATAATGATATGGCCAGTCGGTGTCAAACAAAATAAACGATTTATTCATATTTTTTTAATTGCAAGCATGTATTCTTAGATGCTTGATGAAAATATAGTCTGTTTGTACTTCATTTATGTAATTTTGGTAATTTTTGGTCTTTCACGTGACAAAATCACGAGGACTAGGCTTGGCGGAACCTTCTGCTGGTACAGCTGTTTCCGACAGACGGCCTTCTCTGAAACCCCCGCTAAAGTAAGCCTGATGGTTAGCCTGCCCCGGGGCAGGCTAGTTTGGTCGGATAAATTCCCATGGTTACTTAGTGGAGAGTGCCTCAAGTCACGTTGATGGAACGCAACTCTCGCTAAAGGTAGCGAGGCTTATCGAAATTAGCCCGGCTTTGCGCTTAGCGAGTTTGATGGAATACCCCTCAGGTACTCAAAAGGAACCATATAGCAATGAAACAACTCTACACTGTACCTTTCGTAAGGAATGCTGATAATGTAAACGAGGCTAGATGTCAGTATGTGCAAGTAAGGACCTTTTTAAAGTACTGTACTTTACTGTCTTTTGAAGCCATTACAACGAATTTTAATATTTTTTTTCAGTTTACTGTATTTTGTCTGTATACTGTAATTTTTTTCGATGTATGTATTTAGAGAATCATGGAGCTTGAAGCTGAGGCTGGACACAAGTCCATCTTCATTGATGAGGCAGGCTTCAATCTCCAAAAAGTCAGGAGGCGTGGGAGGAATGTGATTTAGCTTTAAGGGCGACTATTACAGTGCCAGGCCAGAGGGGTGCAAACATATCAATGTGTACTGCAATCTCCAGCCAAGGTGCCCTTTGCAACTTACCTTTGGTTGGCCCATACAACACAGAGCGCCTTATGGGATTTATGAATGAACTGCATGGGAGGCTAATCCTGCCAGGTCATTTTACGAAAATAGTTCACCGAAATATGTTTCTGACAACTTTTTATACGAGAAACAATCTATGCAGTTGCTGAAGCTGTCTTTATTTTAGATCGACAACATTCAGTTTAAAAGATTTTCGCGAGTGTTGGCGAGGCGGCAAGTCCAGCCGGGCGCCTCTGATTAGCATAAAGTAGACTCGACTTCAACTTTATGCAAATGAGGAGCGGCCAACTCGGCACACCGTCTCTCGAAATTCACCAGAATCCATTGCACGGCTTTTCACATAGACAATGAATGGGAAGTGTGAAAACAACGCTGCCTGTAGACACGTACCTTGACTTCTTACCCGGAGACGTCTCGTAACAACAACAACAACAACGGCCTTCGTGCTCTTGAACGTGCTGCATCAGATATTCTACTCCTCTGTACGACGGCGTATTAGGGCCACTGTCTGAAAAACCAGGAGCCGAGAGAGGGGGCAATATTCTGAGAAAAAAAGTTGCAGAATTGCTACTTTTTTACGATGCTAACAAACAACCAGCACATATTCTAATTAATCCATCACAGCGTGTGACAACACCTCGTTAAGGTCCTTAGGGTGGCGGCTGTTGATGCTTATTTTTGGTTTTATTTATACAGGCCAAATTGTCATCTTATGGATATTTATTGATCGGGTGGTCGGGTCAGGTTAGTGGCAAGTAGCCGTAGCTTTCACGTGTTGCAATAGCAACGGCAAACATCCAGTCAAGCTCCGTCTCTTCTTCTGCATTTTTAGTGTATTTTTTTAGCAGAAACAGCACCACATAAGGGTCTGGAATATGTACTACATTGTGCCGAGTCGCTTTCAGTGGATTCAGAGCTCCGCCTCCTGGCTACTGTTTACATCTTAGATTACGCAGTTCAGGCTGTTGCAACTAGCACAGGAGAGAGACTGTATGACACTAGTTAATACAACCTGAGACATGCACACACAAAAAAAAGAATTGCCTTCTGCATTTTTTTTTTTTTTTCTGTCCCCTCCATTGCCCCGAACTCGTACCGAACTGTGATGTCTGAACCGAGGTACGTACCGAACCGTGACTTCAGTGTACCATTACACCCCTAGTGTAGACCTAAGAGCTAACTGTTTAGAAAAAGTCACTTCAGAGTTGACAGAAGCTGTAAAGCAATCGAGAAAAACTGTAAAAATAAAAAATAAAAACCAATCCCACATGAAATAAGATAAAATAAGGAAAACAAGCACAAATAAATAAATAAGGGAGGTTTGGTTCATGGATGCTTTGAGAGTCAGACACATATTAATCATTGAAAAAAGTATATATAAAAAACATAACGTGTAATTTTTACAGGCACATCTTTCAAGAGTTGAATTGGAGCCTCTGAAGATATCCAGTCCTCTTTGAATTAAGTCAGTTAGATCATGTGATCTGAAGTGATTTGTCATTTATGAAGTATTTTATAGTGATACTTTCCATGGTCCTCTGATGTCTAACTGATTTTTTTTTACTGTTATAGTAAACTCATTTAACTCACTTCTTCAAACCCATTCATACAGACTGGCTTTTAATCTGATGTCCTTTTACTGCTGCCTTCATTTTGTAATTTTATTTACTTTTGCACTTATTGCATTTTCATATCTTAGTTTTGTTTGTCTTTCTGTTGTTATATTGTCTTTTGCTTTGTCTGTGAAAGCACTTTGTAAACTCTGTTTTTAAAGCTATATAAAATGTATCATTATATTATTGGACTTGTTTCACGGTCACATTGCCAGCATTGTTTCTGGGTATTCTTGGTATTTTAATAATCTAAGGAGGACTCAACCAACACGTCAGTCTTTTAAAGATGCACACATAATCACTCCATAAAACTCAAAGGTGCAGTTAGGCAGCCCAGGCTCTGGCCTGGAAGCCCATAAATCTGCCTCGGTTGAGGTAAATGAGGTGAAGGCATTGCCTACTTCGGGGTTGGGGTGTCGGCTGATGATGATGTGGACTGGACCCGGCGTACACTGGCTCAGTACTGTGTAGACGTCATTCAGCGCCATGTTATAAACCACAGTGTCGTCGATCTCCATGATCTCATCACCACACCTGGAGGGCAGAGGTCAGGAGGGAAAGGTGTTGATAGAAAGAAAAACAATAACATTGATGTTTCTCCAAGAACTGCTGCAAACCAAGAGCAATAAAAATGTTTAAATGCATGCTGGAAATATGAAATTTACAACCGTGGAAAATTCATGGTGAATACATGTGTATTGATTACAGTTTTTCTCAGTCGCTTTGGTACATTTCTCAAATCATCCTAAACATTTGCAAAACAATAAGTGCATTTCTCAAAACAATTCGTACAAATAGCAAAACACCATGGATTACCTGCAAAAGCCAGTCTCTTGCTCAAAATCCATATATATATATATATATATATATATATATATACTGTATATATGCCAGTTGATGGTTCATGAGATGCACCTTCAGAAAACTGGTTGATCATGGGTTGATCTAATACTTCACACATTTCCCTTCTTTAGAGAAAGTCAATATTCACCTGGGAGCAATTTACCAATTCAGGGCAGATTAAAAAAAAATCCAATGGAAATGTATACTACACAACATTTTGTCTGAAGAAAGGAAGGAAGCTGCTTTGTATCTTGTTGGCAAGTTTTTCTGTGAGTAGAGCTATTTGTAATATTTAGTTTTGTCAAGATACCTTGTTGTTTAAATTCTTGTGAAGCTGTTCATACTGAGTGGGCAATTACCTAGTTTCGGCCATCTCAGCTGTAGTCAATAAACTTGATTGGAGGGGGGGGCTGAACCTGCATGAGGTAAGCCAAGCACTTAAGAGCTTGTCACTACAACGTCAGGACAGTCGAACGAAGACTGTTGAACAAAGACAAGGGAGTCGCTCTGTATTGTAGAAGAAAAACTCTCCAGGTCCAATTCTGTGGCTGGTTCAAATGAGGTTTAATCACTGACAGTGGAGAAAAGAAATTCACAGTGTATCCATGAAGATCCATTCTCCCGAATGGCCTGGCCAAGGTGGATTTATACAGAACATTCAGGAGAACAAAAGGGAAGGCGCCATGAGTGGATTTGCATTGAATCAACACATGTCTCTCTGCAGAGGAAGAGACTTCTGTGGATGTCTACAAGGTGTGACTGTTATTGGGACAGCTAGACAATGTCACTACAGGGGTCACCCTTCGGGCCTTGATCAATGTATGTGGGACAAATGTTACAGAGACAGTTCAGGAAGAGGGAAAGATCAAAGAGTCTTTTCATCAAGACGGCAAGGGTTAAACACAATAAAAAACAGCTCAGCAGGACATTTGATGTTCCGAGAGAAAGGAATATTATATGAGATACAAATAAGAATTGTAAGGAAACACATTTTCTTCTAGAGTCAATCGAGGAAGTCAAAACAACTCAACCACCACCCATCGCAGCCATGTGTCCTATCCCAGTCAGGACATCAAACCGGAGAATATTTCACCAGAGACTGGTCGAGGCTGTAACCCATCCAATCTCTGTTACCCACCATACTCCACCGGTACGAAACTTGAAGAACTAGGGGGGCTATGGAACTGTCAGTCTGCAGTCAAGAAGGCGGACAGTATTTCAACGTATGCCTCCCTGCAGACTCTCCACTTCCTGGCCCTTACAGAGACCTGGATCACCCCAGAAAACACTGCCACTCCAGCTGTCCTCTCAACTGCCTACTAGTTTACACACTCCCCAAGACGAACAGGTCGAGGAGGAGGAACTGGACTCCTTATCTCACCCAGGTGGTCCTACCAGGTCCTTCCCCTGGACCACCTAACCCGATCTGCATTTGAATTCCACATCGTCTCTATCACCCTTCCTTTCAAGCCAACATCATAGTGATCTATCGCCTACCCGGTGCTCTCCGTCTGACTTTTTAGATGAGATGGATGCCCTCGTCCATCCTGATGTCCTCACTCTCCTCTTCTTTGGATGCTCTCTGTCCCCTCACCTCATGACCAGCGCGATCATCTCCCTCCCCTCCCTGGCTGTCCGAATCTCTGCGAACCAACAGATTGGTGTTGCGAGTGGCAGAGAGAAAATGGAAGATATCAGGCCAGGATGATGACTTTGCTCACTACCACAACCTCCTTTCTGACTTCACCTCAAATTTATCAGCAGCTAAATCTGCCTTCTACTAGGGTTGTGAACGATAAACCGATGCGACCGGATATTCGGTTCAACAAGTGAGAGATACGGCTGCATCGGTAGCAGCCTCCTCAATCTATACGAACTATCAATGAATTCCTAGATGAATCGGTTATAGAGTCATAGATCGGGTATTGCAAGACTTTGAAGCGGTTGGCGGCATTACACCAGCATCTCTAAAACAATGCGAGAGCTGAAGCTGCCTGCGAAACGCCGTAGCTGCCTAGCTGTTATGAGTGATAAACAAGGGACAACACGGAACATGGAGGAGGTGGAGAGGCGGGCGCAGCACAGGTAGGCGGCTGCGACACTGCCGTGTGACCGCAGGCACTCCACGACCGCACGTGAGAGATGGATGGCTTTGAATGTCAATCGCTTGTGTCTCAACTTGCGCCACAAGAGGCGGCTGCAGCACAGTTAGCGTCCATGACACTGTCCTGTGACCCATCCGATTTAGCAAGACGTATTATTGGTACATGTCTAAAAATAAATACATTGACATGTGATTTTGTTGTTTGTTTGTTTTTGCCAGTGCCATACAGCCACAATGCTTGGGGATATGTGGTATTTTACATATTTGAAAAGAAATGATTGTACTGTCACTTTCATAGAATTGGCTTCTTTATTTTATAAAATATCTACAGCAAATATTAACCGTAGAATCAAATTGTATCGTTCTTACACTGTATGGAATCGATTCGAATCTAAATCGGTCTGTAATAAAAGGATATCGTTTTTGAATCGAATCATAACCTGTGTATCTGGATGCATATCAAATCGTTTATCACAGACAGATGTGCAACCAACTCTTCCGCATCCAACCCCAGGAAACTCTTCTCCATGTTCTCCTCCCTCCTCACCCCTCCTCACCCTCACCCTCCTCCCTCCCTCACTGCTGATGACTTAAGTTGCAAAGACATCAGCTTCTCATTCACTCCTATACCCTCCCAGAAACCATCTCCCCCAACTCTCACCTCTGATGGCCTTACTAGCTTCAGCCATCCACCACCTGCTCCCTTGACCCGATTCCCTTCTCTCTTCTCCAAGACATCCCACACGACATCTTGCCATTCCTCAACACCCTGATCAACTCCTCCCTCACCTCAGGTCTCATTCCAATGGCGTTCAAGTCAGCTACAGTGAAGCCACTCCTAAAAAAAAACCCACCCTAGACGATGCTGACATCCAAAACTACAGACCTGTATCTCTTCTTTCATTCCTCTCTAAAACCCTGGAATGCTCCGCTTACAACCAACTGTCATCCTATCTCTCACAGAACAACCTACTTGACCCTAATCAATAAGGATTCAGGATTGCTCACTCCACTGAGACGGCCCTCCTCACAGTGACTGAGTCCCTGCGAGATGCCAGAGCCTCATCCCACTCCTCCATTCTCATTCTCCTCAACCTATCTGCTGCATTTGACACAGCCAACCACCAAATCCTCTTCTCCACCATGGCTGAACTTGGCATCAGTGACTCTGCTCCAACCTGGTTCACATCATACCTGACAAATCGCACCTTTCATGTCACATGGATTGGCTCTATGTCCAAACCCTGTTCTCTGGAAACGTTTGTCCCTCAAGGCCCAGTACTAGGACTGCTTTCTGTTCTCACTATACACCGGATCACTAGGATCTAGGGCTGGGCGATATGACCTCAAATCAATATCACGATATATTGAGGAACTCACCTCAATAACGATAAATGATTGATAAGTAACCCCCCCCCCCCCCCCCTCCGCGGCTAAAAAAATGCCACTTTAAAGGACTGTAAAACTACACTGTAGTTAAGATTTATATTATTTATTTGGTAGTATAAAATAACAAAGTATTAAAAATACAGTCTCTATAAACAAATTCAAAATATGGAGTTGCATCCCTTGTAAACAAAATACATTTCACATTTGCCACTGGAAAAGTAAACAATGACTTGTGCAAAGGCAGTCTTTTGGCACAGTTTACATTTCACATTTTTCTGATCGACATCGTCCTCGCTGAACCCAAAATGTTGCCAAACGATCGATGACGCATTTCTTTTGGGAACGAGGTGCTCTTCCTCCTCGACCAGATTTAAGGTACGTGTCCACAGAGGCGATTTTAAACGCGTGTGGACGCGCCGCTTCCCAGTATTGCACACTTGGTGGGCTGCCACTAGAGGATCATTGACAGGCGCTCTCCTTTAAACAACACTTTTCTGCGAGCGTTCGCGAGCGTTCCCGAGGCGGCGAGTCGAGCCCGGCGCCTCTGATTAGCATAAAGTAGATTCGACTTCAACTTTAGGCAAATGAGAAGCGGCCAACTCGCGCGCCGTCTCTCGACATTCGCCGCGACGCTACCAGAATGCATTGCACAGCTTTTCACATAGACAATGAATGGGACGCGGGGAAACACCGCTGCCTGTGGACACGCACTTTTACTTCGGCTGCCGCGGCAGCAGCCGCTTCATTGTTTAAACCGGCGGGCTCCATTTTCGTCTCACCCACACTTTCCCTTCTTGTTACAGACTGGATGGGGTGGAGTCACGTGACTGCATACGCTGTATATGTAGAACAGTACAGCCGAGCGTCTTAAAGGGACATGAACATACTGGTAGCCTACCTACACACACAGCCAAACAAGAAAAAAACTACTTTTTTTTTTTTTTTTTTTAAACCGAATATACCGACATGGGCAAAATGACGTCGGTTGTCGTCGTAAATTTCGGTATCGGTACATTTTCGGTGTATCGCCCACCCCTACTAGGATCTATAATCACATCACATGGATTCTCCTACCATTGTTACGCAGATGACACCCAGCTGTTCCTCTCTTTGCCCCAAACCTCCGACACCCACATTACAACTTGCATATCAGATTGTCTGGCAGACACGCAGATTTGACCTCTACAATATCCGCAGGATCCGGTCTTTCCTCACAGAGGACGCAACGCAACTCCTGCACTGGTCATCTCCTGCCTTGACTACTGCAACTCTCTCCTGGCTGGACTCCCAGCCTCAGCGACTTAACCATTGCAGCGTATCCAGAACACTGCAGCATGTCTTGTCTTCAATCTACCCAAATTCTCCCATGTGACCCCTCTCCTCCGTGACGCCCACTGGCTCCCTGTTGCAGCCCGCATCCAATTCAAGACGATGGCACTGGCCTTCAGGGCCATCAATGGAACGGCACCCATCTACCTTCAAACACTGGTCAAACCACACACCCCGGCACTGGTACCACCATTGCTGAAATCAAACCAATGTCTTTCAGCAAAGTCCTGACTCTTCTCGGTTCTGGCGCCTCAGTGGTGGAACAAAATCCCGACAGGACAGCAGAGTCACTTGCCATCTTCCAAAAAAGGCTCAAGACTCAACTGTTCAGACTTCCCCTCGACTCTGCATAGTATGACACCCCCCCTCCCCCCCACAAAAAAAATCCACTTCTATGTTCTTACCTATAGCACTTTGATCATAGCACTGATGTCCTTTAGGTATCCTTGCTGAACAGCTACCACTTTACTCAGATGAGGACCTAACACCTATTTCTATTATTTATTATTAATTATTTCTATCTATTCTTCGTTTCGACAAATGTACTTATTGTACTTCGCTTTGGACAAAAGTGTCTGCTAAATGCCCTAAATTTAAATGCATACAAATAATACATTTTGATCAACATGACATCAAGCAATTCACAATGCAGTAAACAGCAGAGCATTGTACATACTCATTGCATGGATGTACCAAAGCATTTGCAACTTGTTCAAAGAAATGAAATTTTTATGTGCACAATGACAATGATGTAAAGATTGAACAAGTATTTCAATTCTGAACTGAGAAATAGACCAAAGCGACTGAGAAAAACTGTAATAAAAAGAACTCAACCATTCACAAGCTCCCACAGCTGTCACATTCAAACAGCTTGTCTGTCCAACCAACAGTCAAAACCCAAATATATTCTATTAAATATCACAGAAACTAAGACAGCCAGTGACTGCTGGATGTCTCTGTTTATTTTCAACGATCCCGGTCAGGTCCAGGTGGACTTCAGGAGGTAGGTGGTCCAGTACTACTGGGACCGCACATCAGAAAGAAGACCACCATTCTCCACGATCCAACTGTTGCACTACTCTTTTTCTTTTTTCATGATGTGAGTCGATCACAGAATCTCCCTCTCAGCTGATGACTCCGTTCATTTTCCTTTTGTGAATTTTCGCAACAATGTATTAAAAAATGCATTGGGCTCAGTGTACGAAGTTTCTGTGCATAACGAAGTGTGGCGAACTAGGTGTGGCTTGTGAGCGTGTGAACAAGTTGAAATTCATGCTTGAGAGCCCTGTGTAACCGCTCTGCCAAAATGACCTACAATACATTTTTTCTTAATCTGATGCTAAATGATGGCCATCCGAGCCGTAAGCGACCTGTGTGGCGTGATGTCAGCAATGATGTGTCATAGCAAGTACCAACTCTATCCGGTAGAAGTTAATGTGGTTGTGTTTTTGTTAATGTCGTTGTTGTTTGCCCTTCAGGATCACCGTATGTATCACCTCCTATACAGCCTGCTCTCCAAAACATTACCTACACAACTCAACTGCATCAAGAATTACAATTTTAGGGAAACGTATGTTGTGGTGGATTAAGTTTGGTCTTAAAATGTCACACATTAGTTTCACAGAGTCCTAGAAGTCCACGTAGGGAGAAGGTCTGGGTGGTGCACGGGTCTAAAAACACACAGGGCTTCCACCAGGAGACTGATGTTAGTAGATCTGTTGAGGTTTTGTCTTGTTTCAGTTACTAAGTCATTTTAATCCAAACCCTGATGCCTTTTTTAGTAAAATATCGCTTTGTTTCAAAGTGTTTCAAATGGTTTCCCATGAAACATAAATGTGAATGTAGCTTAGTTTTATGGGAACTTTATTTAGTGGAAGACAAGGATGGATGACATCCATCGATCAATCAATCTGTAACTTTGCAACAAGGAAAGTGTGTTGAGTCCTCTAGCTCACCACATTTTAAGGCCATTTTAGCCGTCCAATCAAATGCCAACGCTCTGTAGCACATCACTCAATGGCCTTGGAGGGAGGAAGAGCAAGTCAACTAACTTCTCTTAACTTATTTTAACTCACACCATGATCGTATTTAAACTCAAACCAGCAGCTATGTGTCATTTACACTACAGGAGTTTTTACAATAACACAATACCTGATTGTATCTGTATATGAATTGTTGTATGAGGATACGTTGATCTGAATTCATAGAGAATAAAAAAGTTTGCCCTCTTCTAGTACGTTATTACTAGAACAGAACATTGATTGACCTCACTTCCTGTTACATGTACAACACAGGATCTACATTTTAGTAACTGCATACATTTTTTTCACAGTCATTGTAATTCTAAATGTGTCCTCACCTCAGTCTAGCGTCCATGTGGGCCACAGATCCAGGAGACAGGGTGTGGATGTAGATCCCAGGACACCCATCACCAGACGGGACGCAGCACAGTCCAATACCCAGACCAACACCGGCCTCTGGGAAGTCATGCATGATACTGTTTATCATTAAAAGAGTTTTACACCCAACAAACCACAGCAGAGCCAGAGAAAAGGCTAACAATTGACAAAAGACTTGACTTGTTAATGATTGATTCTGTAAAAATGAATAAGGAATAATGACAAACTCATAACCCTGAAGAGAAAACAACTGATTTTTCATGATTCTGAAACTAAACATGGACATCAGAAAGATGTGGGTGTTTTACCAGGACCGTATTACTGAACTGAAAGATTGTTTCCATTATGTGAAATGTAGGATCTAGTGTTGCTTTGGTCAACAAAAATGATGACGAAATATCGTCGTCAATGAACCTTTATCACGTGAGGAAAACGAGACGCAGCGAAAATGCTGGTCATGTGACGATAACAATAATTAAATATATAATGCATATAATGCAATATTGTAGACGAATAAAAACGAGACTAAATGTGGTTTACAAAATAAAAACTATACACAATTTTCATTGACCAAAAGATAGTGTAATTCATTTTTTGACAGAAATGTGCATCAACATTAAACAGTAAATCAGTAAATCTACAGAACTTTCTATTCCAGGGCTGGATGAAATGTAAACGTAAAGAAAAGGTTCTGGGCCCGGTTTCCCGAAGCCTTCTTAAAGCCTTCTTAACGCTACGTCATTCATAACCCCTACTTAGAGTTCCTAATTAACATTTTGCGTGTTTCCCAAAACGTTCTTTGCTACGAATCTCTTTCGTATGTCATACGTTAGTAAGGTTGGTCTGGAGCGCCCTTAGAGCCTTCTTAGCTCTAACGTAGTGATGTTTCAGCTCCTGACGCTAGTCGTCGCCACTGTACAGTAACCCAGAAATCCCTGTTGCGCATGGAACTGCACATTGCCAGTGCTGTGTTTCACCAATGGTTTTAAGTAATTCATGAAGAAAATAATTGCTGGAAACACACAAGCACAAAATAAAATGTGCATGCATTTCATCACAAGTCTAAGCTTTACCTCAACCTCAGAAGTAGCCTAGGTATATTACAGTGTCATTTAATTAGCCCATTAGGCCTAGTCAATGTCAAGGCATGCACAATCCTGCAAGCAATTTGGGAAATTGGCACATCGTCAAACAATTTGGGTCTGAGTGCTAAAATGTCATAAATGGATGCCGGTGACGGTTGTGAAATGTGGTAAAACTATTGCAGCGATACAACGCATCCGAAGTGATGGGCGGCGTATCAGTGTAGACATGCAGGATAGCAGGATAGGCTAAGTTGTTTATTCATTCCAAGTTCGCATCTGTAGCCAATTGAAGCCAATTGAAATGACATGTTTGAATTAAACATGTAATTAAGGATGTAATTGGCTCAATCTCCTCTGCTGTTATACAGTAAATTTTCCAGTGTTAAAATGCGTTGTCAAAGTATTTTAACTCTTACGGAGTTCTTTCAACAATGGACAGAGTAAAATTGAACAAGATTACTATACTTACACTTACTTACATATCTCATGCAGTGACCTATTTGGAAGATTTTGGTTTGACTTGGTTGATTGTTTCCAGGTGATGGCAAAGTCTGCTCTTGGTTGAACACTGCTAAAATGATTCAGTGTGTAGCATTATAAATGCACTTTAAAGACATTTTCAAGGCTGTGAGAAATGTCAATACAGTATTATGCAGTTTAACAGGAGATTTTCTCCAGCGTTCAACTGAAAATATGTTTTTATAATGGAGACTGTGATAAGATTTGAGATTTTATATATTATGTTTACATTTAATGCCAATATTTCATGTTTACTTGGAATAAATATGTATTAAGATTAGAGTCCGACCGATAAAGGATTTTGAAGGCCAATACCGATGCAAATGTTTGTTGATTTAAAAATCCGATATTCCGATATATCGGCCGATATTTTTTACTTTTTATTTCAGAAATGCGTAACAAAACATTAACAGATTTCCCTAACATAAGTTATTTGTAGTTATTTATGAGTCTTCACTAAAATAATATGATAATGCAGTTTAAAAATAAACTTGTTTATTTTATTGACACAACGGAACAGAGGAACATAAAAATATATTAAAGTTCTGATAAATAAAATGTATAAAAATACAAACTTAAGATATAAAACTTAAAGTCCTTTGAACAATAACAACAACAACCAAACCAGTATTAAAAGACTTGTTAAGCTTCATAAATATAACTTTGAACAAGACTGGAGACAAATTCTGTTAAGTTCTATAAGGGTGTTTCGTCCGTTTTTATTTTATTTTTAAAATATTCATTTATCGGCCATTATAACTGCTGATACCGATAGTTTGGAAAATGCCTAATATCGGCCGATAATATCGGCCCACCGATATATCGGTCGGGCTCTAATTAAGATATGGATACAAATGTGTGTGTGTTTTTTCCCCCTGCAAAGATTAAGTTTTGTGTTGTATCACTGGGAGAGAGTAGATTAAATGTGGCACTGGTAGCAGTTGGTTAAAAATCAACACTCTTTGGAGTAATTTCATAATCAACATAGTGTAAAGTAGGTTTAACACTGGAAAAGTTATTTCGTAACACTTAACTCTTTAGTGTTAAATGTGAATAACACTATGGGCCCTAGTTTCGTGGCGGTCAGTTTGGCAGTTTGGTGGATCGCCTGCGCTAAGATGGGTGTAGCGTGCAGCAGGGGGAGCGTCACAGATTCAGCTTGGCGTAGCAGAAGTTTCGTGGCAAAAAGCCTCGCCGAGACTGCGCTGAAAGCCCGCCAGCTTCAACCTAGTCTTCTGTTGGCGTAAGGCGCAAGGCGCAAATAAAGTCCATTCATTCAAGGCCAATCACAGCTGGCGGAGTGGAAGTTTGGCTGACCGGCGCGCAGTGCGCACACGTCACCGAGACCTCACAGGCAGGTTTCCACAGTTCCAGGCACATTTAAATGCAATAAACAATCACAACAAACACTATTTAATGCAACTAATTGAATCAACACGTAAATTTATATCTATATAGATTGTCCCGTCACATCTGACGTCAGATCCAAGGCGGATGGCACGCGTAACGGAAACTCAGCCTCTCGGACCAAAACATCTCCCTCTCTCTCTCCTGTTTTTTATAATATCGGCATTGTTATTATTATGATACGCACGCACAGCGCGTGATGCGCATGGTGGGAGCGGCGGCGTTGCTTCTGTCATTGGGTTGTCAAGTGACGGAACTTGCACTGAACCTCCCCTAACGCATTAAAGTTGAGGAGAGGAGCTCATTTGATTGGTGAAAATCTGAATCAGCTGTGTTAATCCCAGTCCACGCCTCGTCTCCTCCTCGTCTCCCGCTCAAGGTACGTGTCCACAGGGGCGATTTTAAACGCTTTCACAGAGCTGTCCTGTCTGCTCCGCAGTTCACACAGACCAACATGGCGGCTCGTTTGGAAACTTTCTCTTATTTTACGAAAATAGTTCACCGAAAGGTGTTTCTGAAAAACATTTTAAGCGAGAAATATGCTATGCAGTTGCTGAATCTGTCTTTATTTTAGATCGACAACATTCAGTTTAGAAGATTTTCGCGAGCGGCAAGTCGAGCCGGGCGCCTCTGATTAGCATAAAGTAGACTCGACTTCGACTTTATGCAAATGAGGAGCGGCCAACTCGGCACGCCGTCTTTCGAAATTCACCAGAATCCATTGCACGGCTTTTCACATAGACAATGAATAGGAAGTGTGAAAACAACGCTGCCTGTGGACACGTACCTTGACTTCTTACCCCGCGACGTAAGAAGCGAGTCGAGCCCGGCGCCTCTGAATGGCATAAAGTAGATTCAACTTCAACTTTATGCAAATGAGGAGCGGCCAACTCGCGCGCCGTCTCTCGACATTCGCCGCGACGCTACCAGAATGCATTGCACAGCTTTTCACATAGACAATGAATGGGACGCGGGGAAACACCGCTGCCTGTGGACACGTACCTTCACGCCTTCTTCTCCTCCCTCTTTCCCACTTGCGCAGGTGGGCGAGACGGGAGGTGTGCCTGCGCGAGCCTGCGCGGTGCACAAACTTGCAAAGTCCAGGCGGACACACCCCGTCGGCGTGGTGCACGTGCGCTGCGTGCTGACTACGCCTAGTCTACGAAACTAGGGCCCTATGGGTGTTACTTCTTACATAGTGTAAAACTTGATTAACACTTCTCAGTGTAATGTAGTGTAGTGTAAAATATTAACTCTTACCAGAGTAAAATTGACTCTGGAAATTTAACTCTATGTTCAGTGTGCATTTAACACTCTGTAGATAGGGACCATATGTTTACTGAGGTAGTGTTAAAATTAACTCTTTAAGTGTTATATTTACACTGGCGATTTTACTGTGTATATTTTCTATATCTTTTTTTTAAATCAGTATAGGCTATGGTAGTATGTTCGACCATGGTTAAATAAATGTTTAGGCCTAGAAGGATTTCTAGCAAGGTTTTATTCGCAAACACTGCCATAGCCTACATTTTATAATATAGTGCTGTCATGCACCTGCGCATGAAATGCGCATGAAATGGAAAATCGAACTCTGAGCAATCGATTTCAGTACTTTCTTTCTGGACAGCGCCGTGCACGAACAACGTAAGGAGTGTTTCTTAAGAAGACTCCTAAGAGACCGTTTGGGAACCACGACTATAGAGGTAAACAACTTTGGTAAGTCAATAACTTAGGAGTCTTCATAGCGCGCAAAGAGTGGACGTTATCGGGAAACCGGGTCCGGTCATTTCCTTACAGTCTACATGGATGTAAGCGCCCTGAATAAACACAAACGATCCCATGGTCAAACAAGCGAACATTTGTGTGAACACCACATAATGTTTTTTTTTCCAGCTAAAACAAAGCTGGTGGTTGTTGGACCAGTGGAGATGGTCTGATGTCCAGTTTGACCTTTTGTGGTGGTTTTGAGGAGAGCATATTAATTGTATGTTTCTAAATTACAATAATTGAATCATGAAATCCCTGTTGATTGAATGTATTTTCTTTTGAATCTGTGTATATTATTTTTCAGGAATGCAAAATCCATAATCCTACGAGGAATTGTAGCGTAGTGAATTGATCTAAATAGAATTAAGAGCAGTCCTCTGTAGGACCCGTCCTACCATGGAGACCCAGCTGATATCTCACCTTTGTGCAGGACGATTTCCATCATGACGCGGTCTCTGGGTTTAGCAGGTTGTGCCGGGACTCCGGCTGAGTTACTGCAGGTGTTGTTCAGGTAGTTGTAGTCTCCCATGTCAGCACTGACCCTGGCCATGCCGGTGGTGGAGCTGAGGGACCGGGACCTGCAGAGCTGGGCTACCTGAGTCTGACCACACAGGGCCCCCACACGAAGGCTGGTCCTCACCACCAGAGTCAGCAGGCCCTTCTTCATTTGCTGCACAAACACATTACAAATCACTGATACATGATTGTGGAAATGTTGGGCATGTTCTCCAATTACAGTTATTACATCATCAGCCTTCGTTCCTCTGATGCAAACCTCCTGCCTCCACCACTTAGGACCACGCACCGTACCTGGGGTGACAGAGCTTTCTCCATCGCTGCCCCCTCCCTCTGGAACCCCCCCCCAACACATCCGTGACTGCACCAACCTCACAACATCCACTTGCCAGATACGCTGACCAACAACATTTCCTCATGTTACAGTAATAGAAAACCTAATCCATTACACGTGATTTTTATGAGGTTGGATATATTGCTTTGATGCTGTGACGTATGTTTGCATGGGAGGGTTCTGCATGTATGGGATTTCCTTCATGTATTCATTACTTTTAGGTGACTGGTTTGGGGATGGAGCAACACATCTATTATCATGCAAAAACAACAAGTGTAATTATATACCTTGTAAAGAATTCCTCCGTGATGTAAACTTCTGATATGAATAAATCCAGAGCCTTGTACCAGGAAGCAGGATTTGTGCTTGAGGTAACTTCAGGATTAACTCTGACCAATCAGAGCTCAGGGAAATTATATTACACATATACTAAGGAGGTAAAGTCATAATCCATACTATAAGCAATGGTAGAAGGACAGTTGGTAAAATGTGAATGTGTATATGACAATATTGGAGCCTTATTCTTTCAGCTGTAACTTTGATTTAAGAATGAATAGGCAATCAAAATGTAGGCTCCGCCCCTTTCACGTGAACGCACTCACAGCCAGACTGAGAAACCCAGGTGATTTACTGAGTTGCTAACCTCCGTTGTGATTTAGGACCATTGCTGGATCACAGTTAGTTTGTTAGATAGTTAAATAAGATTAACCTGATTACAGAAACCTGGGTATGTTGAGCTGACTTCAGCCCTCAGGAAACCACATTTCCTGCAGAAGTGAACATAATGTTCCTCCCACAATGACCTTATCAATACATAGAACGGACGTTCTACCACTGAAAGGTTTAACTGTTCAACACCTTCTCTGTGGTCCCATCTCAAAGCATCTCAGCAGACTCTCACAGTGAGTTGGTCAGTGAACCAATGTGTGTTGTCATTCATGTCATTGGGATCCGAACGTCAGTGTTTTACCTTGAACTTTTGCAGAGCTTCGTCATGAGTCAGACCATGCAGTGACTCTCCATTCAGCTCCAGGATCTCATCACCTGGTACACACAGAAACGTCTACTTCATATCAAGTGACACGATTTAAAAATTAAATGGAACAAGAGTTCCCATCATGTCTAACACATTTACAATCTGATCTTCATTGCTACTTTGTTTCTTATTTACAGTTGTTAAATTCAAATTGGCAACTGCTAAGGTCTGTTATACCTCATCAGATGGTTAAACTGCTTTAATTGTTTACTTTGTTAATTCCTACAAAAGTCTGGTCTAACTGTTTTTTGCTGATGTGTATGACTGAAGAACAAGAGAAAGGACGTTTTGGATAATTTCCTTCATTTTTACCAATTAAAAATTATAGTAAAATGGTATATATGTTTCTTTGTTGTTGTGATACTTATTCCAGCCACACGAGGCAGAAGTGCACCACAATCACATCTTTTAAATATGATTAAAAGCATTTTGCTACACGATGCATCGCCTGTAGAATCTCTGAAAGGAATGAGTTTTTACTTCACTATCTTACAATAAGGTAAGCTATCTTACAAAAAACAAACCTTGTGATATCTTTCATCATTTCCTGGAGCTGACCTTATTATTTAATTATTATTTTTATTTATATTATAATGTTTGTTTATTTATTTGATCCCTTATGCCCTGTTTCAATGTTTTCATGAAGGGGTTCTTGTTTAATTTATGTAATAATTTAATTAATCACAATTAAAAATTAACCATTTAGATGCCAGTTTTGATTAAAAAATACACACTAAAATACAATATTATAAAATCAAATTTGGGCCCTGTCCAGGGTGTACCCCGCCTTCGCCCAATGACAGCTGGGATCGACTCCAGCCCCCCCGCGACCCTGAATACAGGATAAGCGGTAGACAATGGATGGATGGATGGATGGATGGATGGATGGAAAATCAAATTTGACTTTGATTATTATTAGTATCACCGGCTGACCCATCTGAATAATAAGTGAAAAGATTGATTTTGGTGCATAATTTCTTTTTGTATAACGTCAGATTTATGCATGTTTTTACAAAACTATTGCCTTCTCAACCTTGTTTACATTTTCGCACCATGCAATCCGCTGCACTAAAACTGTTCTGGGGCATGTGGGTCATGTTGATCTCTTCTGTGAAGTTGAGGGGATTGAACATCGTTTTAATCGATTGACTTTAGAAACATGTATCAGAAATACAGGCCTGTAGCAGGATTTGGGCTTAGCGAGGTAACTTCAGGGTTAACTTTGGGTTTTCCGTCCTACGACGCTGGTTCACTCCCAAGTCCGTTTT
This sequence comes from Eutrigla gurnardus, assembly GCF_963514095.1. NCBI lineage: Eukaryota > Metazoa > Chordata > Actinopteri > Perciformes > Triglidae > Eutrigla > Eutrigla gurnardus. The sequence goes on from NC_139915.1 coordinate 18,719,035, forward strand.
ACACCGACGGGATTGCAGCTGAAAGAATCAGGCTGATATTGTCATAAACCACACTATAAGAATACATCTAAGCATCACATTCATGTGTTTAAAGTTATTTTTTCAGCTTTTTATTGCGGGAGGACAGCGTGAGAGTTAAAGGGGCAAGAGAGAGGGACGACATGCTTTAAAAGCGGACCGCAGGGCAGATTGAACCCGGGACCTCTGCAGGGAACCTCGGTACATGGGGCGGTAACTCTACCACTGAGCTCAGGACACTTAAAACATTCATTTAATCAGTCAGATCTAGTAGTTCCCTTATGATGGGCAGTCATATTACGACTTACGCATTCACACTTGGTGAGTTTTGCCAGCTGTCCTTTCTGCATTTGGCAGATGAAATTGTTGCTTTTTGCCTGTATGATATTTTTAACTTTAATTTTTCTTCTTTAATTATGATTTGCTTCTCGTACGTGAAATATGCCGCTCTGCTGCCCATAGACTAATCCATGTCTGCAATTGGTGCGCACATGCACACACACACACACAATCGTATTTTGTCATGATAGGCACCAGTCCCTACTATCAACATATGAACAAGCTTGCCATTTTTTTGTCACAGTTGCCTGTAATCCTGCACATTGACAGAAATTATGAAAATTCCTAATTTGTTCTGGTTTCAAAAATTCAATATTCATTCAAAAACACACTTCCTGAATTACTGACCTCATGTTTATGGCTAGGGAACAATCACAGCCAAAGTTATTGCAATAAATGTGTCATGATCTGTGTTTTTGTCATGTTCTGTTTCCTTGGTTTTGATTTCCTGTTTTATTTTGTCCCCAGTGTGATTTCCTGTCTCGTACTTCCTGGTCCTTGTTGTTTCCGCTGTCTTGACTCCCCCACCCTCTCGTGTTGATTACCACGCCTGCCCTGATGTGTTTCACCTGTTCCTCGTCAGCTCCCTGCCTCCCTGTGTATATAGTCTGTGTGTTTCCCCTGTCTCATTGGTGGATCATTGTCGATGTTGCTGTCGCTGTCTTCCCCTGCATGCTGCACCATGTCTTGTCTTTGGATATTTTTGTACCTCGTCCTGCCTCCCGTGTCCCTTCGTGTTTTGGTTCCTTTTTTGTAAGTGTTTATTTGATGGACATTTTTGCCTTTGTGGTTTTTTGGTTGATACTTTGTTCTTGGCTTAGTTCTTGTTTTGTATTTAGTTTATTATTTAAATAAATCTTTCTTTTTTAACTGCATTTTGGTCCTCACCTCCCCTTTTTATCCGAGTCTCTGTCTTGCCCTGAACCTGACAAAATGCACCCCAACTACACACTTTCCCTTAACAGGGCATAAGGGTTAAGTCTAATTTCATTTACTTATTTATTTATTTATTTATTTATTTTTAAAGAGAATTCATGTTTTCCTCAAAGGGAGGTTTCATTTCTCCATGCACAAGATACCTGTAAGTGTTGGCAAGTTATGCACATGAACACAACAAACAGTAATTATCTTGAAAAAAACTGAGAAAATTATCTTGTTCTTGTCACAAACACAGGAGAGAAAACGATTGAGATCAGACTTAGATTTGAGTGCTGGCATGTAAAACAAATATCTCAACAGACTCAGGGAGTTACAGATCTCAGGGAATTACAGACTATACATTTACGCTTAGCATATCATTATAATATTACGTGAGTATAGGGCTTCCCATATAATCCTTCTATTCTCTGGGCTGACCTTGTGTTCAACAAATTACCATGTGATTTTAAATATTTAGGTTTATAAGTGTCATATTGAGGGACAACTATCAACGCTACATTCAAATAATGGATGGTTTTAGCATCCATGATTTTAAATAAATTCACTTTGGGGGGGGGGGGGGGGGTCAGTGCAATTAACTCTGAGCATGGTTTGGGCACTGACACACAATTTAAAGGGACACCTGGAAATTCAAAATGCATTTAAAATGTAAAATTAAATACTAATAGAAAGCAGCAGGATGACACTATAGGGAACAGAATAATGTGGCAAATGACTCAAACCCTGAACAATTGTAGATGAGCTAACTGTCCAGGATGTGATCTCTCACCCTCCTGCAGCCTCCCATCAGCAGCCGCTGCACCTCCAGGGAAGATGGTCTTGACGTAGATCCCCATTGGTCCGTACATGCTGTCCCTCCCACCCACTATACTGAAGCCCAGACCCTGGGAACACAATCATTACTGACAGCATTAGAACTGATTCATGTCAGCAAAAACGATACTCACAACCACAACAATAATCATGATTAACGTGATTAACATTGATGACAGAAGTAAATTAGGACCAGAACACTAGTTGAGTGTTGAAACTCAGTCTTTTATAAAGAATAGAAGCTAAACAAACACAGGACTTTAACCCAGGAGACAATTGTTTGTGTGAAACCAAAACTCAGCATTGATTTATTTGGAACCCAATGACAACAAGCATGCCCATGGGGCAATCCATGACATAATTTATAATAACATATGAATGGTAGGCCCTACTGTTTTGAAAACATTCAATCAGTTTTCATAATCCGTAAACCAACTGTTTTTTTGTCAATCATTAATGTTCATGTAATTTCCATTTGTATTTAAGTCAGGTTTTTTTCATCACATTTACAGTAGTTACAGTAGAGGTCAAAGAGTAGGAGAAGACATTCAGTTGTATCACTGTCTGTGGGATCTTGAGACTTTGAACGCATCACAGAATCTCAACCCTAAAGCCCCTCCCCCAGAATGCCCCAACAAGTGCGTGCAATCAGGGAGTAAGCATCGACAGGGAGGCAGGCCGTCCAATGATTTTCTCCAGCCTGACTTCTTTTATTGGACGGGGTTTTTACAGTCCTGACACGGCCACAGATTCGATAAGAACTACAAAATAAAAACTCGAGGCACTATTTTTACTCCACACAGTACATATAGTTACAAGGAAAGTGTTTTGCTTAATTATCAAGTGACCCAGTTCATGAACCAAGATAAATACAAATGTGAAATTGCACTGCACATTGAGAGCAGAGTTATGGTGGTGTATGTTTCCTACCTTGCCATGGCCCTTCATCAGCACAACATTACAGATGATGAAGGCTTGCACATTGCTGCAGGAGTGAAGCAGCTGGGCAGAGCTGAGAGAGCGGGAGGGCCGGTGGACGGGCTGGAGGGAAGCATGTAACACACAGACACACTGGTCACACAAGGCAGGTAGCTACTTCTGTCTGTCACTGCCAGCATGGAGCAGCATTGTGAACCTTACTGTAAGAATTACAGATCATCCTTAAAGAGGAACTAAACCCCAGAGTGTTGGCAGAACTCCAGGAAATTCAACAAATGACCCTAGAATGTGAATGAGGCATTAAGTTATTCACCATGCTATAGTTACAGAAATGAAACAGCAGCACATGAACTGCTGGGCTGGTCTACATTACTTTAACAAGTAGCTGGACTTCACTGTTTTCACCTCAACGTTCATGATGACCCTTTCATGCCAATCGTTGTGGTTGGTGACTAAAGCTGCCTCCAGATGATCAGCCCAATAGCAAAATTAAATTGCAGTAACCGGGATTCAACCAGTGGAGGGCAGTCACTATGTATATTTATAACCCAATATGTAAAATTCAAATACTTTAAAATTAAATGCCAACATTTGGATCTGAATCCTTGCTTGGTGTCAATGACACCGTGTCATTAATGAGAGAACTGTAATCAGCAAACTGACTGAAACTACATCAGACTGACTGCTCAATGTTTCCTGTTCCAATTATGGCTGGATTCATCCACTAGACTAGGGCTATTCAATTGGCTGCCCCGGGCTGAATCCCACGAAAGAATATTTACTAGCCCTTTTTCTGGAAAAAAAGTGGCAGATATGAGCTGCCCTCTCTCATCTCCACGCAGCACAGTGTAGACTTGCTCCACAAGGCACGCGGCCACAATCCTCACCCCGCGCTCCCGCTACGTTGTTCTTGGTGTACTTTACGTTCCTGATGTTGTTCTTATGACCGTTCCGTCTGGTTTAATCACCACAATGTTGCTTTCTACTTTGAAAAAACGGAAAGGTTCCGGACTGAACCGGACCCGTACTTTTATAATAATAATGCCGCTGTGTGTCTCAAAATCCGCTCCGCTGATGCTGTCCACTCACTCGCGCTCAAATGCGCTGATGCAGGCCGAGTGTTTACTAGAAATATGTGCAGACGGACTTGTCAGTAAAGTTTCGGTCTTGTTCTCTGTGTTGTTCTCTCTTGTTGATGACTTTAAGACGAATATTACGACGTGATGACGTATGTACAACAGGCAATCTGGCCGAGACCCATTTGGGCTGGAGCAATGTGAGTGCAAACCGGCGAGGGACCCCTGTGGGGGGGGGGGATGGTGCCGAGGCTCGGTACGGATCGAATGGCAATGGTGTGAGTGCGCCCTGAGTTAACACTTAGCCTATGTTCATTAAAATAAGGATTGTTTATTTGATAAGCTGTGGAACTCTGAGTTAACCTATTTCTACCTGTATTTTTGATGAACTGTTCAGCTGTTGCAATTTGAGTAAACCTACAACTTAATACTTGATAAAATAAAGACAATATATGCACTTATACATCGTCATAGTGTTTTACAGTATCTGTAGCTATTAATGTGACGCTCATCGTTTTCAAGCCATATTTTTTGGCCCCTCATTTTGATAATTTCCATTAACTGGCCCTGATTCAAAACTAATTGAATAGCCCTGCAGTTTACGGTTCCAAAGCATACGTGTGCAGCTACATCTTGATTACAGTAACTCCGTCTGCAGTTTCTCTGTGGGCCCACATGTCTTAAAACCAGATTTGGACACAAGACAGTCCCCTTCAAGACAGTCCTCAGGATCAGGACTCACATCAAGGACCTCATCATGTAATTTATTATGCTCTGGTGGTGGATTTTTCAAAACTAGTGCACACACTAAACTTTGGGCTTTGGAGTCTTTGAGTTCTCCTAATAATGACAAAAAAATGGAAAATGGAAGTCCACATAGGGAGGAGGTCTGACTGGTGGTCCACCAGGAGACTGATGTTAGTGACTCATTAGAACCACACATTGATGAGACTATGGCGCTGTTGGGGACCTAACCGTTAGGACTACACAATGCGGCCTACAAAAGCCTACACAATGCGGCCAGGACAAAGGAACAAAGGAGATAAAAACTACAACCACCATTTTAGTGTCACCTCGCACCTGGTCGCGAGATGTGACGTCACACAACTGGTGCCCTATTGGCTGACAACTGCAGGGGACTCCAGGGGGTCCGCCGGACCAGCCGTGAGCTATAAATCCTGGCGCCACCAGAAGAACTTCCTCTCTCCATCGTAACTCGCGTTACACCAGGAGGTGAACATTACGTCTGCAGCGTTTTCCTTTGTCCTAGGCCGCAGTCTTTCCCCCAAACTCGCTGGACGAGCAACAGACTGTTTTACCCCTCTTTTTCTCTACTCGTTTTATTTTTCTTTTGTTTATAATTTTGGATCCCGAGGAGACCACCGCGACAGCGCGACTCTCCCATTCCCCGCGGTAAGAAGAAAAACTTTCTTCGCCCTAGCTACTAGCAGAACGGATAACTCGACCCGTCTTTGTCTGAAATCAGCTGACTAAATCGCCGAGCCCCGCGATTGTTCCTCATTTCCTGCAGAAGGAAGAATTACTAACGGTTTTCTTCAACCAATTGGATCCGGCACTGAACAAGCGCCCATGAACTACCGTCCGTTGCCGGCGTCAAGGAACGCCATCACCGCACGGGACGAAACCCTCACATCGACGCATCTCACATCGACAAAAGTAAGAGGCTATTTGTCTGGGCAGAAGCAGAGATTCGATAGTGTAGGACATGCTTGTAATTCTTGTTAATGTGTTTTAAGTTCTGATCGCGGACCGCCGAGTCCGTTTGTTCATGTGCTGCTGTATTCGAATGCTGATCGTGTACCCACGCCGTTGGGTTGATTTCTGTAACAGTGTTTTCGACTAACCTCCGCCATATTTGCGAGCTCAGAAAGCCTCTACTATCAGTTAAAAGACCGGTCTCGCGGAATAAATGCCAGTTCATTCACGCGCGCCCGTGTGATAGCGGCACGCCTTCTGAGCCTCAGAATATCGCTCGCGCATTCTCTCTCTTTGTTAGTGTCCCGCTAACACACACACACACACATACACGCCGCACACACGTGTCCTAAGCCAGCTGTTCCCGGCGGACGCTAGGGACATAGCTACATCTGGTGGCTGCATACGGCCATCTCTCTCTCTCTCTCTCTCTCTCGCTACTCCATCGGACGTCAGTGGCTCCGCCCCTGAACGCTGCGAGGAATAGCTCCACCTCTCGCTCTCTCTCTCTCTCGCTACCCCATCGGACGTCAGTGGATGCCCACTCCATGGTAGCAAGGTGGAGTGGGCAAGACTGTTTTTAATGCCTGGCTAACTAGAACCATTGACTTGCGCTAGCCATAGCACAGCGAACTCGGCAACTAGAAGAACTGAATGAAATGTCTTGAAAACGTCTCCAGACGTCTCTAACACACCGGTTGAGTTGGAAAATAGGTCTTCTGTCCAAAATTCTGAACTATCCCTTTAACTAGCGGCTCTAATGAAACAGGAGGGCAGCAGTGCTTATTATAAGGGTAATTTCTTTGCGGCTGGTTTCATCAACATTCTGTTTTCCCAGTCACCATGGCAAGGCGTCCCCCGCACCTACCCCCCCCCCCCTCAGTTGCGCAAGTTTGACAGTGCGTGTGTGTATAGCCTCGTTCACATATATCGCTACTCGCCCGTCGCCCCTCGCTTTCTCGCTGAATTCTACTCGCTGGCAAAAAAAATTCACTGCCGCCGGTGGCTAGTTCAAGCGGCAACTCTCTGTGGAACTCTCTGTTGATGTCAACTGTCAATCATCTCTATTCTACATTCTGATTGGTACTCGCTTGGTACTCGCTTCACTCGCTTTGCAGAAAGTAAAAATTATTTTATCTCCGTACCCGCCCACATCGCATCGCCTGTCCTGGCCACATTCCGCTGGAACACATTCACATTCCATTGACAGTTGTCGCTCAGAGATGGGCGAGTAGTGACGTATGTGAACGGGGCTTGAGTCAAAACCAAAACACCAAGGAAGGCTGAGCAATAGTCACCCACTTATATTATTATTATTATTATTATTATTATTATTATTATTATTATTATTATTAATAATAATAATAGCTATAATAAACTAATAGTATAAAGGCTCAGCACTGTGTTTTAGTCATTTTTGTTTTCATCTTTTCTTGAATGCTTAAACTCCTCAAGCCCATTTAGTGTGTCAACATTTGTATCAGTACCAGCAGTTTGTAAGAAATTGGTCAGTAATTGATATGTAATATTTTGGTTTTCAAAATTCACCAAATTGATGCATTACAATGAAATCTATTAAACATTTTCTCCCAGAAGGACATGCCCCCGGACCCCCCTACAGGATCGCGAGCCCCCCCACCATAGTTTCCAAAAATCCTGTGGGAAACACTGCATGATGGTTTAACTAAACGCCTAAATCCTAAATCCAGTGGTGTAGTGGACGGTATACACAGGTATAAGGGGTATACCCTCCTGTCAGTCAGAAAGCCATTGGAATATATAAGAGAGTATACCCACTTCATCCTCTGTAACCTATCCATCTACCTAGCTATGGCGTGTTTTGTTGTGTTTGGTTTTGTTCGTTTACCATGTGTGAGATCGTTTGGTCTGGAAAAAATATGTTTCCCTTGAAACGTAATTGAGAGTGCAGTTTGGTTACATGGGAACATAAATTAGTAAGAGACAGAGTTGTTGGTGGAGGCAGGATGTTAAGCTGCACTCACACCCAATCAGAAAAATGTGGTCCTCCCAGTCATTCGAGTGTAGGTAGTGTCTTTAGTGTGCGATCGTAAGGAAAAACCCAAAAAAGTTGAAAACAGAACTTAAGGAGAAGCCACCACCCAACCTAATGCTGCTGTAGCCAATCACGTATTTGGAAACCAAGAGCTGTACAACGGACCCATGAGGGAACAAAAGACTCTGATCATTGGTGTGACTTGACCATTTAACTGACCACACACATACATCTTAATTGTGTGTCAGCTTATGCATTGATCTGCTGTCTGCCTTCATTTGGGCCTTGCTGTCTTTATCTTCATTGAGGAGCACAAGGGAAATACAATTTTGTATACATGTTGTCACCAGGTTTGACCAGCTTTGAAAAGAAATCTGTAATTTACAAAAAAGTTAAATACTTGTGTCACGGTGTGAGGAAACTCCAGCTGCTGGGACAGAGACTTCCTGTTTCCATAGAAACCACCATTCCCATTCGGATTACTGGGATACAGCTCTGGGTTCTTCATGATGATGCTGTCCAGATCCCCGATCCAGTAAGGATGAACACCTAGTGAGACACACATGAACATCAATGAAGCTGAGGTGGAGCTAGTGGACAGTTTGAAGTTCCTGGGAATCAGCATCACAAACAACCCAACATGCTCATCACATGTCTACATAAATGTCTGCATTTCTTAAGGAAACTAAACAAGATCTTGTTATTTTTTCCAGAGAGCAAGAGAAAGCATTCTGACCTGAAACATTACAAACTATCATGGGATGATCACAGTCCAGGACAGGAGGACTCTCCGACACCTGACACCTGGCAAACCTCGGAACCTTTGGAATTTTGTGATTATTATTTATTCTGACTATTTTTTCATATGTGGTGCTGCTCATATTGTGCAACTTTTGTCCAGGCCGTAATGAAACTGTGATTGTGAGGTAATGTATTGGTTTCATTACAATGTTCATATTTCCTGATCACTGTGACTATATGCCTCTGTTATACTTTGTATCCTCTCTTCAACCTCACACTGTTGGAGCTGTAAGCACATGCATTTCTAACAACATTTCCCATAAGTGGTGTGGCTTTCCGATGCTGAAAGGATATTAGTCCCCGGCCTCACACCTCCCTGAAGGCAGTAAACATATTAGGACCAATCTGGTCTGTCTTCACTATACACTCTAAAAGCTTTAGCTGCAGCCTTCTACACAGATCTGACCAGTAATGGTTCCCACTCCTCCTGGTGGATGAGAGATGGTTTTACTGAATGATACATACTGGTTGAATTGGAGCGTGTCCTACTGCTGGATGTCTGTCCTGGTGGGCTTTCTGTCTTCTCCGGGTCCCAGCACCTGTCCTCATTTACCTCTGGTATGGGGAACTACACACACACACACACACAAACACACACACACACACACACACACACACACACACACACACACACACACACACATACATTTCTTTTTTTTTCATAATTTTCTTTTTTAAACTAAACCCCCAAACCAAACTTGTTTTGGCTACAAGGCAATGTATCTGTGTATTTCATATTGTTGGTGGTTGATTCAGGTCCAACATATTTGAATTCTACATAACATACTGTGCTCAAAATACACATAGCCACTGCAAAACCAATGTCCGCAGCAAAGAGTTGCCCTCACACTTGAAAGCCTGAAAATAGCCTCTGCTAACTGGTCATGCTAATCACCACCATATACATATCCCAGCCTTCATGTAAACTCAACTTCCCAATTGTTTAACTGTATTTTATCACTATAACAGACGTTTACATCATTCACATAACCATAATCATTACAATGGCTAGCATGCTAGTTATTAGCCTAAGCTCATTTAAAGGGCCATCATGAACAGTCAGTTCAAAACAATGAAGTCCATCTACATGTTCAAGTAATGTAGACCAGCCCAGCAGTTCATGTGGTGCTTTTTATGTTCTGTGGCTGTAGCATGGAGCTAGCTAGCTAATTAGCTAGCCCCATAATGAGTAAAACTGAACAACCTTGATGCTTCATCAACACACTCTGGTCACAGTGTAGGAGAGGACATGCCCATCAGCAGATAATTAATCATCAACGCTGATACATCAAGTTGTGTAATGGGCCTCATTTATAAAACTGTGCGTAGGACCTTACTAAAAGTGTACGTACGCCCAAAAGCCAAAGTTTGCGTGCACCACAAAACATTCAGATTTATAAAACTGTGCGCACACAAGCTATACGCAATGTTCCCTTTATAAATCACAGATCACCTACAAGTGTGCGTACCTGAATCCCGCCCTGTACACGCCCACTTTTTATCATATTAATGAGTCGGCATGCAATTGTTTTCGTGCGGTGAATCGCGGCGTCAGAAAAAACGAATAAGCGTAACTTTTCAGAAACAGAGATAGAGACACTTGTTGGGGAGGTGGAGGCCCGGGAAAATAATTTTATTTAGCGGCCACAGCAGCTGGATCACAAATATAAAGAAGCAGTGCGAGTGGCAACACATTGCTGCTGCAGTCAACAGCGTCAGTGGGACAGAGCAGACGGTGGCAGAACTTAAGGAAAAGTGGTCCGATCTAAAGGTAAATTACATCTTTCTGCTCCTTTACCAATGTGTATTTAATGTATTGCTTGAATATTTGACGAAGTTTGACTTGATGTGACTTTGACGGGGATTGTGTCTGAAAAGGAGGGAGACACAGACGCGACTGAGACCAGAGGTATAAGGGTAAACAGATTTTGCTTTATAAATTAGGCCCCTGATGATTTAATTTCAAATCCACAGACAACAGAGAAAATGCATGATTGTAATTATACTCTAGTTAATGGTCAATGGCAGACATGACTGGACATGTCTCTCCACTTGCACACGTTGATAATTTTTTTTCACCTTTTAGAGGCATTTTTTTAAATTCCCAAAAACAAACTATAATAGCGGGACGACACTTTTGTTGAAAGATGAGTTCACCTTGAGGCTGTTGTTGGCCAGAGCATCTTCATCTGTGTATCCATGCAACGACAGAGGATCGGATGGGGACATGAGAGCCAGATGTTGTGAGTTTGTAGTCAGTCTGTTTTCACATGTGGACGTGTCCTACACAAACACACAGACATAGATAAAAACATTCTCAGTCAAACGTAAGGTAGCATAAAGTTTACTTCAGCCCTTGATTAGTTTTCATGCTTCTCACTCTACTACCTCTGTGTCTCCAAGACTTAAAACAATGCAGTTCTACATCCTGGTTATTAGAACACTTTAAATGCACTCAGCAGTGAGTAGATGAGAACAAGGTGAGGGATCATCATAAACGCTGTATTACTATAAATAAGTATTGAATGGGTAGTAGAGTATAAGTGAGTATAATATAAGTAGTATAGTATTTGACAATATAGGGTAGTGGCAAATGGAAAATAGACCTGAATTTATGTAGCACTTCTCTACTCTTCAGACCACTCATAGCACTTTACACTACGGGCCCTAGTTTCGTGGCGCAGCGCAGGGCGGCGCAGGGTGGCGGAGCCGGCGCAATGCAAGTTTCGACCCGCGCAGCCTTGCGCACCATCAGTTTGGCAGTTTGGTGGATCGCCTGCGCCAAGATGGGTGTGGCGGCGCAGCAGGGGGAGGCGTCACAGATTCAGCTTGGTGCAGCGGAAGTTTCGTGGCAAAAAGCCTCGCCGAGACTGTGCTCAAAGCTCGCCAGCTCCAACCTGGTCTACTTTCGGCGCAAGGCGTAAATAAAGTCCATTCATTCAATGCGAATCACAGCTGGCGGAGTGGAAGTTTGGCTGACTGCGCGCAGTGCGCACACATCACCGAGACCTCACAGGCAGGTTTCCACAGTTCCAGGCACATTTAAATGCAATAAATAATCACAACAAACACTATTTAATGCAACTAATTGAATCAACACGTGAATTTATATCTATATAGATCGTCCCGTCACATCTGACGTCAGATCAAAGGCGGATGGCACGCGTAACGGAAACTCAGCCTCTCGGACCAAAACATCTCCCTCTCTCTCTCCTGTTTTTTATAATATCGGCATTGTTATTATTATGATACGCGCGCACAGCGCGTGATGCGCGTGGTGGGAGCGGCGGCGCTGCTTCTGTCATTGGGTTGTCAAGTGACGGAACTTGCACTGAACCTCCCCTAACGCATTAAAGGAGAGGAGAGGAGCTCATTTGATTGGTGAAGATCTGAATCGGCTGTATTAATCCCAGTCCACGCCTCGTCTCCCACTCACGCCTTCTTCTCCTCCCTCTTTCCCATTTGCGCCGGTGGGCGAGACGGGAGGTGTGCCTGCGCGAGCCTGCGCGGTGCACGAAACTTGCAGCATTAAGCAATTCTTTTTAAACTGGTGCAATCGCGGTATATTGAGAGTTCTTTCCGTCATTATTGCAGAATCTCTGTGTAAAAAGGATGCGAAGGGTGGGTGGAGGGGGTTCGGAGGAGGGTCAGAATTTGTCTGAGATTTCAACCTCCATCCTGCTCTCCTGGGCTCCCGGGTGCTCGTCTCCCTCGTCCGAGGAGGGATCCTCGGAACTGGCACCATTCTCCTCAGAATCGTCGCTGGACGGGTCAGGAAGAGGGGGTGACCAAGGAGGCAGACCCCGAGGTCTGGGGATGCAGCTGGTCCTGGTTGGCTGGTCTGGATGTTCTTGATGGAACTTTTTGATGAGGGCCCGATCCAGGAGGGGAACGTGTAGGCGGGACCCCTGTCGATAAGGCGAGGGGGAGGCATCACAGGAACCAGGGCAATATCTCGAACCGGCTTGACCTTTGAAACATGAAAGGTGGGATGGACCCGCATGGACCAGAGGAGCTTGAGCCGCACGGCCACCGGGTTGATGACTTCCTTGATCTCGAAGGGCCCGATGAACCATGGGGCCAGCTTTTTGGACTCCACTTTCAGGGGGAGGTCTCGGGTAAAGAGCCAGACCTTATTCCCTGGCTGATGACGACAGTTGGCGGCAGATGCATAGTGGCCTGGACCCAGGTCTGACGACACCGGTGGATGAAGGCTTGGACTGATGGACAGGAAGCTTCTCTCTCCAGAGACGGGAACAGGGGGGCTCGAAGCCGTAGGAGCACTGGAAAGGAGAGAGGCCCGTGGCAGAGCTGGTCAGGGTGCTGTGGGCGTACTCCACCCGCAAGAGTCTCTCGGACCTGGATGACGGGTGCTGGGAAGTCATGCAGCGAAGTGCCGTCTCCATCTCCTGGTTCTTTCACTCTGTCTGGCCATTGGACTGGGGGTGATATCCAGAGAATAGGCTGAAGGTGGCTCCCAGCAGCGAGCAGAACTCCCTCCAAAGACCGAAGCAAACTGGGGACCTTGGTCAGAAACTACGTCGGACGACGTGATTAATCAGTAGCTGAGAAGTCTCTTTGGTGGATGGGAGCTTAGGTAGGGGCACGAAGCGGGCCATCTTACTGAATCGGTCCACCACCGTCAGAATGGTGGTGTGGCCGCTGGACGGTGGCAGACCGGTGACGAAGTCCCAAGGATGTGGGACCACGGACGATGAGGAACTGGCAGAGGGTGTAGGAGACCAGCAGGAGCCTGGAGCGAGGGTTTGTGTTGGTTGCTGGTGGGGCAGGCGCTGACGAAGTCCCTGGTGTCCTCTCCCAGGGAGGACCACCAGAAGCGGCGCTGGACGACCTCCAAAGCCAACTTGACGGCGAGGAGCTCTTGGTTGCCAATGTCATAATTCCTCTCGGCTGGGGTCAACCGCCTAGAGAAAAAGGCGCAGGGATGCAGCTTCTGGTCAGCAGCAGACAGGGCTGTAAACTAACTTTTTGGCTCACCTGCCAAGGGGACCGGTAGATGAAAGAATCTACCGGCCAAGTAAATTTTTTACCGGCCAAATAATAAATTGCCTCTTTTTGTTGCATATACATCTGTTTCACTACTTTTCATTAAGATAACAGTATTATAGAGAAGTACATGCTTAAAAAAGAGGCCAAAGTATTATTTAGAAATACATTTTAATATTATTAATTGAATTTCATTCATTTCATCTCAAACATTGCAAATTGAAAACTTTAACAGTGCAAAACTGTGACAAAGGAAACACTCATGAATTACTCATCAGAACTGAGACAGAGAGAGAGAGAGAAGTAGTGCAGATATACCGTTGAAATACGCATATTTGTTTATCTACTCTTCACATTTATTAAATGTATTTTCTCTTCCTGTTTCCCAGTGCGAGTTGAGATACACAAATATGATCGCATTTGTCAATCGCGGTATTTTATTTTGAAAATTGCTTTTATTTTGAAAATTGACCGGATTGTTTCGTGTTTCTTTGTGTGATTTACTGCCAGAATTGACGCGTTCGCTCGCGGCACGCGCACAAAAATAGAGCAGATGCCGAAACGATCGCTTCACGGCGCGGGACGGCCGCGCCTATTCGCGGCGCTTCCGCGGCCGGTGTGAATCACACTCACTGCGCCAAACTTTTAAAGAACGGTGACGCGCACGCTACGTTGCTTCGGGGGAACTATTTTCTACAGCGGTGACGGGGGAGCTACTTCAGTGTGACACACAACAAATCACCGGTTTAGCTTGACGTTTGCTACCGTCATAATTTATCAGTTTACAGCTACTACAATGTTTTGTTATATCATGCATAATTTATTGCAAGAGCACGACCATCGGGCCAAACATTTACCCGCCCCAGTGGCATGTATCCCTCCAAAATTAAGTCGCCAGGGGAATATTTTAGTCGCATTTGGCGAGTGGCGACCGCTAGTTTACAGCCCTGGCAGCAGACCTCTCAGAAAGTACACCTTCGACTCCCACATCAGAGCCATCCACCTCAACCACGAACTGCCGTTCCAGGTCCGGCATGACCAGAATGGGGGCGGAGGTGAACCATGTCTTTAGGGCCTGGAAGGCGTCCTGGGCGGCCGGCGTCCAACGGAAGAGCACTTTGCGGTGACTTGCTTCAAGCAGACTGGATGGCAGGATGAACTCCAACCTAGGATGGCCCCCGTGGCCCAGTTGAGGTGGGGGTTATGCCGCCGGAGCCAGAGGAACCCGATAAGGAGCGGATGGTGAGGAGACTGCAGGATGAGAAACTGGACCGTCTCATGGTGGTTGCCCGCAATAAGCATGCGGATGAGTACTGTCTGGTGGGTGACGGTCTTCATCAGATGGCCATCCAAGGCCTTGACTGGAACCGGGCAGGGCAGGAGTACTCGGTTGACCCCCAGCTGTAGTGCTAGGTTGTTGTCCATAATGTTCACATCTGAACCAGAGTCTATGTGGGTGGCCAAAGTCTCAGTGCCTTGAGGCAGCATTAATTGGACTTGACACAGAGGACGTAGGTTGGAGGGGAATCTGGAAGCTGAGCTTGATAACGCCATCGAACAAAGAAGGCAGGTCGTGGGAAACCAGCTCGTCTTTGATGTAGTCCGCGAGACCCACGAGGAAGACTTGACTTGAGCTGGCTGATTCCACTCACTCAGCCGAGCCTGGTTGCGGAAGTCGATAGCATAGTTGACCACAGAGCGGGACCCCTGGCTGATCCCCAGGAGACCACCAGAAGCGTCAGGACCCCACGATGCCACTCCAAACACCCTGCGAAGTTCGGCGGAGAAAGTCTGGAAGGAGGAGCAGGCTGGCGTGCGTCCCCACAGCTGAGCGCGCCCCGTCAGGTGGTTAATGGTGAATGCCACCCGGGCTTCCTCGGAGGTGAAGGTGCGGGGCTGGAGGGAGAAGAGGATGGAAGAGTTCGCAAGGAAGGCATTGCAGCCCTCCGCATCACCGGCGTATCGCTCGGGGACCCCAACCCGCGGCTCTGAGACGGGGGCTGGCTGAGTTGGAGCCGGTGGAGGTGCCTCCGGACGGACTGGCAGCAAGACGGTCTGGGAAAGAGTGGCGGTGAGCTGCTGGACTTGGAGGGCTAGTGCGGTAAACCTGTGCTCCTGGTTCGCCACTGCCTGTCGAACCTCAGCCGTGGTAGAGGCTAAGGCTGCCTCATGGCGTTGGAGCTGGGTCTTCACATAGACCAGCCGTGCCAGCTAGTCAGAGGTGTGCGCTGGGTCCATGTCTGGCGAGATTGTACTGTAACGGGTGCTTCAGCGAACCCAAATGCAGCACACGTAGGCAGACAGTCAGTTGGTAATGACTTTTATTGCAAACTCGGGAAACAGGACAGTTCACAGATGACACTGTAGACAGTTCTTGCTTCTGGGAATGATGTTCCCCACCCACGAGGAACACGCCGCAGGAGGCGACTGGGAACAATGTGCCAGTGGTACGTGGCATAGGCAGCCTGACAACACATGAGAACAGTCTCTTGCCTGTACGTAGTACCGTGGACTACGATCCGAGTGGCAGGCGGAGAATTCCGTGACCGAGTGGATCGTGGAACTAGATCCAGTGGAGCGCGGTTCAGTCACAGAACCACTCTGGCGGAAGACAGACGGGGAGCAGGCAGAATCAGTCAGGGCCGGAAGGCTGGGTCCAACGCCGGGGCAGACAGAGTAGACTGGTCGGGGACAGGCAGAGTCGGAACCGGGAAATCCGTCCGAGAAATGCTGGAGAGACTAGTATGAACGACATAGAACAATCTGGCAATGAGTGCAGGATGACGGGGAGTATATACCTGGACTGATTGGTGATCAGCTGCAGCTGTGGAGACCAGGTGAGTGGAGTTCGGCTGATTAGGGGTGTGGTGGACTGGTGATTGGCAGGGTGTGCTGAGAGCGAGGACCATGACACTTACTGTATGAGTTATATTGCTGTTTTATTGCTGTTATTGTACTGTTTTGTGCTGTTTTGTTTTAATTATGTGAGGCACTTTGTAACTTTTGTTTTAAAAAGCACTTAATAAATAATGCTATTATTAATGTAAGAGTGACCACAGTTAAGTACAGCAGTAGCATAATACAGTATAGTTTGTGATTTACGTATTATGATAATATAGTATTGTGACTGAAGTATCGTGATAATATTGTATAGCGACTTAAGTACCGTGATAATATATTGTGACTTAAGTATTGTGACTTAAGTATCATGACAATATCATATCAGTATTGTGATAATATCGTATAGTGACTTAGGTATCATAATAATATTGCATTGTGACTTAAGTATTGTGAAATCGTATTGTGACTTAAGTATTGTGATAATATCGTATTGTGACTTAAGGATTGTGATCGTCTTGTGGTGCTCCTGAGGAATCCCACCAGTACAGACTAGCAGATAAAACCTGCTGTTCAGTCTAGACAGAGCTTGAGTGAAGATACAGGTTTATATGAAACTAGGTAACCTGGAGAGTCATTTAGATGATTTAAAGAGAAATCATGACATCTCTGAAAGAGGACATTATGTCCTATTTGTGTCACACTGAAAAGTTCCATTCATAAGCAGTAAAGCAGTGTAGCGTGATGGTGCTTACCACGCCCTATATGTAGGACATTATTGTATGATTGTGAATGTTGAGGCACATTATAGAGATGTTGCAGTATAACTGACATAATTAAGACTTTAAAGGTCCATCCTTGACAACACGCTCTATATATCCTCTGTAATATGAGCTCGTCTTTGAAAGGGTCCGTTTCATTACTGAAGAAAAACATCCAACAGAGAATCAGCTGAGTCCAGTCATCACATATTAGAAATTCTTTCCTACTGCTGCTTTTCTTCGTTTCTCCTTCAGGTTTCCACCAGCCTCCTAAAAGTGAATTAAAATAGACTTGGCAGCATGATGAAGCTTTACAGCCCACAGTGACAATAATACTAAAACCTGTAAAACAAAAAGCACCCATATACTGTAAGCTACTGAACGACAGCATGCTGGGTTCAGGACTGACACCTCTTATTCAAAATGATGCATCCATCAATTCCGTGACTTGTCGAGTGTCAACATTTCTGATGCTTGTGTCTGAGTGTGTGTGGGAAGATGAGGATCACGGCGTCCCCACACACAAATAGTTTAGCTGTTAGTCACTTTCCACAGTGCCAGGGTTACACATTGCATTTGTTCATATTATGTATTGTATCAATACATATTTCAATTCCAATGAGCTCTTCGTTTACACCTTTAGAATATGGAAATTAGCTCATAACACAGGGCCCTAGTTTCGTGGCGCAGCGCAGGGCTGCGCAGGGTGGCGGAGCCGGCGTAATGCAAGTTTCGACCCGCGCAGCCTTGCGCACGGTCAGTTTGGCAGTTTGGTGGATCGCCTGCGCCAAGATGGGTGTGGCGGCGCAGCAGTGGGAGGCGTCACAGATTCAGCTTGGCGTAGCGGAAGTTTCGTGGCAAAAAGCCTCGCCGAGACTGCACTGAAAGCCCACCAGCTCCAACCTGGTCTACTCTCGGCGCAAGGCGCAAATAAAGTCCATTCATTCAAGGCGAATTACAGCTGGCGGAGTGGAAGTTTGGCTGACGGTGCGCAGTGCGCACAGGTCACCGAGACCTCACAGGCAGGTTTCCACAGTTCCAGACACATTTAAATGCAATAAATAATCACAACAAACAAACAAACAATTAATGCAACTAATTGAATCAACGCGTGAATTTATATGTATATAGATTGTCCCATTACATCTGACGTCAGATCAAAGGCGGATTGCACGCGTAACGGAACCTCAGCCTCTCGGATCAAAACATCTCCCTCTCTCTCTCCTGTTTTTATAATATCGGCATTGTTATTATTATGATACGCACGCACGGCGCGTGGTGGGAGCGCCGGCGCTGCTTCTGTCATCAGGTTGTCAAGTGACGGAACGGAACTTGCACTGAACCTCCCCTAACGCATTAAAGGTTTGTCTGTCAAATAACTTTGTAAACTCTGTTTTTAAAGGTGCTATAGAAAAAGTTATTAAAAAGTAGAGTTGGGCGGTATCCAAATTTTGATACCGTCAAACCTCCTCCCTATTTTACCCCGGTATACGGGATTACCGTGACTAATTAAAAATGAAGACGCAAGGCTCAGACGACGTCACCAAACTCATTAGAGTTTAGCTTCTCTGCCCGAGCCTGACCCGAACCGGGCCGGGTCGGGCCGAAATTTCCCACCACTACCCTCGGGCTGGGTGGGGCCGGGCCTTTAAACAAGCGTTTGTGTTTGTTCGTTCGTTCTTTTCTTTTTTTTCTATCATTGCATTTATGCCTAGCCTTCTCCTCGGATTAGGGGAGAATACATTAAATATTATTGGTTATATGTTTAGCAGAGTAGGTCTACGTAAGAAATATGTACAAAGTTACACAAAGTAAAAAATAAAAAAAAGACTCTACACATAGTGCGCACGCATCATTCATAACGGTTCCGCTCTGTGCAGCTAAATCAAAGAATAAAGGAGTTACGCTAAAATGCAACATGGAACTTGGAGACAAAGGATAAATTAAAAACAGGACAATTAACGTTGAGCAAGTCATCAGGAAAGTCCGAGGTACGGGATCATTTCAAGTGGAGGAAGGCGATAACATACGTTTTCGGCTTTGTCCAGTCATATCCTAATCGCGGCACTAACGTAGCCTATAAAATGATTTGTATATTTTTGTGACTGAGTAGCGGTGCAGCCGCTCCCCCACTTCCCATGGATATGCACATACAACAGCCTCATGCGTGAAAAATAACTATCGGGTTGAAATCGGCTCGGGCTCTTAATTACAGTTAATGTGTCGGCTCGGTCCGGGTTCGGACAGAACGCGCACGGGCTCGGGTAGGGTCAGGCTTGATTTTCTGGGCCCAAACTAAGCTCTACTTCTCATTAGGTCGGAACCCGAAATACTGCCAAACTGCAGAAGTCGTGTTCTTCTTTGAGACCAGGTCACTAGGTGCGCGACTCGCCATCTCTCTTTCTCTCTCTCTCTCCCTCTCTCTCTCTCCTATATAAGTGCATTGCATTTTTTTATAGACGGTATTGAAACTGATACCGTTGCTATTTTTAAGACCCGTGGTTTACCGTATTACCGCCCAAGCCTATTAAAAAGGTATTATTATTATTATTATTATTATTATTATTATTATTATTATTATTATTATTATGTGCCCCAAAATGTCAGTGAAATTAAGTGGAGGATTGAGGTTGTAGAGGTTGAAACCAACATGTAACAAATGTACAGTTTCGACACAGCATACATCAGTTGGTGTTGTATTTTAGTGTATTTTATAGTTACAGAAGTCAAAGAGTAGGAGAAGACATTCAGTTGTTTCACTGTCTTTGACATCTTGACTATAATGGTGATAAATTTTGATTTTATGCTAGGCAAGGATAAAAAAAAATCTTACCTTTTCCTTCATTGCTCTTTATTTTCTCTTGAATGGTGTAGTTTACTTACGATATATTAATATTGCTTCTTACCTTTTAAAGGAGACCAGATATATGCATAAGCCTTATAGTTGAGGAGCTATTCCTGATTATTTATGGGTATATTATTTCAGGCATTTCGAGTGAATGAGGAGTAATTAGGAATAGAGGTCAAATGTCCCCCTGGAGTTCAGCTCTTGTTACCTCACGATAGCCTTTAATGTGAACGCTCCTCAAACCATCCGCTGCAATCCAAGTACTACCGTTTAGAATGTGTCCGTTAAAAGGTGCCAGCTTGTCTGGACTCAAGAAGCTGCAGCCTCTGAGGAGAAAACAGAGACACAGCTGAAAACGTATCCAGGCACCAAACTTCATTCACAAAAACATAAGATTATTAAGAGAGTTAGAAGCCATGGCAAAACTAAACATCACATATAGTTGCACATTTCATTTTGGTAGAACAGTTTAGTTTTGTTGCCTGAACCCAAAGTTAAATTTGTTGCCTAAACCTAAAATTGGTTTTGTTGCCTGAACCTAAAGTTGGTTTCGCTGTCCAAACCTAAAGTTACTTTTGTTGCCAAAACCTAAAGTTGGTTTTGTTGCCTAAACCTAAAGGTGGTTTGTTGTCTAAACCTAATGTTGGTTTTACTGTATAAATCTAACGTTAGTTTTGTTGTCTAAACTGTTGTATTTGTTGCCATGTCAATCCGACTGAGAAAGAAAAAAAACCTAGAGCAGGCACAAACGATACTTCCAACTGAAATACATTGGTTTGAAACTGCTGCTAAAATGTCCTTGCACACAAATCAGAAGATTTCAATTCCGTGACTATTTCACAAATTAATGTGAGACTGTTGTAATACCAGGTGGAAAATGTGATGTGATTGGATGCTTTTCTTTTGCTGCTACCCTTTGTCATATAGCCTCATACATATTTTTGTATATTTCTAATATGTTGCTGAGAAACAAAGCTGTCACAGTTGTGGTGCTGTATTTTATTACCTGTGTAGGTTCCCATTCCTCTCTGGCTCCACATTAGTGTCTTTGTCCTCTGTCTGGATGCTGTTATCAGCCATTTGTGGTTCACACGCCTCCTCAGCTGGCCCTGTGGCTACACACATCCTCCAGATACTACTCTCCTTCAGCAACACACATATACACACACAGTGAACTAGTAGAAATAAACCTCTGAACTACTGTTTACTGAGCACATCAACCTTCTGGCCAGAGACAAAGAGGACAGTAGTCATGTTTGCAGTACAGACTAATAAGTAGTGGACATAGCCATGGTGACCCACTGGTTTGTGGACAATGGTTCAGAATTATGCAACCAGTGAAGGAAGTGACCATATTTAGACTGGTGAAGAGCGACGGGTGGATCTGATGAACACAAGCAGCAGAGCAGTAACCTTACTGGATCTGGATCCATCTGGATTCTGGTGTGAAGCTGCTAACCAAGTTAGCTTCATAATTCAAGGGCAACTTTACAGCTAAGTGTTGAAGTCATCTTAGAAGCTAACTGCATCGGTATCATGGAAGCGACCTGTCAATCACAAGCACTCCAGCTTCCAGTACTCCTAAAGATAGATCCTGTTGAACTGGCTCTGTAGTCCAGTACTTTACTCACACACCATTTCCTGCCAGATTGTCTCAGTACTTCATGTCAAGCTTTCCAGCCTTCTTTCCTGGAGTAGCCCTCCTGTGTAATGACCATTGCCTGATTTTGTTTCCCAAAGGCAGTCTGCCTTTGCCCTGTTAGTTTTGCCGCTTAATGTGATTTTTGCCTGTGGATTCCCTGTTACCTTTGCCTCGCTGAATGCCTTCCCTTGTATGTACTCTGTCTGCATTAAAACTGTCTGTTTGTTTAAACTCTGACTTCTGGCTGATTTCTGCGTGTAATTCTCAATTTTTGGTCCAGTCGTCTCACCTAATAATATACCTACTGGCACAATGATGCAATGTTAGTCGACAATTAAAACAATACATTTGTCCATAATTGTTTTATGAACAAATACCTGTTAAACTTACCATATGCCTTAGTTCTACTTTGTTTTGTGCTAATTAGCAAATATTAGCATGCTAACATGCTAAACCAAGATAATGACCATAGTAAACATTAGTATCTCAACAATTTTGCCGTCACCATGACTTGCAATCAGAGATTGCTTGATATGAATAAAATTGTCTCACAAATGTAATTGCAATGTATCTGAATAAGCAAATGTATTTAATGCAATATATGTTACAGTCTGTGTTCAATTTGAATATGTAAAATATAGCACTTTTAGCATTCTTTTTAAATTAAATATCATTAGCATGGAATATTAACATGCACATACAAAAATAAGTGGATGTGCACCTAACACTGCTTTACTAGGGATGCAACAATACAGTTAGCCCAGGGTTCAATACGTACCTCGGTTCTTGGGTTATGGTTTTGGTTCTGTTTCGGTACACATTTTGTGTGTAAGGACTAAAACAAATACTATTTCTATATTCCAGAATTATTTATTTATTTTACTTATGAGCAACATTTTTTTAGCATTCAGAAAAATTCAAGGGTATTGTATAATACAATAAATAAGTATTTGGCCTCTCAACTTTTACTCAGTGACTGCATTGGTCAGTTTCTCTGCCAAGTAAGCGCTTGTATGACTTTCATACAGGGGTAGGGTTTGGAGTATGCGCTCTTCATCTCCCACTCTGACATATAGCGGGCCATCACAGTGAGATAACTCTCCATAATGACATAACTTGCCCGAGAGGTCCAACTATCCGTGGTCAGTGCTACGCTCTGTGCTTAAGCCAATTCCACATCAATGTCTTTCTGCATTGTTTAAAAGAGGGAATTACGTTTGTGCTGAAAAATGTGCGTGATGGCAGTGTAATGCGGATCAAGTGTTTTGATTAGGTGACGGAAGCCCGCATTTCTAACTACGGAAAAGGGCAGCAAATCTTTTGCAGTAAACGTCATGCAGTAAACAAAAGCCATGTTTATTTTTGAAAAACATTCAGAAATGAGCAGAAACATTGTGGATTTTTTTAAAAAGATGTAATAACTAAATGCTAGTATAAGCTCAGTATTTTATATATAGTATATATTGTATCAACTACATAGCACAACAAACCCTGCCTTTGTCTGAATGTTTGACATTCAGGTCAGCCACAACTCTCAATCTACCAATACACCAACGCAGGGCATGTGGTTGTCATTATGTTACGACAAGGAACTCTCCACAGAGCACAGCATGGTAAGGCTTGGGTCAGTCAAATAAGCACTCACTTGTACTTGTTATTCTGTCAAGAATGCCAAATGTTGTATATGCATGTCTGAGTTTATTGATTTGACAATTTGACATTATGTTAAATTGTGGATGTTTCAGTTCAGCCATTTGACAGGAATAAATCAGTCTTTACCAGGCGCCAACCTCCGGTTCTGAAAAGTGAAGCCAAGGCTGAAATGCCTTAAACTTGCATTTTCTCTACTGGCCACCATGGGGCGACTCCTCTCTGAAGTATATGAGAAAATTTAAGAGTCCAACAGACCAGAAAGCAGATGCTTTAGGGGGCGGGGCTACCTAGGGATTGACAGGTTACTACCAATGCAGTTAGATACTAAGATGACTTTAACACTTAGCTATAAGGTTGACGTTGAATTATGATGCTAACTTTGTTAACAGCTTCACACCAGAACCCAAATGGATCCAGATCCAGTAAGGTTGCTACTAGGTTGCTTGTTTTCATCAGATCCAGTCGTTGCTCCTCCACAGTCCAAATATGGTCACTTCCTTCACTGGCTGCAAACATTTCAAGATGGACAAAATGCAGAATATGAGGCTTCAAACCGTAGTCCACAAACCAATGGTGATGTCACGATCTCATATCAGCTTCAGAGTCAGTCAGCAGAGTATGGTCTGAACTTGGTGAGGTGAGCTGAGGTTTTAGTTGGCCTTACACCAGCATTTTTAGAGTTGCAGTCGAAACAAGTAAATCTATCACATTGTTTTATTCAGTTACATGTAGTGTTAACAAATTGTGATTTGAGCAATGCAAACTTTGTAAGGATGATGATTAGACAACCTCCAAACTCCCTTCTAGTGACTTGAGTTTGAAAACAACATGTACTTTTCCCTTCAACATAAACTACTTTCCAATATCTACATCACAGTTTCTATTACCACCAAAGTTTCTCTCAAATGATTCACCGCTTGGGTCTGTCATCCAGCAGAAGCCTTTCAGCAGCTCTGTTAACTACATTTTCACTTTGCATGACTTATGCAAGTTTGGCTCCAGGATCATTTGTGTTTATTTGTGTCACTTTCTCTAGACGCACCATAAAGGAGGCTGGGCTTCCCCCATGTACACACCAACAATGTTTCATCCATCATGGCTTTAAATCACCACTATTGCTGTTTCGTAAATGTTGTCCCAGATCCACCAGGAAACCAAACACTGTCCAAGTTCATGACATCATCCAGAGGTGCTCGGTAGATTTCACCAAGCTGGATGGATCTAGCAAGACCCACGTCTGCTGGTTTACCACAGCTGGATGAACCAAAATAAACTGTTTAGTTGTGATTTAATAGCAATAGCCATATCAAAAAGATGCTGAAATAACTGGATACAAGATTAGTTTCCACCATTTCTGTTTTAGCAACATAAATCAAAATCGCGCCCTATATGCGTACCTTGATGCTGAAGGACCTCCTCATGCTCCGTTTATTCTCCCTGAGGGTGGTGGTAGGATGCAGCTGGTTGTCTGCCTCAGTGTCTCCTCTCTTCTCCAGGCCTGGTTGCAGGGTTGTCCTCCAGTTGCCATCCTCTGTGTCTCTGAACCTCGATTGATCCCCAGCAGTCATGTCTGTCCTGCAGCCTGGTCCCCATGTCCTGCAGCCATCGGAAACTTCCCCAGCATGCCTCTCTTCTGGACAGTCATCATTAGTTTTAGAGTGACAAAGGATCAGGGACCTGGACAGAATCAGTTTTCGGCATTAAATAACATGAATAGCAAAACTGTAAAACTGGATTTACTCAGCCATATGATTAAACAAGAGCATGCTGTATAGGTGAACTGAAATAATAAAGTAGGCCTACATACTCAAACAATTATTTCTAGTCTTCATAAGGCAAAACTAAATGATTGTGGTATTTTCTAGGCAGTGGAATTACAATAACGAGCTATCATTGGCATGGCAATTGCCAAACCACATGACCCTGACCTCCCTGTCAACCCGAGTTTGACTCTATTCTTATTGCAGATACAGCCCACTCAGATGAAAAATATAGACTCTCGTTGTCTGATCCCAATGCTGCGAGGCACCCAGTAGAGTCTGTGACTCAAATGTAAACCCAGCCTCATCATTATTAGATGGTCAGAGGAACAGACGTGATATAAAGAGAAAGGAAGTCCACATTTAGGGAGGAGGTCGGGGTGGATGACTGGGTCGAACAAAACACAGACTTTCACCCAGGAGACATCTGTCTCATGTGAAACCATGGTAACAGCAGTTTGGTTCTATAACTTACAGATCCAGAGTTCAGTCAGACAACTCACGTTTAACATGTTTATTGTAGCAGCAGCGCATAATTCGAGTTTGGCGCCTAGGCTCCGGCCTCATCACTCCCCAGCTAAACTTACAAAAGACAATGGGTAGTGATGAGTAAATATCTTAACCCCCCCCCCCCCCTCCGGAGCCTACTGGTGGATGCTGGGGAGGTGGAGGGGTTTGGACGAAGTTGACAGCAGTACTGACGTGCAGCAGAGGCAGTGACAGCCGAAGGGGGGACACGGGAAACGTCATAGCTTAAATAGACCGCCAAATAGGGAGGATGTGAATGGGAGAAGATTATTGGACTATGAGGTATGTCACATGATTATGAAGACGCAGCTCGAGTTGTCTGCCTGAACTAGCTCGCAGGCTTCGCTCCATTTGAGATTTAAGTATATATTATTTCAATCCAAACCACAATCTTTTTTACTTTCCATAACAAAGTGGTTTTGTTGCCTAAACTTAACCAAGTAAAGCTAAAAACTAAGTGAACCTAAATAACACAGAAGTTTATTTTGAAAAGACACCATGCATGTAACAACCGTAAACTGTTTCCTGTGAACATGGACGTTTATTTTGGTAAGACACCATTCATGTAATGAGTCAAAACTATACTGCTGACACGGAAGTTTAGTCCCCATGCAGGTAACAAACTGAAACTAAGGTCTACTGCTAACACAGAGGTTTATTTTGAAAATACACCATGCATGTAACAAACAAAAGCTATAAGTTTACTGCTAACATAGACATTTATTTTGAAAAGACACCATGCATGTAACACTGAAACTAAAGTCTACTGCTAACACGGAAGTTTATTTTGAAAAGAGCCCATGCATGTAACAAGTGGATACAGACATGTTTTCCCTGACTCCTAAACTAGCTCTATAGGGCGTACTAGTTTGAAGCATAGGACTGCAGACTTTGGTATTTGATAAGTTAGGAGTGTGCAAAATTCACAAATCACTGTAATACACGCTTCCATACAAATGTTATATGTGTAATGAAGCTATTTCTGCCAATAAAAAGGTGAGTAACATAACTTCCTGTAAGCCTCTGAGTGCTGCTGGTACCTGGAGAGCATGGACAGCTTCTTGGAGCGGTGGTTGTGGCTGCTGGTTGGCTTGTTGTTGCGGCTTTCCCCCTGGTCCCTGCGTCTCCTTTCCATCCTCCGAGCAGCCGCTGTGCTGGCTCTCCTCCTCTGGTGGGAGTATCTCTGAGGCATGGCTGTCAGTGTGTGTGTATGTGTGTGTGCTGGGAGCTCGGGAAGCATCACACTCCTCCCAGCTGGTCCAAAGCCTAATGGAGACGGACGCTCTGGAGGGCAATTAGAAAACTCAGTTAGGACAGTCTGACTGCAGCCAGTGTGTGTGTGTGTGTGTGTGTGTGTGTGTGTGTGTGCACATGTGTGTGTTCTGAGAAACTGCAGAGGAGATAAAAACACTTATAAACAATGTTTTCCTCAATCCTCACGACTTCAGATTAATCACACGACCAGACCTGTGATTAATCTGAAGTCGTGTGATTAATCTGAAGTCGTGAGGATTGATCACGACTTCAGATTAATCACACGACCAGACCTGTGGAGAGAAACACATGGACACACACACACACACATACACACAGTGGTGTTTCCAGCACTTATTATGAACATTTATTTACTGTAGACTTAGCCTGAATTAAAATGAAGTCAGAAATCACTAAAGCTCATGAAACATGGACATCATGACAGCAACTGGTGAGGCTCAACCTAAATCCAGTTCATGTTTTGATGTAAAAGATTGTGAGAACTGATCATGGTGTTAGCCATGGTGTACTCGTCCCATGAATGAGCTGGAGGAGTGAATATTGGTCCGTACACTTCACGCTGGAGAGAGCACTATAAGATGCATTATACATGCTCGTGTACATTGACATAAACACTTAGTAAACAATATGCAGAGGCTCTTTAACTGAAACCCATAAGGCCTTTGGTCTGACATCATTACCTCCCAACCCTATATCCCTTATACTGGGATTTCCCTATGGAACAACCTGCCCCTGCATATTAAAGAAAGCCAAACAAAGGCATTTTTTAAAAGAAATGTTCAAAAAGGGAAATGCTCTGAGAACTGTGCCTCATACAGGCCGATCTCGCTCCTGAATGTCGATTTAAAAATTCTCTCTAAAGTGTTGGCGAGACGCTTGGAAGGCCTTCTACCTACTATAGTGAAGGAAGATCAAACTGGCTTTATTAAGGGCCGCAATTCCTACAACAACGTTAGGCGATTACTAAATATCATTCAGCTGTCCGAAAACAGACAGGAATAGATGGTCTGGTTATTTCCCTAGATGCAGAGAAGGCTTTCGACCCCGTTGAATGGACTTATTTATTTTATACGCTTGATCGGTTCGGCCTTGGGGATATGAAGGCCTCTATACAGATCCTCTATACAGAACCAATGGCTGCAGTTCTAACCAACGGACTCAGATCCTCGAATTTTGTGGTGCAGAGGGGTAGCAGACAGGGCTGCCCTCTGTCGCCACTTTTATTTGTAATGGCCATTGAACCTTTAGCGGAAGCTATCAGACGTGACCCCTTAGTGGCTGGATTGGATGTGGGAGGAAAATCTCATAAAATCTCATTATATGCTGATGACGTGTTGTTATTTATGTTAAACCCCTCTATATCAGTCCCCCGTCTTATTCAGATTATTGATCGATACGCCGCTTTTTCGGGATACAAGGTTAACTTTTCCAAATCAGAGGCAATGCCTTTAGGTAATTTAAAGCACCCACCAGATAAACCTGACCCTTTTCCATTCAAGTGGTCCTCTACTGGCTTCATATACTTGGGCATACATGTAACACCCATATTCAATCAGTTGTTCCAAGCTAACTTTAACCCACTATTTGATCAAATAAAACATGATTTGGAGAGATGGGCCGATCTGCCTATATCCTGGCTGGGCAGAATTTCCCTTTTGAAGATGAATATTCTTCCGCGCCTGCTTTACCCGATACAGATGATCCCCATCTTATTCAGTCATAAAATAGTAAAAAAAAAACTGAATGGTTGGTTCAGCTCATTTATCTGGAGTAAACGCAGACCACGTATCAGGTTACCAGTGTTGCAGTTACCCAGTGCTAAGGGTGGGCTGGACCTCCCTGACATTAGGAAGTACCAACTGAGTGCCCACTTAAGATATATAGCTGATTGGATCAAAGACGATGCTTCCTCAATCTGGCTTGATATTGAAAAATCTTTGTCCACTTGCCCTCTTAAAAACCTACTCTTTATAGGTAAATTGAAATGTGTCAAAAAGCTTTGCAGCAATCCGGTTACAATTAATACTATTAGAGCATGGAAGATCACACAACAAATGGAAGGCAGAACAGGGCTTACGTCAATCTTCACCCCGATTACTGACAATCCTGATTTTCTCCCAGGGACCCTAGACAGGGCTTTCAAATGCTGGAAGGCTAAGGGAATCATCTCCCTGGGTGATCTTTTTATTGGTCCTACCCTCATGTCTTTTAGCCAGGTTGTAGGGAAGTACAATATATCAAGAAATGATCTCTTCCGTTATTTTCAGATCAGGGATTACATTTTAAAAGGTACGTCTTTGCCTGTCACTATGGATGCCACGCAGATAGAGAGGCAACTATTTCTCTCTCAGGGTAAGACTGCAGTGTTTCCCCTACCATTGTACAGGCCTGGCGGGGTAGCCAGGCCAAGGAGGCCTGCCGCCAGGCCAAAAAAAAAAAAAATCAATACGCCAAAAATAAGCTACCTATCAATTAATTCATAAATCAATAATCATTTACATTAGGAGCGCCTCCACGCAGCACAGTAGACTTGCTCCGCAAGATGCGCGGCCGCAACAATCCTCGCCGCGCGCTCCCGCTACGTTCTTCTTCGTGTACTTTACACGCTTGATATTGTTCTGATGCCGTTCCGCCTCGTCAAACCACCACGATGTCGCTTTCTACTTTGAAAACACGGAAAGTTGACACTGTATTTTGACAAGCTGTTGCACTCTTTAGACTCGTGGTGTGAGCGGAACCGGACCGGTACCGGAACCGGACCGGTGCATTTATAAGAAAAATGCTGCTGTGTTTCTCCGTCCAAAATCCGCTTTCCTCGCGCTGCCTGCTCGCACAGATCCGCTCGTGCGCACATTCGCTGATGCAGGTCGAGTGTTTAATATAAATATATGCAGAGACGCAGTCCTTCAAAACAACATCAAGCCATGCGTGTGTAGTATTAGGACGTGATGACGTTTGTACAACCGGCTAACGGGCCAAAGCCCGTTTGGGCTGGAGCAGTGTGAATGCAAAGCCGCGGGGGACCCCCCTGGGGCAATCGTGCCGAGGCACGCTACTGATCGCGCCCTTAGGCAGCCTATGTTAATAAAATAAGGATTGTTTTTGATAAGCTGTGGAACTCTGAGTTAACCTATTTCTACCTGAATTTCTATGAACTATCAGGCTGTTGAGTAAACCTATAACTTATATTTTACTTGATAAAATAGGACAATATATGCACTCATATATCGTTATAGTGTTTTACAGTATCTGTAGCTATTAATGCGATACTCATCATTTTCCAGACATATTTTTCCGGCCCCTAATTTTGGATCATTTCCATCAACCGGCACCTTAATAAGTCACTCTCCCCTTGAATCCTTGAAAACCTTGAATACACTCTGGTTGAACAAAAATGTTGAATGCAAATATAATAATTGCAGAATTGCAGACTGCTTGCTGTGCCACCTGACTTAATCCAACTGCACCACTACACCATCCCACGCGTCTCGTCTGTATAAGGTTTTTTCGGCGGGTACCACCGGGCCTGAAAAAAATTCTAGGGGAAACACTGGACTGCTATTAGAACCTTTTATGCCAGTCTGGGAGACTGCTCGAGTATCGGCACTCAGACACTGGAAGAGGTCTAGGAGAGAGAGCTGGGTGTTCAGATAACAGAGAAGATGTGGGGCAACATTTGGGACAATGCGCAGAAAATAACTGTTTGTAACCGGACAAGGGCTATGCAATTAAAAGTTCTGCATAGAGCACAAATTGCCCCTAGCCGTCTCTCCAAATATAGGCAAGATGTCTCTCCCATCTGTCTAAAGTGTAAAACAGAAACTGGTGATCTTAATCACTGCTACTGGTCTTGTGTTGCAATTCAAAAATACTGGAGTGACATCTTATCTGAAATACAGAAAATACTGAAGACGAAGCTGGATCTTGATCCGGTTTCACTTCTCCTGGGTCTCTCAAGTGATCGGGTTGCTGACATGTATCACAAAAAACTATATAATCTCCTGACATTTTGTGCCCGGAAAAATATTTTAACCCACTGGATTTCAGATAAGGCCCCATCATTGCCAGGTTGGCACAGGACAATAATGGAATACATACCCTTGGACTACCTCACCTGTCTAAGTCGCTAAGTGCAAAGCCGGGCTAATTTCGATAAGCCTCGCTACCTTTAGCGAGAGTTGCGTTCCATCAACGTGACTTGAGGCACTCTCCGCTAAGTAACCATGGGAATTTATCCGACCAAACTAGCCTGCCCTGGGGCAGGCTAACCATCAGGCTTACTTTAGCGGGGGTGTCAGAGAAGTCCGTCTGTCGGAAACAACTGTACCAGCAGAAGGTTCCGCCAAGCCTAGTCCTCGTGATTTCATCACGTGAAAGACCAAAAATGACCAAAATTACATATATCAAGTACAAACAGACTATATTTTCATCAAGCGTCTAAGAATACACGCTTGCAATTAAAAAAATATGAATAAATCGTTTATTTTGTTTAAGACCAACTGGCCATATCATTATCTAAAGCTCCCATTTGGGTGAGTGGTGATGCTCCTGCCCCTGGATGTGGGCATCGCATGTTCACATCCCGGCGAAGACATCTCATGTGTGTTTTTTTTTTGTTTTTTTGCCTGTATAATTGTCTTTAGATCAGAGAATTAGACCAACATTTTACCTTAACTATGATAAATATGTCATACAATTTCCCCAGAACCCAAATATAACTTGCAAAAACATGATAGGCATAAAGATGTTATTATTAATAGCATGTATATCCCAATGACAAAGGCATTGCTGCATGCAATTTTCAGCCACATAAATTCCTTTCAGGTGAGTTCATTAATAGGTTCATTGAATGTGTTCATTGAATTGTTGAGATAAATGAGTTGGTCAATGTAGATGCATTTACTAGGCCTATCAAAAAAAAAAGAGAGAGAGAGAGAGTTCCGGACAAAGAAAGAAGTTTATCAAACTTCCATTGTCGGGAATTGAACCGTGGCCTGCCGCTTGCAAAGCCGGCACGTTACCTCTACGCTATCGTCACGTTTAACAAATTGTAGTCAGTGTTATATTAGAACATGTTACTCTTAACGGTACTTCCGTATTTAATCGTTCGGCAATTCTTGCCCATGCAGCCTCGCGATTTTTATTTATCACTACAGTATTCCCTTTATTGGTTATGATGGGTTTGTACTCATACAGTTCCATCAATATTTTTTGCGCTGGTCTTTTCTGCCATTTTCTCGATGATTCGACATTCACGGTTCTGGTCTGGCTTCATATCCCGTGAACGGCGTAACACAAGACAACGTTAACCTGGCTTGAATTAGCCTCAACAAGGCGCGGCTGAAATGCGTTAATGGAACGGGTTTAGCCGCAAGTGGAAGTTGGCGTTAGTTCTAACCAGGCATAACCAGGTAAGCGCCGCTTTAATTAGCGAGTTTGGTGGAATACCCCTCTGGTCCTGTCCTTTGTATGTTTGTCAATAATAATAAAAAAAAAAAAGAAGAAAAAAAAAAAAGAAATGTTCATTTGTGGGAGGGTTGATGGTTCACTTTGAAGGAAGGGAGTTTGAACCATGGGAGTGGGGTGGCAAGGGAGACTAGTAGTTTTATCTTGTTAGATGTTGTTCACACAGGGAACATAGTGGGCCCTAGTTTCGTGGCGCAGCGCAGGGCTGCGCAGGGTGGCAGAGCCGGCGCAATGCAAGTTTCGACCCGCGCAGCCTTGCGCACGGTCAGTTTGGCAGTTTGGTGGATCGCCTGCGCCAAGATGGGTGTGGCGGCGCAGCAGGGGGAGGCGTCACAGATTCAGCTTGGCGTAGCGGAAGTTTCGTGGCAAAAAGCCTCGCAGAGACTGCGCTGAAAGCTCGCCAGCTCCGACCTGGTCTACTCTCGGCGCAAGGCGTAAATAAAGTCCATTCATTCAAGGCGAATCACAGCTGGCGGAGTGGAAGTTTGGCTGACGGAGTACGCATACGTCACCGAGACCTCACAGGCAGTGAGGTTTCCACAGTTCCAGGCACATTTAAATGCAATACATAATCACAACAAACACTATTTAATGCAACTAATTGAATCAACACGTGAATTTATATCTACCGGTATATAGATTGTCCCGTCACATCTGACGTCAGATCAAAGGCGTTTCCATGGACACAGACAACAGTTTGCTGAGACGCGAGACCAGGCACGAGCTGCTGTATTTTTTTTTTAAAGATTTTTTCAGGCATAGACGTATTTTATTAGCAGTGGATAGCTATGAAAAACAGGAGAGAGAGAGGGAGATGTTTTGGACCGAGAGGTCCAAGTTTCAGCTGTGTTAATTCAGTCAGGCTGAGTTTCCGTTACACGTGCCATCCGCCTTTGATCTGACGTCAGATGTGACGGGACAATCTAAATTCACGTGTTGATTCAATAAGTTGCATTAAATAGTGTTTGTTGTGATTATTTATTGCATTTAAATGTGCCTGGAACTGTGGAAACCTGCCTGTGAGGTCTTGGTGAGCCTTCCGGCTCAGCTGTCTTTTCGTCACAACAATGCAGTACAGCGAATGCAATACAGTCCCCGCTGCTCCGATTCTCTGGCCAATCTCACGTTCCATTGTCCCCTCACTTGCGAACAAGACCCCGAGGTACGTGAGCTCCTTCACTTGGGGTAAGGACTCATTCCCTACCTGGAGGCAGTCCACCAGTTTCCTGCACCATGGCCTACAAACTGAATTTCATTGTACAAATTGTACAATAACAATAAATTGAACCGTGTTCCATGAAACATTGTCAAACTGGGCAAAAGAAGGCAAACAAATCCTGACCAGCTAGTGTTTTGTTGGGACATTGTTAAGCATCAACGTCTATTGGATCGCTTTAGATTACACAGATTTTGGAGTCTCTTCCAACGTGTATATGATCTACAACTATGTTTCCTTACATCTAGATTGTTATTTTTTAAGAACACACAATAACAGAATAGACCAGGTATACAATGCCAAAGACACAGGCCTGTGTTTTGTTTTAATTCTGTCAACAATACAATATCTCTCAAACAAAATCTTTCTAATGCTCTAATGCTTGGAAATGCCTCCTCCTTCTGTGGGGTCCCACAAGGCTCTATCTTGGCCCCCCTCTTGGATCACAGCATACATGATAACATTGGCAAAGAGGACCCAACCTCTTTCATCTTTGATTCCGAATTGCCATTTGATGCTCAGGTGACTAAAGTGGTTCATACCTGCTTTGCCCAACAAGACATTTAACTAATGTCTGGTCATTAATTTCCTCTACAGACAAAAACGTTCATGCATGCTTTTATCTCCTCCAGATTTGAAAACTGTAACACTATTCTGGTATCAGCAGGCGAAATATCCAAAGAATGCAGTTGATACAAAATGCTGCTCCCAGGCTTTTGAAACATAAGTGAAGCGACCACATCGCCTCGATTGCTGCTATTTTTCACTGTAAGCATTGATTTTTATATTTTTACTGTTTGATTTTAAAGTCTGGCTCCTGCCTGTATCCGTAATCTGCAGCTTAAAGACCTGATAACTCTCTGTTACAGTGATGTGGCAGCTCATGTGCTGAAATAATACAGCTTGCAGATGAAATACAACAATGTGTATGATCCGTTGACCACAAGTCACAGCTCTCAGCTCTCAGCTCACTAATATAAAGTACAAAATTCAACAGATAATTGTTGAAAAAAACCTGTTAAAGACATGTTTAAGACATTTAATCAACAAACAAATGCATTAAAATTACTTCTTAATAATCCAATATATATCTGAATAGCCAGATAAATACATAAATGTATCAGTAATAAGCTCCAACTTCCAGTAAATGAGTATTGACAAAAGGCTTTCTTTTCTGGTTAATCAGTGGCTCTGATCCTGGAAGTGTGTTAGCAATTAAGGGGCATTAGTCTGCTGTTGGCAGAAACAGAGGCATGGATCTCCATCTCTCCTTGTATTTTCATAGGCTGACACACTCCATGGATATGGAGGCCAGCACAGTGGGAACACTCAGAGTAGTCGGACGCAAATCACCAACGATTCATATCATGTTCATTCTGTGTGCTAGTTGAATCTGAATGCAAATTTACATTTAGGTAAAGAAGTAACAGGGACATTACCATTGAAATCTACAGATAAGCAGCGCGGAGGCCATTAGTGAAAGCACCGCGGAGGCCATTAGTGAACATTGCCATAGTGACCGTTGTAGCGGGCCATTTTTGTATGAAGTAAACAGACTTGCGATGCGTAATAACTTAATGCTATATTCACAGACTCTTTTCACACAGGAAACAACATTGATAACTTTGTTGAGATAATTTTCTGTAACAAGTGCAACATTAAATCAGTGGAAACTAGCTGGCTAGTTAGCTAGCTTGCTAATTTTGTCATTCTTTATTGCTACACTGGTTACAGAAACTCTCCCTTCGCCTCTCTCCCCATCATTCTTGTCAAGGACAAGATAGGTAGCTACCTAGCTAACTAGCCAGACATCCGTCTCCAGGTGAGCTGTCACAACCCTTTCTCGGCACATTGTGTTGTCACCAACACAATGAAAAACCATGACCATTTTCTTTTGTACCAGTCACATGATCACTGAAATCAAGTCAATATCCATTGTACTCATATTCTATTTCTACAGCCACATCAGATATGCAGCACCATAGCAACCATCTATGTTCTCGTTACCAGTCCTTGAATTTGGAGAAAAACAAATGTAGTGAATATCAGGTACATGATATGTGTGTATGACCGAGCAGCAGCAGACTACAGGAGAAGAACGTGCACACTGCTAATAATTAGAGGTGTGACGATACACTCCGCTCACGAGACGAGACGAGACACGATATTGGGTTCACGAGAACGAGACGAGACGAGATTTTAAGAAAACTACAATGACAAAATATATGACTGGACCAACAGACTTTAATTTAACAGAGTTGCACATGCATTTTGAAATATTTTTCTAGCTACAGCATCTTCAGCATCTCTGACATCGCAGCTGTCAAGTGTATCAATGCTTCGGGAGTTTTGTCTTATCTCTGGGCTGGTGATGCTGCTATGGCAGCTTGCTACTCAAGGTAACGAGCCAGCATATCCAACGTGCCCGTCATTAACTTGTGTGATGGTAATTGTAGCCGTTTCTGCTTGGACATTTTCACCGCGGTAGCCACTGAACTACGATGAAAAAAAAGCAGTCACACGTCTCACCCGCCCGAGTAAACGAGCGACGCGGGGAACACCGAGGCAAGCTTGGGTTGCAAGATTTATAGTGTGCGCAAAACAGATGTGTGACTTCAATCCCGTGTCGCACACGGCCACGTCCATATTACGTGCATTGTCGGTAACAATAAGCGATGCCGTGGTTGGGTTTTTCTTTAATCTCGCGAGATCTCGTGGTACGAGATCTCGTGACACCCCTACTAATAATGTATCATAGTTTGGGAGGAACATCTACTGCGACACATAAATGTCGACTCTCAAAAAGCATTGTCAAACATTACCAAAGAAGACTAATCAATAAGATTAGGAATAATGTAAGTAAGCATCAAAAAATGGGGTTGCATTGTGAGGTAAAATGACTGTTTTGGTTCCTTTGAGAAGAGCAATATAACTTCAGTTCCCCATTTTGACAGGAGCAGCACAAGAACATATTTTAGCCACCAAGGCCCACCTAGGAATACAATATCAGTTTAAGTGGATGCTATGTTTCGCATACTTACACCGTCTTACTCCATTGACAAAAAAAATCATTGCACCTTGCAATGACATGGAAGTTGTTAGTCTACTGCTGCATTGATCGTTATGTTATTGTGTGACTTTTGGTTTCGTACCATTAACCGACTTAGTGTCCTTGTCGGTATATAGCATCACACATACAAACGTCAGAAACACATTCAAGACTTGAAACTAGAGATCATAAACTCATGTCTACAATGTTTACTGATATAATAAATCAAGTGAGAAGTAGAGTCATTTTCTCAAGTTCAATGGATTCAGACTTCTTTTTACAACCAGAGGAGTCGCCCCCTAATGGTCAGCAGAGAGAATGCAAGTTTAAGGCACATTGGCTTCACGATTCCCATCCAGAGGCTGCCGCCTGGTCGTACATTCTCCAAGATGAATTGTGGGATACTTTGAGTCCACTGTATTTGTTATAGTTCTCACTTTACATTCAGACTGCACTACAACATGGATAACTCACTTTATAGTGAGTATTGAGTGATATGGGGCACAGAGATAGTGACCATTATACCCACACAAATGTCCTGTAGTCTGAACCAGACATTCATATGTATATTTATTGTATATTTATCTTGTTTCAGAGCCATGAAGATGTTGAGGGTCCAAATTTCCTCTCTGTTCTACTGATGTAATGGCACACAGCGATGACTGTGTTTAGTATGAAAACTTGGAAGAAGAGGAAATGAGGGGGGAGGAGAGGAGTGAGTCATGTTGAGAGGTGTATTCGGGATGAATAAACAGCGTGCTTGTATATTCACATGCACACAGAAACATACTTCCTGCCTATAGCGTTAGTGAGGCAGCGGCTAACAGAACCTGATTGAGGGGAAGTAGAGCGGGGGGGACTGGGGGGGGGGGATGAACAACGTCAGTGTTGTTTCTAGTTTTTCAAGCTTTTTTTTCCAGTCTGTGAGATGGAGCAGGACCTGAAGGACACCTGAAGGGAGCACTTTTACAACACACACAGATAATGAAATGAAAACATAGTAGATCTGTGTTGTGTTAATGATCTCTCCAGAGAGGCTTGGTGATACTGGTCTCTGTTGTGTCAGTGTTTAATGACACTTTGTGAAGCCATGTGGTCGTAGCCCCACCCATCCACTGCTGGCCTCACTGAGCTATTTGTGCTCTAAAGGTCGCCTTGGATTGGACCTACACAGTGTTATGTAATTTGTGTTTCATAAAAAGACCTCTGTGTGCAAGTGGGCCCAGTGAAATTCATACATATCCAGCCCTGAGATCCACAAATGCATCATTTAGCTGATTAAGTTTGATAGCTAGACAGTGTTTCTTTTCGGTCATATAATCTGTATACTAATATCAACTTGGATACCAGTCTGAGACACATGGTTCCAATAATTATGGACCTGTTTAAAACCCTGCAGCGTTCAGAGTGGTGGTCCTACTCACCGTAGTCGATCATGTTGTCTTTCTACCAAGTCCAGATAGAACATCAGGTAAAAAACTGAGGCATCCCTCAGAGAGTGGCGTCCTCTCTGGGATCCATCTGAGTTAATGTGGCCGTACCTCTTCTCAGTCCTCTTCTCCGTCCTCCTCCTCCTCCGTCCTCCCTCCTTGTGCTCCCCCTCCGTCTGGAATCACAACAGTGACTCTCAGTTTAAGGCTAGGCTCCCCAAAACCACTGCCCCCTTTCCTGTGAGGAAAACACGGCGTACTTAGTTGGGCCTGACCTCACACCTACCAGGTCTGTACAGGCTGGTGTGTGTGTGTGTTCTTACTGAGATGAATACATTCTCTGTAGAGTGTATGTGTGTATGAATGTAGTTTTCAGTCTGGATGAGTGTTGTTTGAACTGCAGCACTGAGCCACTATACAAGTGTTGGTTGGTTTTGGTGGACACTGTGGAGGGTCAACTCTGTCTCCTATAAAATTACGTTCCCAACTAAACAACACCCTTAGTTACGTTTCCAGGGAAACATGTTTTCTTTCTCAGTTTGAACAAAACTCAATCTAACGCACTACAAAGTGACATAGTTAGGTTTACACTCTTAAGAAAAGTTTTGGCCATTGTACCGTTTTAATATTAAATCATTTTCTGTAGTGATTTTCACAGGTTTTTTTAACCAATATTTTTAATATTGCATTAAAGGGGCCCTATTATGCTATTTTTCCACAAGTTAATATAAGTTATTGATGTCTCCAAACCTGGTCTTTGAATTCCTCAACTGGAAAAAACAATCGGAACATGTATTTCGGAGTGGATCACACTCCTCATTTTCAGCTTTTTTACCCCACTTTTTCAAACGGGTGATTCTGTCGGGGTGTAGCCTTATGCTAATGAGATGACCCCTGACCCCGCTCCTACTGAGGAAGTGGTTGTGTCTCTCCGCCCCTTGCTTTCCGCGTCCAGCTTGTTGCCATGGTTATGGTTCTACGCTACAAACTAACCGGTCCAGCCGAACTCCGACCGGACTCCGACCCAGAACCAGGACCAGCTCCTGTAGAAGTTCTACGCCGCGGACGCAGCAGGACGTTTCTGAATGGTTAGTTAACATGTCTGTGTAACGTTTTAGAGGGTAACTCGATGTGTGTTAGCGTAGCTAGCGCTAAGCACAATGACGCTCATGCTGCGTTCTTCGCTCTATAAGTAACGTGTCTGTGAGCTATTTTGGCAACAATTCATATCGTTAGTAGTGCCGTGTTGTTGACAGTTCACAGTTGCATGTTTTCCAAATGGGGACGCAACATTATATTTAAACGGATGAAAACCCAATGAAAACAGCGTCCTGTATGCGGGCAGTTTGTTTACATCACATTAACGGGATTAAAAACTTGATCCTCTACATAAAAAGATATACAAGCAACAGGATTTGGTCAGTATCATGTCGTCCTCCAGAATAATGTGCTGAATTGTGAATTATAGGCCGTGTGCTGTGTTTTATAACGTGATTGTGCTCCATCTCAACATTACATGCTAAACTTACTGTTACAAAATTCAAACATGGGCTTTACCTCAGCTTGTCAGCAAAGTCCATCAGGTTACCATATTAACAAGATGTGTTGTTGAAATGCTCAAATTCTGTACTATATTCATCTAGGTGACTAAGTGGGCCTTCAGACACCGAACATGTCTGCTGCATGGAGACACCACGGGTAAAACTGTCTGTTACACCAAGTTGTCTGTTGATTATTATTCACATAACATGACGATGATCATGATTCACACTAGGTAAGAAGACGGATGCAGCAGCTGGAGGAGGAAGAGGCTTGCATGGTGGGACATCCTGGTTGGAACCATCTGCCTGAATGTTCTCTCTCCAAAACGCATGAAATATATATACAGCTGGTTATGGTGCTTTACACGTAAGAGGAATACAGCAGGCTGTTGTTTGTTCATCAATTGTGTTTTATAAAAATAAATCCCTCTATGCAACATATTGTGCAGTCTTCCTGACCGTTACTTCAGTAATATCAACCATGACACATTTTACAATTACTGTAAAGACTTTATTGTCAAATTAATCAGCAGTTGAAGTTCACAGTTATATCAGAACACAAACACAAACTGTTTGTGGCCGACTCTGCAGGGTCATATCAAGCTCTTCTGAAGTCAAGGAAGAGCTGCCCTCCAAAGTATCCTCCTCCTCTACCGGGTCC
Source organism: Eutrigla gurnardus (assembly GCF_963514095.1). Classification (NCBI taxonomy): domain Eukaryota; kingdom Metazoa; phylum Chordata; class Actinopteri; order Perciformes; family Triglidae; genus Eutrigla; species Eutrigla gurnardus. The sequence continues at coordinate 18,759,365 of NC_139915.1, forward strand.
AGGCGAGCTCTCTGTGATGGTCTCCTTATTAGAGTGGTTGTGAAACGGGTCTGGAACCATGGCTGTGCCAACACCAAAGTCCTTGCAGGACACAGTAGCTGTAACGGAGTTGTATGGAGGAATGAAACCCATGATATCACATAATAGAAACACACATCTGCACAACTACTAGTAGTTGCTGTTAAACCTGATCTCAAGTAGGCTACATGTCAGGCTACACACCTTTACTTGGGTAAGGAGCCTGTAGTCCTCCTAGACAGGTGACTGCCAACAGTAGCTGCTGTGGTGGGTCGCTGTGGGACGCTGATGTGAGCTGCTGCTCTGTAAGCAGACAGACAGTCAGACAGACAGTTAGAGTTTACAACTACATCTGAAATGTGGAACACGTTACTATTTCACTATAACTGATGTTGTGACGCGCCAATAGCTCGTAAAACCCTTCGTTAGCGGTGCAAAAACAAACGTTTGGTGACGTCGTCTTTGCATCGGCGTGTATAAACAAACACAGATCAGCTGCTCTTGCGGCCGCATTCAAGCTACAAAACGTTCCCAAGCAAACTGATGTCTAGCGTTATTTTACAGGTTTGGGCCCCCGCAGTACTACGTATCGTTAACGGTCCTCAATATCAATACAATGGAAGCTTTTAACGCAACACGCCAATGCTAACTTTAGCGCAACACGCCAATGCTAACACACCAATGCTAAGAAAGAAACGGTAAACGGTAACACGGCATATTACATAATATTTAGTAACTTACCGCTTCGGTGTCTGTGGTTGGCTCTCGGACTGTCGGTATTGATCCAAACTTTAGCCTCAGGTTAGAGGCATATCCTGAGCTGTAGCGACCCATGTTGTCAAAGCTCCTGTCGGTGAAGTGCGTCTCACACACAAACACACATTTACGGACGCGTGTGCGCACATTTCCATCGTAGATGCTCCGACGATGCCAGTAAATATCAGCAGTTGGACTGCCAACTCGCTTTCCGACGGCCCATTGTGTGGCTGGCCAGAGCACCCGTTTTTCTTATTTTCACCAGCCCATCTGACCCTTTTGTTGATTTGGTCCAGGTAAAAATAGATCATTTTTGGCATTTGAACCTGGTTTTGTCCTTATGTTATTGGCCATTTTTACGTCGTGGCTGTAGAGACTTTTAACAAGCAACGTATTTTAGGGTTGACGAACGTGACAGATGTAACAGGGATAGTCGGTGCTGCTGTCAATAAGTGAGTTCCTGGATGTTAAATGTTCATTTCAAATTGTGGCCCCAGTAATATTTGTTCTTAAAATGTATTGAAGTAGCATATCACATCACATGGTAAACTAATGTTTGAGCCTGAGAACATGACCCTCAAATACTGAAGTATTAAATATTTACACATTTACACAAAGGTTCCTGTCTGCGAAGCATTTAGGTCTGTGTATCATCTGATCATTCAATTATTCCATTTAATCTGAAAAACAGAAACGATTTTCGTTTTTCTGTTTTTCTGTATGCACTAAATATTGAAAACGGGTGTTTATTTTCCTATTTTCAGCCCAAAACGGAAAATATAATAAACAAGGAAACCAAAACGAGATAATGAATCTAATTTCCATTTTCCATTATTGTTATACCATTACACATGGTACATTTCTGCTTTGCGCATGCGCAGTGTATGGTCAGGTATCTGGTCGCTAAATATGTGGACTGGAAACCCAACAGGTAGCGTTACACGTGCTGAAATGGATGAATTTGTGCTTTTCAAGGCCGCCAGAAGAGTCACACTAAGAGAGGAGGACATGACGGTGGAAAAGATTGCTAAAATATTTCAGGTAGTATGGTCTTCAAACGTTGTTTAACGTTTACACACAATCATATGTAACGTTAGTCAGCTAACTTATTCTAGTTTGCTAGCATTAAGTTTTACATTTACAGAATGTGTGACATTGGGTGAACTTAGACAGCTAGTTAAGTGCAAAGTTATGGGATATGAACAGCCCTTAACCCCACTCAACAGAGTTTATTAGGTCCATCAAGATAAATCTAATTCTGTCTAATGCAACAGTCCTGCTATAATTCATACCTTCATATAGGTTATTATGTTCAGTTTGTGTGTTTTAGAGAGGTGAACAGGGAAAAATAACTGGAGCACACACATTAGGTGTTTCTATTATTTTGTCCACCCCATTTATATCAGTGGCTAGGCTCAATGACAGAAAAACCTCTGTATGCAGTACAGTTCATTATCACTGTACATTGCATCCTCCAAAGTGTTTGAATACAGTTAAAACAATGCTAATCTTTGAACAAAAACTAAACATTTGAACTTTTACATTATAACTAGTCATAATTTTTCTGAAGGACTGTCGTGTTGGATCACACTAATTTAAGCTAGGTGAACCTAATGAACTGGCTGCTATCTGTAGTGCTGTACCTATGTTTATAAGAGAATCATGGATACAGTAAATTCTATTAACCAAGTTTTGCGTACTTAAGAAAACCTTACTGTTTTTCAGGTAACCAGCCAGAGTCTATACCTTACTGGCGACACTAATGTGGCAGTGTTCCCCAGAGTGGATGGCTACTTCAGTTCTCTCGATCTCAGGGACAAGGCCCATAATGAGGTACACGGGGCCGATGCTCCACCGGATGCAACTGTTAACGTTGCTGCCTCGGGGCCACTTCCTACTCCTTCCTCCAGCAGCCAGTTTCGCTTCACCAGGTCTGCTAGCTCATCAAGTCCCTCAATGCCACCCAAGGCCCAATCCCTGAAATACTTTACAAGGTAAGCTAATTTTCTTTTTAAACTTCTATACCCCTGTCAATAGAAGATATATGATATATATTCCCTTGTATCATCATGATGAATTACCCTAAATATAGCTGTTCTGAATTCCAGGACTGTCAGCCTGGGTGAATTTCAGAGTGGAAAACTTGTGAACAGCAGAATGGTGGTTGTAAGATTCACTGAGCAGGAGGCCAGTGTCCCATCCATGATTGCCAAAGTAAATGAGGCCTTAGGAAACAAAGAACCACTCATCCTGACAGACCACAATGGTGTAGAAATTTTGGACTCAGAAGGAACAAGAGGTGCACCATTTGAGCAACTTTATTTACCTTGTCAGTTTTCTGGAAGATTTACTTTGACAGTGGCAAGAACGTTAATGTTGCTTCACAATTAGGTATCAAATATATTGTTGGCTTTGAATTGCTGCATCGACTTTATGAAGTCAAACTGCAGCCATAAACAGTGTCAAACTTTTACTGCCATCAGTCTCAAGAATGAGCCCTAAATTAATACACTATACATTTTTTCTACTCATTTAGGATCCTTTTACTGGAAGCAGAATCCTCGAAAAATCATGGCTGTACTAGAGGCCGACTTCCAAGCTGTGAAACAGAAGAAGCGGAGATTCTCGTAAGTTGGATTGCCAGTGGCTTGTTACACCTCCTGACATCAGTCACTGTAAAAGGCTAAGCATGGCCTCAAATGGAATGGAAGAGTTATTTCATTTAGAATGCTAGATTTTAAAATGTATGACTAACACTGGCAACAGGACTCACAAGTGGAACAGGATTAAACAAATGGTTACAATGATTGCATTTTTACTGGTTAGGATTTTGTTGAGACCAAGTAGGTTATAACCTGTATATTTTGCGTGTTTTTCAGTCGGCGAGATGATAATGGCCTCGATGCAGTGTATGATACAATTGAAGAAGTGGTCCTGGCAGCACAAGGACTTCAGGAGGTGTCAAATACAATCAGAGAGCTGACACAGTTGGCCAGTTCCGACCGCAGAACAACAGTGTCCCTGACGGAGGCTGAAGCAGCAGCTGTTAAAGATGCCTTTGCCTGTATTGTCTGCAAGGGTAAACAAAAAAAACTGTTTATTCTTCTATAGGCAGATGTCAGTGCAACTCATGTACCCATGTCCATGAAGAAAATGGCCCTCCGACACTATAAATAATGTAACCACTTATGCAATTACTGTATTTTTTAAAACGTGTTTTCTGAATCAAATTTGCAGGTCCAGTGGTTGAGCCCATAGTTTCATCATGTTGCCATAGCCTTGTTGGCTGCAGGAGCTGCATCGAACAGTGGCAGCAAAATTCTGCACTTTGCCCAAAATGCTGGGCAGATGAATTTGATGTCAACACACAAAAACTCACAGGCCTCTCTGATGCATTGGCTGCAATGGGAAACGTACTGTGGCAGTAATAATGTACAGTATGTAGTTGTGCTTAAGCTGTTCTTTATTGTTCACTTTTTTCTACTTTAATGTTTTAACGTATGCATTCAAAGCACTTTTGACTTTTAAAGATGTTTGTGCATCTTCATATTGTGTTATTTTGTTTTGGTAAAATCATCTTTCAGTACTGTAAGAGCCAAACTACCTCATATTTGCACTATTTTATGTTGTATATTTTATAAATACAAACAGGAATTTTATACAGTAAGGACTCAGTTATGTTGCTGTGTTGTTCTTTGTGTTCTTTGTGGCTTCAGAATTCATCACTATGTTTGAAGTGCCGAACAGATGATATTTCCATCAACTTTCACAAGGTTACTTACTGGCCTTCCTGAAGTAGTAAATGTCATTAGAGGACTGGCACTTAAAGAGAAAATGCTGCATCCCAATCCCTACTTTTCACAGTGTGGATCATGTTATTGATAAATGCTTCTGATATCGAGGATTGATGTTTGTTTCATCATTGTTCTCAGCTCACAGGGTTTTTTACAAGAGCTAGAAAATGTTGATGTTTTTGTGACAGGCTTTTCTATGGAACACCACACTGGTTTAAAGTGTATTTGCTGTTATCATTTTCATGTAGGGTATCTCAAAGCTGGACTCACTGTGTGTGTCTCTGCTCTGTCATTGTTCTCTCTGTATACAAGCAGTGCTTCAGTCAGGACCACTTGTCAAAAATAATCTTTATTTCTTGCACAGTTTTATTTGGCATATGGTACTGTTCTGGGACTCCCTGCTCTTCCACGCGCTTGCGTGGAAAGCCTGAGGCAGGAAGAGCACCTTCCTGCCCTTCATGAGCCATCATGAACGGCATAAGCAGGGAGCGCAGCAGCAAAGAAACCCCAGAGCAGAGGAGCCAACATGAATACAATGACAGGAGGAGCTGGGGTGGAGGTGGGTTGCGAAGTGCTATCAGAGGAAGCAGGACGGAGGGTCGGGCAGGAGTAGTTTAAATACCCCGCTCTGAATGCAATTAACCAATAGGGAGCGGACGCGCAGAGTCAGCTGAGCCATCAGCTGATCTGTACTGACGGCTAAGCTGTTAGAGCTTGACGTCGTGGCCTGCCGGAACTAACGCTACGCTTGATTTGTTTTTCAGCAAAATAAATATTTTGTCCATTTTGAAATATGGACACAATGACAAACAAAATGTAATGGCATTGATTTTTTTTTATGTAAAAAAATACAGTTGATATTTTTATAATAACATTTTGAGTATACTTCTCCCATGTAGTCTTATATCAGTGACTGGATAATGGAAGAGTCCATAGTTCCACTATGTCTACTTTAACAGAACTAACAGATCTCCTCAAGACATGTATTAAGACGTATGAAAATACTTTGGACTTCAAGAGCTAACAAACATGAAATTAGGAACATCTCTTTGTTACATCAATGAGGTAGATCAAGGCCTCTTTGAATGGAGCATAGTTGTAATTGACAGCATTGTCAAAAACAACTGAAAGGTCGGGGTGATGCTGTGCAAAGAGCTGCTCTGCTCTCACTTTGTCTGCCTCAGACAGAAAGGGGTCACTTCCGAATGAAGATATTCTGGTGAGGGATGATTCCATGTCGCTGTTGTACATGTCAGCTGCAGCCATGGCATCTGGTAGAAGATCTGCTGTGATCTTTCTCGGTGTCCCAGTCCCTGCCAGGTGATTTGGTATCCCTTTCCCTTGAACAAGACAAATACATGTTGTGATGTTCAAGTGTAAAACACTTCTAGAACCTGTGACAGAGAATAACTTGTCTGGGATATGTAACATACCTGGGATCCTGTGAGCATTCCATGATTGCACAAATCTGTTTATACCAATCTGGCTCATCTGGCAGGTCAGATTGGATGTGCAGAACCTTGTCAGGCTGTCCTCCATGTTTATTGCTTCCTGGTCTTGTAGCTGTACCAGGGCCTCCTTTAGTGGGTAAGTCACTCGATTATTGATTTCTGGCCACATCCTTTCCACAACGTGATTCTGTAAAAAAAAAAAAAGAAGAAAAGGTAGAGGTCTGTTAACATAGTAACATAGTGAACTCGAGGACATTTTTTTCTGGCCCGGTGGTACGCACAAAAAAACAAACAAAGTAATCATGACCGATAATGCACCAAAGAAACTAAATATGACTGATATAATATATTATGACATAATTAAATTGTAATAAATGTTAACATTACCCTTGTTGACTTAGTTTGGAGGTATGGCTCTCTTTGCTGGTTGTGTCTATATTCTGACAGCCTCTCTTGCATGTACAGGCAGAGGTAGAACTCTTTTCCATGATCCACACGAAGTTGATCCCACATTCCATAATGTGTTACTGCAGGTCTACATGAACAAGTATGAAACACTTTATTATTGGTATTATTACAATTGATTCAAATATTTTCTTTCAAACAGAACATAAAGCACTGACCTGTACACTTCTTCATAGATGACTAGGTTGTTTTTTACTGGCATAGTTGCATTTGCAACAATTTTCTTGCTATAGCCATCTACAGCAATCACGTGAGTCACTCCAAACATAACCAGCTTTTCATTTTGGTCCATGTGCAATTTGTGTCCCATATACTCCGCATTATATGGGATTGGGTTAAAGTTTCGGGTACCCTATGCAAGCAAGAAGATATATCAATAACTTTACTGTGAATGGCATACACAACCCTAAAATTTAAAAATGTAGCACTACTTAATAACATACTTGACGCCTTTCTTCATGGTAAGGGGTATGGGCTGCTCTCAAAGCTCTTCCAATTCGGCATTCCCCTGCATGTATGCCAACTGAGGCCAAGTAACCTGTCATCATTTTACGGCCATAAGTAGATCCAGTCTGTTAAACACACACACACACACACACACTCGGTTTTGTACATGCTACAGCAAATAGTAGGTTTTTTTTCCTGTCGTTTGTAAATATTAAATAGACTTACCTCATTTACTGCACGAGAGACTGCAATTTCAAGGTCTGACTCTGAAGTATGTCCTTTTCTCCGCAAGTTATGTTGGGCAAGTAGTCTCCGGATAGTGATTTCAGAGCTTCCCCGCTGGACACCCATTTCTTTTAACTTTTCTGAGATCTCACGATATGTCCCTCCATTCATAAACATGTCATTAATTAGAGACATGTACGGCTCGAGTGAGGCCATGAGAACGTGGGACTCCAGCGGTCTACTGGACCGTAAACTGTACACAGTCAATGGACTGGAACGTGAGACTTGGCGCTTGGCGACTATACATTGCGCACACATGGTATAACAATAACTGAAAATGGAAATCGTTTCGTTTTTCAGATTATATGAAATAATTGAATGATCAGATGATACACGGACCCATTTAAAAGATCTTTAACAAAAATCATCACTTTTAAGTATTCCCCTCAGACAATTGTATACACATTGTCTCCTTCATAGGACAGCCGAGCCTTTTTATAAATAATGAATTTAGATGAATTGTACAAGTCGTTATGTGTTTTTGTTTTAACCATCATTTTTCAAGTTGTCTAAAACAAAGACATTTTGGTCTGTAAAGAAATAAGTTTCCCTGGAAACGTACTGAGTGTAGTTTAGGAGATATGTCATCACTAGAGATTTGCATTTTTTTTTTTTGAATTGTGTGATTCCTGAACTCTGCTGATAGAAAGTACTGATCCAAAACCAGTGTGTTAAAAACAAATCCAGCAATACAAAAAGATTAAGGCTATTCGCTTCCCAGCATGCTCCTGGCAGGCTGATGTCTGGAACTTTCCATAATCAGGATGTATGGTGTGTATATTTACCATAATTAGAAAAAGAAAAAAAGACGTGACATGGCTTTAAGAGCAACACTGGAGCAATTACTTGGCCAACAACATAGTGTAACAACATGGTGACTCCAGCACTATCTGTAAGGTTCTGCTCTCAAATCAGGGCTGCCAGGTTAGAAGCAACCAAACCACTCTTTGAAGGCTATTCCCAGGTAATAAGATCCGCCACATACATTATACAGTTTTAGAGTTGTTGGGTGAGTTAGAACGCCAGGCCGGCTCTTTAAAAAGGTCCCTGATTTATTCACCCCTCATTAGACCCTCAGTAGTCTCCCAGGCTGGTCTTCAGACTGTATGAGGCTTCCTTCAACCAGTCAGTTTGCCATTCGTTTTGCTGTGCCTCCCTCTAGTGGCCCACCTGTGTCATTGTGCTTTTCCTTCACTTAGTGAAAACAGTGGAGTTGGATTTTATCAGACACAAGACACATGATGTTATAACTATCATACTACTTACTACATACTACTACATATCTACTGATACCATTATCTGTTTTGTGTGTGAAAGTAATACGTTTTCCATTTTATTTTATTCCTTCATAGTAGGTTTTATTTTACTTGTTTTTACGTTCATTCTATGTCTATTTTCCATTATTATGAAGCACTTAATGCTAAAATGTGCTATACAAATGAAGTTGTCTATTTATTATCATTATTTTTATTATAATTATTAGTCGTAGGTGTGGTAGTATTCAGTGGATTTTATTTTCTCTCTCATATCATGCATTGTTATCTATGTTATCTAATTATTTGGTGGGTCTTTTTTGTATTGTTATCTTATTTGATCAACTTTGACTGTGTTTAATTCATTTAAATGTTCCCTGTGTTCATGCTATGTTTATTTTCTCTTATTGTAAAGCATTTAGTGCAAAATTTCTTGTAATAACAGTATTATACAGATGAAGGCTATATTATTATTGTTATTATTATCATTAGTAGTTGTTGTAGTAGTAGTAGTAGTATTATAAGCACGTTTATTTTAAAAACTGTTCAATTTGTGTTTTAACAAAACACAGAATAACTTTTGACATTCTGCTGTATCTATACATCTGAAGAAGCAGAAAAAAAATACAAATGATCAACCAGCTGATTTTCACTTTCGCTAAACACCTGCCCAAGTAATCATGCCTTTCAATTCCATATCATCGACAGTATATATGTAAAAGACAATATCTTTTGAATTTATTTTTCTAAATTACACAGACTGGTGACACAGAATAATCATAGTTATCAATCAATCAATCAATCAATCAATCAATCTGATCTGAAAACTGGGTATTTCAACACAGATCCAGAGAATCCTGATCCTGAAGATCAGGATTCAGCTTTGGTAATCCAATCCTCCCTTGAATCCAGATAAAAGGCTGGATTAAGGTATTTCAAAACTTAAGGCAGAGATCTGGATCAACTTGATACCAAAATTTCAGGATCATTTGGATCCCACCTCAGAGGTGGATTTGACTTGGATTGACAATGTCTCAGCTCCACTTCTCCTAGATATTGTTACTAAAGATGTTCATTTCACTTAATCTAAATTGTCAGCGCATTACTTGAAACAAATTGGAGCAATTTAAGAACATTTAAGGTGTAGCAAAATTGTATAAATAAGAGTGACAAATACAGACAATTCAAACACTTTCCAGCACTTAATTCAAAATCCAACAATTTATCACTGCAATTGAAGCATTTCCAAGGATTTCCAGCACTCATACAGACTCTGTCCTTAATAGCTGAGTGGGCTCTGAAAGTAGAAAAAAAGGGAAGGAGTATGAGTTATCTTTGTCTTCATTGGGAATCCACAATAGTCACAGAAATTGTGTGCATTATGATGACAGCATGATTTTCCCAGCATTACTGTAGCATTCTGACTGGTTTAGCAGTCTGGTCTGTACACATGTAGGCTATTTTATCTTTTTTTTTTTTTTTTTTTACATGTAACCTATTTTAAGTCTGCTGTGTTGCCAATGGCGTAACGCTAATAAACTCCGAACAGGTTGATGTTAGTTTAAACAGTTATGCTATAATGTACATCAGATTAATTACCTTATAAATTAAACCATGGTCCGCAAAATTCGTAAACAAAGCAAGCTACCGCTAGTGATGTTACCGGTGATACCTCTGCTTCGGAGCTTGTATTGAGAAAATGAACCAGTCTCAAGTAAAGCTTGTATCGGAGCTTCATTCGTTCTGTGACAATTACATGATCAGTGACATCCGAAGCGTCATTTCACGTTTCACGCACACCCACGTGACTGCTTCGAAAAATGGTTCAAAGCTGCGCTTATCGTTGCGGGCACTTGTGGGTTGTCAAGTAGGAGTTGAGAGAGAAAGTTCAGTTCAGTGAGAGTTAAAGCTAGTGAATTATTGTTGTTGGTTGTTGATACAATGCAGCCTGTTGCTAAGAGAGGGCGGTCTGAGATGTGGGAACACGTCAATCTGATTACTCCCCACAAGGTTATTTTATTTCAGGATAATTATTTGCCGTTCTGATGCGGGAAGGCCATGTAGGTGAGCTATATCTAATCTGATTTTCCACTTTGATTTTTCGGTATGACTCTAAATCGAGACCTCCATAAAATGAGGATTTTGATTTAATTTATCATCCTTATGTTGTTTTGTTGTCAACGCATTGCACTTTGTAATGAATAAAGATCTCCAACTGGAATATGTTATTCGTTGAGAATTAATGTTTAGGTGTTCCCTTTATTTGTTTGAGCAGTGTACACTTCCCACATTCAAGATTCAAGAAACGGTTCACTATGACTGCCATAAACTGCACAGGCAATAGGAAGCACTTGCTGGTATTTCAAATTATATTGGTTATATATCACTCCCTATCGCTAATGTTTATTCTTCTGCTAGTATTATCACAATTTCTTTTTTCACACAACTTGTTGATTTACAAACATGCACAAAGGTGCAGAAAGACACACATCAAGTGTTTGTTCCACTTCTTCCCAATGTACAGATCATTGAAATACACAAACATGGACACAATTCAAACAGGAAAAACAATAGTTTTATTCATATAGGAATCCACATATTTATTAGATGATTTATTGGTTCAAGTTTTCATAATCATGTTCGACCCATAGACACAAATACCGGTAGGCGCTTCGAAACTGCATTACAAGTTTTCAACAGCAGAGGTCACCCAAAGTTTTAGATACATTGAATGAATGAACCTTTTTCCAATACAATTGGCTGGAAAGCATCAATGGTTCAGAAAGCTTCACCTTGCCATCACTAGCTACTGCTAGCCCGCTAGCTGCTTAACACGCAAGTCAATGGAGCCGAGTTAGCTACCGTTAGCACGGCCGCGGCTCAATTAGAGATCGCTACAGCCTGGTTTTAAGTACGTGACAATTCATATAGTTAGCTAGCACGATATGTTGGTTGGCGTTCAATGGTCCTTAAAGCGCTAAACATTAGACGACGGTAAATTTACATTTTTGACGTGAAAGTCGTGCTCCCAGCTGCTTCTTCCGTGAAGTAGTCCGCCATGTTTCAGATCCGGAGGTGGAGATTTGAGATACGGGGTGCAGTCGAATACCGTAGATGACCAAATAATCGCCCGCGTGCAAATACGCGCCTGTGCTCTAATAGCCGCCGGGGGTCCGACCTCATTTGGCATAATAAACGCCGGTTCAATTAAACGCCCGGGCGATTAAGTGTTTACCATAGTCTTGCACAGAAAACAAAAGTTTTTTTTTAACAGCACTTCACCGGCTCTCACCTCTTCTGTCAGTCAGCCCCTCCTCTCGCGCTCTCTCTCTCTCTCGCATGCAGGCGCGCGCACACACACACACACACACACACACACACACACAGACACACAAACACAGGCGCGCTAGACTGAGGGATATAGGGATATAGATAAATGCGCTAATGTACAGTGTTGAAATTACCGCGATCGACCCCCCCTTCCGTTATCATTCATAACACTGCTCTGATCAGCTCCCTGTGTCGCGGTAACACAGACAAACTGTCTTTGTATTTATTGTCTGATGTCAATAAAGATGCGTCGGGGGAAAAAGTAGTTTTGTTCCAGTGGTGCTATGGTGAGCTCCTTGTTCTTTGCATGATGGTCTGGTGCTGCTCATTGCAAAAATAAATTGTAGCCTGTTGCAAATACGCGCCTGTGCTCTAATAGCCGCCGGGGGTCCGACCTCATTTAGCATATTAAACGCCCGGGCTACTAAATGGTCATCTACGGTAGTCAAAAACTAAGGTCCTAACTCCTATTCCTATCTCCTATTCCTTGACCTCTGGGGAAAACGTCACGGGGTTAAGGAAAGGCGATAGGAGAACGCAAAAGGACTTAGGAATAGTCGACCGCGGTGCTCAGAGAATCCGACCGGACTTTCACTAAGCTACGTCATTAAAACGCGGCCGCTGATGATTGACAGCTGATGATCGGCACCGGCGATTGACGTGCGTCTGCACTGGAGAAACTACAATAATGGACTACAAAAAGCGCATCGTCCAGTTCTCCACATGTTGGTTTTATCAACAGCTGGTTCACTGACCAGCTTCAGGTCCAGCAGCTCCTCCTTTCTGTTTGACCGTTGTTTTATTTACTTTTCATTTGTGGTTTTAGTTTCGTTTTTGTCAAACATTTGTAACATGATTGAAATAAATAAAAGAAAAACATTCAATTATTATCACTGTCCACACATTGATTATCACTATTCCAATTACTATATGTCTGCATGAAAGTCATTGTTAAATATGTAAATGCACATATCGTTTGTTTTCATTAACGGCCGAGGTGTGCGGCACTTTAAATGTTGCTCTCGCAAAGAATTGCTGGTCGGCGTAATCTCCTTTCCTATGGCATAGGAAGGTCCGTTGCATCCTATGCTAAAGGAGCTCTGAAAAGAAGCATTGGAGCTCCTTTCCTATGCATTTAGAGAATTCGAACAGCTCTTATCATGGCAGCCACTTGTTTACTTCCGGGTCACTTCTTCAGTTAGGAACCTTCCTAAGCAAAAAAGACTATTCGACTACCCTTGGTAATCTACGGAAGCCCTAAACGGCCATGCATACATACATTTTATTTCCTCCGTTTTCCCGTGATAACGAGATAATTCCTCCATTTTCCCGTGATAACGAGATAACTTTACTCCGTTTTCTCGTGATAACGAGATCATTTTTCACCCGTTTTCCCGTGATAACAAGGTCATTTTCATCCATTAGGCAATAGGCGAGATATCATGAGTGACATCCCCTTGAACACAGGTAACATAAAGCGTAGTTCTGTTTGTTTGTGATTTGTATTTTGTGCAAGGAATTAATTCATCCGGGTATTTTGTTTTCTGAGCCCCCCAGAATGAATAAATGAATGAATGAATGTATTTCAAACATGTGAATGATACATTACACTTGATGAACTAGTCGATAAAAGCCGTATGTTTGACAAGGAGTAGCAAGAAGCATTTAGCTTATTAATTCTTACCCCTTCTCCACTTAGTATAAGTATAGGTTATCTTACTTCCTGTGTATCCTGTGTAACACTTCTGTCATAATTCAGCTGTGCCATAATGGATGATTCGTTCCTTGCTGCCTTGAGGGATAGAGGGATACCTGATGCAAACCTAGAGAAAATGTCACAGGACAAGGTAAATAACATCAACATAACACAATAACAACACTTCCCAACACGCTATCATGACATGGGACCAATGGATGCCTTGGAGGTCTAGGTGTTGATGATGATTTTGTTATTAAAAGATCATAGGCTACTTACCTGATGTTTATGTAAGAGAAATATTAATAGATGAGAAACGTTTTTACTTACCTGGTCAAGCTGTAAAATGAGTAAGACTGATGATAATGGGGAAATTACCTGCTTTGATAAGGAAATATTTGCTGTCCTGGTAAATTGGCTGTGTTGTTGTGTTATGTGCAGTGAGCTAATTTCTTTTTCACTGTTCAATGATTATCTACAAGACAGCCAAAAGTCCTTCAGCTCATGTCAAAAACCTTTTTGGGTTTTGCAGTTTTGCAGTTAATTGAACAAAAAAAGGGAACATGTAAATATTGCATGCTCGACATCAATAAGGATGCTGTCGTTATAGAAAGAGAGACATATTTCTGTTTAGTTTTCTTTTTCTCACATAGCCTAAACTAAATCCTGCTAAAAATGCTGACAATCCTCATTGCCCCAGCGTATTTCTCATAATGGTTTGCTTATCCTTAGATATAAGTGATGGAACAGCTATTTAAATGTGTCATGTTATAATTTGAAATTCTTAGAATTGGAAAATACTGTAACCCAACGAAATAGTAATGAAAATCCTTCTGAAAACACAAACCCCGAATCTTGCCAATCGGTTGTGAAATACCCCTTATTGGTCTACAGTAAAGGAATAGTTCACGTTCATGTTAATACTAATGCATTTTTTATTGTTGTTGTTTTTTAACCTGGCAGGTGGACCAAGATGTTGTCAGGATGCTGGATGAGGAAACCCTGTCAAAGTACCTTCCTCATTTTGGAGACCGTGTGTTTGCCAAAAATTGGACAGGCTCAGCCTCAGCAGAAGCTGGGAGCAATGCAGATAAGAAAAAGAAACTTATAGAACGCATACGAGCTAAAATGAAACTTCCAAGCTCTGGCCAAGCAACAACAAGCTCCTCAAATCCTCATTGCTCAGGACTTGGTTTGGGAAACAAGAATGCTGCATGAAAAACAAGAAAAATTGAACTGGGTTGGATGAATTTTCAAGATGGTTATTTCAGGCAGGTTAGAAGACCAACTGGTGGGGGCACAAGAGAGATCATTGCCAGGAAAGATGACACTGTGAACAAACTTCTAGGAGATGGGAAGAAAATATTCTTTCCCAAGGGGAAATCGTCAAAAGGAAGAGTTGAGGACTTTGACTTCACACTTTGTGTTATGGGCTCAGAGGAGCCCTTAGATGACACACTCACAGTTGGGGCTTTGTACGATACAACTCATCATAAAATACTCAGGTTGTACATTTGCTTAAAGAAAAGACAAAGTGATGATTCAGATTTGAGTGACTCATCAGCACAAGCCAAGTCACCAGAGAGATCCCAGGCAGCAGAGGCTCCCACCTCATCAGATCTTTCTCCCAAATCTTCCCTTCATACCATGTCACCTGAGTGCTCTTGGAACTCTCTGTCCTCTCTGTCCTCGGATGGGCCTTTGTCTAGCTCCAGCCCTATCATGCATGCATGTGTACCATCAACCTCGATTTCTGATTCTACCTCAACTTCTCAGACATCTGAACCATGTATGGCCCAAACATTTAGTCTATCTCCTGATAATGAAGTTATTTTCCTTGATGATGATGGAAATATTTCCTTGGATATTCTCTGTGACACATTGATTTATCAGCCTCTCCATGCTTCTGAGCAGCAGGCATCAGATAATGACATTGAACTTCAAGTGGATTCCAACCCTGCCTCCAGTACCAGAGATTGCACAATGATCCAGCAAGTAATAGAAATCGAGAATCCTCAACCCATAAACTTGCCCATAAACAGCGAATGTGACAACTCTGCTGATAGTCAGCCTCCATTTGAAGTCATAAATCAGGAAGCAAGTTCAAACCACACCTCAACAACCAGCTCATCTGTCAGTTTCTATGAGAATCCAGAGAACGAGAAGCAGACCATTATTATTCGCACAGTGCATTGTCTGTCTGACATGATTGAGGCATTTTCAGATGAGAATATACTAGATGCCAATATTGGATTTAGGCGTGTGCTGGAAAATGGTGAGTTGGAGACTGGAGTTGGAGGTGGGCTTGTTATGGACTGCCTCACTGATTTCTGGAACCATTTCTATGCATCAAGAACCTCTGGAACCACTTACAAGATCCCCACATTGTATCATGCCTTTCAAGAAAGGGAGTGGAAAGCTGTTGCCCGTATTCTGGCATTTGGATGGCAGAGATTTGAATACTTACCAGTTCAGCTGGCTCCGCCATTTCTTCATGAAGTCCTTTCCATATCTTCAAAAAATTGCAGCCTTATGGAGGTATTTTTCAACTATGTCAGCCCCACTGAGAAGGATGCACTTACAGAGGCTTTGACTGATTTCAAGGGAGCTGATATGGAAGAGCTTCTCACCATTCTGAGCAGTCACAACTGCACCACTCTACCAACAGAACAAAATTTACCAAGATTGTTGGAAGAAATTGCACACAAGGAGTTGGTACAACAGCCATCATTTATAATAAAGTGCTGGAAGCCAGTCCTGGAAACTATTGGAGAGTCTTTGAGTGGTGGAGTGCTGGACAAGATCCTTGCTGATCTTCAACCAAAGGCAAGAAGTATCACAAAAAACATTCAGTTTCCAAACTCAATGTCACCAGTAGAGAGGACCACCTCTCTTCATCTTCTGAGATTTGTCAGAGAAATTGATCAGAGAGAGATTGGACAATTCCTTAGGTTCTGCACAGGGTCTGACCTTTTTCTGTCAAAAACCATCAAGGTTACATTCACCAACATGTCTGAGTTCTCCAGGCGGCCTGTGGCACACACCTGCGCTTGTGGACTGGAACTTGCATGCAACTACAGCACTTATTCAGAATTCAGGTCAGAGTTTCTGTCTGTGTTGCAAAGCGGAATATGGGTGATGGATATGGACTAAACATGCTATGTGAAGTGAAGACCTCAGAATGGTCATGGTTGTGATGTTCTTAAGAAATTGCACTGATCTTTAGCTATGAACCTGCACATGTATAGATTATACCCCTTAACTACAATCAGCCACTGGGTGTCAGTATTTCATGTACATCAGTGTCATGAAGACCATAAATGCTATTTTATGTACAAACATTTCACTAAGGGCTAAGAATTTTCAAAGACTACAACATATTGTTCTTAGAGGAGCAATGTTGTGTTTGTTGTGATTTGTAAATATTGAGTGTGTTTTCACTGCAAAGGTGAAACGGTGGCTCACCTAAAGCCAACAATGTCCGAATAACTTCATAATGTTTCATGCTTGAAGAAACTTTAATTTTCTTTACAGAGATAATGCATTTTGATACATTTTACAGTTTTGCCCAAAAACTTGAAGTTGTTTACAAAAAGGTTAAGAAACTTAAGTTATTTTTGTTGAACCTATATTGTACCAGATAGCAAATTCTAAAGCAAAGTTATGCATTTATGTTTTGAATGCACATGTTGGTCCTTTTTGTTGTTTTAAACTGTTGAATTTTACCCAGAGGTACTGTTAGAGAATTACAGTTTCATGAATATTGCATTATTCCGGAACATGCACTTTAACAGGGAGCAGCAAAGTTTGGTAGCTCTGAGTATTTCTTGTCAAAAATTCTCATTACGAATTACTGAGTTGTTGCAGTGTGATGAGAATAACAGAGGAAATATTTTGTATTGTATTTTTGCAAATCTTTTGCATTAAACTGATCCTCAAATTTAAATATGATGTTAATCTTATTATTTCACAGTCAAATCATATTTGGTGAGAGCATACTGATTTCCAGTGCTGGATAAAACAAGGTGGACCAGAGAGGCTACTTATAGTGCACACCTTTAGTGTATCAGTAAAGTATTTGTTCTTCTTTTGTCTCTATACTCATTTCAAACAATTACTGAGTTTGAAGTACAGATTTTTATTTTACATGAAGTGATTTCCTGGAGCCTGACCTGTCAACATCACCAATTTCCATATATTATTCAAAATGTTCATCCAAGACAACATGGCAGTTTCAATTTTACAAAACATAATTTCAATACTTTAACTACATCAAGCTAATAATACATATGTACTTTAAATGAAGTAGTAAAGTATTTTTACATTGCTGTATTGGTACTTTTACTTATGACTGAATACTTTTAATCACCATTGCTCAGCGGTGACATACTTGGATCTGACTAATCATCTGGCTGTGACAGCTGTGCTCTTATCAAGGGCCTTAGCAGTCTGTATAGTCTGATAGCTTCAACAGCATTATGACCTGGCTCAAGATTATGCTCTTCCATTGTCAAAACACAGAGCTCATAAAGGTCTGAATCACAGGTAATGTCAGTTTTCCAAAGGCAAGCATCCTCTTCTAGAATGATGTCCAGTCTTTCATAGTCCACTGGGTGGAGAGGTAGTCCCGTGCCTGGTAAAGCTCTGGTGCATGATACATGAGGAAAGGTTTTCCGTGATACAAGTCACAACCATTTCCACCTGGCCGGATCCGATGGGTGTTCCACATTCTCACCACGGTGTCTAACTCCTCCTGTAAAATAAAACACAAATTCAAATACGTTTCTCAAAATGGAGATGTCAGCCTGTCAACATCAAGCTATTACCATTGACTAAATGCAAATAATGTTAATTACCGGCAACTCCATTACATTCAAAATTACAAGCAATATTATTGTTTTGCATATTCACATGCATTGTGTGTGTGTGTGTGTGTGTGTGTGTGTGTGTGTGTGTGTGTGTGTGTGTGTGTGTGTGAGAGAGAGAGAGAGAGAGAGAGAGAGAGAGAGAGAGAGAGAATGAGTGACTGTGTGTATCTGTGTGTGTGAGTGAGTGAGAGGGAGAGAGAGAGAGAGAGAGAGAGAGAGAGAATGAGTGAGTGTGTGTATCTGTGTGTGTGAGTGAGAGAGAGAGAGAATGAGTCAGTCAGTTAGAGAAAGAGGGAGAGTTACCTGAATGACATCAAGAAAGCAGAACTGAATGAGTCCCTTGTCTAACATATCCCCATTGAAGTCGCCCACTGACTGGAACTCCTGGAACAAGTCTCTCCAGTATTCTGCATTCTGTCTTCGATAGTTTCCCCACCAGCTTTCAATTCTTTGATTGGCAGTAGTTCTTCCTTGAAGGACACACGGTCCATGAACTGTGCCATTTTCATCCTCACGCAGAAAACACTGGAATCTGTTCACATGCACATTCTCGGTACCGAGATCCGATCTGATTATTTTTGGGCAGCCCCCCCCGCTCACTGACAGCACCGATGAAATAAGCTGCAACAACCTCAGGTTTACTGTTTGTTACGTTCGCTTGCATCCAGATGATATGGCGTGAGAAACCATCAATGCAACCATTAACTCCGATGCCAAAGGGTGTGAGTTTATCGTAAGAGTCCATGTGCCACATGTAGTTTGGTCCCGGAACACTGTAATGCCTTCTTCTGAGTCTCCTAGCTCTTCTCTGTTGTATTCTTTCCGGGTCCAAAACGGATTGCACTGCATACACTAGATTTCTAGTGACCCGCAATCCTGCTGCTCTGCATCTCTCAGTCATCATCCGGTATCCATGGAGACGCCCGGGGACTCGCAGCTGGTCAACTATGTAGTTAATGAGGACATCAAGCTCACTTAGATTGCGCCTCCGATAAAGCTGAAGCCTTGCTAACCTTCTTCTTAGATGACGCACACTAATGTGTACATTATCTGTAATAGCAAGGTATAAAGCTATTTCAGCCTGTGTCAGGCCTTGATTGAAAAGATATGTGATGCGGTGATCGATATACTCCTGCTCCTCTGACATTGCTACAATGAATGATGTTTCCTGCAATGATAGACTACACTATCGTTTTGTTTTCTCGAGATCTCAAATTAATTATCTCGTTATCACGAGAAAACGGGTGAAAAATGATCTCGTTATCACGAGAAAACGGATGAAATAAAATGTATGTTTGCATGGCCGTTTAGGGCTTCCGTAGTAATCCGTGGGTGCAGTCGAATAGTCTTTTTAGAACATGTAGTAATTGGAATAGTGTTGATAAATGTGTGTGGACAGTGATAATAATTGAATGCTTTTTTTTTATTTATTTCAATCATGTTACAAATGTTTGACAAAAACGAAACTAAAACCACAAATGAAAAGTAAATAAAACAACGGTCAAACAGAAAGGAGGAGCTGCTGGACCTGAAGCCGGTCAGTGAACCAGCTGTTGATAAAACCAACATGTGGAGAAGTGGACGATGCGCTTTTTGTAGTCCATTATTGTAGTTTATCCAGCGCAGACGCACGTCAATCGCCGGTGCCGATCATCAGCTGTCAATCATCAGCGGCCGCGTTATAATGACGTAGCTTAGTGAAAGTCCGGTCGGATTCTCTGAGCACCGCGGTCGACTATTCCTAAGTCCTTTTGCGTTCTCCTATCGCCTTTCCTTAACCCCGTGACGTTTTCCCCAGAGGTCAAGGAATAGGAGATAGGAATAGGAGTTAGGACCTTATTTTTTGACTGTTCGACTGCACCCCGTATCCAGCCAGGTCAGGACGGTGATCCTTCTTCTTCTTCTTTGTGGGTTTTTCTTGGCGGTTGGCAACCAGCGTTAAGGTGCATTACCGCCACCTACTATGTTGGAGTGTGAACCAGATTTATCTACCCATTAATCTGCTAAAATCTTCCCATCAATCCTGGTTGTCTCAAATATTTAAATAGTTTTCCTACCTCAGCTTCAAATATATTTTCCAAACTAAAATCTTCTATTCCCATTTCCCTTATTTCCCTTTTTAGTGTTTCTCATCCTTGTGAATATTTTTGACAGTGCATAATGACATGTTTAACTGACTCTTCTGATCCTATACAACCCCAACATAAACCTGTAGGATGTTTCTTTATTAAATGCAATGTTTTATTAAGTCTTGTATGTCCTACCCTCAATCTTGTTAAAATCTTTTCTTCTTCGGTGCTCCTTTTGGTTGTTTTCTTTGTGTTTACTTCTCGCTGTATTGAATAAAGATGTCGTCCTGTAACATCTGTTTCCCATTTGCGTTGCCATTCTTTTATAATGTTTTTCTTAATTATATCTCTTGCTTCTGCTTTGCTAAATGAAATGTTCATTATGTTATTCTACTTTAGTGACTGTTTTGCCAAATCGTCTGCTTTTTCATTGCCTTTAATCCCTCTGTGAGCTGGTATCCACATAAATGCTACTGTTAGATACCTTCTTTCAAATCTATACAGAGTTTCATATATTTCATGCACAATATCCTGTCTACTGTGAGAGTTGAATGTCTGCAATGACATCAATGCAGAGCTTGAATCAGTACAAATAATAACCTTTCTTATGTTTTTCTGTTCTATCCATTGTAAGGCTGTCCAAATTCCCATCATTTCCACTGTATACACTGATGAATGTTGTGATGTTCTTCTTTTAACAGAAACTTGTAATGATGGAATAAAAAACGCAAAGCCTGTGCTTCCTGTATTTGGGTCTTTTGATCCATCTGTGTATACTAGTACATATGTTTGGTATTGCGTTTGTATTCTGTTTTCAGTCAAATTAACAATATTTCCAGGTAATGTACGGATTTTTTCCAACAAAAATAAATCGATTGTCACTGGGGGAAATAACCAAGGTGGTGTAATTGAGATTGCTACTGTAGGAATAAATGTTTTCTGAGTTAAACCTAACTCTGTAGCCACTTTTCTACTGGTCCATGCAAAACACTGCTGTTTAGCCCTTTCACTCTCCCAGCATGGCTGCAGTACCTTTTTAGTTGGGTGTCTGCCCTCACTATGCCCTTGCAGATTTGTCCAGTAGTTTAACCTCAGCTGTTTCCGTCTAATCTGCAGCGGCATCTCCCCCATCTCTACCTTAAGAGCAGACACAGGAGTTGTTTTAAAAGCACCACAACAGTCTCAAAGCCGAGCTTGAATCACCTCCAACTTCTTTAGTGAGGTTTTTGATGCTGAACCATAAGCTATGCAACCACATTCTAAAACCGATCTAATCAAAGCTATATAAATGTTTTTAATAGCAGATCTGGTTGCCCCCCATTCTGACCCTGTTAAACATCTCATTACATTCAAAATCTTTTGACATTTGGTACTTATCTTATCTATATGTTCATTCCATGTTAACTTTTCATCAAACCACATGCCTAAAAACTTAAAGACTTTCACTTGTTCTATTCTTTGTCCATACATCTTTATCTGTGCGTTTACCCGTCTTTTTCTGGTGAAAATGACTGTTTTTGTTTTTTCCACTGAAAACTTGAATCCCCATGAATATGACCACTTTTCAACCATATTAACTGCCTCTTGCATTTTCCCTATAATATGACTACTATTTCTTCCCCTTTTCCACAGTGCCCCGTCATCAGCGAATAATGACCGCCCAATGTCATCCTGAACAAGAGAAAAAACATAATTTATCATTATTGAAAAGAGTATTGGACTAATTATACTGCCCTGTGGAGTACCATTTTCTATTGTCTATTTTCTTGATAAGGCTGTTCCAATTCTAACTTGTATAGTTCTATCAAATAAAAAAATCTTTAATCCAATTATATGTTCTACCTACTATTCCTATATTATTTAATTTAATCATTAACCCCTCCTTCCAAACCATATCATATGCCTTCTCTACATCAAAGAAAACTGCCATCACAGACTCCTTATTCATTTGTGCTTTCCTAATGTCTGTTTATAAGCACACGACAGGATCCATTGTTCCTCTG
This sequence comes from Eutrigla gurnardus, assembly GCF_963514095.1. Lineage (NCBI taxonomy): Eukaryota > Metazoa > Chordata > Actinopteri > Perciformes > Triglidae > Eutrigla > Eutrigla gurnardus. The sequence goes on from NC_139915.1 coordinate 18,781,800, forward strand.
CCCCTCCTAAAACCACTTTAATGCGGTGAAATAATTCCTCTGCTTTCTACATAAAATAGTCTTTCTGTAATCATTCTTTCCATTATTTTGCCTATATTGGATGTCAATGCTATTGGCCTGTAGTTACTAGGATTTAATGCATCCTTTCCTGGTTTCCTGATTGGAATTATGACTGCTTCTTTCCAGCTATCTGGTAACGTTCCCTCATACCTTATTATAGAAGCCCAACAACTTCCTATATGTTAGAAATGCTTTAACATGACATAGCAAATTTCATCTTTCCCAGGTCCTGCTTTTCCTATTGCCCTTTTCATTTCATCCAATGTAAAAGGAGCATCCATAGTAGTATTAGACTCGCTTCTTCTTTCCAGCGTTCCCGGATGAGCTAAAGTGGTCTTTAGCTTTTCTCTTTAGCTTGACTCCAAATAACGTCATCTACACAAATACAACAGCGACTGTGTTGTTTGGACCACAGACGATCTCTGGTTCCTCCACATAGTCTGGTTTGGTGTCTGGACTAATAAACTACTATCAGAGCTCTGGGTGAACACAGAGAACACACATATTTTTCAGGAAGAGAATCTCAATGCTGATAGGCTTTTGCAACACCATCACGCACATTTCTTGCTCAAGTTAAAATATTTCAAATACACAAATTACGTGAATTCATCACGTATTTCACCTATTCAATTAATTTGCGCTGGAGAAATTGCTCTGTGTTTGGTGTGAACACAGAATAACATAATAAATAATAAAAATAATTGACATTTACTGCGCAGCCAGAAACATCATTGAAGGTAAAGCTCTCTCTCTCTGCACCAGAGCCTACACATAGGGAATAGGGCTCACTACCAGGATCTGTTTTCCTGTCTCTTATGCTTGAAAATGTAGTTTGACATGCAATATTTGGTTAACTTTAGTTTAAAGTTTATAATGTGGTTTGTAAATGTTATACCATATTATGATTTACGAGTATATATATTTTGTTTCTTTCCATGCTGAGATTAACTCAACCTTACTCATCTAATGGCAGATAGTAGACAGGCTCTACTTCCATACTGTACTGTGTGGATGAAGTGGACCACACCTCAGAGGCTAAGAAACCTCCTCAGTAAACAGCCCAAGATCAGGAAACCCTCTCTGTTCTTCCTGGTCCTGGTTGACTCTGATTCACTTTTATCTATGTAGACACTGAAGGAGTCACATGACTCACAGTATTAACGACCCTACAAGAAGTTAGATACCTAAACTCACCACAAGTTGGAAGTGAAGAAAAAAAAAAAAAAAGTGTCCAGTTGCCTATAAAGGTTACTTTATCTTATCTTATAGAGGCAACATGAAGGAGAGAGAAATGTTGAGGCATGACGTCACACTCTTTGAATGTGACTGCTGGTTCACATTAACTCTCTCTCTCTCTCTCTCTCTCTCTCTCTCTCTCTCTCTCTCTCTCTCTCTCTCTCTCTCTCTCTCTCTCTCTGTCACACACACACAACACACACACACACACACAACACACACACACACACACACACACACACACACACACACACACACACACACACACACACACAATAGTTGTCTGGCTAAACATGAGAAGCAGGGAGGAGGAGGAGTTTACAGGATATAGTAGATTGGGATTTGGAGCCACAGTAAGATAAAACAACTTCAACATGTATCTTTTGAATACAATTTCAAATGTTAACATGGTGTTCCTCCTTCTAATGTTTAACTGGTGCTATTGTCATGAGTGAAGAAATGTAGAAATAAAAAATAAGGAGAAATTCATTAAAAAGGGAAAGCTGAAGTTAACATTAACAGAAAATAATAAAATGGGAAATAATTACATATGAAAATAAATGAATCCTTAAAATAAGAAACTAGTCGGTACCAGGATTTAAGGTTACTCACACTAACAACAGGTCTCTCTGTGTGTTGGGTACCAGGATGTAACGTTACTCACACTAACAACAGATCTTTTTGTGTTCGGTACCAGGATGTAACGTTACTCACACTAACAACAGGTCTCTCTGTGTGTTCGGTACCAGAGGGGTATTCCATCAAACTCGCTAATTAAAGCGGCGCTTACCTGGTTAAGCCTGGTTAGAAATAACGCCAACTTCCACTTGCGGCTAAACCCGTTCCATTAACGCATTTCAGCCGCGCCTTGTTGAGGCTAATTCAAGCCAGGCTAACGTTGTCGTGTGAAGCCAGCCCAGAATCGTGAATGTCGAATCATCGAGAAAATGGCAGAAAAGACCAGAGCAAAAATTATTGATGGAACTGTATGAGGAGTACAAATCCATCATAACCAATAAAGGGAATACTGTAGTGATAAATAAAAATCGCGAGGCTGCTTGGGCAAGAATTGCCGAGCGATTAAATACGGAAGTACCGTTAAGAGTAACATGCTCTAATATAACACTGACTACGTTTTCTCTAATGTGAGGATAGTGTAGAGGTAACGCGCCGACTGTACATGCGGCCGCCCACTGTTCAATTCCCGTCCATAGTCGTCTCTTTTTCTTTCTTTGGCCGGAACTCTCTCTCTCTCTCTCTTTCTCTTTTTTTTTTTAGATAGGCCTAGTGAATGCATCTACATTGACCAACTCATTTATCGCAACAATTTAATGAATACATTCAATGAACCTATTAATGAACTCACCTGAAAGGAATTTATGTGGCTGAAAATTGCATGCAGCAATGCCTTTGTCATTGGGATCTATAACATGCTATTATATCTATCATGTTTTTGCAAGTTATATTTGGGCTCTGGGGAAATTGTATGACATATTTATCATAGTTAAAGTAAAATGTTGGTCTAATTCTCTGATCTACAGAGAATTATGCAATCAAAAAAAATTTATTTGTAAGACGTCCTGGCCGGGATGTGAACACGGACTGCCTGCACCTGGGGGCAGGTGCACCACCACTCACCCAACTGGGAGACTAGCACAACAAGTCCTCCAACTCATACGACCACAGTTGTCGTTGGTCCATGCACTCGAATACGACCTCTGGGAGCGTATTGCGGAGATTCTTCCGCAACGATAGTAGTGGTTAAGGTTAGGGTTAGGTCGACGTGTGGAGGCGGTCTCTGCCGATGATGCACGCGCGGGGGGGGGGGGGTAGCGCGGGGGGCGCGGGACTTGGCGGAACCTTCTGCTGGTACAGTTGTTTCCGACAGACGGACTTCTCTGAAACCCCCGCTAAAGTAAGCCTGATGTTTAGCCTGCCCCGGAGCAGGCTAGTTTGGTCGGATAAATTCCCATGGTTACTTAGCGGAGAGTCCCTCAAGTCACGTTGATGGAACGCAACTCTCGCTAAAGGTAGCGAGGCTTATCGAAATTAGCCCGGCTTTGCACTTAGCGAGTTTGATGGAATACCCCTCAGGATGTAACGTTACTCATATCTCTTATATTGACAAACATCCATCTATCCATTGTCTACCGCTTATCCTGTATTCAGGGTCGCGGGGGGGCTGGAGCCGATCACAGCTGTCATTGGGCGAAGGCAGGGTACACCCTGGACAGGTCGCCAGTCTATCGCAGGGCCAACATGTAAAGAAAGAAACCCCATTCACGCTCACATTCACACCTACGGGCAATTTAGAGTCATCAATCAACCTATCCCCATCCTGAATGTCTTTGGACTGTGGGAGGAAGCCGGAGAACCCGGAGAGAACCCACGCTTACACGGGGAGAACATGCAAACTCCACACAGAAGGACCCGGGCCCGACCCGGGAATCGAACCCGGGACTGACAAACATCAGATGTGTAATTTATTGTACAATCAAACAGGATCAACCACTGAGGCTGGACATGACGCCTAAACACGATTCGTTCAGAGCCAGCGTGGGTGAAAGGAGATCAGCAAGAGGGTGCAAGCAGGACCAGCTCTCCCCCGGGGCAGACAGCGACTTTTACCGACTTTTCCTCCGTGCATCCACACCCCGCTGTCCCCCGTGGAGCTCCACTTCTCCTGAGCTTTATTATCCGCCCGTAGTGTATCCATTCCGGACACGACCTCTTGCATTTTACAGTCAGTGTTGAAGAGCAATATAAGAACTTTTAGTAGCATTCCTTTGTGTTTGTTGTGTGTCTAGTTGTTGTTGCTGGCTGCATCCGCAAAGGGATCTCCCCTACTCAGTTTTAAACATGCTGATCAATGATGTTTGTAGTAGTATCATATACAGCACCAATGTTTATTAAAATAAATACTTTGAATCAAGTATTTTTATTGTCTTTATTGTTAGTTAGCACATGCCCAAAAACCTCAAGGTAAATTGAAAAGCTGGTAGCTAAAGTCAAGTCAAGTCAAGTCAAGTCAAGTCACCTTTATTTATATAGCACCTTTTAGGGATGTCCCGATCCGATATTTGTCCCGCCGATATTAGCAAAAAATGCATATCACTATCGGATTCGCCTGCACGGGAAAATCCCGATCCAGTTTTTCAAAACTCCGGTCAGTGTTTTCCAGCACACCGATGTAGTAATCCATTCCAGTTTTTTCCCGTTTTTCCCCAAAATCCGGTTCGCGTTTTCCAGCACACCTAGCGAACACCTCGCGACCTGTCCAGCATCCCCTAAACAACAAGACGGACTTGTCTGTGCATGTCCAGTGTTTCCCCTACCATTGTACAGGCCATAAAATCAATATGCCAAAAATAAGCCACCTATCAATTCATTCATAAATCAATAAACATTTACATTAGGAGCGCCTCCGCGCACATGCGCTGATGCAGGTCGAGTGTTGTCGATAAATATATGCACTCCTTCAAAACAACATCAAGCCATATTGTGTGTGTAGTATTAGGACGTGATGACGTGTGAACGGGCTAAAGCCCGTTTGGGCTGGAGCAGTGTGAATGCAAAGCAAGGGACCCCCTGTGGGGGGAGGATTGTTTTTGAGAAACTGTGGAACTCTGAGTTATTTTACCTATTTCTACCTGAATTTCTATTAACTATTAAGCTGATGAGTAAACCCATAACTTATATTTTACTTGATAAAATAAGACAATATATGCACTCATATGTCATTGTAGTGTTTTACAGTATCTGTAGCTATTAATGTGATGCTCATCATTTTCCAGCCATATTTTTCCGGCCCCTAATTTTGGATCATTTCCATCAACCGGCACCTTAATAAGTCACTGTCTCCTTGTGATCTTGAGTACACTCTGGTTGAACAAAAATGTTGAATGCAAATATGATAATTGCAGAATTGCAGACTGCTTGCTGTGCCACCTGACTTAATCCAACTGCACCAATACACCATCCCACGCATCTCGTCTGTTTAGGGTTTTTTCGGTGCAGTACCACCGGGCCTGAAAAAAATTGTAGGGGAAACACTGATGTCCCACTAAGAATTTAAAGTTATCGATAAAAATGTCAGATTTATTTAACCCTGTTAAGAATAAACAGGTCAGCTTTCATTACCAACCATTGTGGATTATTCAAACTAACCTAATTAAGTTGGCTAGTTGTTCTTAAGAGTAAAACCCTTTTCAACATGAGTCTGACAACAAAATAACTAAATATCTTTCATCTTTAATACATGCTTGGATCGGCCGGTATCGGTATCGGCCGATACTAAAAGCTACAATATCGGTATCGGATCGGAAGTGCAAAAAGCTGGATCGGGACATCCCTACCTTTCATATATAAAAATGCAGCCGAAAGTGCTTTACATTAAAATAAAATAAAACAAACCCTTTTAACATCCCCACTCCCCGCACCCTCATTCATGTAACACACACACACACACACGCTACACCATACCCCCCCCCCCCCCGCAAGATAAAATGGAATATGACTGAGCACTGATAGACCAAGTGAGGAAACACCATCCTAAGGGAGCCCGCCCCCCCGAGAGCCGCCCAAGCCCTACAGGGGACGCCGCTACAGAGACCACCCCGACCCAGACAGATAGGGACCCATACCACGGCCATAAAGCCCTGGGGCATGGCTCCCCAACTATCCAGGCCAGGCCAACCCCCAGGACGGCACTCCCGCAGGCAGGCCAGACAGAGCTCCCGGAGTGGAGGGCCCCCATGAGGAGAACAATGGAGCTGAAAACTAAGAGACAATAAATAAATTAGATAATAAAAGAAATGAAAACAACATAAATGAATGTTAATATGAATTACTGAAAGTAAAAAACAAAAAAACAAAAAGTAAAACAAAATAAATGAGTAAATAAATAATAAAACCTTTAAGAGAAAATTAAAAGACAACGTAAAATGACAGGATAAGTGAGTAATACTAAAAGAATAAAAAGACTTAGTTGAAAGCTAAATTAAAAAGGTGAGTCTTGAGTTTGCGTTTAAAAGCATCAACAGAGAACATCCTGAGGCCCTCCGGCAGGCTGTTCCATAGGCGAGGGCCGTAATGATAAAATGAGGCTTCACCAAAGGTTTTGGTTCTAACATTGGGAACAGATAAAAGACCAGTACCGGAGGACCTCAGCGTCCGCGAGGGCCAATACGGTAAAAGCAGGTCAGACAGATAAGAAGGCCCGAGGCCGTTAAGACACTTAAAAACTAGTAAAAGAACCTTAAAATTGATCCTGAAGCGCACAGGGAGCCAATGCAGCAATTCTAAAACTGGTGTAATGTGAGCCCGCCTTCTGGTCTTCGTCAGCACGCGTGCAGCCGATTTCTGGAGCAGCTGAAGGTGTGAAATGCTCTTTTTCGGGAGACCAGAGAGCAGGGCATTACAGTAATCTAACCGGCTAGAGATAAAAGCATGCATTAGCACCTCTGTGCTGGCCAGAGAGAGAAACGGGCGAACTCTGGCTATATTCTTAAGATGGTAAAAACCAATCTTTGTAGTATTTCTGATATGAGGAATAAAATCAAGCTCAGAGTCGAAAAGAACGCCCAGGTTTTTTACGCACTGTGAATGTTTAAAAGCATTTAGTTTTGGTAAAAGTTTCTCTCTCTTGCCTTCAGGACCAATAATTAAAACCTCTGTTTTGTCCTGGTTGAGCTGCAGGAAGTTCTCTGCCATCCATGACTTTATATCTAAAATACAATTTAAAAGGGAATCAATAGGTCCCGTGTCATCAGGAGACACAGCAATGTAGAGCTGTGTATCATCAGCGTAGGTGTGGAAATTGATGCCATGCCTCCTGATGACGTCCCCAAGGGGGAGCATATATAAATTAAAAAGTAGTGGACCTAAAATTGACCCTCGGGCACCCCACACTTAAGTTCATGCATTCCTGAGGAACATGTATCCATTCTTACAAGAAAGTGACGACCTGTGAGGTAGGAATAAAACCAGTTAAGAACAGTACCAGAGAGGCCCACCAGGTGTCTAAGTCTATTTAACAAAATGTGGTGATCTACTGTATCAGCGCTTAGATCCAGTAGCAGCAGGACTGACAGTTTCTGAGAGTCACTGTTACACCTGAGGTCATTAACAATCTTCACAAGGGCTGTCTCGGTACTGTGGTTCATCCTAAAACCAGATTGACACTGTTCTAAAATGTTGTTGTTGTTTAAAAAATAATTTAATTGGATAAAAACCAGCTTTTCTAAAACTTTACTTAAAAAGGGTAAGTTGGATACAGGTCGGTAGTTGGCGAAGATGTCAGGATCCAAATTGCTCTTCTTCAGAAGGGGCTTCACCACTGCCGTTTTAAAAGCAGTGGGGAAGACACCCGTCTGGAGAAAGCAATTCACAAGATTTAAAAGTTCAAACTCAAAGAACGCATAAAATTGTTTTAAGAGTGATGTGGGGATTGGGTTGTTGGGTTTACTCGGGAGAAAACTCTACCAAGGGTTTCTGCATCAACCAGGACAAAATGCTCCATTGTCTCCTCAGATAAAAGTGATGGTTCAGGTCTGTTAAAAGCAACAATGTTATGTTCTAAAAGAGTGGACCTAATGCCAACGATTTTACCCCTGAAGTGGTCTGCAAATTCCTCACATAGATTGTTTGTTGGGACTATGGAGGATTTCTTAAAATCACTATTAATTAAACGAGCGATTGTGGAGAAGAGGAATTTATGGTCGTTCTTTTTATCTGAGATGAGTTGTGAAAAATGGAAAGTTCTTGCCTGTTTTACTGCTTTATTGTAGGTTTTGAGTTTGTCCCGGAATATTTCGTGATGAACTGTTAAGGCTGAGTTATGCTTCCGCGTCGAAACAACGCAAGGGGGCTTGCGGACCCCTTACGTCCTTGCGGACCCCCCTTACATCCAACGCAAGGGCCTGACGTGTACCTCCCAAAAATCCTAGACGCGCGTTGAGGCGACGCAACACCAACGCAACACCAACGCAGCGGCATTGGCTGTGATTGGTCCGCTAACTACATCCGCTGGGGACCGCTTTCCGGTTTCCACTCATAAACACCGCCATTTAAACTTTTAAAAGGCTACTTTTATTGTTTGCACCTCGTTTTATTGTTTGCACCTTGTCGCTTTTGCACAAAGAAATAAAACACCAAGGTCTGAAAAATAGTGGATGTTTAAAGCCGGAAAGTAAACAAATAGGCTATAACCAGGCTAACGACGATATACGTCAAGAGTCTCGGTCGGTCGGTCAGTCTTTACAAAAAACATAGCGCCCTTTACCGGTGTGGCATTGAATTGCATTTCGACACGTAAACCCAACGCAGAACCATCACGGTCTCCAAGCAACTGCGTGGCCGTTGCGTAGCCATTGCGTGATCACTACGCGGAAGCATAATCCAGCCTTTAGTTTTGACTGCCTCCATTTTCTTTCAGCGCTCCTGCAATTTCTTTTCAGTTGTTTTATTTCAGTCGTTATCCAAGGTGGTGTAGGTTTGGTTGACATTGTTTTTGTGGAAAGTGGAGCCACTGAATCTAGGGCTGACATGAGTTTACTGTTAAAATTGTCAACAATAAAATCGCAGGATGCAGGTAAAATGTCAGCAGTGCTATTCTGTAAAATTCATGAGAGCTGTTGAGTAATTGTGTGATTTATTATCCGACTAATCATTTTAATAATCAATGACTAGTTTTGATAATCATTAGTTGCAGCCCTAATGTGACTTTACTTAACGAACGTTTAATTTACATGGTTTTCCACGCTACCATATTAAAGTGAAAACATACTCTTAACCCGTCTTAGTTAATCATTAGGTAATGATCTGTAAATATGTTGTGACTTGCTAGCGGGAGACATAACTATTAATTAATTGTTAAGTAACTTTTGGTTGTGGTTATATCGTTTGATACTGCCTGAAAGGCCATACATAAACACGTATGCTTGATTAAAGTGGGAAAGTTGCACAGTATGTCATAATATTTGAACTGCAAACAAATATACATGCATCAGAACCTGAGCAATATCTTTCACTACTACTGGAAGCGAAAGCTACTTGCCCACATGCCTTTCAATTCTGGACTGCAAAGAATCCTGCAGAAATGTTCCTATCCCCAAAAACAGGACTTTAGGTACATTAATAAACAGATACCACTTCAAATATTACTGTGGAATAGAGGTTGCTGACATTAGTTTTCAGTTGTGGTAATTCATTAAGCAATTCATAGTATGAATACATTTTAAGAAACATGTCTGAGTTAATATATGATGTATGACTTTGGTTATAGATTCTCATGAATATTCTCATTACATGAGTTCTTCATTAACTCAGGTTGAACTGGGCATTAGTTAATCATCAATAAATGCTGATTAGTGTCGACTTAAAGGAGAAATCCGGTCATTTTTGACCCCATTGTCATTGTCCCCAACTATTCAGAAGCAAAAAAACAGACAAAAATTTACTTGACCTAGCCCGAGATTTGTACCTGCCTGGCAGCCTTCCAGAATGGCTCCAATGCTAACCCATAGGGGCATGTTTTATCTGTTTTTTGGGGTTTCAGAAAATAATTCCAAGACCTATGCAATTCCAAGACCTCCAGAGTGAGGACGTCAGACGGGAACTTGCGCAAGACTTGCATTGTTTTGGCTATGGGCTGCTGTTTAGCTGTAAGCAATCGTTGCTATGTTGTAACATAGTCATACATATGGACATAACAGCTTCATGGGTTTGTTATGGACATGACGACTGCACTGCTCGATCGTTTCTTTATGGATACAAAAATCAAACTACGAGGAAAACGTTTTCGTTTTCTAATGTGAGTGGGAGGGATGAGCGCACGCCCCCGGCACTCTACTACTAATGTCTACGGGGTGATTTGAGGTGAGTAACTCCATGCAAAAACACATATTTATGTTGTTTCGCCACACTATTTTAGCTAAACGACCGCTGTCGTGTCTCGTAAGGAACCAACCTGTGTTGCATAGTTCTTGGAATTATTTTCTGTATCATATGTTTAATTCATGGCGCAATTCAAACAAGATCAAAACAAAATGTGTCATCCAGTGTCCACCTGACTTTGAGACCAGAGGAAGTTTGTGTGCTCCCCCCCCCGGTGGAAACAGGATGTGTGAACACAAGAGAACTCACACACAATTTCCCACTGCGAGGGATGATGAAGTGAAAACTGTGGCTGAGGCCAGTGTAAATATTTGTGTTTGTGTGAGAGGACAATAGTGAGCAGGGTGGGGCCGGGACAGGAAATGAAGTGTTAACAATGTGTTCACCTTCTGCTCATCATGACCAAGCTCTCCAACTACTAAAAAAAGATCCTGAAAGCATTGTGGCCAAAAGGTCAGTGTGTAGGTGTTCCCCTGCAGGCAGAACCAAAAGAAAAAGAGGGTCTCAACAAGGTAGTCAGTCCTGGACTGAGACCGGAGCCAAAGGAGGGCTGGGCCTGGAATTAAAAATGGATTTGACCGAGAGCCAAGTTTCCACATTCTGCGGATGAATGTGAACGGAGGCTGTTTTCAGTAAAACAGAGCTGATATCAAAGCTGGAGTACAACTTTTTAGTTTCCATCACCTGCAATAACAGCAGAGGATCACTTCAGGTCGAAACTACATGTCAAAGTATTTGGCTTTAGGTGATGTTTTATCTTAATATCTATTCCTTTTCACCCATTCAAAAATACAGAGCCAATGAATATGTAAATGTATTTTATTTAAAACAAACCAAGACCAAGACTTTGCTTATGCCCCGAACCACACACAGGGGAATTTCTAAATTGTGTGAGGTCCCCATGTAATACAAGGGCTATATCTCTTAATTGACCATAATGTACTAAATGAACATCTTGCTGGATTGAAGAAGACTTTCAATTAGAGATTGAGACCATAAATTCTACCCCTGCCAGCTCCTCGCGAAGGATAGTCCGTAAGTGTCGATTACCGAACGCAGCTCTTGTGTTCCCGTGTGAGATCTCGCGTGACATGTATGTGCTTCAGATAAGGCTGCTGTCTTGAACTGATTGGAAGTGTATACAAACTATCCCGACGTTTTTACCCACCGTTATTAACTTATATTTGGCCAAACTGCCACTAATTTAAAAGTATACTCGTTTTATTCTGGGCGAAATCTTCAGTGGTCTCCCTCGTTTTGCATTGCGTTCGGTAATCGACACTTACGGACTATCCTTCGCGAGGAGCTGGCAGGGGTAGAATTGGTGAGTGTTCTTAACTGTCTTCTGTTATAAACGTCGGGTTCATGAACTGAGTTGTTGATGCTTCGTTTTATGTGTAGACACCCAGAGCAAGCTGCTGACGAGGTTTGGCGCTGTTTTGAGCAATGTTAGTGGTTTAAAATGCGATTTTGAAAGCGTGTGGCTGTTGGCCCCATGCTAACCCTGTTTGCGATTTTGGACTCTAGCTTCCGCCCGTGCTAGCTCTGAACTGCGTGATGAGCGAAAATTACTTCCTCCACGGCTTAGTTGATATATTTTCATGCAGAAAATAGCTTTATTTTCAATTTCCGCCAAACTTACACTTTAAGGCGGGTCCACACCGCACCGACTGCCCGACTCGCGTCGGTAAATGAAGTCGGGCTACTTAATATGGCCGACTCGAATGGCGGATTACACATTTGAATCGGCTGAAATGAACGCCGACGTGGGCCGATTCGAGCGACCACACCAAGGAGACTCATGTCACGGACGCCGACTCTCTCAAAGACGCCGATTTTCGGTCCGGTGTGGACCCGCCTTTACATTTACATTTAGCAACGCTTTTGTCCAAAGTTACTTACAATTAGTACATTTGTCGAAAGAAAGAAACCACAACATATCATTGCCAATAAAGTAAGAGCGAAAAAGTAGAAAAAAGTGGGTGGGGGGGGGAGTGGGTCATGCAGAATATGTTTTCAATGTCTCTATAGACTTTAGAAAAAAATATCAAATGGTGATCTCCAGACTCTCATCTGGTACAAACTGATATTGTTAAACTCATCAGCTGTTCTCCCCAGGAATATGTAAATCATTATTATTAAAGTATTTGAACAATCACAGTTAATTGTGGGAGTCTAGTATATGAGGCTCCACCATGAGCACACATTTCCATATTATTGTGATTTTATGAATCAGATAGATCTTTTGTGTGCACGTAAACTCTTCTTGTGGATCCTACACACAGTTGTATAAAAGTGGGCTGCAGTCTTTTGAAGTGAATCTAGTCGGCCTAACTCTATGCCTGTGGATTGTGAGGAAATGTTGAAACATGCACAGGTAATTCAATCAAGCTCATCTAGTGGACAATTTCAAACTTGAGCATCCAGGTCAACAAGGACAAACATCTAAGGCCGAACAGCATCGATCAGACCAACATCCTATCAGGTTACATTCTGCTGGTCATGTGATCCAAGCATATGGAGGACATATCTTGTCTTGAGCTGAGCTGAAGAAATCCAATTTGAATTATTAAATCAGAATAGTACCAACATCTAGACATTAGTCAGTGTTTTGAAGACAATATTAGGCTGTGGCTTGAATGAAAAGACCTGGCTTGTAAAAAGCCTGTCAGAAACGGTAAATAAAGTCAGTTTTCTTTTTAACTATGGGCTCTGTGCATGTGTGTGAAATGACAACCAGCCCTACTGCTGCCCATGATTAAGACCATAGTGGGAATAAAAATAAATACAAATAATTTAGCTTTAACTCATAAATACATAACATGGCTGAGCTCGCTTAGTAGACAAGTCATGAACGGCCACTGTCATGTAATCAGCCAATCAAATAAATAATGCAGCCAGGATCAGTTCGCTCATCTCAGGTTACTTCAACACACCTGGAAAACGTATAGATGTTAGCCTGCCTGGCCAAAAGAATGCCAAACTTCAAATAAACTCACATGAAAACACTTTCACACGGGTAAAGTTAAACAGAATACTCCAGAAGTTTATCTATCCAAGCTTGATACAGACTGGATCCGGACCAGGCCAGCATGCGTCTGGTATCATCCGTCTCCTTGGAGACGGCTGTCGTCAGCGCTGCTGGCATGGCAGCTCCCCGGGGGAAAAGGATAGACAAGTGTTTCCCTCCTGCAGCAGGAAATGGGCGAAACCTTGCCTGAAATGACTGCATGACTGCAGCATTTTGTTGTGTGAAGGAAACCACTCCTGATAGCACCAGCTATAGGTTTCCTGTTGTGGGCCAACAGTTTTCACCTTGTGCTGTCGAATGACAAATGCAGAGAGCCTTTCAGCTTTGTATCATGACACGCAAAGGCCGATGCAACTATTTAACGTTGTTATATAGTTCAGTGGAGCTGTGTAATGGAGGAGGAAGCGTTAACCAGTATCATTCTGTGACAGGAGGATTATATAGCAGTTTCCTCTCAGTCCGGAGCCATGATGTTTTTTAAAGGGAACTCTGTCAACGTGTCAGTGTAAAACACTGCTGATTAGTGACTGAACTGGAAAAAACATATTGATCTCGAGGGACACAGTTCATAGTTAAAAGCTCCAGGAATGTAATGAGCCTCTCTATACGTAGTTCATGTCATGTGCACATACTGTAACTACCATTTTACCACAGGTTAATTAATACTGCTCAGGGATGGGAACATTCCTCTCGTCCCACAACATGTGAAGGCAGCATTAGAGTTCCCATTACACGCAGCAGCATCCAACGCTCTCCTGTCCGCCCCCCTTCAGTTCAACCCAGGTCTCCCCGTCATCTGGAGTAAAGCCGTCATGTGGTCCTTGCCCTGAACCCAAATCCTCTTTTAATGAAACGTATTATGGAGGGATGTCCTGCATGCAGCAGTTCAACTTGGATCTGAGATTAATCCTTTTTTTTTTTTATAACAGTGCAGGTGTAACGCTGATATGACCATGTCTGAGCTGCATTTTGGAATGAGACAGCCTCGTAGCAGCCGCTGTGAGGCGTTCGCTCTTCACATCCAGCCTCTGACGGCCACTGGATCAGGACACAGCGCTGCTATGGTTTGCTCTTTCAACTTTGTCCAAGTGACGTCCTCTTCTTCTGCACTGTGTGATGGTACCTGACATATCTCCGGCTCGTTTGGATTCATCTGCTTGAGAAAGAGACAGAATAAGTAAAACACGAAAATATTCATGTGATGATGAGTGACCTGTAATCCTGTTCTCCCTGTTCCACAGGGAGGTCAAAGGTCCGGGTCCATGCTCCTGGAGCTGGTCTGGATCCAGTGTGTTGCTCAACGACTCTTTAGCTGGGTGTTTTCTGAGATGACCCTGAGGGCTATTGCACAAAGCCTAGATAGGGGATTAAGCTGGGAAGTTAGCTGTGATCCAGTTGCAGGAAAGCATGTCTCATATGTGAAGGCATAAGTTACCATAGAGATTTATCCTGTGGGGCTAGCCACAGGATAAATTCAGTCTATATTCATACATTTTCATAGTTCTAATTGTGTTCAGCTGTTCATATTGTGCATCAAAGGTAAAGCCGTAGACGATGGATGGATGGTATAGTTTGATGCCAATACTTTTGTACTTTTTACTTAAGTAAAAGTTTGAATGCAGGGTATTTCTACTGGTATTAGTACTTCTTCCACCACAGGACTTGAGTATTTACATTTCCGATTCCAACAAATACAATCAGAATTCCTTTATTGTCCCTCAACTGGGAAATTTGTTTGCCACAGCAGCCAAAGGACAGTATGTTACAAAAAACACAATAGTAATAATAACAATAGCTAAAATTAACAATATAAATTAAAATAATTTAAAAAATAGAGTAGAAATAGAGTAGACTTGTTATATACATATAAACATGATGTTGTACAAAATTACCAGCAGTGAATTTTGTTTGTATTTACAATTTACAATAAAGTATAGAGTGCAGAATGAGGTCTATTGGGAGCAGTGCTTATTGTAGAGTCTGACAGCAGCAGGAAGGAAGGACCTGCGATACCTCTCTTTCACACACTTGGGGTGTATCAGTCTATCACTGAAGGAGCTGACTAGTGCGGTGATAGTGACCTGCAGGGGGTGGGACTCCTTCACCAGCAGCGATGACAGCTTGTCCATCATCCTGCTCTCTCCCACCACCTGCACTGGGTCAAGAGGGCATCCCAGGATGGAGCTGGCCTTCTTGATAAGTTTGTCAAGTCTCTTCCTGTCTGCTGCCGAGATGCTGCTGCTCCAGCAGACTACAACATAGAAAATGGCTGATGCCACCACAGAGTCATTGAAAAGTTGTCAGGAGTGCCCCCTGCACTCCAAAGGACCTGAGCTTCCTCAGCAGATGGAGTCTGCTCTGACCTTTCTTGTATGTTGCTGCAGTGTGATGAGACCAGTCCAGTTTATTGTTCAGGTGAACTCCCAGGTACTTGTAAGATGTCACCATCTCAATGTCCGTTCCGAGGATGTTCACCTGTGTGCAGGGTTGTTTGCGCCTGCGGAAATCCACCACCAGCTCTTTGGTCTTCCCGGCGTTGAGCTGGAGATGGTTCCGCTGGCACCAGTTCACAAAGTCTTTAATAAGTTCTCTGTAGGCTCTGTCGTCCCCGTCCCGGATGAGGCCGACGATAGCAGAGTCGTCAGAGAACTTTTGTAGATGGCTGTGAGGTGTTTGGTGTGAGAATTCTGCAGTGTACAGTGTGAACATAAAAGGGGCCAGGACTGTTCCCTGTGGGGCCCCCGTACTGCAGACGACTGTGTCCGACACACAGTCCCGAGTCCTCACATACTGTGGCCGGTTGGTGAGGTAATCCAGGATCCAGGTCGTGAGGTGTTGATCCACCCCCGCAAGCTCCAGCTTGTCCCCCAAAAGTACAGGCTGTATGGTGTTGAAAGCACTGGAGAAATCAAAGAACATGATCCTCACAGTGCTTCCAGGCTTCTCCAGGTGGGACAGTGATCTGTCCAGGAGGAAGATGATGGCGTCGTCCACTCCGATGCCAGGCTGGTAGGCAAACTGGAGTGGGTCCATAAAAGGACCCACCAGAGGGCGGAGATGGACGAGGACCAGCCGTCAATCAACAATAAAATGTAACAATAGAATTTTCCTGCATGAATATTTAATTTCACATGTACTTAAGTCAAATTTTGAATGCAGGGTATTTCTATAATGTTGTATTAGTACTTTCTGATCTGAGTATTTCATCCAGCACTGTACTGAAATTAATTTGAGCACTTCCATTTTATACCTTATACTTCTAGTCGTCTACATTACGAGGGAAATATTTTGTTTTACTGCAATTTTACACTTTAATATTGCACTTTAGTTACTTTATTAATAAGGACTTTACACATAATATATAAAATGTGCCATGTTATTAAATATAAAATGCTACATTAATACAGAGTCGTTGATGCATCAGTGATGATAACGGATTGTATCTCTGCTGGAAATACATGATTCATAAGTTATACATCAGTTAGAAGTCATTCACAAGAAAGTTGGTTACCAGGTTGTGAAAAAATCCATTTGGTTCCTCAAACATTCTCAATGAACTAAAGGGCAAAACATTTTTTCTCAGTGCCAACTTATAATTGATCTACAAAGCATTACTTTACTTTCTACAGGGTCCTTGATCAGAAAGAGTCTGTATTGCGTTGAAAGCAGAAATCTCAAGAGACAGAAAACTCCAAACGGTTAAAACAACACATCAATCCGACAACAGCACATCAGAAACAACATTTTTAATAATGAAATAAATACCCCATTACATGCATGATCAAAACACTTCAAAATACTATGGGAAGTCTGGTAAATAGTGTAAAACCTATGGCACACACTCACAGCAGCTTTTTTTTTTTTTTTTTTTTACCAATTAAGAATTCACACGTTGCAAACAAAAACAAAAAGAGAGCCACTCAGATCACTCTTTCCAATCTCACAGAGCACATGTAATCGAGTCGGTCTGCCGACCACAGGTTCACACAGCGAGGCTACATCCATCATCAAGGCTGGCGTTTTCACCGGAGCTGAAAACTGAGGTAAACGTTTCAGGTTTGAAGGCTGCTGTCTGTTGGCAATCGGGTGCTCAGTCCGCCGGGACACGAGTCACATCCAGCGCGACACGAGACCCTGCAGCACTGTCTGCGCTCCGCTGCATCACTTCAGCAGAGGGCTGCACGACACTGGAACACAACACCGCAATCTGTATGCTGCAATATACATGAGGAGATGCAGGAATGTTGTACGTTGTAAAGTTATATTCATCAATTTGATGCACTTTGAGAGCTAAATTTAGAGTAGATCTAAGAACTATTTGTGCTCTAGTAAAACGATTTAGGATTTTAACATGACGATGAAAATAAACAACACAATAAGTTGATCCGGGTGAATTTCCATTATCAGGATAATCTTCAATAGAGTTACTTGAAGAAGATGACTAGCTGCTATCATGTGAAAAGCGGAGCCTGATTTAAAAAAATACAGGATACAAAAATGAATTTTTTATTTATTTATCCTTTATTTAGTCAAGGAGACTTTAAGATCATCTTATTTAAGAGGATTTCATGTTGTTTGATTTTCCACTAAAAATATTTGTTTCTTAACTAAATTTAAAGTGATCCCAGTATGTTTTAGTACATTTTAAGAGTTGTAAGCATATTTTGATGATTATTTGGATAATATTGTGAATTGCAATTATTGTGGCCAGGATAATCGCAATATTACATTTTTGGATCATGTCATGCCTGATTTGCATGTCCTGCAGTGGGAATAATGACAATGTTGATGCTGAAACCGTATATCGTGCAGTCCGACTTGAGTCACATGAACAGACCCACAGACAGCTTTCTTCTGATGTTACTCTGACTAAACCTGATGAACAGGGACAACCCAAGTGAGTCTCTTTGGTATGTCAGAATAGGACAGAGATCGTGTTCCTAAACTAATTCACAGAATGAGAGTTGACTGGCGGCAGAGTCCTTGGAGAGGAGCGTTCTCTGAGTGCCTGAGTGAGCAGCGTGCAGCCATCGGACACGGCACATGCCGAGTTACGCAGACGCTCGCGGTAGTCTGCCATTTTTGAGCTGCTCTCGGGATGCTGTGCGACGTCCCTGAGGCCCTGAGTGAGGAGGACGCAGGCTGAAACCACACTCATGGCCCCTCCTAACACTGCAGTCTGTACCCCCTTCCCTTCAGTGGAGATACTCGCAGCTCTTCCCAGGAACTGAGGCTCCGTGGCGAAGCCGACCAGGGCGCTGACAGCCTGGACCAGGGCTGCACTGAAGAGGACACAGCGGTTCCTGGTCAGCTCGCTGGGCTGCGTCTTCACCTCTTTGACACACGCCAGGAAGGCTGTGCCGCTCGTGCTCATGCTCTTGACGCTCAGTTTGAACTGCTCTTTAGCGAAGCGGTCCCGGGACCTCTCGCTGGCCAGCGAGGAGATGTCCGTCAGATTCTTGAGGTTGGTGGAGATGTTCTGAGAGAGCTCGAGGAGGAGGTGGGGGGTGAGATCTGGCAGGGGGGTGACTCGGAGGATGCCACAGCTCTGCTCCACCTCGTGCCGGCAGCGGGTCACCTTGTAGCGGTCCACCAGACCCGGCTGGCAGGGCTGGGAGCTGGGGGTCTCCACGGCCGCCAGGTAGGCGGCGTGTGCCGAGCACTCCGTCAGAGACACCACCAAGTCGCCCATCTCCAAGAGGCGGTCCCCCACCTCAGTGAAGCGGCCCATGTTGAGCTGGCTCTGGATGTCGTGGGTAAGAATGGAGAGCTCTTTAGTCCTGGCGATGATCGTGTCGCGGCACTGGTCGAAGGTGTCCGCCACCGCCACGCCTTCAGAGGTCATTACCGGCCTGGTCTCGCTGGACAGCAGGAGGAGGTCGGCCACCAGCTGCATCTTGGCCTTACATGTGTCGCAGACGGAGGAGAGACGCTTCCTCTGCTGCAAACTGCCACTGGGTGTGCTGATTGATCCCTCGCTAGCCGATTTGCCAGAGCCACCACTAGCCATAATAATAAGGAGGGGAATGGAAGGAGGGGGGTTGGGGGGGTGGCGAGGGTCAAACTGCTCTTCTGGAGGGTTCAGTTATTTAGTTTTCTACTGCTGCATTGTACTATTTAAGACATTTCAAAGATGAGCGTCACCTCCCTGCTTTTTACAAACAACTGGCCAAACAGTCTTCCTTAAAATCCTTCAGTATTAATCAACTGTATGCACAAACACAATATGTATTCTCAATGTAAACAATGAGCAAAACTGCATTTACTTATGTTTGAATAACATTCCCAAGTATTAATTCATCAATGTGTCTCTTAAAGACTCTATAAGACACGATAATAAATGTATCTGGCACATTCCCAGTTATCTGCCTTGATTAGTAATTTTACAATGTGATCCATATCCCCACAACTTCAAAGTAATCAGTGTAACGAGCTATAGCTCCTATCTTGAAAAATTAATTTAAATGCCCTGAAAAACATCTCATTGGTTTTCATGAAAGAGAAGAATTCACAGGTTGCTGAATTAAAAAATAAAAAATAAAAAAAAAACTGCAGTGCCACCAAGATGCCTTCTGAAAAGGCAAAGTGCAGATTGAGAATAATAAAAATTATTTATCGTTTCAAACACGTCCCCAATTGGAATTTGATCTGCTTAACTGCTATTTTCTGTCGTTTCTTGGAGTATTTTTGTTTTACTACAGCCAAGAAAACAGCACTTAACATTTAGTAACGTAATGGCGTTTCAGTCTTTTTAACTATAATCAATATGATATCATTTTGTGTCCACTCGCAGAAGAGCAAGTAGCCTGAAACAGCACCGAGATCTTGTCCGACTTGTTCCCAATGAGTTTGACCGACCTGGCGTACTCATGCTGGATACAAACTGGGCACCACCCGGGCGGCTCTTCTGGACAGCGGGAAGACTTGCGTTTCCCTCCAGCACCATCGTTTTTTGAGTCCTCCCGAGTAAAGTCCACCGAACGGACGAATTTCCAACAACACAGAGCCGTCAGTCCACTTTCAACCTCTTCTTTTTCAAACAGAGCCCCGGGTTAGAAGCTAGCAGTTGCTCCGGTCGCTTCGACTCCATATGCATCGTCCGTCTGTCCGCCCTCCACCTCCTCCTCCGCGTTTTAACTCGGGACCAGAGATTGTGTAACCCCGCATAGCTTCTGTGGGGACCCGCTTCTCATATCCATACCAGTCGGTGGCCCTTGAACATCTAAACTCACTTGTTTTGGGCGCTTCCACGATAACGAAACCGTAAACGAAGCTGTAAGAAGTGGCCGTTATTCCCAGAGATTCAAAGTCGTGCTGCGCGCTCCCGCTACAGCACTATGAGGAAGCGAGGAGGGTGTGGTCGCGGGTAAGCGGCTGCTGGACGGAGCAAAGTTGTAGCAACACAACGGCAAAAAGTAGCCCGTCGCTTAAAATTAACTTTCCACCGTGTCTGTGAACTAGCTGTAGTCTCGCGTTAACGACGTAGCGAGGGAAGCGTGTAGTTAAACGGCAGCCATAGAGCTCCTAGGAGTTTAGCGACTGCTTTTACTTTCAGGACTGGCCGTTCATCTACCATGAGACACCGCTGGTGCGTCAAGTTAGCCACAAGCCTAGCTATCTAAAGTGAGACCGGAAGCTTGTGTTTTCAAAATAAAACCATAGCTTTTGTTTCCATGTTCCCGACAGAGCAGACGAAGTGGAGTAAAGTTGTAGGCTATATTGGAACCAGTGTTTTTAATGCTCTGTCTTTGTATACATGTTATTCCTGGAGGCATGGCATGGTTCTTTAATTGGGAGATTTAAAATAATGTACCGGTATGTAATATATAAATTAACATTTACAAATATGAATGATTTAAATGTTTAAAGAAATTCAACAGGAAACCATTCCCATGGAAGGCATATTGATTCAACCATTAAAACTTGGAGGCCGTGTGTGTGTGTGTGTGTGTGTGTGTGTGTGTGTGTGTGTGTGTGTGTGTGTGTGTGTGTGTGTGTGTGTGTGGCTGATGTGGCTCGTGTTGAAACTTCGCTTATCAGTTGCTCCACAAACCACAGACGATGACCAGGTGGATTACAGGACTTTTATTCTGAACCTGCAACACAGCGTTTCCAGTGGGGAATGACGAGGGAATCTTCAGTCATGGGATACACACGCATTGAAATGCTTCGTCATACTGAATTTCTTTTAACTAAAAAGAATACAAATCGAGTGTTTCAACACAAAACAGCATTATTGAACCTTGCTTTGATCGTATAGTGGATATATTGTGTGCAAACTACATCACATTACAATGAAGGTGAACATAAATAACATAACAGCATTCACAGTTAACGGGCTGCCAATCCAAATCTTAAACTAGCCAGGATAACGTGGGCCTTTTAACCCAACGGGTAAAAAGGCAACTCACACCAAAACAAAACAATCATACAATTTATAACATCATGAACATATGACAACAAAATATATTACCTGCAACACAGCGTTTCCAGTGGGGAATGACGAGGGAATCTTCAGTCATGGGATACACACTATGAATGAGTACAATTAAGCTAGTTTAACTTAATATAAGGTTAACTTAATCACTGAATATTTTTGGAAACGAACAAATCATATATTGTGCTCAAAGCAGTTAGCATAAATCATTACAAGGATATTACGCTGTAAAATATAAAGTGTAAACATTCAAAACTACATTTTCTCGGACTACACAGAATTAGCCATTTTACCACATTGAAATGCTTCGTCATACTGAATTTTCCCTCGCCACTGCCGCGCCACTAGATGGCAGTGTTTCGCTTATTGCAGGTATAATTTAACACATTACATTACTCCGTTACATATATATATATACAGTATAGGGCTGTTCGATTTTGCCCAAATATAAAATCCTGATTTTCTTCTCTCAAAATCAGATTTTCAATTACGATTACGATTATTTTTTGAAATGACAAAAGGCAAAGAATAATTTCAAATATGCTGTTTTTTATTGAACATTTTGCAAATAATTTCCCCATTGGGATTTGAGTGCAAACCTTGCTCTTATTAAACAAAAAAATCCCTCAAAGGATTAATATAAAGAACAATTAATGAACTTTTGCCATCTGGCTTTGCTCCATGTTATCTTCTTGTAGACCTCTTGTAAACAAAAAAACAAAACAAAAAAATCCCTTGGGATTAAGAGAAAAAACCTCACTTTCACATGTATCTTAAGGTGTGTCCATTAAACAAAAATGAATGAATAATGTGCAGAATTTTAACTTTTTGAAAAATCGATTTTACAATTTTCACGTTTTTAAAATAATCGCGAATTTACGATTTGAAATCGATTAATCGAACAGGCCTAATATATATATAAATATATATATATGATCATATTTAAAAAGCCTCACAGCGAGAGGGTCCGGGTCGGGTTCCTTCTGTGTGGAGTTTTCATGTTCTCCCCGTGTTAGCGTGGGTTCTCTCCGGGTTCTCCGGCTTCCTCCCACAGTTCAAAGACATGCAGGATGGAGATAGGTTCATTGATGACTCTAAATTGCCCGTAGGTGTGAATGTGAGAGTGAATGGTTGTATTTCTCTACATGTCAGCCCTGTGATAGACTGGTTACCTGTCTGTCTCTACATGTCAGCCCTGTGATAGAATGGCGTCCTGTCCAGGGCGTATCCCGCCTTCGCCCAATGACAGCTGGGATCGGCTCCAGCCTCCCCGGGACCCTGAATACAGGATAAGCGGTAGACAATGGATAGATGGATAATATGTATTATGACATTATGAAAATGCCTACTTTTATTTTCTTTGTTGATTTTGAAAAAAACGTTACCCATCAGAATATTTTTTATATATTTTTTCAGAGATTCATTTCTTAGTGTGGTAAAAGTAATTAACCTAATAATAATAATAATAATTATACAAATAACTAACTTGTACTAAGGCTGAAAACGAGGATGTCCTATTCTGCGTTATCTATTTATTAGCAGTTAAGCTAAAAAATTGGAATATTGAGAATAAATTATAGAAAATAAATAATTTTGAAATTCTGTGTTACTATATGGAGTCATTAAAGGGCATCTATTTTGAGCTGTGTTGTCATCTTCCAATAAAATGGTCGAGTACAATTAGATGTCTTCTACACATGTCCCTAGAAACGTGGAATTAACACAACAAAGGAAAATGCTGATGTAAAACAGTTGAGAGAAAAGTAAATGTTTGGAACCGTTTAATTTAATATGAGATATAAAATCTCATCGTATGTTTTCATGTTATTACCTTCTACAGGAGAAGAAGTGTGAACAAAATATGAAAAACATATGAAAGTGTTCTTTGGGGTAGTAAGCCTGACAAGATGACAGAGTTGAATGGTTCTAGACCTGGTGGGCTGAAATCATTAAGCACTCAACTTTGCATTAAAAGCATCCCTTATATCTACATTTATTTATATATTTTATGTTCAGTGATTTAGGTACAGCATGAAACCAAATATAATATTCATAATGTGGCGTACGGTTAGTGTTGCGACAACGCCACCTGGGGGAAGTTAGCCCCCAGGAATTTCACCTTTAAGTAAGGTCACACAGGTTCGAAAAACTTCCACGAGACAATATTAAACAATAATTCTCTTTATTTGATATAAAAGTATAAAACCAGATAGACACACAATACCCAATTAAAACAATGGTACTGGCAGGAGCAATGGCACTGGCAGGAGCGGGGAATAACGTGGCACAGGGGCGTGACGTACCGGACAGCAGGGGGACAAACCAAACCAAAGAGGACTTCAACTTATAACACCCGTGATACCACACTCACACTGCAGCAGAACTCGTGAAGGGAAGACCACCACCAGGAAACAACTGCTGCCGACCGCTCACGGCACCTGTGCAAACAAATCAAAATTAAATGAGGCCAAAAGTATCATAACGCAAACATAACATAATTGAACACAATAAGGAATAGCCTACAAACAAATCATCAAAACATGCAAAAACACACAACTAAGCAAAAGAACAAAACAAAAGTAAACAAAGAGGGCAACAAACAATAACCTAAAGAAAACAACAAACAGGGAAATTACTAATAATAATAATCTAACGGCAAATAATTAACAAAGAATCCGATCAGCTAGCGTGGTTCTACGCAACCCCCGCAGCCTGCCACGCTGGGCGTAGGGGATGGTAGAGCCTGCTGAGCCACGCCACACACGCCACAGCCACCAAGATGGAAGCGGAAGAGGAAGAGGAAAAAGGAAGGGGCCGCTCATATTTATAAGCGCGCCAGCTTGCTCTGCCATCACCATGAGCATCACGTTGGCACAATGCCACACGGCGGTGCCCCACAGTGGTGAAGAGGACGGCAACCTGTCACAATAACTATGTTTTCATTGGTGTATAATCACCTGAAACTAAGAGTTAGAATGAGTTATTCATATCTACATTAGGAGCTGGTCCTCTTCAGAGTCCGCCATGTTGCACCTCCATGTTTCTACAGTGGCCCAGAAAGGACAAACCAGACACCGGCCTTTCATTTTGCTATGTAACCTGAATGGTAATCAGGGAGTGTGCAACCAGCAATTTTGGGTGTGTGAGGTTACATCGTGCACTCATTTTGGGGAAACAGAGGCTGTGCAGGACATTTTCTAAATTAGAAAAACCTCATCAGATTTGGTGTTGGCTGTAAAAGGTATTAATCACATTAAGCAGCACACCTTTTAGCCAGATATATACATGGATTTGTGCTTTTTGGTGAATGACAGTTCTTTCACACACACAGGCTCAAAGTAGCATCTACTTCAGTAAAATATATGTAATGTGTAAAACCTCTCATCTTGCAGAAAGTGTCATTTCTCGTGTGTCTTTCATGAAAGTAAAGATGTTAAAACAAATATTTGAATCATTTGGTTCCGTCAGTTTCGTCCAAGATGATTTCAACATAAAAGCTATATACAGAATGATGAAGCTCAGGTATGTGACATAGTAACAAAGCCTCTTTTCTTCTTGGTAGGAGGTTGTGAGTGAATGTGAGTGCTGTTGTACTGTCAGTGGGATTTGCAGCTGCACAGGGCACCGAGCCATTGGGTGGAGTCGGCCAGAGAGGAAACAGCTCCACGGTTCTGTCAGCTCGGCTGATCTCTGAGCTACACAACCCCGTGAACTCTGCTGGCCTTCACACACTACTTTCTAACAGCGTCTCCACAACTCACGACCGTAGCAGAGTTACAGTGAGACAAATGTATTATTGTGATACTGGGTTTCCTGCCTCTGAATACAATAGAGGCAACTCCCTGATTCCAACTAGCAGATGCATTTTTATTGTTATGCTTTTGGACCATATTTGGATAAAAGTGCAAAAAACAAGGAGAGATCTAATTTCAACTCTTCCACAGAAAACATCCACAATTGGCATCTTGCCTACAAACTATTGTTAAATGAGCAGTCTGGTGATTTTGTAGATCTTTTTTATTGTCAGGAAATCCCATGTCAAGGCTTCTCTGCTGTAGAGATTCATTGTTGTTGTTAAAAACACACCAGTGAGCCACTGGTTTCACTGGTTGATGGTCCTTCATTACCATTGACACAATTCAGCTGTGTCCAAATTCAGCGGCCACATCCTTTGGAGGACTCGGCCTTGACGGGACCCGGCTAACGTAGACGTACACTGAATGAGGTGTCGAAAATGAGTCCCCAGAGGATATCCCCTTTGCGTAACCTTTTCTGCTCCCGTCACCTAGCAACCAGTTGAGGTTGACAAAGAAGAAAAATGCAGTTATATAATTCGTCACCAGCACGCAAATACATCTTGGGATAAGTTTACCCATCAAAGACCCATCAGTTGGATTCTCTGAATCAGGAAAAGGAGGGCGCATACCTCAACTGCATTTGAAGGAGTCTCTGAACGATGGACACTGAATTGGAATGCAGCTTTTGATTCCCAGATGTTTGGAAAGATCCCATATTAATACTGATTTTCATCAATTCCACACAGATGTCAGAGGTCCAACAACACTGGATTTGAGCATTGCCCCAAACCCATCCGTGGTCCTGAATTTCAGCTGTCTAAAAGTTGCTCAAATGAGCTCTGCTGAGAACAGGCTGTTTTCTGTGCCTGCACCTTTAAATGCTAATGAGCTCCGTCTGTCATCGCCTACTTCGAGAGGGACGGAGAGGATGCCGCTTACGCTAGCGGTAGCATGCGCCAATGTTTATGGTGGATGTATCGCTATGGCTCGCCTATGTGGCTCAGGTGAAGTTGCTGGGTCCCATATGGTTGGGTCATTGTCGAGGCAAAGCCAGCTTTGTACTGACCCTCGTTACTGAAGCAGTCCGATGTGAAGTGGTTAGCAAACACGTACAAGCTAACATGAACCGTAGCCGTCATTAAAAATGAAACGCAACCACTGTCTCTTCTGTTCTTCTGTAGCTGGGACCGAATATAAGCACTTATGTTGATTTGTACAACCAACAACAGAGCAATCTGCGTGTCTAGCTGTAAGCGACGACATTCTGAAATGTGAAGTTCGGTGTGCCTCACCGCAGGACACACCGAACTTCACCTCAATGATGAACGCCCCCTCTGAGAGCCTGTCCACACGAAAACGTTTTTAGTGCGTAAACGCAGAAATCATTTCGGCCGTCCGTCCATACGGATCCGGCTTTTTCGGGCCTGAAAACGCACTTTTTTGAAACCAGACGGCGAAAACGAATACGCTGACGTCATCGCCCCGCTCCTCGACCCTCAAGCCTGACTTCTTCCCCCATGACGTCTCCTAACAACAACAATAACGGCGGCCTCCGTGCTCGTAGCAGATATTCTGCTCATATGTACGACGGCGTATCAGGGCCACTGTATGAAAAAAAACGGAGCCGAGAGAGGGGGGCGATATCCCGGGAAAAAAGTTGCAGATATGCTACTGTAATAAATATGGGTTTTATCCTTTGGCAGGAAAATACTGCCAGTGTCAGAGCCTTTAAATAATCATAACGGTATAGGAAAATATACAATCTTTATTAAATTATCACACGTTGAATATATAAAACTATTGCATAGAGGTAAGGAGGACTACAAATGACTAGAGGTCACCAGTCACCACAGGTCGATCACTGCACGTTTAATCTAGGTGAAGAGCCACTACACAGCACACACAGGGCTAGTTTCTAGCTTAAGGCACACCATTTCAAATCACAGCACGCAACACCCTCAACGCAGGAGGCACTGCAATTTATCAATCACAGCAACTTGAGAAATCACAGCAATCCACTCTCACCGTTTAAAGTGAAACCGTATGGATGTCCCGCTTATGACGATAGCTCTCCCACCTGTAACCTCCTCCCCCTCTGCACTACACAACGGCCTATATAAAACACACGCACATACAGAAATACATTTAACAACAATATTGGTCAAACTTAACTCGCCCGCTTGACGAGACCCTCCCCCGGGGTCTGAGCTTGTGATGCCGTCCAACTCCCCGGGGAGCGGCTTCGCTGGACGGCACAGACAGTATGAAGAGCAGTGGCGGCTCCTGCACTCTTCTAAAGCCCGGCCCTAACTTCCTACAGGAGGCAGCAAACCTCCCCTCCTCACACAGGAACCTCTGACCCCCTCTCTAACTATCTTCATCGCCGGCAGTCCTAAACGGCTGCGAACGACACCCTCCCTCCCAAGAGTGCCGAACCACAGCAGTCAGATCCCCTTTCCGTCCCCCGTCTGCTCTGTCCTTTGTCACCTTCCAGACGACCTCCCGCCCGCAATCACACACACACACACACCTGTACTCAATTCCCTTGATACACAGGTGATGCTAATTACGTCACCGATTGTGTCCCCAAGCATATTCACATCACACTACTTTATTACGATGCTAACAAACAACCGCTAGCTAACTTCCCATGAATGTAGGCATTTATTTGTCTAATAAATCCATCCCAACGTGTGACAACGCCTCGTCAAGGTCCTTAGGGTGACGCTGTTGATGCTTATTGTTGGTTTTATTTATAAAAATTATCATTTATGGCCAAATTGTCATCTTATGGGTGTTTATTGATCGGGTGGTCGGGTGGCGACTAGCCGTAACTCTCACGTGTTGCCATAGCAATGGCAAACATCCGGTCAAGCTCCGTCTCTTCTTCTGCGTTTTTGTAGAAGAAACAGCGCCGCATAAGGGCCTGGAATATGTACTACAGCGCGCTGAGTCGTTTGCAGTGGATTCGTCTGGATGCGGATTTTCTTGAAACGACGCCAAGGCAAAACGGAGAAAAAAAGTTAGTTTTGCTTCGTATGGACGGTCTCTGAGATATCTCCTATCATCAGAGGAGTTCGGCCTATGCAAATTACTCCCTTTGTTACGTAACGACGGGAGTTGAATCTGAACAGCCTGTAGGAGCGCCGTTGTACCAGTGGGTGGGCTGCAGAGACTATGCAGGAGTCGTTTGTTTTTCCTCATTCTGGGAGTTGACAGGCTCAGGGAGGACCAGTTTATAGGTGTAGAGAAAACCTGTTTTTCATAATATGGGACCTTTAATTGAACCTATATTTATTCAGGTTGTCTCATTGTGACATGGGGTCTCATTTTCAAGAGAGACCTGTTTAAGACAAACAATACAAAACAACTAGTTACAGACAGACATCAAGTGTACAAACAATACCACACACAAAAAAAGTAAACAATTACACACAGTCAGCCAGACAGACGTTATCAATAGTGTACAATAAAAGCAAGGTGCCAAGTGGAAACAGATTAAAATGATAAAAACAGGAACACGTTTCCAGAGATGTTTCCAGTGCTTTTTATTAAATTGAGTTTAAAATCCCCCAGTGGGATCAGATACACTGTCCTACTACTGGAAATACACACCACATGTTTACAGATGCACCACTAACAGTCCCCATCAAACACACATGAAATACAGTGGGATGATGATGATGATGGGGATGAGGAGGAAGAAGAGATTTACGTCTGCAGGAAACAAAGTTCGGGTTCAGAGCCACAGACAGGAAGTCAGACAGTAGAGACAAACCTATAAACTAACACTGACTGGCCAATGAACTCTCTTTGTATTGATGTTTCTTTGAAATCCTGCATATCCTCAATTATCCATCTCACTACAGATGGACTCTTACTGATTGGATAGCAAGTGACTGGAGTTGATTTCTGTGTTATTTGGTACTACATAGAAGTGAAGGAGCCCCAAAAATCAGCAAAAGCATCCTTTAAAATGCATTAAGGTTAAAGTCGTTAACAATAATTACAACCACGTCACAAGAAAGAAAGATAAATAATTCTGGTTTTATTTTGAAAAATCCTTCACATGCCGCGCGTGCCGCCGCTCGGTCTTTTATGGTTCGGACACGCCCCTCCTTGTCTCGTGACCGCAGACTCCACGGCCAATGAAGACGCACCATCTGTAAACATGGCGTCTGACTTTAGGTGGAGATGTGTAGTGCTCTTTCTGTGCACATATTTGCTCTGTATATTAGCAGCTGACATCAAAGATAAACAAAAGAAAAAGAAGGATATCCGAGACTACAATGATGCGGATATGGCGCGGCTCCTGGAGCAATGGGAGGTAACGTTAACGTGACGGGTTTCATACAGTCAGCCTTCACAGGTCAGCTAGCAGCTAGCCTAGCCGTTAGCTAGGTATGTAGCTAATGTAACTAGAACATGTGAGTACTGAAAACACGACGCTACATGGAGCTGCCGGTTTAAATGCGCAAGAAAGTGAAGTTGTAGGCATATTTGAAAAGGTGGCGATGCTTTTCATTTGTATGGATATTGTCATTCAATAGTCTACAAAAAATATGGAATATTGTTTTTTGATAACCAGCAGATACTCTGCATTGGTGAATACAATCTGTAAGAAGAAGGTGAAATAGAAATGAGGAATACTGGAAGTGTAACGTCCAGATTTTCTAAATATTCAGGAAGTAGGGGGGTTACTGCATGTACAGTATCCATGCATGTATACTGTCTGTATACGAGGCATGGGACAGTATGAACATTTCATGTCACGATTATCGTGCCAAAATAATTGTGCTTCACGATATTATCTTGGTAATAATGAAAGTGTGCTTAAAAGTCTTAAAATTGCAGCAATAATACTTGTATCACTTTACATTTTCAAGTATGTTTATTGTGCCACATAAGGCACAACCTTTTAGTGATGATCAATTTAATAAACTTAAATTAGTTTATCAAAAGTGTCATTCCGTGTCATTTCATTAAATGCCTAAAAAATGGCTTCTCAGAGTATGATGCCAAAAACTGTCTAAAACTACCCTTCATTCAATGATTTTTCATGAGGAAACTGTTGACAGTAGAGACCTAATATTTCTGATTTTTCCTATTAACAAGTGTGTATTGTTACTCGAATTTTTAGAGTACATTCTGAGATGGTCAGGTGGGAAGATTTTCAGAAATTTGATGAAATGACACGGAATGACCAAAGAATCATATGCGTTGCCTGCTAAATTAAAGAATACAATGAAGAAAATCTAGCTGTATTTGTCTACCAAGGCAGTGAGCTAGACAGCTTTTTCAAGTCACTCATGATGATATTGATTATCCTTATAACGGAAATTCACCACGATTTATGTGATAAACCTATATCGTCCCATCTCTACTGTATACAGCAGCGTGCAGGATTTTGGATGTGAAATATTGTGCTGGGCTGTAAGTTGGTGAAGTGAAGTCGTGTAAAGCATTTTAAAAACATTAGTTGTGTAGCCACTAAAAAAAGCACCAATAATAGTCAGATACATGTAATTTGATAGTTTTTCCTGAGAAATAATTTGGATCTATCTTAATCTCTCACGACTCATTGCCCATTATTTCTCTTTGTACCACAGGAGGATGATGACATTGAGGAAGGTGACCTCCCAGAGCACAAGAGGTCCTCCCCCCCAATCGATTTTGCCAAGGTTGACCCATCCAAGCCGGAAGAGCTGCTCAAGATGTCCAAGAAGGGCAAAACCCTGATGGTTTTTGCTACAGTGTCGGGGGATCCTACTGAGAAGGAGACAGAGGAGATCACAGGCCTGTGGCAGGGTAGCCTCTTCAACGCCAACTTTGATATCCAGAGGTAGAACAAGAACTTTCTTTCGCTCTATTTTATCAGGATAGGTACACGTACTACCAAATTGGTCTGCAATGAATGATTGTTGAACTTTCTATCGGTTGGACCATCCAATTGAAGGGGTAGTGTGGATTTCTGTGAAATAAAATAACGTTGTTGCCAAAGGGAAATGAAAATATAGCTTGCGTTGTCAGGGTTATAAGCAATTCTGTCATAATAGTAAATGGACCTGCATTTATATAGCACTTTTCCAGTCTTTCCGACCACTCAGATCGCTTTCACTACATGTCAGCATTCATTCTTAATCTATTATTACCTGTCATTCAATGATAAGGCATAGCCTAGGTGTATTTAAATCCAATACATACCTTGTGTAGGGACTAAGGCAAGACATCACTTTTTAAAAATATTTTTTAAGCTTCTTTTGAGCTTTTAAATGAAGCTTCCAGTGTCTGCTAATTCAGCTGCAGCGTCCCTTTTGTGTGTGCGGCAGCAAACCGTTGACTGAAGTGAATATGTTGTATTGAAAAGTTTAAACACCAACAAATAGGGATTGAAGCAGGGTATCTCATTAGATTAAAATATGTTGTGAATTGTGGTAATGATTATTTTCTGCATTTTTTGAGTTTTGAACAGAGGACTGAGACAGCGGTGCTCACAGTGCAGCATACACTCTACTGAATGTGTGTTTTTAAACAGTTAAATCTATGGTCTATGATTTGAAAGGTTTGAAAAAAGCATCCCCCCCCCCCCCCCACACACACACACACACACCCCTTCCCTCTGTGCTCCTTAATCCCTCCCCTCCGAGCTCGTATTGTCCTCTCCTCGGAGCCTCCCACAAAGCAGGCTAATGTCTCCGTTGAAAAAATAAACAATACTGCAGAGACAGAAATAGTTTTGACGCCGTCTAAAAACACAAAAACAAACTAACGGCAGCTTTTACAGTCATAGCCCAGCATCGGCATTAAAAGTTGTGTCACAACATCCACGATAAAGACGAAAGATTACCTGTTCCAGAGCTCTCAAGTTTTTTAACTTAGTTCAGAGTGAGATTTTGGCTGACCGTGCAATGCCTTCACGTCGTGGCGAGTTTCGAGAGACGAAACTCGCCGCCTCCCGCAAGCTCTCGAAAATCTTTTAAACTGACCGTTGTCAATCTAAAATAAAGACAGATTCAGCAAAGCTTATTTCTCACATAAAATGTTTTCAGAAACACATTTCGGTGAACTATTTTCGTAAAATAAGAGAACGTTTTTTTAATTATCCCGGTAATTTGTCTGCACGAGAAATACTAGATGTGGCGTGTGAGCGTGTGAACAGGTTGAAATGCGTGTGACTTGAGAGCCCTGCTGTTCAACAGAAACTCCGCTTTGTCAGCATCGCTCTTCAGAGCCATATCTTCGCGGAGCTTTCGCCACCGTTCAAATGATGACCCGAGATTTACTCGCGTTTGAGCCCTCTTTACGCTGCATCTCCGCTTTGTGTCTGTCTTTTCAGTGACAGACTTTCTCTTTCTTTCAGCCTTTGCCGGCGGGACACGCAGGGGCCGCTTGCTACTGCCACACTGCTTTCCCTCCATACCTGAACTGCTCAGGGCAACAAGCGTCTTGTCTGCTCGTAGTTTCAAATGAAGTGGGTCGGGACGAGGCGTGAGCAGGAGCAGGAGAGTGAGCGAGGATTGGATCGGAAAATTGATCCAATAGTAGCCATGTGGACCGGATGGCTCCTATTGGATCGATTTTTGCTCAATTGACAAATCTTTCAAATCGTAGACCAGAGCTTTAACACAACAAGTTTATAGGGATTCATAAGGGAGAGAAATGATGAACACAGGCACAACCATGACTGTTTGGTACATTTTTAAGTCAATACAATTCAATTCAATTAAAAAAAACTATTTTTCCCCAGGGGGGCAATTAAGGGCACATAGAGTAGACGCAAAACAAGGCAAGCAACAAAAACTACCTTGGGATTTATGACCCTGAAAGCACCCACTTCACCAGGAGGAAATCCTGCAGCATGCTCTCCTTCTGTAGCAGCATTTTGATTCTCTGTCATTTTTCTGTAATTTAAACGAAACTGTTAATGAGGGACTTAGATAGATGACACTGATATAGATTGTTTTAGGCATCTAAAATATGTCCACAGCAATAAATTATTTGCACCCGTCTTGATACTCCCATCTACTGTACACTGACTAAGTACCTCATACAACCCCACTACTAAACATCACAACTATCCTTTCAATACGCCAATACTTTGAACCCAGCTATCAACTGTGAGAAACAAAGTGGAAGGTATGCAAGAACTAGGAAAAAATCCTATGAATAACAATAGTCGCCCCGAGCACTGGTCCCCTCAGCTATTTCATAGCTGTAGGGGGCCAGTGCTCGGTGCGATTGCCCCGTGGCCCTAATGAAGCCTTCTGAAGTTTTGGGTGCTGAACAGAGAGCGCCATCTATTGGGCTCAGAAAATAAAGAAAATGCTTCACGAAGCTTCATTTGGACATCACTAGTGCTGACCAAAGATCTGAAGCTGTGAAAACAGTGACATCTAGTGGTTTGTAAAGATGATGTCAGCTGTTCCAAGCACACAACATCGAGTTGACCTCATGTTCTAGATCCAATCCCATTCCTGTCTCGCTACATTTTTATGATCCAGGTCCACTTAAATGCTTTTCTCTGGTAAGCCAACCAAGACACACATACATTACTTTTTATTTGTCCTTTACAATCTTCACAAAAAAGTGTTCTTTATGTGGTAAAGATATCAAAATGAGTTTTCTTCTTGACAAAATGTGAACTAAAGTGGAAGCACTGTTTTTTTTGTTGCCATTTTAAGAGTTTTAAGCATCTTTTGGTGATAATCGGGATAATAATGTTGATAGCAATTTATTTTTTTCCATGATAACTATGATGTGAAATTTCCGTATCATCCCATATCTATACAGCCTTGCCAAAATATCCAGGGTAAGGAAGCAGTGACACAGACACTGAATGCAGCAGCATTACAATGAGTGTTAATTAGGGATGCACATTTTTAATTTTTTTTATGACCGAAAACCGACGCTCATTAACCGATTAATAACCGTTAACTGATAAGATTAAAATGCGCTATTGAGTGTCTGTGACCCATTCAAAAGTACCGTGGCAATTTTTTTTTCTTATGGGCTTTATTTTTAAATGTGCAAATACAGCCAAATAAACACCAACCAAATAAACAAAAACAACGAAATATTAGGATTGTTCACATCTCAAACACCTGCAGCACTGCTGAACAGAATTAAACATAGAGAGAGAAAAAAGACAGCAGCGCTGTAAACGATTCAAAACAGATTGAAATTTGTTTAACTTCAAATATCAAATAGCCTAGTCAAAACAGTGCCGTGCTGCATACTTAAGAAAGTTATATCTATCTATAATTGCACGAAGTCCTCCCGTGTAACCAAGAAAATAAGTCTGACCCGTGTGTCAAAATATTCTAAATAAAATAAATAGCCATATACGCCACCAGAAAAAAGATAAATAAATAGCAATAGCCACCAGATAAACAAAACTTACATACACATGAATCCACTCGGTGCTGCAACTATAGCCGGAAAAAAAACCTCTCCTTTTTTAACGAAATGTTCAGCCCTCAAAATAAAATAAATGGGCCAGGCAAACCCCAGTCCTCTCTCGCCATAGCGGATTTGTTTTCTTTTTACTGGTTTTTATTAAGAAAAAGCAGCATGTCGACATGCTCTGGGGTCAGCCTGGTGCGCAGTCTGTTTACCGTGAGACCCGCAGCGGAGAATACGCGCTCAGATGGCACCGATGTCCCGGGAATGCAGAGGTAGCGCCGGGCCAGAATGGCCAGCCTCGGGAAGCGCGTTGGATTTTCCACCACTCAAGAGGATCAGTGTCCAGTGATGGTAGATTGTCTGTCATGTAGGTGTCCACCTCTGCTTTTGGGTCATTTCCTTGTTGAGGAGAGCTGTAGTCGTCTCCCAGGAGCAACATCATGGCACTGTCCTGGAGGCGCCGGACTCCAGCCTGGGCAGCAGGCACCGCTGCGTCTTCATTCTCCCCGGCAGCACCACCTGCCCCTTCTTCACCTGCAGCGACAGGCTCATCTTCATCATTTCCAGTGGTCGCTTCCATGTTAGCACAGAGTTCAAGGAGTTTTGCTTTTGTGGCTTCTTTTTCCCCTGAAGAAAAAAACCTCAGATGTTTATGCCGTGGATCCAGGACAGAGGCGATCAGTGCTGGTTTGGTAATGGTCACCAACTCGTCCGTGCCCACCTGTGGTGAAAAATATATTCTAATTCATGCCCCTTTTAATTCATAACAAAACACTGCATAATAATAATAATAATAATATTAATTAGTAATTAGCTCACCCCCATGCGGTCACACAAGGACTGTCGAACCTTCGCCTTGAACTCTTTAACTCTCGGACTTTCATCTTCAGCGCTGATCAGGTGTTTGTTAATAAGGCTGAAGGTGATGGGGTAAATGTTCGAAACTGACACCTCCTTTTCTGTGGACATGACAGTGGTCGCACATTTCAGCTTCTCCAACACTGGCAAAATCTCCTCCATTATCTGCCAGTGTTCATCTCTTATCTCCAGGGTTCTTGCTTCTTGTAATTTTGTAACTGTTCGGTCGGACAGAACAGCTGTCACTGCCCACCGTTGTTCAAGGAGTCTTGCCATCATGTCACACACAGAGTTTTACATGACTGGATAAGCTTGTGCTTCGGAAGACACATTTGGTCCTGTTTGGCCTCCAGTGCCTTGCATGCAGGTGTGCTGTGGTTGAAGTGCCTGACAAGCCGCCCCGCTGCAACAATAACCCGATGCACAAACACGTTAAATCCGTCATTTACCGCCAGCTGCAGTGTATGCGCAAAACAGGGGAGCGAGTCCCAGCTGACCCGTCCGGGAGAGTTGGCTGCCACAATGTTGCGCGCGTTGTCGTGGACGCATGCAGTCACTTTCCCACTGAGTCCCCACGTCTCCACCGCATCAACGAGCTTAGCTGTGAGGTTATCAGCTGTGTGTCTCACTGGCAAACTCTGAGTTAACAGGACGGCGGAATTAACTTTCCAGTCCTCATCGATATGGTGACATGTTATTGTCACATAGCTCTCTGTTGTGAGCGCAGTCCAGCAGTCCGTCGTAATGGCCACGAACTTAGTATTCGCAAGTTGCGTTTTCAGTTTGTTTTTCCTCTCCTCAAAACGGGCCTCTAATCGACGGGTAATGGTCGGTCTTGATGGAATTGTGTAATTAGGCTCGACATAGCCCAGTAGCTCCTGAAACCCGTCGCCACTGACCACGCTGATAGGCAAAATGTCTTTTTCCACCATTGAACAAATTTTCTGTGTTATCTCCTCAGACCGCCGCGCGTCGCATCTTCTCCCTGCCATCATGGCGGGTAAAGTTTGCTGTGATGGTCCTCCATCACCTGGATGTTTGCTTCGCAAGTGGTACTGCATTGTACTGGTACTGCTTGAATATTTCAGTGCTGTACCGCATTTTTTGCAAATAACCTCATCTCCTTTTCGGTCGAAATTGTCCCACACAGAACTCCTTTTTGCGCGCTTCATTTTTGCTGTTAAGTGGGCTGTGGCGGAAAGCACGTGTTGTCACGTGTTAAAAAAAAAATTAACCGTTAGTATTAATCGGTCAAAGTTCCTGTTATCGGTTAACGGTTAAACGGTTAACCATGTGCATCCCTAGTGTTAATCTGTGCTAACGTCCTCCTGCAGGTTTGTGGTGGGCTCAAACAGGGTGATCTTCATGCTGCGGGATGGCAGCATGGCCTGGGAGGTCAAAGACTTCCTCGTGTCTCAGGAGCGCTGCGCTGACGTCACCGTGGAGGGACAGGTGTTCCCTGGGAAGGCTGCCAAGAAGGATGATGCCAAATACAAGCAGCAGAATGAAGTGAACACCAAGAAGAAGAGCAAGAAGAAGACTGAAAGCAAGAAGCCTGACTTGGAGGGGAACAGCGCCAAACATCTGAAACAAGAGCTCTGATGGAGTACCACTGAGTCCCCGGTCCCCGAGTCAGTTTCGGACTGAACTGATGAGTCCTGTTGGGCACACTAACCCTGACTGCTGAGCTGTTATCATTGAGAGGTGGATCTCCCTCATTGGAACATGTCACGTTGACAGTACATTGGTGAAATATTGGTTTAACAAATCAGTGCTGTCTGGTGTCTTGTCACCAAATAAAACTACTAGATATTGTTTAAAAGGTACTTATTTCTTCTGTGTCCAGAGCCATGTTCTCTCCTGGTGTAGACATTCATCCAGTCTTCAGAAGGTCCTGGTTTGGGTTTCCTTTCTTTATCCACATTCAGCAGCACATTGAGATATGATTCATAAGTAGCACCCACATTTTCTGTTTGATTTTTCACTGATTACGAAAATAAAACCTTTTTATATGATCATTGCTGAGGCTTGAATTCCATCTGTTCACACAGCAGAGATCAGTAGACATCCATCGTCATGGGTCACTGCCTATCCTGTTCAGGCTGAGTGGTTTTAATGACTTCCACATGCTATACTTAACATTTCTTAATACTTTTTTGGACAATACTAGAGCTGTCCCAAATGATTATTTTTCAAACGATCAATCTAGCTATTCTTTTACGATTAATCAACTAATGTAACAATTATTTATTTAGATAAATCTAACGATTTATTTTTCAATTATCGATTATTTCACATTACTTGATCAATGTAATTATTCACACAATATGGATATCAAAACATTTATTAACGTTTTAATATTTAAACATTTCTTTAACATGGCAGTTGGTACAAACTAATGAGACCAACAACTGCTTAGTGCAATGTACTGTTATGAAACTCAAATAAAACCGGTATTAAAGAGGGAGCCATCACAACAGTTTTCTTCTTCTGATACTTCTTTTTGTTATTAGCCTATTATTATTATTACTGTATTTATAATCAAAGGTATGGCAGACTATGAAGGATTGGGTTTAACGCGAACAAACATTAATTTCCTATGAATTATTCACAATAAAAGTACCAACGTACTTTGTTATTTTAAAGCTTTTATTGTGAAGCGTCAGAAACCGGAAATGTCGGGTTTCCATGAGATGTAACTTAACACGAGTCCTATTCTACGGAGCCCCCCTGGTGTCAGTCAAGAAAAAAAAAAAGCCATGTACTAAACTGAGGGAACGGATTGCTAAACCGTGCGCACGGTTTACTAAACTGAGGGAACGGATTGCTAAACTGAGGGCATGGATTGCCAAACCGTGCGCACGGTTTACTAAACTGAGGGCACGGTTTAGCAATCCGTGCCCTCGGTTTGGCAATCCGTGCGCACGGTTTGGCAATCCGTTCCCTCAGTTTAGTACATGTTTTTTTTTTTTCTTGACTGACACCAGGGGGGCTCCGTATTATTCAGCTGAAAAAACACGAAACGGAAAAAAAAGAAGAAATACGTTTTCTGAAAGTAGTAACATAAACTGAACTTCAGACCACAGAGTTCCAGTTAGAAGCTACAAAAGTCCTAAGAGCGAAACACAGAGACTTTTAAACGTCTTTGCTGCCGAGTTCCGGCATGCAATCCGAAACGCACTTGAGAGGATCCGCCGGAACTCGTCATAAACACGTCAAGTTCCCACCACGTCAAGTCGAACACAGGTGCACTTCACGGACTTTTTTTAATAATTTTTTTTATTTAAACTTTATTAATAATTATATACATAACAAAAACTATCGCACCAGGGGAAACTTCATGGACTTTGCACAAAGAATATGGTCTACCCAGTGGGGCTGGCTTTCTTCGTCTCTGACGAGTTCGAGCCGAGGCATTTGAACTCCCGGGGTGCAGTCGAATAGTCTTTTTTGCTTAGGAAGGTTCCTAACTGAAGAAGTGACCCAGAAGTAAACAAGTGGCCGCCATGATAAGAGCCGTTCGGATTCTCTAAATGCAAAGGAAAGGAGCTCCAATGCTTCCTTTCAGAGCTCCTTTAGCATAGGATGCAACGGACCTTCCTATGCGAAAGGAAAGGAGATTACGCCGACCCACAATTCTTTGCGAGAGCAACATTTAAAGTGCCGCACACCTCGGCCGTTCATGAAAACAAACGATATGTGCATTTACATATTTAACAATTACTTTCATGCATATAGTAATTGGAATAGTGTTGATAAATGTGTGTGGACAGTGATAATAATTGAATGGTATTTTTTTTATTTATTTCAATCATGTTACAAACTTGACAAATACGAAACTAAAACCACAAATGAAACGTAAATAAAACAAACGGTCAAACAGGAAGGAGGAGCTGCTGGACCTGAAGCCGGTCAGTGAACCAGCTGTTTATAAAACCAACATGTGGAGAAGTGGACGATGCGCCTTTTGTAGTCCAGTATTGTAGTTTCTCCAGCGCAGACGCACGTCAATCGCCGGTGCCGATCATCAGCTGTCAATCATCAGCGGCCGCGTTTTAATGACGTAGCTTAGTGAAAGTCCGGTCGAATTCTCTGAGCACCGCGGCCGTCTTTTCCTAAGTCCTTTTGAGTTCTCCTATCGCCTTTCCTTAACCCCGTGACGTTTTCCCCAGAGGTCAAGGAATAGGAGTTAGGAATAGGAGTTAGGACCTTATTTTTTGACTATTCGACTGCACCCCCGTTGTTGACGGAGGCTGAGGAATTTTCTCACGTGGGAAATACCACGTGGTAATTCTAACCAACTAGGGCAACGTTGAGGGGAGTGTCTTATGTCCGCACTTATTTCAGACCAGGCGAATTCGACTTGATGTAGCCGCCTGCAGCGCGCTACCTAACGTGATGTATTGTGGGTTGAAAGCGATGCATGATGGCTAGAATTGTGTCCGACTTAGGAGCCGACTGCAAAGACGTCACAGGGTCGCGACCATATCACGTGACCCTGCATGCATGCATTTGCCTCGCAAAACAAGGCATTCTGGGAAAAAAACGTCACAAATGCTGGTGATAACTTCCCTTTGCGACATGTCACATGACTTTAAAAACTTGCGGTATCTCCAGGTACCTCCCTTCGCATGCTTTTCTCTGCAGATGGTCTGAAATAAGTGCGGACATAAGACACTCCCCTCAACGTTGCCCTAGTTGGTTAGAATTATCACGTGGTATTTCCCACGTGAGAAAATTCCTCAGCCTCCGTCAACAACGGGACTTCAAATGCCTCGGCTCGAGTTCGTCAGCGACGAAGAAAGCCAGCGCCACTGGGCAGGCCATATTCTTTGTGCAAAGTCCGTGAAGTTTCCCCTGGCGCGATAGTTTTTGTTATGTATACAATTATTAATAAAGTTTAAATAAAAAAATAAAATAAAAAAAGTCCGCGAAGTGCACCTGTGTCCGACTTGACGTAGTGGGAACTTGGCGTGTTTATGACGAGTTCCGGCGGATCCTCTCAAGTCTCGTTCATGCATCGGCGCAAATGCATGCGATCCGAAACGCGCCCGGTGGCTGCAACTGGCTTGTCCACACCTCCGCTACAGCGGAATGGTTCTCATTGGTTAAAAGTTCAATGACGTGTGTTTAGGTCCGCACTCGGCGGCCACCTTGTGGTGAAATGATACTTTTTATTTTGGTCGCATTGATCTCATGGCTTGATCTAAAGTTCCGTGCATTGTGTTGTGAGTAGGCCTATTATATGTGAGGTCTGGTTAATACAAACATAGAATGATAATACAAATATACTGGGAAAAAATAATGCC
Organism: Eutrigla gurnardus; assembly: GCF_963514095.1. Classification (NCBI taxonomy): domain Eukaryota; kingdom Metazoa; phylum Chordata; class Actinopteri; order Perciformes; family Triglidae; genus Eutrigla; species Eutrigla gurnardus. Next base: position 18,822,825 of record NC_139915.1, read on the forward strand.
TTCCACATGTTGCCTTGCGTGTGTGTGTGTATGTATGTATTTATGTATATATGTATGTGTGTGTGTGTGTGTGTAATATATATATATATATATATATATATATATATATATATATATATATATATATAAAACATATCCTCTTTGGTTTGCTGCTGTGTTCTATCGCTTGAGCACTATAGTCACGTTGACTTTGTTGTCCGACTTGACGGCGTTTGGCTGCCGTCTCTTTTAGAGCCCGCCCCCTCAGACACCTGCAGTTCTCGTCGGCGTGGTAAGTCAAGTCAAGTCAAGCCAAGACCATCCCGAACAAGCCTACCATCTGCACAGAAAAGCATGCGGAGGGAGGTACCCTGGAGATACCGCAAGTTTTTAAAGTCATGTGACATGTCGAAAAGGGAAGTTATCACCAGCATTTCTGACGTTTTTTTCCCAGAATGCCTTGTTTTGCGAGGCAAATGCATGCGCATGCATGATTCGAAACGCGCCTAATGAGTCTCTCACAAAGGGGAGAGGGGGTCTGTCCCGGGCCGCAGCCCCCTGGCTGCTGTCACTCCGCCCCGCAGGAGCTGCTGCTGACAGACGGCCAGAGACGTTTAAGGAACGGAGTCGGTGTGGATTTAATGATCGCTTAGCGCCGCTCACGTCTACGATGCCCTATTAATATTACTTAAAAAAAAACACTTAGGCCAGCAGCGGGAAACTTACCGCCACCACTGGACTGGATTGTGGGGCAAGAGTTCTAGGGGTGCCCAACTCCGGTCCTGGAGAGCCACTGTCCTGCATGTTTTAGGTTTCTCCCTTGCTCTTACACACCTGATTCTAAGGGCTGCGTTTCGGATCGCATTGGCTGCGTTTCGGATCGCATGCATTTGCGCCGATGCATGAACGAGGCTGTATTCGAAACCGCATACTATACTGCTAGTACGTACTGATTTGGCCAAAATGTAGTATGCAGTATGCAAACAAAAGCAAAACCTGCAGTATGCGAAAAGTTCCCGGATGTCGTACTGATTCGGAGAATATTTCCAGTATGCATCCGACCAGTCTACTCTGCCTACTGTTTCCCACAATGCAATGCGCTGGAGCCTGGATAAATCGAGTAATGACGGAGCAAGAGAGCGTTTCCAGGGGAATACAAACGCCGGAGCAGTACGCCGTTTATATTTGTTATATTTGTTTACATAAGTACAGTGCATAGGCTACTTGATTATTGTGACGAAAGCTATATAGGTACAATAGAAATCCAGGCTGTTGTACATATGAAATGAAAAAAAATACTCTGTTAATTCAAACTTTTTTTTATTAATATTTGGTGATTTCTGTACATGCAGAGCTCCCGAGACAGCGCTATATACTGTATACTGTCCACTACAAACAGCGGTTAAGATAACTGGCTTGCTGTCTCCCCCGGGACGACGACGCATGTTGGCCGGCGGAACACCTCTGGAGACGGGCAGCTGCCTCTGAGACGACCCGCTCCTTCCGGAGCTTCACTTCTCCGAAAACATCGAGGCAAATTACTAAACAGCTGTCATTTGGGTAAACTAACCGCACATTGGGGATCTAAACGGTTACTTTCTCGCATGAAAAAATATAAAAATGTAATAAAGTGACATAATAACAGCGCTACAGCGGGAAATAAAACAGCTTTGCGCCTGTTTTACAACTACCGCTGCCGGTCGCCACGAAATGCATTCTGGGAAACTTGCATACTGCATACTGCGGTGTGAACGGCGTCTGTCTGCTGGGCCGTTTCTCAATATGCGTTCTTCTCTGTACTTCTGTTCTTGTGGACTTGAGAAACGTCATCAGCGTCGGACCGAGTACTGTTCCAATTCAAAGTTCGCATCTGGCCAAGTACGGTCAAATACCCCGGATGTGTTCTTGCCCCGCCCATTTCACCGAGGATGCATCGGAGGAGACTTGTGTGGACTTTGGGCAGTTACGTATCCCAGAATGCATTTCAATAAAGCAATGGCGGAGGAGAAGACGCACAATTGTAAGTTAACGTTAGAAGTTTTGAAATAATATTCATATTTGTATAAAAAGAAAACATCATATTATATCCTCATATAATATATAATAAAATATACAAATGAAACGGAGTTGTTTTTTATAGTGTTTATTTTATTTTAACCAGTGAAAATAACCGGAAGTTGAACGCCGTCAACCGGCAAAAACGATGACGTCATCAAGTACGTTCCTGTTCCAAATGCAGAAAAAACACCGTCCTCCCGTTCTCCCGTCCTCCCGTACCCCGGGAGTTCGTTCTTCCAACTGAACTCCGCAAGTCTAGACTCCCGGAGTTCACGAGTTCGAACTTGGCGTACTGGGTATTTTTTTTAAATTTAAACTTTATTAATAATTGTATACATAACAAAAACTATCGCGCCAGGGGAAACTTCACGGACTTTGCACAAAGAATATGGCCTGCCCAGTGGCGCTGGCTTTCTTCGTCGCTGACGAACTCGAGCCGAGGCATTTGAAGTCCCGTTGTTGACGGAGGCTGAGGAATTTTCTCACGTGGGAAATACCACGTGATAATTCTAACCAACTAGGGCAGAGATCTTCAACAGGGGGTCCGGGACCCCTAGAGGGTCCGCAGAGTTACTGCAGGGGGTCCCCGAAATTATTAAAAATGTCCAAAAATCAACCTTAATATGAATACCACCTATATTAACAAATATAAATCTTCCTGACCGTGGGGGTCCTTGGCCTGAAAACGTTGAAGACCTCTGAACTAGGGCAACGTTGAGGGGAGTGTCTTATGTCCGCACTTATTTCAGACCATCTGCAGAGAAAAGCATGCGAAGGGAGGTACCCTGGAGATACCGCGAGTTTTTAAAGTCATGTGACATGTCGCAAAGGGAAGTTATCACCAGCATTTGTGACGTTTTTTTCCCAGAATGCCTGGTTTTGCGAGGCAAATGCATGCGCATGCTTGATTCGAAACGCGCCTATTCATTTGCGCCTATGCATGCACGAGATTTGAGAGGATCCGCCGGAACTCGTTATAAACACGTCAAGTTCCCACCACGTCAAGTCTTTTTTTTTTTTTTTAACTTTATTAATAATTATTATACATATCAAAAACTGTCAAGCCAGGGGAAGAGAGAAAATAAATAAAGGTATAAATATACAAAGAGAGAGAAAGGGAAAAAACAATCATATTAATTAAATAAAAACTTATGTAAAATAGAGTTTGTTTTTAAAGCCTTTGGTAATTGAAGTCCATTCCTGCAAAAAAAGTGTAAAATTTGGTTTGCTGTTAGTCCATTTCTTTTTATGTATGTGAAATTTACCTAAATATAAAACAAGTTGTACAAAAAAATATATATATATTTTCAAAGTAAAACAAAATGTCCTTTTCGTGTAGTGAATGTCCAGTTTTGTTTTCAATACACTTTTGTACATTTAACCAAAACATTTGACAATATAAACAATGAAAAAATAAGATAGATTATTATAGATTCATCTAACAAACCACAGAAATCACAGGAATACTCAATATCAAGTTTAAATCTTTCTAGTGTTTTTTTTTGCTGGATATATTTTATGTATAATTTTGTAAGATACTTCCTCGATCTTGTTATTCAGACAAAATTTACTGATCAACCACATTTTTTTCCAATTCACTTCTTTATAAAGAGACTTCCAAAAAAAAATAGCAGAAGGAATAGATACATTTATCAAAAGGTTCCTGATGTATTTATTTGTACATTTGTGAGTTGTGATATCAACATTCCCCAGAAAAATATTGTTTATAGGAGCTGTCATAATGATCAGTTGTATAACCAAAAAGAAGTTGCAACACATTCCTGGGGATAGCATTAAAGATTACATCATATTCTTTTGATGTAACTTCTATACTAAATTTAGAAATAAATTCTTCATAAAGTAATAACTGACCATCAGTTTTCATGAGTGGTAAAACTAAAAAAATACCATTATTGATCCAGTTTTTGTTATACAAAGATCTATTTTTATATTGAATACTCCTGTTGTTCCAAATGTAATAGTTTGTAGGTGAAAATTTGTGTTTGTACAACATTTTCCAAGCCAGCAGAGCTTGCTTGTGAAAATTAGCTAACTTCACAGGTAATTTATCAGGGTTATAATCACATTTTAGCAAGAATTTGAGACCTCCAATTGAATTAAAAATGAATTTAGGGAAAGCATTCCAAATATTATCATCTTCATTAATTCATTTTGTTAGCCATTTAATTTTAAAATTATTATTTAATGTTTCAAAACTTAGGACTTCCAGCCCTCCATTTTGTCTTGTGTTACATAATATCTCTTTTTTTAGATAATGACATTTATTTCTCCATATAAAATTGAATACAATTTTATCAAGTTTTTTATATATTGTGTTACATAAACCCAAAGTCAGAGACACATAAACGGCTCGTGACACTCCTTCAGCCTTGGAAAGTAAAACTCGGCATTTTAATGAAAGATCTCTCATTAACCACATGTTAAATTTCTTTTTAATTTGTTCAACAATTGGGTTGAGGTTTGAGTTGTTACGAAATTTTTCATTTTTATTAATCACAATACCCAAATATGTGAATGTAGTCTTTACAGGAATACCATTTATCTCCAACAAGTCACATTCTTTTAGTGGAAACAACACTGATTTACCTAAATTTATTTTTAGTCCCGATAGCTTGGAAAACATCTCTATACATTGGACTGCTTTGGCAACTTCATGTTTATTCGATAAAAAAATTGTAGTATCGTCAGCAAGTTGTGATAATTTAAATTCTCTATCTACCGCCATAATACCATTAAATGAAGCTTTTTTTTATGTGTGTAGCCATAATTTGTGTGACAAGAATAAATAAAAAGGGACTTAATGGGCAACCTTGTCTTATACCACAGTTTATGTTAAATCTTGGAGTAGTGCCAAGGGCCAGTCCAATAGAGCTGTTGCAATTTTTATAAAGTGTATTGACTGCTTTTCAAAACCTTTCACCAAAACCAAAGCTGTGTATAGTTTTGAACATAAATCGATGACTTATTGTATCGAATGCTTTATAAAAATCGACAAATAAAATAAAACTATCATCTAAAATATAATCTTTATAATTAATCATGTCCAAAACTAAACAGATGTTATTACATATATTTCTGCCAGGCATAAAACCTGATTGTTCCTCCTCAATTATATCTTCTAATCCTAGTTTTAATCTTTTAGCAAAGATCATAGCAAAAATCTTGGCATCATTATTTAATAGGCTAATTGGTCTCCAATTCTCAATACTTAATTTAATCTTCTTTTGGTTTAGGAATCAATTTAATAAGTCCTTGTCGAAGAGTAGGTGGTAATTCTCCTTTGTCTATGGCTTCTTCGAATACAGCAACTAAGAACGGGGCTACGTTTTTGACAAATGTTTTATAAAATTCATTTATCAGACCATCACTACCAGGAGACTTGTTGTCTTTTAGGGAACCAATACACTTCTGAACTTCAATCAAATCTATCTTCCGGTCACAGGTTAATTTAAATCCTTCATCAATACCTCTGATGTCATTTTCAATTCCTTTAATAAATAAATCAATGTTATCTCCACTTTCATTATCATTAGAATATAACCTCTGATAGAAATCAGCAACATGTTGAGAAATATTTTTTTTGTCTTCACAAATCTGGTCATTCATTTTAAGTTTAGATAGGGAAGAAACTTCATAGTTCCTTTTTTCTAAATTAAAAAAATATTTTGTACACTTTTCCCCTTGTTCTAACCATTTCCGTCTGGACCTAATAAAGGCACCTCTGGCTTTTTCTTCATACATTTTTGTCTAATTTGAGTTGTAGAGCTGCTAATTCTCCAAGTTCCCTTTCAGAAAGACCTACTTTTTCAGAGAATCTAATTATTTCTGTAATTATTTGGGTTTCATTCTCTCTTTTACTTTTAGCAATTCTCTTCCCAGTTATTATAGCTAAATTCCTAATCTCAAATTTCATTAATTCCCAACACTTTCCAAAATTGTTTAATGTATTAGCTTGTCTCCAATATTTTTCAATAATATCCTGGGTACCCTTTTTAAATTGTTTGTTCTGTAATAGTGTTTTATTTAATTTCCAGTAATCTCTATTGGAGTCACTTTTTAATAAAGCCATGTTGACCTTAATCATAACAGCTTGGTGATCAGTAAAAACCGCGGGCTCTATTATAATTGATTCCACTCTATTTTCAATGTCTGAGGAGATCAACCAAAAGTCCAAACGAGATAGTTGAGATTTGTCCTTGTTTGACCATGTATATGAGTTGTGGTTTGGATTTTTGTGTCTCCAGATATCAATGAGGTCCATACTACTACAGATATTGACTAATTCATTCCCTACTTTGTTCTTTGGGGGCCATCTGTCCATGGAATCATCCGACACTGTATTGAAATCACCTCCCCATAATACCTTGGCAGTAGGAAATGTTAATAATAGTTTATTTATTTTACCTTTTATTGTAAACAAAGTTTTGTTATTTTGTTTATTGTTATAGCCATATATATTAGTGATGACAAATTGAGAATGGTCAATGTCCACAAGAAGTATTAACCACCTACCATTTTTGTCCGAGAGATGTTTAATTATTTTGCCTTTAAAATTTCCCTGTAATATAGCGACCCCTGCTGACCTGTTACTTCCAAATGATAACCACACATTTTTCCCCCATTGATTCCTCCAAAATGCAACATCTGCTTCTGAAGCATGGGTTTCCTGAATAAAATAAAAATCAGCACCTTTGTTTTGACAATACAAAAATAAACACTTTCTCTTTAACACGTTTCTAATACCCCTGGCATTTACAGAAAGAATGGAAATTGACATTAAGAACACGAACAACACAGAAAAAAAACAACTTTAACCAATTGCTAGTTTTTCTTCTCAACTGTTAACTGTACCTGCAGGAAACACTGCACTAATAGACCTTATTGCCATATTAATAACTCGTGTACTTCATAAAGCTATAAAACATATTGGAATAAAAGATTCCAAAACATAGCAGTACACTTTACTTCCGTTTACATTGTACTTTACCTGTCACATTATTTTATTTCTTTCCCATTCACAAACGCCCTATTTCCAACAAAGTAGGCCTTGTCACCCCTCTTTCTTGCTTCTTCCACTGTTGGCCATAAACGCCTGCGTGCGTCTCGGTCAGCTGCTGTCAAATTCTCTTTGAAGTGTAGTCGGTGGTTCTTCAGGTAGTTGTTAGCCTTGGAGCCTTTCCATAGGACATCTCTGGACGATCCTCGATAAGAACCTGATGATCACTGGACGCGGTGGCTGGTCCTTTCCTCCATCCTTTGGTCTCCCTATTCTGTGAGCAACATCCACCGCTGCTACGACCAGCTCCGCCTCCACGACAGGTAGCACAGCTCGACAGATGTCCTGGACTTGAGATTTGATGTTGGTATCATCTTTTTGGGGAACCCCGTGCAGTCGGAGATTATGCCGTCTACTGTAGCGGTCAGTCTCATTCACTTTCTGCTCCATCTCGTTCACTTTCTTCTTAAGCAGCTCACAAGAGTTTTTTAGAGCTACGTTTTGTATTTTTAAGTCGACAACTTCTTGATGGCAGAAATCCAGTGACTTTTTCAAACCGTCAATTTGGACGGTGTTGTAGTGAACAGCTTTATCCTTTTGGTCTGCTCTTTCGTTTATCTTCTCGGTGACAGCTGAGATTATTGTGTTTTGTAGCTCGAACAGTGACGGTTGCTCTTGTGACTCATTCCTGCTGCTTTTGCTTTTTTAGCAGTGTGCTTCATTGGAGTGTTCGGAGAAGAAATGACCCTGAGTCAGCTCGGCAGGCATAAGAGTGCATGTCTTTAATGTTTCGTTTGTCTTTAAGAGCAACCTCCATATTTTCGACCTGGGACAATTAAACTTCACCGGAGTTTTTCATCTTTAGCTTGCGGCTAATGCTAGTTCCTCTTCAATTTGTTATGAATGTGGTTGTAGAAATAAACAGTTTGTGACGGTTTTTAATTCCTCCAAAAGTGTTTTCTCACCTCGGTTGGCAATAGGAGAGCTGCATCTATGTCCGTTCCATCTCGTGCACATTTCTCCAGCAGGTGCTTTGCCGAGCGCACAGCCCTCTCAGCAAGCCCATTGAACTGAGGGTACAGTGGACTGCTGGTGACATGACAGAAGTCCCACTTGCGAGCAAATTCCTGGAACTCCCTACTTGTGAAGTAAGCAGCATTGTCTGTCATGAGTTGCTGTGGTACTGAGTAGCAAAGTGGCGTTTAAACTTGGCCACCAATGTGGCACTTGTTGTGCCCGGGAGCCGGTCTATCTCGAACCAGAGTAGGAGTCAACAAGCACAAGATGCTCCTTCCCCTCCCACTCAAAAACATCTGCTGCGGTGAGGGACCACGGTAGGTCAGGGATGTCATGCAGTTGAAGGGGCTCCTTAGGCTGGTGTGGCTTGAGAGCATTGCAGGGGGCACACCTGGAAACTTCTCTTTCAATGTCAGTGTAGATGGTCGGCCAGAACATTGTCTCCCTGGCCCTGCGCTTCGTGGCCTCGAGACCAGGGTGGCCCTGGTGCAGCTGTTGAATGTAGTAATGCTGGAGGGAGTGTGGAATGACGAACCGCCGTCCACGGAGGAGCAAACCACCGTCACTCGTGAGTTCCTCTCTCATGGCGTAGAACGGTCTCAGGTCACGTGGCACCTCCCTAAATGCATCGGGCCAGCCTGCAGAAACGACCTCAGCGAGACGCCGGCACAGAGGATCAGCCAACGTCTCACGCTTCAGTTCCTCAACCCTGTGTGAGGAGAGGACGTCCAACATCATAACCTCGTACTCCTCCTTTTCCTCACCTTGGTCAGTGGAAGGCAAGTGTGCACGGGAGAGAGCATCAGCGACATAGAGCTCCCTGCCCCTCTTGTAGATGACGTCGAGGTTGTAACGCTGCAGGCGGAGCATCATCCTTTGGAGGCGCGCAGAGGCTGTGTGAAGTGGCTTTTTTAGTATGGTAATGAGCAGCTGATGGTCAGTCTCGACAGTCACAGCCCGTCCATATATGTAGTGATGGAATTTTGTGCAAGCATAGACAAGGGCCAGGAGCTCTTTCTCAATCTGAGCGTAGCGCGACTCAGTCTCTGTGAGGGCCCTTGAAGCGAAAGCCACCGGTCTGTCGTTTTGGAGGCAGACAGCACCCAGTCCATGCTGTGAGGCGTCAGCTGACAGCACAACAGGTTGGTGCACATCAAAGTACCGCAGCACCGGGGGACCTGCGATAAGTTCCTTGAGTTTTGTGAACGCCGCTGTGTGGAGCCCCAGCCAGCACCAGTCTACATCCTGGCGCAACAGCTCGCGCAGGGGTGCCGTGGCCTCGCTGTAGTCTGGTACAAATTTGGCCAAGTAGTTGGTCATGCCTAGGAACCTTTGCAGACTGTTCTTTTCCTCCGGCGGGGGAATCAGGCAGACGGCAGCGGTCTTGGCAGGGTCGGGTTTCACACCCTGGTCGGTGAGCAGGTGACCGACATAAGCAACCTCAGTGACCCTGAAACGGCACTTCTCAGGGTTCAGTCTGAGATTGACAGCCCGTATCCTGTCCATGACTTGGCGGAGACGGCGATCATGCTCCTCTCTCGAGCGGCCCCACACCAAAATGTCATCAATCACAATTGCACAGGGCAGTCCTTCGAAAAGCTGCTCCATGCACCTCTGGAAAACCTCACTCCCTGGTGATGCCATAGGGCATCCGTAGGAAGGCATAGCGGCCCACAGGAGTCATGAAGGTGGTGAGTTTTGAGGATTCTTTGCTGAGCGGCACCTGCCAGAAACCACACTTAGCATCCAGAATGCTGAACAGTTTGGCATCAGGCATGTCAGCGATCACCACAGTTTTCAGTGGGTGGTGGGGTCTGAGGAGGGCTTTGTTGAGGTTGACGGGGTCGATGCACAGTCTAATGCTCCCATCTCGTTTGCTCGCAGCCACCATGGCTGAAACCCATTCAGTGGGCTCCTGAACCGGTGTGATGACTCCGAGTCGGGTCATTCTATGCAGTTCCGCCACAATCTTGTCCTTCATGGCCAGTGGCACCCGTCTTGGAGCGCATACAGTGGGGCGCGCACGGTGTCATCCAGGCGCATGTGATACACTACTGGCAGCTTGCCAATGGCGCTGGTGTCGAATAGGTCCTTGTACTCCGTCAGCCCTGGCGCTTCCTGCTGGACGACGGCATGCACCTCTGGTCCAAAAGTCACATAGCCGAGCCTGACACTGTCTCTGAGACCCAGCAGTGGTTTGACGTTTCTGTCCACAACTTGGAAACGTAACAAACCGCAACTAAAAACCATGTCTGCCGCACCAAGAGTCTGGATTATATGACCTCCGTATGCTACAAGATTTGCTCTTTTGTTGAGATTGATGTGAGCAGTAGGATCAATGTACTGTAGAAGAGCCCTGGATATGACGTTGCATTTGGCCCCAGTGTCAATCTTCACAGTCAGTTGTCTGCCAGTGTTGCATGCAGACAGCTCAGCAAACCTTTCATCTTGTTCACGCACATCCTCTGGCTTGTCTATGCTCTCACAGTAAAACATTTCCACAGTCTCACAGTGAAACACATAATTTGGCTCTTGCAGTGGCTGCGTGTCAAGTTCACTCACGTGTGTGTATCTGCCTCTGCGTGCAGCGGGGGGCGGAACCTGCCCTGGCCTGTTGGGGGCAAACTGTTTGCCTGATCTGCAGCATCTAGAGAAGTGGTTCATTCTTCCACACGTGTTGCAGCGATTGTTGAGCGCTGGACATTTGTTCCGGTCTGGTGCGTGTTGGCCACCACAGTTTGTGCATGGGTCGAATTGCACTGTGCACACCTCTGCTTCCTTTTTTAGTTCCCTGTTGCCCTTCTCAGATCGTTCGTGTAGCATGCAGATCTCAACGGCCGAATTTAGCGTCAGTTTCTTCTCCTTTAAAAGCTGTGCACGGACAGCGTCACTGTGAATACCACAGACCAAACGATCTCTAATCAGTTCATCATGCAGTGTCCCGAAGTCACATTTCTTGGCCATGACCTTCAACGTGGAAACATATGACTGGATTGACTCGTGCCGTTTCTGGTCAGTCGTGTTGAATGCATGTCTGTCCATAATTACGTTCTTTACCGGCAGGCATAATTCCTCAAATTTCTTTACCAGCACGGCAGGGTCCTCGCGATCCTCGTCGGCCGCAAAATCAAACGTGTCGAGTTTATCCAACGCCTCCGGACCGGCGAGGTTGAGAAACGTGTAGGCTTGCACTTTCGTACTAGCCGTCACTAGCCCGGCGTTGCTATAGACATGCCATTCCCGCTTGAACTTCTCCCAGTTGTGAGCGATATCCTCGTTAAAGACGAGCGGGTCGATCCGGCGGAGTCCTTGCGCCATCTTAGATTAGATTCGGCTCACTTCTGACACCATGTAGATGTGCATGAATGGGGAAGAGTGTAGACAGCGAACGGTGTTACACCCACTAGCTTTATTAGCCCAGTTCAACAACCACGACCACCACAACCAACGCGCCCCAGCATGCTGTGCGTCCCCGTGACGTCAGCACGCCGTAGCCGTAACCATAGAGACTGTCAACATAGTCTACAAAAAGTGTTTTCTCACCTCGGTTGGCAATAAGAGAGTCCAAAATAAAGTTTGAACAGTAATTCCTACATGGAACCGCGGACACCGTTAAAACACGTCTGGTCCTGTCGCCATCTTGAATCGACCTCTCCTGCAATGCATTCGACTCACGGCGATTGTGGAGAGACGATGCGCCGCTGCCTCCCGCAAGCTCTCGAAAATCTTTTAAACTGAATGTTGTCGATCTAAAATAAAGACAGATTCAGCAACTGCATAGCTTATTTTTCACATAAAATGTTTTCAGAAACAGGTTTCGGTGAACTATTGTCGTAAAATAAGAGAAAAGTTTCCAAACGAGCCGCCATGTTGGTCGGTTTGAAATCCGGGGGTGCAGTCGAATAGTCTATTTTGCTTAGGAAGGTTCCTAACTGAAGAAGTGACCCGGAAGTAAACAAGTGGCCGCCATGATAAGAGCTGTTTGAATTCTCTAAATGCAAAGGAAAGGAGCTCCAATGCTTCCTTTCAGAGCTCCTTTAGCATAGGATGCAACGGACCTTCCTATGCGAAAGGAAAGGAGATTACGCCGACCCACAATTCTTTGCAAAAGACACATTTAAAGTGCCGCACACCTTGGCCGTTCATGAAAACAAACGATATGTGCATTTGCATATTTAACAATTACTTTCATGCGGACATATAGTAATATGAATTGTGTTGATAAATGTGTGTGGACAGTGATAATAATTGAATGGTATATTTATTTATTTCAATGATGTTACAAACTTGACAAAAACGAAACTAAAACCACAAATCAAATGTAAATACAGCAAACGGTCAAACAGGAAGAAGGAGCTGCTGGACCTGAAGCCATGAAGTGTGCACGTGATTGTATGAAGGAGAGCGCCTGTCAATCATCCTCCTTTGTAATGTATGTAATTTAGGCCTCATTGTGAGGCTATTTTGGTGCCAATGCAATTTCTTTTTGATGTGTAGGCCTTCATGAATAATTTCAAATAGCCTACCTATCCATGTGTTGAGTCAATGTTTGGCCTTTTCAGTCCGAAAGTATAATCCGGCCCCCTGAGGTCTCACTTGAAAAAAATCTGGCCCCCTGTGCAATTTCACCCTGGCATCCCTGCCTTAGAGTCTGAAAATGAGTCTGCAAAATCTTCCTGGCATATCTGCTCACATCGACGGTAACAGCTAAACAAAAGTTGAACTCTTTCCAACTAAAACAATACTGAGCTAACGTTAACTCCTCATCATGTATCATTTTAATAAGCATTCCTTTCTTAGTTTTGTCTTCACAAGATCCTGTGGCATCTCCGCATTATCTGTTACCCCGCTCACCGTGTCTGACCACCACTTTGTGACTTTCTCCCTCCCACTGTCACCAGCCGCCGCAACCTGAAATCCCTCACTCCCTCCGCTCTCTCCTCAACTGTTCTTTCCTCACTACCATCCACAGAACAATTCTCCTTAATGCCTACTGAGGAAGCCTCCTCCATCCTGATTTCCTCACTCTCCTTTTCTTTGGACACTCTGTCCCCCCATCTCACGACCAGCGCGATCATCTCCCTCCCCTCCCTGGCTGTCCGAACCTCTGTGAACCACTCACATTGCAACTCGCATCTCGGACTGTCTGGCAGACATCTCTGTCAGGACAACTGAACATCACCTCAAGCTTAACCTGAATAAAACCAGACTCCTCTTCATCCCGGGGAAAGACTGCCCTTACATGGACCTGTCGGTCACTGTCGAGGGCATCACAGTATTGCCTTCCTCAACTGCGAGGAACCTGGGGGTAATCCTCGATGACCAACTATCCTGCACCCCCAACATCACTGCTGTGGCCCGATCCTGCAGATTTGCCCTCAACAATATGGGAAAATGCTCTATAGGTTAATTATAATTTCCTTTAGAATTAAATTATTATTTAATTCCATCATGCCCAGGTATCTTATAAAAACACACAGATTAACGTGTGTGTGTGTGGGTGTGTGTGTGTGAGAGAGAGAAAATATAAATATTCCATGTTATGTGCTTAATTTAAGGCGTTTATGCTGCAGCCAAGAAAGCCTTTTCTAGCCTTGGTCCAAAATGTGAGCACTGGATGGAAAAAATTGTAGCCATGGGTGCAGCTGTCAATCTGGGACACAGAGGTGGAGTGATAGCCCTCCTTCAAGCAGAGATTGGGTCCTTCATTGTCCCATTCCACTGCATGCCACACAGGTAGGTTTCCTTTTACCATATCTGCCATATACATATTCATTCTCCAAAGTGTAATTATATTTTAAAACAAATATATCTATTTTCTGTAAAGATTGGAGCTAGGGATGTTGAGTGTGCAAAGAGAGGTCTCCATGATTGGGCAAGTGTATGACCTGTTGAACCTCATCTGGAAAACATACCACTTAAGCCCCAAATCAACGAGGGAACTCAAAGCACTGGGAGCTGAAATCGGAGTCACAGTGAATGCACCGAGTGGAATGAAAGGGACCAGGTGGCTGCCCCATGTGTCCCGGAGTTTGAGCACCTTCCTAAAACCAGGGAAGGATGGCAATTCCTCTGGCCAGTTTACAGCTGTGTATGTGCACATGGACCATCTGGCAGGTGCCTCGGCCAGTGCAGAGATAGCTGGCAGAGCAAAGAAGGTTTTATCTTATCTCAATGTTTTGTGTTGACAGTATAAATCAATTATTGAAAATATTTTAACTTTGGTGCTGTATGAGTTGAGAATGAGAACTACATTGATATATTTGCAGGTCAAAGTCAGCATGGAGGATGGGACATTTGTGGCATTCTGCCACTTCCTGTCAGACCTTTTCTCTCCCATCAGCAACTACAGCCTGCAGCTCCAAAAAAATGATGTAATCCTACCTCAGGTAAAGAAGAGAGAAAAAGGAGGCCAGGGGATTACTTTTATATTCCCCTTAACATGTTTCTTATATTAAGAATACAACTGTCTTCCCAGGCTGTTAGTGGCATCGAATCTCTCCTGGCTACCATAGAAGCTATGGCAGCTAGCCCCAAACCTGATGGTAAGCTGTCTGAGTTCCTGGCAGCCATGAAGAAGCAGCGCCAACAAAGAGGAGAACCTGGGACTGGGACGTTCAAGTATCAGGTACACATTATATACTGTATATAAAATCAAATGTTTATTTCATGTTAAATGCTATGTACATAGCATTTTAATTTTGCATGCTTCACAGGAAGCATGCAAAATTCACATGCTTCCCTTTCTAAAGGTGAAGCTGCAGAGCTGGCAGAAGGTCAACCAATCAGCCAGTGTGCTCCCAGACTGCAAAGAGCCATTGTGCTGACCTGTGAGTCCACAGTGAAACACCTGAAGAATAGATTTAGCAGCCTACTTGGTGAGTTGTTGTATTTTAGCATTATATTATAAGCACAATGACATGTTTAGAGCACTTTTGAGAGGCCTAACCTTTTTCTGTCTCTGTCTTTTTCTGATAGAAGAGAACACAAAGGATATACCAGCAGCCAAGGCAGTGAAGTGTTTCAATGTCTTCAGCCATGACTCTTGGCCAGATAATAGGCTGGAGCTCCTGAACCATGGTGTGGAAGAGGTGAACTTTCTCCTACAACACTTCTCCACTGTCCTGGACAGGTGAGTTTTTTTGTGTGCTTTCATATTTATGTTGATATAATGAATGAAATCATGTTGATACAGACTTTCTTGTCCCTGCCATTCTTCCATCTCATGCCAGGAATGGCTGCAACAAAGAAAAGGCCAAAGAGGAGTTCCAACTGATGAAAATGACGATAAACACGTCATTCAAAGACAAAAGCTATCTTGGACTGTGGCAAGTCATGACGACGAAAGAGCCCTACTGCTCAGACTTTGCGGTAGGCTCTGTTATTTGTAGTATAAAAAATGACATGATCATTGTCACTGTTGACTTGGTGATTTGGTAAGTTGGTTTGATCACTATACTTCGTCTTTTGCAGAATATCCTACACCTGGTCAAGATCATGCTGGTGCTCCCAATATCTTCAGCAGTCTGTGAAAGAGGCTTCTCTTCAGTAAACAGAATCAAGTCAGATGTTAGAGCAAGCCTGCATACTGACACTGTTGAGGACCTAATACATACACTCAACAAAAATATAAATGCAACACTTTTGTTTTTGCTCCCATTTTTCATGAGATGGACTTAAAGATCTAAAATTCATCCCAGATACACAATATTACCATTTCTCTCAAACATTGTTCACAAATCAGTCTAAATGTGTGATAGTGAGCACTTCTGCTTTGCTGAGATAATCCATCCCACCTCACAGGTGTGCCACATCAAGATGCTGATCTGACATCATGATTAGTGCACAGGTGCCTTAGACTGTCCACAATAAAAGGCCACCCTGAAATGTGCATTTTTTTGCTTTATTGGGGGTCTGGGGACTCAGAACCAGTCAGTATCTGGTGTGACCACCATTTGCCTCATGCAGTGCAACACATCTTCTTCGCATAGAGTTTATCAGATTGTCAATTGTGGCCTGTGGAATGTTGGTCCACTCCTCTTCAATGGCTGTGCGAAGTTGCTGGATATTAGTGGGAACTGGTACACGCTGTCGTATACGCCGGTCAAGCACATCCCAAACATGCTCAATGGGTGACATGTCCGGTGAGTATGCTGGCCATGCAAGAACTGGGACATTTTCAGCTTCCAAGAATTGTGTACAGATCCTTGCAACATGGGGCCGTGCATTATCTTGCTGAAACATGAGGTGATGTTCATGGATGTATGGCACAACAATGGGCCTCAGGATCTCATCACGGTATCTCTGTGCATTCAAAATGCCATCAATAAAATGCACCTGTGTTCTTCGTCCATAACAGATGCCTGCCCATACCATAACCCCACCACCACCATGGGCCACTCGATCCACAACATTGACATCAGCAAAGCGCTCACCCACACGACGCCACACACGCTGTCTGCCATCTGCCCTGAACAATGTAAACAGAGATTCATCCGTGAAGAGAACACCTCTCCAACGTGCCAGACGCCATCGAATGTGAGCATTTACCCACTCAAGTCTGTTACGGCGACGAGCTGGAGTCAGGTCAAGACCCCGATGAGGACGACGAGCATGCAGTTGAGCTTCCCTGAGATGGTTTCTGACAGTTTGTGCAGAAATTGTTTGGTTATGCAAACCAATTGTTTCAGCAGCTGTCTGAGTGGCTGGTCTCAGACGATCTTGGAGGTGAACCTGCTGGATGTGGAGGTCCTGGGCTGGTGTGGTTACACGTGGTCTGCGGTTGTGAGGCCGGTTGGATGTACTGCCATATTCTCTGAAACGCCTTTGGAGACGGCTTATGGTGGAGAAATGAACATTCAATGCACGAGCAACAGATCTGGTTGACATTCCTGCTGTCAGCATGCCAATTGCACGCTCCCTCAATGCTTGTAGCATCTGTGGCATTTTGCTGTGAGACAAAACTGCACATTTCAGAGTGGCCTTTTATTGTGGGCAGTATAAGGTACACCTGTGCACTAATCATGATGTCAGATCAGCATCTTGATGTGGCACACCTGTGAGGTGGGATGGATTATCTCAGCAAAGCAGAAGTGCTCACTATCACACATTTAGACAGATTTGTGAACAATGTTTGAGAGAAATGGTAATATTGTGTATCTGGAATGAATTTTAGATCTTTAAGTCCATCTCATGAAAAATGGGAGCAAAAACAAAAGTGTTGCGTTTATATTTTTGTTGAGTGTATTAGTGTTGAGGGGCCACAACTGGAGGACTATGATGCCAGGCAGGATGTGAAGCAGTGGTTCTCCCAGGGAAAGAGGAGCAGGAGGCCTAACTATATGAGCTGGCCCCTAGAATGAGATGAATTGCTGCTGTTAGTTCAAGTTCAGTGTGTCTTTATGTTACCGTTGTAAGTTGAATGTTCAGAATGTTCGGAATGTTGAAATTCAGATTAAAATATTTTGCAAATATCAAGTTTGGGTCATTGTCAATCTTTCATCAACATACGGTCATGTATTAATAACACGCTATACAAAGAAAAATATGGTGCTACCTAATTTGTTTTGGTGCTACTAAATGAAAAGCTAGGTGGCACCAGTGCTACCTGTGAAAAAGTTAGTCTGGAGCCCTGAGCACTTCACTCCTCTACTTCAGCTGACCGGCTAGTACCACCATCGCTGAAATCAAACAAATGTCGCTCAGCAAAGTCCAGACTCTTCTCTGTTCTGGCGCCTCAGTGGTGGAACGAACTCCCGACTAATGTCAGGACGGCAGTCATTTGCCATCTTCCGAAAAAGGCTCAAGACTCACCTGTTCAGACTTCACCTCGACTCTGCATAGCATGACCCACTTCCACCCCCCCCCCCCTCCCCCCTACAACACCTGTAAAAAATCAATAGAGAAAGGTTTTTCTTAGAAAACAGAGTAACAAATGGAACTTCCAACTGTTCAACTGCTCAAATAACCACTATATCTGAAGAATGAACAGGATCATGTATTTGGCTCATTTAACAATAGCCTGGATTGATTCAACCATATTTGAGGTTGATGGTAAACTATTCTACACACAGCAGCAGCCCACAGTTGTTTTGTTCTTTCTTTCCCCCCGTTTTGGGGTGATTTTTCAGTCTCGCAGCAGGTCGTGAAATCGTCAGGAAATGGAACAACACAGGACTTCAACGATAACTAACTGCGGAGTGACACATTCACAATGCTTTTCCCTAAACTAATGTGGTTTCTTAGGCAGCTTCCCTAAAGATTTCGATGTGTAGATTGGTCAGGCAGGTGGAAAGAAAATGATCTTTATTTAAACAGATATCAAGCCTGCATCCGAAATCTGTTCTTCCGGTTCTTCCGAATCCCTGGCAGAGTCCTTCCTGGAGCCTCTGCACCTGCTCCACCTGGGAAGTCCTTTCTTGCTCTCGAATCTAAGGAAATCCAAACATTCCCTGCCACATGCCTTTCTTTTAAAGCGCTCTCCTTCCTGGTCGGCCTTCTTCTCGCTCATCCTGACACCTGAGTAAATTTATCTGCTTCCTCTCCAATGGAAGTTGCCAGGCGCTCCTTCCTAAAGCTATATTTTGTACTTATGTCATGTTTAGCTTAGCCATTTTGGCGGCAAAAAGATACTTAGTTACTCCCTTATATGGGCTTAACTTCCTATAACTAGTATGTGTTGGGACCTCACCAAAGAGAACAAAGAATTGCCTGCATGGAGGCCAGAAGCCTTCACATCGACCTCTCTCCACCCTCTCTCTTCACCGTAGCACACCGCTACAACAGGAGTTCGCCGCCCCCCGCGAAGGAAGAACACAAACTGCTTCTTCATCCAAGCTACCAGCGAGAAGGATAACTTCTATGCCCCGCTCTTGTCTGAAGTCAGCTGACCAAATCACTGCACCGCGCGCCCTTATTGTTTGCCTGCAGAAGGAAGAAACACAAACTGCTTTCTTCAGCAAAGTTGATCAGCGAGAAGGATAACTGCTAAGCCCCGCTCTTGTCTTGATTCAACCGACTCGTCGCAACCTCCGCTGCCGCACGAGGACCCGCCGCTGTGTGACGCGAACCACAGCCCTGTCGGCACCGGCGCGCCAAGAAGCGCCGCCACCCGACTCAAGCACATTGACCAAAGTAAGAGGCTGTTGTCTGGGCAGAGGCATAGGTTCGATAGAGTAGGATATGCTCGTAATTCTTGTTAATGTGTTTTAAGTTTTGACCACGGATTGCCGAGTCCGTTGCTTTCTATATTGTTGTTCTCGGTGCCGATTGTGAACCCACGCCACTCGGTTTAATCCTGTTCCTGTGTTTGGTTTAACCTCGGTCACATTCCCGAGTTAAAGGACCGGGGTCCCGCCGAACAAGCACCAGTTCACTTGCCGAACTCCCGTGTGATGGTAACACGCTTAATGACCTTTGTGTATTGTGACGACCAATCTCTTGCGCGCGCATTCCCTGCTCCCCTCTTTGTTCCTGCTAACACGCACACACACACACACACACAGCCCCCCCCCCACACGTATCCTACGTTCAGCTGTTCCGCCTCTGAACGCTAGGTAAAATAGCTCCACCCAGTGGCTGCGCCCGGCCATCTCTCATCTCTCTCTCTATTCTATTCTATTCTATTCTACGTTCAGCTGTTCCGTCTCTGAGCGCTAGGGGGAATAGCTCCACACACACACACACACACTTCAAGTGTGTCTCTCCTTTGTTTAGCTTAGCTTTGTGTGCATTTAGGTAGTTAGGTAATAAGGCTTTGTTAATTGCAGTGTTATTGATTGTGATCATTATTACTGGTTTAATAAATCTTATTATATTATAACTAACAGTCTCTTGTGCTTGTTGTGCATACGTCACTGGATAACAGCAGGTTGTGAAGGCTAGTGTTTGGATTTCACGCCTTTTAATTGTTTGATTGTTTTTTTACGTCTATGACAACAATCACGATGATTGGCATGTGAGTAGCAAACCCCTTTTGAGACTGAGTACCGTTTTTGGTTATCTTTTCCCTGATTCAAAGGGATGGTGCCCCGTACATTTATGATCATATTATAATTCATATATTAAATATAATTATTAATATCAATAATTATATTGATATTAATAATTATCTGTTGAAAACCCTAATAAACACTAATTTATGTCTCAAGGGCCTCATCAGATAGCTAAGCTTAATTTACAACGGGCCTCTTGTCATCTTCCTCCTAAGTTTTGTTTTTGTGTGCTGACGTCGTCCCGACTGATGTGCGAACCCTTACCTCTGACTGAAACACATTCATTTGAGCGCCGGGCGTCCATGTACATGAATCCTAGCGGGGACAAGCAGATGCGCAGACGTTCAGTAACACTCAGACAAACTGGTCATCATTTATTTCTGTACAAAAGTCCTCAAAGAAATTCAAAGTCATGGAGCTCCATCACTTTACAAGCCCAATCCACATATACAACATATCCATTTTGTATACAATTAAAACATGCCAACTTTACCAAGAGTCGTATGCATGTGTGTTTGGTACAAATCTTTTGAAATGGAGCTATAAT
Source organism: Eutrigla gurnardus (assembly GCF_963514095.1). Classification (NCBI taxonomy): domain Eukaryota; kingdom Metazoa; phylum Chordata; class Actinopteri; order Perciformes; family Triglidae; genus Eutrigla; species Eutrigla gurnardus. Next base: position 18,843,436 of record NC_139915.1, read on the forward strand.
GGTTTCTTACAGACAGTAAACATACAGGACAGTAATAACATTACAACTCAAAAGATGGCCCTTGTAGAATTGGATCAACTGTGTCCGTACAATAAATAAGTATAAAATATATCTCTTAGCAATCTGTGTTTTTTTTAAAACACATTAGACATACAAAACACTAAATTACTGCTACAACCTCCGAAAAAAGACCAGCTATTTCGGCAGAGGGAGGGGAATCCTTTTTCTTGCCGGATTGAAACAAACGTTCCTTTGTTACGGATGGGTCACAAACACTGATATGAAAGAAAAACATGGTTGGAAAACATCACAATATCAAGTGAGCGAGTGCTCGGAATTAAACAGAACAAGTTAACATCCACTGGTCTGGATGCAAGACAAATAATGTTTCTCTTTTCTTCTTCTTCTTCTTTTTCTCTCTTGAAACACTTTAGTCAGATAAAGCAAGCATATAACCAAACAAAGAAACCACTCACTTCTACATCTGTCACACACCACAGAGACCTGCATGGGAAGGATGCACGCTGATGCACATACATTTAACATGCGTTTGATTAGCTAGCTCACACTTTCTTAGTATTTGCTCCCTTTGCTTTGTATTTGCATCATGGCCTTGCAACCGAAGCTGACGGCCCACTGGAGAAATGGCCAGTCGTTATACAAATATCACACAACCAAAAAGGATCTCCTGGAAATGACTGCTGTTAAATGATTAACGTTAAAGGGAATTATCTAATAATACTTTCTCTTTTACAATGTATGTTATCGTGTTAAAGAAAACTGGCAGTCCCCTACGAATCCCAATCATACACAACTCTTTGTAATACCATTTATGTTTAATTCCAGCATTCTGTGCCAATGCAAGAGCTGTGTTAAATAATAGAGTTTAGTCTTGGTGTGATCGGCTCCTCACTGAGTCTACTTTTTAACTTACAGACTGAACTTTCATGTGTTTATGCTTCAACAAAAGACAACAATTTCTTGACAAAATTTTAGAGCCTTTGGTACACTGTGTGTGAAAGGCCTAACACCCCTCCAAGATTGAAAACATACTCCAAGTCTCACTACTCAGAACTCCCACAGGAACAAAACATACTCAGAGAAGTTGTCCTTGGCAGTTGTGTTTTTGTTAGCTCTGTTTTGTGGCCCCCCTTGGGACCCTGGGCCTGGTATCCATCCTTGACCACGATTGCCACCTTTTGTTAAGAAAATATATTTGGACTTAATCTATGTTTAGTTTCCCAGGATGTATATTGAAAAACTCTCCAACTGAAATGCACTGGAATAAAGATCTTAATCTGGGTGGCATCGCATTTTCTCACCATACAAAATACTTCCGTATGACTGTCATTGGTAGGAGTCCAGTAAAACAGTTCTGTGATTACTAAAAGACTTCGCTATTGGTTGGACAACCTTCCCAAGACTGTCAAGCCTTTAACCAACTGGTTGTGCATTGTTCTATAGTGGTTACAGCCTTCCCTAATCCATGTGAGGGTTCATAAACTTCAGGCATCTGAGCTGAAGATATTTCAGGTACATCCAACATGACAGAGACAGCAGGAGCAAGAAGAAGCAACTTTGCTCCTTTAATGGTAATCATCTGGAATCAGCATGCCTGCCTGTTAGCTGCACCAACAGCCAGTCCCTGACGGATTTGTGCCATACATGGTCTGTTTATGTGCCATGCTCCACCTCTAGACACTTGTCTACTTGCTAACTGCCTGACTTATTAGACATGCTTTCATCTTACCTTCTAGTACAGTGTCTGCATTTAGGTTCAGCCTTTAAGTATGACAAAAACACCCATTCATTTATTTTCATAAGCTCACTCTTCACACAACTACTTCCATCCCTTTTCGTGTGAACAAACAAGTGCAACACCATGAATTCATACGAGGAGAGCATGCACCATTATACCTATTTGAACAATTACTGCACCTCAATGCTCTCCATGACAACAGGCTGTTCGCCCCGTGTTTATGTAGGGCCTTTCGGAACAGCTACGAATACTCTTTCCTGTAGATAGTCACTTATGAACTAGCTTGTTTGCAAGTTTACCTCGGCTTTGCTCCCACACTTTATTCATTATTTCCATTTTTACATATTTATCATATCCAAGGTCTCAACCCTCTATGAACTAGTTAATTCCAAGCATAGCAACTGTCACATCTTCAAACAGCTCTGCCAAACAGTGGCATCCAACATGCCAGAGTGCTGGGGTAAACCAATAGCGAAGTCTGTTGGAGGGCCAATGATATTCAAAATATTAAAGGTTGAACTGTCTTTAGCCAAAGCTTTACTAGGGGGAGTCAGCTCATGTTTTTGTCTTTTGTCAGAGAACTTACAAGTCGACCAAATAACTAACTAAGTTAATGTAAACATGACACCAAGTTACTGTCAGCTGTTTGGTTAGCCAAAATCCAATGGTTATTTTAGCTGACAAGCTAATGTTATGGAAACAATAATAATAGTGACACAATGACGGTGTCTAGTCAGAAAGAGAACCAATATCAATCATGTCCAAGAATGTCTGTGGTGACGGCCGTGTTTCTGCAAACACCATTGGCTGTTCTGAGCTGAGGATCTCTGAGGGTGCGTTTTTACCTTAATGCCCTGGGATTCATTACACAGATACAACTCATGCTGAGTAGCGCTCACCCTGGGAGGGTGTTCCTCTTTTAACAGCCAATTATTCTGTCTCACCGCCAAACATAGAAAAACACCACTGATCCTGGACAATGGCTTGGAGCAACTGACTCTGCGGTGTTGGCAGTGTGTATGTGTAAGTGCGTATCTGTTGCTTTTTTTGGTGGGGGTGGGGGTGGTACCATGGGTCAGTATTTTGGAGCTATATAGTCTCTTGGCTGTTCTCCCCACACTGCCTGCCTCTCATAGCTTCATCTTGTGGACCACAGGGACAGGCAGGACCTGATGGATCTTGGCTCGGTCGGTGTCCACCTCCATATGGATCCAGTCAGGGTGGAAGGAGCCCTTGAAGCCCACAAATGCTAGCTTATCTGCAGGGAGGCCAGATGACATTAAAGTCAGTGACATAATCAGAGCAGCAAGGTGTTTTTTCAGCATTGCCATGCCTCACATTCACTTCTGAACAGTATGGGGAGCCTCTGATTCTGCACACAGGTAGCAGGGGGCTGCAAGTGACCCTGGGCTGAGCTCCGCACCTGCTGCTACTCCGTAATGCTGTCAGTGCTACCATGGAGCCCACACTGAGTCCAACTGCATTCCCTGCATAAATATGATTTCATTTCTGTGGAAAAAAAGTTATTTCAGAGAGAAGCAGACAGTAGGGTCTACAATATGCATTTGAATAATATATCCAGGTTTTCTAACTGATTCAGCAGCAAAAACAGAACCACCACATCACCTGGCGATCTAGACAGAAGACAAGGAAATGAAGGGACAACACCTTTCCTGTATAGCCGGTAGATCTTTACAGTTTTTTTCTGATTGCTAAACGACAGCGGGCACAACTGCAGCTACATGTGTAGAACTCTTACTCCTTTTTCATTGCTTGAACACAGTTTTCAGTTTTCTCTCCACATTTCTCTCCTAGCTTTAAGCACAACCTTCACAACACTGTGGATTTACAGCACTTTGTTCACATGCTAAACACACCGCTATCAAAACTGTAAACCTCACATTCAAAATACTATATTTTTACAATTGTACCCAAAGGCCCAACAGGAGGAAGAGGAAGGATATGTTCAGATGAAGGAAAAGGCTATTGTTGACATGGTTTCATTACCTAAAAAGAACTGGTTTGTCATAAAAATAAAAATGTTCATGTGAAAGTATTTCACTCTTTTCTTTAAAGAAAATATTGACTTGTGTGAAGTCACCAACACTGGACTGGCCATCGGGCATACCGGGCATTTGCCCGGTGGGCCAATGGCGATTTTGGGCCGAGCCTTTCTTTTTTTTTCTTTTTTACTAATTGTACTGTTGTAAGTAATGGTATTAGTCATGATACCTATTGGTACACAAAACTGGTAGATTGGCCCCTTAGTCATGATTGATTCTGGGCTGGACCAATTACAGCCGAGAGCCGATGCCCCCTCCCTCTTGGGCCTTGGCTGTCAATCAATCATACCGAGAGAGAGGAGAAAATGGATGACAGCAAGAAGTGGAATCTAAAGCTCTTCAGGCAGACGCTGCCAAATGTGTTAAAATAACACAGATGTTTGCTGGTGGTGACCATGGCGGAGCTTCAACTTCAGCAGCAGCAGCAGCAGCAGCAGCAGCAGCAGCATCCGAAGCAGCCGCAGATAATAATGGAGGAGGTGGCCGTCAGGTGGATGAGGGGAAGGGGAGGCAGGAGAAGGAGAAACCTGCGGCCACTGCCAGTGCATCTTAATAGGTTTTAATGCATAAGACACAAGGTGGAATAAATATAAGAATGAGGTATTGTATATACAAACTGTTGTTTTCTTTCAGCCTTAACCTCTCACTGTCTCTTAAAGGGTGCTGTCAGTCATTTTTGGAAGCCTGCCGTGGGTTCCTCTAAGTAAGTACTGTATAGAATACATGATTCAACTATTTTTCTAGAGTGAAGAAGTCCATCAGGTGTCATTCTTTCTCACCTTTCTCTGTTTGTCTCCTTTCACTTTAAAAGGTTGCCATGTTTGAGGAGATGTGCTGTGTTGCTGTGCTGAGTGTTGCTGCTGTGGAGGTCTAAGGTGACTGTGGATTGATGTGGTGAGTACATAGTCTGAGAAAATATCACTTAATCACAATCTGTCATTTATACATTTTATTATTCAGCTCATCTTTGTTCCTCTCTGTCACATTTTCAGGATCCCATCATACATTGTTTATTGTTTGTTCAGGAGGTCCTCTAAGTAAGTACTGTATAGAGTATATGCTGCAACTATTTTCCCACACTTTTCTAGATACCAACTGTGATCATATAAGTCCATTAAGTGTATTCTTTCTCACCTTTCTTTCTCTGCTGTCTTGTTTCACTTTTTAAAGGTTGCCATGTTTGAGGAAATATTCTGTGTTGCTGTGCTGTTTGTTGGTGTGGTGAATCAATAGTCTATGAACATATCACTAAATCTGTCATTAATTAATTTCAATAGTCATCAATGATTATGTCTCACCTCTATTCCTCTCTGTCCTAATTTCAGGATCCCATCATACGTTGTACATTGTTCAGGAGGTTAACTAGACCAGGCAGCCTTTAGGTTTCCGCTAAATACTGTAGAATAACTGGACTGGGAGGATGGTGTAGGTTTAAGTTTATTAGACAATTACATGTACACCAACAAGACAGTGTACAAGCATTGTCACAAAAAAAGTTTGTTGTCATTCATAGGCTTCATTGTCTTTCCATTGATACCTGGTGGGCCAGTCTCGGTTGAAAAAGCCCGGGACGATTTTTTGTCCCAGTCCAGCCCTGGAAGTCACTCAAATGATTCAAACTGTAAAGATGAAAAGTGTCTAACTTCTGTGTTGGTGTCTGATGTTAGTGTGTTTCTTTTCACTGTATTCTGAGTGACAGTGTGTGTTCATCGTCATGACAATGGTTCACAGTGATTCCCTGCACTGAGTCTGTTTACAGCTGATGTAAACTGTTTAGTTCCGGTGACTGTTGGTAATACAGACTGTGGTTAGAGTTTTACACAGCTGCAGTTGTGATCACTGTCGTTTAGCAATCGGAAAAAAATGTATTCACTGTTCCATTAAAAATACATTCAGTATACCTTCAGTAGCTAGAGTAGCATAGAAGTGCTTATGCACGTTAACAGCTGTGTCAAATTCAGTGGCTGCATCCTTTGGATGGTCTGCTTTTTTAGACTGAATGCGTCACAGCAGCTGCAACAAGGCTGCTGTCGATAAATGCGCCCTTCTGTTACTGTATTTGGAGGATCCAACCAGCCTTCACCTCTGGTTCTGAAAAGTGAAGCCAAATCTGAAGTGTCTTAAACTTTAATTCTCTATGCTGGCCATCAGAGGGTGACTCCTCTAGTTGCAAAAGGAAGTCCAATTGCAAGGAAGTCTACTAGAAAATTACCTGAAGATTGGTGGCACCCCCACCTTAAAGTCAGCACTAAATATTTTGTGCAATCATGTGAAATCTGTAATCAGTTTAATCCAGGGGTTTCACTCAAGGCAGGACTAGGATGTTTTCCAGTTCATTCCATCCAGCATCTCAGGGACTAGTAAAAAGGGTTAATCTTACTATCAAAGAAGGATCGGCTAAAGTCTGCGCAGACACAAAACTAACCTGAATCGAAGCCCTCCCTATAGTGCTATTTAACCTGAGATCCACTCCAAATGCGACAATGAATGTCAGCCCACATGAGAATTTGACAGGAAGGAAAATGCCCTGTCCATTTACTACTGCACCAACAGACCTGTGTTACGGCAGTATGAAGATCTGAGTGAGTATGTTAAACAACTGAATAACACTGTGATAAGCATCTCTCAACAGGTCACAGAAATACTCAGCAAAGAACAGGACCTCTACGCATCTCCTGTTGAGGTGGGGAGCTGGGTCCGAAGTCAATAAGCTCAATTGGTCCTCCCCCAGGTGGAAGGGACTGTACAAAGTAGCAGAGGCTACATCACATTGTGTGAAGGTTTGGTTGTCTGATGACAGACTGAGCAACTGGATCCATGAGACACACTGTGCACTGACTCAAGACCCAGAGTGAACTTTGACTGAGGTTCAGACTGACTTAGGAACCTCACTGACTGACAATGACCATGACTCTAGAAATGACACCCTACCAGAGACTGGACAGACCTCAACTGACGAAACCCTCCAGAAATACTCCACTATGGAGACCAGGTTGTAGTCAGAAGTAGCTTCATGGCAGTCCACCACCTATCATGACTCTCTCTATTCCCGCAAGTTTAAACGTAGCTCATTTGACTTATATCAGAACTCCCCGACCTACATAGATGCAATTGATGCAAGTCCCTAGAGGTGTACCTGATCAATACAAAATTGGTAGATCAAGTCAACGCAGGGTTTGAGTCATCCCTGTTCTGGTGGGCCAGTATAAACAAAAATGTGAACGGAATTAATTACATTAATTTTAATGTTCAAAGGCTTATTAATATGGCGAAAAATGCCATTGCCGGACTTCATGAACAACTGGCTGCTACTTGCCTGATGACTGACTAAAACAGAATGGCCCTCTATTTCCTCCTAGCAGAAAGAGGTGGTGTGTGTTTTCCCAAGTTTGCTGTGTGTTCATCACTAACAACACTGCCCCAGATGGCTCCATAACTCGAGCCCTCTCCAGCCTCAAAACTATGTTGGTAGAGTTATCAGAACACTCAGGGATAGATAATCCGTTATCTGATCGGTGTCTTGCCTTTGGCAAGTGGAAAACATTAATTTTGTCTGTATTACTTTCACTAGTTGTTGCATTGGGATAGTTGTCGAACAATGGTCGGAGCTAGCTGGCGCTACACTATGATTGGCTAGTCTGCATTCGAAGGGCGGAACATAAAGTAAATTCATAATACTGTTGTATGTTACTACGTATGCAGTGTTGGTCATCTTACTTTAAAAAGGTAATTACCTACAGTTACAAACTACTTCCTAAAAAGTAATTGAGTTAGTAACTCAACTGAGTTACTAAAAGTATTGTAAAAGTAATTAGTTAGTTACTCAGCAAAGTAACCAAGATTATGTTGTTAGGTTCTATAACGTTATTACGTTCTATAAGATATTTAACATCAAAGATGTTTATATTAACTGATTGAAGAATAAAAAACACTATATACAGTATTTTAGAACATTTGGTATTTTTTTGAACTCAATAGATTGCAGTCTGCCATATGATATGCATAGAAATACAAATGTAACTGTATATTAGGCCTACTGCACAATAAACAGAACACTATCCTACTCATACATATTCTGTAAAGTAACAATATTAAATATTGAAAATATAAAATATAAAGCTCAGGCTAGCTGCATTTGGGCTTGGGTTAGCAGCAGCAGCAACAAGTGTTGTATTAGCATGTGTTGATGTGAGGTGCTTCATAAGATGTGGGGCAGACGTGGATAAAGTCTTTTTTCCTGGGCATAGCGTGCATGTTACATAAACATTCTTGCTTTTAAGTTCAATGAGCGAAAAGTAGTGCTGGCCAGTTCGAGAATTCTACCTTTGCATTTCCCTGGCTCGTCGCCATTGTCACTGTCTTGTTGTGTCTGGTAGTCAGAGCGTGCAGTCAGACAGCGTGAGCACTCTAACGCCATTATTACCAACACTGTATGTATGTCATGAAGGCTGGTTGGGGACCGTTCAGTATTTATGGAGTGGACCACTGGGGGAAAATAGGGGAGGGGGCTTAATATCTTTTGTTGAGGGGTTATGCATAAATTGATCAGAGGTCCAAAAATCCCTCCGGTGGGTTTTAAAATAAATAACGTACTGTCCCTTACTGTAAAAAATGCTGCTTTTCTGAGTTAGTAGTTAGTTTAACAATTTAACTGTTAGTTAAACACATTTTCTGTGGGGTTTTTTCATCAATAGGGAGGGAGTGTGTTCATGGTCCGACAGGAGGACTGATCAATGCTACCATCGGCCAGCATCAGTGATGTTAGTGACAGGAGGTGCTGCACAAAGCCCAAAGATATTAAAAGACAAAAACCCACCCAGACAAAGTCTGTTCACCCTGCTGCATTCTGGGAAGAGATACACAAGTATCAGCTGACAAACCAGCAGACTTCTCATTTATCGGACCATGGTTGTCCAAGGAAATGTAGATGTACAGCTGTGGATCATCAACATAGGAATGGTAGGATACATTGTGATCCTCTATGATGGCACAGAGGGAGCATGTATGTATTAGCAGTTAGCTCTGTTGTATACCAGCTTAGGGGTTAACTTCGAACTGTTAGATACAGATATAGGTAGTTACCTTTCAATTTGATGCTTTTGTTTGCTCCGAGTCTCTCCAGGACTTTAGTCCAGGATCCTCTGGTAACCAGACGCCCCTTAGATGTAACGAGGACAATTGAACTGGAGAACAAATGAAAGACAGCACTTAAGTATTCACATTTATAGTAGCTGCATGTGTCTTTTAGGCGTGTGTTGTACTGGAACATGAGACTCTATTTTATCATCACAGATATGAAGTTTGGCTCAGTGTAACATAACCGTGTGGTGATTTAATGTAGATTCTCTCTTTCTTTCTCAGCATCATCCAACAACAAACCAAATAACTTGGTGGTAAATCACCATGAAGAATATTAAACAGAGTTATACTACAAACTGTTGAAGGAACAGCTTTTACCCGTCTCTCAGTCCACTGATGTAGTTGTCTATCTGTGCAGGGATGCCCTGTAAGATGGAGTTCCTGAAGCCTTTGTTCTCCACCAACTTCCCATCATGCCCGTCGATTACCGTCAGTTGCACCCCGTCCTCTGGTTGGTACAACTTCCTGCCGTTCACCTGTCACAGCATAGCCAGCCAGTCACACTACAGGTCTGAGATATTTCAAATGGCACTGCAGTGAAGTCATTAATTTAGTAGAACTGACATCAAAACACACAAGTCATATCAAATATGGATCAGTCTACGGGCAGCAGAGCGGCATATTTCACGTACAAGGAGCGAACTATAATCTTACAGAAATACGAAGAAGTTAAACATATAATACTGATACTGATCCATGTTTGTGATTGGTCAAATGCTGCAAACCCCGCCTCTTTCATGTGCACGCGCTCATTGCTGGAAAGGGAAACCCTGGGTTGACTTACCGAGTTGATAACCAGCCTCGTGTGACCGGTTATCTCTGATTGCCTTTGTTAGGGTTACTTAAGCTGGATAAGATACCCGGGTATGTTGAACTCGCTGAGTAGTACAGGCCTCCGAGATGTAGTTGTCTGAGCCGTTTCACAATAAACTAGATGATATGATTACAAACTCAAATTCATCATACAACTCAAACGGAATCAAATAATTATTTGTCTCTTGCCGTCTCTACCGTATACATGTTTTTTCAAAACACATTGCTGATTATAGATCATAGTAGTAATGTGACTTAAGATATAAATGAATAATTCCATAAAATCAGTGCAAAAATAATGCTCCCTCCCACCTGGCACATTGGCACTGTGTAATTTGTCTAGAGTTTGTCACGCCGGTGAGGTTTGTCTCATCTTGTCTTTTTGTCTTGTGAAATTTCCTGTTTTATTTTGAAAAAGTAACTCCCCTTTCGTTTCAGGTCACTTGCCCTTCCTCATGTGTCCCTGGTCTGATGTCATCCCTGATTCCTGATTGTTTCCACCTGTTGCCCATTATCCCTCTGTGTATTTTAGTCCGCGTCTCCCCTTGTCTTGTGCCAGTGCGTTTCGTCTCGTTGTCACGTCAAGATCCTCCAGCCATGATCCATAGCCTTGCCAAGCTCTGTCAAGTTTGTATTTTTGCGTTCTTTTGTTTGTACATTTTGTAGTCAAGAATAGTCTTTGTAGCATAGTTTGTAGCATTTCATAGCCTTGTTGTTTTTCCTCCCTGTGGAGCGATCTTATGTTTGTACCTTTTTAAATAGTGTAGTTATTAGTACTTTTTTTTTTTTTTCAGAATAGCGTTGTTTAAGTTTTTATCCAAGTTGTGTTGTTTTTTTACTCATTCGGAAAACTACTCAAGCCACTCTCAAAATAAAAGCCTGTCTAACCCATTCCAAATCTGCATGTGAGTCCTCTCCTCTGTCCAAGCCTGACATAGTTTTCGTCTGTCACAGTCTTCTCTTCTCCTTTTTCTCCAGAGATTTTTCATTGTAACCTCGCCTTAATCACATATATTTTAGTGCTGTCAATCGATTAAAAGAAAATTAACTAATTAATCGCACAATTTGCCGTAATTAATCGCAATTAATTGCTTTCTTTCTTCTTAAGAATAAAGTATGTTATGGATATTTAAATGTAAAATGATGGAATTTATGTAGAATCAACACAAGGGAAGTAAATTCAAATACTATTGTTAAATAGCAGCTTTTTTAACTTTAAGCACAGATTCTCTCATGTGAACTACAGATTTCCAAAGAAACCATCAAGGCCATCAATATTAACTGTCAGCTTGAAAAAGGCATATTTCTTATATGCACTAACGGAACACTTCAAAAAGGTCCACAATAGAACATGCAAATATGGAAAAAAAGAACAAGGAAATATTCTGCTGTGAAGTCAGAATGATAGATCCTTTTCACTCCATAGCACAACAATTCAGCTTAGTCCTCCTTTACATTCAGCCCGTTACTGAGACAGACCAGTCTGTTTTCATTGTCAGAGGACAAAGCGGGACACGTCGTCATAGGTCTTACGTCGGCCGCCACGGGAAGTAAACAAAACACAGCTGCGTTAATTTAGTTTAAAAAAATGAACGCGTTAAATATTTCATAATTAACGCAAAGATTAACGCGTTAATTTTGACAGCACTTATATATTTTAATCTTTTTTAAATCAAGCTGAAAAAAGGCCTTTTAGATCACATCCCCATTATTGTTCGCCTACTTAACAATATATCCCCCAAAAATAAATCATTGTATTGATATCGATACTAATACATCAACTAGTAGCAACCAATGATATCATGACCTCCATCAATCAAATCTTTCAATCATTTAATTTAATTTAAAATCGGCATCTCTACTGTTACTAACTCGACTGGCTGCGCTTTCCGGTCCAGCAGAGTCCACTGAGGTCCTGACCGATGCAACTGGCCTGATGCTGGAAACACGATATTGTAGCTCCACCTGCTGCTGTGACTGCTCAACTACTTCTGATTTTTGGTCTATGGCGACATGGTTGGGATGGATCCATCTTGGCGTGACTGTGCCTGCTGCCATGAACTACTACTGTTGATACTATCTCTTTTAATTCTACTACTAATAATAATTAATATTAGTTTAAAATGAATACTAGGCTACTCCTAAGATAACTTCTGTTGTTATATGACACTTTAAATAAAATTGAATTGAATAATGGTAGGTTATGAGATAAATCAAATCAAATTCCTTCTTGTTATTTGTGACATAACAAAGCGAAGCCAGTGGTGCAGTTCCAAGATGGTGACTGAAAAAATGCTAAAAATCCAGGCTTCAAAACCAGGTGGCTGAAGTCATGACTATGACATTCCTTCCATCCTGTTTCACTGGGAAATACGTCATCATATAGAAGCTGAAAACTTTAAGAAGGCCTTACATTTTATGTTTCTGTATGTCCGTGCTTTCTGCTACAACTGAACTTAGCTAAGCTTTGGGACTCATAATATCATTGGCTGAGAATGTCGTTATGACGACACTCTAGAACACAAACATCACTATTGAAGGTTCTGGACATGAACGCAAAGTAGAACAACAGCAAGAGATTTGGATGAGTTGCTCTTTTGTAGAGATACTGCGTTGTTCTTTTGTGTAGGCCTATATACTTGTTTGTTCTTTTGTAGAGATACTGGGTGGTTCTTTTGTGGAGATACTGGGTTGTTCTTTTGTCAAGATACTGGGTTGTTCTTTTGTAGAGAAACTGGGTTGTATATTTGTAGAGATACTTGGTTATTATTTTGTCAAGATACTGGGTTGTTCTTTTGTAGAGAAACTGGGTTGTTCTTTTGCTCACTTGTGACAGAGCTACTACAGAACTGTCATGTTCTGACCAATTGTCTGCACACAATGCCACTTGTTTTTGAGTTCTGACTGAGGTGTACATACCTCAGTAAAGGCAAAGTCCTCCTTGATGTGGAAGAAACGAGTATTGTAGGACTCCAGTTTAACCTCCAGGAAGTGTTCAGACGAGTGCTGAGAGGAAGCAAGCAAATACAAATTTGGAATTAATTCACAACATTTAGCATTTCACAGAAGCAATTTGAAGTCAGTTTGCAGTTACCGCAATCACAGAGTTAAAGGAGTCATAACCTGGTTTTATACGTATCCAGCCCCCCTTGGATCGCTTTGGATCAATTCGTAAAACTTATTAGAAAAAAAAAAAACAATTTTAATCAAACATTGAGCTTGTTCTGACCCTTTTTCGTACCGCGATTTTATCACGCGAGATTACGCGCGAGGTTTTGACTGGTCCGGATGTGCATTGTATAATATGTAATGAGGCGCGCGTTGATTCGCCGCAGGAAGGACAGAGCCGGGGGGGCTTGCCTGCATGCAGACTCCAAAACATAATGGCGGCGCTTCGGCGATTTCAGGTAGCGGACGGGGCGGGGTTGGGTGGTGAAAGAGGGGTGGGCTTATGCAAGTAGCCGCCACGGTGACGTCACCGTAGGCGCAGAATCAAAATCTCGTGCTTTAGGAATGCACACCCTTGTGTGCTATTCCTGTTCGGAAAAAGAGCAGAAGCGAAAAAACGGCGCCACTTTCAAACTCCAGCCTTTCAGGCAAGTTTCAACTGAGGTCAAACACAGATATGCATGTTTTAACAAGAGAAATTGCGATTTCCTGGTGATGACTCCTTTAAATAAATTACATTAAAGAACCACAGAGGAGATTGTAAATAAGGATAAAACCTATGGGACTTTCACTGCAAGGAAAAGTACTTCTCAGAAATAAGGATGTATGCAAACCGTTTCAGGATTAAAAAAATATAAAATCACACCTTGTGGAAATATATAAAGCCAAGTATTCAGTATGAACATATCTCAAAGGGTCACATGATGAAAAATCAGTCTATGGATTAATATACCAAACTCCTTATGGCGATACAACATAACTGACTTTGAGGAATATTGTGGACAAGACTATAAAAACGATTTTAATGATTAAATGTTAATTTATTTGTTGCCTGTAGTATTTGTCAGAAAGTTTCACTACTATATTAATTAAATCATATATCAAACAACTCTAGTTTAAGATATAAGTGATGTCTACCTGAGCAGAGAATGAAATCACTCTCTCTGTTCGAGTTGTTATCAGAGCTTCCGCTGGCTTCCACAGCATCGCTTCGGTCGCACCACGCTACCAATGCAGTTAGCTACTAAGATGACTTTAACACTTAGCTGTAAAGTTGACCTTGAATTATGAATCTAACAGTTTCACACCAGAATCCAGATGGATCCAGATCCAGTAAGGTTGCTGCTCGGGGTACCAGTCTGCTGCTTGTGTTCATCAGATCCACCTGTCGCTCCTCCATAGTCCAAATATGGTCACTTCCTTTACTGGTTGCAAAAATTCCAAGATGATGACGGTCAAAATGCTGAACTCGAGGCTTCAAAACCGTAGTCCACAAACCAATGGGTGACATAGGTGTCATGATGACTACGTCCACTTTTTATAAAATATCTATGGTCATAGTGATGACAACAGATGGCACACCTGGGGCCTATACTACAAAGCAAGTTCAACATACCATATCTTTCAGTTATCCAGCTTAAGTAACCCTAACAAAGGCAATCGGAGATAAGCGCTCACACAAAGCTGATCAACTCGGTAAGTCAACCCAGGGTTTCCCTGTCGAGCTATGAGCGGGTGCACATGAAAGAGGCGGCGTTTGCAGCATTTGACCAATCACAAACATGGACCAATCTATGGGCAGCAGAGCGGCATGTTTCATGTACGAGGAGCAAACCATGATCTTACAGAAATACAAAGGCAACATTATCATCTGCCAAATGCAGGAAGGAGAGCTGGCAAAAACTTGCAGACTGTGTGAATGCGTAAGTCGTATTAATAGTGGTATAATATGACTGCCCCGTCATAAGAGCACTACTAGATCTGGCTAATTAAAATGACATATTAACTGTGCTGATAGCTTAGTGGTAGAGTTACCACCCAATGTACAGAGGCTCCCTCCAGCGGTCCTCTTTTAAATCATGTCGTCCCTCTCTCTTGCCCCTTTAACGCTCACGCTGTCCTCCCGCAATAAAAGGCCAAAAATATAACTTTAAAATAATGAATGTGTTGCTTAGATGTATTCTTATAACGTGGTGTATGACAATATCAGCCTAATTCTTTCAGCTGCAATCCCGGCGGGGAAAAAACGGACTTAGGAGTAAATAAAATAAAATATAGAGACATAATTCAAAGTGGTAAGTAGGCTGTACGATGACACAGAAAAGTAATTCCCTCGATGAGAATCTGTATCTCTCATATAAAACACCATCAGAGAAAGAAAAAGGGTTTTGCCGGTCTCTGAACACTCTAGTTCTCCTCAGAGACCCTCTTACAATCCACTGAGCTTCTTTTTTTTATCTGTGCACCAAGAGAGCTGATTGGTCAGTAGGCGGTGTTTTTCTCCACGTTGATCTCTTATCAGGAACATAATTTGCTACGGAGTGTTAAAGTCTGTTACTTCATCACACAGAGTGTACACTTTCTTATTGCTTAACCCTGCTGGGTTATAAACTCTATTAAACTTTAGCGTGTAAGGTACATTCAGCTCGGTCCGGTAACTCCGGTGGTGTCACTTCCAAACATGTCCGTGTGTAACACTGAACTGAATAAAGGTTCCTAACAACAATTCCTATTGTTACATCCTTTCTCTTTTGAGAGTTAGTGCTGTTATCTCAAAATTTGACTTTAGTCAACAGACAAAACTCTAATACCAACAGTGCTTATTATTCAATCATAAACAGTTACATATGTTCATAAATTCAAATCTTCTCTCAGCAACTGATGCAAATAGCAGTTTACAAACAAAACTGTACTCATAACCATTTCAAAATTATTTCAAAATTTGTATTACACAACCCTTAGCTAAGAACTTGAAATGTGCAAATGGTCACATCAATATCAACATATGCAAACCATAACTTTTGTTGTTGTTTCCTTTCTTAGAGTATAAAGTGTATAAACATCTGCATATCACTTTATCTTTCAGCATGATAACACACAGTCCTTATATCGCTGTGGCTGCACCACTGTACGACCAGCTCTGGTCGTGACAGGGGTATTTCTGTTATCAGTGTCTCTGGGTGTATGTCCTGCTGGGACAGTGTGAGGGACAGGAACAGTCTCTGAACGTTCATTTCCCACAACCTGTGGCTGACTGGGGATGCTGATCTCAATGTCAATAGGGTCACTGAAAGTCACTCCAGTTGCACGCCTGAGGTGTCTGCGATTTCTCCTTATGACTCCTCCAGAGTGCAACTGAACCTCATAGGATCTCCCATCAACTGGCTTCAGCACCCTACCTAGTCTCCAGACAGTGTGGGGTGGGAGTGGCTGTATCCTCACACAGTCACCTGCGGTAAGTACGTCCAGGTCTCTAGCTGCTCTGTTGTAGTATGTACTCTGACATTGCTGCTTGTTTTTCAGATTCTGACTGACCCGTACAACTTTTGGTCTTAGCAGGCTTGCTTTCGTTGGCAGCAGTGTTTTGGTACGGCGACTTAGTAGCCGCTGTGCTGGGCTGCTATCCAGGCCCTGTGATGGTGTGTTGCGGTGGTCCAGAAGAGCAAGATAAGGATCCTGCCCAGCTGCTTTGGCTTTGATGAGAAGTCTTTTTGCTGTCTTAACAGCTGATTCGGCCTTGCCATTGCTCTGTGGGTAACCAGGCGATGAAGTCACATGCTGAAATCCCCACTGTTCACTGAATTTTTTGAAGTCCTGGGACGAATATTGTGGGCCATTGTCCGAGATTACTGTATCCGGAATTCCTTGGTGGGCAAAATGTGCTTTCAGTTTCTTTATCACTGTCGTAGATTTAGTGTCCGCCAAGTAGTCTATTTCCCAGAAGTTTGAGAAATAATCCACAGTGATGAGATAGTCTTTACTGTCAAACACAAAAAGATCTGTGCCCACCTTTGCCCACGGCCTGCTCGGAACTTCATGTGATATTAGTGTTTCTTTCTGTTGTTTATTGTCCATTGATCTACAGATATCACACTTGGCAATATACTTTTTTATCTGATCGTTCATGCCTAGCCAGTAGACACACTCTCTAGCTCTGCGTAGGCATCCTTCAACACCCAGATGCGATGAGTGTAATCGGCTGGTGATGTCTGATCTCAGTGTGTCCGGAATGACGGCTCGCTCACCCCGGAAGACGATTCCATCTTGGTGACTTAGTTCTCCTTGCAATGAGAAGTAAGGCCTTATTCCACTTGGTACCTTTGCCTTATCGTTGGGCCATTTCTGTATCATTGTTTTAATGAGAAGCTGCAATGTATTGTCTTTTTCTGTGGCAGACCGTATGTCTAGTAGTCTGTCAGATGAGATCGGTAAGTGTTGCACCACGTTGACAGTCTCTACTTCATCTTCCACAGGTGTACTCTCAGGAAGATAGGCTCTGCTGAGCGTGTCAGCTAGCAACATGTCCCGTCCAGGCACATACATAACGTCCACATCATATTTTTGTATGCGCAGCATCATGCCCTGCAGCAGGGCCGGAGTGGGACTCATTTTCAGCCCTGGAGTTTCATACCTCAGACCGGCCCACTACCTGATCAGTACACAAAATACCTCCGATCGGGAGGCCCGGACTAGGAGGTGAGAAACGCGGGGAACGCCGGCGGCCGTGACGACCGCCGGCGCACCCGCGCGCGCCTGGGGGGTTTGGAGAAACCGCGCCCCCTCGGCATCCGGAGACAGCTGGAGGCCGTGCGGCGCGCACCCCGGGCGGGGAGGCGTCGGCGAACCGGTAATGATCCTTCCGCAGGTTCACCTACGGAAACCTTGTTACGACTTTTACTTCCTCTAGATAGTCAAGTTTGATTGTCTTCTCGGCGCTCCGCCAGGACCGTTGCCGACCCCGGCAAAAACATTTTTATTTTTATTTATTTACAAAATAAATAAAAATAATAATTGAACACCGGCCCTCGCGGCCCAAAAGTCAGACCGGCCCACCGGGAATTGTCCCGGTCCTCCCGATTAGCCACTCCGGGCCTGCCCTGCAGCCTTTTGGGAGCACTCAGTAGTGGCTTTCGTACTATGGTTTCTAACGGCTTGTGATCACTCTGGACCGTCACTTTGCGACCATATGTGTATTGGTGGAATTTTTCCATGCTGAAAACCATAGCTAAAAACTCTTTTTCTATTTGGGCATAACGACCCTCAGTTTGTGTCAGTGCCCTGCTTGCAAAAGCGACTGGCTTTTCCATCTGCATGAGCGCTGCGCCCAAGCCTGTGTCTGAAGCGTCGCATTGTACTGTCAGCTCCTCATCTGGGTTATAATATTTCAGTACCGGAGCGTTCACTATTCTCTCTTTAAGTTTCAGGAATGCCTCCTCGTGCTCTGTTGTCCATTTCCACTCACTGTCTTTGTGTGTCAGGTCTCTCAGCACTTTGCACTGGTCTGAGAGGTGAGGGCAAAACTTGGTGAGGTAGTTTATCATACCTAGAAGCCTCTGCACTCCTTTTACATCCGTCGGTGCCGGCATCTGCTCCACGGCACGCACTTTTTCAGGATCCACTTTGAGTCCATCTGCTGTCAAGCGGTGTTCGATGTATGTGGTCTCCTTTTGTCTCAGTCTGAATTTTTCTGCGTTTAGTTTTATGTTCTTTTCCCTGCATCTGTCAAGAAACTGTTTTAATTTTTCATTGTGATCCCGTTCTGCTTCCTCTTGTGTCTCCCCTTGTCCCGTGATCAGGATGTCATCCGCAATGATGTACAGACCAGGTACATTGTCCAACACCTGTGTGAGCTTTCTCTGGAATATCTCAGGGGCCGGACTTATGCCCATCGGCATCCTCAGCCATCTGTAACGTCCGAAAGGAGTAGCGAATGTTGTCAAATAGCTGGATTCCTCCTCCAGCTGTACATGCCAGAATCCACTCTTGACATCACACACTGTGAACACTTTAGCTCTGGACAAGTCAGGTAAAATGTCCTCAATGGTTGGAAGTGGAAAGTGACTGCGCTTTAATGCTTTGTTCAAGGGTTTGGGATCAATACAGACTCTTGGCTTACCGTTCTGTTTCTGTACTACCACCATAGCACTGATCCAGTCCGTGCTGCATTCTACAGGAGTGATTATTCCTCTGTGTTGCAGGTCTTTGAGCTCTTCCTTCAGTGATTTCATCAGGGCGACTGGGACCCGTCTCTTTGGCAACTGCACCGGCTTCACTGTGCTGTCCATCTCCATTTCGTATTTTCCTTCAAGACAGCCGTCTCCAGTGAACACATCAGCATAACTTGTTTTAATTTGTTCCATTGTCCACTGTTCTGTTTCAGTTTTTCCTGTTGTGACTATACTGTCTATTGTCATGATATTCTCATGGTGCACTTTAATCAGTCTCATTGCCTCACTGGCTCTTCTGCCTAGCAGAGGCACTGCACCGTCCGCATTTACCACTTGGAACTCCAAGCGATATTGTTTGTGATTTCTTGGATTTCTTATTTTAATTTTACATTTTCCCAATGGCCTCAGTTTGCTTTTGTTGTACATAACTAGTACACTGTTAGTGTGTTCTAGCTTAATGTCTGGATTCAGCCGGTTAATGGGGATAATGTTGCAACTAGCACCACAGTCTATTTGGAATCTGACCAGACCTTTGTCTAGTACCATGCCAGCATAGAGAAGCTGAGTGTCCTCTTTAACTGTATCATTCTCTTTTCCATCCTTTACTCTCTCTGAATCCACATCTGTGTTTGTGTCTGTCTCCACTGCATCCACTGTCTCAGTGATACAGGTTATATCTTCATACTCATCACTCACATATTCTGTTGCAATAGTACTCACATTTTTCTTCCACCTTTGTTCCGGTTTTGCTTTACATTTTGCTGCAAAGTGGTTCTCTCTGCCACACTTAGCGCACTTCTTCCCAAACGCCGGACATTTCTGTTTACTTTTTTCATGTGTTTTCCCGCAGAATTTACACTCCACTGTGCTGTTTGCTTTCCTCTGGTACTGCGCTCCTTGCACAGCATGTACCACCTCTACCGTCGGTGCGGAGATGGTTTTCACGTTCTCCTTAGAGAGCTCCGCGGCTCTGCACAGTTGCAAACATGTGTCCAGTGTCAGGTTTCTCTCCCGCAACAGTCTTTCTCTCATAGCCGTATTGCTGCCTCCACACACAATCCTATCGCGTATGAGCGAGTCTCTCAAAGTCCCAAAGTTGCATGTTTTTGCCAACAGTCTCAGTTCCGTGACATAACTGTCTATATTTTCACTGGCGCCCTGGTTCCTCGTGAAGAAACGATA
The DNA here is from genome assembly GCF_963514095.1 of Eutrigla gurnardus. NCBI lineage: Eukaryota > Metazoa > Chordata > Actinopteri > Perciformes > Triglidae > Eutrigla > Eutrigla gurnardus. The sequence goes on from NC_139915.1 coordinate 18,863,508, forward strand.
GCGTTCCACAATCTCATTCACGCTGGGGTTGCAGTGATCATCAAACTTTGTGATTATGTCCTCTATTTTCCATGCATCCTTAGCTGTGTCGCCCATTAGAGTATCCAAAAGTTCTCTGCCGCTCTCGCCGACAAGATAGCTGAACAGCTTTACCTTCTGTTTATCATCAGCCTCGACCATTGCCAGATCCACATAGAGAGCAAACTCGTCCCTCCAATTCTTCCACGTTTTCGAAAGGTTGCTGGAGTCCAGACACAGCGTCTGCGGCGGCTTCAGTCCGTCCATGGCGTCACACGGCAGTCTCACGCTAGCGGCTAAAACTAGCATCAGGTAACCCTCTTACGACCGGAGAAAACTTGCACGTACTCAGACCGAGTCCTCTTCCGCTGCCACCATGTTAAAGTCTGTTACTTCATCACACGAAGCGTACACTTTCTTATTGCTTAACCCTGCTGGGTTATAAACTTTATTAAACTTTAGCGTGTAAGGTACATTCAGCTCGGTCCGGTAACTCCGGTGGTGTCACTTCCAAACATGTCCGTGTGTAACACTGAACTGAATAAAGGTTCCTAACAACAATTCCTATTGTTACACGAAGCAGGTTAGCTCTGCAGCGTAACCATGGCGATCTACCCCGGTAAGAAGTGAACCAGTGTTGTAGGACGGAAAACCCACGGTTTCGTAGTACAGGCCCCTGAAACGCCTCTTGACGTCCAGACAGAAAGCCTAGCAGGTTTGATTTTGGCCATCACTTTGACCAATAGGAGCACAGAACGATCACTAAACATAGTTCTGTAAACAATGGCGAAGAGAAAGAGAAACAATGTTGATGTGAAATGGAGGAAACATTACTGTTACTATGGATACCACAGCCATGCCTAAGGATAACCTATAAGTCATGTAAGGCCTGGCCCCTGACTATTTATTTCTAATTGTTAACATCAATTAAGCCTGAGTCTCTGGACTGTCTTGATTAATAATTCCAAAGTCGAGGCTAAAAACCAGGAAACCCTCAACCCTAGACTGACTTACCAGAGGAAGAGGACGCAGGGAAGCTTTTGACCTTTGTTTATGATCTTTAGTCAATCTAGTTACTGTCTGTAAAAAGCAACTATGCTGAATACAATGCTTGGTTTTAACATTTTAAAATGTATTTCAATTTTCTCACCATCCTGACATTGGGTAACTTCCTGGGCATGGGTACATCCACAATAGGCAGCTCAGCATGTCTGGGGTAAGCCTGGGCCATGCAGTTGCTGGGTGGACTGCCTTTAGGTATGACAGCTGTGATCTTCACCCTCTCACAACCTTTGACGGTGCAGAAGGCAAACTGCTCCTTGTCGTTATGAGCCTTGACCTTCAAGAAGAGAAGGCTGCAACACACAGGCAGGATTCACACATCAGACACAACGACACACAGACGAGTCTCTGTACTGACAACCTTTTGGATCTGCTCACCTTTTAGTTGAATCACCTACAGAAGCACACAGCATTCACCAAAAAGAAAGGTGGAGGCCAGAACTATAGTTGTGTCCGAAGTCACTACTCCGTACTCAGTCTCCAGGGAATTCTATATAGAGGACTACCTAGAGGACTATATAGAGGACTATGTAGAGAACTATGAAGAGGACTATATAGAGGGCTATAGAAGACTATATAGAGGACTATGAGGAGGACTTTATAGAGGACTATATAGAAGACTTAGGTTAGGACATTAGGTTTAAACAACAAAACCAACGTTTAGACAATAAAAACAAAGTTAGGTTTAGGCAACAAAACTAACACTCACACTAATTAACTTTCCATTTTCACTGTGTAATTGCTGAGAGAAATGAAAATAATCAAATCTGTGCACAGGAAACCAATAGATTGTATTTCGTAACCTCCCATGAAATTAGGTTGGGGAAATGAAGTGCTTCAGATAATCTTTTTACAACCTGTCAGATAAATATGTTTGAAACTGTTGAACTTTGTTGTCCAGCATGGACACTTGAATGCTTTTTAGCACATTATTTAATCAACATGCAGGTGCTTGTTTTCTGATTGTTTTCTTGCTGGTCTGTTTGAGTGTGTCTGACCCAGTGTCTTCCTCCCAGTAGTAGTATCCTCTTGCCAGGTGATGGTGGTTGATCTTGTCCCTCTGTGTTGTCCTCATGAAAACGCCGGTCTTGCGGGTCTGCTTGGTCAGGCGGTTGTGTATGTCAGAGATGACGGTGAAGGTAGTGCCTTGTGGGTAGCAGAGGCCCACATTGATCCAATCGTTTCTGAAACACCCCAAACATCTCGCATCAGGATTATTTCTACCTGTATCCAATCAAGTGATAATTATAGGGAAAATCAGCTCAAATTACATTATGATAATGATCATTTCTCCTCTACAGAAGCAAAAGGTAATTTTAAGGGTGCAGCATTACTTTAAATGTATACTCTATTATCCTGTAGTTAAAGCATGTTATTTCCACATATTATTTCCTTTGTATCTAAATTTTGCAAAAAAATAGAAATGCTACAATTATACAGCAATTTAAATGGCTGATTGTCGCTTTGTTGTGTGCAGCATGTATAATGTGTGTTTTATGCATTTTCAATTTTCACAGTTAAATTAACTGGACTCTCACTTCATGCAGCCAACTAGACTGTTTTCAATCCAATCCACGGATTTTGCCAACGGAAATGTTTGCAGCTGTAATTAACTTTGTTTTCTTCCCAAATTAACTGAATCAGGACAATCTACAATTCAAACTCTGACATAAAATCCCCCAAAGTCAAACAATTCATTAACATAAAAAGAACATTTACAAGATGATAATTTCTTTAGCTCAACTTTTACTGGGTCTACTGAAAGGTTCCTCATCAAAGCTTCAAAATGAGCAGCATTTTAAGATTTCACACTACACAAGGTAAGAAAGAATGGCCCATTAAAACATGATGCAGCAGATGTGTTCTCAAATGAAGTAAAACATGATCAAGACCTATGTCTGCATAGTAACAGCCTGACTTGCTGTACTCCTCTGTGACCTGTAGATGGAGCCCTTGATGCAGCACCATCGATGAAAATTGATTGTATTGGTGATGGGGTGGACTGGGTGCCATGGGGTGTAGCCGACATGCTTCAAATGACAAGCGGCTTTTCTGTAGTTCAAATAGCTGAAGGCAAGCTGTAAACAGCATCTGAAGGGAGGAGCACAGTGAGGCTCTCCTCATTTCTCTGGTGAAATCTGAGGGAGAGAAATTATCCAATGGCCACCATCAGTTTACTGTCATCTACAGAAAGCATTTAGTAAGAGGGATCTTCATTCACAACATGTTGTGTTCAACTGTAACTGTTTAATCGTTTTGAAGAGTCAAACCCTCGCTACCCTCAACAAACCCTTCACACAACTATTACACAACTCAAACTGTTGTTGGGCAACATCAATAGAACATTTCAGAGAGGATGTCACGTTCACATCACTGCAGACATGCGCATTATGGCAGGAAAAACAGTGGAAACAAGTTGAAAATGAAAAAATGAAATACACAAGTGGGTGCAGTACAACCGTAAACCACAATTCAATTCAATTATATTTATAGTGTCATATCACAAGTCATCTCAGTACATTGAGCAGGGGCCCGTTCCAGAAAGCAGGTTTTCCTGAAACACTGAGTTTTCCGTTCCAGAAAGAGACAGCTAATTATTAATGTCAATATGATTATCGATATTAATAATTATATTTAATATATTATCATGATATAATCATGAATAAATGGGGCACCACCCTGGGATCAGGGAAAAGATAACCAAAAACTGTATTCAGTCTCAATATAAAGGTTTTATACTCACATGCCAATCATCATGATCATTGGCATAGCAGTATAAAAACAATCTAACAATTTAAAAGGCGTGAAATTCGAGCACTAGCCTTCACAACCTGCTGTTATCCAGTGACATATACACAACAAGCACAAGAGACCGCTAGTTATAATATAATAAGATGTATTAAAACCAGTAATAATGATCACGGTCAATAACACTGCAATCAACAAAGCCTTATTACCTAACTACCTAACACACAAAGCTAAGCTAAACAAAGGAAGAGACACACGTGGAGTGCGTGTGCGGATGGGTGTGTGTGTGTGTGTGTGTGTGTAGAGAGAGAGAGAGAGAGAGGGAGAGAGATATGGCCGGGCACGGCCACCAGATGGAGCTATTCCTCACAGCGTTCAGGGGCGGAGCCACTGACGTCCGATAGAATCGCGAGAGAGAGAAAGAGCGAGTGATGGCCGGGTACAGCCACCAGATGGAGCTATGTCCTTTAGCGTCCGGATACTGAAACAGCTGGCGTAGGATACGTGCGGGGGTGGTGTATGTGTGTGCACATGTGTGTTAGCCAGAACAAAGAGAGAGAGAATGCGCGCGTAATACACAAAGGATCAGTTAGCTATTACCATCACACGGGAGCCCGTGAATGTACTGGCGTTCGTTCGGCGGGACCCCGGTCCTTTAACTGATGGTAGATCACTTACTGAGCTCGTGAATGTGTCCGAGGTTGGACACGCACTGTTACCGAAATTAAACAGCGGCGTGGGTGCACAATCAGCATTCAAATACAACGACACAGAAAGCAACGGACTCGGCCGTCCGTGATCAAAACTTAAAACATGTTTACAAGAATTACAAGCATATTCTACACTATCAAACTTATGTCTCTGCCCAGACTGATAGCCTCTTACTGGTGTCGTTGCGTAGGCTGCGAGTCCGTCCCAGCGATGGCGGGCGGTGGCGGTAGTTCGTGAGTCTCCGAGGGGACGTGATGAGTCGGCTAAGTCCAGACGAGAGCGGGGCGTTTTCCTCTCGTTGATCAAACTCGAATAAAGAAAACAGTTCATGTTTCTTCCTTCCGCGGGCAACAATCGCGGCTTGGCGATTTGGTCAGCTGACTTCAGACAGGAGCTGGTAGCTGGAATGCAGGAACCGGTTTAGTTCCTCTTCTGCAGGCGAACACGGAGAATCGCGCGGTTGTGGCGATCTCTCAGGATCCAAAACGAGTAAAAGAAAAGGGGCGAGTCGCGGAAAACGGGGAAAAACAGTCTGTCGCTCGTCCAGCGAGATCGGGGAGAAGACTGTAGCCTAGGACAAAGGAAACGCTGCAGACGTTATACGTTGGCCTCCTGTTGTAGCGGTGTGCTGCAGTGGAGGAGTCGCCTCCTGTTGCAACGTGGTGTTGCGATGGAAGAGCCAGTTCTTAAGGCGGCGCCGGTTGATATAGCTCACGGCTGCTCCCAGGGACCCCCTGGGGTACCTGTGGTTGTCAGCCAATAGGGCACCAGTTGTGTGACGTTGCACACAACTGGTTTCACACAGAAGTGAAACTGAAATGGCGGTTGTAGTTTTTTATCTCCTTTGTTCCTTTGTCCTGACCGCGTGTGAAGGCTTTTGTAGGCCGCATTGTGTAGTCCTCATGGTGAGGTCCCAACATCAGTTACCATAGTAACTCACTCTATGAACCTAACCTGCTCACTGGCAGGTTTGCTTCAACATACCCTGAGTTTCTCCCTACATGGCTCTGCCTGTTATAAGAATTTTGTATGACCTCATGTCTTAAAGTTTTCTTTGTTCAGGTTACAGCTTTATGTGTTGAACTGTTTATTACTTTAGTATCCCCATTGCTGACCTAAATGTTATCAGAGGCCTGGTAGTCATGATGTCTAGTTCTGCATGAAGATTAACTGTCAATGACGTATTATCTCCTGAGCACTTCCTCTGTAGCATCCTCACACGTTGTTGCATTGTAACTGCTCCTCTTGTACAAGATTAATGTCAGACGTCGACTTTACTTATGTCTCCAATCTCCTCCTTGGGTGAATTTATTCGTTTACGGGAAAATTCTATTAACACTGCCTTTTTCCGGAATCTGAACCAACTCTGTAAAAAATTGCCGTCCTTTCCTTGTCAACCTAATCGATATGGAAATAAAAGTGATTCTAGCAACTTTACGTCGGGAGAGGATGTTTTTCCGTTTTTCCGATCAATCACATATCTAAACAATATTCTCCGACATTTTCAACATTTTATATCGCAGACATAATCCAGATTCTTTGCAGGGCTCTTTAGATTTTTTGCGAACAGGAGTTTTCTGAAAAAATACATTTATTTGTTGAAATAGCCGCTTATATTGACTGTTTAATATGTGAAATATGATTAAAATCATATGCTTTAGTCTACATATTTGTGCAATATTGTTATGCTTAATTTTCAGCTGAAGCCACTTTCTTTTTGTGCCTGGGGGGATTAGACCTATATGAAAATTGTGATTTATTCATTGCGCTGCTTTGTGAACCACGGGAGTTGAAATCCTGTCGCCTGCACCATAGGCAGCGTTGCTAACCATTACACCAGAATGTCGCTCTGTGAGGATGACAATAAAGACTTATCACCTTAAATCAATCGACTGTTTCATTCAGTTATAAGCATTAAGTCGGGCCGTAAATGTCTGCCACGCCAACTATCTCTACTTTGATGCAGTTACGTTGGTCCGCTTTCTAAGGATGAGCTTGTTTTCTACATAAACACTCTAATATCTAATAACTCTCTCCTGGTTGCCATGGTGAATCGTAGTATCGGAGCTCCATTGATGATGGCTTTGTAGAGTTGGCAGGCACGCGCGTAACTCAGAGTTTACATACTCAGAGTTGATTGAACTAATTCAGAACTGCTGTTCTGGAACCGAAAACTCAGAGTTCATCAAAGACGCTTTACTTAAAGAAACAAACGAAATCTAAACAAAAAAGAACAGAACAAAAAAACAAGAGATTAAAAGAGTGAAAAGGTGAGTTTTGAGGGCTGTTTTGAAGGATTGAAGACAGATATGGCTGGGAAGAGCATTCCTCAGGTCTGGCAGGGTTTCCCGCAGTGCTTTCCTGTTAGGTGGCTGCCTTAACAACAAAGGGCTGCCGCCTAACTACTAGCGATATTCGCCGTGTTACTCTGTCATGTTTTGTCCCTTTCATTCCAAACCGTTTCCGACACTAGTCTCCCTTCTCTGCAGAACATATTAAAATAATATTAATAAAAATAAAATAAACTTTTTAAAATGGGCCTATGCGTCCGAATGCCTCTGAATCGCGCGATGCGTCCGAACAGCGGCATCTGGTGGTATGTCATTGTGCCATCTATCATCATTCGATCAACATCCCTCATCTGGGGGAAAAAACAAACAATTTTCGGAAAGACGTTCATATGGAATTTGGATAGCTGACCCTGACAATCAACCTGTCACATCAAGGTAAGATTATTATTGAATTATAAATACTAATAAATACTATATAATAGTCTTTCAACTGTTCATTCGTAGTAGGCTACCTGGAATTATTTTGATAGGTGTATTGTTTTCTTATCAGGGCTAATTGCGTTTAACATTTACACATGGCTGTATAGCCTAGCCTGCTTTTGAAGTTTGCATGTGATTTTGTCTCGCAATGTACTTAGCCAAATGGAGCGAAAAACACAACCAAAAATTGCAGGCTTCTTCATGCGACGAAGCCGGCCTACTTCACCCTCTGCACCGCCTCCTCCCCCCAACCGCCACCACCACCAGCAACTCCTTCACCGCTGCAATCCTCTAAACACCAAGGCAGTGGGTGGAACCAGGAGTGGGCTATGGACCCCAAATATGCAGGGTAGATTTACCATACCGGACACGGTGAGTAGAGCATTATTAATTTTATGTTAAATGATGAAATATAAAATGTAGTCTAAGCTATATTTAGTCAGTTATTGTATTATTCCTAGGAATGTTTTGCAGACTATGCAGGATGCACCGTCAAAGGGCTCCTCTCAAAGGCCTTTCATAGAGGTCCCCTGCAACTACAGACGTGATGCCTTGGACTTGAGCTCAACTAATCATGTTTCATGTGTGGGTATTGCAGCCCAATCAAGCTGAAGTAAGTGTTTCTGAGTGGTTCGGGAATAACAAAAAAAACCCCAAAAAAAACAGGGTGATTAAAATTATATTTATTACATTATTTAAATGAACAGTGACTGTTTAATGTTTGTGTATTAGGTCTGCCCATCAATGAGGCATTTCAGCCCATTTTGAATTTGGAGCATGAGGCCATAATTGGTGGCTTTAAATGTCTATACTGGCTGGTAAAGCATGAAATTGCGCACCATACATATGACCCAACATTGTTGGATCTGGCAGACCTCCTAGGCTGCAAATATTTTGCCAAACTGAAGGTAAAAAATATATATCTATTACAGTGTACATTTACTGTCATCTGTTTCTAGTAGAATTAACTCTAATTTAAGGATCAATTATTTCCCTAGATTGATCAGAGGACCAACTATAGGTCCCACAGGATTGTGGACGAAATGCTCCAAATCATTGGTGAAGTGGTGGAGGAGCCCATTTTAGAGGCCATCAAGTCGTCATTAAAATGGTTCAATGATGTCAATCATGTTTAATTTCCATGTCTATTATGGGTTCCTGTTACCACTGAGACATTGAGGAAAATTAAAGCAGCAGGTGAACGGCAACCTGAGGGCTCCTTTCTAGCTCAGGTTTAAGAGAAGGTGACCAGTCTGAACATCGATGCAGAAGAGGAGAGGACAAGACGTGGGACAGCTCATTCCATCACCACCTTATGGGAACGTTTTCAGACACAACTGACAAGCTCAAGAATGAATAACAATAATAACCCGCCTGAAATATGAGCCTACATTTGAATTTTCTCTCACATCTAATGTGAATAGGTCATGGACCCCTACATTGATGGACTCATTCAGCACCTGGAGCTGAGGTTCCAGGAGCTTGGGATTCTTGGTGCTTTTAGTTCCCTGAGACCACAAGGACCACAAGCTGATGAGAGTCAGACTGTCTCAGACCTACAACTACTGGCCAAGCAGTTCCCTCTGTAGAAGAAAATGCGTTACCTTACAATTCTTATTTTTATCTCATACTAATATTCCTTCCTCTTGTACTCATCAAATGTCCTGCTGCCCTATTTGATTGTGGTTAACTTGTTATTCTGATTAGAAGACCTTTCATCTGTCAACCTTCCTGGACCGTCTCCGAAACATCTTTATCGCACATACTTGATCAAGGCCTGATGAATGGCCCCTGATGTGACATTGTGTAGAAAGAACCCAGCTGTTCCGAGAGAAGTCATAACTTTCTGTTTACCTAGGATGTCTCTTCCTCTTGGGAGAGACACGTATTGAATCTATGCAATTCCACCCATCAGACCTCCCCCCTTGGTTCTGTGTATAAAGCTCTCTTTTGACCCACATTATTTAGAATGGACTTTATCGCAACGCTGTATTTTCCTTTCTCCACTTTTTCTTCCACACCTCCCATCAGTGAGAAGGCACTTCTCCAAAAGTGGCAGAGCTACAGAGTCCTAATAACAACCGGAATACTGAAAGTGAGTGACAGTCATTAACACAATATTAAGTTGTTTATGTGAGTTCATGCATATCTGTCATTGACCAATGTTCTCATCCATCAGGACAAGTCCCAGCTGGAGATGATGACAGCAATGGATCAGGGTATGATGAGCTCCATCTACTCTACCCAAACCTGTCCCTCCTCTCTGCCCTCGCCCTCACAATACCCGTCTCCAGCGTCAATTGTGAGAGGGATTTCTCTGCAATGAACAGGGTAAGTCCATTATCATCTCTCAGTCTTAGGTTCTATCAAAATATTACACAAAAGTATAAAATACTAAACTTCAGTTCATTCACTGTATAGATCAAGACAGACCTGAGGAACAGGCTGCAGGGCAAACGTCTGGCAGCCTGCATGAAGATTAGCATAAATGGTCCTCCAGTGAAAGACCTGAACTACAACAGGGCCCTTGAGAAATTCTTGTCTACACCGAGGAGAATAGCGTGTAGCGATGCTACTTATCGGCTCTGCCATAAGTAGATAAGTGTCTGACTGCCTTGCTGTTGCACTTTGTTATATTATTTGTACCTTTGCTGTTAAAATTTCACAAAAACCTCTTGTTTAAGTTGCTGTTTATTGCCCTTTATTTATGGTATATTTGTATTGTTGTACCATGTTATTTTGAAAAGCTAAAGTTAGTTACACTGTTCCTTACACCCTCCCGGGCGACGCCCCCTCCCCACCTTAACTAACAGGTCAGAGAGGTAGGGAGGGGCCAGTTTGTTGAGGCCTTTGAAGGTGATCAGTCGTATTTCAAATCAATCCGATATTTGATGGGAGCCAGTCGAGGTCATGGAGGATGATGAGCCATAAAGGATGGAGTTGCAATAGTCAATGAAGTGAGATTAATGCACAGTGAAAGGGAGGGACCTGACAGTGAAAAGGAGGGACGGAGACGGGCAATGTTCCTGAGGTGGTAAAAGGCTGTTTTTGTATTCTGGTTAACATGGGGGAGGAGTGAGAGGGTGGGGTCAAGAATGATGCCTAGGTTGCGGACGTGAGTGGAGGGGTTGATGATGGAACCATCAATATTGAGGTAGAAATCCTGGGTGGAGCGGGTGAGGGAGTTTGGGCCGATGATAAGGATTTCAGATTTATTCCAGTTACGTTTTGAAGAGTTGTGTTGCATCCAAGTTTTGACATCAGTGAGGCAGGTGGTGAGGGTGGAATGGGTGTCTGCAGTGATGGTCTTAGTGAAGAGGTAAAGGTGTGTGTCATCGGCGAGGATGAAAAGCAGGGGACCAAGTATCAAGCCCTGGGGGATACCGTGGATGACTGGGGATGTGTGGGATTTGCATTTGTTGATGGAAATGAATTGGTGTCTGTCAGAGAGATAAGATTTGAACCAGGTGAGAGCAGTCCCGGTGATGCCAGGTGAGGACTGGAGGCAGGAGATGATGATGGAGTGGTTGATGGTGTCGAAGGAGGCACGAAGGTCAAGGAGGATGGAGAGGGAACCAGAGTTGGCAGAGAGGAGAATGTCATTCGTGACCTTTAGGAGAGCTGTTTCTGAACTGTGTCTGGAGCGGAAGCTGAGGTTATTGTGGTCAAGGTGAGATTTTAACTGACAACAGCAAGTTTGAGCATGGGACAAGGCCAGTGGAAAGAGAGGAGTTTATTACCAGGGTGATCGGGGGAGAGTGAGGGGAGGCAGGCCACGGCTAGGGTGGAGGGGAGGGGTCCAGGATACAGGTTGAGGTTTTCATGCCAGTGAGTATGGTGGATGGTTCTTATGTGGAAATTTCTGTGAAGGAGGAGAGTGGATGAATGGAAGGTGTTGCAGGTTGTGTCAATTTTTGTTGGGAAGTGTGACAGAAATTAGGTGCATTTACTGACAGTGAAGGAGGAGGAGATGGTGTCCATCAGTTTGAGAAGTTTGTTGATGGTAGAGAACAAATTCTTAGCATTGTTGCTCCCAGATTGTATGATGGAGGAGTAGTAGGAGGAGCGTGCGCTGTTGAAGGCCTCTTTGTAGTGCTGTTGGTGTTGTTTATAGGCATCTTTGTGGACAGTGAGACCGGTTCTCTTGGCTAGCCATTCGAGCTGGTGGCCCTTGGATTTTAGGTGATGGAGATGATCAGTGTACCAAGGGGCGGAGTGAATTAAGGAAAAAATTTGAGTTTTTATGGGAGCCAGTTGATTGAGACAGGAGGAGAGGGTGTCATTGTAGGTTGTGACCAGGTCAGCAGTGGAGGCATTCTGGATGAGGGCGGGATCAGGGATGGTGTCAGCCAAAAGGGAGGGGAGAGATGGTTACTAAACTTGTAGTAATGTTTTGTCTGTAGAATGTGGCTATACCACCACCATGCCCATGGAAGCATGGCTTATCGATGTATGAGTATCCGGGGTGTGTGGTCTGATTCAGTGAGAAATATTCAGGTTTTTGCCATGTCTCAGTTATGCAGAGAAAGTCTGGATTATTGTCCGTTATGTGGTTGGATTTGAACAGGCAGTGGCACTTTGGCTATGGTGCAGGGGCAGGCAGATCGCACATGTACGTTGTTGTGATGACATAGTGGAATTGTGGCGCTGCGTGCAGTTGACCAGAGGGAAGGGATGGAAAGAGTGGATTGGTCAGACCAGGAGTAAACAAACTTTCTATGGGAGGCTCTGTGGATGTAATGGGGTCGGCGTAGAAGTCCAAGTGTTTTGATGACTGAGATGCATGGAGGAGTGGTGAAGTCGTTGAGTTTGAATAGTCGCGAGGTGGAGTACTTCAGAGACATGCCGGCCGGCAGGATGTAACGATGAGTATGAAGTTGTTGGTTGGTAGCCACGGACTTGATGACCAGGGATGGAGTGAAGTGCAGAGACAGGAGTGTCCAATAGTGTGGCGGCAGCGAGCTGACTAGCATGTTGGTGGTTGCTGGCTAGCAGGAGGCTGCTAGCTGAACAGCTACTTGACGTTAGATTTACCAGAGGCAGTGGAAAAGTGCGACAGGTAAGTGAACAGTCCAGTCAAGTAGCAATTATTTGTAGAATCCAAGAGGAATTGGTGAGATATCGAAAGGACAAGTTTGGGGGGGGAGGGAGAGAAGTTTGCTGGGGAGCAGCAGGAAAACAAAACAAACTTAAATGTAAGCTTAAACTCAGATGGAGAAGCGGCGAACACAACCAGGCCAGCGTCCTCTCACATCTGGTCATCTGTCAATTGTCTATTATTATTATTATTATTATTATTATTATTATTATAAATAGGTGAAGAATACTGGGAAGGTGATCTCAAAGAGTTAAAAGGTTTTTAAAGGTTTTTTATTTATCAGCTTGATAGTTTATATATGTGAGCCAAGTAAGAGTTTAGAAAGAAACATCTCTTGAGCTCTTCATTTTAAATGCATAAAGAGACCAGGGGTGTTGTAAGATGCCACTTCCCACACTGTTGCTGGAACATCTTTAGAATGACATGATTTATTTTTTAGTAACTGCTGTCAACATGCTATGTGTGAAGGCGCCGTTTGTCATAATGCTCATGCGTCCACTGACTTGTTGAAGTTGATGAGCCAGATGATGACCTCGGCGGGTGCTGCCTGGTCCCAGTGGATGGTGTAACCTTTGGCTAGTGTGATCACCGGCTGGAACTGCTGGTAGTGTTTCTTCTTGCCCAGTGCGCCCTCTAGTGTCAGGGGCCGATCGGGGTACTCGTCCTTCACTATGTGCATGTTCAGGTTTGCAGGGTTACGTGTCTGGACGTAGATCTGGACAAAACAGAACATAGAGTTAGAAGGTTGATTCTAATATTTGGATAAAAAATGGAAAATAAAGGCTTACCCAAAATAATTATAATTATATATATCATCTCATTTCGTTCCAGGACATAGAATATATTTTGGTTATTATTGTCAACTTTACCAAGTTTGCCCAAGAGTACCCAACCCGTAACAATTCAGGCAGCAGATACGATTTTTAACAATTTTGCCATGAAATATGGTTTCCCTGCTAAAATATACCATGATCAAGGAGAGAGTTTGACAACTGCAGTACACAGGCATTGCAAACTCTAAAACAACTCCCTACCATCCACAAGGGAACCCAGCTGAAAGATGTAATGGTAAATTGTTATCTGTGCTGCAGACCTTGGATGAGGAGCAAAAGGGAAATTGGAGTGACTTTCTGAGCAAAGTTGTACAATAGTAACAATAGTACCACTAGTGAAGCAACGGGTTACTCTCCTTTCTATTTGCTTTTTGGTAGAAAGCCGCGTTTGCCAATTGATATAATATTTGGGATAAGTGAGGAGGAAGGATGTAACTCCCATGAGGAATAGTTGTGCCCAACTCCCATGAGTTGTGCATGAACGAGTTCAAAAGAACGCGTTTGTTATAAGAATTTTGTATAACCTCATGTCTTAAAGTTTTCTTTGTTCAGGTTACAGCTTTATGTGTTGAACTGTTTATTACTTCAGTATCCCCATTGCTGACCTAAATGTTATCAGAGGCCTGGTAGTCAGGATGTCTGGTTCTGCACGAAGATTATCTGCCAGTTACGCATTATCTCCTTTGCCTTTAAAAGTCACAACACTGATTTGAGCACTTTCTCTGTAGCATCCTCATACGTTGTTGCATTGTAACTGCTCCTCTTGTACAAGATTAAAGTCAGACGTCGACTTTACTTCTGACTCTGATCTCCTCCTTGGGTGAATTTATTCGTTTACGGACAAATTCTTTTAACAGCGTTCATTGAACACGTTCATTTTTCTGTGAACTTTGAACTGAACACAACACATTTGTAAATAAAGAACTTGAACGTGAATTAGTTCAGATTGTGTGAAATGAACGTCAATGTTGAGATCCAATTAAACGTTACGGAATTTGTTTTCTCCTGATGAGTCGAGTGACACGACCTTCTAGCACTTTAGAAACAGCATGTCGTTGTTAGGGGTGGGCGGATCGATCCAAATATCTATAGTATCTCTTCTATAAGTTTAGCAAATCACTTGGATTTCTTCACAGAGTTTGTGTGAGTGCAGCATCTCTCTGAGTCCTCATGCGCAGCGCTCCTCTCCACCTCTCTCACTCCGCTCACTAGGCCCCTCCCCTCCTCTCCCCCTCCCCTGCTGCCTGTAAAAAGCAAACATGTGAACATGTTATTGTTTCAAAACAAAAACATGTAGTTGTGAACATGGGGACAGGACACCTCAAGGGATAATGCCTTTGAGTTCTTTGTGAGCAAACAGCCAGGTTCAGTAGTAGTTTGCCCTGCAGTTGAACAGTTTTAGGCTAGAACGTAGGCATGCTAGTCAGCTCGCTGCCGCCACACAACATGTGAAATGCACTTAAACTATTTACCTGTTTCTTACTTTCAAAAGAAAGATATTACCATTGTGAGTAAAATGTTCTAACAAATTGTGCTAATGTTGAGGGACAACATTTATTCTGCAGAGGAGGAATGTAGCACCTGGTAATACCCAGTGTTGTATAAAGTACCCAAAAGCCATACTTGAGTAAAAGTAAAAGTACCTTACTGGAAAATTACTCAAGTAAAAGTGAAAGTTGCCTGCTAGAATATTACTTGAGTAAAAGTAAAAAAGTAGCTTGAATTTACTGTACTTAAGTATCAAAAGTAAAAAGTACTGTTAATAAAACGCAATCAGAAATTTGCCCACTCACACACTCCTTCTTGGCCACAGGTAATACTAAACATAGCGATTTCAGCTGCATGATTTAAAAGCTAACTTATTAATAACACTACCACTATGTAAATTAGTCTGACTGTCATCATCAGCTGGTTTGCTATATCAAAACTCGGACTCTCCAAACACAGGTACGGTCTCCAATAACACCAGAAAAAGACAGACAGATCATTCAATAACCCAGGAGTTCAGTTTTTGGCTAGCAGAGGCCAAGCCCACTCACGTTAGACCACGGAGACGCTCAGGGGCCGAGGGGCAGTAAAAAACAAAAACAAACAAACAAAAACGTAATCCTCGACTGTATAGTTTCACTGCGTGGAACAACACACTCTTTGCTTCACCATTAAAGTCTATTGACAGCAGGGCCGGAGTGGGACTCATTTTCAGCCCTGGAGTTTCATACCGGCCCACTTTAGATCACGACCTATTATATTAAAATAATGTAATTATAACTTTACATGTTAAGCATACAATAGCGCACTGTTCTCTAAAGCCTTGTAATTCCGTGTATTTTCACACAGCCTTGTGGGCACAAGTGCCCATAGTTCGGCCGTGTTCAGCTGTCTGTTTCCCGGCTGGTTTGCGTGCGGCGCGTCTTGGCGTTTCGCGTTCGACGGAGAGTCCGCCTGTGTGGACTCTTGTGGACCTGGGCGGGCCGGTGTTTGACCGATGTCCGCGGGCTTTTCAGCCAGCTCTGAGGGTGATAGTCCCGACAGTTCGGCTGGGTTCTTGTGTCCATTTACCTGCGGGAATCCCCGCAACGCACCCGAGTGTTTTACGTGTGTACGGACGGAGCAGAAGTCCGGCTTCGCTGTGCGTAATTGTGGCGTGGCGCGGACCTGGACCGGCCGGTGCTTAAGTGAGCTGCACGGGCTTTTCACACAGCCTTGGGGGCACAAGTGCCCATAGTTCGGCCGTGTTCAGCCGTCTGTTTCCCGGCTGGTTTGCGTGCGGCGCGTCTTGGCGTTTCGCGTTCGACGGAGAGTCCGCCTGTGTGGACTCTTGTGGACCTGGGCGGGCCTGTGTTTTAGTGAGGACCGCGGGCTTTTCACCATGATCTGGGGGCATCAGGGCCGAGAGTTCGGCTGGGTTCTTGTGTCTATTTACCTGCGGGAATCCCCGCGACGCATACACGTGATACCCACTCCACTCAGTGCCATGACTGAACACCGGCACAAAAATAAATAAAAATAATAATTGAACACCGGCCCTCGCGGCCCAAAAGTCAGACCGGCCCACCGGGAATTGTCCCGGTCCTCCCGATTAGCCACTCCGGGCCTGATTGACAGTAACACTATGCTGGTTGTTTCAGCAGCAGGTTCAGTCACCGATTCAGTCACCTCCTCCATCTCTGACATTTTGCTTCTCTGTCTTCCTCCTTCTCTTCAAGTAGGCTAACATTAGAGACCCGACTTGTCTGAGACTACTACTAGCATGACAATGCGACCATTAATTTGAAATTTGGCCGCTGATTTCATCCGCCGCACAACGGGGTAAACCAATGATAACGTCTTGCGGTCTGTATCTCCCAACATCATTGGCTACTAGTCCCACTACAACCAAACAAAGATTGTCCATTGGCTGTCACGTTCCTTCTTATTTTGTAACGAGTAACGAGGATGCTCAGGTAAATGTAACGGAGTAAAAGTACTGATTTTTTTCGGAAAATGTAGTGAAGTAAAAGTAAAAGTCGTCAGAAATAGAAGTAGTAAAGTAAAGTACAAATATAAAAATATACTACTTAAGTAAAGTAACGAAGTATTTTTACTTCGTTACTATACAACACTGGTAATACCCATAATAATAGTATTTTTGTTTGTTTACACAACATATTTAATTCAATCTGTATTCTGTTTAGTAATGTTTTAAGATATACAGTTTTATTATAAGTTATGCATTTCTTCACCTCGCCAGTATCAGGCTACATGAGGTGTGAATTGCTGTTACAAGATATTGCAAGATACCTTAGAAGAAGACACGTTTTTCGGCGTGTGGTCGGAGCAATAAATTAACACGGAGTGGGTGAGCACGGTGATGTACTCTCAAACTCTGTGTTTTGTGATAAGTCCTGCTGTCAAGATACCATCGATGTCTGAATGGTGTAACACATAAGGTGTGCTATGTTGACAGACTGTAAAGCCATCTGAGGCAGAGTGATTTGGGCTGTTTATGAATTGTTTTAAAGGTGCCAAACACAAGTTTGGGAGCATTTCTATTCATTTTGATGGAGGTAGATGTATTTTTTTGGTCTGTATCAGCAGATTGACCAACACACTTTGATAAGAGGTGTTTCTGATCGGGGCATTAATACTCTGAATAAAATTATTGAATGTATCAACTTTTGAAGCCTTTCAAATGTTTATTGAAAGTAATTTACATATAAATTATGAAAAGGTTGATAATAATAATGTTGTATACTAGGGGTGTAACGGTACATGTATTTGTATTGAACCGTTTCGGTACGGGGTGCTCGGTTCGGAACGGAGGCGTACCGAACGAGTTTCCATACGGACATATTAAGTAGAGGACCGCACGTGTGGAGCATGCTGCAGCCGCACATGCGCAGTTGCGCACACCGCAACACAATAAACAGCAGTAGTAGCGGACGTCATGGCTAATGCCGCTAGCGTTGGCAACAAGCCAGAGTTGGAGGACCCTCCCGCGACATTAAGGTCTCCCGTTTGGGAACACTTCGGCAAAGCGGTTTGCCGACATTGTTCATGTGAGGTCGGGTATGTTTCTGGCAACACGTCAAACCTGTTGACGCATTTGAAACGGCACCACCCCCACGTGAACATCGCTACAACGAGGAGAAAGACGAGCGTAACGTTAGTGCAAACACAGCTCCCCGACGCATTTAAACAGCCTCTCCCTGCCCTGTTCAATTTTGCACATCAGATGGAGAAAAGATTTGTTTTTAAAAAAACAGTCTGAGCCTTATTCATGTTATTTAATCTGAGCAACAACTTGAAACTATTTAGTGTTGCAACTGTTCAATTTTGCACATCAGATGGAGAAAATATTTTTTTTAAAGAAACAGTCTGTTATTTTTATTTATTTTTATTTTTTAAATAAATATTTTTGAGCAGCATTCTAGCTCCAGTGCATGTTCCTACTGTTAAAAGCACAAAAGTAATAAACAACTAGCACATTTATATTTTGCATTTTGTTTTCTTACTGTACCGAAAATGAACCGAACCGTGACCTCAAAACCGAGGTACGTACCGAACCGAGATTTTTGTGTACCGTTACACCCCTATTGTATACACATTTAAATAATCATAAAATTGTAATACACAGATTTGTATACATGGACATACATTTTTTCAATCAAATTAATGTACACTATATTGCCAAAAGTATTCACTCAACCATCCAAATAATTGAAACCAGGAGTTCCAATCACTTCCTTGGCCACAGGTGTATAAAAGCAGGCACCTAGGCATGCAGACGGTTTCTACAAACATTTGTGAAAAAATGGGTCGCTCTCAGGAGCAACCTCAGTAGCCTGGTATATTACAGTGTCATTTAATCAGCCCATTAGGCCTAGTCAATGTCAAGGCATGCACAAACTTGCAAGCAATTTGGGAAATTGGCACATCGTCAAACAATTAAAAAATGTCATAAATGGACTCCGGTGACGCCAGTGAATTCCAGCTTGGTACTGTGATAGGATGCCACCTGTGCAACAAGTCCAGTCGTGAAATGTCCTCACACCTAAATATTCCACAATCAATGGTCAGTGGGATTATAACAAAGTGGAAGTGTTTGGGAATGACAGCAACTCAGCCAAGGAGTGTTAGGCCACGTAAAATGATGGAGCATTGTGAGCGATGCTGAGGCATATAGATAGCCAACTTTCTGCAGAGTCAATCGCTAGAGATCTCCAAACTTCATGTAGCCTTCAGATTAGCTCAAGAACAGTGTAGAGAGCTTCATGGAATGGGTTTGCTTGGCGATCAGCTGCATCCAAGCCATACATCAGCAAGTGCAATGCAAAGCGTCGGATGCAGTGGTGTAAAGCACACTGCCACTGGACTCTAGAGCAGTGGAGACGCGTTCTCTGGAATGACCAGTCATGCTTCTCCATCTGGCAATCTGATGGACGAATCTGGGTTTGGCGGTTGCCAGGAGAACGGTTCTTGTCTGACTGCATTGTGCCACGTGTAAAGTTTGATGGAGGGGGGATTATGGTGTGGGGTTGTTTTTCATGAGCTGGGCTTGGCCCTTTAGTTCCAGTGAAAGGAACTCTGAATGCTTCAGCATACCAAGAGATGTTGGACAATTCCATGCTCCCAACTTTGTGGCAACAGTTTGGGGATAGCCCCTTCCTCCACAAAGCAAGGTCCATAAAGACATGGATGAGCGACTTTGGTGTGGATGAACTTGACTGGCCTGCACAGAGTCCTGACCTCAACCCGATAGAACACCTTGGGGATGAATTAGAGTGGAGACTGAGAGACAGGCCTTCTCGTCCAACATCAGTGTGTGACCTCACAAATACGCTTCTGGAAGAATGGTCAAAAATTCCCATAAACACACTCCTAAACTTTGTGGAAAGTCTTCCCAGAAGAGTTGAAGCTGTTATAGCTGCAAAGGGTGGACCGATGTCATATTAAACCCTATGGATTAAGAATGGGATGTCATTATGACTTATAGGCAAGTCAAGGCAAGTGAGAGAATACTTTTGGCAATATAGTGTATTTTGGAAATGTCTGCACTGACAACAAAACCAACATTAGGTTTAGACAACAAAACCAACGCTAGGTTTAGACAACAAAACCAACGTTAAGTTTAGACAAAAAAACAACGTTAGGTTTATACAACAAAACCAATGTTAGGTTTAGACAACAACAATTTGTCACTGCGTCAATTTGATCTGGTCTAATTTTTAGAATTTAAGTTTCTAGTACTTGTGTTTGTTCTGGATACATTTTCATCTGTTACTGCAAGTTAAATATGCTTGCTTTCACTATTAAGTGAAGATCAGTGGTGCCTGCCTCCTGGACATTTACAACACCCATCCATCCGTCACATGCCCTCTTCAGTCTCCTGCCATCTGGGAGAAGAGACTGGAGCCCCCCAGGCCCCCTCACCAGCCTGGGTAACAGCTTCATACATTAGTCTGTCAGGAAGCTGAACTCTGTCCCCTCTGCCTCCAAACAGTCTGGGCCCGGTTTCCCGAAGCCTTCTTAAAGCCTTCTTAACGCTACGTCATTTGTAACCCCTACTTAGAGTTCCTACTTAACATTTCGTGTGTTTCCCGAAACGTTCTTTGCTACGAAATTCTTTCGTAGGTCATACATTGGTAAGAGTGGTCTGGAGCACTCTTAGAGCCTTCTTAGCTCTACCGCAGCGATGTTTCAGCTCCTGACGCTAGTCGCCGCCACTGTAGGCTACAGTGATCCAGAAATCCCCGTTGCGCATGGAACTGCACATTGCCAGTGTTGTGTTTCACCAATGGTGTGGTGTCCATTTCGACCGAAGTTTCTTGTGGCGATGAACAATGTAAAAACGTGAATGTATTGTTACGCACACTCTCGATATAGAAAAAATATTTATTCGATCCTTTCCAGGAACAAAAAAGTAATCCAATGCGCTCTTAAATTAGGTAAAAAATGCCATCTTAACGAAGAAAATATCAAACAAATAATTTATATCAACAGTAGTGGTCAAAACAAAGGATGTTACCAGGCTACGCTCATCCATCGGCCAACACAAACATTCCTCAGCCCCCATGACGATGACAAACGTCAAATAACATACGAGAACAAATAAGATAATAATACGAAATCATTTTGTCATACAAAAACCTTCCATACTCCAAAGCGGCAAATAAATTATATTAAAAGTAAAAAACAGCAAAGTGGCTGTAACAAATGGTTTTAAGTCATTCATGAAGAAAATAAAAATAAAATGTGCATGCATTTCATCACAAGGCTAAGCTTTACCGCAACCTCAGTAGCCTGGTATGTTACAGTGTCATTTAATCAGCCCATTAGGCCTAGTCAATGTCAAGGCATGCACAAACTTGCAAGCAATTTGGGAAATTGGCACATCGTCAAACAATTAAAAAATGTCATAAATGGACTCCGGTGACGCTTGTGAACAGTGGCAAAACTATGGCAGCGATACAACGCATCCTCGTGCTGAACCAAAGACGTCGCCGTCCTCGCAGCCGTTTAGTTGGGATACATAATTTCATAAGGATCAACTTCAATCCCATGGATATATAGACCGACGCTGCTATATTGCATACGTTTCGACTACAACGGCAACAAATACGCATGTGATTAAGGATGTAATTGGCTCGATCTCCCCCGCTGTTTCTATATTTTCTATATCTTTTTTTAAATCAGTATATGGTAGTATGTTCGACCATGGTTAAATAAATGTTTAGGCCTAGAAGGATTTCATGTTTAATTCGCAAACACTGCAATAGCCTACATTTTATAATATAATGCTGTCATGCACCTGCGCATGAAATGGAAAATCGAACTCTGAGCAATCGATTTCAGCACTTTCTTTCTGGACAGCACCGTGTACGTACGACGTAAGGAGTGTTTCTTAAGAAGACTCCTAAGAGACCGTTCGGGAACCACGACTATAGAGGTAAACAACTTTGGTAAGTCATAACGTAGGAGTCTTCGTAGCACACTAAGAGTGGACATTTTCTGGAAACCGGGCCCTGGACTGTGACTATCCCATCCAACACAGCCGCAACATGTCTCTTTGTACCAGAAGAAGTCTGATTGTATTAGGGGCAGGGCTACCTTGTGATTGACAGCTACAACGCTACCAATGCAGTTAGCTACTAAGATGACTTTAACTCTTAGCTATAAAGTTGACCTTGAATTATGAAGCTAACATTAACAGCTTCACACCAGAATCCAGGTGTATCCAGATCCAGTAAGGGTGCTGCTCTGCTGCTTGTGTTCATCAGATCCACCCGTCGCTCCTCCACAGTCCAAATATGGTAACTTACGGCATCAAAACCGTCGTCCAGAAACCAACGGTTGACGTCACCATGACTACGTCCACTTCTTATATACAAACATATTCTGTGCCTGTCACTACGTACACAACACTGTATTTAGTATTTTATTATTTCTTTTTGAGACTTTGACTTGTACTAAAGTTGTTGGAACACTCTGAAAGCACTACACTAGCAGTTTCCCCCTGATCCAGTCTTTGTGCGAAGCTAAGCAAAGCCTGCCCGAGACACTTGGTGTACTGGAAACTTCATAAAACACATCAATGTTTGAAAAACTATTATTGAAAAACAAAGGCATGCATCTCTTTCTTGTTTAAGAGTTCTTCTAGCATTACTAGTATTCCTTGAACATGATTACATGCTCTACAGAACATCCAGTGCATGATTGATTTTTTCATTTTACATAGTACAGATAATATACACTTTGAACTTTGATTTGAATATGTAAATGAATGTCATCAACACATGTCTAATAGGATGCCACAGAAAAGAGACTCACCTGTGCGTAGTGGCCGCTGCAGATAGCAGCCTTCCAGTCGGGGACATCGATGCAGTCAGGGTGACGCAGCAGCCAGTTGTCCTCTTTAACCAGGAAGGCTCCCGGGTACTCGCTGACCGAGCCGTCGACATCATGGAAGATGGTTGTCTTGTCCCCATCCATCTGCATCTTATTAAACCAGGGACCCGGCTCCCCAAAAAACACCCGAGACGTGATCTAGAGGGATGTAGTGTTTCATACGTCAGCCCATATCTATCATTCATGATCATATCTGCTGCTCTCTGCTCAATATCTGAAACATTGTCACTGTTTTCAACCTGATTTGAACTCAGTTTACATGAAATGGGCTCATCGTGATGAGGACAGTTCAGAGTGCCTGAACTAATTCGTTTACATCAAAAATACATTTTTGTCAAAAGCAAGAGTTGTTCCAATGTAAATGGAGCCTAAATAAGCCACCAACAGTCCTAGATTGACTCCAGGTAACATTCCTCCTTTAACCCTGGAACATCTGGCATACTGGTCTAAAGGGAAACTGCTATATGTGATCATAAATGGACTCCATTGCACCCCTGTGGAGGTTGGGGGCATCGAACCTGCGTGGGTGATGTTCAAAGCTTTCATTGCCAAAGCTGCGGCGGTGAGCTGTGGGCTAATGGTCGTAGGTGCCTCAAGCGGCGGTAACCCTCAAACACCGTGGTGGACACCGGTGGTCAGGGAATTATTATTTATTTAATCATTATTATAATTATCATCATCATCATGATTACTAGTTATTTTATTATTATTATTATTAACTAACATTTGAAAAAAAAAATACGTGAATGAGAAATACCATTGAGACGTTCCAAAAGAAATGATGTGATTCATTTCAGATTTGTTTTTCCAGTCTTGATGTTTTCAAAAGTATTTGTCAGTACTTTTTAAAAAAAAAAAATCTAGCTCTTTCCATGAATAAAAATGAACCAGACCAGGGGTGCCCAAGTCCGCAAACGGTCCAGTCTCATCCAAGAAAGGAGGACACTAGCTGGAATGAGATTTCTAAGGGTGGCGCTGTAGCAACTGTCTGGATGTTTCAGCCCAGATGTTCAGTGTTTGACTCACCGGTACGTGATCAAAGATGATGTCAGTGACATTGTTGTTGGGGCAGCTCTGCCACGAGTTGTTGAGCCTGAAGCCAAAGGCGCTGGTGTGTCGCCCATCCAGAGCCGCGTATTTACGAAATGTACAATTCTGCATGATAATGGGTCCATCGTAGATCTGCATGCCCCGGATAGGGAAATCACTGCAGGGAACACACACACACACACACACACACACACACACACACACACACACACACACACACACACACACACACACACACACACACACACACACACACACACACACACACACACACACACACACACACACACACACACACACACACACACACACACACACACACACACACACACACACACACACACACACACACACACACACACACACACACACACACACACACACACACACACACACACACACACACACACACACACACACACACACACAGTTTTGCAGTGTCAAAGTGAAGGAAGTGCTTCAACACTAGTCTCCTCTCACACGCTTCACATTGACCTGAAGTGTGTTTGTAGTTGGCTAAGATGAACCAGAGCAGACCAGGAAGCAGGGTTTTTGGTTCGCCAGATTACTTCAGGTTTAACACTGTCCTACAACGGTGCTTCACGTCTAACCAGGTAGATCACCATGGTAACTGATGCTGCACACCTGATCTGCACTGAAGCAGAAGAGCAACACAGTTTCCACTCCCATATGCAGGAAGAACAGCTAATAAAGCACGGACTGCGTGGATGTGTAAATGAATAGACTTAATATATGCACCCATCTAGAGCACCATAAATCTGATTAATTACATGTGTGTATTCCATAAATGAATGTGTAGCTTCGATGGATTCTCATGAAGATTATGACAAGCATTTAGCTGTATTCTTTCAGCGGTAAATATGGCGATGTAAAACTGACTTGGGAGCAAATCAAGATGGATAGGCAATCATAACTAAAACGCCTTGCGTTACCTTGCTCCCGGTACTTGTATGTTGCTGTGGGTGAATAGAAGATAAGAAGGTCAGCTGTCCTTCCTGCATTTGGTAGCTACAACTCAGTTGCTTTTCCTCTGGGTTTTTCTTTTAACCTTTTGGTCAAGTTTGCTCTAAAACAGTCTACTGAATGTAGACTTGTCCATGTCTGTGATTGGCCAGATGCTGCAAACCCCGCCCCTCTTATGTGAACATGAGACCTGGTTGATTTACTGAATTGATAACAGGTGGTTCAGCTGGATCAGTTAAACCAGACGACCTCAAGCTAGATCCCGTTGAACTGGCCGATGGCAGGCAACATACTTCCATCACTGACTGAGGACAACTGTTCAAGCATTAAGAACAGTTAACAGTTAATTAGTGAGCAAGTTGGTGCCGCAGATGGAAGTTAAAAATGGAAAATAAAGCAGTCATAAGTTCACCTGGGAGTCTCACTGAAACCAGAACCACACACTCTCCCACTCTGATAAACATGGCGACAAGGTGCAAACAATAAAACAAGGTGCAAACAATAAAAGTACTAAAAGTTTAAATGCCTGTGTTTATGAGTGAAAACCGGAAAAGCGGATGTAGTTAGCGGACCAATCACAGCCAATGCTGCTGCGTTCGTGCTGCGTCGCCTTGACGCACGTCTAGGATTTTTGGGAGGTGCACGTCAGACCCTTGCAGTGGACGTAAGGGGGCGTACCCTTGCGTTGGGTCAACACAGAAGCATAACTTGGGCTTTAGAAGAGCTGCAGCACAGCCTGATGGGGAAAATAAAAGTATGAACCAGAAAAGGAGAAAATAGGTCCTCTTAATCTCTGCTCCTCTGGCTTAGGTTCCTGGTTGAAAAAGGGCCCAAGATGATTTGAGTATATCTCTGCAACTACAAGTTCTAACACTTGGGAGATTGAGGATGATATTTCTGCCCAACAGAAAAACAGATCATTTTTAAAAATCTAGACATCTCTAGAAAAGTACAGCACAACATCTGAACATCACCAGTGTGAAGAGAAGCGGAGCAAAGTTGGAGAGGTTCTTGTAGAAGCTTGCTATGGCACTGCTGCACCCGGTACTGGGGGTGCTCGGGTCCACGAGGTTAATCCAAACACCATAGCATTGCAACTCTACTCTGGAACTAGTTATGCTGTGTGTCAATTCCCAGACTTCATGTTGTTTTGGAGCATTACAGACTTTTTATTACTTCCTGCATTATTGGCCAGGTGCCATCATTTGTGTGGCTTATCACATACAGTAAGAATGAGCAGCTATGTAATGGTTTCACTTACCGAAGACAAACCGAACCACAACCCCAAAACCTTCCACTTCTAGAGCAAAATCCATAAGGCCCATCTTTGTTGAAATAGTGTATAGTTCCAAATGGTATCTATTGATTTCCTGTCACTCACCTTGAATACTTTTTCTGTCAGTCAGGATGACATTACTCTACAAAAGGAACTGTTCATGGGTGGGCTGAACATAACTACGAAAACTTTGGCTTAGACAACACAACCTCATAGTCCGGTTTAGGAAAACCATTACAAACACATCACATGCTGTGACGTACAACACTGGTCTTTTGGTTGAAAGACCAAAAGTAGTCTTTCTCAAAATTAAAATCCACGCCACTAGCTCTGGTTACACTAAACAGTACACTTGCTTGACTTGTAAAATGATTTGTTATTCATGGTACAATTCTAATGGGATGATTTGTCTCTCTGTTGACTACTTTAGATATTCTTCCCAAAAATAAGGTCCCATGAGGGACACAGAAAGGACGGGAGCCTCTCTATAAACCAGGATAAGGGTCAGGTCTATGAAACCAGGAACACATAACCAGGATACTCTAAAAAACCGAAAACTAATGTGACTTAAACGCTTTTAAATGAGTGGTTAGATGTCACCTAAATGGCCTTCTTAAAGCTGCATTAGTGTTTCTGAAACGGCAACATATCACCTTGATGCGGCTGTGACACCAAAACATTGAGGTAATAAAATAAGACTTAGATTTGTCACTTACATGCCACGTGGCATGGTCCTGCCAGCAAGGTCTGAACCTCCGGGGCCCCAGATCGTGTTGTCAAGAAGGGGCATTCCATGATTGTCACTTTCACCCACAAACAGCGAGTTTTTCACCTGCTGGCGAGAGCCGTCGTCGTCTGGAAACGTCCCCCCACTGCAGAAATGGACAGGGAGTGTCAGAGTCTGGTGGCAGCAGTACTGTAGTGATAGTAAAGTAGTAAAGTAAAGTAATATTGTTTCATTGATCCCAGAGTGACAATGGGCCCTAGTTTCGTAGACCAGGCGCAGTCAGCACTCAGCGCACCTGTGCCATGCCGACGGGGTGTGTCCGCCTGGACTTTGCAAGTTTCGTGCACCGCGCAGGCTCGCGCAGGCACACCTCCCGTCTCGCCCACCCGCGCAAGTGGGAAAGAGGAAGGAGAAGAAGGCGTGTGAAGGTGCGTGTCCACAGGGGCGATTTTAAACGCGTGTGGGCGCGCCGCTTCCCAGTATTGCACGCTTGGTGGGCTGCCACTAGAGGATGATTGACAGGCGCTCTCCTTTAAAGAACACATTTTTGCGAGCGTTCGCGAGCGTTCCCGAGGCGGCGAGTCGAGCCCGGCGCCTCTGATTAGCATAAAGTAGATTCGACTTCAACTTTAGGCAAATGAGGAGCGGCCAACTCGCGCGCCGTCTCTCGACATTCGCCGCGACGCTACCAGAATGCAATGCACGGCTTTTCACATAGACAATGAATTGGACGCGGGGAAACACCGCTGCCTGTGGACACGCACCTGGAGACGAGTAGGAGACGAGGCGTGGACTGGGATTAATACAGCCGATTCAGATCTTCACCAATCAAATGAGCTCCTCTCCTCTCCTTTAATGCGTTAGGGGAGGTTCAGTGCAAGTTCCGTCACTTGACAACCCGATGACAGAAGCAGCGCCGCCGCTCCCACAACGCGCTGTGCGTGCTTATCATAATAATAACAATGCCGATATTATAAAAAACAGGAGAGAGAGAGGGAGATGTTTTGGTCCGAGAGGCTGAGTTTCCGTTACGCGTGCCATCCGCCTTTGATCTGACGTCAGATGTGACGGGACAATCTATATAGATATAAATTCACGTGTTGATTCAATTAGTTGCATTAAATAGTGTTTGTTGTGATTATTTATTGCATTTAAATGTGCCTGGAACTGTGGAAACCTGCTTGTGAGGTCTCGGTGACGTGTGCGCACTGCGCGCCGTCAGCCAAACTTCCACTCCGCCAGCTGTGATTCGCATTGAATGAATGGACTTTATTTGCGCCGAGAGTAGACCAGGTTGGAGCTGGCGAGCTTTCAGTACAGTCTCGGCAAGGCTTTTTGCCACGAAACTTCCGCTACGCCAAGCTGAATCTTCGACGCCTCCCCCTGCTGCGCCGCCACACCCATCTTGGCGCAGGCGATCCACCAAACTGACCGTGCGCAAGGCTGCGCGGGTCGAAACTTGCATTACGCCGGCTCCGCCACCCTGCGCCGCCCTGCGCTGCGCCACGAAACTAGGGCCCATAGTCTTTTATAATTCACACATTCAGGATTCAGGGTATTTAACGCAATCTCCTTGTTAAGTAAATGTAGCTCTACTATCTGAGGCCTAGTAGATATGAATTACATTTCTGTACCAAATATCATCCCTGTCGTTTAGCGAGGTGATTAATTACACACATAGTTAAGATGGCCTGTTTCTCTCTTTTCACAGCAAGCAGGCCAAAGCATTTCAGACAGAGGTAGCAAATTAAAACTGAAAACAAAAAGCAACATTAGTGCACCGCTATTACTCCACAAGAGACATTACAGGTATGAATGTGAAAGTACATTGTAAAAAAAAAAAAAAACACATTTGTCATAATCAAAAGTGCAAGTGAACTATAAATGATAAATCACACAGTGTATTTTGTTCCAGTGGTATTTTTAATTTCTGTCCTCAGCAGTCGGTGAAATAGTCGCTGAACTGGAAAATGAGAAAGCTGAAAGCTGAAACCCTTTTGAATAATGAACACTACTGCATTACAGCATTCTGCAGGTAAGTACTGTAAGTCCGCCTCCCATCCACTTTCACTGCAGTTAGCTGAAGCTAAAACAATCATGCTATCAGCTCTATATGCGTTAAATCTTTTGCATCGCCTCTAACATGTAACTATGTTTATGTCTAGTAATAAATAGACACGGTTTTAAAAGTTTAAACCAACCAAAAACTTTGGAACAACATTGGTGGTGTGATGACCCCTGCTGTTGAGGCAGCAGGCTCCTGATGTGACTTGGGTTTGTGGGAGGAGTTTTGGTCAATCATGGGCACCTGGGCCCAGTGTTCCTGAGATTATAAAGCGACCCATGATTGATTCATTCTCTCTCTCTCTCCTCTCCAGCAGATGTCCTACGGGTGATGTGGCAGCCGCAGTTTTCTTAAGTTCCATTATGCTCAGTTTATGCACTTTACAACACACATCCATTACATTTTACACACATGCACATCCTACACTACTGATAGACTGATGGTCACATCCCATTTGTTCATTATTTTCCTTTGTTGCACATTGCGTTGCTTTATGTTAAATAAATATACTTTGCTAAACCTTCTTAATTTCAGTGTCTCCCGTCTTGTCGTGGCCCAAAGAGCCAGGTTGTGACAGTGGAGTTTCCAAGCGAGTTAGCCGTACCAGGCAAAGAGGCTCCATGAGAGCCCAGCTGAACTTGGAAGTCTGTCCCATGGATTTAGTCATATTCCATGACATTTAAAAGGATTGATCACAGACAAAAGTTAAAGTTAACTAAAGCTCATGGTCTTAACTCAACGGCAGCCTGCCTTACGTCATCATTTTAACAAGCAAGCCACCATTCTACGATTTATACACAATGTTTGCATCTGGACAATGAGCTGAAACCGAGCGAAAGTTATACATTCACGAATGTACGCAGGCCCCCTGCTTTGTGAAGTCGGTTGAAAGCTTCTCCCCACTTCCCACCTCTGTGACCATCGCACCCCTAAATGACTTTTCACGCTGCATCAAAGCTCTGCGTTTCCCAGTGATCCCCAGCAGACTCCTTATAAGGTGTTTTCCAATTACTCTCACAGACTGAGTAAGAGGATCCTGCAGCGCCACCAGTAAATACAAACAGAAGCCCATTATTTCTATCCATAGAGATATGAACCAGGGGGGGGGGGGGGGGGTTCTTACCTTGCCAGAGTCAGCCCAATGCCATTATCAGCAAATCTAAACAAGAGCGAGAGAAAATATTATGACTGTGAGCTCAGTGACAGTCAGGTCTCCAGGAAACACTTATTGTTAGATATCGGGATGAATGTATTGCTTTCTTTTATGAAATGTACAAAAAAAATCGACGCAATCTACTCAAAACTCATGATGATGAAACGACTGAAAACAGAGAAGTAGTAGTACTACTACATATCTTACATTTTTGCTTTTGTTGTCACACTAAAAGTTAACACTTTGAAAAAAGCATTAAATACTTTTTACAAAACTTGTCATTGCTACAACTAATGCTACTACTACTACTACTACTACTACTACTACTACTACTACTACTACTGTTACTACTGCTGCTACTACTACTGCCACTACTTCTACTACAACTACTGCTGTTACTGCTACTACTGCTGCTACTACCACTGCTACTGCTAATACTACTATTACTGTTACTACTGCCACTACTACTACTACTACTACTACTACTACTGCTGCTACTACTACTACTTCCACTACCACTGCTACTACTACTACTACTACTCCTAATGTTACTACTGCCACTACTACTACTACTACTACTACTACTACTACTGTTACTACTGCCACTACTACTACTACTAATGCAACTACTACTACTACTACTACTACTGCCACTACTACTACTACTTCTACTACAACTACTGCTGTTACTGCTACTACTGCTGCTGCTGCTACTACTACTACTTCCACTACCACTACTAGTACTACTACTACTATTACCACTACCACTACTAGTACTACTACTACTACCACTACCACTACTAGTACTACTACTACTATTACCACTACCACTACTAGTACTACTACTACTACCACTACCACTACTACTACTACTAGTACTACTACTCCTAATGTTACTACTGCCACTACTACTACTACTACTAATGCAACTACCACTACTACTACTATGACTAATACTTCACTACCACTACTACTACTACTAATACTACTACTACTACTATTGTTACTACTACCACTACTACTACTACCACCACCACTACTACTACTACCACTACTACTGCCACTACTACTACTACTACTACTACTAATGTTACTACTGCCACTACTGCTACTACTACTAATGCAACTACTACTACTGACTAAGGATACAGAGTCTGAGCATCAGCTCTACAGATGTTTTTGTTGTCGAACAACATGAGAGAAAAATATCTCTGTACATATATTTTCTGACAGCTTTCTATTGTTCTGTTGATTTTAACGTGAGTAGATGTTCTGTGCTGGAATAATCTTTCAAAGAAGCCTTGATGAGGAAAAAATACAGCCTTGTATACAAACTAGAGCAGACAGTAGTGTTTGGTTTAAAGTATGCTGTTACTGCTTTGAAAGAGGCATCCAAATGCTGCAGGTGTGTACAAAATGTAAATTTGAAAAAGGATAATGAGGTTTTGATCGTGGGGTTGTTGTTGAGATGTTCTCTCTATGTCCAAGTGTTGCGTCTTATTTTAATTATTTGTGTTTTGAGATTTGACACGAGTCACGTTCTGCAAAAGTGTAATTGATCAATATCACTGTATGAATGGTCGGCCCACTCACTGGCAGTCGTCCAGCCAGACATCCCCTCCTCTTAGCCAGGCTCCATGGTCCTGGTTCTTATAGGCCACAAAATGGTGGATTCGAGCTGGAACTCTGGGTTTGAAGGGATCAGCATCCTGGTGGGGGCCATACCTAAACAATTCACACACACACATACAGGGTGGACAAAGACAGCATTCACTCGTAATCTCTAAAGATATTGTATGTAAAACACCAAACGTCAAGCATCATACTTTCAACTCGTCATCTCACTCAATTTGAAAACATTTTGTGTGAAATTACTTTTATTGAATGACAGATAATATACGCAGTTGGTGTGCAAAGGTTTTGAGACAGCCTAGGCCACTACTTCAGTAGTCTTATTGCAGATCACATATCACGTCCCTGGC
Source organism: Eutrigla gurnardus (assembly GCF_963514095.1). NCBI lineage: Eukaryota > Metazoa > Chordata > Actinopteri > Perciformes > Triglidae > Eutrigla > Eutrigla gurnardus. Next base: position 18,895,373 of record NC_139915.1, read on the forward strand.
CTGGGTAAATCATTTATTACAAATTTATTATGGCATACATCAGCCTGGTCTCCTAAAAAGATGTTCCCACTCAACTAAACTAAATTGTGAATTAAATTTCAAGGGAAACATATTTTGTGTTTTTTTGTGGCGAATCACAAATTTTAAGTGTTTTTTTTTTTTTGGCTTGGTTTTGTTTCAATTTCATAATCATTTTAATCCAGACCATGCTATTTTTCACGTCTGATTGGACTTTGTAACCAGGAAGCAGTGGGACAAACAAAGTTATATGAGAAACCGCTCTACGTTGGTTTACGATCCACATTTCAATGTAGAGAGGAAGAAACTGGTCAGAGAACTTCCCAACACTCCCAGTATGAATATGAGGAAGACGTACTGGGAGAAGTTGGACATCATTCATTTATGGAGACTGTTGAGTCGTATTAGTACAAGCCAAGAGAGTCATTGGGCTGAATGTTATTACACCTGGTAAAAATACATTTACATTTACATTTAGGTCATTTAGCAGACGCTTTTGTCCAAAGCGACTTACAATAAGTGTACAATAGTTCCTTACAAGAACTGAATTTGAGCTAGGAGGAGGATTTTAATGACGAGGTGAGCCGTGACACTTCCAGGTACATTCTGTCACTTCTATTGAACAAAATCTAAATAAACAATCTAAAAAATGAGTGGCCGATGTTGATGAAGGACAATGACATGTAGTAACACTGGGGTGGTCCTTTAAGCTGGGCTCACACTACGGGAGAATTGGGCCAATTTAACCCCAATTCTCTCATTCTGTCCTGACAGTCGGAGGAGCTTTCTTATCTCACTCCTTGATCTGCACTGATGTTTGGCTCTGATAATCTCGCCATGTATTACACCTTTTTGATTTGCCATTAAGCATTGTGTTCATATACTTTGAATACAGAGGTGTTCTCTTCCCATCTAGCCTGAAATAGTTTCCAGTTGCTTCTGACCCTTTCTTCAGGCGATTCTCTGTGAGAAAGAAAACATGTCCTCACTTTGAAGAGCACTGGACTGGGAGGGAGTGTCAGCAGGGTGGGTTCATGGTGAAATGATGAGGTCAGGCTGACACATTGGTCCGATCACACATGGGACCACAAATCATCACACTGCTGTTCTACCGTTGCAGTTCTACTGGAGTTGCTTTCAAGCGACACTCCCTGCTGTGGTTCCGTTCTATGCTAGAACACCAATCAACAGGAAACATGAGCACTACAGGCTGCACGTCCATCACTCTGAGTTGGGAGTGTTTGTGTGTTTCAGTCTGACCTGGCGCCAACCAGAGACAGGAATGGTCTTTTGTCCTTGTCGTTGGCCAGTGTGGTCTTTACTCCGTTATCGAGGATCATCCCAGCCTGGAAAAGAAAGAAAAGAAACGACATGCTGAAGAGGATTAGAGAGCCAACACAAATGATGAAGATAAGCAATGTTAGACATAAAACTCCTTCAGATATTTCATCATGTAGGCCACAGCATACAGTAAATAACTAACTTATAATAATATCATTGTTAACAACTATAATATTAATATTATTTTATGTATTTAATTGTTTATAATTATGATTATTTTAATTATGTTTATGATAATGATATATATCCAACTGGATAGTGTTGAATTGGACAATATTTCTTTGTTCTTTTTTTTAAATTATTATTAATTGAACTTGTGGGGACTTTTAGACACAAGTCAGACTTTGTTCATGTTTTTTAATGGGCTGCAATGGAATTTTAAATGTGAAATTAATTAAATATTCGCTCTACAGGCTTCCAACTCTAGTTATTAGAACTTTATTCTTTATTTTATTCTTTCTTTGGTGGCTGTGGCTCAGAGGTAATGTCAGTCGTCCTTCAATCAGAAGATTGGCAGTACGTATCCCAGCTCCTCCAGTCTGCATGCCAAAGTGTCCTTGGGCAAGATACTGAACCCCCAACTGCCCTTGATGCTGTGCCATCGGCGTTTGAATGTGTATGAATGAGTTAGATCCTGATGTGCAGGCGGCTCCTCTGCCATCAGTGTATGAATGTGTGTGTGAATGGGTAAAAGTTACTGAATGTAGTATGTGAAGCACCTTGAGTAGCTAGTTAGCTAGAAAAGCACTATATAAACGCAGGTCCATTTACCATTTATTCAATACCTGAGCTTTAAGTTGAGCTGAAAGAATTATTTAAGTGTTATTTTGTGTGAAGGGTGTTGTTGGCGTCTTCATCTAATACATCAGGTCCAGTAGCAGAGGACTTGTTGGGACACATGTTGAACATCAGTTATCAGGGTTTAATTAACAGTAGAGCATTCGGGTTCAATTAGCTGTAGCTGCTCTCATTCGTGACACCAGTCAACGTGTACATCCTGCTGAGTGTTCTCATCTCCACAGTGTTCAGAATGGAAGCAGGAGTCATGACATCTCCAAACAGGGATTTAGTTTTCTCATGTCCAGGCTTGTGTGCAGTTTAAAGCAGCATTATGGATAACATGACAACAAAGACTCCGACAAACTGACTGCCATTATCATCTTAGTACCTGGATACATTAGCAACCAATGTCACAGCCCCATCTCATGGCAGTTAATGAAGTATTCATGAGGCAATCAATTTAGTTTTAGTCCATTTTTTCCATGTCTCTCAGCAATAAAACAGCATCAAAGGAATATTAACTAGGATCCTTTCTCATGGTGGACACACAAATGACATGCATCCATGTGACAACGTGATGTCCTGAGCTGCTGGGTGGTGGTGGGGCGATGGATGGGTCTAACAACACAAGGCTTTCAACCAGGAGAACAGTCCAATCCAACCCACTTTAACAAACACAAGGTTTTCCAAAGTGCTGCACAACAAGATAAAACTCAATAAATAGATAATAACAATAGAAGCACAATAAAAATATGAAGCACACAATAGAAATATAAAAGTAATAAAATAAAATGCACTGCCCACACGAGATAAAAATATGCACGTATACACATAAAATCATAAAACCAACACCATACATGGTGTCAGAAGCCAAAGAAAAGAGGTGAGTTTTAATAAGAGTTAGAATGAGACAGTGAGGAGGCCTGTCTAATGTGCAGTGGCAAGCCATTCCAAAGTTTTGGAGCCACAACAGCAAAAGCTTGCTCCCCTCTGAGCTTAATCCTAGCTGTAGGCACTGTCAGGAGCAGCTGGTCAGCTGACCTGAGGGAGCGGCTGAGAGTGTATGGGTGCAGCAGCTCAAGAGAGCTATGGTGGGGCAATGCCATTCAAGGCTTTAAAAGCAAATCAAAGAATTTAAAACAAATCCTTGAATGGACGGGCAGCCAGTGGAGTGAAGCTAAAATAAGGGAAATGGGCTCATTCTTGCTTGTGCCAGTTAAAAGACGTGCAGCAGCATTCTGTACCAGTTGGACATGAGCAATGGAGGATCCACTAACCCCCATATAAAGTGCATGACAGTAATCCAGCGGAAAGGTCACAAAGGCGTGGATATCTGTCTCAAAGTGCTGTCTCTGAAGGACTCGTTTCATTTTTGCCAGCTGCCTCAACTGGAAAAAGCTCAATCTCACCACAGCTTTTATATGGCTGTCAAATTTAAGGTCTGTCTCCACTTTTACCCCCAGACTGTTCACAATTGGCTTGTGATATTGTGCCACAGAAACCAGGGGGGTAGGGGGGTAACAGAAGTGCCACCAAAAACCATGACTTCTGTCTTTTTTTTTTATTAAAATTTTGAAAATGTAAAGATATCCAAGCTTTAAGGTTGTGTAAACACTTTAGCAGTGGCTGAGTAGGAGTCAGACTTTTTAAGGGGGACATGGATCTGACTGTCATCCGCGTAACAATGAAAAGAAATGCCATGTCCAGTGATGGACACTGCGTGTCTGGAAGTGTGATGGTTTTCCTAAACTTAACAATCGTTTTGGAGCCTAATGTACAATTTGCATTGCTCAGCACATAACCAATAGATTACCTTTCGTAACTGTTCAATGAAGTACTGTGAGGCTGTGAAGCCCTACTAGTCATGAGACACAAAAACATAAAAACATGGAGTTTGAGATTGGAAAATAGTAACCATTTAAAGAAGTTTCTTAAAGCAACCCTTTCATTTTGCAGTTAGTTCTTGGCACCTGAAAGAAATCAGAAAATGAGATGAAATGAGGTAAATCTAAAATACCTACAATATGACGCAACTGACCTGCTGATATTAATGTTGAATTTGAACAATCACCAAATATTCTGGTTGCTGTGAAGTGACGCATTGGTGATGGTTTTCCTGAAGCTAACTCATAGGTTCTGCTGTCGAAATGTAAGTTGCTGGTTTTGTAGCATAACGTCGTCCCAACTGACAGAGAAAGAAGTTGAAAAAAAATTGACAAAATTAAAATGACATTTTGTGACTGTTTCACAAACTGTGGTGAGACTGTGTTGGATAGTTTAAACCAGCATTTAGGATACCGTGACAACACAGCATATTTTTAACACAAACACGCCAAACAACGATAACGTTAGCATGCTGGCTACATTAGGTAGCTACCTCCCAAGACTCCCAATGCCATGATGTAGCATATCATTCATATTGTATGTGAGGTTACTGTTACTAACTCCAACTATATTCGATTGTTTGGCCCACGGAGAAGCACTGTCATGCTCTCTTTAGCGATTCAGATGGTTTTGTCCTCATCCGCAAAATCTATATACACTATATTGCCAAAAGTATTGGGTCACCTGCCTTGACTCGCATATGATACGTTTAATATGACGCCGTCCACCCTTTGCAGCTATAACAGCGTCAACGCTTCTGGAAGGCTTTCCACAAGGTTTAGGAGTGTGTTTATGGGACTTTTTGGCCATTGAGGTCACACTGATGTTGGACGGGAAGGCCTGGCTCTCAGTCTCCACTCTCATTCATCCAAAAGGTGTTCTATTGGGTTGAGGTCAGGACTCTGTGCAGGCCAGTCAAGTTCATCCACACCAAACTCTCTCATCCATGTCTTTATGGACCTAGCTTTGTGCGCTGGTGCACAGTCATGTTGGAACAGGAAGGGGTCATCCCCTAACTGTTCCACGAAGTTGGGAGCATGGAATTGTCCAACATCTCTTAGTATGCTGAAGCATTCAGAGTTCCTTTCACTGGAACTAAGGGGCCAAGCCCAGCTCCTGAAAAACACCCTGTTACGGGTGGTGGGGTTCTGCTTTGTTGTGTGTTTACTTGTTCTGATCCTGTGGCTCATCTGTGGTTTTCCCACTCTGTTAGTAGGTCCACACTGAGGGCCTGCAGTGATTTCCTGCATTGCTTGCAGCTGAGGCCAGGAAATCAGCCAGGGCAATCAAGCCATCCACCAATCAGCTCACACCCACACCCTATATATATATGTTTGTTAGTTTGGTTTCACGGGGGGGGAGAAGGTGGAAGGTCTCAGACTGGTGCAGGTTGCTGTTTCAGTCTGTGCTTTCTTGGCTAGTACTTTGTTGTTTAGGCACATTTTTGTTTTGATCGTTTACCAACGTGTTTGTTAACTTTTGTCTGTTTTGCAGATCTATCCGGTGCAGGGTTGGAGAGGTTAGGGAACTTAGGTAGACACCTGCAGGTATACATTTGTGTCCCTCACCACACGTAGGTTACCTCTTGTATTAGTACACCAGTTAGAGCGGCGACACTACTCCATGTATTTTGAGGCATTAAGGTGCCTGCAAAGGGGATTAGTTTAGGGGGTTAGTCCTGGGGATGTTTTTGATTATAGCTAGTTGTTTTGGGGCGTTTCTTTAGTGATCGCTGCATAGCTCAGGGGGTTTGTGTTGTCTCCGCCCTGTGTCCGTTGTGTGGTTAATTAAACTGATTCATTGCAGTCTTTTGGTGACATTGGTTTCTTTTCATCCATACATTCACTGTCCTATGTTACACCGGGGTCCTCCGACCATCGGAGGACGTGTAACATATTTGGGGGCTCGTCCGGGATCCTTGTGGTCCCACTGGATGGTGAAAGTGTGGATGTTGGGTTCAGTGGCACAGGCTGGTAATAGGTTTAGTTTTTGTAGTTTAGTGTTTTTTTTTTTTTTTTTTTTTTTCTTTGGCTACTGTTTTGGTGCAGTGGAGTAGGAGTGGAGTAGAACTCCATTCATTTGGTAAGTATACAGGGCCATGCTCTACAATTTTTGCTAGGTGATATTACTTAAAACTTTGTAATTACAAAGGTTTCACTGGCTGTTTGGTAGTTTGCCGGGCACCAAGATGGCTACTGGTTTCAATGTTGAGGATTTTCTGGCCACACCCACTTTAGAAGAGCTGGACCAGTGTAGGAAGGTAGATTTATGTGAGATCGGTGCTCACTTTGGAGTTGAGTTGTCTAGGGCTAAAACTGTGGCTCAGTTAAAGGAGGCAGTACTAGTTCTGTTGAAGGACAAGGGTGTGCCTATTGAGGGGGCAGTTGTAAAAGCAATACTTACTGGGTCCCCTGATCCTTCTGAAGTGAAATTTGAGGCGGCACCAGGGGCAGAGCAGGTGGTAAAATCTCTTTCTACTCCAGGTAGCTCGCGAGCTTCCTCTGTATCCAGTGTCTCAGTAAGTACCAAACTGAAGGTTCGTTTGGCCCGCTTAAAATTGGAGGCAGAGGAGAGGGAGAAGGAGAGAGCGGCTGACTACAGGCACAGGGAGGCTATGCGCAAACTTGAGTTGGATGCTGAGATGCAACATGCCGTGGAGATGAAAAAGCTTGAGGTTGAGTTGGAAAAAAAGAGACTTGATTGTCAATTTTTCCAAAAGTCTCCCATTACTCCGCAGCCTGACGCTCTTACTTATCCAAATAAGCCTTTTGATGCTAGTCGGCACATAGCATTAGTTCCCCAATTCCGTGAACATGAGAGAGATGCATATTTTGAGTCTTTTGAAAGAGTTGCTACCGCTTTTAAGTGGCCTAAAGATGCTTGGGCACCTTTGCTACAGAGCAAACTGACAGGAAAGGCCCGTGAGGTGATGAATAAATTGCCTCTCACTGATAGCCTGGATTATGAGGTGTTAAAAGCGGCTGTGCTTCGAACATATAGTTTGGTGCCTGAGGCGTATAGACAGCGTTTTCGTGCTTACAGAAAATTCCATGACAAAACCTTTGTTGAATTTGCTAGTGAGAAAGAGACACTGTTCTACCGGTGGCTAAAGGCTACTGAGGTATCTGACTTTGAGTCCGTTTGTGAATTGGTTTTGATGGAGGAGTTTAAAAACAATTTGTCCGAGCGTGTAGTGACGTATCTGAATGAGCAAAAACCTGTCAAGCTAGCAGATGCTGCTGTTTTAGTTGACGAGTTTGTACTTACTCACAAGCAGCATTTCAGTTCATCTGGCCCATATAAACAGGAGAAGACTGAGCGCTTGGACAAAAACAAAGCTATAGTGGCTAATTCCAACTTCACGCCTAAATACCAACCTCAATCAGGTCCACGTTCAGAACTCCGTGAGTGTCATGATTGTCACCAAGTTGGTCATCTCATAGCCAACTGTTCTTTGCGTAAACGCAGGGAAGCAACCAAAGCAGGCTCTCCTTCGCCAACCGGATTATGTCCATTAGTTGTCACATCAGGTGTAAGGGAAAGCCCTGATCCAACCTATGCACCATTCATGTTGGATGGCTATGTTTCCCTGGGCTCAGACAGAAAATGTCCAGTGCGCATACTGCGTGACACAGGGGCAGCAAAATCATTTATTTTGTCAGATGTTTTGCCTTTCTCTGAAGAGTCTTCATGTCACTCTAGCGTACTAGTCCAGGGGATAGGTATGAGTTATATTTCTGTACCTCTGCACCGTCTGAACCTGACTTGTGATTTAGTGAGTGGTGATTTCTCAGTTGGTGTTCGTCCTTCGTTGCCCATGCGAGGGGTTACATTTGTGTTGGGCAACGACATAGCCGGTGGAAAGGTTACACCTGTTCTAGAGGTGTTAGATCAACCTGACTTGTCACAGCCGGATGTTCTTGGGCGATCCTACCCTGATGTGTTTCCGGTATGCGCCGTTACACGCGCACAGGCCCGTAAGCTGGGTGATGCAGTTGATTTATCAGACACTGTGTTTGCTGAAGGTCTAAGCGATCAGGCATTTTCACCCTCTCTCCCCAGTCATGATTCTGAAAATAGTAAAGAGGCTAAACCTAGGTTAAACCCCGAGAGTGTGTTTGATGTTAAACATTTGCCTATGACTCGTGACAGCCTCGTAGGGGCACAGAAAGCTGATCTTAGTTTGTCTAAGTTTTTCAATAACATTAAAAACACTGACTCAACTAACAACAAAGACACCATGTATTTTATTGAAAATGGTTTGCTGTTGAGGAGGTGGAGAGATCGCCGTGATGGTGATAGTGATTCTAGTGCTGTGGTTCAGGTAGTTATTCCATCAAAACACAGACAGTCAGTTTTATCCCTGGCTCATGATAATGTGTGGGCGGGTCATTTGGGAGTGGCAAAGACATATGATCGAGTGCTCCGACATTTTTTCTGGCCAGGTCTGAAAAAGGATGTGACTCATTTTTGTCGAACTTGTCCCATATGTCAGGTGGTTGGAAAACCAAACCAGGTTATCCAACCTGCTCCACTTCGCCCGATTCCAGCAGTAGGTGAGGCTTTTGAGCATGTCCTAGTTGATTGTGTAGGTCCCCTCCCTGAAACAAAAAGTGGGAATCAGTACTTGTTGACTATGATGTGTATAGCTACTAGGTACCCAGAAGCAATTCCTCTTAGAAAGGTAACATCGCAGTCTGTAGTGAAGGCCCTGATCAAGTTTTTCTCTACATTCGGGCTGCCAAAGATAGTACAAACTGATCAAGGTACTAACTTTCTATCTGGCATCTTTGAGCAGGTTTTAAAATCTCTAGCTATCACTCATCGTGTCTCCAGTGCTTACCACCCTGAGTCGCAGGGCGCTTTGGAAAGATGGCATGGTACCCTCAAGTCCGTGCTGCGTAAGTACTGCCTGGAGCACGGAAAAGACTGGGACGAGGGTGTCCCGTTGGCTCTTTTTGCAGTCCGCGAAGCAGTGCAGGAATCACTAGGTTTCAGCCCAGCCGAACTAGTGTTTGGCCATACTGTGAGGGGGCCTCTGAAAGTGCTCAAGGATTCAATCATTGGTGATGGTCTGTCAAAAAAAGTAAACATCCTCAGTTATGCGAGTCGTTTCCGTGAGCGGCTACATGGAGCATGTAGCCTAGCCAAAGAGAGTTTGTCTGGAGTTCAGAGCAACATGAAGAGGCGGTACGACAAGAAAGCAATTTCCCGTGCTCTAGTACCAGGTGACCAAGTATTGGTTTTGTTACCTATCCAGGGTTCATCCATGTCAGCTCGGTTTTTAGGTCCTTATGCTGTGGAGAGGAAGTTAAGTGAAACCGATTATGTTATTAAAACTCCAGAGCGTAAGAGAAAAACACGTGTGTGTCATCTCAACATGTTGAAGTTGTACCATGTTAGAGACAGTTCTGGTTCCGTGAGTGTGCCTCCAGTGGCTACTGTTGGTGCTGCTGTGCCTAGCTCTCAAATCCAGGATAGTGATGAGGATGGTTTAGATACCCGTAGACTCCAGCAACAAACTCCTCGGTTATCCAACTCAGAGATGTTGAAGGACCTTTTGAGTTTGATGCCACATTTGAGTGCCAGCCAGCGACATGATTTAGTGTCTTTGATTTTGGATTTTAAGTGTCTGTTCGGAGACAGTCCGTCTCGCACCAATGTTCTGGAACATGACATAGATGTTGGTGATGCTCGTCCAATAAAACAACATCCCTACAGAGTGAATGCTGTCAAGAGGGCAGCTATGAGACAGGAGACTCAGTATTTACTGGAGCATGGTCTAGCAAAACCTAGCTCTAGTCCGTGGAGTAGTCCCTGTCTACTTGTTCCAAAACCAGACTCGACATTCCGTTTTTGCACTGATTACCGTAAGGTAAATAATATCACTGTATCTGACTCGTTTCCACTACCGCGAATAGACGACTGTGTTGACACGATTGGTTCCGCTTGCTTTGTCACAAAATTAGATCTGCTCAAGGGTTATTGGCAGGTCCCTCTCACAGCTCGTGCTTCTGACATTTCAGCGTTTGTGACACCAGATACCTTTTTGCAATACACTGTAATGGCGTTTGGCCTGAAAAATGCTCCTGCCTGTTTCCAGAAGTTGGTTAACACTGTACTTGGCGACATTCCAAATTGCACTGCATATCTGGATGATGTGGTTGTTCACTCTACTGAGTGGGAGGAACATGTGTGCTCTCTCCAAGCAGTTTTCCAACGTTTGGCTGATGCCTCCCTAACAGTCAACCTGGCAAAATGCGAGTTTGGGAAGGCGACGGTCACCTACTTGGGCAAGCAAGTGGGTGGTGGCAAAGTGCGCCCCCTTGCTACAAAGTTGGCTGCCATCAGTTCATTTCCGGTCCCCTCCACTAGGAGAGAGTTGCGACGGTTTTTAGGAATGGCCGGCTACTACAGGGGTTTCTGTAGAAATCTCTCCTCTGTTGCTGCTCCTTTAACCGACCTTGTTAGTCCAAAACATCCTTTTCAGTGGATGGCTTCATGTCAGGTGGCCTTTGAGAGCTGCAAGGCTCTTTTGTGCAGTGCCCCAGTTCTTAGTGCACCTGATTTTAGCTGCCCCTTTGCACTGGAAGTAGATGCCAGCTGCATTGGTGCTGGTGCAGTTCTGATTCAGTCGGACGACCATGGGTTAGATCATCCTGTTGGGTTTTACTCTAAGAAGTTCAGCAAGTGCCAGATGCGTTATTCCACAGTAGAACAGGAGACCCTGGCTCTACTGTTAGCTTTGCAGTTCTTCGATGTGTATGTGGGATCCAGTCCTGTGCCAGTTGTGGTCTACACGGACCACAACCCTCTAGTCTTTATACATCGCATGTATAATCACAACAGGAGGTTAATGAGATGGTCATTGTTCCTGCAGAACTACCGCCTTGTCATCCGCCACAAAAAGGGCAAAGACAATGTGGTTGCAGATGCACTGTCCCGGTGTGGACAGGTTTAGCTTATAGTTCATTTAGCGAAGCATTAAGTTTTTTATTTATACATCATGTATGTATTTGATCATACGGTTGAAAAAGTTGCTTGATTATGTTACTTAACATATTCCCTCAGTTATTGTGTGATCCTTGACTTGAGTAAACAGGCTATTCCGGATATGCTCCAGTTTGTATCAACCGGGGGTTGCTATTTGAGGGGGGGAGTGTTACGGGTGGTGGGGTTCTGCTTTGTTGTGTTTACTTGTTCTGATCCTGTGGCTCATCTGTGTTTTTCCCACTCTGTTAGTAGGTCCACACTGAGGGCCTGCAGTGATTTCCTGCATTGCTTGCAGCTGAGGCCAGGAAATCAGCCAGGGCAATCAAGCCATCCACCAATCAGCTCACACCCACACCCTATATATATATATATGTTTGTTAGTTTGGTTTCACGGGGGGGGAGAAGGTGGAAGGTCTCAGACTGGTGCAGGTTGCTGTTTCAGTCTGTGCTTTCTTGGCTAGTACTTTGTTGTTTAGGCACATTTTTGTTTTGATCGTTTACCAACGTGTTTGTTAACTTTTGTCTGTTTTGCAGATCTATCCGGCGCAGGGTTGGAGAGGTTAGGGAACTTAGGTAGACACCTGCAGGTATACATTTGTGTCCCTCACCACACGTAGGTTACCTCTTGTATTAGTACACCAGTTAGAGCGGCGACACTACTCCATGTATTTTGAGGCATTAAGGTGCCTGCAAAGGGGATTAGTTTAGGGGGTTAGTCCTGGGGATGTTTTTGATTATAGCTAGTTGTTTTGGGGCGTTTCTTTAGTGATCGCTGCATAGCTCAGGGGGTTTGTGTTGTCTCCGCCCTGTGTCCGTTGTGTGGTTAATTAAACTGATTCATTGCAGTCTTTTGGTGACATTGGTTTCTTTTCATCCATACATTCACTGTCCTATGTTACACCGGGGTCCTCCGACCATCGGAGGACGTGTAACACACCCCAACACCATAATCCCCCTCCACCAAACTTTATATGTGGCACAATGCAAGATGTCAGACAAGTAACGTTGTCCTGGCAACCGCTAAACCCAGACTCGTCCATCAGATTGCCAGATGGAGAAGCGTGATTACTCACCTTAGAGAATGCGTCTCCACTGCTAGAGTCTTTCGCATAATCTGTCAAAGTACCAAAGCTTACAAACAGCTAGCTGTAGTTATGTGCAATAAAGTTAATTCCCCTGACAAAAAATACAAATATTACCAATGATAAATCCCTTCTCAGCCAGCTCACTGCTTCAAAACAAAGTAGTGTTGCTGCTGTGAACGTCCAACCTGCAGCTCTGACACAACCTCTTCTCTCACAAACATCCCAGGGAGGCAGCCTCACATGAGTTATGCTCCCATTAAGATGATTCAAATTGAAAGTGAAGAGGGGAAGGGTGGAGTGAGATATTGGGGAAAGAACTGTAACACTTTCTCTCCAGCAGAGCCTCATAAATCTCTCTGCTCCAGCAACACTGTGTTGTGTTTGATGCTGCAGGCCTCTCCAAACTCTGTCCTCCCCATCTCTTTGGCTCTCTCTCTTTGTTTGTCCTCTCACCATTTACCTATTCTCTGTTTGTTACTTTCATCTCCCTTCAGCACTTACCGATGCTGCGTTTTCAATGTTCAAAATTAATTCTGATAGATTTCCTTGCAAACGGAAGTAATGAGTTCCAAATATATCAATATTCTGCATTAACTGCTGGTTTTCAGATGATAGGAATAACACATACTAAAAAGGTAATTGGGGGTCATGTCAGGGACCCTGGGAGAATCATTTTTATTTTGTTTACACATCTGGGGCATGAAAAATAAACAACATGAAAATGCAAAACAGTTGCCTGTCAATATTATATGGTATGGGGTTTTTATTGTGAAAGGAAAGAACAGAAGGAGGGGATCTGGTTTGTGATGAAAGGAGTAATAAAGTTTGGTCTTTTTTACTCATGACTACTAAGCCTCTGTGTCGTTGTTGTGTTGAATAAATAACCCAACACAATCTTCTCTACACAACGTGATTTGGTTGATGGCTTTGCAGTTTGCAAACTAATGTTGTAATATTGTTGTATATTGTTGACAAAACAAGTTAGAAAGAAACACATTGATGTGGGAATTAATCTTAATTTTTTTCAATGAAAAAAAATGGTCCTCGACCTTGAATTACAGTGTCGAAATACTTTCAAAGAATGTTCTACTCCTTAACCCATGCCATTGGTTTCATTTTCAATGTTTCAATGGAAAATTAAATAGGATCCTTTTTCATGGTGGACACATTTAAGACAATTCAATAGATGAAAATGTTATGGACTGCCACCTTAAGAAGTAATTAAGTTCTTGGTAATGAAAAGAAATCAGAATATAAGTAAATGCTTGAAAATAAAATGCAACATGCTGATGTGAATGGTGTATTGGATGATAATGGTTTTGCTCAGTAGCTACATGCTTCAGTGTTTGTAAATGTAGTGTCAACATCATACAGTATACTTCCAGACTAGTCCCAGACCCTGTCGTCAGACTCACCCTGTAGTTGGAATGGGCTCTGTTGTTGGTGAACTGGCCCATTGGTGTGTGTTCAGTGTGTCCTGGGGAGTACAGACCCTCTGAGGGTCCAGTGGGGACGTGATGGAAGATGAACCAGAAACCTGTTTCCTGAGGGATCACACACAAAGATAAAAGCTTTTCATTCCTATAGATGTAGAACAAATAAAGAATCTGTTGAGATGAATGTGTTGGAGCTGTGCATGTCAGACTGTCTGTTTTCCTGTTGCGCTTCACAGCTATGCAAATGAGAATAGTTATTACATAGGCCAGGATGAATGAGACTCCATTCAGCCCGACATCTCCTTGTAAAATCCCACAAGCACCATGGTAATTGGCACTCTATCATAGTGAAAGTGTGCTGCTGCCAGTGCCTGTTGTCTGCTTGATTGTGAAGTTAATGGGAGTACACAGCCATTAATCCGACCTGGCAACGCCGTAATGAGACATACCTCCACCTGGAGAGAGGTGGAGGGAAAGAGGGGGGAGAGAGGGTGAGGACCTCACCTCTGAGCCTGCAGCAGCACAGTTGATGAGGTTGTTATTGGGGTTGGCGATCCAGAAAGTTGAAGTGGCGCTGAATAGATGGTTTGAGAGGAAGAAGAGAAAAGAGTTTGGTTATTGGATTTCCCCCCAAACACTTTGAACCAGCAATGGAGGTAAATGAAGAAAGTGACCTTCGGAAGACTCTTAGAAAGTCTTTTGTACTGACAACAGAGCTGTAGTTATACAAATGGACAAAACGGTTAATTGTTTTTCCTTTTACTGCGGCCCATTCCAGAAAACCAGTTCACCAAATAAGCCGGGAGGGAAGCATCTTTTTATTACTTTATTAGAATGACACAACAACCAGTGAAGAAGTCAAGCTAGTTAAAAGCAACAGACATTGTCTTCTTCCATTCTCTTCTGTTGAACAAGAGTTAACTTTTAGACACATTAAAGCTGCATGCTTAGAACAGGCCCTGGTTATGTAAATGTGTCTTAAAGTGAGACCATATCTAATTCCTCTCTCCATTAGATAAGCTGCAGGTCTAAAGCATGTACTTTAATTACACCAGTTACTGTCCTGTAGATTGGTTCAATCAGAGTGTGATTCTGCTCAGTCATGTTTCTGTCACAAAGTATACAGTAGAATAAACCAAGACTTTAAATGTCTCAGTGAAATCTGACAACATAAATATGAACTTTACCCAAATAACAGTATTTTGTATGTATTTATTCTCTATTTATTCCAGCAAAATGAGGATACATTGTCTTAAGCTAATCTGAAGGCCACATGAAGTTTGGAGTTCTGTAGCGATTGACTCTACAGAAAGTTGGTGACCTCTGTGCACTATGTGCCTCAGCATCCGCTGACCCCACTCCGTCATTTTACATGGCCTACCACTTCTTGGCAGACACCAAAAATGAACTGGCTACCCCAGCTTTAAAGGAAGTACAATGAAATCCAGGCCATCCAGGTTGCAGCCCCTTCTCCCTTAACAAAAGGAAGCAGCTCAATCTCCCAAATCAAAGCCACAAACAGCTGCAGGTTTCAGACTTCACAAAGCCCAGTAAAGTCACTTCAGTCCAATTCACATGATGACGTCTACAGCCTCTCACCCATTTAACACCCTAAGTCCGACAATATCTCTTGATATTTAGGAAAATGTTTCAAAAGCTTAATTCCAAATGATCCAGCAAGTTTTGTGGACAAACTGTGACTGATTTATAGAAAAACCTGCACGAGAGTTCAGTCGTTCTCTACTCAAGTAGAAGTACAGATACTTGTGGTCAAAAAGACTCTGATCAGAGTAGAAGTGGTTTCAAGATGAGTGTATAAACAATTTCTGATTCATAGTCTGATCTGTGGTGCCTACCAGTGGTGTGGTGGTAGTTGATGATGTGGGTGTACTGCTAGGTAGATGGGTAGGTTACAGAGGAGGAAGTGGGTATACTCTCCGATATATATTCCAATGGCTTTCTGGCTGATAGGTGGGTATACCCTGAATACCTGCGTATATCCTCCACTACACCACTGGTGCCTACACAGCATACACTGCTTCTTTCTCCCTCGTTTGTTGGGCAGTCTGTGGTGGTCAGTGTTCTGTTGTTTGCTGTGTTTTGTTGGGGGAGCAGCATCAGAGCCAGTGACACCAACAGACTTAACAAAGTTATTAAGAAGACTGGCTCTGTGATCGGCTGTAAACAGGGCTCTCTGGAGAGGAGGACACTGAACAAACTGTTATCCATCTTGGATAATCCTGACCACCCTCTCCACCACACACTAGTCAGACAATGGAGCAACTTCTCCAACAGGCTGCTTTAGCTCCGCTGTCATAACAACAGATACAGGACATATCAAATCAGAAACCACAAATGCAAATCAGAAAACACAAACGCAAATCAGAAAAGACAAACACAAATCAGAAAACACAAACGCAAATCAGAAAACACAAACACAAATCAGAAAACACAACAACATTAACCAAACCGGAAAAGGTAGGTACTCTCGGGCGACAGGAATCGTCGCTGATTGGACGATTGAACCAGAAGGACAACACCGCCAGACAAACAGAAACACACCGCAATGTATTGCCAACATTGTGGCAAAGAATTTGAGGAAAAACCGAACTTCTGCAGTGAATGTGGGAAAGCATATCCAATATAACGTGGGGTTGTCAAAATTGCTAAAAAATTACGTTTGAATATTCCCTTTAAAAAAACGCATATATTCAAACAAATTCAAATTTCTTCTTGCGCATTAGGCATATCATAATGGGACAGATTAATACAATGAGACATAATTACTTGTATAGGTTTATAATTTATTTACGTTTAAACATATTTAACAACATATTACCTACACAAAAATAAGTAAATGAACTAATGGCCAAGACTGCAGACCTTGGCCTCTCGCTCCCGCATGCACTCTCTCTCCTTCACGCGCGCGCTCTCTCTCTCTCTCTCTCCTTCACGCTCTCTCCTTCACGCGTGCTCTCTCTCCCTCCCTCTCTCTCTCTCTCCTTCCCTCCCTCTCTCTCTCTCTCCTTCCCTCCCTCTCTCTCTCTCTCTCTCTCTCCCTCTCTCTCCCCCTCCCTCACGTTCTCTGCGCATAGCGGTTTACAGTTTTTTACGATTGTTTACACACTAAAATAAAAATTTCCACACAATTTGCGAAATTCTACTCCAAGGAGCAAAACACCTCCACAGATTTGCACAACATTACACACAATGTCTGCTTCACCCTTTTTGCAAAACATTACACACAGGGATTTGTAAAACGCTACACACATTTTCACACCTTAGACACAGATAAGGATTGTGAGGTTACTTCCTTGTCATTACAAAGCCCCGGATTGACAATGACCACACTAATGAACAAATTGGATAATCACATCCACCAAGTGTGGAAGCACACATGTGCTTATTTGAAAATGCAGCACTCAGGTGTGCTATAAAAGGCAGCAGGTGAGTTCACCTGTCTTCAACAAAAATGGAAGGAGCTAGAAGAAGAAGGACCGTTTGAATGGCAGTGTGTTCCTTATGAAAACAAGAGATTTTCTTCATGAAAATTGTGCCAAATGCAGAGAATTGTGTGTAGTGTTTTGAAAAAAGTGTGTTTTAAAACTGCAATTTGAGTGTAAAGCAGGAATTGTGCTTGCAGTTTAGCAGAGTTAGTTCAGGGGGTTGGTGCATGAGTTACATGTTGTGGTCATTGTGTCTCAAGTACCAGTATTTGTGTCTAAACAATTGAGAAAAACTGTAATAGCAGCGCGTATGTCCTCACTGTCAGCGCTCATGTTTTGAAAACATGTAAACCGTCCTTTGAACTTCCGGTTCAAAAGGACAGACCAGTCCAATCAGCGACGATTCCTTTCGCCCGAGTGTTGCGGATTTGCGTTCGTGTTTTCTGATTTGCATTCGTGTTTTTTAATTTGCATTTTCTGATTTACGTTTGTGTTTTTTGATTTGCGTTTGTGTTTTCTGATTTGTGTTCATGTTTTTTGTATTGTTTGTGTTTTCTGATTTGTGTTTGTGTTTTCTGATTTGCGTTTGTGTTTTCTGATTTGCATTTGTGTTTTTGATTTGCGTTTGTGTTTTCTGATTTGCGTTTGTGGCTTTTGATTTGCGTTTGTGGTTTCTGATTTGCGTTCATGGTTTTTGATTTGCGTTCGTGGTTTGCACTTCAGGGCCTACGCAGAAAAGAAAGAGGTGATGGCAGATTGTTGTGACGCATGTGAACCAGTCTGAAGGACTATGGAAAACGGTTTCCTGCTGCTGAACATGGAATGTTGTGTGAATATGTTATTAACAATGATATTATCATTTCAGCCTAGAAAGGTGGCAAACTCTCTGCTACGTCTGTCATCTGAAAACCTCTCATCTCAATTATGCAACCTTAATAAGGATGCACGCTTCACTTCCCATCAGCCCCAGCAGCAGCTCATTTTGGATTAGCTGCGGTGTAATCAAGGTCTCAGCCGGTCCTAATCAAGGTTTAGTCCTCATCATGCTCCCTGATGAGAGGGACAACATTCAACACATACAGAGAGGACGGAGCAGACAGAATGGACCATGCTTGATGGATTGACTTCATACATGCACACTCACATTCCATATCAAATGTCTAATTTGATATGTGTTAGGGTCCGTTTGGGTTTTCTGATATGTTGATATAATTTGTTTCTTAGCAGCATTCTTTGGACATGGATACAGTACATATTTTTCATCACTTTGTGAGGCACGTCCTCTGTCCTGTACGAAAAGAAGGAGAAACACAAAAATATGGATATTAGATATGAACAAATATCACAATGCCAACCTCTTGAAGGGGTTGAAGGAATGAAAGAGGGAAGCTGAGTCCAACAATCATTCAAGGCTGGATTAGTTTTCAAAAAACATATATGTGTGATATTGTGTGCTGCAAACCAGCAACAAGTCGAGTGGGACGAATTCGCGTAAAAGACGAAATAAGCTTTTTTTTTTCAAAATTAATGATTTTCGTTTTTTTGCAGAATATGCAAGTTGAGATCATGAAGAAGCCACTCCATATTTCAGATAACAGTATTGGTTGCCATAAAAGTATACATTTTGTATTTGTAGTTTCGGAAAAAATCAGTCGTTGTCTGTGTCCCTGCAGGGCCGTGTACGGCGATGCAGTTCACTTCCATACTGATTACCGTTGGCCGTTCACGCGCTGTTATTTTTCGGCAAATCAGCTGCACGTTAGAAGCGAAACACATGGCTACTTATTCAGCGCAGCGGATCAGCTGGAGGAAGATATCAGACGTGGTCAGATGTACGAGTACATTTCAACGGGATAAAGACAGCGAAATGGAGGAAATCCGTAACTTTGACTGCAAATGCGACGGAAGAAGAAAGGAGAACTCTCTCCTTGGAAGACATTCATGTAGCAACAAACTTTCTCAAGAGCTTATGTACAGCATACGGATGGATTCTTTAGCTGCCGAAAGAGAGCAAACGGACAGTAATTACGTCGGAGATGACTGCATCCACCTAAAATCCGCAGACGAAAAGAAAGTCCGCCCGGACCTCTTATTTCATCGGAGCCAACGAAGTCTGCAGGGATACTTTTCAGTTTCTTAGGGGGTGAGTTTCCGTTAACATCCAAGTTATCTACTTTGCTTAGCTAGCTAAGCTAGCTCAGTGCTGTAATTTTAAAAGTATATGCACATCGAAACTAAGTTGTAATGGGAGGCTTTTGGCTCGTAATGTGGGCATCTAATTTAACGGTGCCAAAAAAGGTGCCAAGTTGCCTGTTGCCATTGCTTGAATTGACTGTGATGCTAATAGTTTAGCAACTAGCCTACCTGAGGACAATAGGCTAGTTGCTAAATCATTAGCACTAGCTACTTAGACGGTGCCTGCAGGCTAACAGATAGCAGATATCACTGAGTGACATCTGTAGGGGGAAGGGCTTATCTGAATGAGATGCAAATGAGCACCATTGTGTTTCCTTTCTGGCCAGGTGAGGGGAGATTTGCAAATCTTTCAGGCCAGTTTTCTCAGTGAACGGTTTTCAGAGAAGCATACATTCAAATGGCCACAATAACTCAAAATGCCCCGAGGCTGACTTGTTCCTGGTTTTGCTGTGGCTGGTCACATATTTTGGCCATGTCAAAGTAAACGTCACAAGCAGCTCCTGCTGTTGCACTTTTCCATGTTTTGACGTGATTAACCACATTTTCGGGCATCGACCCGTCAAACACAACAGCTGTGGCTTCCATGTGGGATCGAGCATGATGAGGATGTGACGGGGAGCTCCTCAAATGGACCAGATGATGCTGGTAAGGAACAAAGACCACTAACATTACATTAATGGGAATATGAATGGCTGCATGTAAACGGGAATATTAGTGGAATATTAATTTCTATCAGCCATGTAAACTAGTAGGAACATTGTCTTTTAAGGAATACGAGCAAAGACCATAATCTTCCAGAGTGTGACCAGGAAGCTCCAGGGTTTTTGGTCTCACTTTAGAAGCAGTGGGGGAGAACGACATGGGACTCTGCTGCAGTGTTTCAACAAACTTCACTGTTCATTTCTTCTCTGATTGACAGCACCTCTCTGTTCTCAGCCAATACACCGCCACCTTCTCTCTCTCTCTCCCTCACTCTCTCTCAACCACACACCTGCTATGTACACACTGAGCTATTCCTTAAATAAAGGAGGGATATAAACTCCTCAAAAAAAGTTTGGAAACGTTATTTCGTTGATTATTCCACCCCTTTAATAATGCCGATTGGTATTGTATTTTATATCGTTGGAAAGCCTGATTAGTCACCTTTACAACGAGGTACAACGTGGAAGGATCATGCATTCATGGAATGCAACACAGCTAACCTTGTGGGTAGTGGCCCAAAAAGATGTGCCAAAATCACCGGCAATATTCTTCTGTTGGTATTCACTCTCATTTTGCGCTTCAAGTGCTGGCTGGTGTATGCTAGTCACAGGTGTGTGACTGGCAGCTGATTGACAGCACTTGTTTGCATGGGTCCTGCAACTTTGTTGAGTTTGTGTGCTCCAAGCATAAACATGCCACATTTGTCCTTTCAGGATAAGTGCAATAGGGCAAGTGGAAGCTGGTGTTCCGGTACGCAGAGTGGCAGCATTATTTGGTGTCAGCGCTGGTACCATTTCCAAACTTAGGAACAAGGTCTTCCATCCCAGGAAGACAACACCCCGAGAAGACCGGTTCTCCTTTGCCTGTAAATCTCTGAAGAAAGCCTACGGTTCCTCAGTGAAGCAAGGGTGAGGAACCGGTCTTCTTGGTTTGTCTTTGACTTCACCAGTCTCACGGACCTTGGTCCTAAGTTTGTAAATGGTACCAGGGCTGACACCAAATAACACACACCTGTCACTGGCATACACCCACCAGCACTAGAGGCTCAAAACGAGAGTGAATACCAACAGAAGAACATTGCAAGGGATTTTGGCACATTTTTTTGGGCCACTACCCACACGGTTAGCTGTGTTGCTCATTCCATGAATGCATGATCCTTGCAAGTTGTCCCTGGTTGTAAAGGCGACTAATCAGGCTTTCCAACAATATAAAATACAATACCAATTGGTATTATTAAAGGGGAGGAATAATCAACCTAAATAACGTTTCCAAACTTTTTTTGAAGAGTTTATAACCAAAAAATCACGATTTCACTGCTTGTGCACATTCATCTGTGTATCTGGTGTTCTGTGAAACAAGTCAACCAGGTCAGCTCCATCACAAAACACGATTCAACAAGCCAATCAGATTTGGCACTTCTTCATATGTCACATAACATCCCAATTCTGTCTGCTACAACATTACGTTCCCATAAAACTAAACTACACTTTCAATTATGTTTCCAGAAAAACAGATTTATTTCAGGACCAAACAGTCTCAGTTTAAAACCGTTTGAAATACATGGTTAATGAACAAAACAAAACAATAAAACTACTTGATCATTTTTAGTAAAAAAAAAAACATTGTGGTTTGACTTTAAGTTACGATGAAATTGATGCAGAACAAAAAAACATTTAGGACTCTTTGAAACTAATTTGGGATACCTCAAAAGAAAACATAATCACCACAAAGACATCACAGAAGGTCCATAAAATATTTGAATATGAAGGAATATTTTCTTTCTTATAGATTTTTCACAGGTGTTTCACCTGTATTTTTAATTACACAATGATGTGTTGGAGTAAGTACCTCCACGAGAACCACAGAAACTTGGGCTATCCTGAGCTCCTGAGATTCTTCAGATTTTCTCACACTTCAGTGGGAAAAAAATAAATGTATGGTTAGCTGAAATGATTTATGTTCTGGAGTGTCGTTTTAGTTGTTCAGGTTTTGTCAACTGGTGTGAAGACTGGGCTTTTTCAGGGGGGCTCTTAAAGAGACAGGCACTAGAACGGAGCGTTCTCCACAGACAGAGGGTGAATACAGGTATATTCAGATGGACAGTATACAACAACAATAATGTGTTTTTGAACATTAAAGACTGTAAACCACTTCAAGCAGAAACCCAAATTTCCAGCATGGTATGCCTCCTTTAAGGGAGCTACGTTACCATGGTAACACTCCCCACGTTTGCAACACATACAGGAAAAATAAACAACACTACCAAAGTGCAATATGTTGTCCCCCTGAAATTTCACAAAGTGGGTAAGTAAGGTGCTTGTAGGAAATGACAGAGAGATCACAATATATCTGGACAACTGCAGTGAAACTAGATTTTGGATAGTTTTGGTGAGCAGACACTAAACACAACAGTGATGCGTTCAGGTCCCCCATACAGCTGCCAGTGGTCTTTGTTCGCCTCCACACCTGCATGCTTCATCCCACATGTTTGAACGACTCAGGCAGAATAAATAAAAGACCGTCTTAAATCACACATTGTTTGGTCTGCTGGCTGTCAGAGAGGATCCAGGTCTGGATTCAGGATAAGGGTCCACAGTGATCCACACACTTAATGTTCACAGCCGAAAATCTTCTTACTGTACTCTCTCTATCTCTCTCTCTCTCTCTCTCTCCCCCCCCCCCTCTCTCTCTCTCTAGATGTTGTTCATTTCTGCATCTTCTTCTTAGGTTTCTTCACTGTTAAGTGTGTCAGTTATTGTTGCATTTCTATGTTAAATTCCTTAGAAAACTCCTTTCACACAAGCAAGAGGCTATGAATGAGTATAGCTCCATTTGCAGGTATGTGAGGCAAAAGCAGCTTAGGGTAATGAATATGAATTGAAATGGCAGATATGCAGTTTAGCTCTGCAGCAGATTAGCACATGGCAGCACCCATCTCTTTTTATTCCCTTGGGGTCTTTGTTTCCCTCTTCCTCTGTTGTTGCAGGTTTACCCACTTTTGGAAACATGGCAGTATATTTTATTTTTAAACAGTAAAAATAAAAAATCTGCCTTCCTGCAGGGATGAGTCAAGTAGCGTAACACAACTCTCATTTACATCTAAAAAGATCCAAAAGCAAAGACTATGCACTGGAGCACACAACTCCTTCTCAGTCCCAACTCCATCGCCATCAAATCGACTCACAGACGCGTCTATGCACGGGGCTTTCACTAACTCGCATGCAAACTCTCCTGCAGCATGGAGGGAACGTGCCATGAATGTTTGAAACTAAGGGTTGTCCAGAAACCCTCACTTTTCACTATGCAGCTGTCTGAACGTACAGTGATCATGATTACAGCCTGCAGATTGGACTCCAAGCATCCAACAATTTTATCGAAAAGTAGAGTACAACTGATGGTCATGAACCGTGCCTTATAACCCATCATGAATTGCGCTGAAGGGAAGTGACTCTATGCATGTAATATATTTATCAATGCCATATGCTGTCAATGACATGTTGAAAAGTAACACTGGACTGTAACTTAAAGTCCCAGTCGGCAAATCCGGCGGATCGAGGGCACTCAGATTTTGAATGTTTACAACTCTCACGCACTTCCCCCACGACCACTGAGCTCTTTCCCCTCAACTTCATGCCCTTTGAAATCCCTTAGATCACGCCACCTTTGAAACGCGGGTCCGATGTTGACTCTGGTTTTATCACGGGCACCGTCTCAATCTTTCTTTTTTTCCTTATTTTCCACTGGTGTTTTGTTTTCCTTGGTTGTTTTGGACCTGCTCGTTTCGGTTTTTAACAAAGGAATTGGAAGGTTGTTGCTACTTCCCTCCACCTCCCCCCTGTGATAGTGGAACGACCTGAGGGGGGAGGGTCTCTGTGTGAGCACGAACACAGCCCTGCCTGCTGAGTGGACAGGTGCTTTTTTTTCTAAAACCGGATGATTTATGTTGTTCTATCGGAGCATAGTGTCGGCTCCAGTGAATATGATATAAAAAAAAAATTGCCAACTGGGACTTTAATTAGGATCGTATAAATGAGAAAAATAAGAAATGATAATAGTGAGAAGAAGTAAATGTTTCTATACAAGTGATGGGTTCTGTAACTACCAATCCAAGATGCCGTTGTGGATGGCAGCCTCCATGTTGTTCAATCATTTGAGCAATTCTTTTTCTTGATGCAATGTGCTGGTCTGTAGTCTCTTTTACAGGAATTTCTTCATGGTGTTTTTAAATGTGCAGTTTTGTTTTTTATGTCTGTGTACCCTTTAAAACAATCTCAATAGCAGATAGAATGCCTTTATTGTCATTGCACGTTGTACAATGAGATTTGCTGTGCATCTCCCAAACCTTCACTCATACACTCTTTAAAAATAATACAACATATAAAAATAGACAAAGAAGGAGATAAGACAGGTGCATATAAAAAGTAAAAAAAATATTGCAGAGTAAAATTAGTTTCAATTAATCAGATGTGTTCGAAATCAGGACAATGTAGACAGTCATTTCATGATGCTTATCCCAGATAAATAAAGGTCACATTAATCAAATAAACACATTTTGGTCAGAGCCGTTTAGTCAACAAGCAAATTGCTGTTGGAATTGTTGATGCTTCAAAACCGAGTGTCGTGCCTTGTGTGGAGATGGTTTGGATGGATCATTTGTTTTGTTAAATGCATGCTCCAGGACACACACACACACACACACGCACGCACGCACGCACGCACGCACGCACACACACACACACACACACACACACACACACACACACACACACACACACACACACACACACACACACACACACACACACACACACACACACACACACACACACACACACACACACAGGCCCAGCACATTCATCTGGCTCCCATTAAATGACAAGTCCCATCCTCCTCATGCAGCCCACATGCCTCCTGTTTCTGGCTAATGTGACTGGAATTGATTGTTATTTTAAATTCCACACGAACACGACTCAACAATGACAGGGGACAAAACAGAAGGAGCCACGAGGGAGTGTAAAAAAGTGACTGGAAAATAATCATCATAAATGCTTGTTACTGCAATCGTGTTTGATTAAAGTGGGATTTGGAAATCTTTACGGAATACAATGAGCCAGACACACTGGACCAAAGCCTCGTTAGGAGTGTAGAGCATTGTGTTATGATTAGTTACATTAGATTGGATAGAGGAAGGAGAAGAGGAGATGGAAATGTTGGGGGGGTGCATAACTAACCTTGGCAGACGTGGTGAGATAAAAGTCATGTGACCTGGATTACACTGCTTTATATTCTGAGCTGCAAATGTGTGCTTTAAATACAAAGCGAGTAGACAGGGTGTGTGTGTGTGTGTGTGTGTGGGGGGGGGGGGGGGCGGTCTGTCTTTGTGATGACCAGTTTCAGGTCACAACCACAGGGAGAACATTTCTGTTTTTGGATGCATGTTTGAATCTAAAGCGTGACAGCAAACGATGATGTTTGCCTAGCTGGGAGTGTTGTTTGGTGAGTTTGGTGGAGTTTGGTGACATAGTGGGCCCTAGTTTCGTGGCGCAGCGCAGGGCGGCGCAGGGTGGCGGAGCCGGCGTAATGCAAGTTTCGACCCATGCAGTCTTGCGCACGGTCAGTTTGGCAGTTTGGTGGAACGTTGATCTGCTTCCAGATTAAACAATGTAAAAGCTCAAAGAATACTTTTATAGACATTATACAGCAACTGGAGGAAATTCTGTCACCATTAACAACAGCCTTAATCATGATACATCCGTCTTAAATAGTCATGCTTTGAAAGAATGCAACAACATTCCAAAGTAGAGATAATGGTTTATTCAACATTTGTTTAAGGCTAATAGTGCTGGAGTTCTTTTATACATTTAGACTAAATTGGTCTGTTTTCTCCAGACTCCTGGGAAGGGGGGCTCCCAGAACGCAGAGTCAGAGCAGCCCAGCACAGACCTTAACCACAATCAGACGTCTGAGGTAACATGGATGCCGCCAAGATGGGTGTGGCGGCGCAGCAGGGGGAGGCGTCACAGATTCAGCTTAGCGTAGCGGAAGTTTCGTGGCAAAAAGACTCGCCGAGATCTCGCCGAAAGCCCGCCAGCTCCAACCTAGTCTACTTTTGGCATAAGGCGTAAGGCGCAAATAAAGTCCATTCATTCAAGGCGAATTACAGCTGGTGGAGTGGAAGTTTGGCTGACAGCGCGCAGTGCGCACACGTCACCGAGACCTCACAGGCAGGTTTCCACAGTTCCAGGCACATTTAAATGCAATAAATAATCGCAACAAACACTATTTAATGCAACTAATCGAATCAACGCGTGAATTTATATCTATATAGATTGTCCCGTCACATCTGACGTCAGATCAAAGGCGGATGGCACGCGTAACGGAAATTCAGCCTCTCGGACCAAAACATCTCCCTCTCTCTCTCCTGTTTTTTATAATATCGGCATTGTTATTATTATGATACGCACGCACAGCGCGTGATGCGCGTGGTGGGAGCGGCGGCGCTGCTTCTGTCATCGGGTTGTCAAGTGACGGAACTTGCACTGAACCTCCCCTAACGCATTAAAGGTGAGGAGAGGAGCTCATTTGATTGGTGAAGATCTGAATCGGCTGTGTTAATCCCAGTCCACGCCTCGTCTCCTCCTTGTCTCCCACTCACGCCTTCTTCTCCTCCCTCTTTCCCACTTGCGTGGGTGGGCGAGACGGGAGGTGTGCCTGCGCGAGATTGCGCGGTGCACAAAACTTGCGAAGTCCAGGCGGACACACCCTGTCGGCGTTGCGCACGCTCGCTGCGCGCTGAATACGCCTAGTCTACGAAACTAGGGCCCTGTAAAATTCCGAGGGGGGGATTTGGAAAAGTGGGGGGTATATTCTGACTCCTCCATAAATTATTGCACATAAACTTCCATATTTATGCACATGTATTAGCTGGGTCATCTTTAGAAGTTCCATGTCCGTGGACAGCAAAGGTTTGTTTCTCACTGGATTTGTCATCTATAAAGGTTAAATGAAAAAATGAGCCGGGGTGCCCTCACAAAAATGTGGAGAAATTTTGGGAGAGCCCTATATCCAAAATGGCTGCTGTCAGCCAAGCTGGAAGTTAACTTTTAACGGTGCCCTTAGCGAACTCACACTTCGCAAGGTTCAACATCAATGGTGTCGTAGCAATCGCCGGAATACCTTAGTTAAGGTGGACACATGCTCCGCCCATGAGTCAGAATATACCACCACATCATCCAAATAGACGTTACAGGCTGGCACATCTCCCAACACTAGGTGCATCAAGCGTTAGAAGGTCGCAGGGGCATTCCTCAGACCAAAAGCCATTACATTATATTGCAGAAAATGGTCTGGTGTGACAAAAGGGACCTGCCAATATCCTTTCAGTAGATCTAATTTTGTAATGATCGTGGCAGCACCAATGCTATCAATGCAATCCTCCATACGCGGCAGAGGAAATGAATCAGGCACTGTGACGGAATTCATTTTCGAAAATCTGTGCAGAAGTGCGGTGTTCCATCTGCTAAGAGCAAGTAAACATGGGGAGCTACAAGGGCTGCTGCTAAGCTTGGGTAAACCATTTACCAACAGATATTCGGCCTCCTGCTTCATCACCTCCCTCTTTGGGAGTGGACAGCGATATGCATGCTGCTTCATGGGCGCAGCAGAGCCAACATCGATGTCATGATACAACACACTGGTTTGGGAATCACCAAAACAAAAAGGGATGTGAGGAGAGCAGATTTACCACGTCACTACGCTGCCCGTCAGGCAGGTAGGACAAATGAGACTCAATGTTTTCTAATATGGTCGAGTTACTCAGCCTCCCAGATCTACCAGTGTTTTGCAGGTGTACAAATTATATAGTCAGTGGGTGACACCTGACTTTTAAAGGACCACTGAATTGTGCACGGAGAGCAGCACCAGGCATGGGCAACAGAACTAAAACCTCATCACCAGGATTAAACTGTTGTGCCTCTTCATGCCACTTTGAGAGGCAGCGAGTGCTTCCTTCGCCAGGGTGGAGGCCTATCTAGGGATAGATCACCTTCCTGAGCACTAATCAGTGATTTACGCGTTAGCGGCAAGGGGTCTGCAGGTGCAGGTAGTTATCCTCTGTCAGAACAGAAGCAAACAAAGAATCACACAGATCAACATCCTGAGCCTGCTTAACAGATTGCGCTCAAGTGAGCACATTAGCAACAAACACTCCTGGATGACATTCAGCCAGGTCGACAGGCTCAGGTACTCCCGGCACAGGAAAAAAATTACCCCCAACCACGTCATTCCCCATGATAAAATCGACACCGTCTATGGGACAACTAGGAGGGGTGCTGGTACAAACCCCATTTCAATACCTCTCACCACCACACTCACATCGCAGGCCGACTCCGCACCCAATGGCAGTAAGTTTGAGAGGAGGAGGGACTGTGATCATGCGGTGTCTCGCAGCATGGTAACAGGACGCTAGTCTTCGGCTCTTCCTGTGAGGGAAAATAACCTTGAAACATGAATGGCTTGAAACAATTTATCAGCCCCGTCTGAAGCATTGGGCAGCTCCACCAGGGAGGCAGTTTAAATGAACCCAAAACCTTTGGGCCGCCTCAACCCTGACGCCTGCTGCTTACGCCTCAGAGACTGACAGTCAGCTACTATATGACCAGGCTTATGGCAAAAGAAACACAGTTTTTCTAAATTACCAGCCAACTGCGGCACAGAAGTCCAAGTAACTGGCACCTCAGTTGG
This sequence comes from Eutrigla gurnardus, assembly GCF_963514095.1. Lineage (NCBI taxonomy): Eukaryota > Metazoa > Chordata > Actinopteri > Perciformes > Triglidae > Eutrigla > Eutrigla gurnardus. Next base: position 18,923,996 of record NC_139915.1, read on the forward strand.
GATTTTAAGAGTGGCACCAGGAATAATTGGTTCACATTTAACAGACACTGGTTTATGCGTGAGGGCAAACTAGTCAGCCAAATACGCAGCCTGCTGCAGAGTGGCCACCTTCTGCTCATTTAAGTAAATGACAATATGGTCTGGCAAACAGTTCTTAAACTCTTCTAGTAACATTAGCTCGCACACAGTTGTTAGGTTGTCAACCTTACATGCAGAACACCAGCGGTCGAACAGAAGCGTGTGTTTGGCCGGATTTTTTCCGAGGGTTGCAAAACCGCTGCCAGTACGCCTCGGGCACAAGCTCATACACACGGAGAATCTCACTCTTCACCTTATCGTAACCCAGACTGTCCTCCACCGACAGAGAAGAACAGGCCTCCTGAGCCTTGCCGGTTAGCTTACACTGTAGCAGAATGGCCCACAGTCCCTCGACCAGTGTAAAGCAACCGCAAGACATTCAAATGCACTAAAGTAGGACTCAACCTCACTCTCACGAAACGGAGGAACTAAAGAAATATTCCTACTCACGTCGAAGGCGCTATCAGACGACTGGACACTGCCAGGAGAGCTGACCGTTTCCTTCAGCAGCTTCAGCTGGCACATCTTAATAGCGGTCTCTGTCTCCACCTCCAACCTTTTGAGCTTTTGAGCTGAAACTCCCATTCTTCCCTCCTCTCCTGCTGGTCTAACTGCAGACACGCTGGAGCTTTAACCGCGCATCCACCTTTAATGACTTCTCCCTACATGTCTGCCTTTTTCCGGAATCTGAACCAACTCTGAAAAAAAATGCTGACTTTTCCTCGTCAACCTAATCGATATGGAAATAAAAGTGATTCTAGCAGCTTTACATTGGGAGAGGATATTGATTACTTAGAAGGGTATTGCCACTTTTTTCACTGTGGTGTAATGGTTAGCAACGCTGCCTATGGTACTGGCGACAGTGGTTCAACTCCTGTGGTTCACGAAGTAGCGGAATGAGCAAATAATCGTTTTCATATAGGTGTAATCCCCACAGGGGTTATTGTTTTGTGGACTGACAAAACATGACTTTGGCATCTGTTTTTATCCATCTATTGCAATAAAATCACAACAAAATAGTTAATTTTGGTTTCTCCAGCTGTGGTAAACCAGCCGTCTTACTAGATCCAGCTTGGAGAAATCCACGGAACACCTCTGGATGGCTGCAATTGGTGAATTGTCTTTGTGTTAAATATAAGGGGAAATAAGAAATTGTAATCAGTTTCACGTGTGAGATTAAACTTTACAAACATGATACGGCTTCTTCATTTAACAAATGATCTGAGTTTTAGAGAAATAATATTATCGCCATCCTGGTTCCTAAATGGTCCATAATGGATACCATTCTGTAACATTCCAAGGAAGGGGGCAGGATGTAACCCCTCTTTTCCTTGTACTTCCTTGATGTACAGATATGGGACATCCTCCGTCCGTGGGATTGAAGAAGTGAATGCAGTTGATGCATGTGTCTTACCTGCAGTCCTGCCGTGGGTTGGCCACATATCCTGGAAAGGTCCCTTCAGTGATGTCCCGGCACATTTTACCATCTCTGTCCGAAGGCAGCAGGGTGCCTGCTCGCACCATCAGACCCAGACAGTGGTCAAACGTGTTCCTCTCTTCTGGACCATCTTCCGTGAAGAAACAGTGGCCAAGTGTGTCATAGCCCACCACGTCTTTTACCTGAGAGTGAATGGACACAGAATTTTTTTTTTATCACACCAGCACAAAATGGATTAAAAAGGTAGCATAGCTGGGCCGGCTGGTGGCACAGTGGTTAGGGCAGCCGCCCCCTGTACAGAGGCTCAACGTTCTTGATGTGGTGATCCCGGGTTCGATTCCTGGCCCTGTCTGTGTAAAATAATAAAAGGCTTCAATGGCGCTCTAGCTGAAAAAAATAATCTTAAAAAAGGTAGCAGTGCTGTATCCCAAATCAGCAGCCGCATCCTTCAAAGGCTGTATTTGAAGACATAATGTGTCACAGCAGCTGGTAAAAGGCTGTCCATTTTCGAAGACGCCAAAGACTCAAGATTCATTGTACACCTATTATTAGATTTTAATCACGCCGGAGGAAAACACCAGTTCACTCGCCAGGCTCCCGTGTGATAGTACATTTACATTTAGGGCATTTAGCAGACGCTTTTGTCCAAAGCGACTTACAATAAGTACATTTGTCAAAAGAAAGAAACTACAACATATTGTTGCCGATAAAGTAAGACTAAAAAATAGAAAAAAGTGTTAGGTCCTCGTCTGAGTAAAGCACGGATGTAATTTGGGGGGAGGGGGGGGCCTTCAAAAGGCCATTTTGGTCCCCTGCACTTTTTACTGTCCAAAAACAATGTTACGCTATAGTAAATAGTAGACCGTCCACAAGCTCCTCGATTGGCTCTGCCGTTTCTTGTGTGATTGGCCATCCCCGCTTCATCTTGCTTGCACACCGACCGGTCTGCTAGTCTGTCTGCGGTCAGGAGTCCTACAGGAGTCTGCTACTGGAAGTTGGGAGTTTGTTCTGCCTGGTTCACGTCAGAGGATTGCAATATCAGAGGTTTCATTTACATTTACGTTTGAATCGGTGTCCGTGTGCGTATGTGCGTGTGTATGTGTATTTGGTAATTAGACGCAGCCAGGATGTCTAAAAAAAGAACATAAGAGACTTCTTTAGAAGTGAAAGTCTAAGTTACTCAAAGAAATGCGTTACACCCATCCTGCAACACCTTCACTGGCTCCCAATAGCAGCATATCCACTTCAAGATCCTCCTCATCATTTACAAACCTCTTAATAATCTGATCAATAAAATGTATTATTGTTGTTGTTATTATTACTATTGGATTAGAATTGGGTGATAATGTGTTGCTACATGATTTACAACCAGTCAAACCAAAGAAGGGAACAGTAGACTTAAAAGTAGCAATAGAAAACTAGAAGAACTACTAGAAAACGCAGGGAACTGAAAGAGTTTATAAAAAATACTTTTGTCCCCCCCACCTCTGAAATCAAAATTTCGTCCTTGGAGTAAAGTAGTAGCTGTTCAGCAAACATACCTTAAGAACAACAGTGCTATGATCAAAGTGCTATAGGTAAGAACATGGAAGTGCAATTTTTTTGAGGGGGGGGTTAGTAACATGCTTTCTGGCGTTTGTGCAGTGTGAGGACCAACCTCTCTTGCGCTGTTTCTGCTAGCCCGCACATACACGCACACCAGCCCCGCACGTAGCACCCATGTGCTTTGTGGATTGCATAGAGGTCTCCACCTACGGCTCTACGTAATTAGGCCCATGATGTATAAGCAGAATTACTTAACAGAAACAACTAAACGTAACTGACCAGTAGTCCGTTGGTGCTGTGGATGGTGACACAGCGGGAGAAGGAGTGGTGGATGGAAAGATCGCTGACAGCCGTCGGAGGGTCGTAACCTCCCCTCTCGTCCACATCTCCATTCATATGGAAATGGACAGGATAGTGTCCCATTGTCTGCTGGCCCATATGCTGCATTTCCACTCCAGATATATGAACTGCCATGAAGCCTCGTTCCACCTGAGGACCATAGCAGTTACATTTCATCAAATAAAGGCTGCAACTGAAATATGTAGCCACACAATTGAAATGCAATGATGCAATCAATGCAGAATATTAGGTTATGAGAAGGGAAGGAGGGATGAAGGTAAAAGGATGGATAATGAAAGGAAAGACATAGCATAAATACACAAAATAATATGTAAATGACTGAAAATTTGAAACCAACCGTGAAGTTCCTTCAACTAAGATTCTCTCTACTGGCCATTAGGGGGCGACTCCTGGTTGTAAAAAGAAGCCGGATGGCATGGATTTTTATGATTATTATCTTTGATTACATCAGTTAACATTGTAAACATGAGTTTATGGTGTTAATCACAATTTGCAAGTCTTCTTCAATCCGGCATGATGTTCATTTAGTACATTATAGTCCATTTGGAGTCCAACAGACCAGAAAGCAGGGGATGCTTTAGGGTGGGGCTACCTGCTGATTGCTAATTAACCACGGCCTCGACATTGTGACTGTCGCTACCAAGCTATCAATGCAGTTAGCTATCCATAATATGATGCAGAGAAGAAGAAAGCAGGAAAGAAAAAACATATATAGAAAAAGATATGAATGAAGGCAGAGGGAAGAATAAATGATGTAGGAAATGTGATAGAAAAAGATGAAAATATGCAAAGATAGAATAGAGTAAAAAAAAGGATCAATAACAGAAAGGATGGATGTATTAGAGGAAGTTAACATAGTGAAGGGTCGACCGAGAGATTCACCATTGGACAAAAGACAGTAGAGAGTGTTGAAGATTGGTGAAAAGCTTTTAAGGAAATATTACAACCTCCTGCTGTTTTGTGTCTTTCTAGAATGCTGTTGAGTAGGCAGTCTTTCCCGTTCACATTCACGTACACACTGCTAAAATGAAATTACCCAAACCACCTCCAAAAGTTGTCTGAGTGATGCTTGGTGGCATTCACACTTGTACTTGTACCAGATCACCCAGGTGTGAATAGACCCTGAGAGCAATGAACCAAACAATGGTGGCATAATGCTGACCCAGGGTGTGATGACAGATAGCAAGCTGACAGGAGCATCACAACAGTGTGTAACAAAACTGTGTCTTTTAACCTTCAACGTCCCTGTTATATGCCGGTTGACCTCGTCCTCTGCTTCTTTTCAGAGCTTTCTACATATCACAAGGTAACAGTTGAAACCTACAGAAACACGTAACATTTTCTTAATTGTCTTTTAAGTAACCCACTATTAAAGAGTGAGTTAACACAATGGTTGATCATGTGACCCACTAATGAAAGTGCTTGTACTTGCTGCTTTGCCCAGAAATAGGATCTGTGGTCATATTTCCACGCAAAATTCAAAAGTCAGTCAGCAGCGCTTGGTCTCCCAGGTGGAGCTCTGGAAAACGGAAAGTTGACAGAGAAAACACTGTATTTTGATAAGCTGTTGCACTCTTCAGACTCGTGATGTGAGCGGTACCGGAGTGGAACCGGACCGGAACTTGAACCGGTACTTTTATAATAAAAATGCCGCTGTGTGTCTCCGTCCAAAATCCGCTGCCTGCTCATGCTTTCCATTCACGCTCATATGCGCTGATGCAGGCCGAGTGTTTACTAGAAATATGTGCAGATGGACTTGTCAATAAAGTTTCAGTCATGTTCTCCGTGTTGTTCTCTCTTGTGATGACTTTAAGACGGCACTCCTTGAAAACAACATCAAGCCATGCAAGTGTCGTATAACATACGTGATCACGTCGTAATACGACACAGGCATGGCTTGATGTTGTTTTCAAGGAATGCCGTCTTAAAGTCATCAACAAGAGAGAATAGTACGGATCGAATGGCCCTGGTGTGTAATTAAGGATTGGTTTTTGATAAGCTGTGGAACCCTGAGTTAACCTATTTCTACCTGTATTTTGATGAACTGTTAAGCTGTTGAAATTTGAGTAAACCTAGAACTTATATTTTACTTGATAAAATAAAGACAATATATGCACTCATATGTCTCTGTAGTGGTTTACAGTATCTGTAGCTAGTAATGTGATGCTCATCATTTTCAAGCCATATTTTTCCGGCCCCTCATTTTGGATCATTTCCATCAACACGTCCTCATTCAAAACTAATTGAATAGCCCTGCTCGAGTCTAAAGTGTTTGACCAGCGCAGCCAGGTACATTTCATTACTGCTGACTCACAATGGAGGATCAACAGGCAGAGAAAGAAGACCATTCAACTTCCAGTCCCAAGAAAAAGAAACAACAAACTAAAGAAAGTGAAGAAGGAAAGCAATCAAGAAATAAAAGTGACCGCCAACGAGAGAAAACCAGGATCACAAATTACGTCATACAGTCGAAACTTTTCAGTTTCCAAAGGAACTCTGGGAAATGAGGTCCCAGAGGTTCGCCTGCAGTTACATCTGCTGCCAAAGAGGCAGCTAGAAACAACGTATATCGAATCTTATGGAGTATTACTTTAATGGTCAATAATTAATTGATTTATTGCCTTATATTGGGTGGACTAATTTTCAATTGATGTTGCCCTCCGGATCGATTGTATTGACTGGACCCTTTGACATTCCATCCAGCTCCATCATCAAGTTCTATTTTGATTATCACAAAATTTGTTGGCACGCTGACTTTTGCATTTAAAAAACACAGAAGAACAGCCTCAGAGTTGCTAGCGTAGCTTACTCTTACTTTTCTATTACTTTTTTTTTTAAAACATCAAATTTACTCAAAATTACTACAATAGTTAAAAAATTATTTGCCAACAATAGATAATGAGAGATGACCTTATCTGAGTACACACACACAGGAAATTATGGACTGTTTCTTTACATTTCATTTGTTTCAACCATTGTTCAGATTTGCCAACCCAGATCTTTGGCTCAGTGTTGGGACATAAGTGAATAGTGCTTCATCAAAATGCTGCCTCACATTGTGATGCAGTTTGTCCCTTTTCCACAGGCAGCTTTTCTCTGGGGAGAAAGCATACAATAGCCTGGAATCAATGGGCCACTGCTGTCGACTCAAGCGTTATCTGATGAAAATATGCGATTAATAACTACTCGCTAAAATGAAGTCAAATAAAATGTTTGCATTTGCTTAATAGTTTTAATCATCAGTTGCTATAATTGGATTTGGTTCCTTTGACTGGTCTCATGATACACTTTGACTATAGGAGGCAAATGTATTCACTTATAAGTCTACGACAAACACCTCAACAACTAGAAACAACCTAATGAAGGATAATATTTGGCTTGAGATCACCTAGCAGCTAGGATACAATGAAGGTGGTCGTTTAGCTGATATAGGGGCCAATCATGCCAAGATGCTCTCTTTTGCCTTGTGCCACGTAGTTCTTATTGTTTTTAGATGCACATAAAGTTGAAATATTCTCAACTTTTTAGCTCCAGGCACGGAGTCGCACCAATCAATGCCACAGCAGGCAGCCAACAAATGGATCAAGAGGCAGGCTTTACTACATCCACATCCTCCGACCACATCCTTTCTGTTTTGATGGCGGTACATGAAGCAGTAATGGACAGTCAAAGGTTGATATGAGTGTTTTAATTAGTATGAACTACATATTTTGTATCTTTTGTATGGTCTTTTTTCTCTCCTCCTCATCCAACAGCAGAGCAACATCAAGAGCTGCACGTCTGCTTGAATCCACATCTGATCACTTGGTTGATCAAACACAGGATCAGCAACTGGTTTGTTCGCCGCACATTGACAAGCGGCTGCACCTGTTGAGACGCGCATCAGTGTGATTGGGGTCTAAACAAGGTTACGAAAATAGCGTACCTTCAAATGTCCTCCAAAAGTGTCGAAGTCAAAGAATTGGCAGGCCTCGTTGCCATAGCAGCCGGGCATCATCTCACCACGGATCAGGATGTTGCGGCTCAGGAGGCCCACCTCTGCCCTCATGTCCACCCCGTCTACTTCCTCACCCATGTGGATGAACTGGGCTTTACCTGCACACACACACACACACACACACACACACACACACAAAGCTCAGAGACAGCTGTTGAATACCACTGCATCGATGTCTTTCCACACAGCTGTAAACAGATGATCTTGTCAGAGAAAAGTATGCTTGTTGCGTGTGTGTATGTGTGTGTGTGTGTGTGTGTGTGTGTCTGGCTGAGCAGATGTTTCAGATAATTGCGAAGGAGGTCATCATGGTTTTGTGCAAGTCTCATGGCTCTTTTTAATACCACTTTCCTTCTTTTCAAAGAAGAATGGGCCAGCAGCTCTTAGAATGATGGTGAACAGACAGATGTAGAGTAAGTTGTTAAAGGACTGAACATCTTCATTCTCTAACTTTGATTCATGTAAAGTCAGAAGACAGAGACAGTCTGAAAACTTGACCCCTTCAACCAATCCCACATTAGAACCTGCAGTACAATCACACTAAACTGCAAAGCCATGAGCACTAAAACTGGGGAACAGCGTAACTTTAATAATAATGGATTGGATTTATATGGCGCTTTTCAAGATACTCAAAGCGCTCTGACAGGGTTCCGGGTTCCATTCATTCACACACAGTCATACCGGTGGTAGTAAACTACGATAGTAGCCACAGCTGCCCTGGGGCAGACTGACGGAAGCGTGGCTGCCATTCAGCGCCTACGGCCCCTCCGACCCCCACCTCAAACATACAGCAGTCACACACATTCACACGAGGCAAGCTGGGTGAAGTGTCTTGCCCAAGGACACAACGACCATGACAGTGACAAGGGCGGGGATCGAACCGCCGACCCTCTGAACATTGGCCAACCCGCTCTACCAACTGAGCCACAGTCACCCCATAACTTTAGGCTGCAAACTGCAGCCGATCACTAAACAAAGTCCTGTTACATGTTGACCTATGTAAAAAATATTTTTGTTCACGCATAGATAGATATATAGATAGTTCATAGATAGATAGATAGATAGATAGATAGATAGATAGATAGATAGATAGATAGATAGATAGCCAGACAGACAGACAGACAGACTTTATTGATCCCAAGCTGGGAAATGTAAGTGTAGCTGCAGCACATTACACACAGTGACAACATTGGGGGGGGGGGGGCACTTACACTTACATTTCCCAGACATCGCCCTGCGTGGTTGACTCTGCCATCGGTGTGTGACTGTGTGTATGAATGGGTGAATGTCAGTCAACAATGTAAAGTGCTTTGGATAAAAGCGCTATGAGGACCATTTAGAACACAGTAAGAATAAAAAGATAAACAACACAATGGGCCCTAGTTTCGTAGACCAGGCGCAGTCAGCTTTCAGCGCACCTGCGCCGCGCCGACGGGGTGTGTCCGCCTGGACTTTGCAAGTTTCGTGCACCGCGCAGGCTCGTGCAGGCACACCTCCCGTCTCGCCCACCGCCGCAAGTGGGAAAGAGGGAGGAGTAGAAGGCGTGAGTGGGAGACGAGGAGGAGACGAGGCGTGGACTGGGATTAATACAACCGATTCAGATCTTCACCAATCAAATGAGCTCCTCTCCTCACCTTTAATGCGTTAGGGGAGGTTCAGTGCAAGTTCCGTCACTTGACAACCCGATGACAGAAGCAGCGCCGGCGCTCCCACCACGCGCATCACGCGCTGTGCGTGCGTATCATAATAATAACAATGCCGATATTATAAAAAACAGGAGAGAGAGAGGGAGATGTTTTGGTCCGAGAGGCTGAGTTTCCGTTACGCGTGCCATCCGCCTTTGATCTGACGTCAGATGTGACGGGACAATCTATATAGATATAAATTCACGTGTTGATTCAGTTAGTTGCATTAAATAGCGTTTGTTGTGATTATTTATTGCATTTAAATGTGCCTGGAACTGTGGAAACCTGCCTGTGAGGTCTCGGTGACGTGTGCGCACTGCGCGCCGTCAGCCAAACTTCCACTCCGCCAGCTGTGATTCGCATTGAATGAATGGACTTTATTAACGCCTTGCGCCGAGAGTAGACCAGGTTGGAGCTGGCGAGCTTTCAGCGCAGTCTCGGCGAGGCTTTTTGCCACGAAACTTCCGCTACGCCAAGCTGAATCTGTGACGCCTCCCCCTGCTGCGCCGCCACACCCATCTTGGCGCAGGCGATCCACCAAACTGCCAAACTGACGGTGCGCAAGGCTGCGCTGGTCGAAACTTGCATTGCGCCGGCTCCGCCACCCTGCGCCGCCCTGCGCTGCGCCACGAAACTAGGGCCCAATAAGTCAAGAAACAACATATAACAAGAGCAATATAAAAAATGTATACAATGTATAAATAGCAGTAGAATTAAAGTGCAAAGTGAAAAAATCAGGCGCAGTGAACAGATAAACATAATAAGGGGCTTAAAGTGTAAGTTTGGCGGAAATGGAAAATAAAGCTATTTTCTGAATGAAAATACATCAACTAAGCCGTGGAGGAAGTAATTTTCGCTCATCACGCAGTTCAGAGCTAGCACGGGTGGGAGCTAGAGTCCAAAATCGCAAACAGTGGGTTAGCATGGGGCCAACAGCCACACGCTTTCAAAATCGCATTTTTAAACCACTAACATTGCTCAAAACAGCGCCAAACCTCGTCAGCAGCTTGCTCTGGGTGTCTACACATAAAACGAAGCACCAACAACTCAGTTCATGAACCCGAAGTTTATAACAGAAGACAGTTAAGAACACTCACCAATTCTACCCCTGCCAGCTCCTCGCGAAGGATAGTCCGCAAGTGTCGATTACCGAACGCAGCTCTCGTGTTCCCGTGTGAGATCTCGCGTGACATGTATGTGCTTCAGATAAGGCTGCTGTCTTGAACTGATTGGAAGTGTATACAAACTATCCCGACGTTTTTACCCACCGTTATTAACTCATATTTGGCCAAACTGCCACTAATTTAAAAGTATACTCGTTTTATTCTGGGCGAAATCTTCAGTTTCACTTTCACTTTTGCATTGCGTTCGGTAATCGACACTTACGGACTATCCTTCGCGAGGAGCTGGCAGGGGTAGAATTGGTGAGTGTTCTTAACTGTCTTCTGTTATAAACTTCGGGTTCATGAACTGAGTTGTTGGTGCTTCGTTTTATGTGTAGACACCCAGAGCAAGCTGCTGACGAGGTTTGGCGCTGTTTTGAGCAATGTTAGTGGTTTAAAAATGCGATTTTGAAAGCGTGTGGCTGTTGGCCCCATGCTAACCCACTGTTTGCGATTTTGGACTCTAGCTCCCACCCGTGCTAGCTCTGAACTGCGTGATGAGCGAAAATTACTTCCTCCACGGCTTAGTTGATGTATTTTCATTCAGAAAATAGCTTTATTTTCAATTTCCGCCAAACTTACACTTTAAGACTGTATTATTATTAACAGTTTCATTTGAACTCTTATTGCACTGCCTACGTACGCACCTAAAAAGGTATCAGCTACAATACGCAACATTTGCTAATGGAACATGAGTTTGATGTGCTGGACATTTGACTTACCATAGCAGGCAAAGCACAGTTAACTACAGGCTGTATGTAATAAGTTGGTGAGTCACTGTGATGTCACCCATTCGTTTGTGGACATTGATTTTGAAGAATTGATTTTGGCTAACACTATCTTGGATTCTGTCCATCTCCATTTTGGAATTATTGCAACCAGTGGAGGAAGTGACCATATTTGGACTGTTGAGGAGCGACAGGTGGATCCGACAAACACAAGCGGCAGAGCAGCACCCTTACTGGATCTGGATTAGAGGTAAGATCTTAAGCCCGAGCCCGAGCCCGAGCCCGACCCGACCCGAATTTCGGGTCGGGTCGGGTATAAAATGTCAATCATTACGTTCGGGTCGGGTCGGGCCGGGCTTCTCTCTCGCTGACTTTTTTTTTTTTTTTTTTTTTTTTTTAATATATGTTTATAGAAATGTATAAACGATGTGTGGAGAATAAGATACTAAACTGAGGAATACTTGTTATAAAATAAATAATTAGGGGAAAAAAAACAGAGAGGGCGCTGTAATTGCTATTTAACTAAACGGGACAGGAGCCGCAGCATAGACATCCACCCCGTCACTAGCCATGTTTCCATCCAAAGTGATTCGAATTACTGGGAAATGCGCATTAAAAGAAATTCGAATCATGTGTGTTTCCATCAAAAGAACGGACTTTGGTGAAAACTACAAATTCGCGCGAGTTTTCTAAGTCACGGGAGATTTTCCGCGGGTTGGCATGGCAACCAGCCTGTAAACATTCCGTCGTCTTCCTGCCGGTGACACCGGCTGGACCGGCCGGTGCTTGGGTGAGGTGCATGGGCTTTTCACACAGCCTTGTGGGCACAAGTGGCCCGAGTTCGGCCGTGTTCAGCTGTCTGTCTCCCGGCTGGTTTGCGTGCTGCGCGTCTTGGCGTTTCGCGTTCGACGGAGAGTCCGCCTGTGTGGACTCGCGTGGGGCTGGGCGGGCCGGTGTTTGACCGATGTCCGAGGGCTTTTCAGCCAGCTCTGACGGTGAGAGTCCCGACAGTTCGGCGTGGTTGAGGTCTCTATTTAAATGTCAAACACCGGAAGCAGTCGGGGTGAAAGTGCGCTACGTCACACTTGATTCGCATACAGCTGTTTCCATCCCATTCGAATCAACCAAAACCCGGCCATAGCGAGCGTATTTCATTTTGTGCGAATCAGGGGATTTTAATGCGAATCACGGCGTTTCCATCATCATTTTCCGAAGCGATACATCTAGATGCGCATCTAAACAGCTGATGGAAACGCACCTATTGCTCTTCTTTGTCTCTCTGCGCGCTCTCTCTCTCTGCGCGCTCTCTCTCTCTCCCTCTCCCCGTCTCTCTCTCTGCGCTCTCTCTCTCTCTCTCTCTCTCTCTCTCTCTCTCTCTATCTCTCTCTCTTAAAGTGCCGCGCTAGATTCTTAAGGACGTACTCTGAGTCCTCACAAATAAAATATGAAATTTCGGGTTTGGTTCGGGCTCGGGCCTGCAAATCAAGTTAATTGCTCGGGTTCGGGCCGGGTCGGGCTTTAATCCCGCGGGCCTGGGTCGGGTCGGGCTGGATTTTTTAGGCCCGATCTTACCTCTAATCTGGATCCATCTGGATTCTGGTGTGAAACTGCTAACAAAGTTAGCTTCATAATTCAAGGTCAACTTTACAGCTAAATGTTGAAGTATCTTAGTAGCTAACTGCATTGGTAGCATGGTAGCGACCTGTCAATCACAAAGTAGCCCTGCCCTAAAACGTCCCCTGCTTTCTGGTCTGTTGGACTCTAAATGGACCATAATGTACTAAATGAACATCATGCTGGATTGAAGAAGACTTGAAATGAGAGATTGAGACCATAAACTCATGTTTACAATGTTTACTGAGATAATACATCAAGAGAGAAATAGGCTCATTTTCTCATAGACTTCCATGCAATCAGACTTCCTTTTGCAACTTTGCGACTCGCCCCCTGATGGCCAGTAGAAAGAATGCATGCTTAAGGCAATTCAGCAAGATTCACTTCTCAGAACTGGAGGTTGCCACCTGGTTGTTATTTATAAAAGCATAAATTATTTCATGATGAAAACCTAAAAGAAGAACCTAAATCTAAATCTCTCAATACACCTCGAGGCCATTGATCCACTACGTGCCATTTATTTTCCACACTCATCATTCATTCGATTTAGAACTGTCAAAAGTTCACCATGTAAATGTCTTGGACTGAAAGTGATAAATATCCCATGGCCATGTCTCTGTCTCTCCCAGCTCTCAGCTGCCCACACTAAAAACAACACAGCCTCCCTTCGTGTGCACAATGTTAGCGACTGGGAGCCCTTCATTATCACAGCTGGGTCAAAAGCAAAGTGGCACTCCGGCAAGAATGAATGAAATCAGTCAGAAGGGGCTTGATGAGAGCTCCAAGGAGCATCACAAAAACTAGGACTTCCACTCTGGATGGGAAAACAGCCAGTGACATCAGAGAGCCACAGAGGAAGATTGGGCGGCTATAATGGACTGATCTTCTGATGCAGCTGGGCAGGAGTGAAACGCCAGCAGCTCTGGAAGACATTTGAAGATAGACTAGACTTCTAAATCCATGGCAGAAATGCAAACTTTACTTTGTGTGGCACGTGAATCAGTGGACGGAAACGACAGTTACGAGAGGACACGTCATGTCACATTATTGTATATTATTATACATGTTTTTTTTTTAAAGACAGACATTTGAATCATACAGTGACCCGAAGCACTCTGCTGAATGTGAGCATGATGCATGAAGAAAGTAAGAAAATAAGAAGTGCGTGTGTTCATTCCAGCATGAGTGTCAACATGAATGGGCTCAATCAGGAACACACAGTCCCAGATGCAGGCTGAGACTTCCCCTTGGCTTCGAGTCAGACCAAACACCTTCCATGACACCCACACACTGCTGCCTCCACCTGGCCTCCATCCTACTGGGTGTTTATGTGCGCACACGCACATGCACACTCACACACACACACACACACACAAACACACACACACACACACACACACCTCTGTAGCCTTAACTATCCTGGAAGGCTTCCTAGCAATAAAGATGGTTTCAGTGTGTGATTTTAATCTGTATGAGCAGGTATAAATACCACAGTTAAACAAGGATTTCAGTCCAAATCACTATCGGCTGCAGGCAGTCTGGAGGATAAACACTCACTCTGTACTCAATAAATAAAAATCATCTCATCCTGGAAAAAAAGTCAGCAGCGATAGCAATAAAGCCAGTTGTTATTCATTGAATGTGGTGCCAGCAAGTGCATTTTTAAAGTATGTTCAAAAATTACAGAGAGTGTTTTCTGCCCACAGCGGTTAATATTGACAACACCAAGAGTTTGATGGTAATACAGAAGTCATGACTCCTGGTTTAATGCTTTGTGTGCGATCAGATGCCTGGCCCCTTTCTACCTGAAGAAACAGCGTCTCTACTCCCAGAGTTGTCTGAGCTCCTCACCCGCGTCATTTGCGCCAATTGAAATATTATGCCTTAATGAGCCATTATTATTATATCTAATTTTTTTCCTTCATTAATCAGTGAAATAAGTTGAATGTAGGGCTCATTTAAAATGATACCTTGAAGGTAATTCTAAAATTTTGAAAAAAAACACAGATTTTTGACTTTGAACGCATCGGTGTACCGGACAGATCCTGTCTGCTTCGTTCAGACCTCTGTTGAAAGGCGCGTCCTCCAGAATGCGTGAATGCATGAGGAGCACAACATCGCTAGCTGACATGCTGCATGTTGAGAACTATTTAGAGGCAATTAGTATGCTCCAAGTCCTTGTACCTGTAAACAATCACTTCCGAACTAACATTGCATTATGTGGTTCCGTGTTTTACTGAGAGTAAACTAAGTGTGATGTCACTTTTACCATTGCAGCATTAAGCTGTGGAATAAGTTGGCTGACTAAAGGTTACCAGAATGCATTGCGTTTTACCTTTCTGTGTGACTGATGTATTTCCACTGCTTGTTTTATGTGCTTGATCTTTTTTCCAGTATTCAAGCTTGGTTCTTGTTCCGTCACCTTTTGCTTTTAACCTTGTGGAACACTTTGCAACAAAGTGGTACGTGTTTTAAGAGCTGTACCAATTTAATTCAATTCAATAAACTTTATTTGTCCTCGGGGGGCAATTTCGGGGCACAAAGAGTAGCTGTACAAGAATAAAAAGATAGAATGTACAAGAATAATATAATAAATGTACAAGAATGTTGGGAGGGGGTGTCATTGGCTGGGTGAGCAGAATGTTCTGTTCCCTCAACATTCACCTTCCACTCTCCTAAAAAAGGAGACAACTCTCCCTCAAACTTGTTGTCTTTAGTTTTCCATACATTTCTGGTGTATTTTTCTCCCTTTTTTCCTCTATTAGGTGATGCATCCTCAGCCTCAACACCTTCACCATCATTTGCATCCTCAGCCTCATCTTCCTCAGCGTCCTTTCCACTCTCAGTGTCCTCAGCTCCACTGTCACTACTGCTAGCATTTGCTATCCTTTCCTGTTCTGGCAGCCATTCATCCTCACTGCTACTAGCATCCTCCTCCTCACTTGACTGTGGTATTTCCTCTCTGCTCCTGAGCTCTACAAAATATAAATATATACAAAATCTTCAAATCAAATTCTAAAAACATAAACAAGTTGATTTAGAGCCAAAATAATTTACTGGGGAGGAAGTATTTTCAAGAACAGCAGCAGAAATAGACTAATTGTCGCCTAAGAATTGTTGTTGAAAAGAGTTGAAATATAGCTTGTGATGCATGATGTACACTTGAGTGGACATGTCATTAATCACAATTTCCTCCCAATATAAAATCAATACTTGGAAAATGTAGCAATTGCATGACTCCTTAGATGTTACTTGATGTCACCATATTTTTCTTATCTGCAAGGGTCTCTTTTTATAGAAGTTTTTGACAGAAGAAAACGAGCAACTTGCAGTTTCTAGCTGTCTGTCGGCCATCTTGGTTTGACTCTGTTTTTTTTTCACTTGCAATGACTTGCCACTGGGTAGAAGTGTATGAGATGATGCAATAGCGTCCACTGTAGTGTCTGCTATGCAACTATGCCATCAAAACTCGTGCATATACAAGAAAACTGCTTTTGAATAGCTGTACACTGTAGTGACCTCTATGCATGAAAGGCTTAATCGCATACAAACAACTATGAAACGTGAACTTTTGCTTGTTTCACATATTTACACAACTCTTCAACAAGCAAGTTGCTGTGCATCATAAACATGTCGATGCGTATAACGACGGCCTCGTACGAGCAGCTACCAGCGTTTTATCTTCTCCGGATCTATGCACTGAGCTCGTTAAATCCACCGGCGGCGTGTCGCCCTGGTGATAGAACATCGTATTGCCTCGTCTTGCCTTTGTCAATAAAATAGTGTCTATCCAAGTAGCCTAGTGTGCCATAGAATCTTCATCTCATATATTCTTTAGGCGACCAGACTGGTAAAGGAGAATATCAGTGGAAATCATTGGTCATTTAAACCCTCCAGCTACTGTCAAAAGACATCTGGTCACTCCAGTGAAAGTGCCCAGATTTCAAACATGTTCTCGAGACCAGACTATTAACATCTAGTTTGTCTGAGACTTCATAGAACAAGTTGAACTGCATTGAAAGTCAGTACCTTTCATTCCAGCCCTGCATGGTAACATACCAAAACACACTGGCCTCTTACCTTGGATCTTGACCTGGTTGGATGTGCAGGTAGGGCAGGGCAACAGGCTGAACTCTTCAGACTGGTGCATTGAGTAGTCAGTACTGGCTACCACCACCCGATCCCTGGCCCTCCAGCCCTCTGGTTGGTCATCCAGCTCCAGGATGCTGCTGTTGGAAAACATGTCGATGGAAATGGAGGCCTGCGGACGAACTAGAGATGGACACAGTGAGAGTGAGAGCTACACGTACTGCAACGTTAAAACACAAGCTGTGTCCCAACTAGAGCATGACACAGGAGTGGATTTTCACTCCCGTCCCATCCCACTCCCAGAGAAAAAATCCCATCCCATCCCAATCCCGGGCCGGAGTAAAAAAAAAAATCCCATCCCGTCCCACTCCCGTAGAATGACTCCCACTCCCACTCAAAATTACTCCCACTCCCATCCCACTCCCATCCAACTCCGTTTTTTTTTTTTTTTTTCCATCACATTCAACTCGCATGAATCTATGCAATCATCATAGATTCGGATTATTGTGTCGGACTTTAACGTCCGTGTCCACAGGGGCGATTTTAAACGCGTGTGGACGCGCCGCTTCCCAGTATTGCAAGCTTGGTGGGCTGCCACTAGAGGATGATTGACAGGCGCTCTCCTTTAAACAACACATTTTTGCGAGCGTTCGCGAGCGTTCCTGAGGCGGCGAGTCGAGCCCGGCGCCTCTGATTAGCATAAAGTAGATTCGACTTCAACTTTAGGGAAATGAGGAGCGGCCAACTCGCGCGCCGTCTCTCGACATTCGCCGCGACGCTACCAGAATGCATTGCACAGCTTTTCACATAGACAATGAATGGGACGCGGGGCAACACCGCTGCCTGTGGACACGCACCATCAAGGTACTTGTCCACAGGGGCGATTTTAAACGCGTGTGGACGCGCCGCTTCCCAGGATTGCACGCTTGGTGGGCTGCCACTAGAGGATGATTGACAGGCGCTCTCCTTTAAACAACACATTTTTGCGAGCGTTCCCGAGGCGGCGAGTCGAGCCCGGCGCCTCTGATTAGCATAAAGTAGATTTGACTTCAACTTTAGGCAAATGAGGAGCGGCCAACTCGCGCGCCGTCTCTCGACATTCGCCGCAACGCTACCATAATGCATTGCACAGCTTTTCACATAGACAATAGGCGAATTCGACTTGATGTAGCTGCCTGCAGCGCGCTACCTAACGTGATGTATTGTGGGTTGAAAGCGATGCATGATGGCTAGAATTGTGTCCGACTTAGCAGCCGACTGCAAAAACGTCACAGGGTCGCGACCATATCACGTGACCCAAAACATCGCGGGAACAAGTTTTTAAGAGGCGCTTCTTGCAGCGCTTGGCAGCGCGGTCCACGGTGGCTGCAACTGGCTTGTCCACACCTCCGCTACAGTGGAATGGTTCTCATTGGTTAAAAGTTCAATGACGTGTGTTCAGGTCCGCACTCGGCGGCCACCTTGTGGTGAAATTATACTTTTTATTTTGGTCGCATTGATCTCATGGCTTGATCTTAAGTTCCGTGCATTGTGTTGTGAGTAGGCCTATTATATGTGAGGTCTGGTTAATACAAACATAGAATGATAATACAAATATACTGGGAAAAAATAATGCCTTCCACATGTTGCCTTGCGTGTGTGTGTGTGTGTGTGTGTATGTATGTGTATATATGTATGTGTGTGTGTGTGTGTGTAATATATATATATATATATATATATATATATATATATTACACACATAAATAAATTTGTGTAAATAAATAAAACATATCCTCTTTGGTTTGCTGCTGTGTTCTATCGCTTGAGCACTATAGTCGCGTTGACTTTGTTGTCCGACTTGACGGCGTTGGCTACGGTCTCTTTTAGAGCCCGCCCCCTCAGACACCTGCAGCTCTCGTCGGCGTGGTAAGTCAAGTCAAGTCAAGCCAAGACCATCCCGAACAAGCCTAATGAATGGGACGCGGGGAAACACCGCTGCCTGTGGACACGCACCTTCAGTCTGTAGCTCTCGCTTCCCGGCTTCATCGCCTCTACCTCCCTCCGCGCATTTAACTTCCGGTAGTGGCCGGCCCGGCCGGAAGTCAAAGCACTGTTGGATGTGTAGTTCTTTTGACTTGCTAAAGCAAGTCAAAATAGTTTTGGCTCACTGAAAGATGACTACAAAAATGGACGTGTCTGTCCTTTTGGTTGTTTAACACGGCTGAAAATCATCATCTATTAATGGCGTTCCCGCTCCTGCCCGCTCCTGCCCGCTCCCGTTGATTTTTATTCCCATCCCGTCCCATCCCGGGATTAATAAAATTTTGACTCCCATCCCGCGGGAATCCGACGGGAATCACGTGACCCGCGGGAATTCCCGAAAAATGTCATGCTCTAGTCCCAACCTAGCGGCCACATCCTTCTAAAGGCTGCATTTGAAGACTGCATGTGTCATTTTTTTATTTTCCTGATTCAGAGATCAACTGATGGATCCTTCATGGCCACAGTTGGTAACTTTTGGATTTTAATCAACATGGCTTCTGCCGTGAGCGGATCAGCAGCAGGAGATACAGAATACAATGTTGCCTGAAATATATCATGTGTCAATGGTGCCACTGGTGAGGCATATCCTCTATCCTAATATAAAATAAAAAAATAATTAAATATGTGAGTTACCTCTTTTATGGTCCTTCTTGTCAACCGCAATGTTTGTTAGGTGACAGGGGTGGCAAAAGTGACGCAAACAGGTAATCGTAATCCTCTGTAGACCTCTATAGATCTAATTTCAGAGACCACTCAGTTCGGTCTTCACAGTCCAGGCCCACTGAGAAGGACGCGTTTTCTGAAGAATGCAGCGGCTGAATTGGGACAGAGCTCTCACACAACACCAGCAGTTTGTCAACAACCCCACCCCCCTAAAGAAATTAGGAATTGAGTGATTTAGTGTATAGTCTATATAAAATACACTTCATCGCAGGGCTCTCAAGTCTCACGCATTGGGCGTGAGACACATGCATTTCAAACTGTTCACTCACACGCCACATCTAGTATTTCTCATACAGACAAATTACTGGGATTACTCTTATTTTACAATAATAGTTCACCAAAATGTGTTTCTGAAAACATTTTATGGGAGAAATACCCCCCCCCCCCCAAAAAAAAAAAAAAAAAACACCCTTACCTATAGCACTCTGATCATAGCACTGTTGCTCTTAAGGTATGTTTTGCTGAACAGCTACTACTTTACTCAGACGAGGATCTAACACGTTCTATTTTTAGCTCTAACTTTATCGGCAATGATATGTTGTGGTTTCTTTGTTTCCTTCTTTTGACAAATGTACTTATTGTAAGTCGCTTTGGACAACAGCGTCTGCTTAATGACCTAAATGTAAATGTAAATGCATCCAATTGGGATGAGCAGGTAGAAATATATTAATGTAATAATAATAATAATAATACATTTTATTTATAGTGCCTTTTAATCTGAAGATCTCAATGGGCTACATGTTAAAAGCAGTTTTGTTTAAAATAAAATAAAAGGTAAAAGTTTTTTTTGTTTTTTTGTTTTTTTGTTTTGAAAAACATCTAAGAGGGGGAACCAAAAGTTTTTTCTAAAAAGAAATGGTCCAAGCGATAATTGTTCCTGGATCCTAGTCGATGGTTCCAGCTGATACCTGTTCCTGGTTCCAAGTCCAAGCAATAGTTGTTCCTGGTTCCCAGTGGGTGGTCCAACGATAACTGTTCCTGGTTCCAAGTCGACGGTCCAGCAGATACCGTTCCTGGATCCCAGTCTGCAGCTGGCCAACACCTGTTCCTGTTTCCCAATCAATAGACTGGCTGGCACCTGTGCTTGCTGAGCTACATCACTCCCCCTTCCTCTGCTGCAGCAACATCATGCAGCAGTCTCCTGTTTCCCTTGTTCCACCATTTGCCATTTCCTGTACTTATGGACATAAGCGCCTTCCTCAAGAGGGGTTCCATCTCCATGGCCATGTTTCAGATGGGTCCCTCACCTTGACCGTGTTCCAGAGGGATCTTGTCTCTGTGGATGTCCTCCAGAGGGTCCCTTCCCTCTCCATGGCCATGTCCCAGAGGAGTCCCTTCACCTTGGCAGCCGACCAGCTGTCGGCCTATGGCTAGACCTCCAGAGAGAACCTGCATTGATTGAGGTCCACCTAATTAGTTTTGTCTGTCTATCCTGCCCCTGGGCAGCCTGCCAAAAAAGTCCTTCTCATCGGCTGTCCGGGCCCTGAGGTGCTCCGCCTGTCTGTCTGCCCCTGCACGTTCCCCCGAGATGCTCAGATGCCTGAGGATTCCAGTTCTTTTCATTGGCTCCTATGCTTTGCCCTCAATAGTTTCACCTGTCCTTGTTGGCTCTTGTTGGGACCTAACCGTTAGGACTACACAATGCGGCCTACAGAAGCCTACACATGCGGCCAGGACAAAGGGACAAAGGGGAATAAAAACTACACCGCCATTTTAGTTTCACATCTCACCCAGGTGAGAGATGCGACACCTCACAACCATCCTATTGGCTGACATCTTCAGGGAACCCCGGGGGGTCCCCTGGAGCGGCCTGAGCTTTATAAACCGAAGCCGCCCGGAGAACGCTCTCTTCTTCACTCTTACTCCGACTCCTACTCTGGCCTCTTCCTACAACCGGCGCAACACCACGTTGCAACGGGAGGCGACCCCCTCCCGCAGCGCACCGCTGCAACAAGAGGAACCAAGCCGGTTCCTGCCTTCCAGCTACCAGACGCTGTCTGAAGTAAGCTGACTAAATCGCCAAGCCGCGATTATATCGCCGTCCGTGGAAGAAAGAAACACGGACTGTTTTCTTTATTTGAGTTTGATCAACGAGAGGAAACCCGCTCCGCTCTCGTCTGGACGAAGCCGACTCATCACGTCCCCCGCTGACGCCGGGGACTCACGAACCACCGCCGTTACGGAACGCCGTCATCGTCTTACGCAACGATACCAGTAAGAGGCTATCAGTCTGGGCAGAGACACAAGTGATAGTGTAGGATATGCTTGTAATTCTTGTTAATGTGTTTTAAGTTCTGATCGCGGACCGCCGAGTCCGTTGGTTCATGTGCTGCTGTATTTGAATACTGATTGTGTACCACGCAGCTGGGTTGATTTCTGTAACAGTGTTTCCGACTAACCTCCGCCATATTCGCGAGCTCAGAAAGCCTCTACTATCAGTTAAAAGACCGGTCTCGCGGAATAAACCGCCAGTTCATTCACGCGAGCCCGTGTGATAACGGCACGCTTTCTGTCCCTCCGAATATCGCTCGCGCATCCTCTCTCTCTTTGTTTGTGTCCCGCTAACACACACACACATACACGCCGCACACACGTGTCCTAAGCCAGCTGTTCCCGGCGGGCGCTAGGGACATAGCTACATCTGGTGGCTACATACGGCTATCTCTCTCTCTCTCTCTCGCTACTCCGTCAGACCTCAGTGGCTCCGCCCCTGACCGCTGCGAGGAATAGCTCCACCTCTCTCTCTCTCTCGCTACTCCATCAGACCTCAGTGGCTCTGCCCCTGAACGCTGCGAGGAATAGCTCCACCTCTCTCTCTCTCTCGCTACATCTGGTGGCCGCCCATAGCCATCTCTCCCTCTCTCTCTCTCCCTCTCTCTCGACACGCACACACACACACACGCACATGCACACGCACGCGCACACACACACACATCCTTTGTTTAAGCTTAGCTTTGTGTGTTAGGTAGTTAGGTAATAGGGCTTTGTTAATTGCAGTGTTATTGATTGTGATCATTATTACTGAATATAATAAATCTTATTATATTATAACTAGCGGTCTCTTGTGCTTGTTGTGTAGATGTCACTGGATAACAGCAGGTTGTGAAGGCTAGTGCTTGAATTTCACGCCTTTTTAATTGTTCGATTGGTTTTGTACTCCTATGCCAATGATCACGATGATTGGCATGTGAGTATAAAACCTTCATATTGAGACTGAATACAGTTTTAGGTTATCTTTTCCCTGATCCCAGGGTGGTGCCCCGTTTACTCATGATTATATCATGATAATATATTAAATATAATTATTAATACCGATAATCATATTGATATTGATAGTTAACTGTTGATAACCAAATCTGCTCCTGCTACAACCCCAACACTCTGCAGTCATCAGAGCTGCTGCTCCCTTGTTCCCACGTCCCCATTAGCCACTCACTATTTAGACCAATGTTAACAGAGCTTTTTTTCTTAGTATTCTGCCTGCTGTTCCTGTCTCATTCCTCAGACCTGGTTTTGAACTCTCAGTTTACTTTTTTGGACTACTGAAGCATCGTCACTGATTCTGCAGGCCTCTCTGTCTACATTTAGGTTCTCACTGCCTTTGCTGCATCCATCAGCCATGACAGATTGCAAATTTATGTGAAATGTGAGAGATGTATTTTGTCTATTTTCATTTGCCATCCAATCATGTTAGAATCCATTAACTAGAATAAATCTTGCCCTTAAATCAGAGACATCAACTATTATGAAATACTGTGTGTGTGTGTGTGTGGGGGGGGGGGGGGGGACTCTCAGCACATGGTCTTCACTTCCAACTTCACACTGGTCGGCGAAAATGTTGCCTGACATGGTACTGGTCCGTCTGACATGGTATGACGTAAGAATGGTTGGTGACCACTGGTGTAGATAACAAACAGATATGTATTTTAAATATATATTGAAGGCTTTTATGTGGACACCTCCATGTTCTGTTGGTGATTTCAACAGCTGAGAGAGAACAGTTAGCACGGTCACCAGTTAAATCTGAACACCAGTGGTGGCGTCTATCTGTTGGCTAACACTGGACTGTTTGTAAAAGTCAACAAAGTCAAAGCTCTGATGTCCTGGGGTCCGTTTCACAAAGCAGGTTTAGTGAAAACCTTGAGTTAGTTAACCCTGAGATGAGGGAAACTCTGGTTTTTCGGTTTCACAAAGCCAGTTCAGCATAAATCTGAGTCAGTTACCCGGGTAACATACTCCGTGAACCTAACCTGCTCGCTAGCAGGTTTGCTTCAACAAACCGTGAGTTTCTCCCTACATGTCTCCGCCTTTTTCTAAAAGTGATTCTAGCAGCTTTGCGTTGGGAGACAATTTTGATTACCTTTCCTTCCAATCACATTAGATATTATCTAAACAATATTCTCCGACATTTTCAACATTTCATATCGCGGACATAATCCGCAACCAGATTCTTTGCGGAGGTAGTGTTTTGCGAACGGGAGATTTATGAAATGTTTAAGTACATTTCTGTGTTGAAATATCTGCTTATATTTACTGTTTAATATGTGAAATATGATTAAAATCATATGCCTTAGTCAACGTATTTGCGCAATATTCTTATGCTTAATTTCCAATTGACGCCACTTTCTTTCTGTGCCTGGGGGGATTACACCCAATGAAAATGATAATTCATTCAGTGAGCTACTTTGTGAACTACGAGAGTTAAACCCCTGTCGCCTGCGCCGTGGGCGGTGTTGTTAACCATTACACCACAGTGTTGCTCTGCAAGGCCAAAAATAAAGACTTATTACCTTTAGATCAATAGACTTTTTCATTCAGTTATACACATTAGATCGGGCAGTAATTGTCTGCCACGCTAACTATCGCTACTTTGCTGCAGTTACGTTGCTCCACTTTCTCAGGATGAGCTTGTTTTCTACATAAACACTCAGTAATATCTAATGACGCTCTCCCCGTTGCCATGGTGAATCGTAGTATCGGAGCTCCATTGATGATGGCTTTATAGAGTCGGTAGGCACGCGCGTAACTCAGAGTTTACATACTCAGAGTTGACTGAACTAATTTAAAACCGCTGTTCTGAAACTGAAAACTCAGAGTTGAGGGTTAAGTTCAGAGTTTGTTGAACCTGCTTTGTGAAACGGGCCCCTGGTGTCGGATGTTCTGTACTCGCTGGAGTGACGTTACAAATACATGAATATATCTGGACACCAAATATTCGTATATAAATATTTGTCTAGGTTCATTCACCATCTTTGGACTAACATATGTATCTAACTGTAAAATTATCAATAGAGTACGGTGAAGTCCTTAATCATGATTTCATCTTTATATAAATACATGGATACCAGTCTTTTGCCTGTTATATTTGGGGATGTTAAACTGGAAAGCCTGATCTTTGATTGTTGAAGTATTGTCTTGATTCATATTGTGTTTACTGATTAGGAGGGGTCTTCATTTCCTATGAGGTGAATTAAAGTGGCCGTAGCATTTTTAAGTAAAGGGAGGGCCAAGTCATAGTATGTTTGTATGTCTATTTAAAAGATGATCACTTTAAGCTCTCTATCCATTCTACACTTGTGACTTGTGTACTTTCACAAGTACATGTCACATCATGCAGATACTTATACACATACTGTTCTTACAAACACACACAACCACAGCGACAGCAAGTCATGCATGTACCCAGTTTTCCACAGAGGAAGCGGACCCTGTAGTTGCGACAGAGGCCATGAGACTGGTCCTTGTTAAGGCAGACGAAGCCATAGTCCTTATCATTCTTGTGGATCACATCTCCAGTCTGGTTGGCTGGTATGCCGTCATGGGTTTCAGCCTGGACAAGAGAAAGATAAAGGACACAAAAAACATTATTACACCAATGGTATTGTAGGTCCCATAAACATTTTTAGAATAAAGACAGATTCAGGATAAAATATGTGTTTTTGTACCAAAAATATATTTTTTTTTTGTCATGAAGAGCAGCTGAACTGGTGACTTAGTACTGGACAGAACTTGGGTCTGGACACAAAATTTCCATCACTGCGACACAAAACTCACAGAGTTGGTGCAGCATTCACCTTAATTATTTTAATCTTCTGACAAGGTTTAATGGACTTTCTGTGCTTTTCTATGTAAAATAGATTCCATATTTACAGAACCAGTGAAAAGTCTGTAAAAATATGGGTAAATGTTAATATGAAGGAATTTTCTGTCTTTTTTTTTTTAGATATTTCATATTTTTTAACTTTGATTTGATTTTGGATTTGGAGAAATGTTCCCCACATTTCATTGGTAAAAATAAAAAAAATTAATGCTTATTAAACTGATTTATGTTAAGGACTGAATGTTAGCTCAGTATCATTTTGGTTGGAACTAGTTCAGGTTTGATAGTGTAATACATTTTTGTGTAATTTCTTGTAATTTGGTTGTAGGGACCTCACAAGGACTACACAGAGCGGCCTACACAGAGGCCCAGAAGCCTTCACATGCGGTCAGAACAAAGGGACAAAGGAGATAAAAAACTACAACCTCCATTTTGGCTTTACTTCTCACGAGGTGCGAAGTGTGACGTCACACTAACTCTCCTATGGGCTGACAACCACGAGAACCCCAGGGGGTCCCCGGGAGCAGCCGTGGCATATATTAACCGGCGCTACCTTAAAAACGTTCTCTTCCATCGCGACACGACGTTACAACAGGGGGTGAGCTCCTCCACCGCAGCACACCGCTGCAACAGGAGGCAAACTTTTAACGTCTGCAGCGTTTCCTTTGTCTTAAGCCACAGTCTTTCCCCCAAACTCGCTGGACGAGAGACTGTTTTCCCCCTTTTCCGCGACTCGCCTTTTCCGTCTTATTTTCTTTTTGGATCCTGAGAAGATCGCCACAACCGCGCGACTCTTTGTTTGCCTGCAGAAGAGGAACGCAAATGGTTCCTTCGTCCAAGCTACCAGCAAGAAGGATAACTGCTACGACCCGCTCTTGTCTGAAGTCAGCTGACTAAATCGCCAAGCCAAGCGATTTTATTGTTGTCTGCCGAAGAAGAAACACAAACTGTTTTCTTCATTCAAGTTGATCAGCGAGAAGGATAACTGCTACGACTCATCGCATCCCCCGCTACCGCTGAGGACTCACGAACCATCGCCCGCCGCCGCCGGCGCATCAAGAAGCACCGCCATCGCATTGGACGGACTCATTAGCATCGACACAAGTAAGAGGCTTTTGTCTGGGCAGAGACATAGATTCGATAGTGTAGGATATGCTTGTAATTCTTGTTAACGTGTTTTAAGTTTTGATCACGGACCGCCGAGTCCGTTGCTTCCTGTATTGTTGTATTTGAATGCTGATTGTGTACCCACGCCACTGTGTTTTATTTCAATAACTGTGTGTGTCCTAACCTCGGCCACATTCACAAGCTCAATAAGTGATCTACCATCAGTTAAAGGACCGGGGTCCCGCCGAACGAACGCCAGTTCATTCACGAGCTCCCGTGTGATGGTAATAGCTTACTGAACCTTCGTGTACTGCGCGCGCATTCCCTGCTCTCTCTTTGTTCCGGCTAACACACATGTGCACACACATATACTGCCCCCATACGTACCCTACGCCAGCTGTTTCCGTCTCCGGACGCTAGGGAAATAGCTCTACCTGGTGGCTGGGCCTGGCCATCTCTCCCTCTCTCTCTTTCTCGCTCGCTATTCTATCTGACGTCAGCGGTTCCGCCCCTGTTGTGAGGAATAGCTCCACCTGGTGGCTGCCAGATAGGTAAACTGTCGAATTAGGTTCATGTTGTGCCAGCTAGTATTGTTTGTAGTCTTGTAGAGTTGTTGCTATGGTAACATACGGGAATGTGAGTCACGTGGTGGTATGTCAGCAGGTAGTAAAATCAGCTGTTTTTCACCTGGTGTGTGAACTGTCTCTCAGACACAGTCTGACCAGCCTCACAACAACACCGATCAGAGTAAAAGAAAAATTATAACACAATGTGTTATAATATAATATAATATAATTATAATGTTTGGACAGATGCTTTGGCAAAATTGTTGTTAAACTTTCATGCCAATAAAGCACCTTTGAATTGAAGTGAATTGAAAACTGAATGTGTCTTGATATCAATAAAATGCATTGACTCAATGTTTTTAGGACTGTGGGAACATTTCACTGCTCGTGTTTTTAACTGCAATAAATTTACACAAACCAGCATTCCTTTGAAGAGTTGTTTTATTGAACAGCCGGCAGGTAAAGTTTTCCCCTGCTTAGCCTTGTGGTGACTGGCTACTGTTGTTTGTTTGCTAGTCACTCTACAGTGCAATTTGGACACACAATATTAATAAACTTAACAAAATAAACCAGCGAACGTTGTTCTCTCTATATATATTTGACCTAAATATGAATATTAATGGGTCAAATATAACTGATATTAATAACCATTACCCATTATTGATATAATATTGATAGGGGGTGGTGGTTAGTATTTTGTAGGGGCCACAGCCCACGATTCTCGGATGTGACTTCTCAACGAACGAAAGATGAACTATTCACCTTTAAAAGATATACAGACAAAGGTCCCCTCGCAGCAAATGAGTAAACATTCTCCTTCAGGTCCCTGGACCGACCTGGAGGAAATGTGTGGCCACTTTATGGCTCGGTTAGAGGATTTACAAACCCTTAAATCAGAGCATCTACAAGTTCTCCACGCACCCCCAAACGAGGAGGACCAGACCTTTAGAGTCACCAGACTTTGAGGCACCTAAACACAGCTGGAAACTGATTAACACCTTTGTTTGACAGAGAGCCTAGATTGAAGTATAAAGGATAACACCTTATCTCTTCCTCACCATTTGCTCCTAAGTCATGTTGAAGACCCCTTCCTCCCCTCTGGGAGTCATAAACTAACGACCTGGTCTGCTGGCATGCAGAGAGAGGTCACATGAACTCTGCAGGAAATCATGTTCACATTTTGACCAATCCAAGAAAAGGATGAGATATGTGTTCAACATTAGTTTAAAACCATCCATAATAATCATTGAGGAATTATAAGCATACTGGCGAACTTCCCGTCATTCTACGCCAAAGGACAGAGAAGTCACCAAAAATGCTAAAAATGAACATTGTCATTGTAATGGACTAGATCGTTATGAATCTCTTTAATATCGTCGTTAATTTCCTTACATACACAGTTTACGTAGGTACCATTAGGTATTACCCTTACCTTCCTACAATTTGGTATTGTATTTCCTATAGCAGTATGACTTATATTGTACTGGCTGTTTTCATGTGGTTTGATTGTTGCATTCTTATTTCAGAGTCAGGACACAGCAGCATGACCATTTCAACAAGGACGTAATACTACTCCCTAATAAAAAAAAATGAACAATTAAGCTGAACATATGCTCTGTATCCCTTTCTGTGCCTCACTTTCTGTCTCTTATTTGTCTATCAGTCTGTTTGCCTCTCTGATGTGTCCGTCTGTTTCTCTCTCTGCCTGTTTAAGTCTCTGTTTGTCTCTCTTGTCCTGTCTTTGAATGTTCGTTCCTTTGAAAAAATGTTTATCATCCATCCATTGTTTGCTTTATTCTGTATTCAAGGTCGCGGGGGGGCTGGAGCCGATCCCAGCTGACATTGGGTGAAGGCAGAGTACACCCTGGACAGGACACCAGGTTATCACAGGGCTGACATGTAGAGACAGACAACCATTCACTTTCACATTCACACCTATGGGCAATTTAGAGTCATCAATTAACCAATCCCCATCCTGCATGTCTTTGGACTGTGGGAGGAAGCCGGAGAACCCGGAGAAAACCCACTCTTACATGAGGAGAACATGCAAACTCCACACAGAAGGAATACAAGTGTGTATGAGAGCATTTCACTTGTATGTATGAGAGCATTTCAGTAGTGCGTATGAGAGCATTTCAGTAGTGTGTGTGAGAGCATTTCAGTGTGTAGAGAGCATTTCAGTAGTGTTTGTGAGAGAATTTCAGTAGTGTATCAGAGCGCTTCAGTAGTGTGTATGACAGCGTTAGCGTTTCAGTAGTGTGTGTGAGAGCGTTTCAGTAGTGTATATAAGAGTGTTTCAGTAGTGTATATAAGAGCATTTCAAATGTGTTTGTGAGAGATAATTCTAAATTATGTCCCTGACAACCCCTCATATCCTGGTACCCAACACACAGAGAGATCTGTTGTTAGTGTGAGTAACGTTACATCCTGGTACTGAACACACAGAGAGACCAGTTGTTATAGTAATGTAACATCCTAGTACCCAATTCACACAGAGACCTGTTGATAGTGTGAGTAACGTTACATCCTGGTACCCAACACACAGAGAAACCTGTTGTCAGTGTGAGTAACGTTACATCCTGGTACTGTTGGTGGAAACTCTTTTTTAAGTTTTACAGCTATACGACAAAATTTAGGTTTTAAATGAACATACATCATATGTGTAATTCATAGTTCAATTTAAACCGAATAAATTAATTATTTGTCTCTCACTGTGACTACTGTGCATATTGTTACTGATATAATAATATAATAATGTTCCCTGATGATGCCCGCTGGCCAGCAGCAGCTCTCTTCTTTGTAAGGTGTGTGTGGATGTGTGTGTGTGTGTGTGTGTTGGCGACAGTAAGAAGGAGTTACCTGGATGTCGAGTGGGCTGCCACACAGTCGGTCTGGATACGCATCGTGCAGATCGGAAACTTTCTCCCAGTCTCCAGAGCCCCGCTCATCGTCCCTGTTGAACCATTCCGTCCACTCGGCCTCTGGGAGACATACAGTAAGTAGACATTAGACCAATCCATGTCAACGATTCGACTCGTTGTCTATTCCAGCTGTCAAAAAGCATTTGTAGCAGATACACTAAAGGCCTCTCTCGTCTAATTGCGTGGCCGACACAGTGGGAGATGAAGCTGGATACACACAGCAACCCTGTCTCTTACAACATCATGTCCCCATGCAACTAGCAGCTGCAGATTTAAACACATGGTTAGAAAAGTTTGGCTTTAAATTACCATGTTTGTTTCAGCATTTAAAATATTAAAATACATTGACATTTGGTTTCACCCGATACAAACTTCTGGGTGACAGTCATGACTTCCATAGTCTATCATTATTTATGATATGAAATCCTCCTCTCCACTCTGGCTGAACTTGGCATAACTGACTCTGCTCTCACCTGGTTTACATCATACCTGACAAATCGCACCTTTCAGGTCACATGGAATGGCTCTATGTCCAAACCGTGTTCTCTGGACACGGGGGCCCCTTAAGGCTCAGTATTAGGACCGCTTTTGTTCTCACTATACACCAGATCACTAGGTTCTGTTATCACATCGCATGGATTCTCCTACCATTGCTACGCAGATGACACCCAGCTGTTCCTCTCTTTTCCCCCGTCCTCTGACACTCACATTGCAACTCGCATCTCGAACTGTCTGGCTGACATCTCTGTCTGGACAACTGCACATCACCTCAAGCTTAACCTGAATAAAACCGAACTCCTCTTCATCCCAGGGAAAGACTGCCCTCGTTGAGGGCATCACAGTATTGCCATCGTCAACTGCGAGGAACCTGGGTGTAATCCTCAATGACCAACTATCCTGCACCCCCAACATCACTGCTGTGGCCCGATCCTGCAGATTTGCCCTCTACAATATCCGCAGGATTCGGACGTTCCTCACAAAGGATGCAACGCAACTCTTGGTCCAAGCACTGGTCATCTCCCGCCTTGACTACTGCAACTCTCTCCTGGCCCGACTCCCGGCCTCTGCGATTATTGTTTATTGTTTATTGAGGATCCCCATTAGCCGACGAACGAACGCCAGGCTAGTCTTCCTGGGGTCCTTTTCAAAAGTACAAAATAAAATAATAATACACAGATCCAGTTACAAAACATACACAGATCCAGTTACAATAAAAAGAAAGGATAAAGGAAAAGAAAAAGATAGTTCTCAAAATAATAAAATAAAATAACAATACACAGATCAAGTTACAAAACATACACAGATCCAGTTACAATAAAAAGAAAGGATAAAGGAAAAGAAAAAGATAGTTATCAAAATAATAAAATAAAATAACAATACACAGATCAAGTTACAAAACATACACAGATCCAGTTACAATAAAAAGAAAGAAAAAGGGAAAGAAAGAGAAAGTTCTCAAAATGATAACATGAAAGATTAACTCTTAAGTCTAAAAAGTGACTTTACATGTTTCTTAAATGCTTTTTTACTGGGAATGGTCCTAATACTTAAATGAAGAGTATTCCATAACGAAATGCCTCTATATACAACTGTGCTTTTCATTGAATTAGTTCTTGGTCGTGGTAATGCAAGTAGACCTTGAGTTGAAGCTCTGGTACTGTAGTGGTGAACATCAGCATTATAACCAATCTGATTAAAAAGATCTGTAGGATACTTATTATGAATAATGTTTCGAATAAATAACAATAAACTACTGGATAACCTATGAATAACCTTCAGCCATCCAAGACAAGAATGCATACGGTCCACACTCGATCTATAAGAACAATCAAGAGTAAGTCTAGCTGCCCTATTTTGAGCTGTTTGTAATTTTGTAAGCTCAGACTTGGGTGCAGAAGCCCAAATAACTGAACAATAATCCAGATGACACAACACCAATGTTTGTACTACCTGTCTGCGAATTGCAGGTGTTAAATACGTAGCACATTTCCTAACAGCAGCGATGCTTCTACCCATCTTAGTGACAATTTGATTGATATGTTCAGACCACGAAAGTGTATTACTAAGGGTAACGCCCAAAAGTCTTACTTTATCATCTTGTTTGATTGATTGTCCTGAAATCTGTAAATTAAGTGTAGGATTTTTTGCTAGACTATGACGTGAACCAAAGACAATACTTTTTGTTTTTAAGATATTTAAAACCAGTCTATTACTTATAACCCACTCAGAAACAGCATCTATGTCCTTTGAGAGGACAGACTGGAGTTCTCCTATTGTAGATGCAGAATGATATAATGTGGTGTCATCAGCATACAGTACCAAACTGGATTTTTGAGTCACAAGAGGGAGATCATTTGTAAAAATAGAAAATAGAAGTGGTCCCAAACAACTGCCTTGCGGCACA
This sequence comes from Eutrigla gurnardus, assembly GCF_963514095.1. NCBI lineage: Eukaryota > Metazoa > Chordata > Actinopteri > Perciformes > Triglidae > Eutrigla > Eutrigla gurnardus. The sequence goes on from NC_139915.1 coordinate 18,956,536, forward strand.
CCACAGCTTAAACCTTTGCTGTTCGATAGCGTACCATTTAAATATACACATTGAGTTCTGTCAGATACATAACTCTCAAACCAAGAGACAGCCATGGAACCAAAACCGTAACATTTCAATTTATCAATCAACAATTTATGGTCTATAAGATCAAAAGCAGAAGTAAAATCTAATAAAACTGCACATGATAGCAAACGTTTATCAATTCCCATTAGCCAATCATCAGTCATCTTAACTAGTGCTGTACATGTGGAATGGCCATCTCTATAGCCATGTTGAGCATTCTCTATTAAATTATTTGTCGTAAAGTAATCTTGAATCTGTTTAGATACAATCTTCTCAAGCAGTTTACTAAGAATTGATAAGATTGTAATTGGTCTGCTGTTCTGACCATTCAGAGGGAGTTTGGGGTCTTCTATTATTGGCATAATTTTACCTTCTTTCCAAGGCTTTGGACAGATCCCACTAGACAGACAGGCATTGAATAAATGACATACAGTTGTTGATATGTGCATAGCCGCTGTTCTTAATAATTTTCCATCAAGGCAGTCTGTACCAGCACAGTTATCCGCAGAAATGGAGCATAACAATTTCTCAACCTCATCGATTTCCACCAGTTTGAACTCAAACTTACAATTTTTATCTCTCATAATGTGGTTATCGATTAGTGCACATGAATTACAATTATACTCCATATCCATTTTACATCTTAATTTATTCACTTTTTCTACAAAGCAGTTATTAAAATAATTGGCCATATCCAATGGTTTGGTTATAAACACTCCATCAGATTCAATGTAGGCTGAATTCATCTTAGACCGTCTACCCATTATATTGTTTAACACATTCCACAACTTTTTACCATTGTGTTGGACCCCCTTTATTTGTTGTTGATAGTACACCCTCTTTTTCTCTCTGTTCAGCTTAGTGACTTGATTACGTAGATTACAATAGACTTTTTTGTCACTCACTGAGCTAGAGGCTATATAAACCTTTTTAGCTTGGTCCCTTTGTTTCATTAAGATAATTAAGTCCTTATCAATCCAGGGTGCACCATTAGACCTTACTGTGAATTTCCTTACTGGTGCGTGTCTATTAGCTATATTCTCAAAAAATTCCATGAAAATTTTCAAAGCAATGTCAGGGTCAGATTCATCATTAACATTAGACCACTGAACCATTTTAATGTCTTCCAAGAAGGCATCCTCACTAAAATGCTTGTAACACCTAGCACTGATTATTTTCATTCTGGCTTTAGGTACTTTGGATCTTTTAGATACCCCTATCAGATTATGGTCACTGCAACCAACTGGGAGGGACACAGCTATTGAACATATATTAGGCACATTGGTATATATGTGATCAATACAGGAAGATGATAAAATGCCTTCCTTACTAACAACCATCCTTGTAGGCACAGACACTATTTGAGTTAAATTGCAAGTACTGGACATTAGCAGTAGTCTCTTCTTCATGGGACAGTTGTCTGCAAGCCAATTTACATTAAAATCACCAAGCAAGTACATTTCTCTGTTCTCATCAGTCACTCTGTCAATCATTGTGCAAATATCATTCAGGTACTCCATGTTAGTATTCGGAGGCTTATAGCAGCAGCCAACCACTATTGGTTTGATATGTGGCAAATGCACTTGTATCCACAGAGCTTCAATATTTTCATTCATTAAATCAGATCGAAGCTTGACTGGTAGGTGATCTTGTATGTAAATTGCTATGCCTCCACCAAAACAATTTCTGTCCCTACGAAATACAGAAAAACCATTGATAGATATTAAAGAATCATCAAATGAACCATCAAGGTGTGTTTCAGTTACAGCCATGATATGAATAGAGTTGATTTTTAAAAATGTTTCAAGTTCATGTGTTTTATTCCTCAAACTACAGATGTTTAAATGTGCTAGAATTAAACCCTTAGGTAAGTTCATAGTAGGACGATCACTAGTCGATTGTTTGGTACAGTCCATAGTAAGCAGAAGAAGAACTGAGAAAAACAAACAAAACAAACAAACAAGAAAAAAAAAGACTAAACTAAAGCAGACTAAAACAGGCAGAACAGAGAACTAGGCTCTAACTCCCATCCCTTGCTTCTGGGTGGGGGGGGGTGGACAATGAGCCTGTCGTATCGAATGTAGGCTATACCACCTCGTTCTCTGGCCGCTTTCATGGCAGGGATAAGTTCCCTGCGCTTTTGCTTGACACCTTCAGAATAATCTTCATTCATATAGATACTGGTTCCTTTCAGTTCCTTAGCTTTTCCCAGCACAGCCATTTTGTCTTTGTGCCTGAGGAATTTGATCACAACAGGTCTAGGCCTCTTACCAGAGTAGCCAGATGGATTACCAGACCTATGTGCACGTTCAATCTCCATCCGACTGCAGTCCAGATGAAGTTTCTCAGTGATCACACTCCTGACTTTATCCTCTGTCTCCTTCCAGCTCTCATTTTGTGACTCTGAAATACCATCCACAACAATGTTATTCCTTTTTGATTGACCCTCCAAATAGTCAGCTTTATCAGTTATTTTTATCATAGACTCACACATTGTCTTGATGTCAGTGCGAGCAGATTTACTCTCCGACTCAATCCTCTCATTGTTCTTTATTAGATCTTCAATCTCTCTCTGAGAAAATTGCAGGCTGCATTTCAGTTCTTGTGTCTCTTTGGTCAGTTGGTCAATCCGTTTGTTCACATTATTCACCAGTATATCCACAACGGTCTTGAAATTACTTCCTGCTGCTGTAAAAGTTGCATAAACCAGTCCTTTTGCTGATTCAATAAGTCTCGTACCTGGGAAAGTGACACAGCCTCCTCTCCATTGTTTTGGGCCTTAGGTGGCATGATGTGAAGAGATTCCTTATTAGGAGGTCCTCAACACAGGCTTGAGATTCAGCAGGTGTAGTAGGCCGAGAAGGAATCCACCAAAAATCACTGCGTGAAAAGATCATCCACCACTTTTCACTCGATGTATCATAAATTATAGAGTCTTATCTCAGGTTGTTAAAAAATCTTCGGGTTCTTGAGTTAGATTAAAACAATTCTTTAAAAATAACAAGAGCAGGAGCAGGAGCACCAACAAGGTGGGATACAGGATACAGGAAGCAGGAAGCAGGAAGATTAAACCATTGCGTATCCAGAACGCTGCAGCACGCCTTATCTTCAATCTACCCAAATTCTCCCATGTGACCCCCCTCCTCCGTGACCTCCACTGGCATCGCATCCAATTCAAGACGATGACACTGGCCTTCAGGGCCATCAATGGAACGGCACCTGTCTACCTTCAAACACTGGTCAAACCTCATGCCCCGAAGCAAGCACTTCGCTCCTCTACTTCAGCTGGCCGGCTGGTACCACCATCGCTGAAATCAAACAAATGTCGCTCAGCAAAGTCCAGACTCTTCTCTGTTCGGTCGCCTCAGTGGTGGAATGAACTCCCGACCAATGGCAGGACAGCAGAGTCATTTGCCATCTTCCGAAAAAGGCTCAAGACTCACCTGTTCAGACTTCACCTCGACTCTACATAGCATGACCCACTAACACCCCAAAAAAAAAAAAAAAAAAAACTTACCTATAGCACTCTGATCGTAGCACTGTTGCTCATGAAGTACTACTTTACTCAGATGAGGACCTAACACTTGTTCTATTTTTAGCTCTTACTTTATCGGCAATGATACGTTGTGGTTTCTTTGTTTCCTTCTTTTGACAAATGTACTTATTGTAAGTCGCTTTGGACAAAAGCGTCTGCTAAATGACCTAAATGTAAATGTAAATATGATACATCAAAAGCAGATCAGCAAGGATGGGACGATAAAGAATTTCAACGTGGATTTCAATAATAAAAAAAAGACAACAATTAGTTAGTCATAAATGTAGTCATAAATATCACAAGTGACTCGAGTTTGCTTGATAGAACCTGATTTAAAATATACAGGATACAAAAATAATTGTATTATATGATGTATTTATGCATCTATCCATGTGCAGATATGTGCTCAGAGACTTTATGATTCATGATCTAAGTTCAAATTATTTGATTGTTTTTCACTAAAAGGGATCAGATGTGTGTCTTATCTGTGCTGAATAAAGTATATTTCTTAACATTTACAGTGATGACATTGTGTTTAAGTGCTAGTTTAAAGTTTTAAGCAGTTTTATTATTGTGAATCGCCAGGATGCTCGTGACATAACATATTCATATCATCTATAAGCAACAAAAGACCTTTGTCTCGATCACGATGCAGTTTCCTTGTATGGGAATTTAAACTTTAGGACACATGGCTTCACCCACACACACACACACACACACACACACACTTTTCCACCGAGGGAATATCTGCATGCCTGCACATCTGGCAGCTTTATTAAAATATCTGCTGCTATCTGATGGGAGATGAGAAGCATTTAATTGGAATCAGCTTGAGCTGGTGATAAAGGAGGGGTCAATAACAGCAGCATAGCAGATGGCTGGCAACGAGGCAGACATCCATCCATCCATCGTCTACCGCTTATCCTGTATTCAGGGTCCCGGGGGGCTGGAGCCGATCCCAGCTGATATTGGACGAAGGCAGGGTACACCCTGGACAGGTAACCAGTCTATCACAGGGCTGATATGTAGAGACAGACAGGTAACCAGTCTATCAAATGACTGACATGTAGAGACAGACAGGTAAACAGTCTATCACAGGGCTGACATGTAGAGACAGACAGGTAACCAGTCTATCACAGGGCTGACATGTAGAGACTGACAGGTCCCCATCCTGCATGTCTTTGGACTGTGGGAGGAAGCCGGAGAACCCGGAGAGAACCCACGCTCACACGGGAAGAACATGCAAACTCCACACAGAAGGAACCCGAGCCCAAACCGGGAATCAAACTCGGACCCTCTTGCTGTGAGGTGACCATGCCACACTACACCACTGCACAGGCCGAGGCAGACATATTGATGAGAAATGATTGGTTGATGAGATCACCAGAGCTGGTCAAGTATAGCTCAGGAAAAATGTAATAAGATGATTGAGCTCTGAGTGTTGTGAGCTCCTCACAACCTCTGAAAATGTGTGATATGGGTTTGAACACCGTTTGGTTTAAATGGTCCAACATGCACCAAAATCACTGTAAAACCCGCCACCTATCTGTCAGCTCTACTCCGTCTCTCCATCATGGAGGACACGGTGATCAAAGAAAAAGATACACTGAATAAGCTACAGAGGAGGATAGTTTATTAATAAAATAAATTATTAAAAATAATGATGATAAGAAATACTGGTTAAAATGACAGACGTCGCTGTCGTAGGTCACATCAGCCCTCAATGCTGAATGTAAATGGTGTTTGTTGTTTGATGATGGGTTTGCAGCATGGTGACGTGGTACAGGTGTGGGTGACTGCCCCACATGCCCATCCCTCCTCTTAACCCGCACCAGTGAACAAGACCCTGAAATGCTTGAACCTCCTTTCTTGCTGACAACTCCATCGTCTGCAGAGAGCAGATCTTAAGCCTGCAGCGTCCATAGGAGCATCAAATGAGCATCATTTATTGCTTTTAGTTCGTTCAGCCTTCAGAAAATTCTTCACACAATCCCCCCTTTAATTGCACAAATAATGATGAGACAGATGCCGCTGCCACTGAAACACTGTTTTTTTATTAAATACAGCACGTGTTTGTGTCACATCGTTATCTGGAAAATAGGCACAAAAGCAATTTAACTGTGGCCCTGAAAGTCAAAACCCCTCATTTAATCGAAAGGAGGATGGCATAACCTTGACATTTGTGTGTGTGTGTGTGTGTGTAGGTAGGTACCTTGCACCCATTGACTGCTGGTGGTGATGGTGAAACGCTCCCCGTAACTGGACTGAAAAACGCGAGAGCTGCGGGCCTCTGAGGAGGCCTTGGTCCCTGACAAGACACACATATCAATTATAACACGTGATCGTTTCCTACATAAGATCAGGGGTCCGTTTCACAAAGCAGGTTTAGTGAAAACCTTGAGTTAGTTAACCCTGAGATGAGGGAAACTCTGGTTTTTCGGTTTTACAAAACCAGTTCAGCAAAAATCTGAGTCAGTTACTTGGGTAACATACTCCGTGAACCTAACCTGCTCGCTAGCAGGTTTGCTTCAACAAACCGTGAGTTTCTCCCTACATGTCTCCGCCTTTTTCCAGAATCTGAACCAACTCTGAAAAAATGTGCAGTCCTTTCATCGTCAACCTAATCGATATGGAAATAAAAGTGATTCTAGCAGCTTTGCGTCGGGAGAGAATTTTGATTAGCCTACCTTTCCTTCCAATCACATTAGATATTATCTAAACAATATTCTCCGACATTTTCAACATTTCATATCGCGGACATAATCCGCAACCAGATTCGGTTGCGGGAGAACGGGAGATTTATGAAATGTTTAGGTACATTTCTGTGTTGAAATACCTGTTTATATTTACTGTTTAATATGTGAAATATGATTAAAATCATATGCCTTAGTCTCCGTATTTGCGCAATATTCTTATGCTTAATTTTCAACTGACACCACTTTCTTTCTGTGCCTGGGGGGATTACACTGAATGAAAATGATAACATATTTGATGCGCTACTTTATGAACTACGGGAGTTGAACCCCTGTCACCTGCACCGTGGGTGGCGTTGCTAACCATTACACCACAGTGTTGCTCTGCAAGGCCAAAAATAAAGACTTATTACCTTTAGATCAATAGACTGTTTCATTCAGTTATACACATTAGATCGGGCAGTAATTGTCTGCCACGCCAACTATCGCTACTTTGCTGCAGTTACGTTGCTCCGCTTTCTCAGGATGAGCTTGTTTTCTACATAAACACTCAGTGAATCGTAGTATCGGAGCTCCATTGATTTATTTATTTGGCTTTATAGAGTCGGCAGGCACGCGCGGAACTCTGAGTTTACAGAGTTGCCCATCTCAGAGTTGGTCAACTCAGAGTTCAGGGTTAGGTTCAGAGTTTGTTGAACCTGCTTTGTGAAACGGGCCCCAGGTTGGTAGCAAAACGTACAAGTTGTTTCCTACCTTGATAGATAGCGTGACCCTCCACTGCAGAAGAAGAGTGTCCTTTTGTCACAATAAATGTCCAGGGATGCCTGAAAAATGAAAACGAGAGGAGAGAATAGGTGAGGAGAAGAGAGAGGAGATTGGGAAAGGCAGAGAAGGGAGGAAGAAGAAAGAAGGGATAGGAACAAAAGAGATTTCAAAATGAAGCCAGAACTGGGAAAATAAGAGCAGATCGAACAACAGTCTCACTGCACTTTGTGTAAATAGAAATCTACTGATTCATGTACAGTGACGCACATTTCAATTATTTTTTTTGTTGCTCAGCTCAAATTTCAAATCATATATGTCTTTTGGAAGTATTATTCTGCACCACAAAAGAAGTGGAGTCGAATTTGGTGCAATTTGGACATGCGACAAATTCACTTGCAATACAATTCAATGTATTTACATAACATCAAATCATTCTTAAGTTATCTCAAGATGTGGACTTTTTATGTGGAGCAGGACTTCATCATACTCTCTAGATCCTTTTACAGTTAGATACGTATGTTAATCCAAAGACGGTGAATGAACCTAAACAAATAGACCGTCTATTTTATATGAATATTTGGTGTCCATATATATTCATGTATTTGTTGTGTAACGTCACACCAGCGAGAAGTTACGAGTCACTAGATGATTGCCAGGGCTGTATTCCAGAAAGCAGGTTTTGCTAAAATTCTGGGTTTGTTAATCCTGAGAAGAGGGATACTTGGATATAATCTGCGACCAGATTCTTTGCAGAGATTTTTCGCAAACAGGAGTTTTCTTTAAAGTTTAAGGACATTTCTGTGTTGTGCCTGCGGGATTACACCTTCACATTTCACTACTTTTACTCGTGCACTACAGGAATTGTACCGCTGTCACCTGCACAGCAGTCAGTGTTGCTAAACATTACACCACAGTGTCACACTATGTAATTCAATCTTATCAAGTTTCAGATCTATTGACTGGTTCATCCAGTTATACGCATTAAGTCGGGCAGTGATTGTCTGCCACACCAACTATCTCTAATTTGCTGCAGTTACGTTCCTCCACTTTCTAAGGATGAGCTATGAGTTTTCTACATAAACACTCAGTAATATCTAATAACTCTCTCCCGGTTGCCATAGTGAATCGTAGTATAGGAGCTCCATTGATGATGGCTTTGTAGAGTTGGCAAGCGTAACTCAGAGTTTACATACTCAGAGTTTAATGAACTAATTCAGAACAGCTGTTCTGGAACCCAAAACTCTGAGATGGCCAATTCTGATCGACTCAGAGTTCAGGTTAGATTCAGAGTTAAACCTGCTTTCTGGAATACACCCCTGAACATAAGAACTTTGACTTAGTTGACTTTTACAAACAGTCCAGTGGTAGTCAACACGTTTATAGACGCCACCACTGGTGTTCAGGTTTAACCGGTGACCGTGTTAACTGGTGGCTTTCAGCTGTTGAAAACAGAACATGGAGGTGTCCTCATAAAAGCCTTCAATGTAAGTTAAATACATCTGTGTTTGTTATCTACACCAACCATTTACTGAAGTGACTATGAGCTGAGAATCACCATTAACACAGTCACCAGTTCAACTGAAACACCATTGTGTTCCTGTCTGAACTCTGTAGAACTTGAGTCTTTGGAATATGGATTCTGAGGTACGAACATGAAACAAGCAGACATGTAGATGCTGCTAAGTTTTACGTTTACCACTTAGACTAAATGAGACATGTACCCAGTCATGGTGAGGTCACCCATTGGTTTATGGACTATGGTTCTGAAGCTTTAAACCATCCCCTGCTTTCTGGTCTGTTGGACTCTAAATGGACCAGAATGTACTAAATGAACATCATGCTGGATTGAAGAAGAGTTGAAACTAGTCATTGAGACCATAAACTCATGTTTACAATGTTTACTGAGATAATAAATCACGAGAGAATTAAGACCATTTTTTCATAGACTTCAATACAATCTGACTTCTTTTTGCAGCCAGGGGAGTCACCCCCTGATGGCATGTAGAGAGAATGCAAGTTAAAGGCACTTCAGATTTGGATTCACTGTTCAGAATCGGAGGTTGTTGCCTGATTAAAAGCTTGTAACTCATCTGGATAACCTGGCAAAATCCACATAAAAAAATAGAAAAATGTATATAATGGAACAAAAATGCAAATGCAGGTTCAGACTCCCAGGTGTGAACCACACACATCACATCCCTATCACACAAAGCACCAAACATGATATGTTGTTGGATATTTGGAGGTGTATATGTATAACTGTAATTATCTGTGCTGCCAGCTGTAGTAAACATATGCAAATGACATAGCCGAGAATGTATTGCAGCATTTACACTGTCTCATAAATTTCAGCCGATTAAATTTTCTCTGGGTCCTCCACAAATTACACAGCCTCTGTCTCCTAATGACACCCGTGTTGGCCTGTTTGGCAACAGTGTGGCGAGAAGGCGACACGCGTCATTAGGCAGGAATCCAACTGTCGCTCCCATCCATTCGCCCTGTCCTCCAGCACACACAACCACGGGGCAAAGAGGGGTGGGGAATGTTGGCTAACACTCCGTCCTGACATCGTCTATGAAAACGCCTCAATGTTTCCTGCGGTGTCCTCTGCTTGGCTCGCTTGCTAACCACACAGCCTACATTGCCAAGATTCACCAGCATCTCCTCTTGGTCCACAACAAGGTCTCTGTCATAATGTTTACTGTGGAAAGTGGCTTATCCAACATTCTTTATTTCTGACAAACAGAAGAGCTCAGTCTTGTGTCTGTGCAAGTCTCCACAGTGTTATCTACTTGGATAGCCGATAGCTGATGTGTCTGAATCTTTGAGACATCTCCGGGGGGGATTTGTTATCCTGGCATGATTTACTTTCCATTTCCCATGCATTCCTGACATACCAACACACACACACAGACACACCTAAACAGACAGACACACACTCACAGACAGGCCCAACCTTTACACTAACACTTTCTGCAGATACAGCATCACTAAAATACATACAAAAGTGGCGGCTACAGCAATCCATAATGAGTCTTAATAGTGGAGTTTCCAGAGGAGCAAGAGAAAGCATGGACAGTAGAGGAGGACACTCCAAACCACCAGAACATCACTGGATCCATCGACCAGCATCAGTGATGGAGGTAACACGAGTCCAAAGATATTCTGTTCACCCTGCTGCATTCTGGGAAGAGATACACAAGTATCAGCTGACGAGCAGCTGAAAGACTCCTAAATCCATCCTCCACCCTTCACCACAGAACAGAGTTCATGTTGTGTCTTTTTATTGTGTAACAATGGAACTGCAAAATGGATTGTGTTGTGCAAGCCTGTTTTGCAATGACAATAAATTGAACCTTGAACCTAGATGTTGAAGCTAGAATGGTCTGGTTCACTGAAACTGAACTCATCACTTAGAACATAGAACCTTTCCAGTGACATGTGGAGGCTGCTGCGTGTAGTGTGGTGTGTAGTGTGGTGATCGGTACGGGGTAGAGTGTCACCACACCTGCCTTTACATTCGACTTGGTCTGAAAGGTGTCCATGACAAATTGCTAATTAAACTTAAATTTAATTACGATTTCAATCATAGCAGATGCAGTGGCTGCTAGCTCCCATGAATCTTTTATTTGAGACTGATTCCAGTGAGACGTGTCACCCTCTCAACCATTGTTTTCCTATGGTATGGTGGCATGGTGGCTTGGTAGTATGGTGGCATGGTGGTACCCAGGGCATAATTCTCCAATAATCCAAATTGTACATGTAATTTACAGGTAGCGGTGAGACAGGCAGTGATGAGAGGAGGAACAGGAGGTCAAAGAGAGGGAGGAGAAAGAGAGAGGAGGATAGTAAGAGGAAATAAAGAAAGAGAGAGGAGGAAAAGAGAATGAAGTGACCGATGCAGGAGAACCTGCTCTGACCTTTTTGTTTGGGACAGTTGGTTGATCTTTTTTTGTAGGCCTGCTGATATGTTTTGTGTTGTTTTATTTTCATTAAATAAACACTTCAACTACAATAGATGTATTAATTCTGAATCTTCTTCAACATTACTTTTAATAAAGGAATTGGATGTAGTGACTGCGTGAAAGCATGAGAGAGCACTCAGTGATGCCGTTGGTACAGTCTAATGGTCACACATAGCACACATGTGCATAGGATACAAACATCGGGTGATAGACTGCAGGTATATCCCATTTCTTTCACAAAATGAACATTCATCACCACAATATCATCATATTCATAACCAACCATTTTTACACTGATGACAGCGGATCTGTTTACATCGACGTTTTGAAGACGTGTTATTAGGCAACGCACTACCGGAGCATTTAACGAGCTGTGAACGTAGATCCGAAGAAGATAAAAAGTCGGTAGTTGCTCGTACGAGCCTGCCGATGTATGCAGCAACATGTATATTATGCACAGCAACTTTACTTGTGTTTGAAGAGTCATATAAATATGCAAGACGAGCAAAAGTTCACCTTTCACAGTTGTTTTGAAGCCTCGAGCTAATCGGAATTCTGACGCTCATTGAATATGTCACATTGCCTGCGGCGCCGTACCGTCTCTCTGGTTCCGCAAAGCGGGATATTTTGTAAAAAGAGACACCATTGTGTTGTTACACTGTAAAGCAAAGTTATTTATAAACGGTACGATTGCAGCATATTTTTGACTCTCCTTTCCATGATTACGGTGCAATCTGCTGTGTAAAAAACCGAATTTATCACTCGGGAGGTTCTGCTATGGCAAGTGTATGTCGGTATCACCGGTTCTTTGTATCAGACCGGTTTCAAAATGTGCCCAAGCCTAGTGGCATGGTAGTATGGTGATTTGGTAGTATGGTGGCATGGTGGTATCGTGGTATGGTGGCATGGTAGTATGGTGGTATGCTGGCATGGCGGTATCGTCGAATGGTGGCATGGTGGTATGGTGGCATGGTAGAATTGTGGTATGCTGGCATGGCGGTATCGTCGTATGGTGGCATGGTGGTATCATGGTATCATGGTATGGTGGCATGGCGGTATCGTGGTATGGTGGCAGGCGGTATCGTTGTATGGTGGTATGGCGGTATCGTGGTATGGTAGCATGGCGGTATCGTGGTATGGTGGCATGGCGGTATTGTGGTATGGTGGCATGGCGGCATGGTGGTATGCTGGTATGGTGGCATGTTGGAACATATTTTTTAGGGTCCAACAGCAGAGCAACATCCAAGCAGACGTGGAGCTCTTGATGACCATAAAAGATACAAAATCCAAAAGGTATATAGTTCCAACTCATTAAAAAACACTAATATCATCCTTTTGTTGTGCGCTTCTACCACATCTACCGCAATTAAAACAGTAAGGAAGTGGTTAAGTAGTAACCGGGCATCACCAAGGCCGTAGCTACCATTGAGGACACCGAGGTCATGTCCTCTGCATTTTTTTTTCACTGATTTCACTTTCCAATTTTTAAAAGTTTACTTTTTTTTTCTTCCATAACCAAGGGAAAATAAGTATATCGGTACAGCTTTTACAGCTGTTATAGAGCGTGGTCGCAGGTATTATTACAATGTTTCCATTTCATTGTCTTCGCGACAAGTCTATTTTTTTCTCACAAGATATTGTTTTTAACATGAATTTTTTTATGCCGACCACCAGATCAGGCACCGATAAAAAACTAAAAAGGAGCCGGTTAGAAATGAAGATAGGAAAAGCACAAAGAATGTCCAGGAGACCCGTCCTCACGAACGAGGGAGGATCAGATCAGATGGTGGCACAGGTTTAGCGATGAGGAAATCGTCACTGTCAGCTGCACATTCTGTCAGCAGGTCCGCTCCATGCAGACACTTTACAATTGATTGGTGCGACTGTTTGATGTGATTTAAAATAAAAGATTCTTCTGTGAATTTCGGGTTCGTTGTGGTGGTGGTATGTCTTCTTGATGCTCAGCCAGGTACACAGGACAATCAAACGGAGAAACGGAGACGTACTTTTCAGTGTTTACTTTCTTAACTAGCCGGCTTCATCACCATGACAGCGACCAAACAATCACAACTACTAGGCTACTGAACCAATCACAGGCCAGGGGAACAGGGTCTATGACACACACGTAGGAACATGAATAGGCCGATACAAAATATCTAACAACTAATTTACATCTGTCAACAATTAATTAAATTTACTATACCCAAACATATCCCAACTTAACACTATTTCATTGGTTTGTGGTTGGGAATTATTGAAACAGGGTGATAAGCAACTGCAGAGCAGTGCAGGGATGTAAAACCAAGGGGGCCACTCCCCCCCCCCCTCAGACACAGACACAGACACACACACTCTGTGTTCTATTTGTTCCTTTTGTGCAAATTTTTGTGAAACTCAAAACAGTGGTTTCTCTATGTTTCATTGCTGCTGGAAATGAACACACACACACACACACACACACACACACACACACACACACACACACACACACACACAGTAGTATAGGCCAGGCCAGCCATATACAGATGTTAAGGAATTTGAAGACATGAATTTTCATTCCAGTTAATTAATGATAATCAAGTTAAAACCTTCTCTCTCACACAGTTTAATATAAAACCTCATGTTCATCCACTTAACGTCAGAATTACATGACTGTTTATACAACCACATGTTCAGCATTGATGTTCCACCTCTTCCTTTTCAATCAACGACAAAATGAACGTTGAAGTTCAACATGTTAGTTATTACTGAAAATAAAAGTGTAATTAGCCACACTGATCTGTTTTATTCGTGCTTATTTCTTTGTTTTTGACCTTGGGGTGGGTCAGGGGGGCAGTTCAGGCCAGGAGGACTTTTGTTTTGAGGGTTGAGTTGGGATTGACCTCGGTATTTGAAAAATCCTGGCTACGGCCTTGGGCATAGAGGTAAGATCTTAAGCCCGAGCCCGAGCCCGAGCCCGACCCGACCCGAATTTCGGGTCGGGTCGGGTATAAAATGTCAATCATTACGTTCGGGTCGGGTCGGGCCGGGCTTCTCTCTCGCTGACTTTTTTTTTTTTTTTTTTTTTTTTTAATATATGTTTATAGAAATGTATAAACGATGTGTGGAGAATAAGATACTAAACTGAGGAATACTTGTTATAAAATAAATAATTAGGGGAAAAAAAACAGAGAGGGCGCTGTAATTGCTATTTAACTAAACGGGACAGGAGCCGCAGCACAGACATCCACCCCGTCACTAGCCATGTTTCCATCCAAAGTGATTCGAATTACTGGGAAATGCGCATTAAAAGAAATTCGAATCATGTGTGTTTCCATCAAAAGAACGGACTTTGGTGAAAACTACAAATTCGCGCGAGTTTTCTAAGTCACGGGAGATTTTCCGCGGGTTGGCATGGCAACCAGCCTGTAAACATTCCGTCGTCTTCCTGCCGGTGACACCGGCTGGACCGGCCGGTGCTTGGGTGAGGTGCATGGGCTTTTCACACAGCCTTGTGGGCACAAGTGGCCCGAGTTCGGCCGTGTTCAGCTGTCTGTCTCCCGGCTGGTTTGCGTGCTGCGCGTCTTGGCGTTTCGCGTTCGACGGAGAGTCCGCCTGTGTGGACTCGCGTGGGGCTGGGCGGGCCGGTGTTTGACCGATGTCCGAGGGCTTTTCAGCCAGCTCTGACGGTGAGAGTCCCGACAGTTCGGCGTGGTTGAGGTCTCTATTTAAATGTCAAACACCGGAAGCAGTCGGGGTGAAAGTGCGCTACGTCACACTTGATTCGCATACAGCTGTTTCCATCCCATTCGAATCAACCAAAACCCGGCCATAGCGAGCGTATTTCATTTTGTGCGAATCAGGGGATTTTAATGCGAATCACGGCGTTTCCATCATCATTTTCCGAAGCGATACATCTAGATGCGCATCTAAACAGCTGATGGAAACGCACCTATTGCTCTTCTTTGTCTCTCTGCGCGCTCTCTCTCTCTGCGCGCTCTCTCTCTCTCCCTCTCCCCGTCTCTCTCTCTGCGCTCTCTCTCTCTCTCTCTCTCTCTCTCTCTCTCTCTCTCTCTCTCTCTCTCTCTCTATCTCTCTCTCTTAAAGTGCCGCGCTAGATTCTTAAGGACGTACTCTGAGTCCTCACAAATAAAATATGAAATTTCGGGTTTGGTTCGGGCTCGGGCCTGCAAATCAAGTTAATTGCTCGGGTTCGGGCCGGGTCGGGCTTTAATCCCGCGGGCCTGGGTCGGGTCGGGCTGGATTTTTTAGGCCCGATCTTACCTCTACTTGGGCATCACTGATGCTAATCCAGCTAGCCTGGCAAGCGCACCATCTTCCCCATCTTCTACAACAGCTCTGGGGTAAGCAATAATCCGAAAATTCTGATAATAGGTGAAACTTACATTCTAGTAAACCAAAAAAGCACTTTGGCGCAATATGGAAAGGGTGATGGCGTACTACCAAGTATAAGGACTTGCTCAGTATATATAACAAAGAAATGAAAACATATAGACAGCCTACTTTTCTCAAAGTAGTATCACAAATGTTAATAATTCAAAATTGTCATTTAATACGATTGATAAATGGGTTAATCCCCCTAGACCAATACGTGCAGAGCTCCACTCCCCTTATTGAAAGAATACATTCTACAAGCTCCCAGTGCCATCAGTCATTATGGTCTCTGGAGCTCTCTACCACAGGAACCAGAAGCCCCGAGCACTATTGTTATTCATAGGATTTTTTCCTACTTATTATTATTTTGCCTCCGAATTTCGATTGCCTAAAACTCCTACAGCTTTAAGAGTTGTAGGACAAATTATATATCAAAACGTGCGGTTCCGAACACGAATTTTTGCGACGTAAGTCGCAAAAAAACAACGAAAATGTCCCATTGAAATGAATGGGACAGGCGAAAAAAAAAGAGCAGTCATTGTTGTTTTTCAAACGTCTGCTGCTCAGGCATACTTTCACCTAGAAACTCCATTTAAACTCTAAAACGTAGAAACAAGTCTTGTGTCCTGGTGTGTCAATCCACGTTTCAAGAGGTCATAGAGTTTCTGATCAATCACTGTTCAATGACCATGATCGTTTTGTGAGAAATCATGAGATTATAATGGGTGTGTATTGCGCGGAACCTTCTGGGCTAGAGTGGGTGACATCATCGCTTAGAGTGTGAGGGCTCCTCGAAATACTTCAGATTTTTTTCCTTTTCAAACTCCTCCCGGCCACAATTTTCACTCTACAGACGTGATATTTTCCAATTTTGTAGACAAACTTGTCCTGTCTCTCACAATTTTCAAAGAAACCTGAAATGAGCAGCATTTCTAACTCGCCCTAGCGTCCACATTTCTGACACTAGGAAAAAATAATCAGTACTTGAGCATCAATAGTACTCGGTAGTACAGAGTACTTGAGTGACAGCTGAGCTCGGTGACATGCTTCGCACTCAACTGTTTGACAGTACATAGTACCTAGTAGTTCTCAGTACTTGAGTCTCAGTACTACTCGGTAGTACTCGGTAGTACTCGGTAATACTTGAGTGACAGCTGAGCTCGGTGACATGTACCTTGTAGTGCTCAGAACTTGAGTCTCAGAAGTACTCGGTAGTACTCGGTAGTACTTGAGTGACAGTTTGTCAGTACATAGTACCTTGTAGTTGTCAGTACTTGAGCCTCAGTAGTACTCGGTAGTACAGAGTACTTGAGTGACAGCTGAGCTCAGTGACATAGTACCTAGTAGTTCTCAGTACTTGAGCCTCAGTAGTACTCGGTAGTACAGAGTACTTGAGTGACAGCTGAGCTCGGTGACATGCGCTGGCAAACAGTTGAGTGCGAAGTTGAGTAGTGCGGAGTACTCAACTGTTTGACAATACATAGTACCTAGTAGTTCTCAGTACTTGAGTCTCAGTAGTACTCGGTAGTACTCGGTAGTACTCGGTAGTACTCGGTAGTACTTGAGTGACAGCTGAGCTCGGTGACATGTATCTTAGTACATAGTACCTTGTGGTACATAGTACATAGTACCTAGTAGTTCTCAGTACTTGAGCATCAATAGTACTCGGTAGTACAGAGTACTTGAGTGACAGCTGAGCTCGGTGACATGCTTCGCACTCAACTGTTTGACAGTACATAGTACCTAGTAGTTCTCAGTACTTGAGTCTCAGTAGTACTTGGTAGTACTCAGTACTTGAGTCTCAGTAGAACTGAGTACTTGAGTGACAGCTGAGCTCGGTGACATGTATCAAACTTATCAAACTCATCAAATACACAATCCAACAACTCCAAAACGCTTTTGTGGACAAGTTGTGACCTGCACATTCACCACGCTATGTGATAATAATGTAACGTCACAAGACGGAGCCATTTTGGAGGTAAATTCATGCGAAACTGCTGATGCGCGTTCCTTTCAGGGACAGTTTTTCAGCAAGCAGTCTCTGTATTTGCCTCTAAAACAACTCCGTCTCGTTTGAAATCTCGAAGAATCTCATCGTAATGTATATACTCTCCGGCAGTAGCCCCCGTGGCCCTTTCAAAATTTCCAGTGGGGGAATTTTCTAGTTTAATTTGTGAAGCACATTGCGTCCTGTGTCCATATGACCTGTCATATGAAATGTGCAAACTTAACCTTCCTCTTGCTCCATTTGATTGGCTGAATGGTGTGACATTAACGAGTGGCACTGAAACATTGATAATCTTTTAACTTTCATGCGTCTAAAAACTGCGAGAAGGGGCCAGACAGCTCACTCAGCAGAGTCGCCCCCCCATGTACTGGCCCTATGCTGCGTGTCACTCCCCTCTCTCTCCCCTTTTCACTCTAACACTGTCCTCTCCAATAAAGGCAAATAGAATACTAATGAAGCAATGAGATGTGTAAGAGATGACTGCACGGCAGGCAACACTGGTTGCAGGTGTGATCGGCTCCACACAGTAAATTCGTCAGGTGATGCTTTTGTACTTGGCTGCACCATTTTGCAGTACAACACCACTTTTACCTATGTCCTGAATAATACACATATAAGTTAATTAATATATTTCTTATTTCTTAGAGAATAAACTTTGTAAAGGTTAAAGCAATGGCAGAAGAATAGTCCATGAGTAACTACATGGCTAAACACTCACCACTGACGAACATTAATGCATGTCAATTATTCTCTTCGTTTAACAGGAAGGGTTTATGTATTTATTTATTTTGACTGTAATACTGTAATAATTTTCTTTTATTTATTATGTATTTCCTTTTTGCAAGAACTGTATGTGGGACATGGGGTGAGGTTACGGTGAATATCAAAAGGTGAACCTTTAATGTTACTGTCTCCCATTGCACCTGTTAAATGATTCAAAAATATATATTTTTAAAAGAATATAGTGCTGAGAATGCAGCTTAAAAGACATCTACTTTCCTGACATGGTGTGAGCTCATCAGCAGGGTGTAATCAACATGTGTCATATGGATTCATCTATAAATCCCAAATGTTGATTGTGATCATAAGCATTGTTTTTGTTGTGTCAGAGGCTGAAGGGTCATGTCACGAAGCAGCAGATGTGAGGAGCTCACCTAAAGCCCAGACTGTTTATGTGCTGGCTGCCCAGCCTGAAGACGCTCTTCTTGGCCAAGTCCTCCAAGTTGTTAGAGCCCTCGTCGTTGACCACCATGGCCAGTATAAGCCCTGCCTCCACGCCATCCACATACTTGGCAAGGCGACGACTCTCATCCTTACTACGATATGTGTCAAACCTGTGGGAATAAAGGAAGGTTAAAGACAGACAGGGCAAAATAACAAAATCCTTATTGTCTGTCCTAGTCCTATTACCCAACAAATATCAATCTCCAACATACTGTATATCATGTCATAACATATGAGATATGTTAGTCAGAAATCTACTTTATCTATTTATTTATTTTTACTTTATTAATGTGCACCCTCAATAAATATGGAGAGTGCAGAAACAGAGATCAGGTTGATTTATGAAACATGTTTTTCTGCTGTACATGTTGCAGCAACATGCAGCTGAATCAGGTCGGAACTGGAAAACAGGACTGGAGGACACTTGCTTCTTTCACAGAGATATATAAGGAATTCAAAGGTTTCAAGGCAATATAAACCCAGTTTTAAAGATGTGTTTAAAGGAGAGTAAATGCAAAACAAAATATATTAAAATAGATTATCAAGTTGATTGGTAAAAAATAAAACAATCTATTTAATATTGAGTGTTAAGTGTATCCAGCCTTCTTGTAATGTAAGTAGTACACCACTCTTAATTAGGGGCAACATTCAAAAATCTAAATTAATATTTAATGACTTGAGTTAATTTCCCAAACACTTCAATTAAACTGCTGACACTCTGACCAACTAACACTAAATCATGCATCAAATTTTCTACAAAACTGACACTGGTCCCTCACCAACACCAGCCACAATGTGAGTGTCGCCATCAGCAGCTCCATGTCATCTCTCCCCCCACACATCTCAGCCTCAGAGTCACTTCTGACAGCAACCTGTCCTAAACACCGCAGCAACCAAAGCAGCGTCTCCGTCCCTGCCACAGGAACACTGATCAACGCTTCCATCACCTCCAGACCCAACTACTGCAACTCATCCAAACTCCTCAGTAACCTCCAGTACATTCAACTCTTCGCCACTCTTCGGCTCTGCTCACCATGACCACATAACCCCGGTCCTCCAGACCCTCCACTGGCCCTCCGTTCCATAACACATCTACTCCTCATGCTCTTCACTCACAAAGCCCCCCACAACCAGGCCCCGTCCGACCCCACCAGCCTGCTCCTCCACCACACTCCATTCAGATGATCAGGACCAACAATGAACACTGAACCTGGGGAGACATCTTTCTCCCAAAACACATAAGAGGCCGCACCGAGCATCCACATTTATAATGTGACTGCTCTATAAACTTACTATATACTTGCTCTAATGAAATATTATTATATAATATATACTGTATATATATACAGTATATATTATATAATAATATCTCATTAGAGCAAGTATAATAATAATATATTATATAATATATATATATATATATATATATATATATATATAGTATATATTATATAATATATTATTATTAAAGAAACATTCACTCTGTGCTCAAGTCAAATAAAAAGTGCTGCAGGTCTGGCCTTGACAAATGTGCTTCCACAATTACTTAAATTAATATTATCAAGTTGATTTGTAATCATGGTAACATACTCATCCAAATGGCAAACATTAATTTACCGAATACATGAGGGACGGATTCACAAAGAGGAATCACTCATCAACTCAATTATTCAACTACTTCGGCAGATGATATTACAGCAGAAACACACCCATAAAGGTTTGCAGCTGAGTGCAGTTGTCCATATAAAAGTGTTGGTGGTGAAGGATGAAGGTCAACCTGAGGCTAAGGTCTTCCTCTCTCTCTGGCCAGAGCAAATAAGAGAGGGATGAGGGAAAACGTAAGCTCATTATTTGTTTATTCAGTTATATAATAATTTTTAGTCATATTGTTTTTCAAAAAATTAGAACTGAAGTGAATGAATTTGCTTCACGTTTGGTGTGAGCACAGCATAAATGAGCCTTTCTGATGTATCTGATCTTTCACCAGAAAAATAAACATGAATATTAAATATTTATTTACAGAAATAAAGGAAAACATCATGGGCCCTAGTTTCGTGGCGCAGCGCAGGGCGGCGGAGGGTGGCGGAGCCGGCGCGATGCAAGTTTCGACCCGCGCAGCCTTGCGCACCGTGAAGGTACGTGTCCACAGGGGCGATTTTAAACGCGTGTGGACGCGCCGCTTCCCAGTATTGCACGCTTGGTGGGCTGCCACTAGAGGATGATTGACAGGCGCTCTGCTTTAAACAACAGATTTTCGCGAGCGTTTGCGAGCGTTCCCGAGGCGGCGAGTCGAGCCCGGCGCCTCTGATTAGCATAAAGTAGATTCGACTTCAACTTTAGGCAAATGAGGAGCGGCCAACTCGCGCGCCGTCTCTCGACATTCGCCGCGACGCTACCAGAATGCATTGCACAGCTTTTCACATAGACAATGAATGGGACGCGGGGAAACACCGCTGCCTGTGGACACGCACCTTCAGTTTGGCAGTTTGGTGGATCGCCTGCGCCAAGATGGGTGTGGCGGCGCAGCAGGGGGAGGTGTCACAGATTCAGCTTGGCGTAGCGGAAGTTTCGTGGCAAAAAAGCCTCGCCGAGACTGCGCTGAAAGCTCGCCAGCTCCGACCTGGTCTACTTTCGGCGCAAGGCGCAAGGCGTAAATAAAGTCCATTCATTCAATGCGAATTACAGCTGCGGAGTGGAAGTTTGGCTGACGGCGCGCAGTGCGCACACGTCACCGAGACATCACAGGCAGGTTTCCACAGTTCCAGGCACATTTAAATGCAATAAATAATCACAACAAACACTATTTAATGCAACTAATTGAATCAACACGTGAATTTATATCTATATAGATTGTCCCGTCACATCTGACGTCAGATCAAAGGCGGATTGCACGCGTAACGGAAACTCAGCCTCTCGGACCAAAACATCTCCCTCTCTCTCTCCTGTTTTTTATAATATGGGCATTGTTATTATTATGATACGCGCGCACAGCGCGTGATGCGCGTGGTGGGAGCAGCGGCGCTGCTTCTGTCATCGGGTTGTCAAGTGACGGAACTTGCACTGAACCTCCCCTAACGCATTAAAGGTGAGGAGAGGAGCTCATTTGATTGGTGAAGATCTGAATCGGCTGTATTAATCCCAGTCCACGCCTCGTCTCCTCCTCGTCTCCCACTCACGCCTTCTTCTCCTCCCTCTTTCCCACTTGCGCGGGTGGGCGAGACGGGAGGTGTGCCTGCGCGAGCTTGCGCGGTGCACGAAACTTGCAAAGTCCAGGCGGACACACCCCGTCGGCGTGGCGCAGGTGCGCTGAAAGTTGACTGCGCCTGGTCTACGAAACTAGGGCCCCATATCTCAAATAAACTCATCAAAAGCAAAACACCAAGATCAAGTGGATTTCAGCAACACCATCATCCCGACCCTGCAGGACAAGCTCTCTCAGCTGCACGTGCCTGACTACAGCTGCCGGTGGATTACCGACTGTAAGATGGGAAGCTGGGGAAGCATGTCTCCAACAGCTTGACCATCAGCCATTCCCCTCGCTGCGTACTTTCCCAATGTCCACTCTCCAGTCCATCAAGCCCCTTAAGTTTGCAGATGACACCACCCTCATTGGGCTCCTCCATCACCCTCTCCCATCACCCTGTGTGACCCCCCAGTCGACACCATGGAGTCCTTCTGCTTCCTGGGACAATAATCAGCCAGAACCTCCAGTGGGAGCAGAAAATCAGTTGCATCACCAAGAAGGCACGGTAGAAGATATACTTCATGCGGCAGCTGAAGAAGTTCAACCTGCCAAAGGCAATGGTGCACTGCTACACCTCCATCAGAAGCCGCTTTTAGGCTGCCTTTTCATTGCGGGGGTATTCCGCTGGTATTCCATAGTAAAAAACAATTAGCTGTTTTTGCATTAATAATAATTTGTATTTAGTTCAAATTTATTTATTTGGATAAGCCCCTTGAGATGCACCATCTCGTTTTCAAGGGGGTCCAGACATACATTGCATAATACACAACAAAGAATCAACCAACACAAACATACAAACAGAAACCAAACAAAACCGAAACCGAAAAAAAAAAACACAGACACACCACAGATTGTCATGAAAAACATTGGAATATTACAACTGAAAGAGGGCCATAATAGACAACATTAAATCAACAGTAAAGACATAAATTGAGTCAATTTAACAAAGCCTATTGGACATGTATGATACAACAATTCATTGAACACAGGAGCAGGCCGTCACACAGTGAGAAGACAAGATACTCTTGAAAAAATGTAGTGAGGAAATAGAGGAAATAGACCTGATATTAGCAGGTGAATTGTTCCAGTCAGCTGCGGCCTTAAACATAAAAGCTCTTCTGCCAATTGATTTTTTAGCAAGGGGAACAAAAAGATAGAGTTGGTTAGAATGTCTGATATTATAATTTGATGTGTAAGGTAATAGAAACTGCTAAAGGTAAGGGGGTAATTAAAGTAAATACATTTATATATAAGTAAATACCAGTGTAAATGTCTTCTTACCTTTAGTGATGGCCAGTTGAGTCTAGTATACATTGTGCAGTGATGGGTGAAATAAGGACATCCAAGAACAAATCTACAGAGTCTATTGTAGGCTGTGTTAAGTGCAGCAAGGTCTGATTTGTGAGCATTTTGATACACTACATCACAGTAGTCCATAATTGGAAGTATCAGTTGATTAACAAGTCGCTTCCGGACACTTAGCATAAAACAGTTACGAGAGCGGTATAATGAGGTGAGACCAAAATTGACTTTGCGTAAAACATGATCTATATGAAGTTTAAATGTGAGTTGAGAGTCTAGCCATACACCTAGGTATTTAAAACTTTAAACTTTAAACAGAGGTGTGTCGTCAATGCAGTTAATTTCAAAAGAATCAGGTTTAGATTTCAGCTTTTGCTTCGTCCCCAATATCATAATGTAGGATTTAGATTTGTTAAGAAGAAGCTTATTACAGGATAGCCATTTCTGCACCTCTGTAAAATCAGACTGAAGGGAGGCTTGTATTTGTGGTAAGTCAGGCTGGGATGTATATATGACGGTGTCATCAGCATAAAGTTGAACCTGACATTTAACAAGACTTGATGGTAGATCGTTTAAAAAAATAGAAAAAAGTAGCGGGCCCAGAGTTGATCCCTGTGGGACACCCCTTTATTGGACAGGAAAATCAGATTGAGATCCATTTATAACAACACACTGTTTTCTGTTGTGAAGGTATGTGCTAAACCACTGAACGACATTAAGAGAGAGGCCAATACTATGAAGCTTGTCTAGCAACAAGTAACAGTCAACAAAATCAAAGGCTTTTGTTAAAGGGGCCCTATTATGCTATTTTTCCACAAGTTAATATAAGTTATTGATGTCTCCAAACCTGGTCTTTGAATTCCTCAACTGGAAAAAACAATCGGAACATGTATTTCGGAGTGGATCACACTCCTCATTTTCAGCTTTTTTACCCCACTTTTTCAAACGGGTGATTCTGTCGGGGTGTAGCCTTATGCTAATGAGATGACCCCTGACCCCGCTCCTACTGAGGAAGTGGTTGTGTCTCTCCGCCCCGTGCTGTCCGCGTCCAGCTTGTTGCCATGGTTATGGTTCTACGCTACAAACTAACAGCGGTCCAGCCGTACCGCTTCGAACCGGACTCCGACCCAGAACCAGGACCAGCTCCTGTAGAAGTTCTACGCCGCGGATGCAGCAGGACGTTTCTGAATGGTTAGTTAACATGTCTGTGTAACGTTTTGGACGGTAACTCGATGTGTGTTAGCGTAGCTAGCGCTAGCCACAATGACGCTAATGCTGCGTTCTTCGCTCTATAAGTAAAGTATCTGTGAGCTATTTTCGGCAACAATTAATATCGTTAGTAGTGCCGTGTTGTTGACAGTTCACAGTTGCATGTTTTCCAAATGGGGAACATTATATTTAAACTGATGAAAACCCGATGAAAACAGCGTCCTGTATGCGGGCAGTTTGTTTACATCACATTAACGGGATTAAAAACCTGATCCTCTACACATAAAGATATACAAGCAACAGGATTTGGTCAGTATGTCGTCTTCCAGAATTATGTGCTGAATTGTGAATTGTAGGCTGTGTGCTGTGTTTTATAAACGTGATTGTGCTCCATCTCAACATTACGTGCTAAACTTACTGTTACAAAATTCAAACATGAGGTTTACACCTCAGCTTGTCAGCAAAGTCAGTCAGGTTACCATATTAACAAGATGTGTTGTTGAAATGCTCAAATTCTGTACTATATTCATCTAGGTGACCATGTGGGCCTTCAGACACCAAACATGTCTGCTGCATGGAGACACCACGGGTAATGTTATTGTCTGTTGAGATTATTATTCATATAACATGACGATTATCATGATTCACACTAGGTAAGAAGACGGATGCAGCAGCTGGAGGAGGAAGAGGCTTGCATGAGGAGGAAGAGGCTTGCATGGTGGGACATCCTGGTTGGAACCGTCTGAATCTTCTCTCTCCAAAACGCATGAAATATACAGTTGGTTATGGTGCTTTACACTTAAGAGGAATACAGCAGTCTGTTGTTTGTTTATCAATTGTGTTTTATAAAAAATAAATCCCTCTATGCAACATATTATGCAGTCTTCCTGACCATTACTTCAGTAATATTAACCATGACACATTTTACAATTACTGTAAAGACTTTATTGTCAAATTAATCAGCAGTTGAAGTTCACAGTTATCTATAAACGCAAACTGTGGCCAACTCTGCAGGGTCAAATCAAGCTCTTCTGAAGTCAAGGAAGAGCTGCCCTCCAAAGTATCCTCCTCCTCTACCGGGTCCAGGCGAGCTCTCTTTGATGGTCTCCTTATTGGAGTGGTTGTGAAACGGGTCTGGAACCATGGCTGTGCCAACACCAAAGTCCTTTCAGGACACAGTAGCTGTAACAGAGTTGTATGGAGGAATGAAACCCATGATATCACATAATAGAAATACACATCTGCACAACTACTAGTAGTTGCTGTTAAACCTGATCTCAAGTAGGCTACATGTCGGGCTACACACCTTTACTTGGGTAAGGAGCCTGTAGTCCTCCTAGACAGCTGACTGCCAACAGTAGCTGCTGTGGGTCGCTGTGGGACGCTGATGTGAGCTGCTGCTCTGTAAGCAGACAGACAGTCAGACAGACAGTCAGAGTTTACCACTACATCTGAAATGTGGAACACGTTACTATTTCACTATAACTGATGTTGTGACGCACCAATGGCTCGTAAAATCCCTTCGTTAGCGGTGCAAAAACAAACGTTTGGTGACGTCGTCTTTGCATCGGCGTGTAAACAAACACAGATCAGCTGCTCTTGCTGCCGCATTCAAGCTACAAAACGTTCCCAAGCAAACTGATGTCTAGCGTTATTTTACAGGTTTGGGCCCCCGCAGTACTACGTATCGTTAACGGTGCTCAATATCAATACAATGGAAGCTTTTAACGCAACACGCCAATGCTAACTTTAGCGCAACACGCCAATGCTAACACACCAATGCTAAGAAAGCAACGGTAAACTGTAACACGGCATATTACATAATATTTAGAAACTTACCGCTTCAGTGTCTGTGGTTGGCTCTCGGACTGTCGGTACTGATCCAAACTTTAGCCCCAGGTTAGAGGCATATCCTGAGCTGTAGCGACCCATGTTGTCAGAGCTCCTGTCGGTGAATTGCGTCGCACACACAAACACACATTTACGGACGCGTGTGCGCACATTTCCATCGTAGATGCTCCGACGATGCCAGTAAATATCAGCAGTTGGACTGCCAACTCGCTTTCCGTTGATTTTGGCATTTTGGTTCACTGGTTTGTATGTACATCACACTGACAGCCAACAGGTATGGGGATTATGTGGGCGGGACCACACAGGTGGAGCGATTCTAATGAGCCGAGATGACCCATATAAGGCACAGGAAAATTCGGTGCTGACGTCATTTAGTGGACATTCTGCAAACCGTTCGTTTATCGGGAGGATTTCTTTCAAACTGAGAAAGTGAAACAGGGAGATGGTGGTCTTTTCTGATACTGTGGGGACTTATTGACACCCCAGGGACCCATTTTAGGGTTGAAAAACATGGAAAAGTCGATTTTTCATAATAGGGCCCCTTTAAGTCAATAAATATAGCACCAGTGAGTTTACCATTATCTGCAGCAGAGAACACATCATTAGTAAACTTTAGCAGAGCTGTTGTTGTTGAATAGTTAGATCTGAAGCCAGACTGGAATGGTGATAATAAAGTGTTAATAGTGAGATCATGGGAGAATTGATTGTAAATTAACTTTTTAAATACTTTGGCAATGGAACAGATAATTGAGATTGGTCTATAATTGTTTGGGTCAAGTTGGTCCCCCCCTTTATGGAGTGGGGTGATGCGTGCACATTTCCAGATAGCTGGTAACTCACAGGTGGACAGTGAGAGGTTAAATAAATCAGCAAGTGGGTATATTAGAACATGAGAGGCAAGTTTGTTAAATCTGATCTCTAAACCATCAAGTCCTGTACTGCTGTTTATTTTTAAGTCATTAATGGCATTCAGGACTTCTAGTGGAGAAATGCTTCTAAATGAAAAAGAACTGGAACAGGCTGAAATATTGCTAGGGGTGCATGTGGCCAAGTAGGATTCAGGTAGAAGTGATGAGTAAATAGTCGAGAAATGATGATTGAATGCTTGGGCAATAGTTATCTCTAATTGTTCTCTAAACTCTCAGTGCTGTTGACTCAATCTGCATATTAACTGTGTTTTAATTTGCTAAGCATTTTGCATTTTACGGCTGTCACCTTTAATCAGACAAAATCTAATGACAGTGAATTAAAGGAGACTGGATGCCGTCCAATGCATCACTTCCTCCTCCAGAAATGACAATAATCTATTTATCACAACAAATGCTGTAAATCAATGTAGCTGACCTCCAGCTGGAGTAAAACAGGTGTTGGATAATTAAGCTTGAAAGGATATTAAGAATGACATTTAATATCCTATACATTAAACAACGGCAGAGATATTAGATGCACATTTGTCTCCCTCATGACAACCCTGGTGAGATCGTTACCACCACATCATTCCTGCTCTAATTAAGAGTCTGCTTAGAGGCGACCCTCACCTGTCCTCATGCAGCACCTCGCCGGTCTTGGGGTCAATGACATGGATGATGATGCCTCGGCTCCCCCAGCTCCTCTGGAACAGGTAGTTGTTTTGGTTGCTGTCTCCAGGGCTGAGGGTCTTGTTGAGGAGCGTCCATGACAGCTTCTTTTCTCCATGGATCTCGAGTGTCCCTCCTGTTCCAACGCCAATATACTTCCTCCCAAAGTAGCTGTGTTCCTTATCGCTGTCGTCCAATCTGAGAGAATTGTAAACATTTTAATAATACATGTCTTACTGCTTCAGAGGCTATAAGGTTTTATCATTTAGAGGATTTTCCACAAAAGGGACATTTTGCCCACATTTGGTAGTTGGCAGTAGTATGACAGGAGGAAGGATGGTTCTACTCAAGACCTAAACCTTCATAGTCAAGCTGAAACCTTATTTCCAGAGTATGGATCGTATTTCAGGGTGAAACAGGAAAGGCAGGAGGGACATAGGTTTGTAACCTGTTCTTGCTGCAAGGCTTCAAATAATGCAGCTTGGTCGTGGCCCTTGGTGTCTGACACCAATGCTCAGTTAGTGTTTGAGCATTTATGTGACGCAACAAACTCCATAATGATGGTGATCATTCATGTTTTGTTTGGTCTGTCTGCAAGACCACAAGCAAACTACTTTAAAATGCTATGCTAATATTGTAGCTGCTCAGATTTCTGACTCAGCAAGGTCAGGTGGATAATCCCAATGCTGACAGGCCTTTACAGGTATTCAAACAACTCACTCCAGCTGAAATATTTCAACTAGTGTAAATATGCAAATTTTGCACACTTGGCATATTCTTCTCATCCGCATTGCATAATTTGTGCTGCCTCAATCATGCTCTTTTCCTCAACCCACAGTGGTTTTCTTCTTGTGAAGACAGAAGTTTATTTTGAAAAGACTATATACATGTAATGAGTAGACACTGACACGCTGTCACTGACATGTGATGTGGAGAGAATGTACAGCGTCAGAGTTGCGAATTTCGGAGCACTGATCAAGCTGTGTTATTTAAGGGAGTTGTTACGTGTTGAATGTTGCGAGGAATTTAATGTGATGTTTGAAAATATGTTTTCCAGGAAGAAAAAAAATATTGTATTTTTATATAAAATATGAAAAATGGATACTTTATATTATTATCAAAAAGATGAGCAGGATGACTGGGGATGTGATTTAAAAGCGTTAAAAAGCCATTTTTCATTGCAGCTCGACTTAATGTTAACTGATAGAAATCAAGTTTAATATTAGTCTGTTTTATAACAGATATATAATCAATCGTATCAGAGAAGAACCACTTCAACATGATTAGTTAATTTAAGGAGCTAAACCAACCATAAGCTTAGTGAATATGCCCATCATCATGTTTTCATACAAGTGTACCTTCCAAAGAGAGAGATGGTGAGGTTGCCTTTATAAGGACAGTCTGGGCTTCCAATGTGCAGCTCCCCCCTGTTCCCAATCAGAATGTGTTTGGTTCGGAGCAGTATGGGCCGGCTGGTGTCAGCAATCACCAGCTTTCCTAAAGAGGAGAGACAGAGAGACAGAGAGAGAGAGAGAGAGAGAGAGAGAGAGAGAGAGAGAGAGAGAGAGAGAGAGACAGAGAGAGAGTGAGAGAGAACAGAGGGGGAGACAGAGAGACAGAGAGAGAGAGAGAGTTGGTGGTGATGAAGGCTCAGGAACTGGACTCGCACACACACGCACACATGTGCACACACGTATGATATATTTAACAAGATTGAATGTATGAAATGAAATAGTTGTGGCTTTGAAAGACACAATCATGTACAAATGTTTCTACAGTAAGTTACTGTCATCAGAAACAGATCATAGGTAGTAGGTAAATATGTGTGACCAACAATATCAAACAAAACTAAATAACAGACATGTTTAGGCAACCAAAATGTTCAAATTATCTTTGATGAAGTGAAAAACACTGTGAAAGGTTTAAAGTTCTCCTAAGGTCATCTGCCAAAACACTGTGGCAACACCCTCTCAATCAGCAGGTAAGCCCCGCCCCCTAAAGAATCCCCTGCTTTCTGGTCTGTTGCACTCTAAATGGACCATAATGTACTAAATGAACATCATGCTGGATTGAAGAAGACTTGAAACTAGAGATTGAGACCATAAACTCATGTTTACAATGTTTACTGAGATAATACATCAAGAGAGAAGTAGGACCATTTTCACACATTTCTATACAATCAGAGAGGAGTCGGCCCCTGATGGCCATGAGAAAGACTGCAGTTTGAACACTTCAGCATTGGCTTTTCTCTTCAGAACCAGAGGTTGATGTCTGGGTTCTCTACAGCACCATATCTCTACCACTCCACATCAAGCTCATTGTTGAACCACGCTCACATTTATGAAACCCAATCAGACACTTTAGAGAAACATTAACACAAGATGAATTTCTTTAGCTTACCTCCACTGAGAATCTCAATGGAGTGGACCGTAGCTGAAGTTGTGAGAAGGACTTTCCTGCCATAACCAATGGTAACACGGTGATCTTCACTGTGTCCCGGCATCCATGGCTGAAATCCTGGCTCCTTATCTGGACACACTGCAAGAAACAGACACAATTCACTATTAAAGATGTGCAATTAGTCGATCAGTAATCATCAATCACACTGTAGGCAAATTTCTAATTTTAATAAGGTCTATATAAATAACCACTTGTACTGTCTTTATTGTGATTATTATTATGATTATTATCAACCACACAAGATGCTTGTTAACAGACTGAACTTTTATTGCACAACATGAGACTAACAGCCCACGATCTAGTGTTAAATATTAGACTCACAGAAAATTTGCATTTTCTACTAAACGTGCTGTTTGTTGTCTAAACTAAGAGCCAATCAGCTCTTAGATTAGGTGAGAGCCAGGCATTTCCCATCATGCCCCGGGGCTTGCAGTCGTGGAGAGCAGCTGCGGCGCCTGGCTCTAAAAACTGCGGCCGCCATGATTTCGTGAGATATAGTTTCCCACGTGTTCAAGACATCAGAGCAAGTCGGGATCAAGTTGGACACAAAACTAACCAGCATGCATTGTGCGGCGATCGCCAGTGATCGATTCCTCACATGCCTGGCTTATCTCCAACGAGCCTATTGTGTCCCTTACTCCCACCCACGTTAACTTTGGGCCACTAGAAACTCTGATATGATTGTGACACATCACATCAATCTGTCAATCACACTAGCTGGCGACCATGGAGACATGT
Source organism: Eutrigla gurnardus (assembly GCF_963514095.1). Taxonomy (NCBI): domain Eukaryota; kingdom Metazoa; phylum Chordata; class Actinopteri; order Perciformes; family Triglidae; genus Eutrigla; species Eutrigla gurnardus. The sequence goes on from NC_139915.1 coordinate 18,987,547, forward strand.
TTGAGTCAGTCCACATCGTCAAGCGATGGTGAGATCAAACTAGCCAAATTGAGAAAATATGTTGTTATGTCGAGTTTGGTTTGATTGAAAACAGCGACGGGAGACCAGAATGCATCATGACTCTTAAGGCGCTAGCCATGAAGCCAGCCAAGCTAAAGCCACATCTGATTACAAAGCACCCAGAATTTAAGGGCAAAATAAAACATATTTTCAGTGGAAAGAGCAAGGAATACATCCGCCAAAAAACACAGATGGTGAACCTGGACACATCTTCAGAGAAAGCCCAGAAGACTTCCAATTTGGTCGCACAATGGATTGCTACACATGGAAGCCGACCACAATCGCACAAGAACTCATACTTCCAGTGACTGTTAAAATGTGCTTAATCGATTATGAGGGGGTCCTTGGAAAATGTTCTCCCCTGTAAGGGGTCCCTGGCCCCAAAATTTTGAGAAAACCTGATTTAAATAACTGCTTGAGGATCAAAGAGGTAAAATGATACATTTGTGATAAATAGATCAGTGAAAAGTGCAAAAGATGAATAATGCATTGTTTTTCCATATTTCCTATTAACCACTGAAACCCTCCAGAAACCCTATCATGCACTATAACATGCATAATCTCATCTTTTTCAGATTGTTTTGGTGCATTGTGTGTGAGGAATGAACCAATGTGCCACACTGAGTGTTGGTATGACAACAGTGAGAAAAGGTGGCTTCAGCATCGGCCAACGCTTGTTAGCAAGCTAGTACTAATATTAATATTAATACTAATAAAAAGGTGATGTTGTTGTTATTGTGAAGTGATTCTTTACATAGAAATGTACTCTGAAAGGTCAGTCCAGTGGCTCATATTTATTGGATTTTTGGATTTCCAGTTGAAGCGAATTGTTTTCTTGGGGACTGAAATGAGCAAGCGGTTTTGTATTTGTTTGGTATGTTGGTTTTTGAAGTGTCTCCTAATAGGCAGAGCTGTTGGCATGGAGGGACTCTGAAGTCCAGGATGGTGGAGAGAGAAAGAGTGAAACGGTTCACAAGCCCAGATTGTGTGAAAATAATCATCTGCCCTGCCTATTGTACATTGTAAGCAGGTGTCTGTGTTTGCCAGTACCGTTTTGTACATTTTATATTGAGTAATATGTATTCGGTGGATGACTTTGTATTGGCTTAGATGTAGGTTTGTATTGGTTGTCATAGCAAAGTTGAGGGAGAGGTGGCAAGGTCTGTGTCTGGGATGGTTAGAGTTGTGTTAGAGTCAATTTGTAAATTGAGTTATATAACTTATTAGTTGCTGCACGGTGGTGTAGTGGGTAGCACCGTCGCCTCACAGCGAGAGGTTCCCGGATTCGATTCCCGGGTCGGGTTCGGGCCCGGGTTCCTTCTGTGTGGAGTTTGCATGTTCTCCCCGTGTAAGCGTGAGTTCTCTCCGGGTTCTCCGGCTTCCTCCCACAGTCCGAATACATTCAGGATGGGGATAGGTTCATTGATGACTCTAAATTGCCCGTAGGTGTGAATGTGAGCGTGAATGGTTGTCTGTCTCTATATGTTAGCCCTGTGATAGACTGGCGTCCTGTCCAGGGTGTACCCTGCCTTCGCCCAATGACAGCTGGGATCGGCTCCAGCCCCCCTGCGACCCTGAATACAGGATAAGCGGTAGACAATGGATGGATGGATGGAATTTATTAGTTTGGAAGGTTCTAGTGGTTAAAAGTTCTGTTGATGACTGAAGTTGTAGATATTCTACAAACAGTTGTTTCCCAATGCTTTGGTTCAGTACAAAGTCTAAGAATTGATTGTTGCGGAAAAGATGGTGAAGGTGTGTGATACCTTTTTGTGTCCATGTGTGACAGTGAAGAGGGGAACTGTGGAGTTTGAAGTCTGGGTTGTGCCAAATAGGAGTATATTCACATGGTGTTGGAGTACAATTAAACATCTTAATGACTTTTCACCAGGATGTTAGAGTATAAAACAGGGATGTTGTTTGATGGTTGTGCTGAGGAAAGTTAAATCAGAAAAACTGATCAGAACCCAAGTGGCGCTTTGTTATTGGCCTTCCATTCCGTCATGAATTGGCCATAACACTCAATGGTCCAGGTTATTGATCAACACCTATCCCGTTCAGGGCCACGAGTCGGGTCCAGAGCCGACCCCAGCTGAGAGGTTGCTGTGAGGTGACAGTGGTAAACACTCCACCACCATGCAGCTCAGTCCCTCTGGGATTATGGTGCCATTGGGACATTCCCAATCATATCTACATTGCAGGATGGTCAGATTTGGTGTAAAGTAATCCACCTAACAGCAAGTGGTGGACTCACTGAGGTTGTACTTTACAGTAACGACTATCAGTGGAGTACTCACTGTAGCTAGCTTGCTAGCTCTGTCATTCTTTAAAGCTAGAAAGCTCAGAAATTAATAAGATGGGCAGTGTTGGTACCTCAGGCTTCCATGTCTACTCTAACTTTCTCATCTCTCCCTCTATCTAAATGTGGATAAAATAGTACACAAGGTTATTGAAATGCTCACTCAAGAGTTAGAGTGACTGATAAACCCCATTTCATTTGTGTCGATTAATGTCAGCCTGGCACTGAGACACTGTGTGTAACCATCCAGGCTGCTGAATGGAGTTTCAAATGGCTCTCTTGTGTGAAACAGTGCTTACCTCATCTCCCTGCCATCTAATGGATCCATCAATGCCATTGACTGGCCAGGGACCTGAATTGTCAAGTAGATTTCCCAGAGGGCTAACACAGATTGAGGGGTGACGTGCAATCAGCTGGCGTCTGCTGTCTCTGAGTGATGGCTGTTTGGCTCTGGAGGACTCTGCTCAATACTATTCCCTTCTCCATTCTATCAATAAGATATCCACCTTAGCACGTTGAGGCTAGTGGCTCTATCATTGTGTCACAGCTGCACTGACTACATTTACATGCACACTCATATTCAACTATTATTTCAGAAAGTGACAATATTCCTAAATTGATATGTGTCACTCCGTGGATATTCTGAATTAGTTATTATACTGAATGGATCATTTACAGATGAAGATGTGTGATGTTGATGTTATTCAGTTTTTAGCAGCAGTCTTTGGACATGTATACAGCACATTCACTATATGAGTCTCAGTTTGTGTTTTTACGACACTTACTCAAATGGACAAGATGATGCTGGTAAGAATAGGAACAAAGACAACTAACATTACCTTAATCAAAATATGCATGGCTGCATTTAAATGGGAATATTAGTGGAATATTCATTTTCTCCAGCCATATTAACATATTGATATTTTTTCTTCTTCTTAGGAATAAGGACAAAAACAGAAGATTTGGTGATGTGGTGCATGTAAATGTATGACTTGCTCCTTTGCTTTACTTGAAATGATTATCTTACAATGAACTCAGGCAGGATGAACTATACCTGACCTTGATCAAGAAACCATCCACGCAGGTGAGAATTATAGGGGAGACGGAGAATTATAACATAAAAACAAAACAAGATAAATCTTAATAGGTTAGGATAATTCCTGTTGTTTGTTGTTTGTTTCCACAGTTTCCACTGTGATGTGTTCCTGCTGGGAGCCTTTTGGGAGTAGAGCTGAAATACACCAGAGGGGTATTCCACCAAACTCGCTAATTAAAGCGGCGCTTACCTGGTTAAGCCTGGTTAGAACTAACGCCAACTTCCACTTGCGGCTAAACGCATTTCAGCCGCGCCTTGTTGAGGCTAATTCAAGTCAGGTTAACGTTGTCGTGTGTTACGCACGTTCACGGGATATGAAGCCAGACCAGAACCGTGAATGTCGAATCATCGAGAAAATGGCAGAAAAGACCAGGGCAAAAATTATTGATGGAACTGTACGAGGAGTACAAACCCATAATAACCAAAAAAGGGAATACTGTAGTGATAAATAAAAATCACGAGGCTGCTTGGGCAAAAATTGCCGAGCGATTAAATACAGAAGTACCGTTAAGAGTAACATGTTCTAATATAACACTGACCACAATATCGCAAACGTGAGGATAGTGTAGAGGTAACGCGCCTGCTTTGCACGCAGCCGGCCACGGTTCAATTCCAGACTATGGAACTTTGTGAAACTTGTTTCTTTGGCCGGAACACTCTCTCTCTCTCTCTTTTTTTATATAGGCCTGGTAAATGCATCTACATTGACCAACTCATTTATCTCAACAATTAAATGAACACATTCGATGAACAATGCCTTTGTCATTGGGATCTATAACATGCTATTAATAATAACATCTTTATACCTATCATGTTTTTGCAAGTTATATTTGGGTTCTGGGGAAATTGTATGACATATTTATCATAGTTAAGGTAAAATGTTGGTCTAATTATCTGATCTAAAGACAATTATACAGGCAAAAAAACAAAAAAAAACACAAATGAGATGTCTTCGCCAGGATGTGAACCTGGGATGCCCACATTGGAGGGCAGGTGCATCACCACTCACCCAACTGGGGGCTTTAGATGAAGATATGGCCAGTCAATCTTAAACAAAATAAACAATTTATTCACATTTTTTTAATTGCAAGCATGTATTCTTAGACGCTTGATGAAAATATAGTCTGTTTGTACTTCATAATTTTGGTAATTTTTGGTCTTTCACGTGACGAAATCACGAGGACTAGGCTTGGCGGAACCTTCTGCTACAGTTGTTTCCGACAGACGGACTTCTCTGAAACCCCCGCTAAAGTAAGCCTGATGGTTAGCCTGCCCCGGAGCAGGCTAGTTTGGTCGGATAAATTCCCATGGTTACTTAGCGGAGAGTGCCTCAAGTCACGTTGATGGAACGCAACTCTCACTAAAGGTAGCAAGGCTTATCGAAATTAGCCCGGCTTTGCGCTTAGCGAGTTTGATGGAATACCCCTCAGAGGTCACAGATTAGCTCCTGATTGGACCATCTGTTGGTACACTCCACAACAAGCAGCCTACTGTGACTTCATATTGTTTGTTTAGTACACTCCACACCAATGGAGCAAAAATAATTGAATAAATGAAAGACTAGCAAAATACTGTAAATAATCAAGAATGGCTCCAGTAAGAGACATTAAATATCAAACCATCTGTACCCTTAATAATGTAAATCATTAATAGGGCAGCACTCTGGTAGTAAATCAAAATTTTGAAATGAATTCTTCTGTCAGAATGAATAAGAGGATTAAGAGACAGTAAGTAATCCATGAGGGATGCTGGAGACAAAGGCTCATGGATGTTCAATGCAGTTTGGAGAAACATTTTCTCTGTCGACGGACTAAACTGAAATATCTATTGATTCTATTTTAGCTCAAAATGTAAGAATAAAAGCTATTTATAAAAGATCTTTTGAGTTATGAATTATATTTTTGTATTTGTTTAACCTTTATTTAGCCAAAATATTCCCACTGAGTCCTGGTCAGGACGCCAGCATGAAAGAGCATAAAAACAAATCTGTCTCCTAGAAAATTCCAGGATTATTAATTAATTGATAACTTTAACTTAATGGAATTAATGCAAGGCAACTTTATTTGTATAGAACCTTTCATACACAAGGCAGACTCAAAGTGCTTCACATCATAACATGTCATACAATAAAGTGAAAAAAAATAGAAGAATTAAAAGAAAATAAAGGAAAAATGAATATGCATTACAGAAAGACAAGGAGATTAAAAACATATTTGCAATACTAAAAACAGTGCAGACGTTAAAAGTTTTAGCAGAAAGCTATAGTGAACATAAAAGTTTTCAGTCTAGTTTTAAAAGTTGGGGCAAGTCTTACATCTTAAGGAAGTTTATTCCAGCTATTTGTTGCATAGTGACTAAATGATGCTCTCCCGTGATTTGAGTTTACTCTGGGAATCACTAACAGATTGGTCTCAGAAGATGTTAGTGGTCTAGAAGGCTTATGTAGTGGGAGCATATCAGTGATATACTTCGGCCCTAGACCATGTAGTGATTTATATGTGAGCAGGAGGATTTTGAAATCAATTCTGACGTACAGGGAGCCAATGTAAGGATTTAAGAATTGGTGTAATGTGCTCACATTTTTTGGTCTTTGTAAGAACTCTAGCAGTAGCGTTCTGAACAAGCTGTAGCTGCCTGACAGTTTTTTTCGGAAGACCTGCAAGGAGACAATTTCAGTAGTCTAGCCTACTAGTAATAAAGGCATTTACAAGTTTTTCTAAGTCTTAAGCTGACATAAGCCCTCTAAGTCTTGTTACATTTTTGAGGTGATAGGCCGATTTTGTTACTGATTACATGTGACTGTCGAAATGTAAATCAGAATCCATAATAACCCCAAGATTTCTGGCTTTATTTGAGGTTTTCAGGGACAGAGAGTGAAGGTGTTGAATTACTTTAAACCTTTCTTTTTTAGCACCAAAAACAATTATCTCAGTTTTGTCCTCATTTAGTTGTAGGAAGTTTTGGCACATCCAGTCTTTGGCTTGCTCAATGCACTGGCACAGAAGATCTATGGGGCGATAGTCGTTTGGTGATAGCGCTACATAAATTTGGGTGTCATTGGCATAGCAATGGTGGTCAATGTTATTATTTTGCATGATTTGTCCTAGTGGGAGCATGTTTATGTACTAGTGGGAGCATGTAGACGGGTAATGATTGCAAAGCAAATCGTTAGCCGGCCATTTCTGTAACTCGCTGAAACCGTCAGCACCTGTGAATCAAAATCGGGCAAGTCTTGGAAATCTTTGTGCTAGAGATTGATTAAAAAAGATGGCAATGGAACAATAAGAAAAAAATAATAGAGTGATAATATAAACATATACTAACAACAGACTAATAAATATGAAGTACATAAGAGTACATTTTAAAATTCTAGGGTTGTTCTATGTGGTAACTGGTTGCTGTATGATTGCTTCTCTTTCTGTAAGTGTGTTGTATTTCTATATATGAAAAAGTAATATTGCACATAATATGAATATTATTGTTCTCAGTTTCACATGTTTAAGCTGACTATGCATTATTTAAACAACCTAAGGTGTCTTAAAGATTTTATCAGCAGAACAGGTTAGACACATTCCTAAAGCTTTAAAGTAGAATGTAATCCAATGTATCTGAAGAATTAACACTTGTTGCTTCATATATTTCCTGGAGAGGAACAGTAAGCCCATTAATTTATACAAAAGATCTCCTATTATTACTCCCACTCATCCTCGTTTATCATGATGTGTCTGGATTCCTGCTTGAGATGAGAAAGATTTGCTCACAGCACAGAAAGCATGTTTGCAGTCACATTGAAGCCCCGATCATTTTTTTTTATAAGGAAGTTTTATTCACATGCTAAAGGGGCCTCATATTACGATCTCGAGAAATTTTGCGCATCAATCATTTTATTTTCTGCATTCTGGTAAATGTTTCTTTCCATCTTACAGTATTCCATCTCATGATGGAATGAAGTCAAGCGTAAAATGCTACTCGTTTCACTCCATTTCTTGATGAATTTTAGGCAACTGAAACCTTTTAATTACTTATTTGCAGCTCCACATCCATGACCATACACAAATGGTATACTCCAGACATCGTACTTAAAAGTACTCTCACTCAATCTGAGGGCTGCAGGTTGTTGGCATCACCGTCAGGAATCATGCTGGGTCTCAGGGACTAATCCATCATAGCTCTTCACAGCTGCTGTGGTTTACATGTGGAGCAGATGCCGTGTTTGGGTACACTGACTCAAATAATGGAGAGTGATGTGCCAAACACGATGTGACAAGCCAGGACAACATGATGAAGGCAGCAGAGAGCTGACTGGAGAGCAGAGGGAAGGGCAGTAGTCAGCTAGTAGAGGTGCTTATCTGAATGGTCAACACACACTATGATAACGGACAGCACTGGTCCTGCCTTGTCTTCTTATTGTTATCCTATTAAAGACCAAACCCAACAATCAATGTAATCTGCAAAGAATTGTCTGATATAAAGTAGGTGACACTCTGTGCCTTTGTTGTTCAACAAATATTGATTCAAATCTTAATGATCTACTCTGATCTATGTGTGATCTGTACATTTCCTACATTGTATTTCATTTGTAGATATTAAAGATTTGTATTTATGTCAACAAATCCCACAAAAAAGATCACATCAACAATGTATCTACTAACCAGTATAGTGTGTGTGTGTGTGTGTGTGTGTGTGTGTGTGTGTGTGTGTGTGTGTGTGTGTGTGTGTGTGTGTGTGTGTGTGTGTGTGTGTGTATCAGATCAGCCTGGTTTCCTAAACATTACGTTTACGATACAAATTTAGGTTAACACAAAAATGTACTCAATTTTTACAATCAGGCAGGGAAACTCATTAAAATATGCAATAAATAAGATAATTGTGTATGAGGGACTTGACCCCAGATCCACTCCAATTAATATTTCTGCCTGCATGGCTGACTCACATTCTATGTATAATTTAGTCATTCTGATTTTCCTTGATTTAATCTGTGGAGACGGATCACTTCTCTGCTCTTCCTGAGATTTCTAATGTGCTAATTTGGGATTTGGGATGTAAGATTATGTGTCGTAGTGTAAGTGACTGTTACAGAGAGGCCAAGTCCCGCCCCTTGGACCACCATAGCACCTTTTTTATTAAAAAAATAAATCAGAGAGAAACATTTACTGTCTTTGATTCGTTCAACATATCCTTTGGTTTGCAGAAACGTTATTGTCTGGCGACTTGGTTGGATGATCTCTGTGACATGCTTTTGATTTTCTGATTTAAGTTGGACTTTAAAAGCCCATAAAAGATCGAGACTGCAGAACAGACGATGCATGTTTGAATGTGTGGAAAGTCGTTCTGTGTCCCTGAGCATGTGAAGAACTATGCTCAGATGAATAAACCACATTGACCATGTTTACTGCAACGACTAGGCAGAACTGATTTCAAAACATGCATGAAAAACGTGTTTGAAAGCGACACCATTACTTTCAGTGCTTGAAAGTATTAAATTTGTTTTTTATCTTGACTCTCACATGAATAATTCAGCTGCTCGGTTTACCCCAATTTGCCCATCCTTTTTATTGAAAGCTGCGTTTTCATGCATTTCTTGTTTAATTGCATTCTGATCACTTCATTTGAAGGCCAACATCATGAAATATGGAGGTTTAGCTCCTGCTCTCGATCTCGTTTTATCTCCATTTGTCTTCTTGTTTTCTACACATCGAGTAATGTTCATAATGAAATGTAATGTATCAGTTTGCTATGTGTCTTCCAGGCTGATGGAGTATTTCCATGCTGGGCCCTTTGTTTCTGAAAAAAGAACATATGAACTCACCTGCTTGGATGCAGGGGAGCAGCAAAGCTGCCAGAAACATGGTGCAGCTCTTCATCTCTCTCAACCACCGCTGTCTGGCTTCACACTGGTCAGGCCTTCAAAGGTCGCTTCAGACCTCCCAGTGGGTCGTTACGTAAGAAAGGCCGTCACAACGGAGGGCCACCAAAGGCACCTGGAGCATCACATTGAAATGCAGAAGAGTCAGTGGGACACAAATACATAGGCGACTCCCTGGTGGATAAGAAGGTCTGTCACACGTCACACAGTGAACACCGGCATTAACAGCTGCTTTTATTGTCAAAGTATGATGACGTAGATTCTTCTAGTGTCCGTAGGGAGACAACAGACACAAGCCGTTTCTCAATACCCAGTACGCCAAGTTCGAACTCGTGAACTCCGGGAGTCTAGACTTGCGGAGTTCAGTTGGAAGAACGAACTCCCGGGGTACGGGAGGACGGGAGAACGGGAGGACGGTGTTTTTTCTGCATTTGGAACAGGAACGTACTTGATGACGTCATCGTTTTTGCCGGTTGACGGCGTTCAACTTCCGGTTATTTTCACTGGTTAAAATAAAATAAACACTATAAAAAACAACTCCGTTTCATTTGTATATTTTATTATATATTATATGAGGATATAATATGATGTTTTCTTTTTATACAAATATGAATATACATTTTTGACATTCCCGCAAAAATACATAAAAACATTTATTCGCCCCAAAACAGTAGAATTTCAAAACTTCTAACGTTAACTTACAATTGTGCGTCTTCTCCTCCGCCATTGCTTTATTGAAATGCATTCTGGGATACGTAACTGCCCAAAGTCCACACAAGTCTCCTCCGATGCATCCTCGGTGAAATGGGCGGGGCAAGAACACATCCGGGGTATTTGACCGTACTTGGCCAGATGCGAACTTTGAATTGGAACAGTACTCGGTCCGACGCTGATGACGTTTCTCAAGTCCACAAGAACAGAAGTACAGAGAAGAACGCATATTGAGAAACGGCCACAGTGTTTTTTATACATGTCCTCAGATACTGATGCACTGTCACACCACACTGTCTCCTACAACATAATGTTCCCATACAACTACACTGCATTCTAAATAATATTACTTAATAAATAATTATTCTAACATACTGTGCACATAATAGAAATAATAGAAATGCAGCACGACAGAAGATTAAGGCAGGAAGCCTTCAGTGTCTGTCTGAAGAGGCATGTTGGCAGCAGTGACTGTAGGTTCTTCCTGACTGCAGCTTCACAACTTTTTTAATTCCTCAGTTAACAACTGAACAATGTGTGCTGCAGATTAATTCATCTAAAGTAAAATAATTGAGAAAGTTGTCCTCCAACAACTAAATCACTTCCTGGCTTCAACTGGCTGCCACAACAACTTCCAGTCAGGATTTCGACCTTTTCATAGCACCGAGACGGCCCTTATTAAAGTTGTAAATGACATCCGTCTTAACACAGACTCTGGCAAAACTTCAATATTAATGCTATTAGACCTCAGTGCTGCATTTGACACTGTCGACCACTCAATACTCTTGGACAGGTTGGAAAACTGGGTGGGGCTCTCAGGCACAGTCTTAAACTGGTTCAAGTCATATCTACAAGATAGGAACTATTTTGTTTCCATTGGCGACTTTGTATCAGAACCTACCAATGCAACGTGTGGAGTCCCCCAAGGTTCAATCTTGGGGCCGACTTTATTCAACATCTACATGCTCCCACTAGGACAAATCATGCAAAATAATAACATTGACCACCATTGCAATGCCGATGACACCCAAATCTATGTAGCACTATCACCAAACGACTATCACCCCATAGATCTTCTGTGCCAGTGCATTGAGCAAGTCAAAGACTGGATGTGCCAAAACTTCCTACAACTAAATGAGGACAAAACCGAGATAATTGTTTTTGGTGCTAAAAAAGAAAGGTTTAAAGTAATTCAACACCTTCACTCTCTGTCCCTGAAAACCTCAATCAAAGCCAGAAATCTTGGGGTTATTATGGATGCTGATTTACATTTCGACAGTCATGTTAAATCAGTAACAAAATCAGCCTAATATCACCTAAAAAATGTAGCAAGACTTAGAGGGCTCATGTCAGCTCAAGACTTAGAAAAACTTGTACATACCTTTATCATAGTAGGCTAGACTACTGTAATGGTCTCCTTGCAGGTCTTCCGAAAAAAACTGTCAGGCAGCTACAGCTTGTTCAGAACGCTGCTGCTAGAGTTCTTACAAAGACCAAAAAATGTGAGCACATTACACCAATTCTTAAATCCTTACATTGGCTCCCTGTATGTCTGAGGATTGATTTCAAAATCCTCCTGCTCACATATAAATCACTACATGGTCTAGGACCGAAGTATATCACTGATATGCTCCCACTACATAAGCCTTCTAGACCACTAAGATCTTCTGAGACCAATCTGTTAGTGATTCCCAGAGTAAACAACAATCACGGGAGAGCATCATTTAGGGCCCTAGTTTCGTGGCGCAGCGCAGGGCGGCGCAGGGTGGCGCAGCCGGCGCAATGCAAGTTTCGACCAGCGCAGCCTTGCGCACCGTCAGTTTGGCAGTTTGGTGGATCGCCTGCGCCAAGATGGGTGTGGCGGCGCAGCAGGGGGAGGCGTCACAGATTCAGCTTGGCGTAGCGGAAGTTTCGTGGCAAAAAGCCTCGCCGAGACTGCGCTGAAAGCTCGCCAGCTCCAACCTGGTCTACTTTCGGCGCAAGGCGTAAATAAAGTCCATTCATTCAATGCGGATCACAGCTGGCGGAGTGGAAGTTTGGCTGACGGCGCGCAGTGCGCACACGTCACCGAGACCTCACAAGCAGGTTTCCACAGTTCCAGGCTCATTTAAATGCAATAAATAATCACAACAAACACTATTTAATGCAACTAATTGAATCAACACGTGAATTTATATCTATATAGATTGTCCCGTCACATCTGACGTCAGATCAAAGGCGGATGGCACGCGTAACGGAAACTCAGCCTCTCGGACCAAAACATCTCCCTCTCTCTCTCCTGTTTTTTATAATATGGGCATTGTTATTATTATGATACGCGCGCACAGCGCGTGATGCGTGTGGTGGGAGCGGCGGCGCTGCTTCTGTCATCGGGTTGTCATGTGACGGAACTTGCACTGAACCTCCCCTAACGCATTAAAGGTGAGGAGAGGAGCTCATTTGATTGGTGAAGATCTGAATCGGCTGTGTTAATCCCAGTCCACGCCTCGTCTCCTCCTCGTCTTCCACTCACGCCTTCTTCTCCTCCCTCTTTCCCACTTGCGCCGGTGGGCGAGACGGGAGGTGTGCCTGCGCGAGCCTGCGCGGTGCACGAAACTTGCAAAGTCCAGGCGGACACACCCCGTCGGCGCGGTGCAGGTGCGCTGAAAGCTGACTGCGCCTGGTCTACGAAACTAGGGCCCTTAGTCACTATGCAGCAAATGGCTGGAATAAACTTCCTGAAGATGTAAGACTTGCCCCAACTCTGACCACTTTTAAAACTAGACTGAAAACTTTTATGTTCACCATAGCTTTCTGCTAAATCTTTTAATGTCTGCACTGTTTTTAATTATTGCAAATATGTTTTTATTCTCCTTTCTTTCTGTAATGCATTTTTAAATTTACCTTTATTTTCTTTTAATTCTTCTATTTTTTTTTCACTTTGTTGTATGATGTGAAGCACTTTGAGTCTGCCTTGTGTATGAAATGTGCTATGCCTAAAGGTTCACTAGTTCTGTTTTGTGAAGATGCTCCGACCATTCAATGACCTTCATAAAAACGTCCTGAATCTCTGTAAACTGTGCAGCTTTGTGCTCAGTGAGAGGCTGTGGGCATAAATAATAATACAAATAATAATAATTAATCATAATTTATTTAATCATGCAATTAGCTCTCTGTTTGACTCCTGGTGACTGAGTTGGTGGGAGTCTCTCTGTGCAGTCAGCTGTAGTATGCTGGCCAATTTATCATGCATGTACAGTTAGACTTGCTTAATAAGCCAGACACAGACTTATCTTTCATTCAGTCCCTCTATAACTACTCATGTCTGCTGTGCATGTGCTCTGCAGTTGATCAGGTTGTGTATAACCTATAAACAACAAAGTCTCATGACAGTTCATAGCACAACTTTCAGACTAATGTTTTTTCAATTAGTAATAAGTATCCTGCCTGCATCACATTTCTTTACTGTCACTCAGGAAAATATTACAAAACCAACGTTTAGGAAAACAATTATGTACAGTTATGTTTGGGGCAAAGAAACCCTCTTAGATAAAACCAACGTTAGGTTTAGACAACAAAACCAACATTAGGTTTAAACAACAAAACCAACGTTAGATATAGGCAACAAACCCAATGTTACGTTGAGACAACAAAACCAATGTTAGGTTTATACAACACAACCAATGTTAGGTTTAGACAACAAAACCAAGGATAGGTTTATACAACACAACCAACATTAGGTTTAGACAACACACAACCAAACCAGCATTAGGTATACAACACAGCCAACATTAGGTTTAGAAAACAGACAACCAAACCAATGTTAGGTTTAGACATAACCCCTTCATGGATGTTGCAGTCACATGGATGCATTTCATTTGTGTGTCCACCATGAAAGAGCATCCTCATTAACTTTACATTGATGCTGTTTTAGTGGCATGAGACTGGGTTGTTAAATATGTATCCTCACAGTTCAGAGCTGTGTGGCAATATCCCAGGTAACCTCATCTGCACATCAATATGAATCAGATGATTATCTCATCCAGCCACAGATTAATACCTGGGCTGCAGTGGCAACAAAAGAAAATTAAAGATTGGATTTTCTCTTGCTGGCATAGCGCCTGTTTGAGAAAATATGTGACTTTTGGTGATCACAGTTACTGTGTCAGTGAAATAGGAAGCAAAACTGCCGCATGGCTATTACTGTCTTTATTTAATCTGGTTTCTAATCTTCTGATTAAAGGGGTAGAAGCGTTTGGGTCCTGTAGGAATCCACAGTTTCCAGGAAAAACATGTCACAGTCATTTTGTACATCAGTCAGCCTACTTGGAGATTGTAGAAAGATGATTATTGTCATTATAGGTTTTGTACAGAAGCGTACTACAACATGTACCATGCAGATTGTAAACAAGCCAATACTAACTGATCCTTGGGATTGAATCAGATCAGAAAAGATGCCTGAGATCAGAGAATTTAAGTGGCAGCTTTCGAGAATTACTCCGGTGGCTCGGCTTCACTTCACAATTGCATTAGCATGAGCATAAGCCCTCACTGAAATGGAAAAATGCATGGACAAGATGGACAATAACAGCTGGTCAAAAAGTGTGTCTGCAGATTCCAACAAACCAAACCAAGAAGGATTGTATTTTTATCGTCCACTTTCATTTTCCAAATGAGTTTGTTTGTTTCCAACCTGCCTGATTGTCTGACTGCTGTGTTTTGTAATAAAACGTTGTTTTGCCTTTAATTGCACCTTAAAGAGAGTGTGTAGGAATGACTCCCATCTAGTGGTGAAATTGTATTTTGCATTCAAACGTATAGTGCTCTCTAGCGCATCGCATCGCCTTGCAACTACGGTAGCCGTTATGTACCAAGAAGCTATGACAACATGACATCCAATACCACTTCACCAGTATTCTTTCAGGTGATGAGCTTTCAAACAAATGTGTGTGAGCATGTAGAAGTAATTACTCCTCCAGCAAGATAGTGATTTATGGTGCCATGTTTTTATTGGTTTATTTTTAATAGCCTTTCATTACTATGCTGTAGCCTATAGCATCAGCTAACAACTAGACACACAACATACACAACGCTCTCCGGGAGCTCCACGGGGGAACAGCGGTACGTGGGCACACTGTTGTCCAGGAATGGGTGCATCACGGGGGAGTGAAAAAGTCAGTTAAATTCGCTGTCCGCCCCAGGGGAGAGCCGGTCTGGCGTGCACCCTCTTGCTGATGTGATCTCCTTTCACTCACACTGGCTCTGAACAAAATTGCTTTTAGGCGTCTTCGTCTTCAAAATGGCGGAACGACATGGAAGCCTCCTGAGGACTTACCCATCTAATGTAAATACAAGAAATTCTTCGCTTATGAGGGTAATTATACACTTATGAGGACCTATTTATGAATGAAGATATTGATTTTAGGTAATAAATTACTTACAATGTTACAAACTCCCTTTAAACGCCCCACACTTCACTATCGAGTTACTGAAAATCACTAGCATACTGTTTATATGGTATTGTTTATTCTATTGAAAACATGACTGCCAAAGTTAAAAAACCTAAACACAAAAGAATCACTACATTTGTATCGATCCCTGATGAGTTAACGAAGCAAGCCGGACGTGACCTTCAGCGCGTCCTGGAAGGAAACAGCAACACGCTGAAAGGGAAGAACGGACTTCAGCAATTTGTCAGGAAGATCATTACGTGGATATTTAGGGATTTATAAGTAGTAAGTGTGTGTTTTACACTACTCAAGTCTTTCATATGGGACACTTTGTACCTTCAGTGCAGTGACTGTTTGACTTTTTGTTGCTGTTAGATGAGAAGAAGAAGAAGAAGAAGAAGAAGAAGAAGAAGAAGAAGAAGAAGAAGAAGAAGAAGAGAGGAGCAGTCGTGACGAACACATCCGCTGGAGTGGAAGTGAAGGGGAAAGTGATTACAGGGCTGTTCAAATGTATTCCCATTGATGCATTGTGAGTGGGATTGTGTCATGAGGGGGCTCACGTGTTTTCTTCTCCTGACTTGGCAGTGAAAACTGGTTCAGTGTTTCTGGCTCGCAGTCAAGAATGCAGCCTCAGAGGAATACACTACATGTTCATCACTTCGTTAATCATGAAAAACTGAACAGGTAAAAATAATGAATCATTGTAACAGTCAAGCCGCATAGAGATGCGAAGTCCCGCCCCTTCCAGAAAAAAACATGAATTGTACCATGAATTACATATATGATGTTTGTAAATTTAAAATGTAATTTATTTTAAATCAAACCAAGCCATGTAACTGCAACAATGAATTGAGAAGAAGCAATTAACGTATGGGCCACTTGGTGGAGATGGATCAATGGATGGACTCCTGGATGTTGAATATGCTTTTTCCTCATCAGGCTACAGTATTTACAGAGATGTATTACCAGAGAAGGATGTGCCAGTGTGCAAGCCTATAGAAGGGGGATTTGTTTGGTTTTACAATAACCATTTTGATCTGAACAATGAATAACATTGATATATTAAAATGACATGCTAGCGCCACAGAAACAATTTAGGTCTAGGCAACAAAACTTCTTTGATAGGTGTTGGGGAACTAGCAGGAGCAGATTCAGTTATTAATAGATAATTATTTATATCAATAGAATTATTGATATTTATAGGATTTCTATATGATGTCCCCATGCACCTGACCCACTTGTCTTTTCAGCTGTTCCTTTACAAGTTTCTTTAGTCTGACCTTATTTCCGGAATTAACCATGAGTTGGTTGAACTCAGCAGCACTTGGAAACCTGTCTTCGGGCTTGGGAAAAACATTTGGGCCTTTTGGATGTTTTGCTGCATGACGATCATGCTCATCATCCTTGATGCTGAAAGGAAGGTCATAGCACAGATTTCAGGTGCATGGGGACATATACTGCGAGGGAGAAACATCAACCAACCTGAGCACTGGCGTGGCTAATGGGGACTAAGTCTTCAGACTTCCAGAAGCAGATACAATGCTGCTGTCTGCCTATGCAAAGGTGAGCGCCAGTAAGTACACTGGACCTGTTGTTCTAGACCAGGGGTGCCCAACTCCGGTCCTGGAGAGCCCCTGTCCTGCATTTTTTAGGTGTCTCCCTGCTCTTAAACACCTGATTCTAATGATGTGCTCGTTATCAAGCAACTAAAGCTTGTCACAGGTTTGAAAATCGTTTGAATCAGGTGTGTTAGAGTAGGGAGAAACCTAAAACATGCAGGACAGGGGCTCTCCAGGACCGGGGTTGGGCACCCCTGTTCTAGACTGACAGACACAGATGTGTATGTCCAAGCAGCTTAGGTCTCACAGCAAGTCAGAGGTGATCTGCTGATTAAACGCAAGCATGCGTTAATCAACTGCCGTGCTATACTCTCGGAAGAGGTTGCAAATATCATCATACCTCTCCATGTGATCACTGGCAGTGACCACACCTCAGGGTTCTATGGGCATGGGAAGAAGAAGGTGTTGAGAAGGTGAAGATCAATTCTTAGGCAAGAGAGCTCCTGGGATGAGTGGGCGAGAGTCTGGAATTAAAACATGGAGTCAGAGTGGATATGAAGGCATTTGTCCTCTCCATCATTTATGCTGAGTGCAGATGTGAGCTGCGGGCAGGCCAGAGTTTCCTAATGACTGAAACTGAAGAATAAGAGTACAATCTGTCTCCCACCTGATGATGACTCTTTGAATCTTCATATGGAAAGGTCAAACTACCTTACATATTGCCAGCTCCATTACAACCTACAAGAGCATCCTTCTCCCATTGGTCACAGCTGGGAACTAGCCGTCAAACCCTGCCCCCCTTGCCCCAGCAGCTGAGGTGCTGAGGTGTGCCTCATGACTGCTCAGATGAGAGTAGCAGTGATGATGAGAGGAGTCAGTGTGGAGATTCAACAGATTCAGATGGAGTCTTTTTAGTTCAATTCAATAAATAAATAATAAAAAAATGTAATGTTATGTCAATAAACAACTCCAAGCTAAAGAATCTTCTCTGTCTCCCTGCTTTCATTGGTTCCACCCCAGACATCTGATGACCTATGTGTATGTTGTAATTTTACTGTCCAGA
This sequence comes from Eutrigla gurnardus, assembly GCF_963514095.1. NCBI lineage: Eukaryota > Metazoa > Chordata > Actinopteri > Perciformes > Triglidae > Eutrigla > Eutrigla gurnardus. The sequence continues at coordinate 19,005,630 of NC_139915.1, forward strand.
AATGAACTCAGTATGAGCAGACCCTTCATTTGAGCCTAATATTAAGGCTCTATGACGAATTTGAAAAATGTACATTTAAAGAGCCAAAAGTGGCAGCCATCTTGAATTTGAAGGTCAAAAATAGGTCAAATCAATACATCTACATCATTTGTGAATATTTTGACCCAAATAGTCTCAGAAACCATGTATTATGCAGCACTGTGGGCAAAACCATTAAAAAGTTCATTTCCAGCTTGGCTGACAGCAGCCATTTTGGATATAGGGCTCTCCCAAAATTTCCCCACATTTTTTTGAGGGGCACCCCGGCTCATTTTTTCATTTAAACGTATAGGTTCAGTGAGAAACGAACCTTTGCTCTCCACGGTCACTGAACCTTTATAGATGAAACAACTATAATGAAAGTATCGCGCTGGTCAGTGGCGTGCATTAATGTTCCCTGAATGGGAGAAATATGTTCCTCCACCAGGAGAGGATCACATCAACCATTCATGACAGGTATCAGCACAATCCCACTGAAGTCGGCTAACTGCGTACACTAACACCAATGGGTTCCATGCAAAGAGGTTTTCAGCTGGGAAGAATGTTTTTCTGCCAATGTGTTTCGTATTTACCAATGACCAGAACCACATCCTTTTCAGGAGGTGAATGCTGTGTATTTCTTTTCCTGTCATGTGAAATCATGTTGAAATCGTGGTGGAGAGGAGACAAATGTGTAGAGCCCAGCAGGCAGTGTAAAGATACTCGTGTCCCAAAAGAATGGGAGCTTTTTCGCCTGCCGATCAAATGCATTCTCCCAGATCACACACGTGTGAGCAAAGGCAACAGGCACTTATGTGAGGCATTCATTCATGTAACCCATATGAAATATAGGGCTATTAAACCCTTAATTGTCATTTAGAGATGCAGTTACTTATTTTCTCCAGGAGAGTGCGCAAGGCAGGATTTGATTGTTATAGCAGAAAGAGGTACCTGAGAACCCTACTTTTGTAGTGGGGGGGGGTCACTTTTAATCGCAGCACCGACAAGAGCAGACAGCGTGGCTGTGTCCAAAATCATTCCCTCCCCCCTACATAGGGGAGTTCAATGTTGACCACTATATAGTGGACTCATCGGCAAAATGACAAAACACTTTCGGACACTACACTCTTAAATAAGGGTAAAACCCTTTCCCAAAGAAAGGGTTTTACAAGGGTTCTTGGTAACACTAATGGTTCCAGTAAGAACCATTTTGATCCAGAGAACCCTTTAAAACCACTTTCCTGAATAAAGGGTTTTAAAAGGGTTCTTGGTAACACTAAGGGCTCCAGTAAGAACTATTTTGATCCAGAGAACCGTTTTTGGAAGAAAGAGTTCTTCAGGGATTGTTGAAAGCATGGGTATAAGATCCTTTGTCACCAGGGACATACTTCCTGATAACACTTACCAATAATGGCACAAAATACAATTCCTTGTGACTACTGATACAAATACTTTTCATATCCATTTTTTTTTGTTTTGTTTATTTGTTTTTTTTCTTCTTCTCCAGATCCTGTTGATCAAACTGTAACATAATTGCCCATCTTGGGATTTGAAGTCACTGGCAGTAGTGACTGAGCTAACCAGCTAGCTGTGTTGAGTCATCAGGTCCACCATACTAGTCTATTACCTTACACCTTCTGATCAGACATACAAATAATGGCCTATAACTGAAATGTTCTGTTACCAATTTATTTTCACAACCATAAATTATAAGAAAGCAAGACCTTCATCAGCAAATCTTGTTGACCCAGGCAAAGATTAGCTGTGACGGGGATTTTAACCCCCACCCTCCAAATCTAAGTCTGTACCATTACCCACTGAGCTATCCAGCAGAATGTGTAGAGTAGGCACTCCTCTGACTCGACAATTAGCTCAGTTGGCTGGGAGCTGATTCTTGGTGCCAGACGATGTGGGTTCAAGCCCCAGCAAGGGTGATAATGGTAATGCATCAAAATACCTGGTAGTCTTTGTGAAACAAATCTACACACATTTTACCTCAAAAACAGATTTTTTTTTTTTACAGTGGTTTCAAATCTGCCTGCACGACAGTGAATGGCTTACTCAATTTGTGAAGCCACAGTTGAGTTGCCACTTGTCAATTAGCTCAGTGCAATAGACAATGGTCTTTGGTTCCAAAAATTGTGGATTTCAGCCTCAACTGGTCCAAAATGAACATTATAATGTCAACTGTCTTCCTATTCTCCTGTTTGTTGCTCAGAATTGCCTAAATTTGTCAAAAATAGCCCGGACCCGACCCATCGCTGCCAGCAGCTATAATTGTGTTTATTTTTTAAAGTTTAGTTACACTACTCCAGGGGTGCCCAACCCCAGTCCTGAAAAGCCCCTATCCTGCATGTTTTAGGTTTCTCCCTGCTCTAACACACCTGATTCAAACGATTTTCAAACCTGTGACAAGCTTCAGTTCAGGGGTGCCCAACCCCGGTCCTGGAGAGCCCCTGTCCTGCATGTTTTAGGTTTCTCCCTACTCTAACACACCTGATTCAAACGATTTTCAAACCTGTGACAAGCTTTAGTTGCTTGATAACGAGCACATCATTAGAATCAGGTGTTTAAGAGCAGGGAGAAACCTAAAAAATGCAGGACAGGGGCTCTCCAGGACCGGAGTTGGGCACCCCTGCTTCAGTTGCTTGATAATGAGCACGTCATTAGAATCAGGTGTGTAAGAGCAGGGAGAAACCTAAAACATGCAGGACAGGGGCTCTCCAGGACCGGAGTTGGGCACCCCTGCACTACTCCCTTCTTCAGGGGGAAATGAACCCTGGTTCCCTGCAGCAAGGATATAACCCCTCTTTCTGGGGCATCTAAGTGAGCTATACTACTCACTGGACAAAGGCTTTTGAAAGTTTGTTACAGGTCACAAGATCTAGAGATACAGTTTGAGGGTGTGAGTTCAAGGCCTGGTTGATGCAGAGTGACCATGCATCCATCCATTGTCTACCGCTTATCCTGTATTCAGGGTCGCGGGGGGGCTGGAGCCAATCCCAGCTGTCATTGGGCGATGGTACACCCTGGACAGGTCGCCAGTCCATCGCAGGGCCAACATATAGAGACAAACAACCATTCACTCTCACATTCACACCTTTAGATTTAGATTCATCAATTAACCTATCCCCATCCTGCATGTCTTTGGACTGTGGGAGGAAGCCGGAAAACCCGGGAGAACATGCAAACTCCACACAGAAGGAGCCTGAACTCGAACCCGACCCGGGAATCGAACCCAGGACCCTCTTGCTGTGAGGCGACAGTGCTACCCACTACACCACCGTGCAGCCCGCAGAGTGACCATGTTAATGACAATTTTACTCATGTATTTGTCTCCTCCTCATACTTTTCCATGATCGGCCTCATCCCATGGCTGCTGTACCCTGCTGACTGGCTTAGTCAAGTTGTGAAGCTGCACATAAGTTCAGTGATAAAGGAAGGTCTTTGACGTCAGAGGCCAAGCCTTAACTGATGCAAAAATCATATTGTAACACTGACTTTGGGGCTACCGCATCAGGGTTTGTTGATGCCAGGAATTGAACATTAATCTCCCAGGGGAAAGGGCAAGGTTTGGTGTGTTGGGCCTGGGAGCTGGCCCCATGGTGGCTGTCATGTGAGAGTAAAGATCTGGTTGCCCCATGGATTGCACCATATGGTCTGGTCTTCCCCATCTACAAACCAGGTGTGACATACCAATAGTGATTACTGTGAACAGAACAGAACAAAGAAGAACAGAAGAAACTTCAGAGAATCAAGGTGAGCTAAATATAATATCTTATTTCGGCATGCTCGAACCTAGCTAGGACTTTTATGGTGAAAGTTGGACTAAGCATTTGTTTCTTGTTATGTTTTGTTCGTTTGCTTGTTTGTTTGTTTTCTTGTAGAAATGACTTACACAGCTTGGACGAAAGCCGAAGTGTGCCATTGGCTTGAAAAAGAGGGTTTTGCTGAGATTTCCATTATTGTTACAATACGTAACATTTTGAGTACTTGTTACATAACACTGAAAAGTATTTCAACATTATTTAAATCAATGTGAAAACTTTGTGGGGGTTTCCTCACTTCCTCATGATTATGTTCCACTGTCACAATTAGTACGTACAGTATGTACTCTGATTCCTTACAATGGATCATGCATTATTTTATTGTTTGTAGATAGCTTACAATAAGGCGCAGTAAATGCAATAAGTCACCTTGGATTGATGGAACTAAAACTCTTTTTTGTCTCCCCTTTCTGCCATGTCACTGTTGCTGACAAATTCACCGACTGAGGACAGCATGATGTGTCTGGCCTGTCATGTTGCTGATTCCACTGGACCTATGCTGACTTTTGACCTGTTCTCCACTGGTACCTACCCTGGACCATCTTTAAATAAATGTTTTTCTCATTAAAATGTTTTGAATGTTTGTTCAATGTCAACATGATATATTACCACAATATAATGTGAACTAAACTGATCTGTAGAATACAATATGGTTCTTTATAGAACCCTCAGAAGATAAGACGGTTATTTGTGAAAACCTTTGAAAAGGGATGTTTTTAGAACCCCCTGTGTGAGGTCTAGATGAAACCCTTGAAACATGAAAGGGTTCTTAGTGGAACTACCTGTGTGGGTTCTAGACGTAACCCTTGAAAAATGAAAGGGTTCTTAGTGGAACTCCCTGTGTGGGTTCTAGATGAAACTCTTGAAATATGAAAGGGTTCTTAGTGGAACTCCCCGTGTGGGTTCAAGATGAAACTCTTGAAATATGAAAGGGTTCTTAGTGGAATTCCCTGTGTGGGTTCTAGATGAAACTCTTGAAATATGAAAGGGTTCTTAGTGGAACTCCCTGTGTGGGTTCTAGATGAAACCCTTGAAATATGAAAGGGTTCTTAGTGGAACTCCCTGCATGAGTTCTTTGTAGAACCTCTAATGAGGGGTTCTGGATGGAACCTTACACACACAATTCTAGGTATAACCCTTGATATGGGGTTCTCGGTAGAACCCTCTAAAAGGGTTCCAGGTGGAACCTTTATAAAAGGTTCTACCTGGAGCCAAAAAGGGTTCTCCTATGAGGACAAGACGAAGAACCTTATATGGTTCTACTTAGCACTTTTATTTCTAAGAGTGTACTCGGGGGGTTCCTGACATCGTTCCTGACGCATTCATTAATACATGTCGGATTCTGCCGATGGCTCTCAAGTCTCACACGCATTTCCACCTCTTCACAAGCTCCCACGCAAAGAAGTTACCAGGATAATTATTTCTTTAATACATATTTGTTGCGAAAATTTACAAAACGAAAATAACGAGTCCTCCAACAGGGAGGGAGATTCTTGAAAAAATAAAAACTGTTTAATCCTCTGAAACTAGAAACAGAAAGATAATTCCATGTCCACACCTCATTGTGTTTCAGTTGTACTTGCCCTGAATAAGTCATCATAAAGAGTCAGAGATAATTGAGGAGGGAGTCCGTTATGTCTGGCCACATCTATCCATCAGAACACACTCCTCAATCTCTGCTGGCAGCAGGGCATAGTGCAGTTCTCCTGCCAACCAAAAGGAGAAGATATTTCAGGATCATTCTGGTGTTTCAGTGAATGTTCTCAGTGAGAGCAGGGAGGAAATCTGGTTCACGTGCAAGAGATAAGCAGCTAATGTGAGGACCCAATGTTACTCCACTTCCCAGTCTGCTTCTAGCTAATGTCTACTGGATAATAATGAATGAAATAGTACTACGGCTTACTCAGCAATGAGAAATCCGAGGCTGTTGTGCACACATCTAAAGAAACTTGTCTTCATCATTACATCCCGGATCAAGCTATTGCACATGACGGGCGGACTGTGTATACAGCACTGGGGGGAGGTCTCACAGTGTCTCACAGCAATGACGCTTGGAACTGTATGAGGTCTTCAGCAGACACATGACTAAACTACCAGATGGAGTTTTTATTCTAGCTGGTTTAATCAAACACACCTCAGACTTCTTCCACCAGCATGGATACATGATTCACTGGACCATGATTACGCAAATAATAGCTGCATTTCAGTCAGACAACGAGTAAGCATGCAGCATCGCCAAAGCAAAACTGAAAGCTGGAATCAAGGAGGTGGAAAGTGGAGGCGTCATGAGAGACCTCAATACCAACAACGTGAAAGATATTTGCAAGGTGATCCAGAATGTCACAGGGTCCAGAAGCAGTAGCACCCCGTCTTGTGAGGTCACACTGCCAGATGAGCTGAACACCTTTTATGCTTTGACCTCCCCAACAAAGAGTCAACAAAGAGTCAGCTGTCAAGTCTGCACCACCTCCAGAGGACCAGCTACCACCTGCTTCCAGACCACCATCACCATCCCTGTACCTAGAAAGTCTGCACGGCCTCCAGTGGGCCGGCTACCCACCTGCTTCAAGACCACCACCACCATTCTTGTACCTAGAAAGTCTGCACTGCCTCCAGAGGACTGGCTACACACCTGCTTCAAGACCACCATCACCATTCCTGTACCTAGGAAGTCTGCACTGCCTCCAGGGGGCTGGCTACCCACCTGCTTCAAGACCAACACCACCATCCCTGTACCTAGAAAGTCTGCACCGCCTCCAGATGGCCGGCTACCCACCTGCTTCAAGACCAACACCACCATCCCTGTATCTAGAAAGTCGGCAGTGTCTAGTCTATGACTACCACCCCTCCACCCTCCAGTCACCCTGGACCATCACCAGTATCCACAGAGAGCCAACAGATCCACAGAAGACGCGGTCTCTGCTGCACAGAATGTTGTTTATTGATTTCCACTCAGCATCTCCCCTATAAAACTGATTGGTAAACTTAACACTCTGGGCTTGAGTACCTTACTCTGCAAGTCGTTATCAGACTTCCTCACAAACAAGCCTCCACACCCCCTCCACTGTAATGTTCAACAGCAGAGCAGCATCAGCTTCACAAACAACCTGACATGGTCATCACACCTCCATCCGGGACAAAAATGTTCATAATCGGCAGTATAAAAATGACATCTCCATCGTTGTGATGTTCCAAAGCAGTGCAGTTCTTCAATATTTTCAGTCCCATGGATTCAGATTTAAGTGAGAGGCAGAAGGCCACACAGTAGCTTCTCTGCTTCCAGGCCCTGCTGCTTATTGGACACTTTATGAGCTCAGAACAACTGTGAAACTTTGGACACAAGCTGGCTACACTCACACATACTTCCTAAAACATGAACTTATGAGCAAAACTATGGCACTCTCCCTGCTGCAGCGTCCTGCCACACATACAGTGACACAGCAACACACCCAAGTTAAGTGAGGGTGGAGGATACATTCAAAGATTGTTTTATGACTTCCACACTTACAGTTCATCTCTTGAAAAGGCACACATTAAGTCTGTGAATAGTACGTAATAACAGCTCTGAGGCAGTACAAAGTGTTGGGTGGAGTTCTGTTATTGTTTTACCAGCAGCTCTGTTTGAGGTCTTACTCAACTCTGGCCAGATGGAGGTGAAGAAAATCTGCTGACTTGTCACACACACACACACACCTACCTAAACTTTTTTACATCAGTGCCTGAATAAATGTTTTGCTCCCTGTCTCGTCTGAAGGAAGCCAATGCCGTTAACGCCTCAGGAGTACTGTTATGGATGTCGATAAGCTTCTACTAGATTCCATTAAAAGTGGGAGCGTCACATATCCCAGTTGGTGTAGATGTGGTTTCAAGGGATGTTTCGGTAGCCAACTGATTTCATGTTTTCACCTTTCATGTTTTCTATAATACCGTCATTTTTTCTGACGCCTCCTCTCTGGCTTTCTGACTGCACCAGCACAACATAGCTTCTGTTACTGGACAAATATCATTGAATGGGCACATGTGCACACTAATGCTTTTTCCACACAAAAACGCAAAGCAATTTTTAATTTTACAAATGATGCGAACGACAACACTAATTACACACTGTGTCTTCAAATTCTCTCAGCGTTGAGATCCTCCTGTGATTATGAGATTGCTGAATCAGAAATGAAGGAAACAAGCCTCCTGTGTCTGTGGACCCCCAGAGCTCTATGATAGCAGCTGACATTAGCCGTGATAGATAAAACACTGTTGGTCTACATGGACGTAAGCCACTACCATTGCTATTACCACCACTACTAGTATTAGTACTACAACTATGCTATTCCCCACAAAAATCTATTATAATTGAATAAAAGTTCTTGAGTTGACCTAATGTCCAGTTTAGATTATTAAAAAACACATTTACATTGTTGGGCATTATTGATTAACAATTAGAGCCACCCAGATTATTATGACATGGATTTAAATGAAAAAGTCATGCTTTAAAATCATTCTGTTAATGCTCCCCCAGCAAAGTGCAACAAAAATAGGTCTAAAGATGAGTACATTCATATCCAATCAGCGTGATGACAGCCTACATTATGCACCAGAGACCACTGACCTGTAAGCATGCTGGGACATTTAAGGTAGTCTGGGAATGTTTGACCTCAAGGTTTACAATAGAAGGACTTAAGTGATGTGATTAACACTCTTGCTGACAATTTAAAGCATTGACTTTGGCATTTTGGCCGTGCCATCTTCAATTTTTTGCAAACAGGAAGTGACCATATTTGGACAGCTAAGTTTTAAAGTAATCTTAGCAGCTAATTATTTCTTTTTTTCTTATCTTTATTCCTGTTTATAGTCATTAACCGAATGTGTTAAGAAATTAACATTGTATATGGGAACTATATACAATGTTAATTTTTATCCGATTACTCGATTAATCGACTAAATAATCGGTAGATTACTCGATTACAAAAAGATTTGACAGCTGCAGCCCTAGTTACATTTCATAATTAGCTTTGGCTTTGGATGCCCTGGTATTGTTGTTTGTATTTGCATACAATTTTCCCGTGCATCTTTTTGTCTTTTTATGCCACTTAGAGGTTTTTGTTGACAATCCTTTTGTCAAATGCAGAGGTATATTTTCTTGTTTTCTTACTGCAGAGCGACTTTAAGGTTTCACTCTTTTTATGTATTTTATACACAGATCTATTTTTGTGGTGTAATTTTGTATTAAATTGTTTTTAGAAGGACTTTTAAGCCCATTCTCTTCATTTGTATGTAATGTTTGTTTCAGCAGTGAGCCTTTGCTAAAGTCGTATGGTGGCTCGGCTTTGTGCTGGTGCGACTCACCAAGTCATCACTTCCAGCCTTTTGTGCAGAAAACACAAGCAGAATCACCAGAGCAAAGACACTGGAGATGACTTAAGGACGTGGCAACAACCCATGTCAACTGAAGGAATACTAAATGCTGGAGGGGAGCATTTTACTCACTGGAATCTTTAAAAGAATACTCAACCCTTGAACTGGCTGTTTGAATATCAATTACTTACTGAGTGTTACCTTGAATTCTTAGACCTTGAGGGAAGAGTATAATTTGGAGCAACAAGATTTTTACAGATTCCTCCAAATGCGACACTACTTAGGAACAGTCATGAGAGGTGTGAACTTGGCAAACTTTTTTTAAATCTGCCTATGACTCTGACTGCAATACTTAAATTGTTTCTAGGATATACAACTGTCTCTCAAATAGAAAGTCAGAAGGGGCTCTATATATTAAAGAGAAATGGGATGGGGAGAGTAATAGGGTCCTCTCTGGGGAGGAGTGGCGTGGGATCTGTCAGATGTAGTGGAAAACCACGAGTTCCCTCATTTGGAGGGAATTCTGTTGGAAGAGCCTTGTTCGTTTCTTTGCCACTCCAAGGCAGGAAAAATATAGAACTTCTAATTCAGGCTGTTGGAGGCAATGTCAGGCCAACAACGCAAATCACTATCATATATTTTGGTCCTGTCCAGTGCTGGGTTCTTTCTGGAAGAATATTCATCGAACTTCAAAGGAAGTGTTTAAGTGTGTTGTTCCCTTTAGATTTGAGTCTTGTATCCATGTAATATTCCACAAGGGATAAACTCGAAGTACTACGGAGCCCTGGAGGTGACATGAAGGGGGGAAAAAAACGAAGGTAAAAAAAAAAAAAAACTGAGAAGAGGTATGTACTGGGGACAAACGCGAGATCTCGAGAAAGAAACTCGAGATATCGCGATAGAAACTCGAGATCTCGAGAAAGAAACTTGAGATCTCAAGTTTTTTTATTTTTTATTATTATTTATTTATTTTTTCAATAAATCTTTATGAGTGTCTTTTGGGGTCTGCAGCCTTCGGAGGAGGAGACCCGTTGCCTCCGTAGACCGCGTAGGCTGGGTCCTCCGAAGGCTGCAGACCCCAAAAGACACTCAATAAAGATTTATTGAAAAAAAAAAAAAAAACTCGAGATTTCGAGTTTCTTTCGCGAGATCTCGAGTTTCTTTCTCGAGATCTCGCGTTTGTCCCCAGTACATACCGCTTCTCAGTTTGTTTGTTTTTTTACCTTCGTTTTTTTTCCCCCCTTCATGTCACCTCCAGGGCTCCGTAAAGGACTTTTTTTTTACTGCAGGTAAAAAAAGCTATAACTAGCAAAATGAGGACCATGTGGTTGAAGCCCCAATCTCCTTCAAACGAGGACTGGATAGATATAGTCCATCAAATATATGCCATGGAAAAACTGACATACTCCCTCAGGGCACAACATGATAAGTTTACCAATATATGTTCAAGGTGGACTGACTTTATTAGACTTCAAAGACAAGATTTTACATGAGACATATGTGTGATGTGGCTTGAGTATAACCTTTCCTCCCAGTTTATGTAATTGTATTTATTACAATTATTTTTATTTTTTATTTTTATTTATTTTAATTTTCATATTTTTTAGTTTGGTGTCCATAGTCTGGTACCAGTAAGAATGCCTGTGAATTGGGACCAAGGTGAAAGGACTGCTACCATTTTACTTTTAAAATGGTGGAATATACTGTGTTGATATACTTGTGCAAGTAACTTTGAGTTTGAGTGTCACTTTTGGTTTTACATCCATCATGACATCCACACACCGCAGCCACTCACCCACATTTACACTACTGATTATACAGATAAACACACCTCATCTTTTGTCTATGTTAAAATTTAAATTCTTGTGTTAATAAATTATTTCATTTATTGGCACTCTTGCGTTCCGTTGTTGCTTTTGTCACTGCTTTTTGAGCCAGGCTGTGACAAATGTTTATGTTGAAGTTGAATTTATGGGATTTTATTTGATCTCATAGGTCTTTTGGGTTATAAGGTCCCTGCTTCTTCCTTCAGAGACTGTTAGTACAAGTTTTGCTGTCTGTTGTACACTATGGCTGCCAATAAAAAGCTAAATAAAAAAAACATTTCCTTCGTGCCTCCAGGGTGAACAGAGAATCAAAAAACAGAGACAGATAAACTTTATCAGATCATCTCTTTACAAACTGGTGCGAAATAATCCAAGTCGTATTCATCCAGTGTTCTCACCACTTCACAAACAAAACCTCACTATTAAAACACTCCACTACTGGACAAAGATTAGGCAATGGTGGAAGTGTTTTAGAGTTTGGAAATGGATGTTTGATATTGTTTTGCTGTTCTTAAATGTGGCCTCCATTTACTTTAATTCATCAAGCATTTACTCCGTTTTGGGATTATTCGCTCACAACAAACTCATGAGTTTTTTCTTCAAGAATTGAAGGTAGTGTGGTGAGTAATTGATAAACAAACTGTCATTTCAAGGGTCCGATCACACTGAGACGCAACGAAAAAAATGTGTCGCCCACAATCTGATTGTGTTCCTGGTGCGGTCAAGGGCCGAAGTGCCTTAAAGTTAGGTTCTCTCTGCTGGCCACCAGGGGGCAATTACTCTCTGATTGTATAGAAGTCTATGAGAAAATGGTCTTACTTTTCTCTTGATGTATTATCTCAGTAAACATGAGTTTATGGTCTCAATATCTAGTTCCAAGTCTTCTTCAATCCAGCATGATGTTCATTTAGTAGATTATGGTCCATATAGAAAGAAATTCCAAGATGGCAAAATCCAAAATGCTGAACTCGAAGCTTCAAAACAGTCCACACACTAATGGGTGACGTCTCCATGACTATCTACACTTCTTATATATGGTCTATGGGTTTGGCATTTTTCCTGCAGTTTTTAGACAGTTTTAGACAGGCTGTGCAGTACTTGCAATGTCACACAAGCAGTCATCAAGATGGAGCAAGAGGCGGGCTTTACTACTCAATCCTTCCTGTTTTGATGGCGTTAGATGTGGCAGGAACGGACAATAAAAAGTTGATATTAGTGGTTCTTTATTAGGAGGAACTGTATATTATTTCAGTCTGTTTCTTTTTATGGTCTTTTCCCCTCCTCCTTATCTAACAGCAGAGCAACATCAAGAGGTCCACGTCTACTTGAATCCACATCTGATCACTTGGTTGATCAAATACCTGACTACACAGGATCATCAGTTGATTGACCAAATCGCTTTGACAAGAGGTGTCTTTGAATCGGCTGTGTTTGCTGTGAGGCATCTTGGTGTGATAGGAGCTTATGGGTGAAGCAATCCTTTTTGAATAAAAAAAAAGCAATTAAATAAACAAAGAACTTCATGGTGAAGAACCATATTCATCCCCACAAAACAAATTTGACAACCTCAATGTGAGAAGCATCACTTCACCATGTGTATTAAAGTGTGATCAGTGGTGGATCACCACATCAATGGAGACCACACTGAGCAGGAAAATTACCAGAAATCTCACTAAGGGCTTGACAACTGGCAATTAGCAGCAACAGCAACAACACAAACAGTGCATCTTCTTTATTTTTTTTCTCTTCTGTGTTCTGCTTTATCACAGCAGAGCTAATCCCCACTGGGGACGGGGGGTACACATGCCTTTAATTTCCCTGTTTTTTTCCTCTCAGGCTACATACAGCCTGCCCTATCGCATAGCTACTCAGAGGTGAAAAGAGTGCTGCATGTTTTTTCAAGTTAAAGCAGACTGCAGGAGTTTTACATATAAATGAATTCTGATTTAGTCTATCGCCTCCAGAGTTATGAAGCAGTTGTGGTGTGTGTGGCATCCTTCACATGCTGGCAAACCAGAAGTGATAGGTTTCACATCTATCAACCAGAGCTAAAAGGGGTCAGAAAGTGGGGAGAGACTAGAACGACAGAGGTCAGGCTACTATGTGCAGCAGTAATCAAACTGAACACATTAATCACAAATATGACAGCTTTACTTGATTTACACTTACACACTATTCCTAAACCCACTAACACCCCAAACCATAATGCTATCTATCAAAAGACAGACACATTACCCAAAACTCCTAACACTCTTGCCTGTTTACACACATGATTCACTTTTTGTGCAAAACTGTGCACACAAACGGTCTTTGACATTGGTTGCACCTTGTGCTGATTCACAAAGCACTGGCATTCAACATCATTAACTGAAGTCATCACAGCTTGAACCCAATTAGCAAACAATTCCCCAGGTAGAAACACTAGGGGTCAAAACTGTTTACACACCAGTCAGAACCTCAGGATAGATGGATAAAAGGGCCATGGGGTAGGTAACTAGTTTTGGAACGATGGATCCACATTAAGGAAGAGGAAGGACACCGGAGAGGTAGGAGAGGTAGGAGAAGTGCAAGTGTGTTCACTGAGAAGTAGGGACATTTTCTCATTGACCACCATGCAATCAGACTTATTTTTGCAAGCAGAGGAGTCGCCCCCTGATGGCCAGCAGAGAGCAAGTTTAAGGCACTTCAGCTTTGGCTTCATTTTTCAGAACCAGAGGTTGCCGCCTGGTTTAGCCCATATTTAGACTATGTTTTAAAAACCTCAGCCAAACTTCCACTGGCTGAGGTTGGAAGTTTGTCAGCCAAACTTCCACTCCGGCGCCGTCAGCCAAACTTCCACTCCGGCAGCTGTGATTCGCATTGAATGAATGGACTTTATTTACGCCTTGCGCCGAAAGTAGACCAGGTTGGAGCTGGCGAGCTTTCAGCGCAGTCTCGGCGAGGCTTTTTGCCACGAAACTTCCGCTACGCCAAGCTGAATCTGTGACGCCTCCCCCTGCTGCGCCGCCACACCCATCTTGGCGCAGGCGATCCACCAAACTGCCAAACTGACGGTGCGCAAGGCTGCGCGGGTCGAAACTTGCATTGCGCCGGCTCCGCCACCCTGCGCCGCCCTGCGCTGCGCCACGAAACTAGGGCCCTAGATGTCTATTATACTTTGACTTTTCAACCAGTAACATTTATTCAACATATTTTAGATGTCAAATTGCTTTGGATATCATGCTGGTGAAGAGAAAAACAAACTCTTATGTACTTTTAAGACAATTCTTTATGTGACATTTACCTGTTTACAGTTTTTTTCAGTCGCTAACAAGCGTTTGTCCAACCAGTCACATTTTCAAAACTCTAAACACAATTAGCACAGCATCGGTCTTCTGTGGCCATACCATTCACACATTTCATGTCGTTTTCACACAATATGCAGTCAGTGAACACAATTCCACAATGCTTACATTTTCTAAACAGACAAGCTATACCTCCCAACAAAATTATGGATTGTTTTTGTATTATTTACTGATCAATTCTGTATTATAAGTCTGATCAATATTCCAAACCTTAGATACAGTATAAAAACCTCTGCTTCTGCAATGATATCAGTTCAAAAACAATATCAGCTGATAATAAACAAACAATTGAATAATTGACACACAGCTGATTTATGTTGGCTAAATTGGGCCAACCACAGCTGATTCCAGTCTGGATTAGACTCAGTGGCAGGGGTTATTTTTTCTATTACACTGACACTTATACAGTAAAAAGAGGACTTTGAGGAGTGATGTCTTCGGAAACAGAAACAGAAAAAGACTAACTTTTTATCTGGGCTTTTTGCTGTTGTTTTTTTGTTCAGAATGCTCTTGGGTGTTTCATGGATATTTTGTTCAATGTAAGCAATACTGTAAAACTTTTTCTGTTCTATCATACTGTAAACAGTATTTCTACTGTATCTCCTGTAGTAAAAAGTAAAGCAAAAAAAAAAATTTGCTTTTTACTGGAATGCTTTTGAATGTGAACATTACATGTACATACAGTTCCCAACCAAGAAATGTAGTGTAAAAACGGTGGATTGCATGTTTTGCATGCAAATACCTGTAAAACCGAAACATAAAAGTCTATGCAGTTTTTGTAATGTCAACAATGGCCAGTATTTTGAAACCTGGTGTACTTTGATTGACTGCATGTACCTTGTGAAGTAAAAACAAGTGTTTGTCTTTGACAGAATAATTTCATTTTGAGTCAGATTTCCAGTCTTTTGGTAAAGTTAGTGTGTGCAGAGAAAGATGTGTTCTATTTTGAAATGAAGAGTTAGTATATATTTAACAAAATGCGTTTTTGAGAAGAAAATTATCCATTTGGCCAATTGTGTTTTGTAGGTGTGAGTCTGTGTTAAGAGTTTAGAAAAAGTATCTGAAGTATGGGTAAGTGCTTGTTAGCGATTGAAAAAAACTGTAATACAGTTTTTTCCAATTGCTAACACACTAAAATGACATGTATAGCACAAATATTTAAACTTACACACAGAGACCAAAACCTCTTCTCAAGTCTCCAAAACTTTAAACACATTTTCTGCTTTACACACATTTTGCAATTCAAAATGGCACTTTTTAAATGCACTGAACACGGTTCTCTGCACAAGACACAACAATCTGACATAAAGTAACATGTTTGCCATTTCAAAACACTGCCATTAAAAATGACAATACATGAGCTAATTGGCCTCTATGTGTGCCACCTGGCCAAACAATTGTTACACCTCAATCAGGAAGTAGACACTAAAAGACCACAGATGAGCACCTTTTTTTTTTTACAACATAAATGGAAGAAGTTGCAGTGAGAGGAAGAGGGAGGGTGAGAATGAGAGGGGGAGCAAGAGTGAGAGGTAGGGTAGAGCTGGTAGAGGAGGTCATGGCCAAAGAAGACAACAACTTTCAAATGAAACCAAAGCAACCTTAGTTGATCATGTCATCAACCATATGTGCATATGTTGCACTGACTTGTTTGGTGAATAATAAAAAAAAATGTGTGTGTATCTGCAAATATTTCTGTGCATGTGAACAATACATACTGAAGATGAGAGTGCTTTTCATTACGCCCAACACTGTGTAGTTGGTTAGAAAAAAATCTGGTAATATGAATGAAGTGTGTGCCATTTGGAGCAAAAGTTTAATTTTGATAATGCTATATGTAGTTTTGGTTGCAATGCTTCATCTTGTGGATGTATTTTGCAGTTTGGGTGTGTGGTTTTGTGAATTGTGTAGTAGTATATTGATTTTAAAAAAACAGCCTAGTTTGCAAAATTGTGTTTTAGCAATTGAAAAAATCTGTAAGGTTAACTAACCCTCATGAGTTGATACATTGTGCCAAGGAATAATGCACATTAAATATGACTGTGGATTAGTCTTTGCAGGAAATATTATTATCAGAAATGAGCTTAAACATACACAAGATGTTAAACATGTGACGTGGCCTTTTTGATTTCAGGGCTTGACCTCATGTGTTTTGTGTGTGTGTGTGCGTGTGTGTTTTCGCCACATGTTTTCATGCTCACACTAACCTTGTTAAGTGTACCGAGATCAGGTTGAGGACACCATGTTCGGTATGTGACCACATGTTATGTTTCTGCAAACAAATCCAGACACACACACACACCTTAGCTCCTGTCAGTGTGTGTGTTGAGGCAGGTCTGCTATTAAACCTGGCTGACTGGCTGCTGACTGAATCATGTTACCTATTGTCAATGCAGGCCTCAGGATGTTGCTAATGATATACATATTTTTAGTTGCGTTGCACGTGTCTGTGTTAAAGGACTTGCCCAAACTTTTTCAGGGCCGAAGCTGAATTTGATTGCTGTGGCCTACCTTTTTCACTTTGTTAAAAAATGTGTAGCTGCAGTGCGTCATTACCATAAACAGATCTGGTCAAATATATCTCACCACCAGCTAAAATCAGGAACGTGGTGTTATAAGAGATAACACAACAAAGCATAATATTTTAAGATCTTTAAAGAAGATATTTTCCAGTTCGGAAAAAGAAGTCTGATTGTATAGAAGTCTATGAGATAATGAGCCTACTTCTCTCTTGATTTATTATCTCAGTAAAACTTGTAAAGATGAGTTTATGGTCTCAATCTCTAGTTAATTCAATTGTATTTATATTGTCATACCACAACAGCAGTTATCTCAGGATAATTTCCACAGAGAGCAGGACTAGAACAGGCTCAGGATTTTCAAAATCAAGTAATTTCAGAGTCCCAACATCACCAGGATCAACAGTTACAGCGCCACAGTGGAGAGAAAAAACTGCCTTAACAGACTTTAGGTTGAAATAGGGAGCAGACCAGGCTCTTGGGTTCCATCTGTGTTTGTTGGTAGTAATATTAACAGTACTAGTAAGTACATTTCAAATCTTCAATCCAGCATGATGTTCATTCAGAAATGTATTGTCCATTTAGAGTCAAAGGGCCCTAGTTTCGTAGACCAGGCGCAGTCAGCTTTCAGCGCACCTGCGCCGCGCCGACGGGGTGTGTCCGCCTGGACTTTGCAAGTTTCGTGCACCGCGCAGGCTCGCGCAGGCACACCTCCCGTCTTGCCCACCGGCGCAAGTGGGAAAGAGGGAGGAGAAGAAGGCGTGAGTGGGAGACGAGGAGGAGACGAGGAGGAGACGAGGCGTGGACTGGGATTAATACAGCCGATTCAGATCTTCACCAATCAAATGAGCTCCTCTCCTCACCTTTAATGCGTTAGGGGAGGTTCAGTGCAAGTTCCGTCACTTGACAAGCCGATGACAGAAGCAGCGCCGCCGCTCCCACCACGCGCATCACGCGCTGTGCGTGCGTATCATAATAATAACAATGCCGATATTATAAAAAACAGGAGAGAGAGAGGGAGATGTTTTGGTCCGAGAGGCTGAGTTTCCGTTACGCGTGCCATCCGCCATTGATCTGACGTCAGATGTGACGGGACAATCTATATAGATATAAATTCACGTGTTGATTAGTTGCATTAAATAGTGTTTGTTGTGGTTATTTATTACATTTAAATGTGCCTGGAACTGTGGAAACCTGCCTGTGAGGTCTCGGTGACGTGTGCGCACTGCGCGCCGTCAGCCAAACTTCCACTCCGGCAGCTGTGATTCGCATTGAATGAATGGACTTTATTTACGCCTTGCGCCTTGCGCCGAAAGTAGACCAGGTTGGAGCTGGCGAGCTTTCAGCGCAGTCTCGGCGAGGCTTTTTGCCACGAAACTTCCGCTACGCCAAGCTGAATCTGTGACGCCTCCCCCTGCTGCGCCGCCACACCCATCTTGGCGCAGGCGATCCACCAAACTGCCAAACTGACGGTGCGCAAGGCTGCGCGGGTCGAAACTTGCATTGCGCCGGCTCCGCCACCCTGCGCCGCCCTGCGCTGCGCCACGAAACTAGGGCCCAAAGAGACCATAAAGCAGGCAATGCTTTAGGGACGGGGCTACCTGGTGGTTGACAGGTTGGTACAGCGGCCTCACTACCATCCCTACCATTCCAATGAACTACTCCATGACCTTGAATTAGGACACTAACTTTGTTAACAGCTTCACCAGAAGCCAGATGGATCCAGATGCAGTCAGGTTGGTGCTGGGGGTGCTGCTCTGCCATCTTTGTTCGTCAGATCCACCAGCCACTCCTCCGTTCCAACAATTCCAAGATGGCGACAGCCCACATCCAAGATGGAGGGGGCCAAAAGGCTAAACTCAAGGCCTCAAAAATCTAGTCCACAAACCAATGATGATGAAGATGACAAAATAACAAATAGTTTTTTATATGTATGCCTATACATTGTACTGTATATCAGTGTACATCATACTCTGAATTAATTGCATTGTCCAAAACTTACCAAATAAAACAAATTTAAATTCAAATGATGTAATTGAGATAACCTGATTAAATAATCTGACCTGATATCATGAATACACATAATTATTGAATGTGTGGTTTGTCTGATGCATTGAGATAGAAGAAAATAATCTCTGTGATGAGGTGATGAAATCTCTCCAGAGTCACATTAAAGAGGAAGACGGGGAGAAATGACCTCATTAAGGCTGAAGGGAGCATCACCAGCAGCACGCCATGTGATTCTCGGTGAGCCCCGCAGTCACGTTATGGGATCGCTGAAAATGTAAGCATGATGAAACGGAAACACAAGCTGCAAATGATGAAACTTATTTGACATTTGCTTTTTGATTTTTATTGACTGTCTGAAAGTACCTTCACTTCGTCACATCTTTGTCAAGATGCTGAGTGTGGAGGAGATCAAAAACAATAGAGGGAATCAACACATATGTGAGGGAAACCCTGCTGATACATCTGAACACATATTCATGTGGCTAGTCTACATGCTTTTTAATTTGATGAGCTCAAATCCACTTATGTTTCATCTCTCTGCACTGGTGTCTATATTAATATAATGGCTTTGCCTTGCGTTTTAACACCATAGTGGATTACGCTGACTGCAATGATGAGCATACCCAAACACAGACAGGAAGAAGTGCTCGGTGACAGACTTCTGTCCATGTTGGACAACTCCACCCCTCAGCAGTACATTCAAAGCCACCATACAGGGTCGATGTACTGGACGACGTACAGTAATGTAGTCTCTGGACACTTTATTTATATTGTTGGTGGTGTATCCCACAAAGTCTTCAAAACCATAAAGCAAGTCCAGTTGTCTATGACAAAGCTTTCAAGGATTACCATGACCTGGATGAACCATCCATCCATTCAGTGCAATTCAATTTTATTTATAGTGTCATATCACAACAGAAGTCATCTCAGGACACTTAACACATTGAGCAGGACTAGAATACGCTCAAGATTTCCAGAGTCAATACAATTTCAAAGTCCCAACATCACCCAGGGGCAAGCGTTACCACAACATCCATCCATTCATCCATGAGCATTCGTCCATCCATCGCCTCTGCTAATCCCTTTAGTGTCTTCTCAGCGGACTTGACCAGAAAACCTGTAAAATGAGGCGTCCAGGAGACATCCTGATGCCCGAGCCACCCCAACTGACCCCAATGGGGCTCGGCAGTGCACGGCCTGAAAAATCATCATGAAGCATGCAGACATTTACAACCAAGCTGACTGTTTTTATAAAATGTCTCACAAAGCATAAAATAAATATAAATAAT
Source organism: Eutrigla gurnardus (assembly GCF_963514095.1). Classification (NCBI taxonomy): domain Eukaryota; kingdom Metazoa; phylum Chordata; class Actinopteri; order Perciformes; family Triglidae; genus Eutrigla; species Eutrigla gurnardus. The sequence continues at coordinate 19,025,812 of NC_139915.1, forward strand.
AAAACAGCGGTATGCATGCAAGATCCCCACACATGTTTTTTACTAAACCTAACCAAGACGTTTTGTTACCTAAACCTAACTTTGTACTCTCGAAGCATGTTTTGTTTTGTTTACTAACCACATGTTTCAAACTGTGAATGTTCAGTCTGTATACATGAACCAGAGGAGAGAAATTTTGGTCCTGAATTCTCTTCCACATTGTAACAATCCAGACGGAAGAGAAAAGACATGGTGTGAAGGGACAGTCAAAAAGAGAGAGAGATGCAACATGCAGCCCATTTTAGAGTATCGTTCATAAATTCAAAATATAGTGAGACACAGATGCTGTAGATTCATAGTTTTTATAGAAAGAATCATTGTTAGAATCCCTAAAGTTTAATATCCCTTGATCAAGGCCCCAGTGGCTGCTTCTTCAGCCTCGTGTTTCTGTGCTGGGTGACGGAGCACAGGGCCAGCAGGTTTCCACTGATGTGCTGAATAAATACATAAGACGCTTGTTTTAATGACTTCTTCCAATTAGCAGTTTTCTCCTGTTGAGGCCCAGCGACCATGCTGCGAGGACGAGAGGAGGCAGAGTGAGAGACGATCGTAAAGTTGACACTCATGGGTTCAAAGACAGAGACCTGCTGGGCCAAGACAGCCAGGCATACAGATATACAACCACTGTGCCTCTTCAGTGGTGTTAAGTAGGACACGGGTCCTCGAGCATATTCTCCAACAACACAACACTGCAGCCTCACTTTGAAGAGCACGGGATGATCACATGCACAAACAAGTCCAAAACCTTGATACTATTTATGGTCTGCATGTTGTTACAATGCATAATTTCTGAAAGAGTGTTTTCGTCTTCCAATACATGTGTTCAATTACCAATGAACACAAGTAAAACATTTAAAAAAAGCTGCGATACATGTTACTATCACTTAGCTGTTGTTTCCTAACTATTTTGTTTTGTAATGTGTTTTTTTTTTTTTTTTTTCCTGTTTCAAACTGTTTGAAATTGAGAATGTTCCAAAAGAGTGTAGTTCCGTTTTATAGGAAGACAACTTTCTTTGAAACAAGGTTGAAACTACAGGGAACAGGGAAGTATCAGCCACATACTGCATGTTGCTTGCGGCACATCAATAATAGAAGAAAATTTCTACTGCTTATGCAAAAACAAGACAACTGTTGAAAATTGAGCCGAGTGATGATATAATGAGATCAGGACTCCTGCTTCCTGTCCACTGGAATGACAAACTCCCATTTCCCTTTGTCTATCTATCTGTCTGTCTCTCACACAGTGCGGAGACACTGGAACGCCAGTATGTACTTGTTTTTTATTTTCCACTGGGGAGAAGGGCAAGGTTGTAGCATCAATAGATCATTTCTTATCTCTACACTTCTATGAAGTGTGCTGTATTGACATGAAAAGGGATATCCTTGAGCTCTGCTGGACTTATTGGTTGGTCCCTCCATACATCTTTGTGCAAAGCATCATTAGGTGTGAAAATTCTAATGTTTACAGTGATATATACATGTGGAATGATGCACGAGACATGGTGACCATTTCATTTATGTGGCTACTTCTTTAGTAGAGATACTGGGTTGATCTTTAGTAGAGATACTGGGCTGTTCTTTAGTAGAGATACTGGGTTGTTCTTTAGTAGAGATACTGGGCTGTTCTTTAGTAGAGATACTGGGCTGTTCTTTAGTAGAGATAGTGGTTGTTCTTTAGTAGAGATACTGGGTTGTTTTTTAGTAGAGATACTTGGTTGTTCTTTTGTATAGAGACTGGGAGACAGTATCTCTACTAAAGAACAACCCAGTATGGGTTTTGTATAAATTCTTTGTATAAACTCATTGCAGGTTACAAACGCAGAAATGTTATATAGATGGTCTTATAACAAAAGCATATAGAGTTAATTTGCCTACTCAAACCAATCAGTGTATAGGTCACAGAATCACCATGACTACTTTAATTATATTCCCTGGAGGACTAATCACAGACAAGTACATACATTTCTAACATTATTGCATCCTCCGTCTGCAGAGAGGAAGACAAGGAACAAAGACTTTCCTGTGCTGTTTTACAATTCCTGAACCTTCTCTGGGTTTAAACCAACAAATGACGGTATTCAGTGAGAATAGGGACCTTTTTAACAGTTGATTTTCACATATGAACACACATTATTTTCGGGCCAGTCATCAATGCAATGTGCAATGTAATGCCTCTGTATGCTTCTAACCTCAACCAGGCCACATGAAACCAGCAGACTAATCAAATGCTGCTTGAAACCTGACTGGAACTATGAATCAGGCAGGAGATGCAGCAGGCTTCATGCTAAACTGTCAGTGAGCCTGGAGCACTTCTCCTGCACAACTTCAAACATGTGCTTCGTTGTGACTGAGAGTGTGTGAGCCGAGGAGGACGAGAGGAAATAACTGCTGATCCTTGTGGAGCTCTTATGGCCTAAACCAACAAAGCATGTAACAAAGCAACCACCTATTTATTTTATTCCTGCCATGGCCTGCGCATGCATAAAGAAGCCGAGAAGCTCGACTGAAATTCTCAATTTCCTGATAAAACTCCCAACACAGCGGGGAGCTGCTCCGAGCCGCTTTCCTGGAAACATCACGGATGTTTTTTAATAAGAATACCTCATCTCAAAGTGTCCTGTTTCTGCGGGGGCCTTGCCAAATGGTCCAACATTTGAAAGTCAGATGGTGGGAAGGCTTTTTTTCTAAGCGCTTGAAACACATGCACACTCATTTTAACAGTCAGCAATGCCAAACCACACTATATTAGCAAGTCCAATATGTCAAATTAATCTGCGTAAATCTCCTCTGTTTGACAGGTTTGTTGATCTTTAATCCCCAGCACATCACATATCCATAATGTATAGCATCTTCGGCAGCCTGACTACACAAGCACAACCAACACATCAGTGCTTCTTGACAGGACAGAGACATGAATCCGTGAAGCCAAACACATTTACACATGCTCACATGCCTCATCATCTGTCTTGTTTTGTACATAACTACGTGTCTTGTTCTGGACATAACTACGTGTCTTGTTTTGTACGTAACTATGTGTCTTGTTTTTTACATAACTACGTGTCTTGTTCTGGAAATAACTGCATGTCTGGTTTTGTACGTAACTATCTGTCTTGTTTTGGACATAACTACGTGTCTGGTTTTGTACATAACTACAGTAAGTGTCTTGTTTTGTACATAACTCGTGTCTTGTTCTGGACAACTACTAGGGGTGAGTATTGCCAAGAACCTCAGGATACGATACGTATCACGATACTTTGGTCACGATGCGATACGTATCACGATATCACGATATACAAATCTTTATTTCATTAATTCCCATGAAATTCACTGGAATAAATATTGAAAATAAAATGAAAAAGGATAAAGTACCCTGAGTGACAATGCACAAAATAATACATAATAAAATAATAATAATAATAACAATAATAATAATAATAATAAAAATTATAATAATATAATAAATAATAATGTTTCTCCTTTTGTGTCACTGTTTGAACACTGAACTGAAGAGGTCATATACAAATAATGTAAAGGTATATGTGTAAACATGAATCTTTTTTTTTAAATCGATCTTTTAGAGTTGAAAAATCGATATTGTATTGGGCGGCAAAGTATCGTGATATATTGCCGCATTTATATTTTTACCCACGCCTAATAACTAAGTGTCTGGTTTTGTACATAACTAGCCTACGGATTTTGTTTTGTACACTACGTGTCTTGTTCTGGACATAACTACATGTCTTATTCTGTACATAGCTAAATGTTTTTTGTACATAACTACATGTCTTGTTTTCTATATAACTACTGTGTTTTATTTTGTACATAACTATTTGTCTTGTTTTGTACATGTTTTGTATTGTATATAACTACATGTCTTGTTTTGTACATAACTACATGTCTTGTTTTGTACATGACTATGTGTCTTGTTTTGTACATAACTATATGTCTTGTTTTGTACATATCTATGTGTCTTGTTTTGTACATAACTACGTATCTTGTTTTGTACATAATTACCGTGTATTGTATTGTACATAACTACATGTCTTGTTTTGTACATAACTATGTGTCTTATTTTGTACATAACTACGTGTCTTGTTCTGGACATAACTACGTGACTTTTCTGTACATAACTATGTGTCCTGTTTTGTACATAACTCGTGTCTTGTTCTGGACATAACTACGTGTCTTGTTCTGTACATAGCTAAATGTTTTTTGTACATAACTACATGCAGGGGTGGACTGGGACAAAAATTTGGCCCTGGACTTTTTGGTCCAGACCAGCCCACTACAATCCGCGCGCAGATATCGCCCCGTTGATGTACAAACACATAAGTTCTTAATAACACCACTATACAAAACAATATCCCTTTATATTCTGAAGCCTTGAATAAAATAAATGATAACTACGCATTGTGTTGCTCACTTGCTCTTAAGAAGGATACTGGAGAAAGGATTAGTGTGGAATAAGTTAAGTCTGAACAAGATTACATGCAAATAATGAGTCCGCACGCAATCAGAACTTTGGTTTGTTGGCTAAAGTATGGAAAACAATAGTATATTGATCTGAAAAATGGACAAACACTAATTTTATTTTAGAAAGATAGTACAGCTCAACATAATGTATAGACAATGAAGCATGACATAAGAGGAAATACTTGTAATTTGTGTACTGCATCATGAGTAATATGTATGCAGATGTTTTACTGTAATATAGTTAATCAGTATTTTATTAATTTGAACTGTATGTTAAACTGTTGAAGGACAATAAACCATAAACACTGACTGAAAAAAATATGTAAAGCATACATATTTGTTAAGTTGTAAACACTTTAACTCTGGTGACCTGATTTGGGGGATGTCATTATAGGTGAATATGGTTATTGTTTTCCAATACTTTAGATAACTAGATTTAGTTGTAACACACCACACCATCCAGAGTTTGCTATTTATTATGTCAAGTAAAGTTCATAGACAGTAAAGCAACCGTTCTGAACCATTTATTTGAATGAATGTTTATCCACACTATTCTGGAAGGCACATACCTGCTACCTCCTTCACATGGAGTCTCTTCTTCCTCAACATTTCTTTCAGCCTCCTCCTGCACCATAAGGGCAGTGATGGGAGCCTCACTCTCTTCAGCCTCTCTGTCACTGTCAGACTCACGTGAAGGACGTGATGCTTCGGTGCTGCTAGCTCCGGCCAGGCCGGCCCCTGCTGCAAACATCTGCGTGATAGTTAAACTTTTAGCAGCCTGTGCTGCTAGAGCTTTTCTTTTCTTTTCCCTCAATTTTTCTGCACCGCCTTTGCGTTTTTTACTTTCCTTCTCCATTTTTGTTTTTCGTGTGGTGTTATGTTGTTGTTGTTGTTTTCTCTCGCGCCGTCTCTCCTCATCATTAAAAGTGATTGGACGAGGGGGGGGGGGTGGGGTCTAGAACATGCGTGGGTGGGACTCCTGGGCCTCTAAAGCCTCTCATAGGGCCATTCTGTAGACAGACAAGCCACCGGGCCAATCATCACCTCTCTCACCTCTCTGTCTGCAGCTGATCACTGTGGGCCGAGCTGGTGCACGTCTCTCTCCCCGGGCCGCCCGGGAGAGTTACACTAGTTATCAAAGCAAGGCGAGGCATGGCAAAGAAATAAATGAATAAAAAAAAAAATAAAAAAATAAATAAAAAAATAAAAAACGGCCATCCATCGGCCCATTAGTGACCGGCCCACCGGGAAAAGTCCCGGTACTCCCGATGGCCAATCCACCCCTGACTACATGTCTTGTTTTCTATATAACAACTGTGTTTTATTTTGTACATAACTATTTGTCTTGTTTTGTACATGTTTTGTATTGTGTATAACTACATGTCTTGTTTTGTACATAACTACATGTCTTGTTTTGTACATGACTATGTGTCTTGTTTTGTACATAACTATATGTCTTGTTTTGTACATATCTATGTGTCTTGTTTTGTACATAACTACGTATCTTGTTTTGTACATAATTACCGTGTATTGTATTGTACATAACATGTCTTGTTTTGTACATAACTATGTGTCTTATTTTGTACATAACTACGTGTCTTGTTCTGGGCATAACTACGTGACTTTTCTGTACATAACTATGTGTCCTGTTTTGTACATAACTCGTGTCTTGTTCTGGACATAACTACGTGTCTTGTTCTGCTCTAACTGCCTCTCTTGTTCGGTATTTTCTCAGACTCTAGTTTTAATGCCCGTGTAGGGAGTGATCCTTAGAAGCGTAATAATTTAATCTCATTTAATCCTCAGAGGAGACCGTGTATTAGTGTGTGATGTCTTAACCGAGATGCCGTTCGCTAGACTAACACACAGGGTGATGCTGGGCTTTAATCTGATGAGATTCTGTTGGTTGTTAAAAACAACAAAACACTGCTGGATATCATTAACCTACCAACCTGTACTACAAGCTTCACTAAGTGAGCTTTAACAATTAGACAAGTCTGTTTAATGCTGTACAGAGTTTCAGGAAAGCTGTGTTTCACTATTAAAATGTGTGCCCTGAAGAAATCTACTTAACGGGGCCTCAGCCTCCAGTAACACTCCCTGTTATTGAACCTATTATATAGGCGGTCAGCCAGCAGCATGTTCCATCAAACTGTCAATCCTCATTAGGCAGATCACAGGAACATGTCCAAACAGCAGTATCTGTCAGGAGAACCTGTTATCACAATAAGCAGAGGTGATTCTAAGCATGGCCACATTATCCTAAAAAATGGACTGCTTGGCCCCTGATGGCACTGTCTGAGACCACCTTCCCCAACATAAAATGAGCTGCCCATTGAAGGCACAAGGATCTCTGATCTCACGTCACATTCCCATGTGTGCATCTCTGAGTGAAAGTCAAGTCACAGGCTTCATTGGAGAGGTTTGGTCAATTTTGTACGGGTACATATACATATATATATATATATATATATATATATATATATATATATATATATATATATATATATATATATTAAGAGAACATGGAATAATATATATATATATATATATATATATGTATATATATATATATATATATATATATATATATATATATATATATTATTCCATGTTCTCTTAATAAATTATAACATATTTTTAAACATGGATCATATTTTCTCATATTTCTGTGACTAATGCAGCCTGGCAAATTTTAAATGATGTTCTCACACAACGAAACAGCAGATTGAAATATGTTTCATGGGAAACATATTTTGTCTTGGATTAAGATTGCTCTTGATCGTCATTTTAATCCAAACCATGATGCTTTTTACTAAACCTAACTATGTAATTTTGGAGCGTGTTTTATTTTGGTCAGTAACCACGTTATTAAGTACTTTTGATCCCATGCAATAAGTAACGTTCTTACTTTTTAAAGGAGAAATAAGTACATGTTACACTTCCTGAGTAACTTGGAACTAAACCTGACCTACCAGATGGTTTGTTACAGAGAACCATCTGGTTGTATCTACCCACTGAAACTGGCAATCAAACTCTTGCTGACACCAGTAGGGAGAAAAGTGAAAAAAACTTCAGTGCTGTTCTTTGCTCTTCTTTCAATGAAGAAGGAGGGGTTTAGCTCAGGAGGTAGAGCGTTTGGCCGGCAACCGCAAGATTGCCGGTTCGATCCCCGGCTCCTCCTAGCCGAGTGCCTGGTGTCCCTGAGCAAGATACCTCACCCCAATTTCTCCTGACGAGCTGGCTATCTCCCTGCGTGGTTGACTCCGCCATGGGTGAGTGAATGGGTGAATGGTTAATGTCATTAATGTAAAGCACTTTGGAGAAAAGCGCTATATAAATGAGGCTATTTACCATTTAAGAAACAATCAGCAGTTTTGATAGAACTGATCCTGTTGCAGCATCCACACTAACCTATCCAGAAGTCATCACACACACCTAAGCCACACCCCTAGCTGCCAGTAGGTCCCCACACACAAACACATTACTTGAAGCCTGATGAGATGGACTTTCATTTGCCAAGCAACGGAATAAGGCCTCATCCACATTGTCAAAATCAGCTGAACATTCAGCCACAATATTGAAATACTCTCTCTCACTTACATTTCTGGCAACAAGTCACCTCTCACAAGACGGGATCAAGTGAAAGTAACGCACCTGCGCCACGCTGACGGGGTGTGTCCGCCTGGACTTTGCAAGTTTCGTGCACCGTGCAGGCTAGCGCAGGCACAAAGAGGGAGGAGAAGAAGGCGTGAGTGGGAGATGAGGAGGAGACAAGGCATGGAGAGGGATTAACACAGCTGATTCAGATCTTCACCAATCAAATGAGCTTCTCTCCTCACCTTTAATGCGCCAGGCGAGGTGCAGTGCAAGTTTCGTCACTTAACAACCCAATGACAGAAGCAGCGCCGCCGCTACCACCATCACGCGCTGTGCGTGCGTATAGTCATAATAATTATAATGCCGATATTATATCACTATAGAAATGGTAGGCACATTTTAGGCATGTCTATCACAAAGCAGGGTCAGGGCGCACAGCATTAGACATAATAGTGGCGAGAACCAGAATCCACATGGATCCAGATCCAGTAAGGGTGCTGCTCGGGGTTGCAAAACTTCCAAGCGGATATGAGCCACAGGGCCGAGGGCAGGTGGCAGGACAGAAAACACCATCCATAAAACCAACATGTCATTACCTTTACAGCGATGTAGATCTGAGGAAACGCGAGAGACACGAAACAACGTCAGCCCCCGTCTCCATGTACAGTATATGCACACATCTGCACCACACTAACTTGTTCTAACCCAGTGCAGATTTTCTCCAGGCTGGAGAAGCTACTTGTCTGTCTGTCACAGTAAATCTGAGAAGACAGGAATGAAACCGTGGTGTGAGAAGGATCGTTGGTACGAGACATTTATTCTTTCAGCATCACACTAAATCACTGCAATCTTTCCTTGGCAAGGTACAACAATTATCCCTCCATCAGGCATTCCTTTGTGTGTGACTGCAGAGAGTTTTATTGAAGCACGGAGGCGAGTCGCGCTGCAAGCTGGTAAATCAATGCAGGAGTGAAGAAAGCATTTATGGTCATTGTTATTTATCTGGAAGGAGGCATTTACCAACCCACACATGCATATGGATGTGTGCACACATCAGAGGCACACTGAAGAATGGAGAGCACATCATATCACAGTTTCACAACAGGTGCTCCTCGGCAACACCCTCTATACATTTATACCCTTATATTATTTATTAATGAAGAACTTATTAATGAATTCCTGAGAGAAAATGATTCTTTTGCAACTCCTTTGTTTTGGGTTAAACCTGAACTCGACTACTTGAATGGAGTAAATATTATAAATCTAAGTCAAGGCAGTGGTAGGAATGGAAATAATGACAGACATAATCTTTTATGGTTTTTAATAAAGACAGAGCTTTCAGCACTCTACAGAACAAGTGGAAGAGCTGCGGTGGTTTATTATTGTTTTCTCCTTGAAAAAAAATGGAAGATCTTGATGTCTTACTTAGAGCCGAAGTAAGATTCCACTGCAGGTCTATGTTTGATGTTGCCTCATGGTTTGTTCACACCAAATGCAAAGAAACATTTTCAAGCGGGACAAATGCATGCAAGTCAATGCAAAGATGCAAATGTTGCGTTGTGAATGTCACTGACGCCGATCAATGTTGAGATCTTCCTCCTCTCGTTGCTGAATCCGCATTGGAGGAAACAAATGTTGTCTCCTGTGTCTGTGGTCCCTCAGAGGTCTACGATAGTAGCTCACATTAGTCCAGAGACCAGACCAGACTATGTGGAGATACCAGAGACTGTCTGTGGTCCCCCAGAGGTCTACAATAGAAGATCATATAAATCACTATCGCTATAGAGTTATTTCAGCATCCATTTATCTGTATATTGCATAAATTCACAACTAAATAGTTTATTATGGTTCATCCAGCTGTAGTAAACCAGACGATGTGTGTGTTACTAGATCCAGTGAATCCAGCTCGGTGAAATTCACTGAGCACCTCTGGATGATATCATGAACTCAGACAGGACTGTGTTTCCTGGTGGATCTGGGACTTCAACATGTACAAAGCAGCAATAGTGGTGATTTCAGCCACTAGTTTCAAGTCTTCTTCAATCCAGCATGAGGTTCATTTAGTACATTATGGTCCATTTAGAGTCAAACAGTCCAGAAAACAGGGGATGCTTTAGGGGGCGGGGCTACCTGCTGATTGACAGGTCCCTACGACGCTACCAATGCAGTTTGTTTGGAAACTTTGGTTTCCTGGTGGATCTGTACATACATCTGTATCATGTACAAAGCAGCAATAGTGTTGATTTCAGCCACGATGGATGAAACCATGGTGATGTCCTGCAACGTGAGATGAAAATTCACTTTGCGCTGTGAACGCAGCACTACACATAAAAGAATGACCTCAGTCACTTCCCCACAGTGAGGCGTACAGCTCATTTATTTAACACTGATTGGTACGTGGCATCAACTAATTCCCCAAGCCCAAGTATTAGTATCATGGGACGCATCGGTGCATCCCACTGAAGAACAAGTCTGACGGTGTGCTTTTCTTTACAGTGTACTGCGTCAACACTAGAACAGCACACAGCTGGCTCAGCACTATACCGGACCTCTGACTCCACCAACGGAATGACCTGCATGCACTCAGTGAACTGAGATGTCAGACAGTAACAGAAGCCCTATCTTTGACATGAGGCACACAAAGATTTACTGCTGTTGACGTTGAAGGCTGGAATTGCTTTGGCTTCACAGGACTGTGAAAATACAATATAGGTTGTTAAATACCAGAACTTCTCTTGAAGATTGTACCATCAAATAATGTAATAAAACATTATTTACATTATTTGCCCCTGAGCCTGATCGTTAATATGAAAAAATTATATTGTAATAACATTCTTACAGTGTTTTTTACATTATCCATCAAAATTCTTGAATGAGTTTACTTTTTTTTTTCCAATATCGGGACAATATCCGGCTTCCTCCCACAGTCCAAAGACATGCAGGATGGGGACAATTATAACTTACCATGACGATCTGTAGACTTGAATAAAATGTATGAATATAGGCTGAATAAATGTAAAACAATGGTCACAGTGTTTAATTAATGACAGCAGGCTACTCCACTGGATGGTAACATGTAAGGAGCAGTGGAATAACTGTAATGAACATGTTGGTTTCCCAACAAAGTGACTGAGACACAGATCAGATTGATAGATCCTATTAGCCTGGTCTAGAGCAGGTTAGCTCCACAGGAAACATCACTGGTAACTTATTCCATATGAGCAGTGTTGGGAGTAACGCGTTACAAAAGTAATGCATTACTGTAATGCATTACGTTTTGCTGTAACGCGGTAATGTAAGGCATTACAAAAAAAAAACTGGTAATATTTTACTCGGTACAAATCTCAGTAATGCGCATTACAATGCATTTTAAAGCCGAAATCAATTGACTCTACATTCGCGATCGCGAGATGGGCATACGCTCCACTTTTGGAAAAGTGTGAAAGCCGGTCCATGTGACTCTACACTATGTTAATTAATCGCTGTTGTTAGCAGGCTCCATGAGCTGGACACCGACTCACGGAGCGGGTCAGAGCGCAGCTGACCCGGCACACCGTGGATCAACAGCTGAGGGGCCGCGAAGAGGCGGAGGCTCCGATTCTCCCTGTTGGTTTTGAACCGCTTTTATGTCCGCGTCATAACGCTTTTGGTGCGAGTTTAAAACAGTAGGTTTATTTCAAAACGCAAGCGTCAGACGCTGTCAGAGCGTTTATGAACAGTGTTTTAGAGCTCCCCCTAAATGTCTCAGGTAGGCTTTCAGGTAATTTCGCAGCATACAGCGCCTTCAAGGTCATTAAAAAAGACGTACGGCAAATCTGGAATGAAAAATGGTTCGGATACGATTCATTTTCCGTTTTTCGTTCTTTTATTTTGAAGCGAAAAACATCACATCCGGCTGTGTAATGAGCTGCATTGAACACAAGAAGATCTATTGAGAACAAAAAATCCATATTTCCTTTTATTTTGGCGAAAAGTAATGCAAAAGTAATGTAAAAGTAGTGTAATGCCTTCCAATTCAAAGACAGTAATATTGTAATGTAACTAATTACTTTGAAATGACAGTAACAAGTAATAAATAATGCATTACGCTTTTGAAGTAAGTTGCCCAACACTGCATATGAGACATGCTTTCATGCAACCGGATCACGGATATCTTCCTAAATCCCTTATCTAGGTTTTGTGCGATAGTCCCCTGGTTTGCTAATTGATATGCAGCAAGAGTTGACAGCAGGACCAGGTTTTTTTTCATAACACCTTTTTATTGGCAACTGGTAAGCCAACTTCCACCTTGCTTCGTCCATTAAAATGCTCTCTAGAAGTAATATTTGTAAGCCTTTTGTCTATTGTGATACATTTCATACAAGTGTGTTTGTTAAAGTACACATAATTACTGTTAATACTCCAGACCAGAGCTTCACCATATCTTTCACTGCACTTAACTGCTTCTTTGCACTCAAGTTAGAGACAGTGTTTCATTGAAATTAAGATAAAGTTGAATCTCCGCTAATTTCCATTATTAGTCTCATGTATAGTAAACAACATGCATTTTTTTCATCTTTTTGTGTTGTTAAAATATTACACCCAATTGTCACATATACTTCTCTTCTCTCTTCAGATGTGCTATATAATATTATATTTTAACCCCAGCCATCCAAATACTGGGGCACCATGATAATCCTATTGAGATTTTGAATCTCATTTACAAGGTCCTGGCCAAGATGGCAGAATAACACACCACCAAACTTGTATTAAAAAGATGACAGACTTAAACCAAGCAGGAAAACGGCATCAACCAAATACTTTTCTTTCAATATTCAAATGAGGCGTCACTATGTGCTTTTTTTGGGGGGGGGGGCAATGACCCCCACTCAGAATTGTGGCTTGCATGATGCCCTTGCTCTCCATCACGCTGACAGACACAGATACATTAATTACCACTAAAGTGCTGCAAAGTCCACTAAGAGCCGACTACCAGGCTGATGTCAGTTTGAAGGTCAGCATGATGATCGCTCACCTGCCCATCAAAGGCTGTTTCCGCTCAGTCTGCTCTGTTAAAGTGCACTCTGGATTGTGGAAGTGCAGAGGTGGGGGCTGTGGATTTCCATCTGAAATGTCAGATTGTTTTTTTTTTAGAGTGTTACAGATGGGATTTGGTCCGACGTTAGCCTGCAACACTTGTTTGGTTGAAAATGTTGGGGCATGCTCACCCACTGGTCTCGACCATACACTGTAAATAAGAAGTGCTATCTTGCTTTTTTGCAACGAGTGAAGGAACTGACCATATTTGGAGTGTGGAGGAGCGGTGGGTGGATCTGATGAAGACAACAAGCAGAACGGCACCCAGAGCAGCAACCTTACTTAAAGCTATGGTCTACATTCTGAAAATCAGTTGAGCCTCTGAGACAGATTTGGAAAAAGCATCCCGCCTGGATTGTTCGGTCGGTGTGAGTGCTCCGTTACGTACTTAAGAACAGTACGCTTCCTCGGCCCGGCACGCTTGGAAGAGGTAAATGGACCTGCATTTATATAACACTTTTTCTAGCTAGTCAACACTACATTCAGTCACTTTTACCCTTTCACACACACATTCATACACTGTCTGCCTTCGGCACGCCATCTGCCAATCTTCTGATTGGAGGACGACTCGCTCTACCTCTGAGCCACAGCCGCCCTGAGATGCATTTGAGTATGGTACGGTTCATGCACAAGCACATGCAAGAAAGCTGATTTATGACTGAAAATACTGTTGATGACTGTGAAGGACACAGCAGGATTTTGGGTTGGGCTTGGGCTTCAGACTCATAGTGTGAGCGGTACCGGAACAGAACTGGACCGGTACTTTTATAATTAAAATACCGTAATCCAGGCTGAATATGAAAGTAGTATTTAAAAATGTCCGTCAAACAAACATTTGATGCAGACAGCCAGGTTTAAAATGACAAATCACATTTAACAAAGCACAGATACTTGTTAAGAATTCACTATTGCTGCTACCAGCAGTGAAATACTAATACTGAAACCCCACACTGCAGGGAAGAGGAGAGCTTTGCAGAGAGTTTCCCTTGCATGGCTGTCTGGATTGACTGCCTATCTGCCGCAAAGATCTGTCGGACATTTTTCTTTGAACTATGTAAGAGTGCGAGGGAAAGTAGAGAGAGAGAAGATTGAAGCTCCTTTGATTGGTTCATCACTCTCAAATGTTCCTTTAATCCCAGACAATGAAGCCATCACATAGTGCAGAGGCACAGAGACAGACAGCAGAGATTCCTCACCTCTTTCTTTTGAGGCATTCTCCTGCATTTCCATCATACTGTGAACCCTCATTAAGTAATTATGTCGGTACAATGAAAGAGAAAGTACCTGCTGCCAGGGTCCATGTGGAGAGCTAAAAGAATGGCTTGTCATGGCCATTTAAATACCACCTCTTCCTGCACCCATGTCTTGGAGAAAGTTGGGACGACTGGCTCAAAAAGAGTGTCCAGATCAGTTGGAAACCCTTGGTTCAGAAAAGTGGAGCCAATGCTGAAATACTTTAAACCTGCGTTCATTCCAATGTCCATCAGGGAGCGACTCTTCTCTGATTCTATATACTGTATGTCTGTGAGAAAATGACCCTACTTCTCACTTAAACTTGCCTGAACTAGCTCACAGGCTTCCCTCATTTAGTAAAGTATGGATTTACCCATGGGCTGCACGGAGGTTTAGTGGGTAGCACTTTCGCCTCACAGCGAGAGGGTCCCGGGTTCGATTCCCGGGTCAGGTTCAGGTTCCTTCTGTGTGGAGTTTGCATGTTCTCCCGTGTATGCGTGGGTTCTCTCCGGGTTCTCCGGCTTCCTCCCACAGTCCACAGACATGCAGGATGGGGATAGGTTAATAGGTTGACTCTAAATTGCCCATGAATGTGAGCGTGAATGGTTGTCTGTCTTTACATGTCGGCCCTGCGATGGACTGGCGTCCTGTCCAGGGTGTACCCTGCCTTCGCCCAATAACAGCTGGGATCGGCTCCAGCCCCCCTGCGACACTGAATACAGGATAAGCAGTAGACGATGGATGGATGGATGGATTTACCCATTTACAATTGCGAAAAACAAAGATGGTGATGGTCAATAACCAAGATATTAACAGAAAAAAACTAGATGGCAACAGCAAAAATCAAACACGGCGATGGCTCATAAAACCAAAACATCACACTCACCAACTGAGGTGCTTAGATTTTGAATTACAGATAGATAACAATGTCCAAGAGACTCCTGGATTAGGATGGACTCTGACCAGATGTGTTCAAACTAAGATGACTGACAGGGCTTGGCGATGGATAGCAGGTGAGGGGATCAGGTCCCTGTTCAGGGTGTCAGGGGTCAAGGTTCCGGCCAGGATCATGGGTCAGAGTGTCTGCATAGATGAAGGCCAGCACTGGTGGGGACAGTGTGAACCTCTAACACACATTACACCTGGTTAAACCAGGCACAAGAAACATGTGGTTGGTGGCATGTATTTAAAAAGACAACTGAATGTCTGCCCCCCATGGAGGTCAACAGTGGAGTCAGCATAGATTAGTAAAACCCGGGAGAATAGAAGAAATAATCCCCCCAAAATAAATGTCCAAAATGAAGCAAATGTGAATGTGAAGTAGTGTCTGTTGTGTGTTAGGAGCCGACAGAGTAAGGATCAGCGGGGGATCTGCTGCAACACAGCAACCAGTTCATGTCTCTGAGGTCCTGATAATTGAATCCCCTGCTCAAGCTTTCACATCTCCCTCAGAGACGTCACATTAACAACTCCAATCAGTTGACAAGACGCACTTAAAAAGCTAAAGTAAGAGTCACAAAGGAAACTTGTTAGAAATCACAGCAGAGGCACTCAGTGAGTAATGACACAACACTGGGATCACGGTGGTCCTTTGTAAAGCTGCCAGACTCCTCACAGCACTATAGCTGCACACATACATTGTTAGCTTGTCACTAGTTTTAGGCCTCATCCACATGTACCAAAACGATCTTTTTTCCTCCGGTTTTACTTGGTGTCATTTCAAGAAATTCTGCGTCCAAACGAATCCATTGTAAACGACTCAGCACACTGTAGTGCATATTCCAGGCCCTTATGTGGCGCTGTTTCTCCTACAAAAATACACCAAAAACGGAGAAGAATAGACACAGAGCATGCATAAAGCTGGTGCACTGATTACAAGCTGTCCGAAACAAGGGTGTAACTTTGGTTTGAAAAGTGGGGGCACAATAATGATTTAGGGACTACGGTAACCAAGACAAAATCCGGAAAATAATTAAGTTGGTCATCATGCTAAATTCTTTGCATGGCTGGTGGCAGCTTGGAAGCAGTAGTGGGAGATGGCCGGGCTCACCCGCATCCACGACCACATCTGAGACCCGGGAGGTGGCGCCATAGGAGCAGACGACCTACCACGGTCCTTATTTACCGTCCACGAACTGGGGTCGGCATCCATAAAGAAGTGGGGCCTGGCAGCCAGCGCTGCATAAGAGTGTGGCGAGCCTGAGCAGACTGCCGAGCACATATTTACCATCCGCCCCCTATACAGACCACCCTTGGAAGCCAGCCTCTTTGACGTTGGACAAGAGACAAGGGCATGGCTGCACGACACTGAGTTGGACCTCTGATGTTACACGAAAGAAAAGAATGCTAAATTCTGCCAGAATAAATATGCATAATCAAAATGAATCAAACTTTTAATATAAAGACCATTTCTTTATTCATTCATCATATTGACAGAGGTCAGTGAAAAAAAGCTACTGATATAATCATTTTCCTCCTTTAAAGGTGATCTAACATTATCAGGCACTGAACAGAGACACATAATTGGCAGAGTATCTCAAAACAAAAACCTCTAGAAAAAAAATGTCTGCTCCTGCCACAATGACAGGCAAAAAGAGAGGCACACACAGAGCGAGAGAGACAGGGAGAGATAAAGGCACAGAGACAGAGAGATGAATGTTATGTCCATACATATGTCCATACATTGTATGTCCTTCATCTCTCCCTTCAATCCCATCTCTCTATTTATCCCAACTCCTTTGATCCATCCTTCTATACTGTCATTTCTCTTCTCCTCACTTGAAAGAACCAAACACATGCTTCTTGTACTCATTCGCAAGGATAAACTCCTGGCAAATTTTTCCATTGCTGATTTCATCCAGTATTTCTTTGTGAATGTGTCAGACTGGTCCATTGTTTAGGCAGATTTGCAACATTGTGCTTCTCAGCCAGGTCTTCAGCCTCCTCAGAGCACTGAAGCTCCTCTCTGCTTCAGCAGAGGCTGCAGGAACAACCACAAGTAGTCGTACACGTGCTTCTACTTGGGTAGAAAGTGGTTGTGGGAGCTTAAACATGTCCAGGGACCTCTGGTGTAACTCAGGATACTGGTCCACCACTGCAGTGTCCATCTCCCCAGTTAGGAGGACTTCCTCCAGCTTTGCCGACGTTTTCAGGTCACCCTGATCAAACCTCTCCTTCAGCTGCATGCCCACAGCACCTTGAAGAAGTCAGCTCTGTAGTATTCTTCTGGGGGTTGTGGGTGAGTATGCAGTAGTGGCATTACTAATGAAGTGTTTTGGTGGAAAAATCTCCAAATCTCTCCCACAGCCCTCTTGCCGTCACACCAGTGTTTTGGGCCATGTCCTCAAAGCTGGGTAGCACAGATTCGTACTGACGTAGCACAGACCGGATTACTGGCGTTCTGGCTGTCGATCTTGTTTGACACAAGGGCTGCAGGTTGCGAACTGACCCTGATGCAGTGGTTGCAATGTTCACAAATTTAGTTTTGTACTTGCCCAATAATTTTAAGACAGCCAAGCTTTTGGAGCCAATCCAGGGCATCAGATGTCCGTGATGACACTGCACAAGCAGTCTAGGCGACCAGATTTACACAGTGGGGGCCACAGTGTACATACAAAACCAGTGGCTGTATCTCCCTTATTGGTCTGTGCTCACTGTTGCCTGACATGTTCGCTGCTCTATCGTATGACTGTCCACGCAGACCAGACAGTGGAAGATTCAAGTGTAGCAACACATCTGTGGCAACTTTTGATTTTCCCCAGTTGTGCTTGAGACTTGACTTGAGAACCCCAAGAAGGCCTCGTGGGGGACCAAATCATGGTCACTATGGCTTCCTGTTCAGTGCCTTCTATGTCCTGCGTTCCATCAATAATAATGGAATACTGGAGATGAGGCAGCATTCGAATTGAGCTAATGATTTCCCTAATTATGCAAATGTATGTTTGCAAATAGATTTTTTTTCATTTAATTTCTTTCTGGATTTTGGGGGACGTGTAATCTTGTTCTTGTTATGAAAAACCTGTGAAGCGTGCCCGCTGATTTTTAATATTTTTTATTTTTTTTATATATATTAAGGCCTTACAATCAGCAGCTCAATTCACATTCTCATCCAGACTCTGACGACTGGCCAGCAACAGTAGCGTATTAAGCATGATTTTTGCGGTTAAAAAAGTGTGGGGGGGACACAAATAGGATTTTGAAAAGAGGAGGGGACATGTCCCCCCCTGTCCCCAGTGGAAATAACTCCTAAGGTCCGTAATAATTTAAAGCTCAGCGTAGTGGCAGATGTACGACAGCGTATTAGGGCCACAAAAGCTAGAGGGGTGAGGGGCGGGGCGATGACATCATCGTATGCGTCTTTGCCATACACACGAACCTGAACACGAAACAGAGGGGTGGTGTTTTTTGCTTTTTCACCCTGGGACCTGGTCTCAAAAAAGTGCGTTTACCGGCATGGCCTTCATATTCATCTTATTTTCAGAAGCCTTCAGCTTCAGTAAAACAACAGACACATGTCATGGCCAAAGGAGCAGCTGCAAAACAATGGCTAAACTAAATATTTCCTATACTATTACATTTCCTATAAATTCTTTCAATACAAGTCATTTCTGTTATTCATTTTCACAAAAAGTAATGCACTGCAATGCGTACATGAATCTCTTTGACTGTAATCCATGTAATCTTGAATCAGGAAGTATTCAAAACGTAAAAACTCTAGGAAACGGTGACTTATTTATCATGTTTGTATTCTTTGTATAAACTTCAGTAATTCTCCAACGAAGTAAAATCACTTCCACAGTTATTTGAACCCGAACCACAATCTATTCCAAAAAAGCTAACCAAGTCATTTCCTGTAAAGATGCTTTTTGAAATTATTGTATGCATAGGTTGCTTAACATTCATAAGAGAACACACAGGAAATGAGGAATAACTTTTCATAAGATATCACACGAAGCATTGCATGAGGACACCGCCCCTGAGATTCCTGTCTTCATCCCATGACAATGTAGAAGGAAAAAAAATCATTCTTCAATGCTGTCAGCATTGAAAATATCTGCAGCACTATGCCCTCTTGACACGGTGTTTCAGTCTGGATAATCCACAAACCGCATGTTTTAACTGGTACTATTTCTCTCCCAAAATGTTCCAATAAAATCCTTTGACAACACGAACAACCACAACTACCTGCACCGCTAGATTACAACGAAACACAGATGATGCTTTCTTGCCTGTACTATCCGCAGTCCAGACTTCTCTTTACATGATGGATTTGTCTTTTCAGCACACAGTACTCATGTTGACATTTTTGTCTCACAGCTCCAGAAAGTATCTTATGAACACATAGAGAATGAAAACATGAAGAAGGGCTTGTAAGCACAAATGTCAAGCGAAGGGAATGTAAAAGGAGGATGTGCGGATGTTTGGCTGTGCTTCAATAAGCCCCGCAGCCACTAACAAGCATCTTTATGTTGTACAAGAAGTTTCCTCTGCTCTGCTTCCCTCTATCAGCTGTCACACATCTATCTCTGCACTGTGAGGTGTGAAAGCACACAGCCGTGCTCATATTTCCATTGATGGTTGTTTGAGTGAAAACCTCTCAATTTATTTTATTCAATTTATTTCTTCAAAGATAAAATCCATGTCTTCTTTCCTCATCTGTCTTTCACATTCCAGATATGATCAATTGTATTCAAACCCTATTTACATGATGTACAGTGCGTGATGCATGTGTAGTCCAACTCTCCTGAATTAAACCAATCAGTGTCATCTCCCATTCCCTTTAAAAGCAAGACAATGTTAAGCAGAGAAAATGTTTTTGAAAGACTAAACGCCAATGAATATGGACTGAAGCAGAATATATTGTTAGATAAAAACCCATTGTAAACATGAGTTTTTGGTCTCAATCTCTAGTTTCAAGTCTTCTTCAATCCAGCATGATGTTCATTTAGTACATTATGGTCCATTTGAGTCCAACAGACCAGAAAGCAGGGGATGCTTTAGGGTGCGGGGCTACCTGCTGATTGACAGGTTGCTACCATGCTACCAATGCAGTAAGCTACTAAGATACTTTAACATTTAGCTGTAAAGTTGACCTTGAATTATGAAGGTAACTTTGAAGGCAGATTCACACTAGAATCCAGATGGATCCAGACCCAGTAAGGTTGCTGCTCTGCTGCTTGTGTTCATCAGATCCACCAGCTGCTCCTCCACAGTCCAAATATGGTCACTTCCTTTACTGGTTGTAAAAAATGGTAAAAATGTCAAACTTGACGCTTCAAAACGGTCATCCACAAACTGATGAGTAACAGCACAAAGAGGACGTTCGCTTCTCTGCGCTTCAGAACAAGCGGAATGTGGCAACAATGTACCTAGTTTAAAGACAAACAGGTCCCCAGACACACTGACCGGCACAAACACAACATGGGTAAATAACAAAAATAACAACTCAGTCTGAAACAAGCAATGACAGTTGTGCTGAGTACTGTGTGTGTGTGTGTGTGTGTGTGTGTGTGTGTGTGTGTGTGTGTGTGTGTGTGTGTGTGTGTGTGTGTGTGTGTGTGTGTGTGTGTGTGTGTCAGTGTGGTTTGAATCACAGGCTAGTGTATAACCAGCAACAGAC
Organism: Eutrigla gurnardus; assembly: GCF_963514095.1. Lineage (NCBI taxonomy): Eukaryota > Metazoa > Chordata > Actinopteri > Perciformes > Triglidae > Eutrigla > Eutrigla gurnardus. Next base: position 19,046,852 of record NC_139915.1, read on the forward strand.
AGCTCATGTTTTTTTTCCAAGAGGTTAAGAAGCAGCTCAGCGTTTCTTCATGCTGTGAATGTGTTTCTGTGTCTTTCATTTGTGGTGCATTTAGAACCAAAATTTTGTCAAAGTATTCAAGATACTTTCTCCATTATTTGTGTTCTCTTAAATAAGTATAAACAACCAACCATATGCACAATAAAACCTCAAACAAATGGCAAATAACAAAATAAAAGACATAATCAGGGAAGTGAATTGAAAAGTGGCCAGGCAGAGACATTTAAAGTTATACCACACATTTCATACCCATAAGCAACCCAAGAGCTTTACAGATTATGTGAGGGTGTCCTTAAACAGGCCTGTCAACAGTCCATTGCAATAGTCCAGCCTACTAGAGATACATACACACACACACACACACACTTTTCTTTAAATCATGTTTTGACAACATGTCTGTGATATTACTCAGGTGTTATTGATTTAATATGAGCACTGACTAGATCTGAATCCAGGATAACATTGATGTTTCTAGCTTGTATTTCAAGCTTATAATATGTGATTGATGTTAGTAGTTAACCGATGAGCAGGTGGCAGAGAGGCCTGGCAAACGGAGCAAAGGAGACAGAGGAGAAAAACGGGGAAGGGGAAATCCAATAAAACAAGAAGAAATCCATGGAAAGCTGATGTGGTGGCGAGAAACAACAGAAAATGGAGGGGTTATGAAAGAAATTCAGCCAGTAAATGTCACGTAAATACCAAGATGTCAGAATCCAACTAACTTTGATTGCACCGTGCCTTTATCAGCCTCTGGAGCAGGAATTGTGGTCAGAAATCCACTCCACACATAAAGCACTTGTGTGAAATGTCAGTGGTGTGAAAGCAATCACACCTCATTAAACGTATCTGGCCTAATCTTTCTTCCTGTGTTCTTTCTTCCTGACCGAGAAAAAGAACCAGATGACAGAAGAGAAGAGCAATTGTATTGTGTTCAAATAAATGTCAGGTAAACTACTGAAGGACCGCACAAAAGCCTACATTACACAATAGAACTAAACATTACTCATAAGAAAATGAGTCATCACAGAACCAAGTACTGCTGAAAAAATAGAAATAAAAGAGCAAAAAGGACACAAGGCACATTCATTTATGATTGCACGTTTCACTAACAAGGCAATTCAAAGCACTTAACATAAAACATCAAAAGCCAAAAGACAAAGTGCAAGTTACACACATAATAAAAGGACATTAAATGCAATGAATAAAGTAAGTTAAGAGCCAAGGGAATCGAAAGTTAAAACAATGTCAAATAGAATAGTACAGGTAATAAAAATAAGAGAATAGGAATTACAAACAAAAGGATTGAACAAAAGCCAAAGGCCCTGGTGCGTCGGTAGCAGATGCTAAGAGACACTGACCAAATGTTTTATGTGATGAGTCAGGAATGAGAGTTGGTTGCCTCGGCCGAAACAGTATGAGCTGGAGGGATCACATAATGCTATTTGACCCCGGTAGACCTTGGCATGATGGGCTCCCCTGCTTGGCCTGCTGCCTCCATGTATCAGAGCAGATATAAATGATGGATTAAATGTCAAACTGACTACATATCCACAATTCCACTTTTGTTTGGACTCGGGTGTTGCTTACACCAGTATTGATGATAACCGTGATATTTCAATATAAAAAATGTTTATCATGTTCATAGTAGCCTACACATAAGATTCAACACGGTCTCGTGGCATTTTGTGAAATAATAATTAAAAACTACAGATTCATGTAGATGGACACAAATTGTCAGACAGTGTCGTCATTATGCTAAGAAAACCTCTTAGTTAGGTCAGGGAGAACATCACAAGTTTGTCACTTCACAACCTTTCACTATTTCACGATCTGCCATGACACTGGGTTGTAATATTGTATTAATAATCTAGCGCCTCTTAAATCATGTATACAGATGCTTTACCAACCTCCATACCCTCGTTCTTTCAGTGTGATTCATTTGCACACAAAAAAAAGAGAAATAACGTACAATAAACAAAGATTTGATCATTTGTAAAAATGTTCTATATATATATATTGGGATAATATCAATGAAATGAATTCTTGTGGTCATGATAATTTGTGATACTGTTGTGAGAATATGACAGGCCTGGTGTGTCTGCAGAGTTCAAGTCATGAACCAACACACAACTGAGCCCTGGGGCCTCATGTATCAATGTTGCGTACGCACAAAAACATGGCGTACGTAATTTTCCACACCAACGTTCAGATGTATCAAAAGTGAAATGAGCGTGGAAATGTGCGGTGTCCCACGGCAGCTTCATGGCTGGCGTACGCACGTTTCTACAGCTATTGTTCCTTTGGCGACACTCTGAGGTGATGCTGGGAAACTGTTAATTATGTGAAAACAATTAGTCCTCAGAGTAATGTGCACATCAGAGACACATTAATGGACAATTAACACACACGTGTTTGCAATCATATGGATGAATATAAAAGCATGCACAAAGTGATGAAAAAATGGCATTAACAATGGCAGCCTTGGCCTTGTTAGAAGACATCGCAAACGGTAACATCAGACGTGAGAGGGTGTTTAGAGAACGGGAGGATATGTTAGCAAATGACGACAACTGGCTCATGAGTCGTTTAAGGTTGCCAGTGTTACTGGAGCTGTGCGCAGAGCTGCGGCCGGCCCTAGAAAGAAACACAGCCAGGAGCCAGGGGTTGTCCGTGCCCACACAGGTGCTGACCACTCTGGGGTTTCGTTTCTGGCAACAGGAGCCTTCCAGAGGGAACTGGCCGATCGGTCAGGAGTGTGCCAGTGCACTCTGAGCCGAGCCATGCCAGCTGTGTGGGACGGGATCATAAGAATGTTATCCAGGTACATCAAATTCCCATACAATGCTGTTGAACAGGCCAACATTAAAGCGCAATTTGCAGCAAGAGCCGGTTTCCCTAATGTAATCGGAGCTATTGACTGCACACATGTTGCTTTAAAAGCGCCATCACAGGATTAATTTGTTTTTGTCAACAGGAAACATTTTCATTCAATAAATGTTCAAATAATATGTGATGCGCAAATGCAGCTCACCAACATCGTGGCAAGGTGGCCTGGTTCAACGCATGACTCGTTCATTCTTACTAATAGCATGGTTGGTAACAGGCTGGAGGCTGGCACGGTGCGCGATGGGTGGCTTCTCAGTGAGTAAATGTATCCGTTTAATTGCGCCCCGAATGTAAACCAGCACGATGCCCATTTGGGCACGTGCATTCAAATATGTGCATTTGTTTTTCCCTGGTGAAAATAGAGCGGCAGAGCTATCTAACAAGCCCTTTATTGTCTCCTTGTGTTCAGTATTTGTGTCGATAAACGCGTGCGTAAAGTTGGAAATGTCACACTGCAGTAGCCACGGCGCACTTCTGCAGTCATTAATATATATAATAATATAATATATAATATATTGATATCCTCCTGTCCCCCCGCCCGTTGCGGTCACGCTTCGGCGGTGGGCCGAAATCCTCCGCTTCACCTCCACCTTCACGTCGGACCATTTCTTTTTTATTTCAGGGAGTGTGCGCTGCTCCGACCCCACAGCGTTCACTGCCTCACACACACGCTCCCATTCACATTTCTTTTTTTTTGTGTTTATGCCTGATGAGAGGCTCAGACTCGGTGAAGTTGCGCTTCTTCCCTTTTTCATTTTGTAGATCTGATGGTGCAGAGAGGGGAATCCCCGGTGCAGGCCCTATTTAAATTAATTTGCATATTTAAATGGAGGCGTGGACAGGGAGGAGTTTAGCACTTCCACATGTGCGCTTAATTCCACGTTGATTGGGATGTACAAAGGAAAAGTGCTTGGATCCATGTGTACGCACACTTTGATACATCTGATTTTTTTTGTGCGTACGACCGTTTCTGGATTCTAGCGTACGCCATTTTTCAGTAGGAAATCCACGCAATTCTTAGTACATGAGGCCCCTGGTGTTTTCAAAGCTTGACAATTTGGAGTTAAAATGCTAAAAGCAGAATTTCCTGTGAATGATGTGACAGGTACTTCGGCCGACAGAAAACACACACACATTTCACACTTCATGAGGCTGTATGCATTCCACTGGCTAGCTGATAAGTCCTCCTCTAAGATAAGTCCGGATGGTATTACAGGAGCCGTCACAAACCATCCTACCAGCAGACAGAGAGCCGATGTGCCGGGTTCATCCAACCATGACTGTATGTGCATGCGTGTGATCCTTCCACAACGCAGCCTCACTGACCCACATGACACGCTGGAAAGGAAAACCTGACTTCAACACGCTCCCTCATTAGGCAAAGGCTCAATACTGTGATTTATGTGCGCTATCTATGCCAGGGACAGCTACCGCACACACACACGCACACACACACACACACACACACTACACCAGGGCTATTCAATTCCATTCGGATCCGGCCTGCAAAGGAATATTTACTGGCCCTTTTGGCTGGCCGTATAGTGGCCAATATGAGCTGCCCTCTCTCATCTCCACGTAGCAGTGTAGACTTGCTCCGCAAGGTGCGTGGCTACAACAATAATCACCGTATGTTCTTCTTCGTGTACTTTACGCACCTAATGTTGTTCTGATGACCGTTCCGTCTGGTTGAATCACCGCAATGTCGTTTTCTACTTTATAAAAACGGCCAGTTGACACAGAAAACTGCATTTTGATAAGCTGTTGCACTCTTCAGACTCATGGTGTGAGCGGTACTGGAGTGGAACCGGACCGGTACTTTTATAATTAAAATGCGCTGGGTGTCTCCGTCCAAAATTGGCTACAGATTGAATGGCACTGGTTAACACTTAAAGGCCTATGTTACATGTGGACTCTAAATGGACCACATTTAGTACATTAATGTAAAGATGTGTAAAGATACCACCAGAAAACAAATTGAATATGCTTAAATATTGATGCTATGTTAGAAATCATTATACATGGGTTGTCAGTTAATTTAATTGGGTACATCCCCAATGTCATTCTTTGCTTAGCAACATTTCACACATCATGATTCCCGGAGCTGTTCATTCATGTGTGTCTGCAGGCCAACGGGACTCAGCAGGGTTAAAGCTCTTCAACTAGCCAGCAGACCCATCAGGTGTCTCTTCAACACCCCCCCCCCCCCCCTCCCCCCATGCTGGCTTCTCATCTGACTGATCAAGTCAATCTGTCAGTGTGTATGTGAGTGTGTGTGTGTGTGTGTGTGTGTGTGTGTGTGTGTGTGTGTGTGTGTGTGTGTGTGTGTGTGTGTGTGTGTATGTGTGTGAAAGAGAAAGAAAGAAAGAGAAAGAAAGAGATAGAAATATTTAATATTTGCCTTTTAGATGTTTGATGTTAATCAAAAATAAAGTATACATAACATTTTTAAAATAGCAACATTGTGTTCTAGTTTTCATCAGGATTAGTTCTAATCCTGATGAACATCTGTGTGAATGGGTAAATGTTAATGTGGAGAGTACTTTTACTTGGTCCATTTATCATTTAGAGTCAGCTGTGTGTTTGCTGTTATCCGCAGTACTTGTAATCCTTATTATTATTTCTATTACTGCTCTGATTACATGTATCATTTCTGTCCAATGGATTGACTCTGTTTTCCCTGTAAAAGGGTTTATAGGGAGGTTTTCCTTATCAGCTAAGAGGACACAGTGGCACAGATGGGAAAGCCCTTCATGATTTTGGGTTCTATCAATAAAGCAGATTAACAGATGCTGAAGATAATTTACAGAAATGATGGCCAAATATGAAATTTGTAACAAACCAGACTTTTCGTCACATTTTTTTGTCCACATGCTTGTAGATGCATTATATTGTTTTTTCTGACACAGTTGTTCATCTTTTGATGATTTAATAAGGAGACTTCATCCATTCAAGTCTTGGAGCTGCTCCAACTGTCAGCCACTTCACATCGTCTCTGCAGGAAACGATACTTGAAATACCTCCTCCCACTTGGCAGCTCTGCTGTGCTATTACACAGACTGAAATACATTCCTGTAATACATTACAACGTTTTGTAGGAGAAAACACAAATACCTGCATGTTGTAAACCCATCCACCACCCACCTGCTGTCCCCCATACGTGGACCAGCATCCAGATGTTCTTTAACAACCATTTCCACTCTCAAACCAGTAATTATGCTCCTGCAGCTTTGTTTTCGGCCCAGTAGATACACACATATCTCTGCTACTGGGACACAGGCACGGTCTGAATACCTTCCACTGCATTGTTGTCATTTCACAAGTCTAATCCTCAATTCACTGACCTGTCGACACTCGCACTGGCGTGCACACACGCACCCACAAAATAACATTATTCAAGGGCTTATTCTCAGGCCTTACAAGCTTGAACGTGCTGAAAAATATATAGTCAAAAAAGAGCTGAACAAACCGTACTTGGCCTGGAAATTGTGTGTGTGTGTGTGTGTGTGTGTGTGTGTGTGTGTGTGTGTGTGTGTGTGTGTGTGTGTGTGTGTGTGTTTCTTGAAAAAACACTAAATAATGAAACAATTGTTGCTTAAACATCCAGTGCTGAATTTAGAGTACAAAGAAAACAACAGGGTTACCTTTGAGACCCTGACTGACACTGGTCTGCCGGACGAAAGGAAATGTTTGCGAGAACACAACATACATTTTTCCAGAGAGACCATTTCTTTGTCTGTGACATAAGGCAGTTGCTAAAGATAAGACCTGAAAATGAGTCGGATAGAGAGGACGGACAACACGCTCCTTCAGAAATACACTTTTGATTCTTACACATTGCCTTGCGTACGTCGACCTGTGGTTCGAGATTAGCAGCACATTCAAAAATAATGGCGACAATGGACAGATTCAGTGCTCCAAAATGTGAGACCGCTTTCAACACCATGTGATACAGAGAAGCATTAAGTCCATCTATCCCCATCTTTCACAGCTCAGTCCTCCTCTGACAGCAGCTGCTTGACTCATTGCAACCCATCATGCTTATTAGACTTTCCAATACCCTTTTCTCCTGTGAAGTGACATACATGTTCTCCTGCCTTCATGTTCAATAAGATCACAGCCACAAAATGAAACCACTGACCATTTACTGACTCACTGGTCTATTAAAATAATAGACTGTGTATAAGAAGTCTAATTGAGTCTGGATTGGTGGGTGCTAGGCTATGCTAACATTGTAGCTGCTACATCAACACTCCAAATAAGGTAATCTAGACATAAATACAGCCGAGAACCTGTTATTTGGATCACAGACAGTCTCTGGCTTCTCCACATAGTCTGGTCTGGTCTCTGGACTAATATGAGCTACCATCGTAGAGCTCTGGGGGACCACAGACACAGGAGTTTATTTCCTCTGTTTCTGATTCAGCAACGTCATGATGACAGGCCTTCGCATCACAACATCATGTGAAAATGTGCTTCATTTTGGTGTGAACACAGCATTCGTCTTCATGGTAGAAGCCGTAAAGTAGGACATGATATTAAGAGGTAGAGAGAAGAGGCTGTAATTAGTTTTTGTTTGGAGGACGGTGTGTTTTGGGTTGAAGATGACAAACTGAAAAGGAAATAGCTCGTTGGGCTGCTGGATCTCTGACTGCACAGAAAAAGCTTCACCAGGCTTGTCTGTTGAGAAGTCTGTGTGAGGAGGAACCGAGCAGCTACGGCTGCCTCCTTCCTCTGGGAATAATGTCTATGTGTGTTTCTGAACACACACACAGCAGTATAGTGAATTCTGTTGGCTCCCAATAACAGAAAGAGGAATTGTTCAAATTATAACGGCATTGTTGCTCTGAAATCACAGTAAAAACGTATACACACACAGTCATGAAAGACCAATTTGTCATTGTCTGTTTTCCCTTCACCACAGAGCAGCTGACATTTCGGAGATTCATGGTTTTGGATGCCAGCAGCAACAAGCTGGTATCATCTGGGACACATCCTCGGGTCCAGCCACCATTCACACGCTGCGCTCGCTGCCAGAAGTAAACAATAGTCAGCCGATGACTGTGTGAGTGTATAACAGGTAACCCTTGCCGTGATGCGTTGCTCTTCCCAGGGAGAACAAAACCAGGGTATTGCTATTGAAGCCCACGTGAAGCTGGCACTGAAGCTTCAGCCGTTCAAAAGACTCAAATCACTCACCATTGTTTATACACTATAGGTAACATTTCAATGACATTAATACAAAGTAAAACCATCCCTAACATCTCCGATATTTCAAATTTCCTTCCTACTTCACCATTTGCTTCCACATTTAAAGAGGCAAGTCAGCATAGCGTCGCCTTTCAGCATCCAGCATTCACACTGCAATTACTGATTTTCTAGCTATATGTTCAAATATAACATGAAATATGTTTTACAATGTTCAGTTGTTGATTTGCTTCTTGAATCTGATGTTTTGGGTCCAGTATTTAGTTTGTGAGCTCAGCTTCAAATGTGTTGATAAGAGGAATTCTTCATGACTAAATACTTTTTACTGATCACCATCATTATGGAGTTATTTCAGCATCTTTTGTATATGTTTATTAATTTAAATCACAAATATTCACAAATTCTGGGTTCCTCCAGCTGTGGTAAACCAGCCGACGTGTATTACTAGATCTAGTGAATCCAGCTTGGTGAAATCCACCTCTGGATGATGTCATGAACTCAGACAGGACTGTGTTGGTTTCCTGGTGGATCTGGGACTTCAACATGTACAAAGCAGCAATTGTGGTGATTTCAGCCGTGATGGATGAAACACTGTCTACATGGAGGGAAGCCTCGTCTCCTCACTGGTGCGTCTAGCCTGAGTGACGCAAATAAAAACAAATGATCCCAGTCTTGCAGAAGTAATGCTTTGTGTTTGGCTACAATGTGGTATTAGTCTATTAGTTTATCCTAAATAAGGCAATGTGTGCTGAAACAATCCTCCCACACCATCCAGTCAGTAAATGGTCAGTAGTTTCAAATAGTAATAGTGACCATTTCTGCCTTGATTGATGACATGTTGCCCAGGGGTGAAAAACACTTTACGTTTGGTGCGAACACCGCATTAGAGGTTAATTGTGCTTCTAATACAAGCAGTATATAAATTCAGCCAGTCTTCACCGCCTTTCCGACAATACATAGTGCATTAACTGCTACCACACACTCCTTGGAGCCTGGCTGTAGAGGACTGAGGGGAGGATGCCAGGAGTGGAGGTCTGGTTAGCCAGAGGACAACAACCATGTTGGGGTTTACTGTCTGAGCCTTGTTTTTCCACTCAACGCCAGATTCATCACCCTGACAGACACACACACACACACACACACACACACACACACACACACACACACACACACACACACACACACACACACGCACACACACAGAGCAGAGATTAATTAATGAAAGACGAGAATTCATGAGTGAAAACTGTGCTTCGTTCAGTAATCCTATTGGAGTACCCTGTCAAGTTGGATTCATGTGGCAGAAAAGTTCATCTTAAGCAAAAAAAATATCTATTTAAATGATTTAATAAAATGTTGTATAAATGAGGCTAATAATATTAATTAGGGCCACGGTGCAATCGCACCGAGCACTGGCCCCTACAGCTATGAAATAGCTTTAAAACGTAGACACAAGTCTTGTGTCCTGGTGTGTCAATCCACGTTTCAATAGGTCATATAGTTTCTGATCAATCACTGTTCAATGACCATGATTGTTTTGGGAGAAATCATGAGATTATAATGGGTGTGTATTGCGCGGAACCTTCTGGGCTAGAGTGGATGACATCATCGCTGTCATCCACAGCAGAGTGTGAGGGCTCCTCGAAATACTTCAGATTTTTTTCCTTTCCAAACTCCTCCCGGCCACAATTTTCACTCTACAGACGTGATATTTTCCAATTTTGTAGACAAACTTGTCCTGTCTCTCACAATCTGCTCAAAAACTCTGTGACATTTACAGAATTTGAACTAGCAACCTCTAAGCGCGGCCACGTCAGTTTTTCTCCCCATTGACTTACAATACAAATTGAGAAACAGATTTTCAAAGGAACCTGAAATGAGCAGCATTTCTAACTCACCCTAGCGTCCACATTTCTGACACTAGGAAAAGATAAAAGTGATCAGTGTCTTCAGCAGAGTCTTGTGGCGCTAACGGTGTGGAAATTTTGGCGATAGGAGTTTCGATGTGAGCGTGGCAAGCTTTTGTTCGGAGCCTCCGCAAAGCCGGAATGGAGCGATAGAGAGAGGCAGAGAGAGGCTTGAACGCAGTTATACACACACGCCAAGGGCCGTTGCTATGGTGATGGCGCTCTGTGGCTTTGATCTTGAGAAGTGACAGCAGGTGTGCTCTGATTGGCGGACAGGAGCAGTGGACAGGAGCAGTCAGTGGGATTTGTCTTGATCTTCTGCTGAGATATACTTTCACCTAGAAACTCCATTTGAACTTTAAAATATCTCTCTCTGTCTCACTCAGAAGTGACAGCAGGTGCGCTCTGATTGGCTGACAGGAGCAGTCAGTGGGAGTTGTAGTTTTTCAAACAATACATAGTACTTAGTAATTCTCAGTACTCGAGTCTCAGTAGTACTCGGTAGTACTCGGTAGTACTTGAGTGACAGCTGAGCTCAGTGACATGTACTGGCAAACAGTTTGACAATACATAGTACCTAGTAGTTCTCAGTACTTGAGTCTCAGTAGTACTCGGTAGTACTTGAGTGACAGCTGAGCTCGGTGACATGTACTGGCAAACAGTTGAGTGCGATAGTACTTACTAGTTCTAAGTACTTGAGTCTCAGTAGTACTCGGTAGTACTCGGTAGTACTCGGTAGTACTTGAGTGACAGCTGAGCTCAGTGACATGTACTGGCAAACAGTTGAGTGCGAAGCACTCAACTGTTTGACAATACATAGTACCTAGTAGTTCTCAGTACTTGAGTCTCAGTAGTACTCGGTAGTACTCGGTAGTACTTGAGTGACAGCTGAGCTCGGTGACATGTACTGGCAACAGTTGAGTGCAAAGTATTTGTAGTTGTATTTGCCTCTAAAACAACTCCGTCTGGTTTGAAATCTCGAAGAATCTCATCGTAATGTATATACTGTCCGGCAGTAGCCCCCGTGGCCCTTTCAAAATTTCCAGCGGGGGCATTTTCTAGTTGTAATAATTATTGATAGATGAACGAACCCCTCAGTGAAAACCTTCAGAAAAATTATTTTACATTAATTTGGAAAGTTTGGTGGATGTAAGTGATATTGAAGTGGAGATTTCTGGCTCAGTCAGAGAAACCAGCCTTTAAACCTTTTTAAAGACACTACAGGTGAATACAGGAAATAAAATGTAACTAACAGATTACATCACGAAACTACCCCCAGTTGATTACTGATATTAAGACATTTTGTATTGCATGTTTTGTTTAAATGATCTTATTAAATGTGTGCTATTGTGCATACATAACAGAAATCTGAAACATTTATAAAACCAGGTTCACAATGTTCCTTTGTTTCGTTTTGTTGACTTATAAGTGATATATAAAACTGACAACTGAATTTTGGATTTCTATTTTTGGCTGGAACAAAGGGGCCCTATAAGTGACCCTCTGGCTGACTAAGTAAGTAAGTAAGGGACCGTTCTGTATTCATGGAATGGACCACCAGAGGAAAATGGGGGCGGGGGGGATGTCTTAATATTCTTTGTTGAGGGGTGGGTCACCCAACAATTTTTAGTCTGGGGGGAGGGGGGGTCCTCCGCTTTTGTCATGAAAACAGCAACATTTCAAATATAGTATAAACATGCATCTCAGCAACACATTCATTTTTTTAAAGTTAAAGGACAGCGTGAGAGTGAAAGGGGCAAGAGAGAGGGAGACATGCTTTAAAAGAGGGCAGCAGGCAGCAGCCTCGGTTCATGGGTCGGTAACTCTACCACTGAGCTATCAGCACACTTAACACATTTGTGTAATCAGTCAGATCTAGTAGTGCTCTTATGATGGGGCAGTCATATTATACTTATTGACTGGACAGATGTTCGTCACACGACGCTATTTATGTGAAATATTAATAACTGACCATTTGTCACTCAATATTTGTGATGTGACATATTTAGTTGATTAATTGTCTGGGGGGGGCTCATATTAATTCTGCCATGTCAATTGCAGGGTCATTTTAAAATAAATTATCGCCAGGGTGGTTATGCATAAAGTGATCAGAGGTCCAAAAATCCCTCCAGTGGATCTTAAAATAAATGAGCAGTCCCTAAGTGACTAAGGCCGTGATCAAAGTTTCACCTTTGGTCAGTCTCAATCAGTGGCGTTTTCTTGCAGAGGCCAAGGGAAGCCAGGCTTCCTCAGTTTTTTCAGAATATAACATCATCATCATCAGGGGTCAATTTAAAGGGGGGCCATGACAGTAGCTAAAAAAGAGACACAATCAACAAACACAAGCGGCACACACACACCGCACAACAACATTCAACACATCTAGTGTCCTACGTCACCAAGGGGCGTTGCTCATGAAGCTGCACGCACAGCATTCAAGACATGACACAGACACATGGACAGACATCACTGCTGCAGTGTTGAAATGTGAAATACAAAGCTGGAGAAAGCCAACACGTCTAGAACACACAGAATACGGTGGATCTACAAGATAACGAGTTCAACGTTATCAGAGCCTGAAAGCTAAATCCCCCACAGAAGCTGTAGCTAGCGTTAGCAAGGCAGATGTAGCCCCACCCATCTACCTTCAAACACTGGTCAAACCACATGCCCCGAAGCGAGCACTTCGCTCCTCTACTTCAGCTGGCCGGCTAGTACCACCATCGCTGACATCAAACAAATGTCGCTCAGCAAAGTCCAGACTCTTCTCTGTTCTGGGCGCCTCAGTGGTGGAACGAACTCCCGACCAAATGTCAGGACAGCAGAGTGTATTTTCTATTTTTAGCTCTTACTTTATCGGCAATGATATGTTGTGGTTTCTTTGTTTCTTTCTTTTGACAAATGTACTTATTGTAAGTCGCTTTGGACAAAAGCATCTGCTAAATGACCGAAATGTAAATGTAAATACATGTAAATGAAATTATATTTAGTGAGCGACAGACGATGGATATGATTGCAGAGAAGAGGGGTCCAGACAGGAAGAAGACAGGAGACAAAGGCATGAAGGGACAGCTCAGACAGTCTTCTTATCCTGGCTGACGTGAAGTGCCACGATTTAAGGCATTCACTTTCAATCACTTAAAAGCTGTGAGCCAGCAACTCCCCGGAGCGGCCCTGGCGTCCCACGCCAAATCCATCAAGGCTGACTGAGAGAGAGAGAGATGGATTTCCTGTTGTAAAACAATCTTGTGCTTGGCGAAAAAAGGAATTCATCATTTGGGATAAAGATCAGACTGTCCTGGTTTTTACGATACCATCAGAAGAAAAATTGAGGCGAGAGATAAATAAAAAAAAATAGTGGATTATTGGGCGTAACAGACACCTCAGTTGCTGGCTGACATAGAAAACCGACAAACTACATATCAGCCAGGGATTAAATACCAAATATCCTTCCCCTCTTCATTTGTATTCTGAGCAACAAGTTTGTCTTATAGTAAGAGAAGTATGTTCATACGCAGGGCCGGCCGCTGGCATAAACACTCTATGCGGTTGTTTAGGGCCACAACCACTAGAGGGGGCCACACGATCAATGTGTTTTGCATTTTGTCCCTCTCTTTATTCCAATACAACAAATCACGGTAACATATCAATTTAAACTGACGTATTATTAGCAAACTATACAGGGAAAATACACAGGAGTGAAAAAATAAACCAATAAAGTCAGTTTGTGACTTGCTGCTTCGTGCGTAACCATGGTGACACGGCACCGCAGCCGGGGCATTATGGGTAATGTAACGTTCCGATCTTTATTAAGCCCTTGGCTTTGTATACTTGCTGGTCTGACTGGGAAAACAGCATTATGGCTCCTAAAAGAAAATTTAAGAGTGGTGCTGAAGGACGGAAGAAAAAAAAGATGGAGATGGAGAGAAGAGCACAAGATAAAGGTATGTTATAATGTGACTGTTTAATCTCAGTGAATTAACTGGAGCAATCTGCCGTTTTGCTTGCTAGCACGCTGCATTGCAGCTATTGTAAAAAAAAAAATAGCATTGTGAGAGCACTTTAGTGTTGTGTCCGATATGTCGGCAACACTTATAAGCAGGGGGTTATTAAACGTAATAATACATAAGCAAGCTAGCCTGTAAGCTAGCCGGGCAGTCAATCTCTACACTGCAGCTGGGGGCGGGGATGACGAGGGCTCTCTGCTGGCTGCGTGTCAAGAGATGTGAAAAGTAGACGGTGAAAACACAGCTTTTAATCAAGAATGGACTATGAACAGACTCTTGCAGGCAGTTCAATGTGTCAAATTTAGCTTTAATTGGTTTCATTTGTCATTGGCTTTACTTATTGACCTTGTTGTAGGCAAGTTAATTGCTTTTATAGTATAAAGTTGTTGACTTTATTATTTATTATTTAGAAAATTTTGCACTTTTACTGTTCATTGCTATTTGTCAAAATCTGTTACTTTTTTGGTGTTCATTTGCCATTGTTTTTACTTATAGGCCTTGTTAAATCCAAGTGCGTTGCTTTTACAGTTTAAATATAGACAGTTGACATATATTTTTTATTATTTTGAACACTTTTCAATTGGTAATTGTCTTAGCCTCTCAGAATTTGATATTGTTTTGAGGATACATTGTATTAAAATAAAGTAAGATATTTGTTGTTAATCATGTGCATGTCTGTTTTAATTCAATTACGAGCAGTGCGTGTGATTTGGTGGTTGCCCTGTGCTCGTTTTGGGGCCACAAACAAAATCTTGCTTAGGGCCTCCAAAGTCCTAGGGCCGGCCCTGTTCATACGGTACATACTCACTGATGGAGTCACGTAGCTACATATAGCATACAAAGCAGTGCTCGGACATGAAATTTCCCCAAAAGTGCAGTTCCTCAAATGTCCACTTGAGGCCCTAAAAGCAAGTCAATCTACATGGACGTCCATGTTAATATAATCAACTTTACAGCAGAAATATACATGTTTACAGCCTGGAACGGAAATCATGTTTGGTGTCTGTAGCTAACCCGCTACCCCCCCTCTTCAATGACAACTGTATGAGTTCAAATACAAGACTTATTAACATTAGGAATAACCTTGAGCTTCACAACAGCTCTTCAGAAACCCATGGGTGATGTTCAATAGACAACATCCATTTTACCCAGTCAATGACAATGTCCCATACAGTCATTATGGTAATTAATTAATTAATTAATTAATTAATGGTAAATAGACTCAGGTACTGTGCGTAACCTACAACTTGAGGTTGTACAACGTACAACTTGAGATCCTTCTATTAAGCTACATGGTGCGAGTACATTGGAATTTTTCTTTTACATATTACTTATCTGACAGTTTTATTTACTTGATTTATATTTTAAAAACCTATAAATAAACCTTATACCCAACGCAGTGTTGTTGTCACAGTTCTTCATTCCAGGGGTTTGTTCCAGAAAGCAGGTTTAACTCTGAACCTGACACTGAATGTTGAGTCAACCAACCCTGAGATGGGGAACTCAGAGTTGATTGAACTAATCCAGAACAGCTGTTCTGGAACCAAAAACTCTGAGTATGTAAATTCTGAGTTACACGCGTGTCCACCGTCTATAAAAGTAATCATCAATGGAGCTCCGATACTATGAGTCACCATGTAAACCGGGGAGAAACGAGGGCCTCCTAATTCACGCCACTAGAGTTAGAGATATTATTTCTTGTTTGTGGAGAAAACAAGCTCATCCTCGGAAAGTGGAGCAACACAGCTGCAGCTGCAAAGGAGAGGCAGATGGTGTGGGAGGCAACTGCTGCCCGAGTCAATGTGTATGACTGAATGAAATAATCAATTGATTTAAAAGTTGCTAACACTCAGGTCAGCAGTGCGACACAGCGGTGTGATGGTAAGTAAGGCTGTCTAATGTGCAGGCAACAGGCGTTTGATTCCTGTCGCGCGCTACTGAATAGTGAAGTGTAATGGAATTCTTTTTGATTAAGGTGCAATCCCACGGGCACAAAGTGGCTAAAGCTGGAAATGAAGCAAAAGAATAAAGATCTTTCATTATATAAAGCACTAATATTGCAAATACAAATTAAACATTTTGGTAACAAGAGCTTCTTGAGTCCACTGAGTTGTTTTTGTGGAACGGACTATGTAGACTGTAATAAATATTTCAGTTTTTCAGGTCCTTGATGCCCGATTTCTGACATGTTTTTATGTGTTGGTTGATCTGTCTGCCTGACTGATACAATGAATATTGATCAATAATGCTACAAATGCTATAAGCCAGATAAATGAAGACTGTAATGGCTTACAGGGCTGAACCCCATTTTGCCGCTTTAAAATGATTGAAGTGAGGTGAACAGAGGAAAAAACTTGATATTGATATTGACAAACTGCATGATTTGTGGTTGAATAAAGGTCCCAGTATTAATATACTATGTTATCATGATAGTCAGCATATCGCAAAATGTATAACATCACACTTAAGTATCGTGATTATATCGTTTCGTAGGGCCTCTGCTGATTTCCACCCTCATTACCTACTAAGTAAAGGATCCGAATATTAATTTTACCACTAACAGAGCCACTAACTTTGAATCTCTGACCTCAATCGGCCTCAAATCACCCTGTCCTTTCTGTTGGGATCACAGCCTGAAGCCAGTTCTTTTTAATTTGGCAACAGCACAGTGTGACCAGGCTGAACCCTCACATACTGTGAGAGGAGAGTCTCACTCCAACATTCCTGACAGAAATGGCCAAATTCTTCCTGGCGGAGGGAGGCCGAGAACAGTCAGAGTAGGGTCACCGCTGAGTGCACAGAACGGAAACATCAGACGGATCAAAAAGGAGGCAAACAGATGATGGAGAGGACTGAAAAGCAAAGCTCACTCTCTTTATTTAAATATGGTAATTACAAAGTGACGCTTCATATTTTTTTGTTAAAATATAATTTTGCAGTTTTTCTTTTCCACATCAGTTTAACACTTGACATGCACTTCACCATTTCCACTGACAGTAGCGCTGACGGATTTGGAGTGAGTCCGCCCAGCCATCCTCGTGGACAAGCTTGGGACATTGTGCAGCAGCGCACTAGGAATCTTCCAGAAAAAGCAATGAAGTGCACACTTCACAGCCACTCCATAATAAAGCCATTTCACTCCTCACTCATGGTCCTCTGCAGGAGCTGAAATCTCCAAACATTTCCTCCAAACACCATCTGCCAGTTCTCTCTCCAACAGAAAATGTCTTCAGACTGAAAATTGGATAGGTGAATCTAATTAATCGTGTCTTCAGAGGGATCCAAATTGCACTCAAACAGAGTTTTGGTAATGGAATTAAAAGTAATGGCATTAGGGTGATGGAGTGACGTCATCAGAAGTTCACAATGTAGAACCATAGGACAGCCCAGTCTCATGGCAGATGGTGAAAAAGTCACATAAGGCATCTATTTTTTTTAAAACATATTTTTATTGAGATTTTTATTCACTTAAACAGACAATATTTAATTTTAACAAATTAAATAAATAATATAATATAAACAAATATAATAAAATAAATTAAATACAAATAATAATAATTCATTTAAATAAATGCAAATAGGACGGTTCATATGAAGTCACAGCAGTGTATAAATTACACCAAGTTTCAAGTGAATCAGAGTTCAACATTCTGAGTTCCCAGAAAGTTTAGGGCCTCCATAACTGATCTGTTCTTTCTTTTTTAAGATATATGTTAGTCTCTCCAAAGCTAGACAGGCCATCCGTTCCTTTGTCCACATTCCAATAGAAGGTGCATCCATGCTTTTTCACACAACAATGCAATTATCCTCCTGGCTTGCAAAAATTCAATAAGCAGAGACTGTTGATGAGTCACAACAAAGTCTTCAGGATATATTCCCAATATACAGAGCTTGGCTCATAAAGGAACCTCCTTTCCAATAGTGAGACATATATAGTGTATTACACTCATGCTAGAGTTCTCAACGGGTCGGCCCAGCCTGACAAACCCGACGGGACCCGAAGTTTCGGGCCGGGTCCGGGCCGAAAAAATACACAAATGAGCCGGGTCGGGTCGGGCCTCGGGCTTCCTTTTTTTATAAAACACATTTAATTAAAAAATAAAAACTAAAAACCGCGCTTCGACCAGTGGGAGAATATATTGGGTGAGACGGGAACAGACGAGGATGAGGTGGACAGCTACGTCCGTCAAAGGCCAACAATGAGTGACGACCAGGACCTGCTGGGCTGGTGGAAGACCAACAGCAGTGTCTATCCTAAACTGGCTCAGTTGGCGCGGCAGGTGCTCTGTGTGCCAGCCAGCAGCAGCAGCGAGAGACTGTTCAGTGTGGCTGGCTGTACCATTGAGGAGAGGAGGACGCGCCTCAGTCCATCCACTGTGGACGCACTACTGTTCCTCCACGATGCCTTATAAACCTCCACTTAGATGCCTATTGTGTGTCCATTTTAGTGTTTACGATGTGTGGTGTGAAATAGTTGCCTGATTGAAGTGTTTGAGTTCTTTTTATATTGTGTGAAGATTTAATTTAATATTTATTTACGGCATATTTATTTATATAGGCTATTTAAAGTTTCGGTTGTTTATGTTAAATCTTTTAATTTTAAATAAAGTTTCATTTGAATTCACGTCTGCTGTCTGTCTGATCGTGATAACAAGTGTATGAGGAAAACAATGCAGGCGCGCGGGGGGTCGGGTTCGGGTCGGGTTCGGGCCGACAATTCATGCTGGTGTGTCGGGCTGCGTCGGGTTCGGGTTTAAAAACCCGCGGGCCGGGTCGGGTCGGGCTGTAATTTTCAGGCCCATTGAGAACTCTAACTCATGCACACAATTAATGGACCCTTAGAATATGTTAGCATCAAGTTGTAAAACAACGAAAATGGTCCTCTTCGTCCATGTGGGATAGAGTTAATTCCACAAAAGGCATCTATTAGTTTCATGTACAGGGACATACACTGACATTGTCAATTTTGTTGTGTCTCTCGGCACTAAAACAATGTCAATGGAAAGATAATTAGGACCTTATGTAACTGCAATCACATGATCATCCAATCATATGAATGCTGAGTGGTTTCAACTCGTTTTGTCTTCATTTGGAAATAAAAGCATTGTAAAAGAAAATTCTCTCTAGTTTGAAATCAGTTTGTTTCTAATAATTAGCTGAATTCTCATGTCACAAGTGAAAATTTCAGTTTTGACGACTACATACATATTATTAACGAATACGCCACTCTATGTGTGAGAGAGCCTGAAGCAGGTGTCCTGTGTGATCCTTCAACCTGACGACATTCAGAGGTTCTCATCAGTTGAAAATCTTTTCCTCATTCTCAAACATTCAAACATGACTCTGACAGGCAGCATGTATCTAATTGGTTCTAGCTGTGTAGCCTGGGGGTTACAAGGGTGAGTTCCTTCAACTGCACAGGTTCTGCTCGAGAAAAGCTTGCAGAGGAAAGGGATGAGAAAGCAGCTCTAAAGTCAGCCACCATAAATCTGTTAGAGGCCGCCTGTTTTCCTCCAGATGCAAGGCTAAAGTTGAGACATATTGGACAACCCTCATTGGAGTCACACTGTGGCAGAGCTTTGAGGAGCTGTGTCTGTTTTGGCAAACAATTCAAAATAAAGAGTGTGAAACACCTTCCCTCCAGAGCTGAGCAATCCATGACATGGAATGGCCGTTGACAAAAGAGGAAGGCATGGCCCAGTTGAGTTTTTTAATACAGAGTTGTGGAACAATCAGAGTTCACAACCTCTACAGACTGTATACGAGAAGAAGACGTAGTCATGGTGACGTCACCCGTTGGTTTGTGGACTACAGTTTTGAAGGCTCAAGTTCGACCTTTTAGCTGACGCCATATTGGAATTTTTGCAACCAGTGAAGGAAGTAACCAAATTTGGACTGAGGAGGAGCGACGAATGGATCTGGCAAAACACAGATGTGTTGAACTGTGTAATCCTTTATAATGTTGTTATTTCTTATTCCTTTTTATTAAAAGAAGGCATGTTTCTCCTTCTCTTCTTGTGGTCAGGCATCTCTACTCGCTTTACTAACTGTTGTCTAGTTGGTTTGTGTCCAACACACAGCTGGAGGTGAACAGGAGAGGATGATCTCACAAAGTGATGTAAAAACACCAACTGAGACTCATATATGTACTGTATACTGTATTTTATGTCTAAAATCTGAATAATATCAACATATCACACGTCTTAATATCAAAATGTGCCATTTAGAATAATGCTTAATGTGGAATGTCAAAACAGAATATGATGTTGACATGACCCATATCAAATTCGGAATATTATCACCGTGGAATACAGTTTAATTTCATCATAAATATTCATGCTCATGTTGTCAACATGTGGTTTTGTTCCAGCCATCCAGACCAGTGAGACACTTTAAACGTTGTATTAAAACTTAGCAGCATCTACATGTCTGCTTGTTTCATGTTCGTACGTCAGAATCCATATTCCAAAGACTCAAGTTCTACAGAGTTCAGACAGGAACACCATGGTGTTTCAGTTGAACTGGTGACTGTGTTAGCTGGTGACTCTCAGCTCATAGTCACTTCAGTAAATGGTCGGTGTAGATAACAAACACAGATGTATTTAAAATACATTGAAGGCTTTTATGAGGACACCTCCATGTTCTGTTGGTGTTTTCAACAGCAGCAGTCACTACAAACAACAATGTCATCATTGTTTACTGTAAAAGTGATGTTAACGTAGTCAATATGGGCCCCAGATAAATGAGTTGAAGACAGATAGACTGCGATTACAACAATACTATATATAACAATATATAACAATACTTTAGATAGTATTGTTATATATTGTTATATACTGGGCAAAAAAAATTAAAAAAATCTGTTTTTAAATTGAGCCATATGCCAGGTTAGTTGTATCTGGCACAATTGTAAACTATGAAAAAAAAAATGCTGATTCGAACACACGGTGACATACAGTTTGTGTGAATGCAATTACTTACAGCTGCCACCCATTGAGGCCAATATCAACACATTGATCCCACTCACAGAACATAAGGTTTGATAGCTGCCAGTGCAAGACATATGGCAGAAATTACTACAATATCTCAGCTGTTTTTCCTCACAGCTCTCGTACATATTCTTCTCTCTTGCACACAGCCCAGTCAGTGATATGATATGATATATATACAGTATATATATATATATCCATCCATTTTCTACTGCTTATCCTGTATTCAGGGCAGCCTCTGACGGTTCCCTGCAGTTCTTGACCTGCCACATGATTGAGGGCTTCATACTGTACATGTGTAATTACAGAGTTTTTAAGTAGGCACTTCAGACGGCTTGGATTGGAACTTCTCTTTTGGAAGTGTGTTTCATGCTTCTACGAATTACCTTCATGTCTAAAAATACCTTGTGAAAAGGAATCATAATAACAACGTACTATACTAATATTAAACGTCGATGCATTACCATTTTTAATAGGACTAATTTCCTGTGTATTCTGTATTCTTCTTCGGTCCACTAGATGGTGTTTTTCAGCTGCAAGTCATTAACAAAGAATTTTGATCAATCTGTCTGCTTGACTGACACATTCAGCTGAAATAAAAATTTAAGAAAAAATTGACAAACTGCATAATTTGGTTTTGAAAAAAGGTAATACATCCTAATGTTATTGCAATACTCCGCATATCGCAACATTTTTAAAATTGCAATGAGATCGATCGAAAGTATTCTGATATTGTATCGTGACTAACTTTCATGATAATTTTGTATTGACACTTATGTATCGTGATGATATCGCATTGCGACTTAACTATCATGATCATATTGTATCTCAATTAAGCATCGTAATAATACCGTATTCTGACTTTGTATCATGATAATATTGTATCGTGACTTAAGTATTGTGATATCGTATTATGACATGTATTGTGATTAAGTATTGTGATAATACCGTATCAGAACTTACGTATCATGATAATATCGCATTGTGACCTACAGATCATGATAATATTCTTGTACAATTTCCTGAGGAAATAATAATAGTATTCTGATAATATCATAGAGGGTCCTCTGGTGATTCCCACCCCTAAAACAAATAATTCTTTACTGTTGTCAGAAAATTGGATTGGATTGGAACTTCTCTTTTGGAAATGTGTTTCATGCTTCTACAACTGACATTCATGTCTAAAAATACCTTGTGAAAAGGAATCATAATAATAACATACTATACTAATATTAAACGTTGATGCATTACCATTTTTAACAGGACTCATTTCCTGTGTATTCTGGTGGAATTAAGGCAACAACACATGGCTGATTGCACTTCAAGCTTCACAACTCTGCTCACTTCAGCAACAAATCTGGGACTTCTGGAAGAATTTATAATTACAAGAATATATTACTGGAAAATCCATTTCAAATATGTCCAAGGGGTTATTGCATCTACCAAAACGGTTGTTGAGCCGTAATGATGGGAACAGAGTTCTTTGGTGTTTCCATCTTTTATTGGACACACATGTTAATACGTTCAATTGTAGCAGGTCAATGCGCTAAACTAAGATTGGAGATGTGATCAACTCTGCATACTTAGCATTTAGTTTTTTGCAGCTATCCCAGCATCAAGTTCTGAAATGTGAAGCCAACACTGAAGTCCCTTAAACTTGCTCTCTACTGGCCATCAGGGGGTGACTCCTCTCTGATTATATAGAAGTCTATGAGAAAATGAGCCTATTCTCTCTTGATGTATTATCTCAGTAAACATTGTAAACATGAGTTTATGGTCTCAATCTCTAGTTTCATGTCTTCTTCAATCCAGCATGATGTTCATTTAGTACATTATGGTCCATTTAGAGTCTGACAGACCAGAAAGCAGGGGATGCTTTAGGGGGGGGCTACCTTGTGAGTGAGAGGTCTCTAACACGCTACCAATGCAATGACTTTAACACTTAGCTGTAAAGTTGACCTGCTTTGTTAACAGCTTCCCACCAGAATTCAGATGGATCCAGATCCAGTAAGGGTTCTGCTCTGCTGCTTGTGTTGATCGGATCCACCCGCCGCTCTTCCACAGTCCAGTACATATAGTCACTTCCTTCACTAGTTGCAAAAACTCCAAGATGGCGACAACCGAACTAGGGGCTTCGAAACCGTAGTCCACAAACCAACGGGTGATGTCATGATGACTATGTCCACTTCTTCCATACTGTACCACCAGACCAGACCAATAGCAAATAAAACTGCTCAATCTGAGTGAAAATAAGCCATCTGCAACCAAAGGAATGATATGGATTACATAAACACATACATTAACAATTAGTTAGCTTGGGAAACCCATGTTCAATTCCCTTTGAATGTGACAGTAATCAAAAAACAACGTAATGTTAACAAAAATAAATGCCTGCCCTCCACCAGCAACCCAAAGCAGAAAATAAGCCCCAAACAGCAGGGCCTCTGTCTGTTCTACAGCACAGTGATGACTTTTGAAGTGGTAAATAACTAATTATTTCCATTAGGGACCGATTTGGAACTCTCATTTGGCCCATTGAGCTCCCATGCATAATTGATCCAGTGGTGTGTTTGAAAAGCTTGTAAGTGATGGTGATTGGTTTAGAGGATTCAAATTAAGATGCTTTTAGGGAGAGTAATGATCAAATGCAAAGAGAGAGAGGCCCACAGAAGAGCTTCTGAATCAGACAAACTGAATACTTCACATAACTGCCCTCCACAACTCTTAATTATGTTTCCTGATGAGTATTGTGACAACATGCTTATGATTTACTAATATAATTATATATAATATAGCTTTAGTTTTGTTAGAAATGGTTTGACAACTTTGAGTAACCCGATGATTATTCAGAATTGTGGTTAGTTAACCGCGTTACCCTCAAACTCAGGAATCTTAGAAATAGAAACAGCATTAAGACCTGATATATATTTAGACTGCTTTTCTCCAATCAACCTCAACTAATTAACGTCAATTATCTCTTCTTCTAAACCTTCAACCTGTCTCCTAGACCCGATACCAACCAGGCTACTGAAAAAAGTTGTACCCTTAGTTAGTGCGTCCTTACTAGATATGATCAATGTGTCTTTATTAACAGGCTATGTGCCACAGTCATTTAAAGTAGCTGTAATTAAACCTCTTCTTAAGAAGCCTACTCTAGATCCAGGGGTTTTAGCAAAGTACAGACCAATATCAAATCTTCCTTTTCTCTCTAAGATCCTTGAGAAAGTAGTTGCCAATCAGCTGTGTGATGTTCTCAACAATAACCGTCCACTTGAGGACTTCCAGTCAGGATTTAGAGTACATCATAGTACAGAGATAGCTCTGGTGAAAATTACAAATGACCTTCTAATTGCTTCTGACAAAGGACTGGTTTCTGTACTTGTCCTGCTAGATCTTAGTGCTGCGTTCGACACCATTAACCATGAGATTCTAATATGTAGACTGGAAAAATAATAATTGGCATCTAAGGAATCGCATTAAGCTGGTTTAAGTCCTATTTATCCAATCGATCTCAGTTTGTGCATGTCAATGAAAAATCCTCCAGGCACACTGAAGTTAAATATGGTGTTCCTCAAGGTTCTGTGCTTGGACCAATTCTTTTCAACTTATATATGCTTCCTTTAGGCAACATTATTAGAAGACACTATTAGTCTTAGAAGTCTATAAACTTCCATTGTTATGCTGATGATACTCAATTATATCTATCAATCAAGCCTGAAAAAAACAATCAGCTAGTTAAACTTCAGACATGTGTTGATGACATAAAATCCTGGATGACCTGCAATTTCCTGATGTTAAACTCAGATAAAACGGAAGTTATTGTACTTGGACCTAAACTCCTCTGAAGCTTGCTGTCTAAAGATATAGCTACTATTGATGGGATTGCCATCACTACTACTGTAAGAAACCTTGGAGTTATCTTTGATCAGGACCTGTCCTTTGACTCGCAAATTAAACAAACTACAAGGACAGCCTACTTTTACTCCTGTAACATTACTAAAATCAGACCAATGCTGTCTCAAAAAGATGCAGAAAAACTCGTCCATGCATTTGTAACCTCAAGGCTGGACTATTGTAATTCCTTATGATCAGGCTAATAAATCTCTTAAAGCTCTCCAGCTGGTCCATTATGCTGCAGTGCGTGTTCTGACGAAATCTAGAAAAAGGGATCACATTTCTCCTGTATTAGCTTCTCTGCACTGGCTCTCAGTAAAACCCAGAATAGAATTTAAAATCCTTCTCCTCACTTACAAGGCTCTTAATGATCAGGCACTATCATATCTTAAAGAGCTCGTTAAACCCTATTGTCCTGCTAGAGCACTACGCTCTCAGAATAAAGGGTTAGTTGTAGTTCCTAAAGTCTCCAAAATAAGAACAGGTGCCAGAGCTTTCAGCCATCAAGCTCCTCTTCTGTGGAACCGTCTTCCGGTTCTGGTTCGAGAGGCAGACACTGTTCCCACATTTAAGAGTAGGCTTAAAACCTCTCTCTTTGACAACGCTTATAGTTAGGGCTGGCTCAGGTATGCCCTGAGCCAGCTCTTAGTCAAGCTGCTATAGGCCTAGACTGCTGGGGGTTGTGACACACTGAGCCTATCTCTCTCTCTCCCTCTCTCTCTATGTTCCCCAGAGTCCCTGTGCTTTATCGCCAAGCAGGTCTCCCTGGACCATAGTGGATCCGGACTGCACCGATGCTGTGGTCCTGTTTGACTCTTACCACCAGTATTTATAAGGCGGCTGACTATTGATTAAAGAAATTGACTAATTACTCCCAGGAATCTGGCTATGCTTTCTGGTCCAGCAAAGTCCGCTAAGGTCCTGACTGATGCAGATTGCTAACTGGCCTGATGCTGGAAACACCATATTGTAGCTCCACCTGCCCGCTGTGTAACTGCTCAACTACTCCCGCTTTTGATCTACGGCGACATGGTTGGGATGGATCCATCTCGGCATTGCTGTGCCTGCTGCCATGGACTACTACTGTTGATACTATTACTTCTGTTAATGCCACTACTGGATCCCTCCCCCCCCCCCCCAAATCCCCATCCAGGTCTTCGTCATTCTCCCTCCCTCCAATAAACCTTTCTCTCCCCTCCTCCCCCTTGGAGTTCCAGGAGCTACCCCCGCCCTTACCTTATGTATATATATATATATTTATTTGTAAAGACTTCAAATCAGCCTAAAACTCATGGACAAATCAGATTTTATTTAATGCTAAACAATGACAGAGTCAAATCAAACCCAGCAGCCTAAACAATATTTAGTTTTGCTCTTACTTTTACTCTACTTCAAACGTTCGGATCTCTATGAAACTAACAATACATGCGAAATGAAAACAAAGTGTAGCGTGGTTATTTGTTACATAAGAAATGGAAAAGGAAATGTATTATTGACGATCGCCCCTGCAGTGTTGATATTTATCTGGTGCGCACGCTCTAAACAGCTGCAGGAGTAACAGGTGAAATATGACTTGAACCGGTTAACGTGGAGGATGGTAACAGACTATAAACAGAGGAAAACTAAAAAATACAGCAACATAAACATAAACACACAGTCTTTTAATGAAGGCAGCGCATTGCTGCCGTGAAGGGCTACTCGTCCCGTCACAGAGGAGAAGAAGGCGTGAGTGGGAGATGAGGAGGAGACAAGGGGCCCTAGTTTCGTGGCGCAGCGCAGGGCGGCGCAGGGTGGCGCAACCGGCGCAATGCAAGTTTCGACCCGCGCAGCCTTGCGCACCGTCAGTTTGGCAGTTTGGTGGATCGCCTGCGCCAAGATGGGTGTGGGTGTCAGCTTGGCGTAGCGGAAGTTTCGTGGCAAAAAGCCTCGCCGAGACTGCGCTGAAAGCTCGCCAGCTCCGACCTGGTCTACTTTCGGCGCAAGGCGTAAATAAAGTCCATTCATTCAATGCGAATCACAGCTGGCGGAGTGGAAGTTTGGCTGACGGCGCGCAGTGCGCACACGTCACCGAGACCTCACAGGCAGGTTTCCACAGTTCCAGGCACATTTAAATGCAATACATAATCACAACAAACACTATTTAATGCAACTAATTGAATCAACACGTGAATTTATATCTATATAGATTGTCCCGTCACATCTGACGTCAGATCAAAGGCGGATTGCACGCGTAACGGAAACTCAGCCTCTTGGACCACAACATCTCCCTCTCTCTCTCCTGTTTTTCATATCTATCCACTGCTAATAAAATGCGTCTATGCCTGAAAAAATCTTAAAAAAAATAAATACAGCAGCTCGTGCCTGGTCTCGCGCCTCCGCAGTATGGAGAAACGCGCAACTTTGCCGCGAACTGGAACCGGAGTTGGGGTTGCAGCTGGTCTGAGCGGCACGCGAGGTCCCGGTGTCCCGCCGTTCTGGTGTTGGAGCGCAGATGATGAGCTGTGCACCCTGACCCTGTTTTGTGATAGACATGCCTAAAATGTGCCTATAATTTCTATAGTGATATAATATCTGCATTATAATTATTATGACTATACGCACGCACAGCGCATGATGCGCGTGGTTGGAGCAGCGGCGCTGCTTCTGTCATTGGGTTGTCAAGTGACGAAACTTGCACTGCACCTCCCCTACGCATTAAAGGTGAGGAGAGGAGCTCATTTGATTGGTGAAGATCTGAATCGGCTGTATTAATCCCAGTCCACGCCTCGTCTCCTCCTCGTCTCCCACTCACGTCTTCTTCTCCTCCCTCTTTCCCACTTGCGCCGGTGGGCGAGACGGGAGGTGTGCCTGCGCGAGCCTGCGCGGTGCACGAAACTTGCAAAGTCCAGGCGGACACACCCCGTCGGCGCGGCGCAGGTGCGCTGAAAGCTGACTGCGCCTGGTCTACGAAACTAGGGCCCAAGGCGTGGAGTGGGATTAACACAGCCGATTCAGATCTTCACCAATCAAATGAGCTCCTCTCCTCACCTTTAATGCGTAGGGGAGGTGCAGTGCAAGTTTCGTCACTTGACAACCCAATGACAGAAGCAGCGCCGCTGCTCCAACCACGCGCATCATGCGCTGTGCGTGCGTATAGTCATAATAATTATAATGCCGATATTATATCACTATAGAAATTATAGGCACATTTTAGGCATGTCTATCATAAAACAGGGTCAGGGTGCACAGCTCATCATCTGCGCTCCAACACCAGAACGGCGGGACACCGGGACCTCGCGTGCCGCTCAGACCAGCTGCAACCCCAACTCCGGTTCCAGCTCGCGGCAAAGTTGCGCGTTTCTCCATACTGCGGAGGAGCGAGACCAGGCACGAGCTGCTGTATTTATTTTTTTTAAGATTTTTTCAGGCATAGACGCATTTTATTAGCAGTGGATAGATATGAAAAACAGGAGAGAGAGAGGGAGATGTTGTGGTCCAAGAGGCTGAGTTTCCGTTACGCGTGCAATCCGCCTTTGATCTGACGTCAGATGTGACAGGACAATCTATATAGATATAAATTCACGTGTTGATTCAATTAGTTGCATTAAATAGTGTTTGTTGTGATTATTTATTGCACTTAAATGTGCCTGGAACTGTGGAAACCTGCCTGTGAGGTCTCGGTGACGTGTGCGCACTGCGAGCCGGTCAGCCAAACTTCCGCTCCGCCAGCTGTAATTCGCCTTGAATTAATGTATTTTATTTGCGCCTTGCGCCTTACGCCAAGAGTAGACTAGGTTGGAGCTGGCGGGCTTTCAGCGCAGTCTCGGCGAGGCTTTTTGCCACGAAACTTCCGCTGCACCAAGCTGAATCTGTGACGCCTCCCCCTGCTGCGCCGCCACACCCATCTTGGCGCAGGCAATCCACCAAACTGCCAAACTGACCGTGCGCAAGGCTGCACGGGTCGAAACTTGCATTACGCCGGCTCTGCCACCCTGCGCTGCGCCACGAAACTAGGGCCCTAAAACTCTATTGGAAACGGTGACAAATCTAAAATCATCCACCTGCTGCCTTGATGCTTTACCTACCAACTTTTTTAAGAATGTTTTTGACTGCCTATCAATAGACGTATTGCAAATAGTTAATAACTCCATTCAATCAGGCAATTTCCCAAAGGCCTTCAAAACTGCAGTCATTAAAGGGATAGTTCGGAATTTTGGACGTTCGAGACATCTGGAGACGTTTTCAAGAAATTTCATTCAGTTCTTCTAGTTGCCGAGTTCTCTTATGCTATGGCTAGCGCAAGTCAACGGTTCTTAGCTAGACAGGCATTGCCCACTCCACAGTGCACCCGAGGCAAATCCATTGTAATGGCAGACTATCGATGTACATATGTGTTAATAGAATGTTTGAAATAAAACCAACCTTGCATTTTTAAGGATTTATGTCTCAGTAGCAGCAGCGTGTCATACTTCCTAGTAGGCTATGGCAGCAGCGGAGTGATATCACCTAGCACTTATAAGTTACCGGTTCTATAATAGTTTGTTTACCTGCTGTCATTGCTACAGACGCAGAGTAGCCTGCAGTGCTAGTTTCTTCAATCTCACAGAAATGGACACTTTTGGAGAATATACTGAAACTTTTGAAGATTCTGATGAGGAGTTTTTTTCCACCCAAACCCAACCGTACCTGTACGAGCCTGAATTTACAGAGGACGAATTGCGCGAGAGGGATGCTCAAAGGACAGAACGTGAACGAGCATCTGTGGGGACCGAGATAGCCCCCGCTGGAGCTGAGAACCGGGACCGAACAAACGGAGACTGGTGGTGCCAGGAGGGAATCCCCCGCAACGCGTCCGAGGGTTTACAGTTCTCCGGACGGAGCAGTGGTCCGGGTTCGCGGTGCGTAATTGTGGCTTTGCGTGGCCGTGGGCTACCCGGTGTTTGAGTGAGCTCCGAGGGCTTTTCAGACAGCCTTCGATTGCCTATTTACGGGCAGTATTTCGGGCGGCGCGTCTTAGAGTTTTGAGTCCGAGGGAGCAAAGTAAAGTTCCGCTGCTGCTGAGAAGCTAGTTCCTCAAAAAATGGATGATTCATGCAATACAAGGTTAGTTTTGTTTCAAATATTATTCTATCAACACAGATATGTACATTGACAGTCTAGTGTTTTAATTGATTTGCCTCGGGTGCACTGTGGAGTGGGCAAGACTGTTTTTAATGCCTGTCTAGCTAAGAACCATTGACTTGCACTAGCCATAGCATAAGCAAACTCAGCAACTAGAAGAACTGAATGAAATTTCTTGAAAACGTCTCCAGACGTCTCGAACACACCGGCTCACTTGGAAAATAGGTCTCATGTCCAAAATTCTGAACTATCCCTTTAAACCTCTTCTAAAAAAGCGGAGCCTAGATGCCTCTATTATCAACAACTACAGACCAATTTCAAATAATTGAGAAAGTTGTCCTCCAACAACTAAATCACTTCCTGGCTTCAACTGGCTGCCACAACAACTTCCAGTCAGGATTTCGACCTTTTCATAGCACCGAGACGGCCCTTATTAAAGTTGTAAATGACATCCGTCTTAACACAGACTCTGGCAAAACTTCAATATTAATGCTATTAGACCTCAGTGCTGCATTTGACACTGTCGACCACTCAATACTTTTGGACAGGTTGGAAAACTGGGTGGGGCTCTCAGGCACAGTCTTAAGCTGGTTCAAGTCATATCTACAAGATAGGAACTATTTTGTTTCCATTGGCGACTTTGTATCAGAACCTACCAATGTAACGTGTGGAGTCCCCCAAGGTTCAATCTTGGGGCCAACTTTATTCAACATCTACATGCTCCCACTAGGACAAATCATGCAAAATAATAACGTTGACCACCATTGCTATGCCGATGACACCCAAATCTATGTAGCACTATCACCAAACGACTATCGCCCCATAGATCTTCTGTGCCAGTGCATTGAGCAAGCCAAAGACTGGATGTGCCAAAACTAAATGAGGACAAAACTGAGATAATTGTTTTTGGTGCTAAAAAAGAAAAGTTTAAAGTAATTCAACACCTTCACTCTCTGTCCCTGAAAACCTCAAACAAAGCCAGAAATCTTGGGGTTATTATGGATTCTGATTTACATTTCGACAGTCACATTAAATCAGTAACAAAATCAGCCTACTATCACCTCAAAAATGTAGCAAGACTTAGAGGGCTCATGTCAGCTCAAGACTTAAAAAAGACTTGTACATGCCTTTATTACTAGTAGGCTAGACTACTGTAATGATCTCCTTGCAGGTCTTCCGAAAAAAAAACTGTCAGGCAGCTACAGCTTGTTCAGAACGCTGCTGCTAGAGTTCTTACAAAGACCAAAAAATGTGAGCACATTACACCAATTCTTAAATCCTTACATTGGCTCCCTGTATGTCAGAGGATTGATTTCAAAATCCTCCTGCTCACATATAAATCACTACATGGTCTAGAGCAGAAGTATATCACTGATATGCTCCCACTACATAAGCCTTCTAGACCACTAAGATCTTCTGAGACCAATCTGTTAGTGATTCCCAGAGTAAACAACAATCACGGGAGAGCATCATTTAGTCACTATGCAACAAATAGCTGGAATAAACTTCCTGAAGATGTAAGACTTTCCCCAACTCTGACCACTTTTAAAACTAGACTGAAAACGTTTATGTTCACCATAGCTTTCTGCTAAATCTTTTAATGTCTGCACTGTTTTTAATTATTGCAAATATGTTTTTATTCTCCTTGTCTTTCTGTAATGCATTTTAATTTTGCCTTTATTTTCTTTTAATTCTTCTATTATTTTTTTTCACTTTATTGTATGACATGTCATGATGTGAAGCACTTTGAGTCTGCCTTGTGTATGAAATGTGCTATACAAATAAAGTTGCCTTGCCTTGCCTACTGTTAATGCTACTACTACTATCCTACTACCAACACCAAATGCAGTTGGAACCCAAGGGCCTGGGCTGCAAGAGATTTCTGCCTAAAAGCCTATTAAGGCAGTTTTTTCTCGCCACTGTCGCTGTAACGCTTGGCCCTGGGTGATGTTGGGACTTTGAAATTGTATTGACTCTGGGAATTTTGAGCATATTCTAGTCCTGCTCAATGTGTTAAGTGTCCTGAGATGACTTCTGTTGTGATATGACACTATAAATAAAATTGAATTGAATAGTTGGACTCGAGCCTTACTGTCAAATAAAGTTCTTGCACGCTGCACCAGAGTCAGCCCATATCACATCCACTCTTCTTCTGAATCAAAGCAGATACACATTTACAAAAGGGAGATTAGGTTCTACATAATTTATATTTGCAAACTAACCGTATACATTTCGAAGAGTGCCTTTACAGTTCAGGACTTGTGAAACAATTTAATAGCTCCGTCTTCTGCATCACTATAATATAATATAATATTTTATATATATATATATATATATACACACACACACACACACACACACACACACACACACACACACACACACACACACACACATACATATATAGGACACAGTCGGCATCTGATTTTCATGATGAAAAGAAATCACATAGTTTAATGGAGCTTTATTCTTGAGCAGGTACCCTGAAGCTGAAGGTGGTCTTGCAAAATTATTTTTGAAGAAATATCCCGTCTCTCCAAGAAACGCTCTCATCAGGACTAGTTCAAAACTGATCACACCTCTTGCCAATCATGCATTGGGGTGCACTGCATTGATTATAAAGCCGTTTCAAATAAAGGCCTTGATCTTTGCCGTGGAGATAAATAAAAGCTCTTGACACTATTTTACAACTTAACGCAAGCTGTCAATACTACAAGATTTAAGGACAAAGTGTACAACAAATGCCATTTGAAAAGTTTGGGCCTGTGTCCACATTGCATCTTTTTGAATTGTTCCCGGCTTGCAGCCCCCCTGGATGAAACATGGTGCACCCAGCATCTTATTCATGGGTCTTCCTCCTCTCGGTGATTAAGCTCTCAGTTGAACATCTCTTCAGAAAACTTTTCAGAAAAGCTTGAGTGTAGTCCCTATAGAGGAGGAGGAGGACTTTGTTTTGCGATGGGAGTCTATCAGACAACAATGGTTTGAGTAGCGATATGTTGTCAAGATATTGTTGCCATGGAAAGATTGTTAAAAACGCTATTTTGATTGAACGCTGTGATGAAGGGCTCCCAAGCACCCTGCAGATGCGTTTCTGCCAGAAATGCAAAGACACAAATAGATGCAAATTTTTGCTGGGTGGCGGAAATGAGGAGAATACAAAGTATTCGAGTATAAGTTAGACAGGACCATCGGTATTTCTTTGCATCATGCTAGGTGCTCTTGAGAGGAGGCGGGCCACCCAGAGGTGCTCGGTGGATTTTTTGTGGAAGACCACAAGCTAACTACTTTTAAAACACTTTTACGTTTTCTGAATGGAGTGTGGTTACTCAATATTCAATACTCAAACTATATGACTATATGACTTAATAAACTATCGCACAGCACAAATGATGTACCAAGGTTCTAACAGAACTCTCCCCCAGAACCTGCAAAAACTTTCCTAGACAGAGAGAGACACAATCTTAGAGGGAACATGATTTTCAGGCAAAGGAAGGTACGAACTACGTTAAAATCCTTTTCCTTATCGGTCACAGGTGTTAGACAATGGAATGTGTTAGAAGAAGAAGTCAAAAAATCAGCAACACTAAGTGGCTTTAAGAAGAAGTATGTAAATTCAACCGTTGACCGATACAGACTATTGCATGAGAGTTGAAAAAGGTCTGAGGCACGAATCAGCAGACATGGTGTTGTGACGGGATGGGAGCATAACAAATGAACATTCTGTACCCAAACAATAAGTTGAACCTGAGAAACTTGTATGGTACGATGTCAGTTGTACGTAGCAGGGACTATCAACAATGTGGAGATAAATTAGGTATGAATACCAACCGTGACTATTAATCCAACAGTCCACGTTGGAGTTGCTGAACTGGTCACTGGACTTTTTTTGTTTTGTTTTTTTGTTCTCTGTCGACTGGACCCCCTTCAGACTTTGTTACATGCTATAAGATGAGACTGTTGTTCAATCATGACGAACAAATATGGACACGTGTGCAGACACACACGTAATCTGTATGCACTGGACTTCAGCTCTCTGTACCACCTACTGCTGTAACATATTATATCAAATGTCACAAGTAAAAGAAAATGTTATGTCAAATGAAAAATGCAAAAGATAACATAATATTATTATGACGATTTTATCCTGTGGGTAATGGGGGCGGGACTAGATAAGCCTTGGCTTCTCCCGCTTTCCCTTTCGGCCATGTGTATTGTATTATTTGAACAAAGATGTGTGATGATGATGATTTAACTGACATGCCCAAAATGAATAAATAAATAAATAATATATAGTTTGTTATGCCCCAGCTAGGGGAACCTAGAGCACCACATGAATAAATGGACACCTTCCCTCACTCCCAAACCACAGAGAACCCAAAGACGCGGATTTGGTGCGTATCTCAAACAATAATTTATTTATACAATAATAAGTGTAATAAGAGACACAACTTAACATAAAGCAGCAATTGCGTCGGGGTGAGCCAAGGCCAAAATAACAAACACAACCCAACTAACTAAAGAACCAAGGCTGAAAAGAAGAGGAAACCAAAATACAAAGTCTAACCTCCCTACTTACTAAACACAGGAAAAACGAAGAACAAAGCAAATGGCAGCCCACCCCTACTGCTGCGTACCTCAACTAAACGCAACCGACAGGGTTGGGAGTGGAGGAGGGATGACTCACGAACGGCCCAGAGATCCCTCCATATATGGTCCCCCTCACGCTGGCTGGACCAGTCAGGGCT
The DNA here is from genome assembly GCF_963514095.1 of Eutrigla gurnardus. Classification (NCBI taxonomy): domain Eukaryota; kingdom Metazoa; phylum Chordata; class Actinopteri; order Perciformes; family Triglidae; genus Eutrigla; species Eutrigla gurnardus. The sequence continues at coordinate 19,081,630 of NC_139915.1, forward strand.
GGATCCTGGCACGACACCTGCAACACATCATTCACTCACACATTCATTCAGACACAGAGGCCTAGACCCACCCCTGGGTCGTAACACCCCTCTCTTAAGAACCGAACACTACTCCAAAAAGAAAACTCAATTCCCCCCCCAAAAAAAAACAAACAAACAAAACCAATCAATACCACTAGTCTGTGTCCACACGCGACAGTGCATCTGCCAACACGTTCTCTATCCCCTTCTTGTGGCAGATCTGCAAGTTAAAATCCTGCAGGAGTAAAGACCACCGCATCAGACGCTGGTTGGAGTTACGCATCCTAGCCAGGAACACCAGGGGATTATGATCTGTAAAAACCTGAATTGGCTCCACACTAGACCCCACATATACTTCAAAATGATTCACTGCAAGCATGAGAGCAAGTGCTTCCTTTTCAATGGTGCTGTAATTAACTTGGTGTTTATCGAATTTATCTATAAATATATAAAATATATCGTGGCAGCCGGCCCCGAGAACAACTGGGTTCCGTGATTGAAGGCCGTTACGTTTCCAATTGCATGCTTGATCACTCGGATTCTACTTTGTGTGATCAGGTCTCAGGTGTGGTTGCTTTTACTGCAGCATTTACAAATAAGTTGTTTCTATCCACACTTTCATCACACACACACAGATCAGCAGCGCCTCGTGATGCAGGAAACACAAGGTCATAGCGTCTTTTACTTAACTTTGAAATAATATATTGAAGTAGCATTGACAGCCGTGGTGCGAGAGTGCTCACAATCACCTGGATGTGATGGCAAACCGCCGGCAGAGTTAAATTTGTGGCAGCTGCTGGTGAATATATGGGGAGAGACCAGGGGCCCGTTTCACAAAGCAGCTTCAACAAACTCTGAACTTAACCCTGAACTCTGAGTTGACCAACTCTGAGATGGGCAACTCTGAGTTTTCGGTTTCAGAACAGCAGTTTTGAATTAGTTCAGTCAACTCTGAGTATGTAAACTCTGAGTTACGTGCATGCCTGTCGACTCTATAAAGCCATCATCAATGGAGCTCCAATACTACGATTCACCATGGCATTGGGGAGAGCGTTATTAGATATTACTGAGTGTTTATGTAGAAAATGAGCTCATCCTGAGAAAGCGGAGCAACGTAACTGCAGCAATGTAGCGATAGTTGGCGTGGCAGACAATTACTGCCCGATCTAATGTGTATAACTGAATGAAACAGTCTATTGATCTAAAGGTAATAATTCTTTATTTTCAGCCTTGAAGGGCAACACTGTGGTGTAATGGTTAGCAACGCCGCCCACGGTGCAGGCGACAGCGGTTCAACTCCCGTAGTTCACAAAATAGTGCAAAATAGTGGCCTGAGGCTCAGTTAAAGGGTTACCGTGGCAACTTGAAGTCCCCCCCAGGCTGAGGGAGACAGAAACGTGGAGAAAAAGAGCCATTTTCTGCCTCTGCGCTGGTCTCACATTTGGGCTGTTTCTGACAAAACGGTAGGTCTTACTGGGCAGACATACTGGGCGGATCCCCAAGAAGACATTATGAATGTTCTAATGAGCGGAGGATGGGGAGTTGGGTTGTGGGCACTGACCTAGAATGGGTGGGAATATTCAAATGTGCCTTATTCCTACATCGGAGTAAGCGCCAAAATTGACAGGCTCATCTGAAAAAAAAGGCGGGGTATTTTCAGAAATCCGTTTCTCACTCAAAGAAGCATGTGCGGCCTTATTTCACAGTTTGAATGTGTGTCGCAGCACCAAAGACCCCAAACAACACCCCAAATCCCAGAAAACGTGGGTTTTGTCATCATATGTCACCTTTAATTCAATCCAAATGTATACTTAGATCATATTATCATGTTATGTAGTTGTTATGCATTAATTGATAAGGATTTGGGAGAACTTTTCCACTCCGTCAGCTCACATGTCAACACCGTCAGACGAAATATCTGACAGTTGACGTCTGACGGAGTTGAAAAAATGACATGTTTTTTCAAATTACTCATATCTAGTAAATGGTAGCCATTTAGATTTTTCTCAGTTGTCAGCTGCCACTAAACTAAACCTAAATACCAACTTTTATTTCAAAAGTATTGATGGAAATCACCCCTAATTTGAAGACAGTGTTGACACACACTAGCTGTGACCACAGAGATTTCAATTTGTTTGCTGAATATTTTTAAAAATAAATAATTTATTGTTTTTTAAGGCAAATTGCAACATTTTGATGTGGGACATGTTTTGCCCCTTATCTCAAGAATCAGTGATATATATATATATATATATATATATATATATATATATATATATAAATATATACACACACACTACATGTGAGCATTCACCCACATTCATACTGATGATGGCAGAACAAACACATTCACACACCTGACATCTTCACAGGACATTAGGTTTCAACAACCAAACCTTATCCATATTCCTTATCTGATCTGAAGTGAATTTGTGATTCTAGGCTATAAAATGAAATTCTCTCCTCAGTGGTCCAAATAGGGTCACGAAAAATGGAAGCTGGCGACAGCTGTGGTACCAAGGTTCCAGGGTAGAACGAGACAACCAGTAGGTGATTACTTCATGGCCCCCCCTCTATGTTAGTCTGGTAAGCCCGACTCACTGATCCTGTCCCCAACAACTCAGTTTAACTGTGCTGTGTATTGATGCCTCCATGGCACTCACCACGGTGCTGAAGAAGCAGATCTATAATGTTGCTGTTATCGTTACTGATCTTCGGCACAAGTAGTTGACTGGTATATGTAATTCTAATTAAAACTGCAAGCAGTGTTGTGACGGGCACTCGCTCATATGCGGTCGTGGAGTGCCTGCGGTCACATGGCAGTGTCGTGGCAGCCTACCCCTGCTGGGCCGCCTCTTGTGGCGCAAGTTTAGACACGAGCGATCGACATTCAAAGCCATCTATCTCTCACGTGCGGTTGTGGAGTGCCTGCGTTCACACGGCAGTGTCGCGGCCGCCTACCTGTGCTGCGGCCACCTCCTCGTAGCGCAAGTTTAGACACAAGCATTCAAGTTTAGACACAACATTCAAAGCCATCTATCTCCCTGACAGCTGTCTGAGGTGCATGTGAAGTGTGGAGCAGATGAGACAATGAATAAAATCATTAGTAGGTGTGGAAAGTTTCATGACTGTTGATCTGGTGTGATCTAAAGTGAAACTACATTTCAGTCACAGAGCTCACACACGTCAGTGCCTTCCTGACATCTCTCCTCCTCCCCTGAGTGTAACGTCTCCCCCTCTGTGTCTTATTTGCAGGCTGAAATGAGAGGAATTTGTAAAAAAAAATAATCAGGTGCAGCTTTTACTTGGAAAAAGTCACAAAATCAGTGACATTTCCTGTCGCCAGTAGGTGGCGCTCTGACTGTGAGTCAATATTACAGTGCAGACCTGTTCATGGTGGGACTCTTATCAAGTATGGAAACTTTGGGGCTGATAAGAGAAGAAACACTGAAGTTATAATAGTTTTGATGTTTATGGCGAAGGTTCCACTGACAGCTGTCAGAGGTGCATGTGAAGTTTGGAGCAGATCAGACAATGTATAAAGTCATTAGCATGTGTGGAAAGTTTAATGACTGTTAATCTGGTGTTAAAACAGTGACAGAGGTCACATCTCCTCCATGCCTTCCTGACATCTCGAGTCCCCTTAGTGTTTCTCCTTCCCCTCCCCCACTATTTACAGTCACAGAGCTGATACGCAGGTGGTTAAAAACTTTTTTTTTTTGCCCACTTCGTGTTGACCTTAGGCGGTGGGTCCAAGAGGCTTTTTTGTACATCTCCACATGGTCTATCAAGGAAAAAATATGTTGTGTGTGTATGCCCAACCTAGAGGGGGGGCTGTTACTCAGAAGGAGGAATTAGTCAAAAAATAATAATCAGGTGCGGCTTTTACTTGGAAAAAGTCACAAAATCAGTCACATTTCATGTCGCCATTAGGTGGCGCTCTGACTGTGAGTCAATATTGCAGTGCAGACGCATTCAGGACAGGACTCTTATCAAGTCGGAATTTTTTGGAGCAGATCGGAGAAGAAACGCTGAAGTTATAACAGCTTTAATGCCTTTGGCGAAGGTTCAAAATAGTAGCGCAGTCATGGCGTCGCCTTGGCCACGCCCCTTAATATTATGGACAACTTTTTGTCCTTAAGGCCTTTCCAACCATATATCCAATTTTGGTATCAATCGGATCAACGGTACAGTCCAACATAGATCAAGTACAACCCCTGTGAATGGCCAAAAACGTCAAAAAATGGCAAAAAATGGCTCTCCTCCTCAGCTGCTGAATATTCATCCACTCCATCATCTTGTGACTCGACTACTGCGACAGCATCCTAAACACGACATCCACAAAAATCCTCAACAAAATACAATATATCCAAAACTCAGCTCCTGCAACAGAAGTCAAATGATGTCAGCCCATCCCAAAAACCTGCACTTGATCGCATTCAGCAAAGAATCCCATTCAAAATATACAACGCTCTCCACAGGCTCTTACCTTTCTGACCTGCACCAACCTACTCCCACCTAGAACCTCGGATGTACCTGGAACCTTGGATCCACCCACGCCAACTTCTGGGCTCCAACTGCATCATTCTAAATGGATGTTCATTCTAAAAGTGTAAAGGTGTCTTCTGCAGAGATGTAATCTATCATTTATGCTGTGTTTCATCCCTATTTCCTCTGACCCAGTAGCCTCTATACTAATGCTTACACCCCTACACACCTCTCCCACATGTTACCTCTATAATGACTGGGCGGATTCAAATAGACTTGTAGTTGCAGAGGTACACTCAGAGATATATATCTTGGGCCCTAGTACACTCCAAAAACACTACATTACATTTCCTGAAATGAAACTGGGCAGCTTGGATCCTGTTATGAGTTTGCAGTCTCCATACTGGCTGGAGAATAAACGATATCTCAATTTATCTACAAAGTCAATGCAAAGACGAAAACTTTGCCTCATTCACGTTTTTGCACAAGATGAAATAATTCAACTCGAGTGAGGAATTTAGATGATGCTGTGTCACGAAAGCCAATATGTGTTAAGATTGTCCACCTGTCATCCTGATGTTGCTGAATGGAGGGGGACAAATGTATATCCATCTGCAGTCCCCCAGAAGTCTACGATAGAAGCTCACATTAGTCCAGACACCAGATCAGACTATGTGGAGAAACCAGAGACTGTCTGTGATCCCCCAGAGGTCTACGATAGTAGCTCACATTAGTCCAGAGACCAGACCAGACTATGTGGAGAAACCAGAGACTGTCTGTGATCCCCCAGAGGTCTAGATAGTAGCTCACATTAGTCCAGGGACCAGACCAGACTATGTGGGGAAACCAGAGACTGTCTGTGATCCAAACAAAAAGGTCTCTGCTGTATTTATGTCTCAATGACCTTATTTGCAGTGTTGATGGAGCAGCTACAATGTTAGCATAGCCTAGCACCATCAACCAGACCCCATTCAGATAACAAGCATTTTATAAAAACATGACTTCAGACTTTTTACTGATCACCATCATTATGGAGTTAATTCAGCATCCTTTTCATCTGGTTATTGATATTAAATCACAGCTAAATAGTTTATTCTGGGTTCCTCCAGCTGTAGTAAACCAGCCGATGTCGGTCTTACTAGATCCAGTGAATCCAGCTTGGTGAAATCCACCGAGCACCTCTGGATGATGTCATGAACTCAGACAGGATGGTGTTTTTGTTTCCTAGCTTATCTGGTGGGACTTCAACATGTACAAAGCAGCAACAGTGGTGATTTCAGCCGTGATGGAGGAAACCTGGTTGGTGTCTATGTAAAGGGAAGCCCCGCCTCCTCGCTAGTGATGGCAGTCAAACTTGAGTAATGGGAGGTGAAATGTTGCCTTGTGTTTGGTGTGAACGCAGCATTAAACCAGTGGGATGCTCCTTTAGAACAAAAACAAACAGAAAAATCAGTTTAGCTGCTGCTGTGGGTGTGAAAAATAAAATACTAATATATTTACCATGGCCACAAATTCTATTTTAATATCAATAAAAAAAAAAAGTATTGAAATAGATATTAGTGTACAGAAGTTGACATTGCAGCAGCAGCAGCCAAGAGAAATGAGTGACAGCCAGCAGAACGATGAAGGATGAAATCCATCAACAGTTGAGTCATGTTTTATTCAACACAGTACGAAGGGCACAACGCAGCGTTGCTCCCTTTATGTTAATGAAATAATATTAATATAGTTTGCCTCATAGCCTGTGTGATATGAGACATACTATACTGTGTCCTGTATGTGTGTACGTTGTGATGAGAAAGTGACAAAGTTGCTTCTCTGTATGCTGAAAACCTGAGTGTGAGACACAGACAGGTCTGAGACAGAGACAGGTCTGAGACATAGACAAGTCTGAGACTCTATGCTTGTCCCATGCTTGTCTTCACTTCATACTTATAGATAGAAACAATACAAGATAACTTCTGAGCTACAGCTGATATCAAACTGGTCTCATGAACACATTCACACTTACATTCATGTGGAGCTGAAAGGTCACTTCAAGAGTCTGTCTTCTGTACGGTGATGTATCTCAGTGAAACAGGATAAACAGTTGACTTGATTTGTAAAGGATGAACTCACAACCTTCTGTGGCTCTGTGCTGCTCTAAACATCTGATTGGTTGGTGGATGGATGCCATGATACTATTGTTTGCTACTAGCTGATGTAAACACGCGCCATGTTCTGTTTTGTTCTGTTGATAATAAAGTAAAGTTCCTTAAACTGTCATTCTCTCTGTTGGCAATTAGGGGGTGACTCCTCTGGTTGTATAAGGTCTATGAGAAAATGGTCCTACTTCTCTCTTGATGTATTATCTCAGTAAACAGTTAATGTTCTCAATCTCTAGTTTCAAGTCTTCTTCAATCCAGCATGATGTTCATTTAGTACATTATGGTCCATTTAGAGTCCAACAAACCAGAAAGCAGGGGATGCTTTAGGGGGCGGGGCTACCTGCGGATTGACAGGTCGCTACCATGCTACCAATGCAGTTAGCTACTTAGATGACTTTAACACTTGTTAAATACTTGTAAAGTTGACCTTGAATTATGAAGCTAACTTTGTTAGCAACTTCACACCAGAATCCAGATGGATCCAGATCCAGTAAGGGGGCATTGTTTGTCTGACTATCCCATCGCCCCTCCTCTGAATCCTGAATATATATCTATTCAACAGGGGGACAGAACAATGACTATTAATTGGAGGCTCATGCTGTTTTACTGAAATCCTGTGCTCTGCCTTTTTTTGGAACTAAAAAAATGTCTCTTAAAAGTCTGATGTTAGCTGAGTGATGACCCTTTAATTCTAAGTTTGTAAAGCAGTGTGGAGGTTGAAACTAGTTGGACATCCACTAAAGTTCAGCCATTATACTATCACACACACACACAGAGGGGTGTTGTTTTTGTTAACCCGAGCACTGTTCCCTGTATTAATATATGTACCGCAAATGTTCTGTCACAGGCAATCTCACTGCTCTCGTTTTCATCCTTATTATTCTCCTACTACATCACACACACACACACCTGATGAGAGGACCTGGATAACAAGACTTGCCTGTCCAAACACATATCTTGGCACATTAGGCTTGCAAGCAGGACTTCCAAGTATGGTGTGTGTGTGTGTGTGTGTGTGTGTGCCATCATCATTAATATGGGGTCAGTGCAGTGGTATCATGTTGAGATCTGCTGTTTCCATGCTCCTCTATCTCTGTCGACAGCTCCATGTCTGCTCTGATTCTGCTTACAAACTACTAATCACTGTTGAGACATTCTTGGCCTGTTGCATAAAGGCCCTGAAGCACGCGCACACACACATACACACACACACTTGAAGCAACAACACTCCAGCAGTGCTCCTTGTTGCTGTGCTCTGTGTGAATAAAGGAGAGGACATCCAGCTGTAAACAGGCTTCATGAATCCGAGGAATGTTCTGACTGGAAACTAAATTCAGATCACTTTAGGTGCTCGATAACTAACTGGCAGGAGAAGGAGGCTGTGACCTCCAGACAGACAGACTAATGATATTTCGGAACAAAATTTCTTGATCTACCAGATGGTTTTGAGAGGCCGGCACCGGCAACTCTTTTTTAGCTGGTGATTGGTTGAATCATTGGCCAATCAAACTCTTACCAAAGCGGGTCGGGAGAAAGGCTGAAACATCTTCTTGACAGAGAAGAACCTTCAGAAAGAACCTTTGTTCTCCCGTTCTAGCAGACCTGATGCTGTTGCAGTGCCTACGCTAGACCAACAGTGGTGCATGTACATGCTGCTAGCTCACACTCATCCGTCTTAAATTGCTGTTTTTTCATGTTTGTTATCGGAGCACCTCGATTATGTGACAGGATACTCTCGTCAACACCAAAGAAGGAACATTGCGGGTTGGATCAAGTACAGTGGACCTTCAGGGTGTTGCTTTCATTACTCCAAACTCAGAGCTCTTAATCAGCCTTTTTTGTGTGAAGAATCCAAAAGAACTAGCTGAGGAGGTCGGAGTACGGTTGGCAAAGTCCACGCTGCAGTTCTTTTAACATGTTCACTGCAAACACAACACGCTCTGGGTTCACTTTGCTCTTTTATAAAACACTTTGATATTGTATTTCAGCCCTCTAGGCTTTCCATAGGGACTGTTTTTGGCAAATAATAACAAGCAATAATATTTTTGGGCCTGTTCCAGAAAGCAGGCTATACCAACTCTGAACCTAACCCTGAACTCTGAGTTGACCAACTCTGAGATGGGCAACTCTGAGTTTTCGGTTCCAGAAAAGCAGTTCTGAATTAGTTCAGTAAACTCTGAGTTACGCGCGTGCCTGCCGACTCTACAAAGCCATCATCAATGGAGCTCCAATACTACGATTCACCATGGCAACCTGGAAGGAGTTATTAGATATTACTGAGTGTTTATGTAGAAAACAAGCTCGTTAGAAAGCAGAGCAACGTAACTGCATCAAAGTAGAGACAGTTGGCGTGGCAGACATTTACGGCCCGACTTAATTCATATAACTGAAAGAAACTGTCGATTGATCTAAAGGTGAAGTCTTTATTTTCGGCTTCGCAGAGCGATACTGTGGTATAACGATTAGCAACGCTGCCTACGGTGCAGGCAACAAGGGTTCAACTCACCAAAAAGAAAGTGGCTTCAGTTGAAAATAAACATAAGCATAAGAATATTGCAGAAAAATGTAGACTAAAGCATATGATTTTAATCATTTCACATATTAAACAGTAAATATAAGGAACTATTTCAACACAGAAATGTCACAGAACACGGAAAAAACGGTAATTTCATTCTAAGTAATCAAAATCCTCTCCCGTCGTAAAGCTGTTAGAATCACTTTTATTTCCGTATCGATTAGGTTGACGAGGAAAGGACATTTTTTTCAGAGTTCGTTCAGATTCCGGAAAAAGGCGGAGACATGTAGGGAGAAACTTAGGGTATGTTGAAGCAAACCTGCCAGCGAGCAGGTTAGGTTCACAGAGTCAGTTACTATGGTAACTGACCTAAAGGTTGAGTTACCTCTCTTTCTCTGGAACGGAAAACTCAGAGTATCCCTCTTCTCAGGGTTAACAAACTCAGAGTTTCAGGAAAACCCACTTTCTGGAACGGGCCCCAGGTCTGTCTATGTGAAGGGTAATGCTTTTTTTCTCCACCAGCAGACAGCAAAGAAGAACTGCCACGGTCTGAGCCAATCAGAGGCAGTTGGGGCAACCTTTGTCTCTGATTGACTCTGATCTTCTTCGCTGAATGTTGGTTGAAAAGAGTGTAGAAGCCTTAAAGGGATAGTTCGGAATTTTGGACATAAGACCTATTTTCCAAGTCAGCCGGTGTGTTCGAGACGACTGGAGACGTTTTCAAGAAATTTCATTCAGTTCTTCTAGTTGCCGAGTTCGCTTGTGCTATGGCTAGCGCAAGTCAATCGTTCTAGCTAGCATGGCATTAAAAACACTCATACCAACTCCACAGTGCACCCGAGGCAAATCAATTGTAACGGCAGACTATCGATGTACATATCTGTGTTGATAGAATAGAAGGGGGGGGGGGGTGTTAGTGGGTCATGCTAGTCGAGGTGAAGTCTGAACAGGTGAGTCTTGAGCCTTTTTCGGAAAATGGCAAATGACTCAGCTGTCCTGACATTAGTCGGGAGTTCGTTCCACCACTGAGGCGCCAGAACAGAGAAGAGTCTGGACTTTGCTGAGCGACATTTGTTTGATTTCAGCGATGGTGGTACCAGCCGGCCAGCTGAAGTAGAGGAGCAAAGTGCTCGCTTCGGGGCATGAGGTTTGACCAGTGTTTGAAGGTAGATGGGTGCCGTTCCATTGATGGCCCTGAAGGCCAGTGTCATCGTCTTGAATTGGATGCGTGCTGCAACAGGGAGCCAGTGGAGGTCACGGAGGAGGGGGGTCACATGGGAGAATTTGGGTAGATTGAAGATAAGGCGTGCTGCAGCATTCTGGATATGGTTTAATCGCAGAGGCCGGGAGTCCGGCCAGGGGAGAGTTGCAGTAGTCAAGGCGGGAGATGACCAGTGCTTGGACCAAGAGTTGCGTTGCATCCTTTGTGAGGAAGGTCCGAATCCTGCGGATGTTGTAGAGGGCAAATCTGCAGAATCGGGCCACAGCAGTGATGTTGGGGGTGCAGGATAGTTGGTCATCGAGGATTACACCCAGGTTCCTCGCAGTTGACGACGGCAATACTGTGATGCCCTCGACAGTGACCGACAGGTCCATGCGAGGGCAGTCTTTCCCTGGGATGAAGAGGAGTTCGGTTTTATTCAGGTTAAGCTTGAGGTGATGTGCAGTTGTCCAGACAGAGATGTCAGCCAGACAGTCCGAGATGCGAGTTGCAATGTGAGTGTCAGAGGACGGGGGAAAAGAGAGGAACAGCTGGGTGTCATCTGCGTAGCAATGGTAAGAGAATCCATGCGATGTGATAACAGAACCTAGTGATCTGGTGTATAGTGAGAACAGAAGCGGTCCTAATACTGAGCCTTGAGGGACACCCGTGTCTAGAGAACAGGGTTTGGACATAGAGCCATTCCATGTGACCTGAAAGGTGCAATTTGTCAGGTATGATGTAAACCAGGCGAGAGCAGAGTCAGTTATGCCAAGTTCAGCCAGAGTGGAGAGGAGGATTTGGTGATTGACTGTGTCGAACGCAGCAGATAGGTCGAGGAGAACGAGAACGGAGGAGTGGGACGAGGCTCTGGCGTCTCGCAGGGACTCGGTCACTGTGAGGAGGGCCGTCTCAGTGGAGTGAGCAGTCCTGAATCCTGATTGATTAGGGTCTAGGAGGTTGTTCAGCGAGAGATAGGATGACAGTTGGTTGTAGTAGGCGGCACGTTCCAAGGTTTTAGAGAGGAATGAAAGAAGAGATACAGGTCTGTAGCTTTGGATGTCAGTAGCGTCTAGGGTGGGTTTTTTAAGGAGAGGCTTCACGGTAGCTGTCTTAAAATCCACTGGAATGAAACCTGAGGTGAGGGAGGAGTTGATCAGGGTGGTGAGGAATGGCAAGATGTCGTGTGAGATGTCTTGGAGAAGAGAGGAGGGGATCGGGTCGAGGGAGCAGCTGGTGGCACGGTTAGATGTAACAAGTGCGTGAACATCTTCAGAGGTGAGAGGGGTAAAGCTGGTAAGACCATCCGAGTTGAGGGTTGGGGGAGATGTCTTCTGGGAGGGAATAGGCGTAAATGAGGAGCTGATGTAATTTACTTTCTTGGTAAAGTAAGTAGCAAAGTCATCGGCAGTAAGGAAGGAAGGGGGGGAGGGGTAGGAGGGGTGAGGAGGGAGGAGAACACGGAGAAGAGTTTCCTGGGGTTGGAGGCAGAAGAGTTGATCTTTGCCAGGTAGAAGGCAGATTTAGCTGCCGAAACAGTTGAGGTGAAGTCAGAGAGGAGGCGGTGGTAGTGAGTAAGGTCCTCGTGCTGGCCCGATTTCTTCCATTTTCTCTCTGACGCTCGCAACAATGATCTGTTGGTTCGCAGAGGTTCAGACAGCCAGGGAGGGGGGGGGGGGAGATGATCGCGCAGGTCGTGAGATAGGGGGACAGAGAGTGTCCAAAGAAGAGGAGAGTGAGGACATCAGGATGGAGGAGGCTTCCTCAGTAGATATTAAGGAGAACTGTTCTGAGGATGGTAGCGAGGAGATAACAGTTGAGGAGAGAGCGGAGGGAGTGAGGGATTTCAGGTTGCGGCGGCTGGTGACCATTCGAGGCGTAGAGGGGAGGGATGTGGTGGGCTCCATGGGGAGGGAGAAAGTCACAAAGTGGTGGTCGGACACGGTGAGCGGGGTAACAGAGTGCCGAGATGCCACAGGATCTTGTGAAGACAAGGTCAAGTTGGTTCCCGGCGCGGTGAGTTGGTGGAGAGGGGGAGAGTGTAAGGTCAAATGCGGAAAAGAAGTCGATGAATTCAGATGAGTGCAGCTTTCCCGAGTGGATGTTGAAGTCACCGAGGACGACGAGTGGTGTGCCATCATCAGGGGAGCAGCTCAGGAGGGCATCCATCTCACCCAAAAAGTCACCGAGAGGACCGGGTGGGCGATAGATCACTACGATGTTGAGTTTGAAAGGAAGGGTGACAGAGACGGCGTGGAATTCAAGTGTAGATCGGGGTAGGTGGTCCAGAGGAAGGATCTGGTAGGACCATCTCGGTGAGATGAGGAGCCCAGTTCCTCCTCCTCGCCCTGTTCGTCTTGGGGAGTGTGAAAACGAGTAGGCAGTTGAAAGGGCAGCTGGAGTGGCAGTGTTTTCTGGGGTGATCCAGGTCTCTGTGAGGGCCAGGAAGTGGAGAGACTGCAGGGACGCATAGGCTGAGATGGTGTCCGCCTTCTTGACTGCAGACTGGCAGTTCCATAGCCCCCCTAGTACTTCAAGGTCCTTACCGGTGGAGAATGGTGGGTAGCAGAGATTGGATGGGTTACAGCCTCGAGTGAAGGGTCTCCGGTGAAATCTTCTCCAGTGTGATGTCCTGACTGGGATAAGACACATGGCTGCGAGGGGGGGTAAGATGTTATGCCTACCTCGGTGGACTCCCGCAGATAGACTCCCTTGTCTTTGTTCAGCTGTCTTCGTTCAGATGGCCAGACGCTGCAGCTGACGCTGTAGTGACAGCCTTTTTAGTGCGCAGTTTACCGTAAGTACTGTGTGTGACCCCTCCCTCTAATCAAGTCTATTCACTATACCTGAGGTGGCTCAAACTTAGTTGATTACTCACTTAGCATAGGCAGTTTCACGACGATTTCAACAACAAGCTATCAGCACAAGACTAAATGTTGCAACTAGCTTTACTCACACAATGCCTGAACCCAAATCTACAATTAGTTTCTGACTTACCAACAACAGACAAAGCAGCTTCCTTCCTTGCTCCAGACTTGCGCTAGCCATAGCACAAGCAAATTTGGCAACTAGAAGAACTAAATGAAATTTCTTGAAAACGTCTCCAGACATCTCAAACACACCGGCTGACTTGGAAAATAGGTCTTATGTCCAAAATTCCGAACTATCCCTTTAATATACTATGTTAGAAACTGTAGTTATCCTGCTCCTCCTCGAGGGACACAAATAAGGAGCTGAATGAACTGTAGACGTTTCATCGTAAAGAAGGGTGCTGTTCCCCTAACACGACCCCTCCCAGCACAGACACGACATCATCAGCAGAGTTAACCGCTTCACCACCTGTCTCTCCTCGCATCGTAAGTAGCCTGTCCGGTCTCATCGGACTCTGAGCCGGTGTCTTGAACCAGGCAGTCTGGATGGTCCTAGTTTTAAGATCAGGTGTGTGATCGGTCTCCAGTTCACTGCGGGCAGCCGACATTATGTATTTACTGAAAAGAGTAAGAGCAGAGCCTGGCTGGGAACGCTGCTTTTATTGTCGCAGCCTCGTGGTTCAGAATCGAAATGTTAAACGAAACAACTGGTACCAGGACTCTAAAGATGTGCTCGTTATCAAGCAACTAAAGCTTGTCACAGGTTTGAAAATCGTTCGAATCAGGCTTGTTAGAGCAGGGAGAAACCTAAAACATGCAGGACAGGGGCTCTCCAGGACCGGAGTTGGGCACCCCTGACCTACAGGCTAGGTCGGCCTGCCACAGCTTCATGATGACCTCTGTGTGGGAGTAGCCTCTTCCCAGCCAGGTTTTTACCCTGGAAGCCTGGGTTGAAGGTGGCTCACGGATCCGACCGTGAGCTTTACAGCAGCCCCCGACTTGACCCCAGCGCATCCTTAGTACTAGCTTAACCCGGGGCTCTCAGCACGCTGGCCGTCCGGGCAGAGTGGGAGAGGCCTGACCCCAACCCGTCTCGTCAACCTGCTTTGTGGGTGTTTCATATACAACCAGAGTTTATGAATCCATTTTTTTAAGATAGCACTAAATAGTTAATCGATCTAGACACTTAATATAGTTCTCAAAGGGCCTCAAACTGATGCATTTAACAGTAAAATGTTTGAAATTCCTGTATTTTTTCATACTGCAAGTTATATTGCAGAGAAAAATATTGCAATGTCAGTTTTGTTCCAATATCGTGCAGCACTACACGCACGCCTGCTCTTAAATTAGAGAAATAAAAATACACCAGATCTAATCATCGTCGTCAACTGTACGTCACAAAAGAAAATTAAATAGCACAACCTGCAGGTCTTCGCCATAATCATTTAACTGCCTGAAAATAAAACATTTTTCTTACTTCTCTTCTGTTCTGCAGCACAAACTGTGTATCAGCTTTTGCCTCTACAGCAATGTGCTGACAAGATGTAAACTATTTATATCTGTCAGAGGCCTTTTCTTTGTCTACAAACGGTGGTAAACTCAATTCCTGCAAATCAAAAAGTGGGTAAACAAGACTTCCCATAGACGCGTGCTCCACTACATCCTCTTCTCAGCGCGCTGCAGCTGCGGCACATACACATGCACATGCAGGGCAGGTGGACGTGGATATCTGTGTGTCTGGATCACATCAAGCCACAAAAACACACCAAGCATGAGCAGTTGTGTGTTGTGGAGTCAGGGCAGAGCCTGGAATCAATTAACACCCAGTTATCCATGTTAGCCGCTCGTTGCTGTTTTATTTCTTTAATTAACAGCGGCAACAGTCCAAGTCATGCAAAATCTTCTACAGGCAAGAAAACTACTGCTACAAACAATTTCACAGTCCATTAACGAGTTGATGGATGGGTACAAAAAAACATACTTGATGCCGTCCGGGCAAAGTCATCCAGGAATATAGTCATTATTGTCCAATCAGAGAGCAGCCTGCAGCCAGAGGGGAGAGACATGTTGCTCATACAGTGGAGGCTGATGGTTTCTTCAACTGTAAACTGTGGCCTTTGGCTGGTGGCCCAGTCATCCACGGTGGCAGCTCTCGACCACCACTTTTCTCTGACTGCGTGTGTGGAAAGTCCAGCCCACGCTGGAAAGAGTTCTGTTCCTCACTTTAGAAAGAGAAGACTTTCAAAATTACAGCAGTCTAAAGGTGTAGGGTTGTGTATGTTAGAACGTGTTTTTTACAATAATATGCACACTCATGTTACACTATTATTCTGACAATATTCCTTATTGATATGTGTCATGGAAACATATTCCGTTTGGATATTCTGAATTAGTTCTTATTCTGAATGGATCATTTTCATATTAACACGTGTGATATGTTGATATATTTCAGGTATTTCAGCGTTCTGTGGACATGTATACAGCACATTCACTATATGAGTTATGAGACATGTCCTCTCTCCTGTTCACCTCCAGCTGTGTGTTGGACACAAACCAACTAGACAACAGTTAGTACAGCTGGAGTGGAGATGCATGACAAGAAGAGAACGAGAAACATGCCTTCTTTTAATCATTATGAAGGGCTTAGATATCAACAGCTTTTTTAAATAAACATTTTGATGCAAACTACATGCGAAAAGCAGCTCCTGCCGTTCCACTTTTCCTTGTTCTGACGAGCTAAACGACATGTTACAGCATCAACCCACCACAACACAATGAGATTTGCTTTGACATGGGATTCACTGGCCACAGTGATGAGGGGGCGAGCTCAGATGATGTTGGTAAGAATATGAACAAAGACAACTATGTTATATATATATACTCCTCAAAAAAATTATTATTCCTCCCCTTTATAATAATACCAATTGGTATTGAATTTTATATCATTGAAAAGCCTGAGGTCTGCACGGTGGTGTAGTGGGTAGCACTGTCGCCTCACAGCAAGAGGGTCCCGGGTTTGATTCCTGGTTCGAGGTCGGGTTCCTTCTGTGTGGAGTTTGCATGTTCTCCCCATGTGAGCGTGGGTTCTCTCTGGAATGTGAGCATGAATGGTTGTTTCTCTCTATATGTTGGCTCTGCAATAGACTGGCGACCTGTCCAGGGTGTACCCTGCATTTGCCCAATGACAGCTGGGATTGGCTCAAGCCCCCCGCGACCCTGAATACAGGATAAGTGGTAGACAATGGATGGATGGAAAGCCTGATTAATCACCTTTACACTGAGGTAGAACTTGTAAGGATCATGCATTCATGGAATGAGCAACACAGCTAATAGTGTGGGTATTGGCCCAAAAAAATGTGCCAAAATGTTGCTAATTTTGAGCTTCAAGTGCTGGCAGGTGTATCACAGGTGTGTGTTATTTGGTGTCAGCCCTGGTACCATTTCCAAACTTAGGACCGAGGTCTGTGAGACTGGTGAAGTCAACGACAGATCACGAAGTGGCCGTCCCAGGAAAACAACACCCCAAGAAGACCGGTTCCTCACCCTTGCTTCACTGAGGAACCGTAGGCTTTCTTCAGAGATTTACAGGCAAAGGGGAACCAGTATTATTAAAGGGGAGGAATAATCGCCCAAAATAATGTTTCCAAACTGTTTTTGAGGAGTTTATACACTCAGCATCAATGAAAACTTAACACTGGTATTTTTTTTATGTGTGGTCGGATCCTTTTGATGTAGGTACTTGAACTTTTATATTCGGTTAGTATGGATATTTTACTGATGAGTTTTGAAAGAAAGCAACAAAAAGTACACTATTTCATAATTTTATTGACATTTAACAATGACATGCCCAATTTCCAAATTCCTGAAATTTCAATATCTCGTGTTACCGCCATTAGCATCAAGACAGGCCACACAACGTCTACGCATTGACCGTATAAGACGTCCAACATTGTCCTGGGGTATGTTTGCCCATTCCTGGTGCAACGCAGCCACCAGTTCCTGGCGATTCCTGGGTGGAGGCACACGTCGAGAGACACGTCGTCCCAGCTGGTCCCAGAGGTGCTCAATGGGTGAGAGATCCGGCGAGTATGGTGGCCAGTCCAGCACATCGATGTTCTGTTGCTCAAGATACGCTGTGGTGACACGTGCAGCATGCGGGCGGGCGTTATCCTGCTGCAGAATGCTGATCTCAGGATGATTCCTGATGAACGGCACACACGTTGTCTCCAGCACCTCGTCAATGTAACGTCTGGCAGTGAGGTTGCCATTAATGATGACCAGTGGGGTTTTATGGTTGGCAGAGATGCCAGCCCACACCATAACACCCACACCACCCCATCAATCGCGCTGACGCACGCAGCACTGTGCATACCTCTCCCCAGGGCGGCGCCACACCCGCTGACGTCCGTCGCTCCTGTACTGACAGAATCTGGACTCATCAGAGAAGAGGACTCCACGCCAGTGTGCCTGAGTCCAGGGTAGGTGGCGCGGAGCCCATTCCACACAATTCTGGCGACGTTCATTGGTCAAGACAGGTCCAATATTGGGTCTTCTGGCCGCTAAGTTGGCAGAATGCAGGCGCCGACGTACAGTACTGGTACTGATGCGTGGTTGGTGCTAGGCCTGCACGATATGAGGAAAATCTGCGATGTGCGATACCATTGTTCAATATTGCGTTGAGATATGACTTGCGATAAATAAACAAATATTGAAGTGTGCATATTAGCTATACAGTTCCTGTCTTTCTGCTATAATAGGTACACTCAGTGTTTCCCCTAGAATTTTTTTCAGGCCCGGTGGTACCCGCCGAAAAAACCCTATACAGACAGCGTGGGATGGTGTATTGGTGCAGTTGGATTAAGTCAGGTGGCACAGCAAGCAGTCTGCAATTCTGCAATTATTATATTTGCATTCAACATTTTTGTTCAACCAGAGTGTATTCAAGGTTTTCAAGGATTCAAGGAGAGAGTGACTTATTAAGGTGCCAGTTGATGGAAATTATCCAAAATTAGGGGCTGGAATAATATGTCTGGAAAATGAGGAGCATCACATTAATAGCTACAGATACTGTAAAACACTACAACGACATGAGTGCATATATTGTCTTATTTTATCAAGTCAAATATAAGTTATAGGTTTACTCAACAGCCTGGTAGTTCATAGAAATTCAGGTAGAAATAGGTTAACTCAGAGTTCCACAGCTTATCAAAAACAATCCTTATTTTATTAACATAGGCTGCCTAAGGGCGCGATCAGTAGCGTGCCTCGGCACGATTGCCCCACGGGGTCCCCCGCGGCTTTGCATTCACACTGCTCCAGCCCAAACGGGCTTTGGCCCGTTAGCCCGGTTGTACAAACGTCATCACGTCCTAATACTACACACGCATGGCTTGATGTTGTTTTTAAGGAGCGCCGTCTCTGCATATATTTATATTAAACACTCGACCTGCATCAGCGAATGTGCGCACGAGCGGATCTGTGCGAGCAGGCAGCGCGAGGAAAGCGGATTTTGGACGGAGAAACACAGCGGCATTTTTCTTATAAATGCACCGGTCCGGTTCCGGTACCGGTCCGGTACCGGTCCGGTACCGGTCCGGTTCCGCTCACACCACGAGTCTAAAGAGTGCAACAGCTTGTCAAAATACAGTGTCAACTCTCTGTTTTCAAAGTAGAAAGCGACATCGTGGTGGTTTAACGAGGCGGAACGGCATCAGAACAACATCAAGCGTGTAAAGTACACGAAAAACGTAGCGGGAGCGCGCGGCGAGGATTGTTGCGGCCGCGCATCTTGCGGAGCAAGTCTACTGTGCTGCGCGGAGGCGCTCCTAATGTAAATGATTATTGATTTATGAATTAATTGATAGGTAGCTTATTTTTGGAGTATTGATTTATTTTTTTTGGCCTGGCGGCAGGCCTGTACAATGGTAGGGGAAACACTGGTTGTGTTGCAGGTGGTGATGGAGGTTTGTTGTGTTTCCTCTGGAAGTTGCCACAGTTACACAGTACCTGTGTTTGTAACACGTCGTCGCTACGGAATCCAAAATAACTCCAAATTGCAGAAGTGCAGTTCTTTTTCACCACAAGGTCTTCGTCAACCACATTTTCCTCGCTATTCTCTCCTTTCTCCGCCATCGTGTTACATAGCCTCGCAGTCGCCACAAAATTAACACCAATTAATTTGAGGGTGGCTCTGGAACACATAGGACCCGGGGGAACATAGGACCCGGGGACGCTGCCGGCGCCGACGGCTAGCTGTTGCTTCATCTGATTGGCCAAATGGTGTGAATGCATGGCGCATGTAAATAAAATGATTTTTATTCATCGCGTTTCAGGCATCTTTTGCGATGTGTTAACCGCGCATGTTCATATCGCGATGACGATGAAAATACGATTTATCGGTCAGCCCTAGTTGGTGCCTGCCTGGAGTCTCTGCAGCCGTCTAGGCAGCTGTCTGGAACCTGTCCCGCAGGTGCTGCATCACAATGTAACGGTCGTCGGCCTCAGTCGTCACTCTTTCGCGTCCAGGACGTGCTCTATCCCTCGCAGACTGGGTTTCGTTGAACCGGCGTCTCAAGTTCATTATTTCGGGTGGAGAACAACCCATTCTATGGGCCACCTGTCGAATCGACAGTCCACCCTCCAACAGACCCAAAGCTCGATGTCGGTCGTTCTCTGATAGGCGAGGCATAATGGCATCCAGGACAATGAAAAGTCATTTTTTCAACATGGCTTTTTATAGAGAACAAGAACCAATCCCAAAAACTCACAGGATTGGCAGCAAACACAACGAGCACAACGACATTGCTCTAATTACAAAGCAAGTGCAGTCAGGTGTGACCGTAGGTCAATGGCAAAACAACCACCCAGATTTCACTTGTTTGGCTCATTACTACTCAAGTATGAGTAGTAAATACAAATACTAAACTCTGAGTTAAAACTAGAGTGGTATTGTAAGTGTTAAGTTTTCATTGATGCTGAATGTATATATTATCCTTTATGCAAGGAGACCGTATGAAATGCACCTTATTTAAGATTATTTGATTATTTTTCACTTAAAATTAAGATTCGTCTGATCCATCCATCTATTGTCTACCGCTTGTCCTGTATTCAGGGTCGCGGGGGTGCTGGAGTCGATCCCAGCAGTCATTGGGCGAAGGCAGGGTACACCCTGGACAGGATGCCAGTCCATCGCAGGCGTCTGATCCATGATGCAATAAAAATATTTTTTCTCCGAAAAAAAAAAAGTGATTCTTCTTTTAGTCATAGACTATATAAGAAGTGGACATAGCCATGGTGGCGTCACCACTTGGTTTGTGGACTACAGTTTTGAAGCATCGAGTTCTGCATTTTCGCCGTCACCATCTTGGAATTTTTGCAACCAGTGAAGGAAGTGATCGTATTTTGACTGTGGAGGAGTGAAGCTGCTAACAAAGTTAGCTTCATAATTCAAGGTAGGGCTGGGTGATATGGACCAAAAGTCATATCTCGATATTTTCAAGCAAAATGTCGATATAAGATAAATATTGATATTTGTTGACGGAATAACATAGATGGGGTTGCCGCGTTCCAACTCGTCATTCTACATTAAGCACCACTATGCATTAATTTCCAGCCTGCCTGCGTCCTTGTGCTCGTAACCGGCTGATTGCAAAATCAATCTTAAATTTGTAAAATGAAAAAGTTGAGCTGTGTTCTTGCGGCTGTTTATTTTTCATGTCACTGCCGCAACTGGGATGTGAGTGCGCGGGCGTGTTTGTGTGTTGTGGAGGGAAGCATCGGGGAAAGTTCGCTGACAGAGCCTGCTCTATAGTTGTGACTTCGGCAGACTCAGCGCTGAGCTCGGGGGGTCCAATGTGAGTCCGGCTGGAACCATGACTTGTTGCCTTCCACCAAGAACTCGTGTGTCCTGTTCCTGTTAAACGGCGTGGGGCCGCTCGCGCAAGTTGCTAATGGACATCATGTGTCTGCGTGGCTACTTTGAATGTGGTAGAAACAGTGGTTTAATAAAAGGCAAAATGCTGTATTTGATGTGCCGTCAGCCTGTCATGAGCCGCAAATCTTTTGGAGACGAACCACGACGTGTAACGGCCGCTCCGATGCATCGTGAAACATTTTTTTTACTGAGCAGACAGCAAGAGCAGGCGGCGAGTGCTCCACGGCGTCGCCGGACTCTACGCTGGAGGGGCTTTAAAAAAAAAAGTGACGCGAGTGGAAGGGCAGGGGCGGGGCAGCGGGAGAGAGAGAAAGAGTTGCGAAAAAGCAGGCAGCAGGCACGGCACGAAATTACTGTTATTTGGAACAAATGTGCAGTACTTTAAATGCAAATTATTTTATATCGATGTTGACGATAGCGTCACGTTCCATATCTCGTTTGAAAAAATATTGATATATTTAAAAAATCGATATATCGTCCAGCCCTAATTTAAGGTCAACTATACAGCTGAGTGTTTAAGTATCTTAGGAGCTAACTGCATCAGTAGTGTGGTAGCAACACTGTTGTAGTTACCTGTCAATCACAAGGTAGCCCCACCCTAAAGGATCCTGTTTTCTGGTCTATTTGAATAAATGGGCTGTAGATTTGGGACGATTTCTGGTTTCACCGGCCCGGTTCGGTGCACGGGGCTAAACCGGTTGAACCAGTATTTGTCCTTATCAACCAGACACGTTCTTGTCATGACTGTGGGTTTTGTCGTTTTGGTTTCTGGGGTTTTTGTAGTCATTCTGTCTTGTCTTGTCAGTTGTTTTTCTTGTCTTGTCCATGTCATGATTGTGGGTTTTCGTAGTGTTGGTTTCCTGATTTATTTGTAGTCCTGCTGTCTTGTACTTCCTGGTCCTTGTTGTTTCTGCTGTCTTGACTTCCCCACCCTCTCGTGTTGATTACCCTACCTGCCCTAATGTGTTTCACCTGTCCCTCGTCAGCTCCCTGCCTCCCTGTGTATTTAGTCAGTGTCTTCCCTTCACTCCTTGTCGGGTCGGGTATCCATCTTACGGCCCCTATTTGGCGCAGGGGCTACGTTAGGTTGTACGATGTTGTGGTCATGTGGACCATTGCTAGTGGGTAAGTTTGAGTTTAAGTTGGTTGCCATCTCAATTAAGAGTTTTTCCACTCCTGGTTGGATATTTAAATGTGTTAACCAGGCATCAACCGCCGGTTCTCAAAAGTGGAGCCACACTGAATTGCCTTAAAACATCCTCTGGGCTGAATGGTGGTGTAGTGGTTGGGGGTTCAGGTTCCTTCTGTGTGGAGTTTGCATGTTCTCCCCTTGTCAGGGTGGGTTCTCTCTGGGTTCTCCGGCTTTCTCCCCCAGACATGCAGGATGGGGACCTGTCTGTCTCTGCATGTCAGCCCTGTGATAGACTGGTTACCCATCTGTCTCTACATGTCAGCCCTGTGATAGACTGGTTACCTGTCTGTCTCTACATGTCAGCCCTGTGATAGACTGGTTACCTGTCCAGGTTGGACCCTCCCTTCGCCCAATGTCAGCTGGGATCGGCTCCAGCATATTATTTATTTATTTATTTTTATATATATATATATATATATATATATATATATATATATATATATATATATATATATATATATATATATATATTATTTAACATTATTTATATTCCACCCACCCCCATCCCACGTGACGTTACACAGTATCCCACCTTGCAAAGCATCCTTCAAGAGAATCCCCTGACCCGGGACCAGGACTGCGTCTAGGAGACTTCCAGAGAAAAACAGTAAAGCGTTCCACGTAGGGTTGGGCGATTTATCGATTTTAAAAAGAAATCGGATTCATTTGTTTTTTCCTTTAACTTCCTTTAAGTGTAAAAACCACGGTAGTTTACTGCTCTCTCAGCTCCCTTCCCCTCCGCTTCATTCCCCTCCCCCTCCCTCCACTAGTTCTCCGACAACATCAACATGGCAGTGTGTGCGGAAAACAGCAAGGATTTACTTCCTAAAAAAGGCTCCTTCACCTCTGTCCTATGGAAATGGTTCGAGTAGTTTTTTAAAAGTTTGTTAAAATCGAAAATCTGGTATAAAAAAAATTCTGGGATTTTATTTTAGGCCATATCACTAGGGTTGGGTATCGTTTGAATTTGAACGATTCTGATTCCGATTCAGATTCCTTGTTTCGATTCCGGTTCCAAACGATTCTCAATTCTGATTCTTTTAAGAGGCAGGGTAAATTTTTTTCAGGATATTTTAAATGAGCTAGCTAACCAACGGTCTTTCTGAATGAAATAGTCTGACCTTCTCCATCAATTTTATTCTATTAACTTTTACTTTTTATGAACTTTACTATAAATTTCTCACAGGGCTGTTTTCAACTACAATATAAATATATCTATGAACTTGAATATAGATATTATAAATTATGAATACATTTTCACAGGGGTACACTTTCCTCAAGAGAGCTTTATTTTTGAAAACCTCATGAAAACACATTTACACATGAGTGTATGATGCTGCAGGTACTTTAACATGTTACCGTGCTCCCACTGATGGGCTAACCTGGTGCAGAATAGCAAATAAACAATAAGAAACAACTTGTTAAACCTTCCTTTGGTTGAACTGACATCTTCCCCTTTGCCGCTAAGGTGAACTGAGTAGGCTCAGCACATCGCGGAGTCACCAGCCTGCAATCTCAGGTTGTAATTTGTCTATGAAAAAATATGTGGCTAATTTGTTAGCTACCTCAATGTTGG
The DNA here is from genome assembly GCF_963514095.1 of Eutrigla gurnardus. NCBI lineage: Eukaryota > Metazoa > Chordata > Actinopteri > Perciformes > Triglidae > Eutrigla > Eutrigla gurnardus. Next base: position 19,105,573 of record NC_139915.1, read on the forward strand.
CACAAGACATATTTATTGTTTAACTTTCCGGATTCGGACAGCAGTGCAGTCCCTGCGGTGCCACGCTGGGGGTCAGAGCCGGACCCAGACCCGGAGCTAGAGGAAGACTCCATGAACTCGGAGGTGCTTTATCATGTTCGTCGTGCACCCTCCTATGCTCGAAATAATCTTGTCCAAAGTGTTGCATTTTGCTGAGATTTCGTTGTTTTTAGAAAAGTGAAGCCACACTTTGGACCACCGACGCACATTATCCATGCTCCACTTGCTCGGTTATGCAAACACTTCCGATGGACGCTTCTTCGTTGGTGTTCAGCGGCTTCTTCTTCTTCGGTCGGCGGACTGGGTATAGAAACTAGGAATCAAAATTTAAACTTTTGAATGATTCTGGGAGAATCGGAAAGCTAGTCCCGGTTCCAATCTATACTCTATTCTCGATACCCAACCCTACATATCGCCCAGCCCTAGTTCCACAATCTGCTCGACTGAGTCTGTGCAGCAGCTGAACTCAGATCAGCAGAGCAGCTGCAGATTCAGAAGTGATGCAAACCTTTAACAACATCTCTTAACCTCACACACACACACACACACACACACACACACACACACACACACACACACACACACACACACACACACACACACACACACACACACACACACGCTTTGCAAGTCAGCTGTAGATAAAAGTTAACACCACTACACCTCACATTGTGTCATTCTTACTGTAGCTCTAGCTCTCTCTCGCAAATCATTTCCTACACACCTTCATAGCCTCTGCTTCCATCATCATCATCATCATCATCATCACCACCACCACCACCATCACCCAGTGGGTTGACAACCTGTTTGTGCTGGACTTATTTTAGCCTGAAATCGTGTGCAATCCTCATTTTTTGTTACAGAGCAGGTCATTTAGCCACATATAGTAGAATGGCATCCTCCTCCTCCTCCTCATTATCATCACTCTCTCAGCATGCTGCTTGTTACATTTCTACCTTGCTCGCCATCACAATCATGCCATCCTCTCAGGAGGACTCTGAACATGATGAGGGAACACAGAACGCTCTGGGGCATCATAATTTCATCAGCACTTGATCCCCCACACTCTGCAGCCACACTGACTCACTGGCAGCTGCCTGAACCTGGATCAGCACATGTTAATGAGCAGGTCAGCTAGCAAGTCGCTGCAACAATCACAACGCCACAGTAAAGAGTAGAAGGCAGTTCATGATGTGGCATTCAGCAAATCCTTTTCAGATGTTTCAGATGGAACATCTGGCTCTAAAGCAATAATCCTGAATACAGATGATTTTTGGTATATGGTTACAGTTCCACACCACATTATATAAGAGAGAGCTGCAGCTTCACTGATTTTAAATTCAAGATGAAATCATGTCTAAAATCCACCAACGTGACGCATCTTAACGTTGTGAAATGTTGTGCTTTTTGTTGTCCTGCCATCGTGTTGTTGATTATGTGATCATATACCGTTTTATAATCGTGTTTTTGTACTTAATGTTGATTTTCTGAACATATCTAATTATTGTTTCAATCAAAGCCAATAAGTAAAATATTGATCTGAATTTTAACAGGCGCTGAATATTCTCAAATTCAGACCCATTTCAAAAAAGAAAAAAGCTCCAAGTTGCTCAAATTTAATAGATTTTTTTTATTATTATTATTATCTGAATTTGTCCAACAAGACAACATCGGTCATATTTTTAAATGTTACATTGAGAAGAGGTGAGTCAGGACTAATTAATTCACTTGTATCAAGTGACTTGTACTAAAAAATGCATACATCTCTTATTTGCTTCCATAGAATAGTGCCCAGGGAACACATACGCAAATGATCTCATAACTCTGGTACAGCTAAGAAGCTCTGATGAATTAAATATATAAACAATCTTTCAAAGTCAAAGTTGACTGTGTAAGTTAAAAAAAAAAACAAATGTCACAATTTCACCAATTATATTCCTGGCATTATGGTTAAGGCTATAAAACAGCATTTGACACAATTATGTAATAAAGGTTGAGAAACTGGAGAAGGAAAGCTGTAGTTATGAGCTGCTGGGAGACTTTCGTTTCCAGCTGGTGTTACCGCTGCTGCGTGATAAGCATCATCCCTGCAGATATGGAGGAGAAGAAGGTCCACTGACCTGCTGGAAGGAGACCGGAGAGCACGGTGCGCGCGTTTCCTCTGGAGGAGTCGGACAGTGTGCACCATTCATGGACTTGGAATTAGTGTGAATAGCTGAGTGAGCAGGCGATGTGTGTATGAATATACACACACACATACACACACACAGACGTAGTACACGTACACACATATGTGTATGTATAACTAAAGTATGTATTATTTAGTTATTTTCAAAGCAGCAGCATGAGGACCTGCTCTTATAACGTCTCCTGCAGCAGACTTCCAGGAGCTCGACTTAGTTGCGTTCAGTCGCTTCGGCTCCGTGTTGCCTCTGACCGGCAGACAGCCGGGATTCAAGCACCGGCTGTTGGACACACAGCGGCTCTATCAGCGTGCACTGGCCGGGACTCCACTTACCTTTGCCCCAAAAGTCGGCAAGACAGGCAGTGTGCGTTCAACAGTCCAGCCCGCACCCTCACGCTGACAGACGCGCGCGGTCCGAGCTTCCTTCCCGCGCGCACAAAACACGTTTACCGACACGGGTCCTTTCCTGCACACCTGTGGCTCAGTGGCTAAATTACGCCCCTAAGTAGCTACTCTGAATGCATCACACACACACACAGCCGAGCCGAGCCGAGCCCGTGGAGAGGGAGACCTACCGACCTGGAGCGTGTATTCCGTGTCTAGTCCCGGAGCCTGAGAGCCGCGCAGCCCGGAGCAGTGCAGTGATAGAGCGTTGCACTGACAATGTGTCGGCCGGTTTCGGAGCGCAGAGACACGGCTATTCCCGGTGTGAGGCGCACGGTGGAGCGCCGCCTCTTGTTACTCCAAACTGGAGGAAAAACACGCCCACTGGATGAGCGTGTGCGTGTGTGCGTGCGTGTGTGCGTGTGTGTGTGTGTGTTATTCCTTGATAACCAGTCTTCTATAGGGCGTAGCTACAAATAGGGTTGAAATAAAGATAAATAATGAATGAATAAGAAAATGAATAAATCAAGTAGAAAATGTAGAAATACAGGGAAAATACATACAAATAAAAATAAAGACAATGAAAAAATAAGTCTCTAAAAGGATTTTTTTTATCGATTGTTTAATTAATTGAATTTCAGCTGTTAACTGATTGCTTGATGGTGTCATCTATCAGTGCCTTCCAAAGCCATTAAAAGTCACTACTAAAAAATACTATGGTTTTCTCGATGAGTTCAAACCAGACACACAGGCTGCAAAAATCATATCACATTAGCCACCTGTAACCAATGGAATATGCTGATGGTGTTACGGTTAACGTGTAGTAGTAGGGGTAAAGAGGGTTGGACCCAAATGCAGACCACAATAAAGAAGAACACATTGAAAAAGAAACACTTACGATAAACCAAATCACTACTGGACACAGGGACATGAGTAAATCCACAGGAAACAGGGACGTGCAGCAGGCAGGGTAATGAACAACCATACACACACAATGAGACAGGGGAAACACTCAGGATGCGATGGAGTAGTCTTTTTCTCTTAGGTAGGTTCCTAACTGAAGAAGTGACCCGGAAGTAAACAAGTGGCCGCCATGATAAGAGCTGTTTGAATTCTCCACATTTGAAGGAAAGGAGCTCCAACGCTTCCTTTCAGATCTCCTTTAGCATAGGATACAATGGACCTTCCTTTACCACAGGAAAGGAGCTCACGCCGACCCACAATGCCTTGAGAGAGCAACAGTTCATGAAAACAATTACATTTTATTTATAGTGTCATATCACAACAGAAGTCATCTCAGGACACTTAACACATTGAGCAGGACTAGAATATGCTCATGATTTTCAGAGTCAACATCAAACGATATGCTTATTTGCATATTTAACAATTACTTTCATGCAGACATATAGTAAATATAATTGTGTTGATAAATGTGTGTGGACAGTGATAATAATTTAATGGTATTTTTATTTTTATTTCAATCATGTTACAAATGTTTGACAAAAACAAAACTAAAACCACAAATGAAATGTAAATACAGCAGACCCACGTCAATCAGGTTGCTGATCATCAGCAGTCATTATAATGACGTAGCTTAGTGAAACTCCGGTTGGATTCTCTGAGCACCGCCGTCGTCTTTTCCTAAATCCTGATGACATGTCCTTCCAACTTTCCTTAACCCTGTGAAGTTTTCTCCCGAGGTCAAGGAAAAGGCGTTAAGTATAGGAGTGAGGACCTAATTTTTTGACTATTCGACCGCAGCCACAGACTAAATACAAAGGGAGGCAGGGAGCTGACGAGGGACAGGGGAACCACATTAGGGCAGGTTTTTTTTTTAATTCCTTAAAATGTACCTTCATTTTCAAATTAAATAATGCTTTACCAACTTTCTTCGACAAGTCTGCAGATCAGATTGTTTGCATATTTGTCACACTTAAATGTTTCAGATCTTCAAACTCAATATAACAACGTGAGTGAACACAAAATACAGTTTTTATATGATTATTCCATTTATTGAAGGTAATTACTTATTCCAAACCTATATCACACATGTTTAAAAGTAATTAACCCCTAAACCTAATAGCTGGTTGCACCACCCTCGGCAGCCACAACTGCAATCAAACATTTGCAATAACTGGCAATGAGTCTTTTACATCACTGTGGAGGAATGTTGGCCCATTCCTACGTTTACATTTACATTTAGGTCAATTAGCAGATGCTTTTGTCCAAAGCGACTTACAATAAGTACATTTGTCAAAAGAGGGGTGACAGAAACGCCGTGGAATTCAAGTGCAGATCAGGGTAGGTGGTCCAGAGGAAGGACCTGGAGGTCCTACCAGGGTGAGATGAGGAGCCCAGTTCCTCCTCCTCGCCCTGTTCCTCTTTGGGAGTGTGAAAACGAGTAGGCAGTTGAAAGAGCAGCCGGAGTGGCAGTGTTTTCTGGGGTGATCCAGGTCTCCGTAAGGGCCAGGAAGTGGAGAGTGTGCAGGGAGGCATACGCTGAAATGGTGTCCGCCTTCTTGACTGCAGACTGGCAGTTCCATAGCCCCCCTAGTACTTCAAGTTCCTCTTTATAGAATAGTTTTAATGCAGCCACATTGGACAGTACTGCCCCTTTAAGGTCACACCACAGCATCTCAGTGGGACTTAAGTCCAGACTTTGACTAGGCCACTCCAAAGAGGTGGACTTGCTTGTGTGCTTTCAATCATTATCCTGCTGCAGAACCCAACTGCACTTGAGTTTTAGATTACAAACTGATGGGCAGACATTTTCCTTCAGAGTTTTCTGGTAGAGAGCAGAACTCATGGTTCCATCAATAATCACAAGTTGCCCAGGTCCTAAAGCAACAAAGACCATCACCCTAAAACCACCAAGTTTGGTCCAGGTCCTAAAGCAACAAAGCAGCCCAGACCATCACACTAAAACCACCATGTTTGGTCCAGGTCCTGACGCAGCAAAGCAGCCCAGACCATTACACTAAAACCACCATGTTTGACTGTTGCTATGATGTTCTTATTGTGGGAATGCTGTGTTAGATTTCCACCAGATTTAATGGAACCCATGCCTTCCAAAGTTCCATGTTCTAACTTTGACTCATCAGTCCATAGAATCTTATCTCAAAGGTTTTGGGGGTCATCAAAATGTTTTTTGGCAAATGTCAGACAAGCCTTAGTGTTCTTTATGGACAGCAATGGTTTTGTTCTCACAGCTCTCCCACGGCTGCCATCTTTGCCCATCTTTGTTATCATGAACACTGACCTTAACTGTCCTCAGTTAAGTGAGGCCTGCAGCCCTTTAGATGTTAGTCTGGGCTCTTTTTGGTCCTCCTGGATGAGTTGGCAATGTGGTCTTGGTGGAGTTTTGGGTGCAGATCGGTCCTGGGAAAGTTCACCACTGTTCCATGTTCTCTCCATTTGTTAATAATGGCTCTCACTGTCGTTTGCCGGAGTGCCAGAGCCTTCAAAATGTCTTTGTAACCCTTTCCAGACTGATAAATGCAATGATTATTTTCCTCATAATTTTGATCATGTGCTGCTTTGTGTTCAGATTATTTTTTTGTCTTATATTAGTATTAGTTTGATGATCTGAAACATGTGTCACAAATATGCAAAAACAGAAGAAATCAGGAAGGGAGCAAATACTTTTTCACAGCATTGTACCTACCTACCTATATACCTATCTACCTTCTTACCTACATGTCTTCCAACTACCTACCTTCTTACCTACATGTCTTCCAACTACCTACCAACGACGAGCCACGGCGTCACTGCGGTCAATACGGTCACTACGGTCACTGAGTTCTGTGTTAAATTGACATTTTAACCAATTTTAAAACCACTATTTTATGCTACACTTTTAAAACCTGGTGGTTTTTACCTACATGTTTTAACAAAGTAAACAAATTCAGTTGTCTGATTCCTGGATTGTAAAATAATACTTCACCCATTTGCATTAAGCTTTGTATGGTTAGAAACCCGGTAGGATTTTTGAATGGTCGTGCATCATTTCCTCATTTTCCCCAGAGATGGGAGATCTCCGTATTACTATTCTGAAAAGAGCTGCTTTGGTTAGCGGGAGTAAGACTACAACACTAGTTCCTCTTGTTTTCAACCCGCCTATAGGGGGAAGGACCCACTGAGAATACAGACCTGTTACAGTCCAGTGGTGGGACCCACTGAGACTACAGAACTGTTACAGATCAGTGGTGGGACCCACTGAGACTACAGACCTATTACAGACCAGTGGTGGAACCCACTGAGACTACAGACATATTACAGATCAGTGGTGGGACCCACTGAGACTACAGACCTATTACAGATCAGTGGTGGGACCTCACTTCAGACTCGGGATGTGAGCGGAGCTGGATCGGTCCTTTTATAATAAAAATGCTGCTTTGCGCTCTGTCCAAAATCCTCTGGCCGCTGCTGGCCCCAGCCACTGGCCCCAGCCACTGGGCCCAAGCCACTGGCAGGCTGCTCACTCACGCTCACATGTGCCGATCCAGAGACGTCGCTTCTTGAAAAAAATGTAAAGCCATGCGTGTTGTATTACGACATGATGACGTATGTACAAGAGGCATTCGGCAATGCCGCTGGCTTCCGGTCGAGTGAATGTAGTAGTCGTGTCTCTCCGTGCTCTCACAGTTATTGAATTGCCAGATTTAGACAACTCTGCCATTCTAACTTATTTGACATGAATAAATAAGGACTACAGAAACAAACTGTGCCCACCAAGATGACTTCTAAATCTGCAAAATCCTCCAGAAAACTGGAACATTCTGACGCTTCTTTGGCTAGCATCGACAATACCACTTTGGCTAATGTGGCGAAGTTCGGAGTGTTTTTTTTTTTAATGTAAATAAGGGGGGGAAATAAAGATAACTGAGGAAACTAACTTAGAGATCAACAACGCCACCTGGGGACTTGCATCCCAGGATATGAAATAAACAAATTTACTCAAGGACACAGATTTGAGACTGATGAGGCAGAGATGGGGTAAATGAAATAAATGTTTTATTTTGTTAATAATATTGTAAAGGAAACCAAAAAAAAAAGGAAAACTAAAAAGGATTTCAAACAGTAAAAGAAAATATATTTTATTAACAAAATGCAATCAAAACAAATCCAACTATGATACTAAACATAAATGAAATTAAATATAATGAACTAAAATCATGGGGCTGGGGCCTCAATGGGAGAGGCTACTGGAGATAACCACCACTTTACTACTCTGGGGACAACACATGCACTAAAAGAGCCCCAGCACCAACTTGCATGCAATAATGGTGAGGTTCCACGATGACTAGCCTCCCACCTGAGGGCACCCAGGCCACCTTGAATATTAATAAAAACAAAACACTTGCTGAAACAAAGAAAATCAAGAGTTAACGAAAAACGAACAACCCAATTGATGAGTAAATGATCTCAAAACAAACTTAAACAGAAAGAAAAGCAAACCTAATCAAAAACAAAGTAAAACAGAACAGCAGCAGGTGAACCTAAAAACACAAAAGGCACACGTTAGTGGTGGAAACAACTTTAAGCTACATGGAAACAAAATGGGGGCACTACTCACCACCTCCAGCAATCGACCACCACCAGGAACCAGCAAGAGGCCAAATTGAGCCAGCTGAGGCCTTTTACCACACCTTGGCAGGGGGAGGAGCTAAGGGAGGCGTTTGGCTGGACTACCAGGATGCGCTCAACAGCTCACTGTGCTTCACTACACTAACATGCTGGCAGAGTTCTGGGTGGATTTACTGACTGGCCCAAACTCGCTTTCTGTCTGGTTTGAACAAGCTGGCAGCGACTCAAAATTAGACGGAATGCATGCCACAGTGACCGTGCGGCCAGGAGCAGCACATTTCTGCCCTGAAATCTGGGATGTACCAACTACAGAGCCTGGAGTCAACGCTACAGGGCTCTCAAGTTTTTAACTGAGTACAGCGTGAGATTTTGGCTGAGGCTGCGGCATCAGCGCGGGGGGGGGTTGTGGCAAGCGATCGCTGAGCAGCTTGGGATTGGGGACGTACTGCAGAGGGGTGAGAGAGAAATCCGAATGTTTCATCATTCATGGTCGTAGTAAATATTACTGCTTTGTACATGTTGTGAAGTCCCAGACACACCGGGAAACTAAACGGCTTATACCTTTATACCTTAGTTATACCTAGTTTATACCTTTACCCGGAGGGGGATGTTCCCATTCATTGTCTATGTAAGAAGCCGCGCAATACCTTCGCGTCACGGCGAGTTTCGAGAGACGGGGCGCTGCCTCCCGCAAGCTCTCGAAAATCTTTTAAACTGACCGTTGTCGATATAAAATAAAGACAGATTCAGCAACTGCAAAGCTTATTTCTCGCCTAAAATGTTTTCAGAAACACATTTCGGTGAACTATTTTTGTAAAATAAGAGAAAATGTTTTTAACTATCCCGGTAATTTGTCTATGTGACAAATACTAGATGTGGTGTGCGAGCGTGTGAACAGGTTGAAATGCGTGTCTCACACCCAATGCGTGAGACTTGAGAGCCCTGACGCTAACCGCGACTTGGAGGGGAGAAGCAGCTGTAACCTTCATCTCTTGGGGGTACCTGAAGCAGTCGAGGGCCCCTGACCATCCGTATTCTTCTCCAAATTCCTGGTTGACATAATGGGAAAAGATATGCTAACATCCCCTCCAGAGCTCGACAGAGTCCATCGTGCACTCAGGCCAAAGCCAAGTCAGGGGGAGAAACCCAGGGCCGTGATAATATGCTTCCACAAATTCCAGACGAAGGACCTGGTAATCAGTGCAGCCCGGAAGAGGCAAGTTCAAGTGCAAGGACAGTCTGGTTTTCATTTATGAAGATTACTGCCCCGAAGTCATGGAGCAGCGTGCCAAGTATAAGGAGGTAATGCATCAGCTTTTCCTTCGCAATCTCAAGCCTTCACTGCTGTACCCGGCACGACTGTTCATCACTACAGAAAGCGGACATAGACTGCATCTCTCATCGGCTCCTGTCCACATACCAGAACCGCAACAAACAGATAACCGAGGACGCCGCTATTCAAAGTCATATCCAGGCTACGCACATTAGCATCAGGGCGCCGGGGCTACTGGAGCTAGCGCTATGCTACGCTGCCCCATTTGAACTATGCTGGACTGTTTCGGGACCACAGGGACGCTTAGACCCACTTATTCTCATTATATTATTGTGATGAGATTGTGTGCCAAAGGTCCCAATTTACAAGGTAACGTCATGTGTTAAACCTTACTTCTTTTCTTATAATATTAAGAGTTAACATTATGTTTGGGCAGTCTTGTTTCCTGTCTGAAGTTGTTTGCTGTCTCTTGGCTCGAGATTTATAAATGTTAATTTGAGAGTTTATGTTTAAACCCCACTACTGTGTGCTGGGGGATTGCTTTGAGTTTGGGGGGACTCTATCAGAGTGCATAATGCCAAGCACTCATGTGATGGATGTCTTCACAATTGGTTCGGTAGGCTTCGGGTTGTTGTTTTTTGTTTGTTTTCTGCAGAGTAGGGTGGGGTGTGAATCTGGTCCCAGCAGTTACCAGCTCTTTCATTCTGTCAGTGAACTCCATGAGAGGGGAGGAGGAGGAAAGTGTGGCTGTAGAGAAGGGTGACCTGGATGGGGTTTGGGGAGGGGAGGAAGGTAAATTTGTTGGTGAGGTGGGAGGTGGGGACACTTCCACTCTGCACTGATATCTGACATGGTCAAAGCTCTCTTCAGGCGGGGGCCGAACAGGCTCTCTTTCAGGGCTTGTTTTGTTTTGGCTTCTTCATGTTGGGATTTAGATTTCTCTTGTCTCGTGTCCTTGGCAGAGGGAACAGATGGGTGATGCAGGAGATAAAATAGGTTAGAGATTTTATTCCCAGCCTATTTAGGCACAGTCCATTTGCTTTAAAAAGATGGTTGGTGATCCCAGAAAACGTTTAAATTGTCAATAAAAAATGAACTGAACAGACTGTTGAGACTCAAAAGTCTCGAGAATTTCTTTACTCCTTTTACGACTGGTGGCAGAGGCCCACTGATGGACACTTCCATATTCAGTCAGCCTACTGTGTTTAGCAGATCAGTAAAGTCTTGCTTCAGTACTTCAGACTTGTTTTCCTCTCATTTCAAATACCATGTCCTTGGGGAAGCATACAACGTTGGTGTTTTTACTGCAAAAGCTCACATCTTTAACAGCAGAGTCACCCACAATCAGAATCTCAGGCCCAGTCGTTAGCTTTCCCTGTAGCCTTTTACTCTCTGAGTTTCTTTCAGCTCTTACCCCTAGATGGAAAACTATCCAGATTGTTAGACAGGGATCCGGGATCCTGCAGCTGGGGAGCAAATCTGTCTAGTCATGAAATGTCCTCATTCCTAAATATTCCACAGTCAACTGTCAGTGGGATTATAACAAAGTGGAAGCGAATGGGAACGACAGCAACTCAGCCAAGAAGTGGTAGGCCACGTAAAATGCGGGGTCAGCGGATGCTGAGAGGCATAATGCGCAGAGATCGGCAACTTTCTGTCAATCACTACAGACCTCCAAACTTCATGTGTCCTTCAGATTAGCTCAAGAACAGTGTAGAGAGCTTCATGGAGTGGGTTTCCATAGCGATCAGCTGCATCCAAGCCATACATCAGCAAGTGCAATGCAAAGCGTTGGATGCAGTGGTGTAAAGCACGCCGCCACTGGACTCTAGAGCAGTTGAGACGCGTTTTCTGGAGTGACCAATCATGCTTCGCCATCTGGCAATCTGATGGACGAGTCTGGGTTTGGCGGTTGCCAGGAGAACGGTACTTGCCTGATTGCATTGTGCCACGTGTAAAGTTTGGTGGAGGGGGGATTATGGTTTGGGGTTGTTTTTCAGGAGCTGGGCTTGGCCCCTTAGTTCCAGTGAAAGGAACTCTGAATGCTTCAGCATACAAAGAGATGTTGGACAATTCCATGCTCCCAACTTTGTGGTAACAGTTTGGGGATGGCCCCTTCCTGGTCCAACTGACTGTGCACCAGTGCACAAAGCAAGGTCCATAAAGACATGGATGAGAGAGTTTGGTGTGGATGAACTTTACTGGTCTGCACAGAGTCCTGTCCTCAACCCGATAGACCACCTTTGGGATGAATTAGAGTGGAGACTGAGAGCCAGGCCTTCCCGTCTAACATCAGTGTGTCACCTAACAAATACACTTCTGGAAGAATGGTCAAAAAGTCCCATAAACATACTCCTAAACCTTGTGGAAAGCCTTCCCAGAAGAGTTGAAGCTGTTATAGCTGCAAAGGGTGGACGGACGTCATATTAAACCAGGGGTGCCCAACTCCGGTCATGGAGAGCCACTGTCCTGCATGTTTTAGGTTTCTCCCTGCTCTAACACACCTGATTCGAATGATTTTCAAACCTGTGACAAGCTTCAGTTTCTTGATAACGAGCACATCATTAGAATCAGGTGTGTAAGAACTGAGAGAAACCTAAAACACGCAGGACAGTGGCTCTCCAGGACCAGAGTTGGGCACCTCTGTATTGAACCCTTTGGATTAAGAATGGGATGTCACTTTATATGCGAGTCAAGGCAGGTGAAAAATACGTAGAGAAAGACGTAGTTCAGAGTTGCACTAACTGGGAGTAAATTATGGTCCATTTAATCGAATAGACCATAAAGTATAGAGGATGCTTTAGGGGCGGGGCTATCCTGCGAGTGACTGGTCTTTACTTCGCTTCCAATGCAGTCAGCTACTAAGATGACTTTAACACTCTCAACTCAACTTTATATAGCACTTTACAACAACCGTAGTTGAAAACAAAGTGCTGTACAGAGACATAAAACAATTTAAAAACACTAAAATGAATAAAACAGACAGTAAAACAGGTGTTACATTGTTTAAAAACAATTAGAAACGATAAAACAATAAATCAAAGCAGGGCAATAAGAAAAATAAAAAACACTAAAACAGGAGTAAAGTCTCATGTGGAGTTGAAAGCCAGGGAGTAAAAATGGGTTTTAAGATTGGTTTTAAAAATGGACAGTGAGGAGGCTTGTCGAATGTAAAATGGTAGCTCGTTCCAAAGTTTTGGGGCAGCAGTGGAGAAAGCTCTGTCCCCTCTGAGCTTCCTTTTGGACCTCGGTACCTCCAGGAGCAGCAGGTCGGCTGACCTGAGGCACCGAGCAGGAGAGTAGGGTTTAAGGAGCTCAGAGAGGTAAGGGGGGGCGAGACCATTTAAAGACTTAAAAACAAATAAAAGAATCTTAAAATTGACTCTAAAGTGCACAGGCAGCCAGTGGAGGGAGGCCTGGATTGGAGTTATGTGCTCCCTCTTACGTGCTCCAGTTAGGAGGCGAGCAGCTGCATTTTGCACCAGCTGGAGGCGTGCAAGGGAGGACTGGCTGGCTCCAAAATAAAGTGCACTACAGTAATCCAGCCGAGATGTTATGAAGGCGTGGATTACTGTCTTAAAGTGCTTTTGTGCAAGAAAAGGCTTCACCTTTGCCAGCTGCCTAATCTGAAAGAAGCTGGACTTCACTACTGAACTGACTTGCCGATCCAATTTAAAATCACTGTCCATTTTAAAACCCAAGTTTGTGACTGTTGACTTTACATAGTCTGTCAAAGGGCCCAAGACAAGAGACGAGAGCAGCTGGGGCCAAACACCATCACTTCTGTTTTATTTTCATTAAAATTTAAAAAGTTCAAGGCCATCCAGGCTTTGATGTCTTCAAGACATGACAGAAGAGGTGTGAGGGAGAAAGCATTTGTTTTGTTCAGAGGCACATATATCTGGCTATCATCTGCGTAGCAATGAAAAGCAATGCCATGCTTTCTCAGGATGGAGCCTAGGGGCAATAAATACAAAGAAAAAAGCAGCGGCCCTAAAATGGACCCCTGTGGAACCCCATACAGCAGTGGAGCAGAGCTGGACTCCAAATTTTTAATGCTTACCCTCATGCTTCTGTCAGCCAGATATGATTTTAACCACTCCAGAGCAGTATTACGGATGCCCACTAGGCGGTGTAACCGAGCCAATAAGGTATTGTGGTCCACAAAGTCAAAGGCTGCAGTTAGGTCCAACAGAACAAGAATTACTTGGTCACCAGAGTCATTAACACTGTTGTGACGTTCAGCTGTGACGTTGACCTTGAATTATGAAGCCATTAACAAGGCTTTAACAGCTTAATCTATTAATAGTTGTCACATCATAATAGATCATACTTATCATACTATACGTTGTTCAGGATGGTACTACCACCTTATCGCAACAATACGGATGGCATTTTAATATCATAACTCATGTAAAACTACTTCTACTTACTATCAAGAAGCAGGGAAAACTACTAGATAACAGCCTAGTAGTTGTAGGTTATGGACATGTGGAATAAGAGGAAGCCGAGAGGAATTAAAAAAAGGTAAACAAAGAGGACGGCGCTTGTGTGGAATATTACATTTAAGCAGAAACATTAACATTAAAGATTTAATATGGAACATAAAACACTTGAAACCATAGTTTATCATCATAGGATACATGCCTGGTTTATTATTATGATGATTACACACCTGGTTTATTATTATTATTATTATTATTATTATTATATTACACACCTGGTTTAAACATCCATCCATCATTATCCATCATTATCCTGTATTTAGGGCCAGGGGGGGGGGGGCTGGAGCCTGTCATTGGGCGAAGGCAGGGTACACCCTGGACAGGTCGCCAGTCTATCACAGGGCCAACATATAAAGACAGACAACCATTCACGCTCACATTCACACCTATGGGCAATTTAGAGTCACCAATTAACCTATCCCCATCCTGCATGTCTTTGGACTGTGGGAGGAAGCTGGAGAACCCGGAGAGAACCCACGCTTACACAGGGAGAACATGCAAACTCCACACAGAAGGAACCCGGGCCGACCCGGGAATCGAACCCAGGACCCTCTTGCTGTGAGGCGAGAGTGCTACCCACTACACCACCATGCAGCCCGGTTTAAACATCAACCAGTTAATTTAATTTAGCTTATTGAAGTAAATAAATGGTTTGACAGGTCCGTCTGGTCTGGGATAATAAGAGTCTGGAAGACGTTCAAATCAGGCTGTAAAACGTGAAATAAAAAACACTTTTAGATCATATATTTAGTGTCATCAAAGTAGAGTGACATGCTAAGTGCTGTCCCATTGTATTTACCATGTCAAGCCCTCACAGCCTCTCACACCACTCACCATCTACCAGGTGACGTCAGTAAAGTCCCTGAAGGTTCAGGGCTCAGACCTTAGAGGGGACGTTGGGATTTGGCCTCAGAGTTTTTCTTTCTCGCCTTTCTAGCCCTGTTCTCAGGAGTCATCAATACAGCAATTCTATTCTACTGTGTTTAGCTTTAAGCCTAGCTCAATCAGATACCACATCACCTTCCACTAGATGTGGAATGAGCTTATTGAGCGTAATAAGCTACATTTAGAATGCCATATGCATATTTCCAGTTATTTTGGTGAGAGTAACTTCAAAGTAATGCAATAGTAGTGTAGTGCCTTACATTTCAAATACAGTAATTTTTAATTATAATGTAACAAATTACTTTGAAATGACAGTAACAAGTAATAGATAATATATTACGTTATTAAAAAAACGTTTCCAACACTGGTGACTAATGACTGCATGCTAACAAGAACCTAGATAATGATTGATTGAACATTTGTAGTTTAAATGGCCGTATTTTGAGTGCTTTACCAGCAAGGATTTAATGTACATTACAACAGAGAACTGAAGATAGGATATTCATCTACTGACTGACTTGTTATTGTTATCAATTTATCAAAGGTTACAATGACAGGGAATAAAGCAACATTTGACCTTTGGATTTGTTTTCTCTAAGTAAGGTAAGTATTGTTTGGTATTGGTGCTGAAGTTTTTTTTGTTTTTTTTAATTTTTTTTACCATTAACAAATATAACCATGACCAAATACATAAATATGTCATCACTGCCCTTCACAAAAACAGACATTATCCTTTACAAATTGTGAAAAAAATTACTTAATTTACCTATGCCTACATCTAGCTGCTCATCTCAAAGCACTACAAGTAAAACATCTGCTTGCAAATACACCACTAAGAAAATGAGAGTGAAGCAACCCTTCACTTCTAACACATGTCTAACACAGATACAATAAGGTCAGACACACACTTCCATGCATCCTTTATTTCATAATAAGCATTAAAACATCCAGTGCTGCCAACACACGTACGACAATCTGCTTCACGGCATGTTTAAGGCTCATTTTATTACACACTATTACCTAAATCTGATTCTACTAGCATCATCTGCCTTTCATTTGCATATGTGATTCCAGTGTTAAAGCAATTAGAGTAGACGGCCCTGTGTTTAGGGCTAATATGTAAAGAGAAGATATCGAAGTATTACAGAGGATTGGAGACAGTGTCCATGTATCTACATTTAGACTGTAAAACATCTGTATCAAAACAAGGATCAGGACCAAAGCAGGACCGTTGTGTCCTTTAAAAATAGGAGCTAGATGAAGTTCACCAGAAGTGATCGAGGCCTCGTTGACCAAAAACATCAGCTAGAATCAGAAAACACTTATACTCAACTGACAGACCACAGCAATACACAGATACCCCTCGAACACAATCCTCTGAAAACATATCCAGTCTGAGTGTTTCACTCCAACGGGAACTGTGTTTTTTAGTGTTTCACTTCACAAAAGTTAAAAGAACAATAATGATTGAAATACAGTTGATACAAGTTGAAATATCCATGACTAGGGGAGTTGATTTGCATGCGTTGCTCACTTCCACAGATATTCCATTGATGCGCGTTCTGTCAGATGTCTTTGGAGTTCAAGCGAAACGCTCACAGCGCACGGACGCCGCCGCCGTTGTTGGTGGTAAAAGATGGCGTCCCTCTCCGACCGCAGGCAGGAACACATGGCTGACAAAAGGGGACGACAGCGGTCAGGAGGAGTTTGGTGCGACAGCCTCGCCGTCATTTCAGTATTCCCCAAACTGTCTGGCTTTCACAGTGATTGACTGATTGATTTTTCTGATGAATAGCAGCAGTTATCAGTCGCCCTGAAGACCACGTAAGCCCTGCTGGAGTCCACAGGACCGGGTGAACGAACATAAGGCTTCATTTGTAGTGTGAAATGACGGATCACGTAATATTTTATCACATGGAGCAGAGTTCAGGTAAATCCAGCTCCATGCTTCAGTTTACAGTACCAGGTCAAGTGTTTGTTTCAATCAAGTCTCATAGTGTGTTCACACCAAACGGCAAGCATTTCATTTGCGCGGCACAAAGTCAATTACTATGATTACATTACGTTTGTGAATAAATTGCCTGGAGATCTTCGTCCTAACATTGCTGGATCAGAACTCGAGGAACCAAACGTCGTCTCCTGTGTCTATGGTCCCCCAGAGGTCTACATAGCTCACATTAGTCCAGAGACCAGACTATGTGGAGAAACCAGAGACTGTCTGTGGTCCAAACAACAAGGTCTCTGCTATATTTATGTCTAGATGACCTTATTTGGAGTGTTGATGGAGCACGATTTCACACTTTTTACTGATCACCATCATGATGGAGTTATTTCAGCATCCATTTCATTGGGTTATTGATATTAAATCACAGCACAGCACCTCTGGATGACATGAACTCGGACAGGACTGTGTTTGGTTACCTGGTGGATCTAATTTTTCAGCCATGATGGATAAAATGTTTTAGCTTCTACATCGAGGTAAGGTAAGGTAAGGCAAGGCACCCCCCCCCCCTCACTTTGTGATGTGAATAAATAGTCATGTCTGGTGTGAACACGACATTATACCACATGATCTCCAGCTAAGAGTCTAGCCCTGATGCCTGCTACTCTCTCTTCTATGGAGGTGAGATTCTGTATCCCCGAAATTTGGGATATTCACTGCTGTGTTGTTAGTGGTTAAGGTACAAACTTGGTGTGATACAATAAATAAATGAAAATTTTGATGCATACACAATATAACTGATAATTAGACTGTGGATCATGTCAGGGACTTTCTGGACTTGAAAATTTGACAAAAATATGTTCTTCACGGTACAATTCAACAAGGATCAAAATAATACTAGTCTCCATTGACTGCTGTGCATATTTATTCTGAAATAAGGTCCCATGGGGGACATAGGGGCGGGACTTAAACTCCATTTGCTACAGCCTTTTCATGGAGTATCATATTATGTTGCTGTTATGAACAGCAAAACACATTCTAAAAGTTGCTGTGTGTACGCTGAATCTACCAGTGGCTCCAAAAATAATAGTATGTCTTTGTGCCAGTAAGTAAATTGCTCGATTTCAAAATGAGGTCATCTTCCTGTATGAGAGAGTAGCATGAATCAGGACTACAAGGACCAGATGTGCAGGGCCACATTCTGGTTAACAGCATCTAAACATACACAGACCAGACACCAACTGAAAAATAAAACTCTACCTGCAATTAAGAAAAAACATGGAATGCAGATAACATAAGAAATCAACATATTCATATTTCCAAAAACAGACGAGTCATTACCTGAAAATATCTGCACATCAAAAGTGCTTTTGTTTGGTAAACCCTGAATGGTAACTTAAAAATACAGAAAAAGTAAAAAATGTAATTGTATCTCGAGGTGCAAAATCGATACTTCTTCACCTTGTATAAAAGAATACAAATATCAAGCCTGACAAAGATTGCAAAGAGTTGGTGGAAAGAAAAGCAAGGAAACAGGGAAACAACTGAAGGTCAGAGTGAGAGACAGAGTCTGAGTGAGTAGAGGAGGGGAAGAGACGTGAATTCAGATTTGAGCAGCGAGTGCAAACACCGCCTTGGTCTGGGCGCTTTGGCAAACTGTATCCACATGTAGGAGCAGCAGCCAGGCTGCCAGGACACAGTACTCATGTTAGGCCAAAGCTTCACTCCGGGCCAGTACTGGACTCTCACCTGCACCTCAACAATCTAAAACCTCCTCCTCATCCAGTCCACTACACATCCCTACCCTGAAATGGCTCCAACTCCAGGGGAGAACAGCTGACTCTAGTTCTGCCCCGATGCTAAGAGAGGAAGATAATATGGAGGTGGCTTCTTTAGTGCCCCCGCCCCCTCCCCTCAGGAGGTGGGAAGCTCAAAGGAGATGAACTGCTTGAGTCTCTCCAGGTACTGGGTGTACAGTTCAATGTCATTGTGGCCGGCTCCCTCCACCCACAGGGGCTCGACGGCACGGGGGCAGCGCTCATACATGGCCAGGCCATGGGAGAAGTCGATCACCTCGTCTTCTGTGCCGTGGATCACCAGCACCGGGGATGCCACCTTGGACACCTTGTCAATACTGTGGAGGAAAGGCAGACAGAGATTTGTATTTGTATTTGTTCCAAACAAGTTAAAGACATAAAATAAGAATAAAAAACAACAAAAATCGAAATTAGACAATTAGACATTCCAAGCAATATTTGCAGAGCAATGAAAATCATAAAGCAAAATTGAAATGTCCAACAGCTTTTTTTTTCTTTTTCTTTACAGTTTGGAAAGGAGTGAAAAGAATAACTTATTTACTCTCACCCCTTCTCCATAACCCTCATTCCATATTAATAATTGATTAATTAATTAATAATAATAATTAATATTAGTACCATTGCTTGTAATAATAATAATAATGTATCAATAGTAATTCAGTGTATTATCAATAACATACTAATTATTATATTAGACCATAGACACATTTAACCATAGACGTACCCTAGACATTTTTAGACATGCATACAGACATACAAGTCATATGCATGAAGTAACCCGAAAATAATAAGATTAATAATAATAATAATAATAATAATAATAATAATAATAATAAGTAAATAAATAAACATTAACCCCTGTTTATCAACCATCCCCTTCATCCCTGTACCTTGCGAAAAAAAAAAGTTTTTTGTATGTTATTTTGAACTGGTTCATGTTTGGACATTGTTTAACTCCACATTCAAACTATTCCACAATCCTACTCCACAGACCGAAATACAAAAGGTTTTTCTGGTCGTGCGGACTCTTTGTACCTATATTCTTCTTAGATTATAATCCTCCACTCGCTCATTGAATCATTTTTGTATATTTCCAGGTAAGTTTTTATTATTTTATTAAGGACAAGTATGGCAGACATACATTTGAAGAGCAACCAAACCACCAAACCAGCTGAAAAACAATGTTTCTGTGGATTTAGTAATGTTTTAGTTTTAGTGTATATATATATATATATATAACCTCACCGGCCACTTTATTAGGTACACCTGTCCAACTGCTCGTTAACGCAAATTTCTAATCAGCCAATGACAGGGCAGCAACTCAATGCATTTAGGCATGTAGACATGGTCAAGACGATCTGCTGCAGTTCAAACCGAGCATCAGAATGGGGAAGAAAATTGATTTAAGTGACTTTTAACGTGGCATGGTTGTTGGTGCCAGACGGGCTGGTCTGAGTATTTCAGAAACTGCTGATATACTGGGATTTTCACACAGAACCATCTCTAGGGTTTACAGAGAATGGTCTGAAAAAGAGAAAAAATCCAGTGAGCGGCAGTTCTGTGGGCACAAATGCCTTGTTGATGCCAGAGGTCAGAGGAGAATGGCCAGACTGGTTCGAGCTGATAGAAAGGCAACAGTAACTCAAATAACCACTCGTTACAACCGAGGTATGCAGAAGAGCATCTCTGAACGCACAACACGTCGAACCTTGAGGCGGATGGGCTACAGCAGCAGAAGACCACACCGGGTGCCACTCCTGTCAGCTAAGAACAGGAAACTGAGGCTACAATTCGCACAGGCTCACCAAAATTGGACAATAGAAGATTGGAAAAACGTTGCCTGGTCTGATGAGTCTCAATTTCTGCTGCAACATTCGGATGGTAGGGTCAGAATTTGGCGTCAACAACATGAAAGCATGGATCCATCCTGCCTTGTATCAACGGTTCAGGCTGTTGGCGGTGGTGTAATGGTGTGGGGGATATTTTCTTGGCACACTTTGGGCCCATTAGTACCAATTGAGCATTGTGTCAACACCACAGCCTACCTGAGTATTGTTGCTGACCATGTCCAACCCTTTATGACCACAGTGTACCCATCTTCTGATGGCTACTTCCAGCAGGATAACGCGCCATGTCATAAAGCGCGAATCATCTCAGACTGGTTTCTTGAACATGACAATGAGTTCACTGTACTCAAATGGCCTCCACAGTCACCAGATCTCAATCCAATAGAGCACCTTTGGGATGTGGTGGAACGGGAGATTCGCATCATGGATGTGCAGCCGACAAATCTGCAGCAACTGCGTGATGCTATCATGTCAATATGGACCAAACTCTCTGAGGAATGTTTCCAGTACCTTGTTGAATCTATGCCACGAAGGATTAAGGCAGTTCTGACAGCAAAAGGGGGTCCAACCCGGTACTAGCAAGGTGTACCTAATAAAGTGGCCGGTGAGTGTGTATGTATATGTATATACACTCAACAAAAATATAAACGCAACACTTTTGTTTTTGCTCCCATTTTTCATGAGATGGACTTAAAGATCTAAAATTCATTCCAGATACACAATATTACCATTTCTCTCAAACATTGTTCACAAATCAGTCTAAATGTGTGATAGTGAGCACTTCTGCTTTGCTGAGATAATCCATCCCACCTCACAGGTGTGCCACATCAAGATGCTGATCTGACATCATGATTAGTGCACAGGTGTGCCTTAGACTGTCCACAATAAAAGGCCACCCTGAAATGTGCATTTTTTTGCTTTATTGGGGGTCTGGGGACTCAGAACCAGTCAGTATCTGGTGTGACCACCATTTGCCTCATGCAGTGCAACACATCTTCTTCGCATAGAGTTTATCAGATTGTCAATTGTGGCCTGTGGAATGTTGGTCCACTCCTCTTCAATGGCTGTGCGAAGTTGCTGGATATTAGTGGGAACTGGTACACGCTGTCGTATACGCCGGTCAAGCACATCCCAAACATGCTCAATGGGTGACATGTCCGGTGAGTATGCTGGCCATGCAAGAACTGGGACATTTTCAGCTTCCAAGAATTGTGTACAGATCCTTGCAACATGGGGCCGTGCATTATCTTGCTGAAACATGAGGTGATGTTCATGGATGTATGGCACAACAATGGGCCTCAGGATCTCATCACGGTATCTCTGTGCATTCAAAATGCCATCAATAAAATGCACCTGTGTTCTTCGTCCATAACAGATGCCTGCCCATACCATAACCCCACCACCACCATGGGCCACTCGATCCACAACATTGACATCAGCAAAGCGCTCACCCACACGACGCCACACACGCTGTCTGCCATCTGCCCTGAACAATGTAAACCGAGATTCATCCGTGAAGAGAACACCTCTCCAACGTGCCAGACGCCATCGAATGTGAGCATTTGCCCACTCAAATCTGTTACGGCGACGAGCTGGAGTCAGGTCAAGACCCCGATGAGGACGACGAGCATGCAGTTGAGCTTCCCTGAGACGGTTTCTGACAGTTTGTGCAGAAATTGTTTGGTTATGCAAACCAATTGTTTCAGCAGCTGTCTGAGTGGCTGGTCTCAGACGATCTTGGAGGTGAACCTGCTGGATGTGGAGGTCCTGGGCTGGTGTGGTTACACGTGGTCTGCGGTTGTGAGGCCGGTTGGATGTACTGCCATATTCTCTGAAACGCCTTTGGAGACGGCTTATGGTGGAGAAATGAACATTCAATGCACAAGCAACAGATCTGGTTGACATTCCTGCTGTCAGCATGCCAATTGCACGCTCCCTCAATGCTTGTGGCATCTGTGGCATTTTGCTGTGAGACAAAACTGCACATTTCAGAGTGGCCTTTTATTGTGGGCAGTATAAGGTACACCTGTGCACTAATCATGATGTCAGATCAGCATCTTGATGTGGCACACCTGTGAGGTGGGATGGATTATCTCAGCAAAGCAGAAGTGCTCACTATCACACATTTAGACAGATTTGTGAACAATGTTTGAGAGATATGGTAATATTGTGTATCTGGAATGAATTTTAGATCTTTAAGTCCATCTCATGAAAAATGGGAGCAAAAACAAAAGTGTTGCGTTTATATTTTTGTTGAGTGTATATGCTGGACTAAGGTTTAGAAGCCTCGAGTTCAGCATTTTGGCCATCACCTTGGAATTTTAGCACCAAGTGAATGGAGTGACCATTATTTGGACTGTGGAGATGCGACGGGTGGATCTAATTCACACATTCACCCCAGCTACATGTTTAAGTAATGTAGACCAAGTCCACACTCACAGTGTAGGAATGAACATTCTTATCACTTGATAATTTATCTGATTCACCAGATTTGACAATATTCTGTTCATTTCAAGTCCAAAGAAGAGTTTACAGAGAATGAGGAGACATGACTGAAAGGATTGTCCCCGTCTCTTAAAGGGATAGTTTGGAATTTTGGACATAAGACCTATTTTCCAACTCAGCCGGTGTGTTCGAGACGTCTGGAGATGTTCTCAAGACATTTCATTCAGTTCTTCTAGTTGCCGATGTAGGGACCTCACCATCAGGACTACACAATGCGGCCTACACGGAGGCCCAGAAGCCTTCACATGCGGTCAGAACAAAGGGACAAAGGGGATAAAGAACTACAACAGCCATTTTGGTTTCACTTCTCACCAACGTGCAAAGTGCAATGTCACACAACTAGTGCCCTATTGGCTGACAACCACAGGTACCCCAGGGGGTCCCCGGGAGCAGCCGTGAGGTATAAAACCTGGCGCCGCCTTAAGAACTTTCTCTTCCATTGCAACACGGCGTTGCAACAGGAGGTGAGCTGTGTTGATAGAATAATATTTTTAACAAAACTAACCGTCGCATGAATCATCCATTTCTTGAGGGACTAGTTTCTCAGCAGCAGCGTCGGACTCAAAACTCTAAGACACGCTGCTTGGAATACAGCCGGTAAATACACACCTGAACACCGCCGATTTGTCGGCCCTTAAGCCCCCAAGGCTGTCTGAATAGCCCTTGAAGCTCACTCAAACACCGGGCAGCACACGGCCACGCGAATCCACACATGCAGACTCTCCGTCGGACTCAAAACTAAGACGCGCCGCCCGAAATAGGCAATCAAACCAGGCCAAATTGTCGGGCCTCATGCCCTCAGACCTGGGTGAAAAGCGCTTTGACCTCACGCAAATACCGGGCAGCCCACGGCCCAGCCAACCCACAATTACGCACCGCAAACCCAAACCTCTGCTCCGTCCGGAGAACCGTAAACCCTCGGACGTGTTGCCTTGCATTGACTTGCGCTAGCCATAGCACAAGCGAACTCGGCAACTAGAAGAACTGAATGAAATGTCTTGAAAATGTCTCCCGACGTCTCGAACACACCGGCTGAGTTGGAAAATAGGTCTTATGTCCAAAATTCCGAACTATCCCTTTAATGTGACCTCAGCTCTCTGTTCATGCAGCCTTTCTGATTGTTGGAGACGCTCTGTTCAGGTGTTTTAGTCCAAAATTATAAATGTATCGAAAAATTGGTGAGCGGAAACACCGTCTTGTGTGAAACATAGATGTCTTAATGCATCAGTTATATAAATGATGATCAGCTATGTCTTACAGCCTGGATGAATTGTGCAAAGCTCCAGTCCCTGCTGTGCATACAAATTCCTTACTAATCATCCTCAGCCATAACTAGGTACATCGTCCATGGTGCCCTGCTGTTCAGATAGAGGTTAGCTGGAGGATTAAGGCTGGGAAATCACTGAGAGCTAATTTCATTCCAGATGGAATTAAACTATTACTGTTCACTTCACAGCTGGGATGTACACTCAGAATTAAAGGCAGATGCGGCTGTCACACACATTCACATAATCTCTCCATCCAACATTAGTATGAATGTTACCGCAGAGCTATACAGAGCATTCTCTGCATAGCACACTTTACGGGAAATCGGAGGAGCACACAATTTCTCTCTTTATAACAACAATTTCTCTGAACAAACAAGTCGGGAAAGTGTGTAATTTGTTTGACAAAAAATGGCAACTGCTCAACAAGCAGAAATACATTTGCTACTGTAACCCTCACAAAATTTGCAATAATCAGGGTGAACTTTTCCGAGTGTTATCCCAATCCGCAGTAGCTATTTTAAGTCCAGTAGGGGGCAGTGATGGGGCAGCAGAGAGAAATAAACAACAGCGCCATGTTGATAGACAGAAGGCGAGGAAGAGAGGAGAGCGAGAGCCGAACGGCAGGAAGCTAACGAAGGGAAACTTATTACGCAGATAAGAAAGTATAAACACAGATATACGGAGCGTTAGTTCAATGATTCCTGTGATCAAAAAAGTTACAAGAAATACCTGGTTGAAGTTCTGCAAAGGATAATTGTGGTTGCATTCATTGTTTTTTTTTGCACCCCGTGATTTGTGAGAGAGGGAAAGATTGTTCGTTGACCAACCTCCCAAGGACAACGATAGCGGAGGACGTGCGAAAGAGCAGAAGACACGTGGCGAGTGTGCGGGCTCCCTAGTTGCCAAGAGGACTGATGTGTTCCATACTACTCTTCATCACATCGTACAGATAAGCACTGAGATCTCCCCACGCTTCTTTAAAGGAAAAAAACACACTACCCGGGTAGATGAACATTGGTTTAATTTGATTTGGTTTGTTATTTTTCTCAGAGCTCTGAACATTTTGTTTCTTCTTTTTGATTTTCTTTTGGCCTTCTCCTCGACCTGAGTTGGTTGATGGTTAAAGACATTTATTTTCCCAACTTAAAGGACAAATATGGGAAAAAACATAAGGTTGATCTGACTGACAAACTAAACTTACCTGACTTGTATGGACTAAGTGAATTGTGGATTATATAGGAACTGTTTTCGTTTCAATTTTACAAGTGAAAAGAACTAAGACTGTGATGTTCATCGTTACTGCTAAATAAATGCCGGCAATGTTTTGAATAATCTTAAGCAGGTGTCGTAGTATTTTCATTCCCCTACTTCCTCTTTGAAAAGTACCTTGATTAAAGGAGTCATCACCAGGAAATCGCAATTTCTCTTGTTAAAACATGCATATCTGTGTTTGACCTCAGTTGAAACTTGCCTGAAAGGCTGGAGTTTGAAAGTGGCGCCGTTTTTTCGCTTCTGCTCTTTTTCCGAACAGGAATAGCACACAAGGGTGTGCATTCCTAAAGCACGAGATTTTGATTCTGCGCCTTCGGTGACGTCACCGTGGCGGCTACTTGCATAAGCCCACCCCTCTTTCACCACCCAACCCCGCCCCGTCCGCTACCTGAAATCGCCGAAGCGCCGCCATTATGTTTTGGAGTCTGCATGCAGGCAAGCCCCCCCGGCTCTGTCCTTCCTGCGGCGAATCAACGCGCGCCTCATTACATATTATACAATGCACATCCGGACCAGTCAAAACCTCGCGCGTAATCTCGCGTGATAAAATCGCGGTACGAAAAAGGGTCAGAACAAGCTCAATGTTTGATTAAATTTTTTTTTTTTTTTTCTAATAAGTTTTACGAATTGATCCAAAGCGATCCAAGGGGGGCTGGATACGTATAAAACCAGGTTATGACTCCTTTAAGCACTTGTACATAAATAATTTCACAGTGTGCTAAAGCTAGTGCTTACACTACATTTATTAAGAATAGTCTTTTTTTGGGTAGTACAATACAGAGTATGATGTCATAAACAAAGGCATGCACTGACTACACAAGCTTTACTGTATAGTGCTGTGTTCACACCAAACACAAAGCAAATGTTCACCTGTGTTACTTGCACATGTTGGACAGCTGGATCATTTGTGTTTATTCGCCTCACTTGTACTAGACGCGGGCTTACCTCCATGTAGACCCCACATATGTGTCATCCATCATGGCTGAAATCATCATTATTGTTGTTTCGTGTATGTTGAAGTCCCTGATTCAGCAGGAAACCAAACAGTCCTGTCCGAGTTCATGACATCATCCAGAGGTGGATTTCACCAAGGTGGATTCACTGGATCTAGTAAGACACACGTCTGCTGGTTTACCACAGCTGGAGGAACCCAGAATAAACTATTTAGCTGTGATTTAATATCAATAACCAGATGAAAAGGATGCTGAAATAACTCCATATTGATGGTGATCAATAAAAAGTCTCAAGTCATGCTTTGTTAGGTCTGTCTGCAAGACCACAAGCTAACTACTTTTAAAATGCTTGTTTTCTGAATGGAGTCTGGTTGATGGGCGTACGCTATGCTAACATTGTAGCTGCTCCATCAACACTCCAAGACACCAGAGACTGTCTGGGGGACCACAGACAGTCTCTGGTTTCTCCACATAGTTGGGTCTGGTCTCTGGACTAATGTGAGCTACTATCTAGACCTCTGGGGGACCACAGAGAGTCTCTGGTTTCTCCACATAGTCTGGTCTGGTCTCTGGACTAATGTGAGCTACTATCTAGACCTCTGGGGGACCACAGATAGTCTCTGGTTTCTCCACATAGTCTGGTCTGGTCTCTGGACTAATGTGAGCTACTATCTAGACTTCTGGGGGACCACAGATAGTCTCTGGAATTTAGCATATTTGCCTAATTTGTATTGCTTCATTCTTGTCTAGTGCATCTTATTAGGACCCAGACAGGTCTCAGCAAAACCCTGTCTCCTACATTCCCATACAAATAAACAACACTCTCAAATGTTTCCACGGAAACATATTGTCCACACCTCATTGAGGTCCAGCCAGCCCCCCTCAGCATGTGGTCTGGCCAAGCAGATCCATGTTGGAGGGCAGAGATTCGATAGTTAACAGGTCTTGGTGTGAATGGATGACAAAGGTTGCATTGAGAGAGTGTAACAAGCAAACAAGGTGCTGAATACAGTTGGATTGTAACAGCAAACTCAATCAAAACTGAACCACACAACTGTGTGCCTTTTTGTTTTTAGTAAGGTTGGCCCTCAGAAACAACAAAAGCTAAATCTTGGGGGAAAATAAACAACATTTTGTCACTATATTGACACATTTTGGTGTTGCTACCTTCATCAGGCCAAGTTTATATAGAGTCAAGAGTTTGTAATACCATGCCTGCTCTAAAAATGGTCCAATCATTTAGTCACATTAGAAACATCTAATCATCATTAGAAACGTCTGTTGCAAGGCTTGGAACATAGTGTGTCCTGCATAGGAAGGACAGACTATTGACTTTGGAAAGAATAGAAATTGAAAATAACAAAAACAAGTATTGATGGTGAGAAGTGTTAATTTAAAGAAATTTGTGTCAACCTTGAAAAACAACTCCAGACTGAAAACAAAAGTGGGCCAAACCCCAGCATCCCGCTTGATTGGAGAACTGCTGGTATATGCTGACAGTGGACTCCTGCTGGTTTCTACAGTGGTCCAACTGTGAAGCTCTGACACCAGATATTTTATCTTCCCACTCGGAAACAATTATTATCCAGGACTAAGAAATCTTGGTAAAACAACTGCAGTATGAAAATATGCAACCACACTAGTCCATGGTTATAACATGGTTATGAAAAATAAGCTATTATGAATAGGGTTGGGCATCGAGATCCGGTTCCAAATAGGAACCGGTTCCTAACCTCCGGTTCCGGAACCGTTAAGAAGCTGTTGGAATTGCGATCCTTTTTTTTCGGTTCTTAAACGTCCGCACTAGTTTGTTTGTTTTACTCCGCTCGCACTAGTTTGTTTGTATTACTCCGCCCGGCGTGCGGAGACTCCGCGATAGAACGATCAGTAACGAGTAGTCTAACATGCTACTATTGCCAAACCAGTAGTCAGATTAAAGTTACTTATCTAAATACACGGTGCGTTACTATTTCTGTCAGTAAAAAAAAAGATCTGCTTTCTTCGTGTGTCTCGGGGGTGACGTATGTTAGCCGACACCTTCACGGACGGTCGTGTGTAGTCGCTATACCGGAAGAAACGTAAACAATGGAGGGGGAGAGATACGCAGTTTCCAGCTGGAAATACAAGCATTATTTCGACTTCATCTCAGCAAAAGATGGCAACATAAAGGTTCGTTGTACACTCTGTGTTAACAACAAAGTGTTGTCTACTTTCAAGAATACAACGTCAAACTTGAAAAAACCTTTAGAGTCACAGCATGGCACAACCACATTAAAAGAGCAGGTCCCGTCCGGTGACGGTGAAAAGGCGCAGCGTGTTAATAAACAAGACGAGTTCTCGATTTCATGGAGCTCCTGCTAACTCAGTCTGTGCTGAAATGCGAGCGGAGTCTCTCTTGAGTGTTTAGTGGAGAAAGTCTCGCTGCTTGCTGGTGTTGGGGTTGTAGCAGGAGCAGATTTGGTTATCAACAGTTAACTATCAATATCAATATGATTATCGGTATTAATAATTATATTTAATATATTATCATGATATAATCATGAATAAACGGGGCACCACCCTGGGATCAGGGAAAAGATAACCTAAAACTGTATTCAGTCTCAATATAAAGGTTTTATACTCACATGCCAATCATCGTGATCATTAGCATGGAAGCATAAAAACAATCTAACAATTAAGAAGGGCGTGAAATTCAAGCACTAGCCTTCACAACCTGCTGTTATCCAGTGACATATACACAACAAGCACAAGAGACCGCTAGTTATAACATAATAAGATTTATTAAAATCAGTAATAATGATCACAATCAATAACACTGCAATTAACAAAGCCTTATTACCTAACTACCTAACACACAAAGCTAAGCTTAAACAAAGGGAGAGACACACGTGGAGTGTGTGTGTGCGTATGTGTGTGCGTGTGCGTGCGCGTGCATGTGCATGTGCGTGTGCGTGTGCGTGTGTGTGCGTGCGTGTCGAGAGAGAGGGAGAGATAGCCGTATGTAGCCACCAGATGTAGCTATGTCCCCTAGCGTCCGCCGGGAACAGCTGGCTCAGGACACGTGTGTGCGGCGTGTATGTGTGTGTGTGTGTGTTAGCGGGACACAAACAAAGAGAGAGAGAATGCGCGAGCGATATTCTGAGGCCCAGAAGCCGTGCCGCTATCACACGGGCTCGCGTGAATGAACTGGCGTTTATTCCGTGAGACCGGTCTTTTAACTGATAGTAGAGGCTTTCTGAGCTCACGAATATGGCGGAGGTTAGTCGAAAACACTGTTACAGAAATCAACCCAGCTGCGTGGGTACACGATCAGCATTCACATACAGCAGCACATGAACAAACGGACTCGGCGGTCCGCGATCAGAACTTAAAACACATTAACAAGAATTACAAGCATGTCCTACACTATCGAATCTCTGCTTCTGCCCAGACAAATAGCCTCTTACTTTTGTCGATGTGAGATGCGTCGATGTGAGGGTTTCGTCCCGTGCGGGGATGGCGTTCCTTGACGCCGGCAACGGAGGGTAGTTCTCGTGGGTGCTCGTTCAGCGCCGGATCCAATTGATTGAAGAAAACCGTTAGTAATTCTTCCTTCTGCAGGGACAATCGCGGGCTCGGCGATTTAGTCAGCTGATTTCAGACAAAGACGGGTCGAGTTATCCGTTCTGCTGGCAGCTGGGACGAAGAAAGTTTTTCTTCTTACCGTGGGGAACGGGAGAGTCGCGCTGTCGCGGTGGTCTCCTCGGGATCCAAAATGATAAACAAAAGAAAAATAAAACGAGTAGAGAAAAAGAGGGGTAAAACAGTCTGTTGCTCGTCCAGCGAGTTTGGGGGAAAGACTGCGGCCTAGGACAAAGGGAAACGCTGCAGACGTAATCTTCACCTCCTGGCGTAACGCAAGTTACTTTGGAGAGAGAAAGTTTTTCTGGTGGCCGCGGGATTTATAGCTCACGGCTGGTCCGGGGGACCCGCTGGAGTCCCATGCAGTTGCCAGCCAATGGGGCACCAGTTGTGACGTCAGATCTCGCGACCAGGTGGAGGTGACACTAAAATGGTGGTTTGTAGTTTTTTATCTCCCTTGTCCCATTGTCTGGCCGCATTGTGTAGGCTTTGTAGGCCGCATTGTGTAGTCCTAACGGTTAGGTCCCAACACTGGCCCCGCCCCCTCCCTTCATCATCACGCCGCTCATACTTTAGGACTGTGCTCATTTGTTTCATAAAACCAATCCTTGCTGCTCTAATGCCGGTTCAATATTCATAAAATGTTCATTCATGATGTTACTGCCATTACAATATGCAAACAATTATTTAAGTTAAGTGAAGTCAAGAGTACTACTTTTCAAAGTAACTGTGGCAACACTGGACATGTTGACCTGCACCTCAAAGAATCGGAATCGAGAATCGTTTAGAACAGGAATCAAAACAGAGGATCGGAATCGGGATCGGAATCGATAAAATCCAAACGATGCCCAACCCTAATTATGAATGATTTGCACCAATACAACACTATTGCAAATGGTGGGTTTGAGAGATAACACCGACATTACCCAGGAATAAATGGTATTTTTGTTAAAACTATATCTGAGGGCAAGTTTCTCATACCTAGATATGAAGATGATATTTGCCGTACTTCCCAGCCCTAATCGATATGGATATGCGATCGATACAGACTCAAACAGCTGGATCAAGTATCGGATACAAATTCCAGCCTGGTGTTGTCTTACACATAAAACAACAATCCAGTAACTTCTACACAGTGGGGCATACAGATTATTCATTTAACAATGTTTAATTGTTTAAACCTCCAAGGTATCAGAATCATGACTGAAAAGTCGTATTGGTGCTACCCTTGTGCCAACGCTGAAATTATGTGCTAACCTACTTTGGTAATAGTGTGTCAGGTTTTTAGGTAGAAACGTAACCTCACGTAAATTTCATGTCACAATTATTCTGCCAAAAATAATTGCAACTCGCGATATTATCCCCATAATAATCCAAATGTGCCAAAAACTCTTAAAATGGCATACTGGAATCATACTGGAATCTCTTGACATTATGTTAAGAAAAAAATATTTGTATTGCATCACAGATAAAACACTTGTTTAAGTGAACAAAATTTTTTGGTGAAAAAAAAAAAATCGGAAATAAGATGATCACAAATCATGAGGACTCCCTGCATAAATAAAGGATACATTATTTTTTTTAATATAATTTTGATCGCTTTGGAGGAGTGAATGCATGGCGCATGTAAAAGAAAATTGTTTTTTTCTTGGTGACTATGAAAAAAACGATACATTGTGCAGTCCTAATCACGTTGCCAGCATGTTCTACCAGTCACTGGTTTGTTCTGCAATGTTATCAAACATCACTGAGTCACTAACAGCTGTGAAGATTTTAAGAGGATGTCAGACACACAGAGGTGGTTTGATGTGAGAATATTGACAAATGAGTAAGCTATTGAAAAAGAAAACCTTCAGGACTCAGGTGTGAAATACTACAGCACTGTCCCTCTGTATAATGGTAGTGGTTTGAGATTCCCATGTTGAATAACAAAGTTATTGAAGATTGAAATGGGTCGCATTGCACTTTTATGATGGTGCCCAACAACGCCTGTAGTAACAGCATTCAGTTGCTCGTGCTCTCCACTGCATTGTTATCATTGGCCATTTTGAGTTGAGCAAAACTGTGAAACGTCGTCCTAAATGAGATCTCGAATATTTCCCATAACTGGGAGAAATCAAGGTTTCAACACAAAGCTAATGAAGATAACAGCCGTGACAGTCAAATATTAAAACAGCAACACCTCATTCTCATAGTGGCCATTCGGTCTGTATCTTGCTGTTACACGGTTAATATATTAAAAGTCATCTTCCCCAAATTATTTACTCTGAATTCAAATGAAAATACATTCTCCATGGTCTTGTTATTAAGTACTAATAATTTTTTTTTTTACTGTGTGGGAACCACTGGCATCAGTCACTTACATGAAATAGAAACACACAGATAATAGTCCTGGAAAATGTGTGGCACTGGAGGAATAACAGCCCTTTATGAGGATTTAAAATTAAAACTATTATCACACACACGCACACGCACACACACACACACACACCAACAACACTTCCCTTAAACTTATAATTCCTCACCATGCTACAAAGCAGACTACGAATCTGCAGAGACAAAGCACACTCATTCAATTATCACATCGTCTGACTGTTCATAGTTTAAAATCTGCCATTATGAACCAAGTGATGGTATGATACTTCAACAACAACACTGTCATGAAGGCACGTGGACCTGAATTAGTCATCAGTACCAGCTATTTGCCAGAACAGGTAATGGCTCAAGTGTCGACCAAAGTATATAAACTGCTCAAAAAAACAAAGGGAACACCTAAACACCACATGCTAGTTCTCAATGAATAACATATTCCAGTAGGAAATCTTTATTCATTACAAAGTGCAATGCGTTGACAACAAAACAACATAAGGATGATTAATTAAATCAAAATCCTCATCTTATGGAGGTCTCGATTCAGAATCATACCGAAAATCAAAGTGGAAAATCAGATCGCAGGCTGATCCAACTTTTGTGGAGGTTTTTCAAGACATGTCAAAATGATCCTCAGTAGTGCGTGTGGCCTCCACATACCTGTATGCACTCCCTACAACACCTGGGCATGCTCCTGATGGGACGATGGATTGTCTCCTGAGGGTTCTCCTACCAGACCTAGACCACAGCAGCGGTCAACTCCTGGACAGTCTGTGGTGCGATATGGCGTTGGTGGATGGAACGAGACATGATGTCCCAGTTGTGTTCAATAGGATTCAGGTCTGGGGAACGGGCAGGCCAGTCCATAACATCAATGCCATCATCATGCAGGAACTGCTGACACACTCCAGCCACATGAGGCCTAGCATTGTCATGCATTAGAAGGAACCTAGGGCACCAGCATATGGGCTCATAATGGGTCTGAGGATCTCATCCCGGTACCTAATGGCAGTCAGGGTACCTCCGGCAAGCACATGGAGGGCTGTGCGACCTTCCAAGAAATGCCTCCCCAGACCATCACTGACGCCAGACCCTGTCACGTCGGTCACAAGTACTCTCACAGGGTGAACCTGCTCTCATCCGTGAAGAGCACAGGGCGCCAATAGCGAATCTGCCAATCTCTGTGATCTTTAGCAGAATGCCAATCGCATTGCACGGTGTTGGGTTGTAAGCACAGGCCCTATTTGTGGATGTCAGGCTCTTAAACCACCCTCATGGAGTCGATTTCGGACCGTTTGGGTTGAAACTTGAACATCAGTGGCCTGCTGGAGGTAATTTTGTAGGGCTCTGGCAGTGCTCCTTCTGTTCCTCCGTGCACAAAGGAGCAGATATCGGTCCTGCTGTTGGGTTGTTGTCCTTCTTCGGCCCCCTCCACGTCTCCAGTGCCTGTCTCCTGGAATCTCCTCCATGCTCTTGACACTGTGCTGGGGGACACAGCAAACCTCTTGCCAGTGTGCACTGAAGTGCCATCCTCGATGAGTTGCACTAACTGGGCAACTTCTGTGGGTTGGAGAAGCCGCCTCATGCTACCTCTAGTGGTGCAAACACTGCCAAAAAGAAAAAAGAAAAAAATCTGCCAGAAAGGCCGAGAACAAAGAAAAGGTCTGTGGTCCCCACCTGCAGAACCATTCCTTTATAGGGATGTCTTGCTAATTGCCACTCGTTTCCACCTGTGGTCTGTTCCATTTGCACAACAGCAGGTGAAATTGATTCCCAATCAGTGCTGCTTCCTAATTGGACAGGCTGATATCTCAGAAATATGATTGACTTGCAGTTACATTATGTTGTTGTAGTGTTCCCTTTATTTTTTTGAGCAGTGTACAATCAAGTGAAGCTTTGAAAGTCTATCATTGTGGAGAAGTGAAGAACGAAAGGGACCTAACCGTTAGGACTACACAATGCGGCCTACAAAGCCTACACATGGACAAAGGGACAAAGGGGATTAAAAACTACACCGCCATTTTAGTTAGGGCCACGGGGCAATTGCACCGAGCACTGGCCCCCTACAGCTATGAAATAGCTGAGGGGACCAGTGCTCGGGGCGAAGCTTTTCTTAGCCGAACACGAATTTTTCGCGACGTAAGTCGCGAAAAAACCAACGAAAACCAACGAAATTTTCCCATTGACTTGAATGGGACGAGTGAAAAAAAAAAAGCATAAATTGTAGCTTTTCAAACGCCTGCTGTGCAGGCATACTTTCACCTAGAAACTCCATTTAAACTCTAAAACATAGACACAAGTCTTGTGTCCTGGCGTGTCAATCTGCGTTTCAATAGCTCATATAGTTTTTGATCAATCACTGTTCAATGACCATGATCGTTTTGGGAGAAATCCTGAGATTTTAATGGGTGTGTATTGCGCGGAACCTTCTGGGCTAGAGTGGGTGACATCATCGCTTAGAGTGTGGGGGCTTCTCAGATTTTTTTTCTTTCCAAACTCCTCCCGGCCACAATCTTCACTCTACAGACGTGATATGTTCCAATTTTGTAGACAAACTTGTCCTGTCTCTCACAATGTGCTCAAAAAATCTGTGAGATTTACAGAATTTGAACTAGCAACCTCTAAGCGCGGCCAAGTCTGTTTTTCTCCTCATCCGCTCCAATGTTAATTGAGAAGCAGATTTTCATAGAAACCTGATATGAACAGCATTTCTAACTCGCCCTAGCGTCCACATTTCTGACACTAGGAAAAAATAAAAGTCATCAGTGTCTTCATCAGAGTCTCGTGGCGCTAACGGTGCAAACATTTTGGCGATAGGAGTTTCGGTGTGAGCATGGCAAGCTTTTGTTCGGACCCTCCGCAGAGGGGGAATGGAGCGATAGAGAGAAGCAGAGAGAGGCTCCAAAGCAGTCATACACACGCAGCAAGGGCCGTTGCCATGGTGACAGCACTGTGGGGCACTGATCTTCATAACTGACAGCAGGTGTGCTCTGATTGGTGGACAGGAAGGTGCAGTCCGTGGGAAATGTAGTCCATCGTCAACTCAGCCATACTTTAACCTAGAAACTACATTTAAACTTTAAAATGGAGACTATCTGTCTCTGTCTCACTCAGAAGTGATAGCAGGTGCGCTCTGATTGGCAGAGTTGTAGTTTTTCAAACAATACATAGTACCTAGTACTTGTCAGTACTTGAGTCTTGGTAGTATTCGGTAGTACTCGGTAGTACTTGGTAGTACTCGGTAGTACTCGGTAGTACTTGAGTGACAGCTGAGTTCAGTGACATGTACTGGGAAACTGTTTGACAATACATTGTACCTAGTAGTTCTCAGTACTTGAGTCTCAGTAGTACTCGGTAGTACTCGGTAGTACTCGGTAGTACTTGAGTGACAGCTGAGTTCAGTGACCTGTACAGGGAAACAGTTGAGTGCGAAGCACTCAACTGTTTGACAATACATTGTACCTAGTAGTTCTCAGTACTTGAGACTCAGTAGTACTCGGTAGTACTTGGTAGTACTCGGTAGTACTCGCTAGTACTCGCTAGTACTCGGTAGTACTTGAGTGACAGCTGAGTTCAGTGACCTGTACAGGGAAACAGTTGAGTGCGAAGCACTCAACTGTTTGACAATAAATTGTACCTAGTAGTTCTCAGTACTTGAGACTCAGTAGTACTCGGTAGTACTTGGTAGTACTTGAGTGACAGCTGAGTTCAGTGACATGTACTGGGAAACAGTTGAGTGCGAAGCACTCAACTGTTTGACAATACATTGTACCTAGTAGTTCTCAGTACTTGAGTCTCAGTACTACTCGCTAGTACTCGGTAGTACTCGCTAGTACTCGGTAGTACTTGAGTGGCAGCTGAGTTTATTTATTTATTTATTTATTTATTTGTTTGTTTATTTCGGGCATGTCAGTTAAATCATCATCACACATCATTTTCACATAGTAACAAAAAAAATACACATGGCCGAAAGGGAAAGCGGGAGAAGCCAAGGCTTATCTAGTCCCGCCCCCATTACACACAGGATAGAATCAGAATCAGAATCTTTTCTTTTCATTGCATTTTTCATTTGACATAACTTTTCCTTTTCCTAGTGACATTTGACATAACATGTTACAGCAGTAGGTGGTACAGAGAGCTGAAGTCCAGTGCATACAGATTACGTGTGTGTCTGCACACATGTCCATATTGTTCATCACAATAGAGCAACAGTCTCAACATGTAGACAAGGTCCGAGGGAAAAGAGAATTAAAAATTAAAAATAGAAAAGTAAAAATAAAGATAAAAAATAAAGTCCAGTGTAGGTACTAGTTTTGGAGATGGTGAGAGATGGTGAGGGAGCCCCCCCCTTTTTATTATTTTTTTTTTTATGAATCCTCTTAAACAGTGGCACAACCTTGGCAACTTTCATTTTATTAGGAGAAAGTCCCAGTTTGAAATGACAGATTGAAAATGTAGGTCAGGGGTGAAATGATTCCGTCTAATACCTCCTTGATTAATCTCAAGTCTAAGTCGTCAGCGTCAGTAGAGGTTTTGGCAACGAATAATTTGACCAGGTGTCTTATCTCTGTGTCCTTCACTGATGTGAGCAACATTGAGCTAGGATTTCTGTCTCCATCCTTATCAAAATGACTCCAAGGCAAGGATGAATCAGGGATGTTATTCGCTAGTTCCGGCCCGATGTTTACAAAGAAATGGTTGAAACTATTTGCAATGACCTCCGGGTTATCCTCCTGTGTGCTGTTTATCTTGAAGTAGGGAGGGTAGTTTGGTTTTTTACTTTTATTATTAGTCACATTGTTTAAAATATCCCATAATTTTTTGTGTACTCCATGTTTTCTGCAAGTAAATTGCTGTAATATTCTTTCTTGCGTTCATCCACTTGTTGTGTCAGTAACGTTAGTAAAGATATTATCAATCAGAGTAGCACTGTGTGTAGTGATCCTGCTAGGGCGTGTGATGAGAGGTTGTAAGCCCATCGTATACATCATGTTAGTGAACTCATCGATTTCCGTGTTTTGTTTTGGGTTGATTAAGTCGATATTAAAGTCACCACAGATGAAAACTCTCTTCTGGCTTGTTTCAGAAAATATCTCACCCACACATTCATTGAAGTCTACTATTTTCGAGTCAGGTGCTCTGTACACACAGCTTATAACTATATTTTTACCTCTCGTTACACAGATTTCAATTGTCACACATTCCAGCAAATGATCCACAGCTTTAGACATATTTTGTACTGTCTCATACTTGGTGTTACTGTCAATGAATAAGGCTACTCCACCTCCACGTTTGTTCCTCCTGTTAATACATACAAGATTATATCCATCCAGGAAAAAAATCTGTGCCTTTGTCTTCATTAATCCATGTTTCTGACACCGCGATGATGGTGAAAGGGTTTTTGAAGTGATTTAGATATTCCTTGATGTGGACAAAGTTGGTGTATAGACTCCTGCTGTTAAAGTGGATTAGAGACAGTTTCCCATCCATCTCAGTGCTATCATTGTATTGAACTTCAGTGTAGTACTGACATTTCCCAGTTCTGTTGGAATAGAAGTGGTTGTCCGGGTCAATTCCGTCATTTGGGTCAGATAAGGTATCCGATAAGGTATAATCCACATGTTGATTTGAAGTAAATTCCACACTTCCCTGCTCAGCAATCCTTTCAGATATTCCCATCAATCTTTCAGTCCGTGTAAGAAACGTTGAACTTTGCTGTGTTGTAGTTTGGGAGTGTTTGTGAGCCATACTTTAGTTATCGTATTCCTCCAGCTCATCCTTACTCCTGATCTGGATTACTTTGACTTCTTCTGCTGTTGCTCCCTTTGTTTTGATGTAGATTCTGCAGTTTGCCGTCCAGGTGTGTTGTATCTTGCCATCCTTCCTCAGTTGACGAGCTCTTCTGGCGATGTCTGCGTTCTTTTTGGTGAGGTTCTCGTTGATGTAGACGTCCGAGCCTTTTAGCTTCCTGCCCTGCCTCAGCAGTGCAGTCTTGAATTTTCTATTGGTGAATCTCAGCACAACAGCTCGAGTTGCAGACTCTTTCCTTCGGGGTAAGAGGTGACATACTTCAACGTTGTTGAAGTTCACCTCGATATCTTTGCCAGTCAGGAACGCGGCCACCTGCATCTCCACAGATTTAATCTCAGATTCACCCGGCTCAGGGGTTGCAGCCGCAACCGCCCTTGCGTAGTTTGGAGGCTTGATTTTGAGGCCAGTCACAATCACTTCATTCAGTTTTCCCTGTTGGTCCAGCTCCTCCACTCTGTTCCCCAGCTCCTTTATCAACTCGTCTTTCTCCGCAACCTCATCCCGGAGTTGTTTGACTTCAGCCATCAACTTTTGGAGAGGTTCCATCTTTTTCTTCATGTCTTTCAGCTCCGCCATCAGCCGTTCTTCAGCTTCATTCCTCTTGTCTTCAGCCCTCTTGTCATTCTTCACCATCTTATCCTTCATTGCCTCCAGGCTTCCCTTCATTGCCTCCAGGCTTTCGGTCAATAAGTCCAATTTAGAGTCAGTTTCAGCGTGATTTTTCTTCGGCGGTGCCATTTTCACACTTTTATTTTAAGAACAAGAATAAGTTATCTTGTTTTTGTCTCAGCGCGCTCTCTGCTGCTGCTGCTGCTGCTGCTGCTGCTGCTCAAGAGTTCAGTGACATGTACTGGGAAACAGTTGAGTGCTTCGCACAACTGTTTGACAATACATTGTACCTAGTAGTTCTCAGTACTTGAGACTCAGTAGTACTCGGTAGTACTTGGTAGTACTCGGTAGTACTCGCTAGTACTCGCTAGTACTCGGTAGTTCTTGAGTGACAGCTGAGTTCAGGGCATATTTTCACCTAGAAACTCCATTTAAACTTTAAAATGGAGAGACGAGTGGTGTGCTCTGATTGGTGGACAGGAATGTACTAAAAACTACATTTAGTAGTGGGAAATGTAGTTTTTTTAGTCAAACGTCTTCAGCTCGGCCATACTTTCACCTAGAAACTCCATTTAAACTTTAAAATGGAGACACGAGTGGTGTGCTCTAATTGGTGGACAGGAATGTACTAAAAACTACATTTAGTAGTGGGAAATGTAGTTTTTTTAGTCAAACGTCTTCAGCTCGGCCATACTTTCACCTAGAAACTCCATTTAAACTTTAAAATGGAGACACGAGTGGTGTGCTCTAATTGGTGGACAGGAATGTACTAAAAACTACATTTAGTAGTGGGAAATGTAGTTTTTTTTTGTCAAACGTCGTCTGCTCGGGCATACTTTCACCTAGAAACTCCGTTTAAACTTTAAAATGGAGACACGAGTGGTGTGCTCTGATTGGTGGACAGGAAGGAGCAGTCAGTGGGAAATGTAGTTTTTTTAGTCAAACGTCTTCTACTCAGTCACACTTTCACCTAGAAAGGTTGTGCCAGCCTCAGTGTCACTCAAGCTCTGGCATGTACTGGCAAATGTTTGACAATACATAGTACCTAGTAGTTCTCAGTACTTGAGTCTCAGTAGTACTCGGTAGTACTCGGTAGTACTTGAGTGACAGCTTAGTTCGGTGACATGTACTGGCAAACAGTTGAGTGCGAAGTATTTGTAGTTGTATTTGCCTCTAAAACAACTCCGTCTCGTTTGAAATCTCGAAGAATCTCATCGTAATGTATATACACTCCGGCAGTAGCCCCCGTGGCCCTTTCAAAATTTCCCGGCGGGGGAATTTTCTAGTTTCACATCTCACCCAGGTGAGAAATGTGACGTCACACAACTGGTGCCCTATTGGCTGACAACTGCAGGCACCCCAGGGGGTCCCCGACAGCAGCCGTGAGCTTTATAAACCGAAGCCGCCTGGAGAACGCTCTCTTACTCTTACTCTGGCGTCTCTTCCTACAACCGGCGCAACACCACGTTGCAACGGGAGGCGACCCCTCCTGCAGCGCACCGCTGCAACAAGAGGAACCAAGCCGGTTCCTGCCTTCCAGCTACCAGACGCTGTCTGAAGTAAGCTGACTAAATCGCCAAGCCGCGATTATATCGCCGCTCGTGGAAGGAGGAAACACCAACTGTTTTCTTTATTTGAGTTTGATCAACGAGAGGAAACCCGCTCCGCTCTCGTCTGGACGAAGCCGACTCATCACTTCCCCCGCTGACGCCGGGGCCCACGAACTACCGCCGTTACGGAACGCCGTCATCGCCAGGACGGACTCGCAGTTTATGCAACGACACCAGTAAGAGGCTATCAGTCTGGGCAGAGACATAAGTGATAGTGTAGGACATGCTTGTAATTCTTGTTAATGTGTTTTAAGTTCTGATCACGGACCGCCGAGTCCGTTTGTTCATGTGCTGCTGTATTTGAATGCTGATCGTGCACCACGCAGCTGGGTTGATTTCTGTAACAGTGTTTGCGACTAACCTCCGCCATATTCGCGAGCTCAGAAAGCCTCTACTATCAGTTAAAAGACCGGTCTCGCGGAATAAACGCCAGTTCATTCACGCGCGCACGTGTGATAGCGGCACGCCTTCTGAGCCTCAGAATATCACTCGCGCATTCTCTCGGTCTTTGTTTGGGTCCCGCTAACCCACACACACACAAATCCTCCGCCAGCTGTTTCCAGCTCCGGACGTTGAGGACGTAGCTCCATCTCTCTCTCGCGATCCTGTCTGACGTCAGTGGCTCCGCCCCTGAACGCTGTGAGGAATAGCTCCATCTGGTGGTCGCGCCTGACCATATCTCCCCCTCTCTCCACACACACACACACACACACACACACACACACACACACACACACACACACACACACACACACACACACACACACACACACACACACACACACACACACACACACACACACACACACACACACACACACACAAAACTTGCAAAGTCCAGGCGGACACACCCCGTCGGCGCGGCGCAGGTGCGCTGAGAGCTGACTGCGCCTGGTCTACGAAACTAGGGCCCATTATGTTTAACACAACTGGAAAGAAAGTACGAGCTGATAGTCCGCTTCGCCGCCATTGTCCATTGTTTTGATGCCGGTATGTGAAATCTGTGGATTCGCGCGATAACCCCAAAGAACCGCCTCTTTTCACATATTAGCCTATCACAGTGGTCATTCGCCCCCCCGCTCTCACGCACATTGGCCAGCCGTCTCCTTTCTTCTTCTTTTGGAGTTAATGTCGGTTGGCAAACCAGCTCATTTTTGCATTACCGCCAACTAGTGGGCTGTAAGTTTGTCAGCAACAAAAAATATTAAAAAAAACAAAACAGCAAATTTACTGGTCGCGCACGCGCGAGTAGATTAAGAATTTACTCGCACTGTCACAGATTTAAGTCGCAAAATGCGACCATTTGGTCGCAGTCTGGAGCCCTGAAAAGGTTAATTTTTTACGTGAAGATATGACAAGGTTAGGTTTGGTATAAATATGATTCATTTTCTCTCTGATGAACACAAACTGTAAAATAGAAATCTGAAATACACATAAATGAAATGGCTATATATAAACTCCTCCAAAAAAGTTTAGAAACGTTATTTTGGTTGATTATTCCAGGTGTGTGCTACCGCCCCACACCATGACACTGCCCCCATTGAAAGGTGTCAACGCGACCTGTGCAGCAATCTGCATAGTGTTCTCCACGCCGTCTCCATACTTTGATTCTGCCATCGAGCTACCGCAGACAGAACCTTGATTCATCACTGAACATGACGTTGCCCCATATTCTTAGGTACCACCGTCGGTGCTGTCGACACCAGCACAAACGGGCCTGACAGTGTAGGACAGTCATTGCAGGCATCCTGGCAGCCTTATAAGCACGAAGACCGGCCATTGTCAGTCTGTTCCTCACTGTCTGATCAGACATCCGTCTGT
Organism: Eutrigla gurnardus; assembly: GCF_963514095.1. Taxonomy (NCBI): domain Eukaryota; kingdom Metazoa; phylum Chordata; class Actinopteri; order Perciformes; family Triglidae; genus Eutrigla; species Eutrigla gurnardus. Next base: position 19,147,876 of record NC_139915.1, read on the forward strand.
GGTTATGTTGTGGAAAATTTGCCTGTATATCTCTGGAAGAAAGCCTACGGTTCCTCAGTGAAGCAAGGGTGAGGAACCGGTCTTGTTGGGGTGTTGTCTTCATGGGATGGCCACTTTGTGGTCTGTCTTCGACTTCACCAGTCTCAGACCTTGGTCCTTAGTTTGGAAATGGGGGGGGCTTTAGCTCAGAAATTAGAGCGGGTTGGCTGGCAACCGCAAGATTGCTCATTTCAATCCCCAGCTCCTCCTAGCTGAGTACATGGTGTCCCTGAGCAAGACACCTCACCCTAATTGCTCCTGACGAGCTGGCTGTCGCCCTGCATGGTTGACTCCGCCGTCGGTATGTGAATGTGTGTATGAATGGGTGAATGTCAGTCATTACTGTAAAGCACTTTGGATAAAAGCGCTATATAAATGAGGCCATTTACCAGGGCTGACGCCAAATACAGCAGCACCAGCTTCCACTTGCCCTATTGCACTTATCCTGAAGGGACAAACGTTGCATGTTTATGCTTGGAGCACACAAACTCAACAAAGTTGCAGGACCCATTTAGAGTTGGGCGGTATCCAAATTTTTATATATGACCCGGCCTGACCCACGGGCCGGGTCGGGCCGAAATTTCCCACCACTTCCCTCGGGTTGGGTCGGCCGGGCCTTTAAACAAGCGTTTGTGTTCGTTTTTTTTTCCATTGCATTTATGCCTAGCCTTCTCCCCTAATCTCAGGAGAAGGCTAGGCATAAACATTAAATATTATTGGTTATATGTTTAGCAGAGTAGGTCTACGTAAGAAATGTGTACAAAGTTACACAAAGTAAAAAAAAAAAAAAAGACCAGTGGTGGGACCCACTGAGACTACAGACCTATTACAGACCAGTGGTGGGACCAACTGAGACTACAGACCTGTTACAGACCAGTGGTGGGACCCACTGAGACTACAGACCTATTACAGACCAGTGGTGGGCCCCACTGAGACTACAGACCTAATACAGACCAGTGGCGCGCCGCCGCTGCTGAATTTTCTCCGCCGCTGCAATAAAAATCCTTTTAAAAAAAAAAAAAAAAAAAAAATTTTTTTTTTTTTTTTTTACGTAGCTCCTTTTAGAAAATGTACAGCGCGTAACGTCAATTGCGCAGCACGCGGCTCATCGTCACGTAACCAACATCAAAGAAGAAAAATACACAGCGAGTGTGGCAGTTGTTGGCAGTAGGCTACCCTACACGGTTGCAAAGTTACATTGATTCTAGCAGTAGCGAGTGAAGCGGAAGATCGAAGAAAGAAGGAAAGAGTGAGACAGAGAGAGAGAGAGACAGACAGACAGAGAGAGAGAGAGAGAGAAACCTGTAGCCTTTGTGGATGAGCAAAAACTTCACAGTTCTCCATCTGTTGTCTTTTTTGTCCTCATCCTCCTGTCGCTCTCTTGTCCTCTTCCCCTGACTCTCACTGTCTCACAAAGGAGCTGAGCTCACCTGAGGTCTATTTGTAGTGCTAAGGCTCACACTGATTGGTATTCAATTAGCTTTATTTTTTATTTTTCACGTGTGTGAGTCTGTGTTCTTTTCAAATTTTAGTTAGGTTTATAATTTAAAAAGATGTGTTTTGCCCATTGTTGCAGGAGATTTCATTTTTGAACAAAGTGTCTTATGTAAAAAACAGTTATGCTTTGGGCATAGCAACCATGTTTAGTGTTTAAGCATTAGGCAAAAATCTGTAAATAAATTGTGCAAATTATATTTGCGTTGTGGCATTTTTTGTTAAATATTACTATACAAAAATATAAAAATCTGTAAATGAAGACACAAAAGGCAAAGTTACAACACCAATAATCCCATCTACAGTAATACACAGGACTGTTTGAATAGGATTTAAGTGCATATTCTCCTCTCAAAGTGCACCAGATTCATGCATTCCAATGTAAAGGGTACAAAAAAATTTCGGCCGGGGGGGCATGCCCCCGGACCCCCCTACAGGGTTCGGGGACCACACCACCGCTGCTGAAAAAAATCCTGCGGGAAACACTGGACCCACTGAGACTACAGACCTGTTACAGACCAGTGGTAGGACCCACTGGGACTACAGACCTATTACAGATCAGTAGTGGGACCCACTGAGACCACAGACCAGCGCGCGCACGCACACACACACACACACACATGCTTGAATGGCCTAGAAACCACTATAAGCCTGAAAATCGCATTTTGTGCCATACAATGTAACCCAATGGGAATACCATGTAATGTATCCGCAAAAAAATCATATGGAGTGGATCAGATGAAAAACACTAAAAACGGAAAATTTGAAGGCCTGAGTCCAGTATGCATTCACAATATACATTTTTGTATATTGTATATTTTTGTATTCATGTATACCATAGCTATGAGATACAAAAATACATTTTTTTCTTGGTTTTCATCCATTCATTTATTTTAACAGATTTCAATGTGTGTTTTTGGCTACACCCACCCACCCACACCTTTGAAGATACTGCTGTGTTTAATAATGTTGTATAAGAATGAATGATGTCAACCTCGTCTCTGCAAATAATTCACAATTCCTTCAACTGTTTGTACTCATTATTATAACAAATAGTTATTAATTATTGGCATTTGAATATAAACCCCTATTGAGACTAAGTCAAGGTTCGGTTATCGTTTCCCTGATTTCTGGGTGGTGTTAATTACCTATAACCCTATTAATATCACTAATATAATTGATATTAATAATGATCTATTAACAATCAAAACGATCAATAACAACTATGGAGAATGTAATATAATTTGAATGTGGAGTAAATTATTTGGGAAAGATGACTTTTCATGCATTTACAGTGTAACAGCAAGACACAGACGTAATGGCCGAGAACGGGGCGATGTTATTTTAAAATTTGGCGTTTTTTGCTGCTTTTAACTTCATTAGCTCCGTGTCAAACCTTCACTTCTCCCAACAGTGGCAACTGGTTGCCAATAACCATGTGCGAGACTCACCTGGGGAAGGCATCGAAGCAGTAGGTCTTCCGTGTGTCAGGGAAAGCCACTCGTAGCCCTGACATCAGTGGTGAGTGGAGGATGACTGCAGCACATTCATAGCGAGCAGCCAGGTCAATGGTTGGCACCGTGCCAATACTCTGCCCATACAGGATGATGTTCTCAGGAGCTACACCATACCTGGAGGGGGGGGGGGTTGTAAATATTGTGAATGACACTTAGCCGTTGGCCGTTCTGATCACAACAAATACTCTCGACTGTAAATCATCATGACATGCGATGTGAAAAGCCGTGCAATGCATTCTGGTAGCGTCGCGGCGAATGTCGAGAGACGGCGCGCGAGTTGGCCGCTCCTCATTTGCATAAAGGTGAAGTCGAATCTACTTTATGCTAATCAGAGGCGCCGGGCTCGACTCGCTGCCTCGGAAACGCTTGCGAACGGTCGCGAAAATCTTCTAAACTGAATGTTGTCAATCTAAAATAAAGACAGATTCAGCAACTGCATAGCTTATTTCTCGCTTAAAATGTTTTCAGAAACACCTTTCTGCGTGAACTCCGGAGCAGACAGGAAAGCTGTGAAAGCGATCGTCCAATCAGGTGCAGCCATGAACTGTACGCGTGATTGTTTGAAGGAGAGCGCCTGTCAATCAGGGCTCAAAAGATTACACGGGCAATTGCAACATTCATGGCTCTGGACATGCACCCCTTGTCGGTGGTGGAAAATGATGGGTTCAAGTTTTTTTGCTCATGTTATTGAGACTTTACTTGAGACCATAATACTGTTCTTAATCTTAAGTGTTCAAATCTGTCCAGTTTATAAAGATTTCGAAATGTTCTATTTTTATAGTATTCTATTAGTATGTTATATTTTATATTTATAACCATACTTGAGACGATAATATTGCTCTTAATCTTTAGAAAGGTTTTCAACTGTTCTATTCTTCCAGTGTTCCAAGTTATTGAAATGTTACAGACATAAAAAAATAAAAAATAAATAAAATGTTTAATTAAAAAAAAAAATATCTCTTCTTATCACACCACCCCCACTAACAAAAAAAATCGAGGTTTGTATCGAACCGTGGGTCAAAAATCGTGATACAAACCGAATCGTGAGTTTGGTGTATCGTTACAGCCCTAGTGCCAAGAGATGCCCACCCCATCAAAGGCCCTAATTCAAATCTTATCTTTTCTTCCGTAAAGTGGTGATGTCACCAAATAACATATTTGCTTCGCTAGTTTGTCCTGCCCTCAAACAAAGCTAGTAAGAGCAGGGCTGAGCATGGTAGAGAAGCGCATTGTCTCACTGCTTGAGAACTGAAAGCAGCGCCGACAGGAAACAGGCCTGTCGAGGAGGGGAGGATCAGGACAGTGTGTTCCTGCGCTAGAACTCACAATAGAGAAGGAAGTTTGAAGCAAACCCTCCCATCTCCTGACAGAGCTGGGAAAGAAGAGAGAGGCTGAGCAGAAACCACACACACACACACACACACACACACACACACACACACACACACACACACACACACACACACACACACATAGTGGCGGAGTACCACAGAATCAACGAGCGCCACAAATTGATTCTCAGTTTTTGGGGGTTTTTTCCAAAACGATTTTAAAATATTAATATCGTTCCATTCCTTCATCTTGGCATAGCACTCTTTCTCCCTGTCATTCTCGCAGCCCACCAGAATATCATCATTAACCGCCACATGTTGATTTTATTTTTTCTAGTTATCAAGCACTCACTGTATACGTTTTTCACTTATGACATAAAGTGATGCAATGGAGTAGGGCTGCAGCTATCAAATCTTTTGGCTCTGGCCATACTGCATGATGTTGGCCCGCCGGCAGCAAACCAGAGACCCAATCAAACTACCGGTTCTTAAAACCACACCCGACCAGACCAAATGGTTCACGACACCGGCTCAGGTGTTACAGGCACAGCAACTTTCTTTACGAAAAAAACGATCAACGGTTGTCTTCATTTTTGATGCTCAAGTCACTCCGCCCGATAACTTTTCCTCACAAATATTCATAGAAGAAGAGGCGGGGTCAGAGCCAATCAGAAACCTCCCACCCCTACTCGGCCTCTGATTGGCTCAGACCATGGTGATTAATGTCTGTATGCTGTGGGGGGAAAAAACAAGACGCTACACACATCAACAGACCCACTGAATGTTGCAACCAAGGAACATATTTAGCTGCACTTCACTGATTTTTGGTCGCATGTGCGTCCTAAATGGTCACTCTGGAGCCCTGGCTTTCTCAAAAACAGTCCGTGTGGAACAATGATCCCTGCTGAGCAGCCGCATAATGCTGAGATAGGAATTTAACGAAGCTTTGAGGCAGAGTTTTTACCTCAAGCTTTCATTTCGAGTAATTGTTTGAGCCCTACAATTGAGCTGTATATATTGTTCAGTTATTTGTCAATAAGTACTTGCCAATTAAGATATACAGTGGAGCGGCTTACAGTGGTGTGAAAAAGTATTTGCCCCCTTCCTGCTTTTTTCTTTTTTTGCATGTTTGTCACACTTAAATGTTTCAGATCACCAAACAAATTTTAATATAAGGCAAGGATAACTCAAGTAAACACAAAATGCAGTTTTTAAATGAAGGTTTGTATTATAAAGGGAGAAAAAAATCCAAACCTTCATGGCCCTGTGTGAAAAAGTATTTGCCCCTCCAGTTAAAACATAACTTAACTAAGGTTTATCACACCTGAGTTCAATTTCTCTAGCCACCCCCAGGCCTGATCACTGCCACACCAGTTCCCAATCAAGAATTCACTTAAATAGGACTTGCCTGACAAAGTGAAGCTCCTCAAAAGCAAGACATCATGGTGAAAACCAAAGAAATTCAGGAACAAATGAGAAAGAAAGCAATTGAGATCTATCAGTCTGGAAAAGGTTATAAAGCCATTTCTAAAGCTTTGAGACTCAAGAGAACCACAGTGAGAGCCATAATCCACAAATGGCGAATACATGACACCGTAATGAGCCTTCCCAGGAGTGGCCGGCCAACCAAAATGACGCCAAGAGTGCAGCGACGACTCATCCAAGAGGTGACAAAAGACCCCAGAACAACATCAAAAGAACTGCAGGCCTCGCTTGCATCAATTAAGGTCAATGTTCATGACTCTACCATAAGAAAGACACTGGGCAAAAATGGCCTACATGGCAGAGTTCCAAGACGAAAACCACTGCTGAGCCAAAAAAATATTAAAGCTCGTCTAATGTTTGCCAGGAAACATCTTGCTGATCCCCAACACTTTTGGGAGAATACTTTGTGGACTGACGAGACAAAAGTTGAACTTTATGGAAGGTGTGTGTCCCAATACATCTGGTGTAAAAGTAACACCGCTTTTCAGAAAAAGAACATCATACCAACAGTAAAATATGGTGGTGGTAGTGTGATGGTCTGGGGCTGTTTTGCTGCTTCAGGGACTGGAAGACTTGCTGTGATAAATGGAGCCATGAATTGTGCTGTCTACCAACAAATCCTGAAGGAGAATGTCCGTCCATCTGTTCGAGACCTCAAGCTGAAGCGAACTTGGGTTCTGCAGCAGGATAATGATCCAAAACACACCAGCAAGTCCACCTCTGAATGGCTAAAGAAGAACAAAATTAAGACTTTGGAGTGGCCTAGTCAAAGTCCTGACCTGAATCCTATTGAGATGCTGTGGCATGACCTCAAAAAGGCAGTTCATGCTCGAAAACCCTCCAATAAGGTTGAATTACAACGACTGTGCAAAGACGAGTGGGCCAAAATTCCTCCACAGCGCTGTCAAAGACTCATTGCAAGTTATCGCAAACACTTGATGGCTGTTGCTGCTGTTAAGGGTGGCCCAACCAGTTATTAGGTTTAGGGGGCAAATACTTTTTCACATAGGGCAATGTACATTTGGATTTTCTTTTCCCCTTAATAAAAGAAAACTTCATTTAAAAACTGCATTTTGTGTTTACTTGAGTTATCCTTGCCTTTGTTTGATGATCTGAAACATTTAAGTGTGACAAACATGCAAAAAAAGAAGAAAGGAGGAAGGGGGGAAATACTTTTTCACACCACTGTACAGTGCCCCCCCTGGGTAGGCTTCCACCACAAATCGAATCTGATTCTGTGGGAAACACTGTACAGCCTGGCCTAACTGACAACCATGACAAATGGTTTAGGTGTATGTGTGCTATGAAGTGATGCCATCACTAGAGCTCTTCAGATAGCAGCTTGGGTGTGACTAATCTTGTGTTGGCAGAGACAGAGGCCTCTGATAAGCAGTCGTCCCGATACTAGATTATGACCAGACACATGGATGGACAAAGTATTCACTGTCTGCCAGCTCACTGGTCTCTGATGCACTGTTAGGACTGTCGGACACTCACTACAAAACTTTGAGGAGGAAAACTTGGCATCATAACTGTCATCAAAATCTGAGATAATGAGCAACTATTCTGGTAACTAGAGAGTCTAGAGTTTTATCATAGTAGAGAAGTGAAAATAGACCGATTTAAAACATACAGGACACAAAATTACATGATTTAAATCCATTTATCCTTTATTTATGCAGGGAGACCTTATGAATTATGATAATTCCATGTCAACTAAAAAAAGATATGCTTCTTATCGCAATGAAAATATGTGTTTAGTATCAAAATGTGGCTCCAGTATGTTTTGCTGCCATTTCAAGTTCTAAGCATATTTTGATTATTATCAGGATATTATTTGAAAGTGAGAAGCATTACATGTTCATATCTTCTCATTGAATCTAATTCAATTGAATGCCTACTCATAGGCAATCACATCATTTTTATGCACGTGTTAAAGTATCACATAAAAAAAAAGGAAAAAGGAAAATTTGATAATTCCTCAATTGCGGGAAAAAAAAGTTTTTTGCACTGGCTTGAGGTGGTCATCTTAGTAACTAATTGTATTAGTAGTTCAATCTTCAGGTAGCCCCGCCCCTAAAGCATCCCCTGCTTTCTGGTCTGTTGGACTCTAAACGGACCATAATGTACTAAATGAACATCATGCTGGATTGAAGAAGACTTGAAACTAGAGATTGAGACCATAAACTCATGTTTACAAACTTTAATTGACATAATCCAGAAAATTTAAATGGATTTCATAGGTCCTAATAGGGTCATTTACTCATAGACTTCCATACAATCAGACTTCTTTCTACAACCAGAGGATGCTCCCTCTGATGGCCAGTAGAGAGAATCCAAGTTTAAGGCACGGTTGCTTCACTTTTCAGAGCTAGAGGTTACCACCTGTATCAAACCAATAATTCCCAATTCTCCCTCAGCTCTTACCACAAATGGCATATGAGCATTAGACCATGTAACTGTGCACTAGAGTTGGGCCGATTTCCATTTTCACTGGTCTGGTTTGATTTAGGGAGCTAAACCAGTTTGATTTATGCAAACCAGATGAATCGGCATTTGTCCTTATGACACGTTCTGTAATCAGCTACCTTTGCCGACGGTGTCATGGCACTAAATCCAACTTGCATTGCATTAGTAATAAGTAGCAATAACGACAAGTGATTAACATAATGTGTTTATTTATAAACTGACTAACGGAGCTAGCTAAGTGTCTGAGGCGGCCGATGCGCAAAGTGCTTTCACCATGCTGCCGAGCGAGCCGAGGCCGGCATGACAGAGATCACGTTCCTGTAGAGGTGGGAGATGCAGTACCTTTTGTTTGTTTACTTCGACGTTTTGAAGACAGTGTAACTAGGCGACGCACAACCAGAGCATTTAATGAGCTGACAACATTGATCTGAAGAAGATAAGCCGGTAGTTGCTTGTACGAGGTCACTGTTGTATCATCAACATATATACACTCAACAAAAATATAAACGCAACACTTTTGTTTTTGCTCCCATTTTTCATGTAATGGACTTAAAGATCTAAAATTCATTCCAGATACACAATATTACCATTTCTCTCAAACATTGTTCACAAATCTGTCTAAATGTGTGATAGTGAGCACTTCTGCTTTGCTGAGATAATCCATCCCACCTCACAGGTGTGCCACATCAAGATGCTGATCTGACATCATGATTAGTGCACAGGTGTACCTTATACTGCCCACAATAAAAGGCCACTCTGAAATGTGCAGTTTTGTCTCACAGCAAAATGCCACAGATGCCACAAGCATTGAGGGAGCGTGCAATTGGCATGCTGACAGCAGGAATGTCAACCAGATCTGTTGCTCGTGCATTGAATGTTCATTTCTCCACCATAAGCCGTCTCCAAAGGCGTTTCAAAGAATATGGCAGTACATCCAACCAGCCTCACAACCGCAGACCACGTGTAACCACACCAGCCCAGGACCTCCACATCCAGCAGGTTCACCTCCAAGATCGTCTGAGACCAGCCACTCAGACAGCTGCTGAAACAATTGGTTTGCATAACCAAACAATTTCTGCACAAACTGTCAGAAACCGTCTCAGGGAAGCTCAACTGCATGCTCGTCGTCCTCATCGGGGTCTTGACCTGACTCCAGCTCGTCGCCGTAACAGACTTGAGTGGGCAAATGCTCACATTCGATGGCGTCTGGCACGTTGGAGAGGTGTTCTCTTCACGGATGAATCTCGGTTTACATTGTTCAGGGCAGATGGCAGACAGCGTGTGTGGCGTCGTGTGGGTGAGCGCTTTGCTGATGTCAATGTTGTGGATCGAGTGGCCCATGGTGGTGGTGGGGTTATGGTATGGGCAGGCATCTGTTATGGACGAAGAACACAGGTGCATTTTATTCATGGCATTTTGAATGCACAGAGATACCGTGATGAGATCCTGAGGCCCATTGTTGTGCCATACATCCATGAACATCACCTCATGTTTCAGCAAGATAATGCACGGCCCCATGTTGCAAGGATCTGTACACAATTCTTGGAAGCTGAAAATGTCCCAGTTCTTGCATGGCCAGCATACTCACCGGACATGTCACCCATTGAGCATGTTTGGGATGTGCTTGACCGGCGTATACGACAGCGTGTACCAGTTCCCACTAATATCCAGCAACTTCGCACAGCCATTGAAGAGGAGTGGACCAACATTCCACAGGCCACAATTGACAATCTGATAAACTCTATGCGAAGAAGATGTGTTGCACTGCATGAGGCAAATGGTGGTCACACCAGATACTGACTGGTTCCGAGTCCCCAGACCCCCAATAAAGCAAAAAAATGCACATTTCAGGGTGGCCTTTTATTGTGGACAGTCTAAGGCACACCTGTGCACTAATCATGATGTCAGATCAGCATCTTGATGTGGCACACCTGTGAGGTGCGATGGATTATCTCAGCAAAGCAGAAGTGCTCACTATCACACATTTAGACTGATTTGTGAACAATGTTTGAGAGAAATGGTAATATTGTGTATCTGGAATGAATTTTAGATCTTTAAGTCCATCTCATGAAAAATGGGAGCAAAAACAAAAGTGTTGCGTTTATATTTTTGTTGAGTGTATGATGGACAGCTGCTTCGCTTGCAGTTTGAGAGTCATGTAAATATGCAAGACGAGCAAAAGTTCACCTTTCATAGTTGTTTTGAAGCCTCAAGCTTCGGACTTCCGACGCTCATTGAATACATCACACAGCTGGGGGTGTTGGTGTCTCTGTTTCCGCAAAGACCAGAGGCTTTGTAAACGGAGATCGTTGCAGCGTTACACCGCAAAGCAAAGTTCTCTGTAAACTGTGCGATCGCGGCATATTTTTGCGGCTGAATCTTCTGCGTAAAAAGACCTGATGTTTCACTCGGGAGGAACTTTAGCTTTGCAGGAACAGCAAAATTAGTCAGAACCAAAGAGACAGCAGTGATGGTGAGAAACAACAAATGTGTTCAGCAAAGCCCAGTACAACGTTTGTAAAGGTTTGCAAGATCTGCTGTGTGGAATTTTTGTGTTATTCAAAGTTGATGAAAGTAAAAAACAAGCACATCTAACATCATCATACATTTCAATAAGATGAAGCTATCAAGGCCAGGAAAATCCTCGTCACCAACCACAGAAACATAACAGGAGCGTTACGGTAATAATGGGCTTTCCGAGGGGGGAAGGGCAGAAATGCGTGCAGCTGGAGTGAAGGAGAGCGGAGACGGCAAAGGCTGCTCGTCCCACCACGCACCTGTCCTGATACCGATTGTGTTTCTGGTGCTTTTTTAACTATTCTGAACGACAACGCTCCGACAGTAAAGGCAGCGTTCCCAGCCCAGCTCTGGCCGTATTGCATAGTGTTGGCCCGAATGCAGCGAACTGGAGACCGTATTAAATGACCGGTTGAGACAGGACCACTGAGACAGTGAGACAGGAACGGTGTCTTACAGTGTGAGGGGAAATAGGTGTTACGGGCACAGCAACTTTCTGTAAAAAACGATCGGCAGTTGTCTTCATTTTTGACGCTCAAGTCACTCCGCCTGATTACTTTTCCTCGCAAACATTCAGTGAAGAAGAGATATTAGCCACACTTCACTGATTTTTGGTCGCATGTGCGCCCTAAATGGTTGCACTCCGGAGCCCTGGCTTCCTCAGAAACGGTCCATGTGCAACAATGATCCCTGCTGAGCAGGACGCATAATGCAGAGATAGGAATTTAACGAAGCTTCGAGGCAGAGTTTTGCTTCAAGCATTTTTTGTAATCAAGTTACTCGAGTACCTCGAATAATATTTTCAGCCCTACATACAATTGCTCTCAAATGTATGTGCTACTCGCTAACATTACACATGAAAGTCCCAGTGAAACAGGAGTTACAGCGTCTTTATCTTCTGTACTGTATCAATATTTGAGAGATGTACAAGAGGGATCTAAATCAAATCATTCATATTCAACTGTACAGAGGTCTGTGGCGATAAAGTTGCAGATTGATGATGTGTTGGGGAACTAGCATGAACAGACTGTTATTAATAGTTATTATGAATAAAATCAATAACACAATTCAATCTTCATCTATGGATTGTTTCATAGACAAAAACTTGAGGTCCCAACAGATGCATGTCATGATATTATTGGTTGGAACTAGCTTATGTAAGCATACTTCATATTTTGTTTCACAGAAAGAAAAGGTTACTGGATTTTGATATAAAAATATTTGTTTGAAGTTGAATTTTCTTAATTCTTTTTGCATATATTAACAATATGACAAGGGATGTGATCTAAAAGGATTACAAATAGGGCTGCAATATTTTTGTCTGCAATAGATAATATGAAAAACTACCAGAATTTTCAACCAAAACTATTGACATTTTAAAGTTAAATGCATCAACATGAAGCACTTTGAGAGCTTAATTAAGTATTTTGTTTCATAAACTCACTCGCTTTATAAAACACCCACAAAGCAGGTTAACGAGACGGGTCAAGTGGGTTCAGGCCGCTCCCACTCTGGACAATCTGCCCAGGTTGACAGTCGACCACGGGTAAAACAACTACTAAGGAAACGTCTACAAGAAAATTTAAAATTGCTCCTCCCACTCAGAGGGAAAATATATTAGACGTCCTCATGAAACTGATGGGCCGACCTACACTGTAGGTCAGTGATCCCGAATACTGGATTAGTCATTGAAATGAGAATCCTGGGAGTTTTCCTTTGGATCAAGCAGCAAAATAGTTTCAGCGTGACATGTTTGACATTATTTGCCAACATCACACATCCTGCTATGTGACTATTGCACATCGCAATGTCAATCGGGTACCACTAGTTAAAAAGGCATTTTTGATTTGAGCAGTGGTTGTGGCAGGAATGTCAGAAGTATGTTGCAGCCATGGCAGATTTCTGGTTAAGCTTAACTATGGCCTGTTGAATTCCTCAAATAGCAATAGAATTAAGCCCAATATTTCTTGCTGCAAAGACAAGTTGAAACCGACTATCTTTCTTTTACGCCAAGATGATTCATATGAAAACCTGAAGACTCACAGTCTAAGGAGTAGCATAATTTGGAAACAAGGAAAACAGCAACTCTATGTTTATTTAAAACATACTTGACTATGACTGGAAAACTGCTTTTAAAGAAATAGACATACAGAGGGAGAAGGAGCAAAGTTTCCATATGCAAACTCAGGCCAGTCTAAAAATATAAAAAAGGTTGCTACAAATATACTGTGCAGAAATTCCATGGAAACATCAGGACCGGCATCAAAACCTTCGAGTCGAAGCCAAGGTAGAAGTAGTAGCACTGGCATCCTCACTTCCCTGGCATCCTCATACAGCTTACAGGTCGGCCTTTGTAGGACAAAGTGAGGGTTCATGAAGAGGTCCATGCACAGGAAGTGCTTTCGAAACTTTGGCATTGGATGATAATTTCTGTTTTTGGGCACTCACAAATCTCACAAAACAAGGTGTTTCACAGATATAATGAAAAAGGAGCTCAACCTCTATGAATGTCGTGGCAGGTGCTTTATCATCGTTGATATTAAACATCAGACTGTATGTAAGAAGTGGATCATGACACCACCCATTGGTTTGTGGACTACGGTTTTGAAGTCTTGAGTTAGGGGTGGGCGATATGGCAAAAATATATCACAATGTTTTTCAGGCAGGATCACGGTCCACGAGCTTATCACGATTCTTTTTCATGTTGGTTTGTAAGACTATTTTGCAAAAGTACAGTACAACCAAACTAAATTCCCTATTTAAAACAATATAGCCCTATAAGGTAACAAAACTGAAAGAATAACAGACCATTTAGGCCAAAGTACCTTTTCGAACAGATTTGAATCAAATTTGCAGTGCAATTCTGCAAAGTATTCATTCAACAAGAATTTTAAAAAGGTAAAACAATACACTATAAATAGCGAATTTTTTAGGGACCAACTCCTCCGTGTTGTCCTCCACACTGTAAAAAAAATTGTAATATAACAGAATTTTACTGTTTATTTTACATTTTACTTTCACATTTTTTCTGTATTTTGAAAATACCATTTAATTTACAAAAAAAGACTGATCTTACATGTCAAATGTAAAATAACATGAAATCACTGTAGCTGTTAAAACACGCAATATTTCTGTTCTTTTACAAGAAAACCCATTAGAAATACATATATTTATTGTTAAGATACGTTCACAAATATATCGTAAGTTCACAAATATGTGTCTGTTATTGAAAGGAATAAAATGTAAAATTTAACTATAACTATAACAGAGAATTACTGAGAAATTAATAGTAAAAATCACTTAAAACACACAATATTTCTGTTCTTTTACAATAAAAGACTATTAGAAATACATATATTTATTGTTAAAATACGTTCACAAGTGTATCGTAATTTCACAACTACTTGTCTGTTATTTAAGGGAAAAAACTGTAAAATTAAACTTTAAAACTCTAAAAAAAAGAAAGAAATCATTTAAAATTACTGAGAAATTAATAGTAAAATTACTATTTAATTTGTAATGATACTATAATTTCTTTGTTAATTGATTGACTAATGTTTTCATTGAAAATAACTACAATAACTGTCATTTCCTAGATCGTAACATTTATTGACATATTAACATTTATTTTGAAAGGACATCTAAAGAGACGTAGGGAAACGAGAAAGCTTGAGAGGGTGAATAATATGCAAAGCAAAGAGTTGGACTTGAACTTAGGGCTGCTGCTTCTGCTTATGGGGCATCAGCACTACCAAGTGAGCTGCAATTAAATGCTTTCAATAAAGCATTTCACTGATAGATATGCTGCTACTTTATTGCAGCTGCTGTTTGATGACTTGATGTTCTCGTGACACTCGTGGCATGCTCGTATTGTTAAGGGCAGTTTATTAGCCAGACTGAAAATCAGTTTAGGCCTATCAAAGTTAGGATCAGATTCACAGTCCTATTAACACTCACAGACATTTGTGTACAATATTATTTTTGGTGGTGGTGGGAAGGGGGGTACCAGCACCTGATTTTAATCCAGGAAAAGTCTAAGTTTGCAGTCTGAGCATGAATTACTTATGAGTTTCAAAAGGATTTCCTGCAGACCCTTGCTCCTGAATGACCACTGCCATCAGAACCACTCAACCTCCTGGTATACCTTCAGCATGTGTATATGTACTGCAAATGTTAACCTTTATATTGAGGCTATTTCATTTAATTTCATTTGAGCCATCTGACTAACCCTAACACTAACCCTAACGTGAAACTGCATACATCATGTGAAGATCAATGATTTGGGCCGCTCTGTGTAGGCTACTGAAATGACAGTAGTTAATGAAAATAAACATTTGTGAGCTATAGGCTAATATGAAATGCAGTGTAAATGTAGCAATGTTCTCCAGGGAAGGTAAATTATGTTGTATTCAGTGATGTTGCTAGGTACGCGTCCTGCGTCCCTGACGCATTAAAATCTGAAAGGACGCACTAAACTCACTATCCATGCGTCCCGGGGACGCACCTCATTTTTCCCATGAAAAACGATACATTGTGAACATTAAACAACTCGTGTTTAATCACAGTAACTGGCAAAAGAAACCTTGTTGTTAGCAGACTGGACAGCGCTGTTTCAACCCTCTGCGCATCTACTCGGCGCAGACGTGATCCCCTGTACAAAGTATCGCGACATGCTAATTTAGCCGCTATCAAAACAACTAGCCTGTCACCGCTGATTTAATTTCAACAATTAAAAATACGAACTTCATAGTAAATAAACCCACGTTTCCACTGCTCGATGCTGTGCTCATTCGTGTACACCAAAAACATATCTGCATCATTTCATTTTTCTCAAAAGACTTTCCACTGTGTTAGTTATGTTTCATTTTTGAGCTAATCAGGGATGTGATTCTTCCGGATAAATCCGGAAATCCGGCTTTTCGGCAAGGCACGGGTCATAATGACCGCTCACGCTGTCAACGGTTTTTGTGCCTCTGATTCATGTCTTCGTGTCACTCCGCAAGTAGTGCGCGTTGTCGCGGTGGAACTTCATTCAAAGCAGAGCAAACCAAAGTCTCCGCTGTGCTTCCCGACCACGGGCTAGAAGCTGAAGCAGGAGCGGTTAACTATGGAAATGAGGAGAACATGACTCGCCCTGCCTCGTCGGCATGCAAACAGTAATCAGGAGTAAATGCTAAACGTCAGTGATAGACTCGGGTGCTGAGCTCTCACCCAGCGCGTGTGGCCAAACTTTCTCCCCCTTCTCCACCTCACATGAGATGGGGAGAGAAGTCCCCCCCTCCCAGGTGAGCTGCTTCTCCAAAATAAACCAATAGCGAAGCCCGTTAGAGGGCGTAGCACGTACGAAATAGAAGTAGAGTTAAACATCTATTTAGAGTACAAATTAATAAGAGTAATTATTGTAATGTAAACATTATCAAATTTGATCTTTTTTTTCTGCTTGCTGAGCCTGAACATTGATTACCATCTCCCAAAATGCAGTGGAAGACTGTAATAATAATAGATAATAAATAAACTACTATTAGGTGATTTCTGTCATCTTGTTTTGTCTTGTACAGGCTTTAGGGATGAGCTGGTCTTTTGTGCAATTTCTATATGCCTATTCTCTTTAACCTGCTGATACAATGCATTGGTAAATAATAAATATTTAAGTTAAACAAATCTTACAATTTTCTAGTAGTCCAGATTGATGCATTTAATTGTTAAAATTGACAACATTTTCTTCCAGGGGACCCCCCCTAGTTGTACCCAGTTTTCTCATTAATGTAATGTTCTACATTAATGTGAAACGATTCGGGGGGGGGGGGTATTTTCCTGCTTTTTTATTCTTTGCCGATCACATCCCTGGCTAATACAGTAGCTAAATACACTAAAGGTTTCACAGTGATTGACTCAGTTCATTTGATTTAGTTGATGTTCAGATGAGAAGATTTTGGTGACAATTCATTTATTGACTCTGTCATGGTGATGAAAATGTTTTGTTCATTTGTTAAAATCAGCACTTTTATTGAAATTTTATTTTGGTACTACAGACCATAGAGACACCATTTTGTTTTGATTTGAATTTTAGTAATTTATTTTGGTGCTATTTATGTTGCTACAAAAATGCTGTTTGATTTGAATGCCATATGTCATGCCACTGTGACAGTTGTTTTGCAATAAACTTTTCAGATTTGGAATTTTATTTGTTTAATTTCAGATACATTTTGAACATACATGTTCAATGAATATATCCGTTTATTATAACCATATCATACCACCATCAAAGGAGTTTAACACTCAATAAAATTTAAGAAATAGAATAATATAAGAAAGAATTCCTTTTTTTTAACTGGGGAGTCGGGACCCATTGAATTTCCCAGGGACCCACTCAACTCACCACCTGTGGGTCCCGGGGACTCATTACATTGAAAACCTATCAACATCACTGTGTATTGGCAAACACATCTCAATATCTGTCACAATAAAATAAACCAAGTAAGGGAACTGTTAGTGACGGAGGCCAACACCAGTCTAAAACCATATAAACTACAAGCTTTTCATTTGTGTCCTCAACCTACCACCTGAAAGCATTATATTCTGTCATTCAGAACAGATCTTAATGACAGAGCATTAAAATGTGTCATCTGTGTCTAATTGCTTTTCAGCAATTCAGAGGTAAACAGTGAAAACATATAATTTATAGAAGTAATACAAAGTATGAATCATTGCAGGGCCACACTGTAGTATGTATGTATGTTATATATATATATATATATATATATATATATATATATATATATATATATATATATATACACACACACAATTGAATTGCCCTGCTGTGATGTTTACAAGTAGGCTGTTAGGACATGCAGTACCAAAACCGGCCACAAAAACCCCACCAATATCAGGATTTTAAAAAATCACTGCGACAAAATGAGGCAAAACACCCTCCCAATTTTTTTTTATATGATTTTTAACAAAATATGATCTTTCAAAAAAAGTAAGTTTGGACCTGATACGTGTCGTCAGTTTTTTGGAATATGACTCTGAAGTTGGGCAAAGATGTGTTTACTTCCATTTTTGAGCCTTAATATCTGTGAAACTAATAATCTAAGAGAAACCATATTTTGTAGAATGTTTAAGCTAACACCAGAGATAGAGGCAGTAGTGATAGAAGTCTTTTATCTGCAAAAATGGGAGCTCAGCCACTCTTCAAATGTACTACTTTATTTCAACAAGCCACATTTTAAGTACCTACCATACTAGGTTATCATTGAGCTACACCCCTGATATTTCATGTCTGGAGGCTATTAGTAACAGATATACTCTGTAAAAAATTTGAAGGCCACAGGTGAGATAGTTTTTCAGATATTGCTGTTTAAAAATGGCTTTTCAGAGCATGATGCCAAACACTGTCTAAACTACCCTTCATTCAATGATGTTTCATGAGAAAACTATTGACAGTAGAGACCTAATATTTTGGATTTGTCCTATTAACAAGTGTGTCTTTGTACTTGAATTTTTTCAGGACATTCTGAGATGGTCAGGTGGGAGGCATTTGATGAAATGACACGGAATGACCCACATGCCATTGGCTGTTGGGACACTGAACGTCCGTCTTTGACGTGACAAGATCAACGACCACCGCACGCCGGTTCCAGTTTGGTCGACGCGACAGAAACTTTGGCGAACAGCAGCTAATGTTGAGGCTGGAGGAAGGACGAAGAAGGCAAGTCTCAAACTGAAGCTGAGTAGCTTTAGCTTTATTTACCACCATGCCTCTGAGTTTACTCAGTCAGCAAAAGCCACCTAGTCATGTGAACCGAATGTCGTCTAATGAAATGTTAGCTAACTATGATGATAAAAGCATGGCCGGCCGTCGGTGTCTTCACGTAGCGTCTGCCAGCTGCATTTAGTATTCAGCCAGACCAGCCGCTAACGTTAGCTTACCACTTAACAGTGAGTCATTATGTTTGCTTTTGCTCACACAGGCAGAGAGAAAGACGAACATTTGTTTCGAGCGGCAACAATGAACAATAATTGATTATGAACCCTCTTCTACATTTTCACTAACTTTTAAACTCTTAAAACGTTTTAACCTTTTTCTTAAAACAAATATTTTGATCTTCCTCTTGCCTCTCAAAAATATAGGAGGAGTGACCTATTCTCCTATTCTTTTGGTGCAACACTAGTCACTGGTCAACATGAAATTCAAAGCAATACTGAAACATATGTAAAGGATAAGCTAACGATCATCTTTAGGTTTAGTGGGGGGAGATTGGCTAACACAGTTTAGGTCAACTATTTCACAACCAATAGCATTTATTTTGATTTTGGCAAATTTCATGATTCATACATTTGTTTTTGTTTCTCTCTGTAGATAAGTGATGCAAGTTGATTTCATGGAGTAAACTAAAAAGGTGAGTACTGCACTGCAGTTAAGGATGTCAAAAGTTTACACCTGTCGTAGTTGTGGTGCTTCAGTGAATACCCTAAAAGGGTACGTGATGCATCAAGGGCTTCATAAAAATGAGCCACATTATCAGTATGCGTGTTGTATTGAAAGTTGTAAGTTTCAGTTCAGAAATTACAATGCTTTTAAATATCATGTTTACCGCCATCATCGGCGGTCATCTACCGTGTCACAGTCTCAAACTTTGCAGGCACCATTTCTATGTCAACTTCCACATTGTCAGAAACGGTTGATTGACCTTAAAGACCTTCTCTGTCACCTAAAATCTCACATTTCAAGAAGAGAGGTAGTGCATTGCCCATTTAAAGACTGTGATAAAACTTTTTCAGTGACATCATTTTTCACAGCCCACCTATCTAGGAAGCACAAAAACCCCACAGCTCTGCATGTCTCTGGTGCATACTGTCCTCCTTCAATTCCTAGTGAGTCTCAGTCCTCTGTTGCTGAAATCCAGGCAGATGACGGGTCAGCTGAAGATGAGCCTGAGGAAGATTTCCCAGACCTTGCACAAATGAAAAGTTTGTACATGAGGAATCTGTGCATGTTTTATATGAAAATACAGGCCAAACAACTTATCCCTTCCTCTACAATCCAGTCGATCGTAGAAGAACTGAATAGTCTCAATGGAATGTGCCTGCAGTACACGAAAAGTCAACTGAACGCATCTCTTCAAACAAAAACTGAACTATCTGAGACTGTAATTGAAGATGTTTTGAAGACCCTAGATGATGTAAATATTCATGGTTCCTGCAGATCCTCCCTTTCCACAGAGTACAACAGAAAACTGTATTTTGAGGAGAATTTTCCATTTCTGCATTCACAATCCATTTTTTGGGGGTTTGATGAAAATAGAAAGGAGCAACATGCCGAGTATGTTCCCATAAAGCATACATTGACAACTCTGCTAAAACATACTGATGTTCTACATCCGAGAATGAAAGTACACCTCATATTTTAAATGATGTGTGTGATGGATCGGTATTTAAATCCAATCCTCTTTTTGCCGAGTCAGGTCTCACATTAAAAGTCATACTTTATCAAGATGCTTTTGAGGTGGTTAATCCCCTCGGCTCGGCAAAGAAAAAACATAAGATGCTTGGAGTCTACTTCACTCTAGCAAATTTTGAACCTTTTCATCGATCCACTATTGACAACTTGCAGCTTTTGCTTTTGTGCCTAGAAGCTGATTTCAAATATTTTGGCCACGAGAAAGTGTTCTCTCAATTGATAACTGATCTTGGAGAACTGGATACAAATGGACTGAATATTTCTGGAAACATTGTTAAGGCAACTGTCTTTTGCATTGCCGGTGACAATTTGGGGTCACATAACATTGGTGGATTCACAGAAAATTTCAGTACATCTCAACATTTCTGCCGATATTGTCATGTAACCAGAAGTGAGCTAGACAATTTGGAACACCATGCTCCAATCTGTACAGTACAAGAGTACAATGACACTGTTCAAGAACTGCAAAATGGTGATGCAAGTTTAGTCAGAGGTGTGAAGTGTAACTCTGTCTTCAAATCACTGAAATGTTTTCATGTTTGCCAGCCAGGCCTCCCACCCTGTATTGGCCATGATCTCTTTGAGGGTGTCGTGGCATCCGACCTTGCCATTTACCTGACCCATTTTGTCAAGGTGAAGAAATTCTTCACATATTCACAACTTAATCGAAGGATCAAACAGTTTAGTTAGCAGGGATCTGATGGTAGTTCTAAACCAGCTGAAGTTTCAGAAAAGGGTGTGAAATTAGGTGGCCAGGCAACAGAAAACTGCTTGCATGGCACTCCAGCCATAAAAAATAATCTTTACAAAAAAAAAAAAAAAAAAAACACACTATACCTTGTTCATCATTGATTTCTTAGTGGATGTTAGTGGTGGTGTACTGAACTGCATTATATTGAGAAAGGAACAGTTTGAAATATATCAACTGGCTACCGAGTATATAATTATGTTAGGTATTAATATACCCAGATTGAGCTATGTGATGTCTGTATGGTTAAATATTACTACTATCTGTCCTTTTTTAAGGCCAACAAGATGTCTTCGACAGTCCTCCAAGCAACCAGAGCAACCAACAGTTCAGCAGAGCCAGTACCAGTACAAGACCAGTAACACAGTCTGACGAGATGGCCTTTTCTGGTACATCTGTTGCACAGAATCACTCTTTTGGGTTGGTGGACTGAAAAATTATATAATGTACTTGTTAGGGGTCTCAACGTTTACAATTTTTTCTACACATGTACACGGGGCTTCTAACCGCCGTGTAGCCGGTTACACGTTTAAATGTATGATCTCTTTCTATCGCAGTTGCGCCATATAACCACTAGAGGGTTCTGTTTCCATTCAACCGCCTCCTAATCCCATTAAATCAAAGCCATTCCAGTAGTTATCAGACAAAAACGTTTCCATCCATCCATTTTCTACCGCTTATCCTGGGGGGGGGCTGGAGCCGATCCCAGTCATTGGGTGAAGGCAGGGTTCACCCTGGACAGGTCGCCAGTCCATCACAGGGCCAACATGTAGAGACAAATAACCATTCACGCTCACATTCACACCTACGGGCAATTTAGAGTACAAAAATATTTATTCAATGTTATTCTCGTCAAAAGCGGACAGAGAACACCAACCAATAATATAATGTACAACATCACGTAACAATAAAGGCTAAAATAAAAAGCCATTCACAGTTTTTATTTTCAGTAGGACGACATTAGCGCATGGAGAAGATGATGAGCGCCGTGCTCTTAAGTCCTCTGTAGCCTATTCTACCAGGGTTTCCCGCAGCGCTTTCCTGTTAAGGCGGCTGCCTTAACAACAAAGGGCTGCCGCCTAAACTAACGTCCTATACTAGCGATATTCGCCACAGTGTTTCCCCTACCATTGTACAGGCCTGGCGGCCAAAAACATCAATATGACAAAAATAAGCCACCTATCAATTCATTCATAAATCAATAATCATTTACAGTTGGAGCGCCTCCGCGCAGCACAGTAGACTTGCTCCACAAGACGCGCGGCCACAACAATCCTTGCCGCGCGCTCCCACTGGCCGCTACGTTGTTCTTCGTGTACTTTACACGCTTGATGTTGTTCTGATGCTGTTCCGCCTCGTTGAACCACCACGATGTCGCTTTCTACTTTGAAAACTCAGAAAGTTGACACTGTAATTTGATAAGCTGTTGCACTCTTCAGACTTGTGGTGTGCAATAAAAATGCCGCTGTGTGTCTCCGTCCAAAATCCGCTGCACTCGTCCGCTGTGCTGATGCAGGTCGAGTGATGTTGAGAAATATGTTAAAATTGTTATTTGGTTGTTTTTTAATAAATGTGTTCAATGTACTAATCAGAGTCTGTAGTCTATTGCCCCCCAGGCTGATGAGGCGGAGACGCGATAGCGACGGGCCGAGTTACACTGTTCCTTACACCACCACCACACGGCCAAAAAAAAGAGGAGAAATGACCCAGGTCATTTCTATATAGTTACGTCCGGAACCAACGTCCCGAAAGAGGAAAAAGGCTCCATGAAAACCCACCTAATATTTAATAACAGCTAATGTTCTCTGTGTTCTCTTCAGGTGGTTACAACTCAGAAACTGCAAGTTCACCGCGGTCAACAAGTAGTTCAAGTATGGATCTCACACCTCGTCGACTGTCTGAAAACAGCTGGCATTTTACATTTGCAATTCCTTGGCAGAAAATTCCATCTGAGATCATCAGAAAGCTGGAAAAAGGAAAGCGACCAACAAAAAGTGAGAGACTTGAGACGGCTCATTGTCAGTGAAATCTTAACCGTGTGCCCAACACCTGGGAAGAAACATATCAGTGAGATAGCAAGGAAGATGACACAGGCCTACCCTGTGGCATTTACTGATGTCATTGAAGGTGAAGTTGTAGGCAGTGGGTATGACTCACTCATCAAACAGATGGTCAGCAGAGTGGATAACCTGAAGAGAGGAAACACTTCACTTTCCTTAAAGAGACAAATTATTAGCAGCAGTGAAGGAGAGGATACCCCAACTCAAAAAAAGAGACTAGACACTTACGGGTGTATAAACTGGCAACCAACACAGCTGCCACCTGATGAAACCCCTGAATCGCAGAAACATGCACAAGAAGAGTTAAAGAAAATGTGGAGAGAAAGATGCTGTGACAGCAAAGCCATTGAGAATATGATGAGAGCCACTTTCTTCACTCAGAGAAAATATATTATCAGTGGGACTGAGACTTCTGACTTGGCAGAGGAATGGCCATATCTGTTTGAGACAACTGGCATGAAGATTCATTTTAAAGAGCTTACAGGTGTGGACATGGAAGATGAAAACATAGCTAATAAATGTGCCAGAGCTATTTCATTTCTTAAATCTAGTGACAAGACAGGGAAGATGGAGAACATCTTCAGGGAAATGGAAACATCAAGCAAAAATGTTGCAGATGTGAATGTTGCAGTGTTTCTTCCACTGCTCCTCAAATACTTCAGTGAAGAAGAAGAACAGATGTTCTACAAAGAGGATCAAACAACCCTGCCCTCTGAAGTGGACTGTGCTGGACTTCCAAGGACACCATGTATTGTTGTGTGTGGTATGAATATTTTTCTTTCTCCACCACAATATATTAAAACCAAAAAACAGAAAACTATTACTATTACTTTGATTGTAATTGTTGTACTGGACTAAGTTGTAACGTGATAATTTAATTTAGTTGTTGGAATTACGGTCTTTTGTCTCAGTTTGTCACAAAAATGTTCCCCTTTTCTCTTGTCCTTGTACACAACAGGAAATTCAACTTTGGCAGCGGAGAATTTCATGCTGTCTGTTGACCAGACCATTGTGAAATGGCCACATCAGAATCTTCAGTGATGCTCTTATGCTGATGTTTGGTTCGTACTACTGTATGAACATATCTCACCCAGCAGCCCAAGCATCAACTTTGGAGTTCTTACAGAGGTAAGACAGCACTAGTCAATTTAATACATCAAAATAATATATATATATATATATATATATATATATATACACATATATATATATACACATATATATATATATATATATATATATATATATATATATATATATATATATTAGGGCTGTCAAAGTTAACGCGTTAATAACGCGTTAACGCAACATCCTCTTAACGCCGTTAATTTTTTTAACGCGCGATTAACGCTCGGTATTTAAAAAAAAAAAAACGCGCATTGTATGATTTATGGCCGTCGGTGGCACCTGTAGTCTTGATCCAGAAGGTACGTGTCCACAGGGGCGATTTTAAACGCGTGTGGACGCGCCGCTTCCCAGTATTGCACGCTTGGTGGGCTGCCACTAGAGGATGATTGACAGGCGCTCTCCTTCAAACAACACATTTTTGCGAGCGTTCGCGAGCGTTCCCGAGGCGGTGAGTCGAGCCCGGCGCCTCTGATTAGCATAAAGTAGATTCGACTTCAACTTTAGGCAAATGAGGAGCGGCCAACTCGCGCGCCGTCTCTCGACATTCGCCGCAACGCTACCAGAATGCATTGCACAGCTTTTCACATAGACAATGAATGGGAAGCTGTACCTCGCAAAAATCTGTTGTTTGAAGGAGAGCGCCTGTCAATCATCCTCTAGTGGCAGCCCACCAAGCGTGCAATACTGGGAAGCGGCGCGTCCACACGCGTTTAAAATCGCCCCTGTGGACACGCACCTTCAAGGTACGATTTGTGAACGGCAAATTCACCTTCAAAAGACCGCCGGATGGTTCAGTCGATAAGACCAAAGTCATCTGCGCGTACTGTGGGTATGAAATGAGCTACCATAGAAGTACGTCCAGTCTGAGATATCACTTGCAAGCCAATGCACTTATATCCTAACTGTACTTATCTCCTGTTACACTATCTCCTGTGACATGTTCACTTTAATTGTTTGTGATATATTCTTATAACCCTGTTTTGATCCCATGTTTTGGTAAGGGGATATTTGAAGTGTTAAATAAACATTTTCATAAATCAAGTATATTTGCCCTTATGTTGTGAAAAGTATTAAGAATATGAAAAAAAAAATACATTAAGGTACATTTAGAAGAAAAAAAAATGTGCCAAAAAATGCGATTAATTTGCGATTAATCGCAAGTTAACTATGGACAAAATGCGATTAATCGCGATTAAAAAAATCAATCTTTTGACAGCCCTAATATATATATATATATAAGGGCTGGGTATCGTTTAGAATCTCACGATTCCATTCGATTTCGATTCGTTGGGTCACGATTCGATTCAATATGGATTCGATTCAATATCGATTCGATATTGATTGAAATGCTTCGATATCGATTCAGTATCAAGTAGAAATACACAAGTAAGAGTACCAGATCATTTTTTCAAATAATTTATTTATTTTGTGATCTAAAATTATCAGTAAATTGTTGCAATTTAAACCCAATATCTAGTTTTTCAACAGTTTGACAGGTTTTGAAAGATGAATCACATTATTTTGTGTCATATACCATTATATTACATCAAATATAAATTATACAACCTCTTTCCATAAAATAATGTCATTAAAACCAACTAATAACAGCACATTTCTGTAAATTTCAGCATTATTATTCATATTACAATGTTAATTTACCATCTTTGTGGGTAATTTCAGTGTTTTAAAACGTAAAATGTTTGTAATTAAATGTTAAAAACACCATAAAATAACTAAATATACATTTGATTGATCTAAAATTAACAGTAAATTGTTGCAAATTTAAACCCAATATCTAGTTTTTCAATGTTTTTTTTTAATGTTTTGAAAGATGAATTGTATTATTTTGTCTGTCAAATTCTGTTATATTACATCAAATATAAATTATTATACAACCTCTTTCCATAAAATAATGTCATTAAAACCATCTAATAACAGCACATTTTTGTAAATTTAAGCATTATTCTTCATTATACAACATTTACTTACCATATTTCTACGTAATTTAATTGTTTTAAAATGTGAAAATGTTTCTAATTAAACGTTAACACAACCTGAAAATATGGTAAAATCTACAAACTGTATTTTAATTATGGAAAATAACTGTATTTTTATGAGAAAGTAATATTCTGTTATTTCACGGTATTTTTTTGGCACCCCAGCTGCCAGGAAATAACCATTTTTTACGAATTCTTTTTTTTTTTTACAGTGCATGCCGCTTGTGCGCTGTATACAAGCTGTCCGTAATCCCTCAGTGTAGTGGCAGAGGTGCGACGGTGTATTAGGGCCACTGTAGTTTAAAAAAAAAATAGAATAAAACGGAGCGGAGAGAGGTGTGCAATATTCAGGTGTTTATTTGCGTAGCCCGGGATGGATGTGCCTCGGGCAGGAGGGGGGCTTACCTCCATGTAGACACCGATAATGTTTGATCCATCATAGAGATGTTCCGATACCATTTTTCCCTCCCGATAACGATTCCGATACTCGTGCTGTGGGTACCGGCCAACACCGAATACTGATACCGATACCAGTGTGTTTAAAAAAAGAAAAAAAGAAAAAGATCATGCTACGCCTGCATGACTGTGATATGGTTATCATTGTGGTAAGGCCTGGCTCAGGTTAAACCCTTTGTAAAACATGAATGAATACAGCAAATGGAAGCCATTTATTTTTTAATTTATTTTTAAATAGAACAGTATAAAACAGTAGTGCAACTTTGCAACACTCGTGCCACCCCTCGAAATTGAGTCTTTGCATATATTGCACAAGGCTCTCAAGTTTTTAACTTAGTTCAGCGTGAGATTTTGGCTGAAGGTACGTGTCCACAGGCAGCGTTATTTCCACGCTTCCCATTCATTGTCTATGTAAGAAGCCGTGCAATGCCTTCGCGTCGCAGCGAGTTTCAGAGACGGGGCGCCGCCTCCCGCAAGCTCTCGAAAATCGTTTAAACTGACTGTTGTCGATCTAAAATAAAGACAGATTCAGCAACTGCAGAGCTTATTTCTCGCATAAAATGTTTTCAGAAACACATTTCGGTGTAGGGCTGGGCAATAATTCGATCTCGATTCGGGATCGTGATAAAATTTTGATCGATTTCGATAATATGCTTGGGACATATTATTCGATATCACATGAAAAGTAAGCGCAACAACAACAGTATCAGAGTCTGCCGGCTGCCGTATGCGGGTAACACACCCACTTCCCAGCGTGCAGTGTGGCTACAGTTGCAACCAGAGGGAAAAAGGAGAAAAAATGAGCGAAACTGAAGTCGAGGACAGCGAAAATAATTCCGAACGTGAAGCGACATCACTACATCACCCGAGACCGAAGACATTGTTGACGAAAAAGGTAACACGATGTCAATTGTGTGGACGTGGTTTGGATACGGCAAAAGCGACCAGTAGCAGGCGAAGCCGGTCCGCAAAATATGCCGCCGGTTGGTACCAGCCAGGACGGGGAACAAAACAAATCTTTTCCATCACCTGAGACGGCACCACCCCTGTAATTACACTGAGAGTGTGACTCTGCGGGCTCAAGCTGGCACGACACCACACACAGCCAAGCAAGACCACTACGTCTCCCGTTAGCATCGCTAGCCGGAGCGGCTCTGCTAAACAACAATCCATCCAGTCGTGCTTTACAGCTATTGCCCCGTATGAAAAACAATCAAAGCGGAGCAAAAATATAACGAGTAGGGCTGCAACGATTCATCGAGTTACTCGATTAACTCGATTATGAAAATTCCTCGAGGCAAAACATCTGCCTCGAAGCCTCGTTAAATTCCTATGACGCGCCTATGTGCAGGGATCCGATTGTTCCACACGGACCGTTGTTCAGGAAGCACACCAGCGCGTCATACACGGTCATTCATTCTGAATTTAGTTGGCGCGATGGCGGAAAGTCAGCCTCAGAATGTCCGTAAACGACAGAGAGTATCGGGGCTAAACAACGGTATCCTGCTTGCCCATGTGAGCGATTTATTTCTGACAACAAAACTAATGCGTAAAGTTGTAAAATGTGTGACTTAGGGCTGCAGCTATCGATTCTTTATGTAATCGATTAATTTAGCACTTTATCGATCGATTAATCGAGGAATCGGATAAAAAAAAAATGTGTTTTTAAACAACCAAAACAAATAATGCATAACGAAAATGATGTGGCTGTAAAATGATCAAGCATTTCTAAAAAAAATAAACAGAGGTATTCATTCCAACTACAAAATTTGGCTCCAAAACTAAGCCCATTTATTAAGTGCCAGTGAGAATTTAACAACAATGCAGTTAAATCAACTTGGATAAAACATGGATAACATTTAATTTACGTTTTGTTTTGCCAGCAATGGCCCTTTCCTCTCCCTGCCCTAAATATGTGTGTATATAGTGTACTTCTTCTGTGCCATTTATGTATTTAACTTTCTCTATCACTACAGTAACTGTTTGACCATTCTTTTCTCTGCTTTGAACTCCTCCGTCCGTTTGGGCAAACACAACAACTCACGGCCAAGCGTAAATCAGGTATTCAGATTGGCTGTAAAAGCCGCTACGGGAGCCAATACGAGCGTCCGATGCATAAACGTAACTCTATACGTCACTCGCAAGATGGCGGATGAGAAGTGATCGATATACATAAACAAAACGGAGAAATGCGCCACGGAGACGAGGAGACATCTAGTCACACATTTTACTACTTTACGCATTCGTTTTGTTGTCAGAAATAAATCGCTCACATGGGCAAGCAGGATACCGTTGTTTAGCCCCGTTTCTCTAGTTTAAGAGGGAAAAAAACGCATGTTTCTAGCGCAAACCTTTACGGAGTTATGACGCTCTAAAAACGTCATTCTCTTCCTCCTTCAATATATAATGATCCCAAACTTTTGATACTCTCTGTCGTTTACGGACATTCTTTACGGAGTCTGACTTTCCGCCATCGCGCCAACTAAATTCAGAATGAATGACCGTGTATGACGCGCTGGTGTGCTTCCTGAACAACGGTCCGTGTGGAACAATCAGATCCCTGCACATAGGCGCGTCATAGGAATTTAACGAGGCTTCGAGGAATTTTCATAATCGAGTTAATCGAGTAACTCGATGAATCGTTGCAGCCCTAGTGTGACTAGATGTCTCCTCGTCTCCGTGGCGCATTTATCCGTTTTGTTTATGTATATCGATCACTTCTCATCCGCCATCTTGCGAGGGACGTATAGAGTTACGTTTATGCATCGGACGCTCGTATTGGCTCCCGTAGCAGCTTTTACAGCCAATCGGAAAGCCTGATTTACGCTTGGCTGTGAGTTGTTGTGTTTGCCCAAACGGACGGAGGAGTTCAAAGCAGAGAAAAGAACGGTCAAACAGTTACTGTAGTGATAGAGAAAGCTAAATACATAAATGGCACAGAAGAAGTACACTATATACACACATATTTAGGGCAGGGAGAGGAAAGGGCCATTGCTGGCAAAACAAAACGTAAATTAAATGTTATCCATGTTTTATCCAAGTTGATTTAACTGTATTGTTGTTAAATTCTCACTGGCACTTAATAAATCGGCTTAGTTTTGGAGCCAAATTTTGGAGTTGGAATGAATACCTCTGTTTATTTTTCTTAGAAATGCTTGATCATTTTACAGCCACATCATTTTCGTTATGCATTATTTGTTTTGGTTGTTTAAAAACGCAATTTTTTTTTATCCGATTCCTCGATTAATCGATCGATAAAGTGCTAAATTAATCGATTACAAAAAGAATCGATAGCTGCAGCCCTAATAACGAGCGCTATTACTTATTGCCTCGCTAAAGATAATAATAGATAATAATACTGGCTTCTACTGTAGAAGCTTGTATTATTGTGTAAAGGGAGATGACACATGTTTGCAATTACAAATTATGTGCACAACCATTTTTGCATTTTTCAATACCTCCAAAAAATCTCTGGGAGGTAAACCAGTATAATAGTATTATAGTGGTTTAGTTTTTACATTTATTTTGTCATTGTTTAGCACTTGAATGTGTCAGAGGGTGTGACCCACGTTTACTTAGTTTGGTTTGTGCTGCCTCTACAAATATTTGAGATTATTATTATTTAATATTTAATTTTTTATGTTATTAAACTTCATTATAAAGTTTCAGTGAATCTCTTGTTTCTTCAAGCTTCAGGATGTCCCTCACACTGGCAGCATCGGCAAAAACTACATATCGTGATAAGAATCGAGATCGATGAATATGGAAAAACATATCGTGATAAAAAAAATTTCCATATCGCCCAGCCCTATTTCGGTGAACTATTTTCATAAAATAAGAGGTTTTTTTAAACGTTTTTTTTTTTTTAATTATCCCGGTAATTTGTCTGCGTGAGAAATACTAGATGTGGCGTGTGATCGTGTGAACAGGTTGAAATGCGTGTGTTTCAATGCGTGAGACTTGAGAGCCCTGTGTTGCATGTCGCCGTCTTACTGGTGGGAACATCCACTGTGAAGTAGGGATCGACCGATATGGATTTTTAAGGGCCGATACCGATACCAATTATTAATTAATAACCAAGCGAAACCGATAGCCGATATGTAGAACCGATATTTATTTGCAGTAAAAATTAAAATTTTGGTGTCAAAATTTAGAGAAACACACCTGAGATTAGAATGAATACAGTATACTGTTTGGTTACAGTGAAAAAATGGCCTTAACTTTTTTGTAAAATAACATGAACACATAATTAACATAATAACGAGGTATTGCACTGCCTTTCCTGGGATTGGCTGTGTGAGATACTGCCATACTGTACTTTTCACCCGCTTCTTTGATCCATCCATCTGTAATGAGGATTTAGAGAAAGAGAGATGTTGGGGATGTAGCAGGAGCAGATTTGGTTATCAACAGCTAATTATTAATGTCAATATGATTATCGATATTAATAATTATATTTAAGAGATTATTATGATATAATCATGAATATATGGGGCACCACCCTGGGATCAGGGGAAGATAACCAAAAACTGTATTCAGTCTCAATATAAAGGTCTTATACTCAAGCACAAGAGACCGCTAGTTATAATATAATAAGATTTATTAAAATCAGTAATAATGATCACAATCAATAACACTAATGAACAAAGCCTTACCATCTAACTACCTAACACACACGAAGCTGAGCTAAACAAAGGAAGAGACACACGTGGAGTGTGTGTGTGTGTGCGTGCGTGCACGTAGAGAGAGAGAGAGAGAGAGAGAGAGAGAGAGAGAGAGAGAGAGAGAGAGAGATGGCCGGGCGCGACCACCAGATGGAGCTTTTCCCCACAGCGTTCAGGGGCAGAGCCACTGACGTCGGATAGAATCGCGAGAGAGGGAGAGAGATGGCCGGGTACCGCCACCAGATGGAGCTATGTCCTTAGCGTCCGGAGACAGAAACAGCTGGCGTAGGATACGTGTGGGGGCGGTTTATGTGTGTGCACATGTGTGTTAGACAGAACAAAGAGAGAGAGAATGCGCGTGTAATACAAAGGATCAGTAAGCTATTACCATCACACGGGAGCCCATGAATGAACTGGCGTTCGTTCGGCGGGACCCCGGTCCTTTAACTGATGGTAGATCACTTACTGAGCTTGTGAATGTGTCCGAGGTTGGACACGCATTGTTTACCAAAACCCAGCGGCGTGGGTTTCATAATCAGCGTTCAAATACAACAACACAGAAAGCAACGGACTCGCGGTCCGTGATCAAAACTTAAAACACATTAACAAGAATTACAAGCATATCCTACACTATCAAACTTATGTCTCTGCCCAGACTGATAGCCTCTTACTGGTGTCGTTGCGTAGGCTGTGAGTCCGTCCCGGCGATAGCGGCGTTCCTTAACGCGGCGGCAACGGTAGTTCGTGAGTCCCGGCGGCAGCGGGGGACGTGAGTAGGCTGAGTCCAGACGAGAGTGGGGCGTTTCTCTTTTTGTTGATCAAGCTCGAATAAAGAAAACAGTTTGTGTTTCTTCCTTCCGCGGGCAACAATATAATCGCGGCTTGGCGATTTGGTCAGCTGACTTCAGACAGGAGCTGGTAGCTGGAATGCAGGAACCGGTTGTGTTCCTCTTCTGCAGGCAAACAAAAAGAATCGCGCGGTTGTGGCGATCTCTCAGGATCCAAAAACGAGTAAAAGAAAAAGGGCGAGTCGCGGGAAACGGGGAAAAACAGTCTGTCGCTCGTCCTGCAAGCTCGGGGAGAAGACTGTGGCCTAGGACAAAGGAAACGCTGCAGACGTTATAAGTTGGTCTCCTGTTGCAGCGGTGTGCTGCGGTGGACGAGTCCACCTCCTGTTGCAACGTGGTGTTGCGATGGAAGAGAGAGTTCTTAAGGCGGCGCTGGTTTATCGGATCGGTGTCTGGACTCCAGTACTCGCCGATACCGATGCCAGCATTTTCGGCAGTATCAGAGGCATTTCCGATACTGGTATCGGAATCGGAACAACTCCAATCCATCATGGTCGAAATCACCACCATTACTGCTTTGTACATGCTGGGCAGGGCTCCAGAGTGCGACCATTTTGGTCGCATATGCGACCAAAATTTTTATGAGTGCGACTGAAAAAAATTGTAGGTCGCACTGGTGCACCTAACGCTGCTCGGGTGAAAAAAAAAATCATAAGCGCAGCATCTCTTTATGTTCTCCTGACGGTATCGTGGTCTAAACCAATAAGAGACAGAGCTCGGGCGGGTCCTTGCCTCTGATTGGCTGTGGTCCTTTTCACACTGCTGTAAATTGTGTCAGTTCGAAAATGCGAGCGCTCAGAGCAGGTACTCTGAGCGCTTCGACAATGAGCGCTTCGATTTTCTTTGAAAGTGAAGAGAGTCAGAAAGCCTCGCCCCGAGACTAATTAAAAAGCCCAAAAATATGCCTTCAGACAGGACTGGTTGAAGCAATTTCCCTGGCTGATGTACGATGAAGAAAGGGACTCAATGCACTGCATTTATTGTCGGGAGTGCGGTCAGCATTTGGTGCGTTTGTGGAGGAGTCAACAACATTTCGCATCGAGACATTGAAAAAGCGCAATATGTCCAAAAAGCATACTACATGCCGTGATAAGTGTGTTAATAAAGTGGCCCCTCATCCAGCTGCATTTCAGCGTCAGGCTGTATCAATCACGTCCGCTGAGGAATCTGAAATGATTATAAAATGCAACGTCGCATACAATATTGCAAAGGAGGAGTTGCCGTTCACTAAATTTAAGTCCGAAATTATTCTGATGAAAAAAATGCCGACACACTAAAGAACAAGACAGCTGCGGAGGTTGGAAACGCCACGTACACGTCATTCATGACTGACGGCGACACAGACGTCTCTACGAAGGAGTGCGTTATTGTCTACTGCCGCATTCTGCATAAAGGGAGGCCGGTCAACATGTTAATTGGACATGTCGGGTGGAGCATGGACACGCACAGTGTTTGAAGGTCCACATTACAGCATGAGAGATCATGAATAGGAAATTGTATAGTAGCCTATTCCTAATATTATTATTAAAAATGAATAGCCTAAGTAAAAATATAATTAGGCTAGGCTAAGATCACATAAACAGTTTTCCATTTGCAATCTATAGGCTAGTGACCTGTATGATCTTTTTATTGTGCCACAAAGCAAGCATTTACTGCGCTTGGGCATCAGTGTGCAGATTGGCTGGAGAAAACGGTTCCTCTGGGTGCTGATGGTGCTGCAGTTAACCTAGGCCATAAGGGGGTGTCATTATGTAAAAGGAGAGCGATAAAAAGGTGACCTTTTGGCGTTAAAGGCGACGGGATGAAAAATGTGGGTGCACCTTAATTTTGTGCTGGTGCACCTAAGAAAAAAAGTTAGGCGCACCAGTGCAACCAATGCAAAAAGTTAGTCTGGAGCCCTGCTGGGGAAGTCCCAGATATGCTGGCTAATCAAACAGCGTCCTGTGTCAGTTCATAACATCAGCCAGAGGTGCTCGGGGAATTTAATTAAGCTGTATTCACTGTGGATAGCAAACCACGCATTGCCTGAGGCACTCAGGTGGTTTGCCAGAGGCAACATTATGAAGGATGGAAATAGCATTTATATTCCGAGATGTAAAGCCCATTGTATATTGATTTTCAACAACTGTGCCTAAAAATACAACCATTAACAAAACATAGAAAAGAATTAAAGGAAGACGAGGGAAGAAAGAGATAGCCTAGCATGACAAGATGAAAGATGCTCTCTGGTATGCTAAGAGTAGCTACAATGATTTGGTCAGATTCTGCTACAAGTAGGCAGAGCCAAACTGGTGTCAGAGTGTGAGGGGCCATCCACACGTACCAAAACAATCTTTTTTTCCCGGTTTTCCTTGGCGTCGTTTCTAGTGTTGTCACGATACCAACATTTTGGTACCGGTACCAGATTTTTTCAAGTGAGACCTCAGGGGGCCGGATTACACTTTCGGACTGAAAAGGCCAAACATTGACTCAACACATGGATAGGTAGGCTATTTGAAATTATTCATGAAGGCCTACACATCAAAAAGAAATTGCATTGGCACCAAAATAGCCTCACAAAGAGGCCTAAATTACATACATTACAAAGGAGGATGATTGACAGGCGCTCTCCTTCATACAATCACGTGCACACTACACGGCTGCACCTGATTGGACGATCGCTTTCACAGCTGTCCTGTCTGCTCCCGGATTTCAAACCGACCAACATGGCGGCTCATTTGAAAACGGTCTCTTATTTTACGACAATAGTTCACCGAAACGTGTTTCTGAAAACATTTTAAGCGAGAAATAAGCTATGCAGTTGCTGAATCTGTCTTTATTTTAGATGGACAACATTCAGTTTAAAAGATTTTCGAGAGCTTGCAGGAGGCAGCGGCGCCCCGTCTCTCGACACTCGCCGTGAGTCGAATGCATTGCAGGGCATACCGTAAATCCTTTAATATAGAACTCAGCCAAAATCTTTGCGACGCAAACCTGACTGAATGAATGGGAAGGGTGGAAATAACGCTGCCTGTCGACACTTGCCCCGGCCAATGTGACTGGCCGGTAATAGAATACAGGCCAGTATTAGAGGATTTACGGTATATATATATATTTTTTAAAAATAGATAAAATAATAATTTAAAAAAATATTCTCCCCTTATCACCCGCGGGCCGGATGCGACGTACAGTCGGGCCGGGTCCGGCCCGCGGGCCATAACCCTGGCATCCCTGCTCTAAGCTTTCCTCCTGCTCCGTTTGTTGCTCCAGTCCACGCTGCTCGCTAACTTGCTAGCTGTTTCCTCCGGCTTGCTTGCTTTTTCTTTTTATCTCCCCAAGCTGCGGCTTGCTCCTCGTCCTCTCAGCTGTAGTTACAACGCGGTGACGTCACGTGGCGAGTTCGCCGCGCTGTTGTGGGCGCTGCCGGCGGCGCTGCAAGTACCGGTCCTGTTCAAATGCAATATAGTACCGTGCTATGCTACCGCAGCGTAGACGCCACTTCCGTGTTTACCCAGCCGATGCCGTGACGCGAGTTTCACACTAGAGTGTGAAAAAGTTTTGCTAAATGTTTATAAATGCTTGTATTATCAGGTCAACACTTGTCAACACTTGTTGACCTGATAATACAAGTATTTATAAAAACTCAGCAAAACTTTTTCATACTCTCACGTGAAACTCACGTCACGGCATCGGCTGGGTAAACACGGAAGTGGCGTCTACGCTTCGGTAGCATAGCAGCCGAGGATAGAAGCTATCAGGCAAGTGTTCTTTTAAATACACTCCTGGTGTACTTACAAACTTTCAAATGCCTCGTTTTGTGAGTACAGACCCTATGTGTACTACTGCATTATTAGTGGGGTAATTTACGAGATATACCCTCTGTACCATAGCGCTAGTACTAAGCCATTCGGCTGATAGCGGCTATCTTGACCAATGCTGACCTTCACTAAAAATGCTACCGAAGGGGTATTTGGCTGGATGTCATTGTGGAAATTACCTCGGGTGCATTTTACTCCGAACCATCACTTTAAGAACAACTAGCCAACTTAATTAGGTTAGTTTGAATAATCCACAATGGTTGGTAATAAGAAGCTGACCTGTTTATTCTTAACAGGGTTAAATAAACACAAAATAGACAAAATAATAGTCAATTAACCACACAAACTGAACTGGCATCAGTGCTCTGCTCTTGAACAACAAGAGTGTAAACCAAGGCTTAAAAAGCCATCAGTGCAAATATTGTAAACTGTATAAAAAAAGCAAAACACACGGAAAACCTGAGTAGAAAATAAATAGTCAATTAACCACACACAAACGTCGTCTTTTAGGGTAAAATAATCCCACACACCTGACATTTTTAACGATAACTTTAAATTCTTAGTGGGACATGCACAGACAAGTCCGTCTTGTTGTTGTTTAGGGGATGCTGGACAGGTCGCGAGGTGTGCGCTAGGTGTGCTGGAAAAAACGCGGACCGGATTTTGGGGGAAAAAAATTAAAAAAATGGAACATCGGTGCGCTGGAAAACACAGACCGAAGTCTTGAAAAAAAAAAAAAAAAACTGGATCGGGAGTCTGGATCGGGATTTTCCCGTGCAGGCCGATCCGAAATCGATATGCATTTTTTTGCTAATATCGGCGGCCGATCCGATCCAAATATCGGATCGGGACATCCCTACCCGCAACGCCTCCGAGGGTTTACGGTTCTCCAGACGGAGCAGAGGTTCGGGTTCGCGGTGCGTAATTGTGGGTTCGCGGGGCCGTGTGCTGCCCGGTGTTTGAGTGAGCTCCGAGGGCTTTTCAGACAGCCTTGGGGGCTTAAGGGCCGACAAATCGGCGGTGTTCAGGTGTGTATTTACCGGCTGGATTCCGAGCAGCACGTCTTAGAGTTTTGAGTCCGACGGAGCAAAGTAAAATTCCGCTGCTGCTGAGAAACTAGTCCCTCAAAAAATGGATGATTCATGCGATGCAAGGTTAGCTTTGTTTCAAATTAGGGTTGCACGGTATACCGGTACTAATTTGGTACCGGGGTACTGAGGCATTTAAAACGGTACTTTATTGCATTTGGACGGGACCTGTACTTGCAGCGCCGCCGGCAGCGCCCGCAACAGCGCGGCGAACTCGCCACGTGACGTCATCGCGTGGTAACTACAGCTGAGAGGACGAGGAGCGAGCCGCAGCTTTGGGAGATAAAAAGAAAAAGCAAGCAAGCCGGGGGAAACAGCTAGCAAGTTAGCGAGCAGCGTGGACTGGAGGAACAAACGGAGCAGGAAAAAAGCTTGGAGAGAGAGAGAGAGAGAGAGACGTTGGAGAGGGAGAGAGAGGGAGGGGGGAGAGGAGCAC
Organism: Eutrigla gurnardus; assembly: GCF_963514095.1. Taxonomy (NCBI): domain Eukaryota; kingdom Metazoa; phylum Chordata; class Actinopteri; order Perciformes; family Triglidae; genus Eutrigla; species Eutrigla gurnardus. Next base: position 19,185,416 of record NC_139915.1, read on the forward strand.
AGAGAGGAGAGTGGCTGCTGCAACCGTCACCACGCCGCAACTTGTGGACAAACCAGGGGCGTGAAGTGCGATATGGCCGTACTTTAGCTTAAAAACAAATGCACAAGGCGAGGCAGTTAACGCCGATGCACCACTGTTTAAATGGTGTTTAAAAACATGCATGGCTAACGGCGGAAACACCTCCGACTTAGCCAAACACTTAAAGGACAAGCACCCAGACCTGCACACTGAGGTCAGGGAACAACAGGTCATTTACTCAGGAAGAAAAGCCACATTCAGTGCTAAAAGCAAGCGCCACCCCCCTTCACTCTTAACAAAAGTAGCTCTGGAAGAAAAAAATAGAGCTGGTTTATTTATATTATTATATTGTATATGCCGATTATATTATTGTTATTTCCAGAGCTGTAAAATGCATACATGCATTATTTTAAAATTGTGTGCTTTAGAAAAGCTTGTCTTTGTGGTATTTTATTTACTGATTAATATGTTATTGTTCTAAGATTTTCTATTAAAATAAAGTCAGTGATTACATTATTTGCATTCTCTTTTTATTTGAAAAAGTATCGAAAAGTACCGAAATACATGTTGGTACCGGTACCAAAATGTTGGTATCGTGACAACACTATTTCAAATATTATTCTATCAACACAGATATTCCCATCGACAGTCTAGTGTTTTAATTGATTTGCCTCGGGTGCACTGTGGAGTGGGCAAGACTGTTTTTAATGCCATGCTAACTAGATGCTTCTGACTTGCGCTAGCCATAGCACAAGCGAACTCTGCAACTAGAAGAACTGAATGAAATGTCTTGAAAACGTCTCCAGACGTCTCGAACACACCGGCTGAGTTGGAAAATAGGTCTTATGTCCAAAATTCCGAACTATCCCTTTAAATAGCAGCGAGTGGCTCAACTGACTTGAGACTCGGTGAAAATCAGGGGGCCCAAAGTTTTAAAAAGTGGGTGGTAGGCGTTGTTATTCCCCCATAAATGATTGGACATATTCATGGTCTCTGAATGACAAGGTATTATAATAAGTGCTGTCAATCGATTAAAAAAAAAATTAATCGCACAATTTGCCATAATTAATGGCAATTAATCGTAATTAATCGCTTTCTTTCTTCTTAAGAATAAAGTATGTTATAATGGATATTTAAATGTAAAATGATGGAATTTATGTAGAATCAACACAAAGGAAGTATTTAAAATACTATTTGTTAAATAGCAGCTTTTTTAACTTTAAGCACAGATTCTCTCATGTGAACTACAGATTTCCAAAGAAACCATCAAGGCCATCAAAATTAACTGTCAGCTTGAAAAAGGCATATTTCTTATATGCACTAACAGAACATTTCAAAAAGGTCCACAATAGAACATGCAAATATGGAAAAAAGAACAAGGAAATATTCTGCTGTGAAGTCAGAATGATAAATCCTTTTCACCCCATAGAACAACAAGTCAGCTTAGTCCTCCTTTACATTCAGCCCGTTACTGAGACAGACCAGTCTGTTTACATTGTCAGAGGACAAAGCAGCACATGCCACATCTAGTGTTTCTCACGCAGACAAATTACCGGGATAATTAAAAAAAACTGCTCGGCGACTGCTCGCCACTTTGACAGCACTAATTATAATTAGAACTACTAGAATGTTTCTTCAACACATTTCTCATATTTTCTTATATTTTCTTCTTGATTTATTGAATTTTGATTCATCAACCACATGATGAGAGACTATTTCTTTAATTGTAAAACATTTAGAAAAATCTAAAAAGGGGGGCCCAGCAGAAAGAGTTTGGGAACCACTGCACTAATGAAAGAAAATCTTCTTATTGGAATATCCAATAAGCCATGATCTGTTTATCCCCCCCAATGGTAATAAGACAACAGTTAACTACACTTCTTTTAACACATGCTCCCTTATTACTATGGCAACCCAAACACTCAAATTTATTTCCAACCCACAATTAAGTTCTGATCTAATTTCAAACAAGAGCAACAAGCAGAATACTCATTAAGCAATTATGAAAATGCCAAGCCAACTAATCTTTATCTTCAAAGTCGAGCTGCTCTACTTCAGCAGAGCCCTGCAGGCTGAGTAATAGGACGACCACTATGAAATGAAATTGCTGTTTAAGGGCATAGTCTCGATGGCTTTCCACAAAATGGAATTAAAAAGATATTGAATAAACATAAACCACCTCCTTTTGCTCAGGGTCTTAGTTGCCCTGAGGACAGCCTAATGATTAACAGTTGTATGCTTGGACAGGTTGCTCTCCAAAAGGGTCAAGGAACAATGGCATGTTTAATTTAATGCTACGAGGGAAAGAGATTCTTGTCGTTTCATTTCATTTCGTTTAGACTATCTGTCAAATGGGTCATTAACTTGATGCAAATCTACAGGTCCACTTTATTTTATTTGAAGCAATGGTTCGGAGTAAAATGCACCCTAGGTCATTTCCACCATGAGCTATCAGGCAAGTGTTCTTTTAAATAAACTCCTGGTGTACTTACAAACTTTCAAATGTCTCGTTTTGTGAGTACAGACCCTATGTGTACTACTCTAGAAGTTTGGTAACATTCCATGCATTATTAGTGGGGTAATTTATGAGATATACACAATGTACCATTCGCACCAGTACTCCTAGCACCACGATGAATGATTACATTTATTCTAAACAGGATTATTTGTTATATTTGGGACTTTTGCTCTTGCCAAAATGAATTTGAAGGGTATGGTACCACTGGTGGGGGTTTTATGGGGGTCCAAAGACCCTCCCGGGTAGAGGTGACTCTTTTGGAACCCCATATTTGGACCCCCAAATGACCACGTGGGCACTTGATGATCCTAATGGGATTTATACCAGATAAAGATACATATTTGTTCGTTCTTTTAATGAAATAAAACCTTTGACTATGAAGCTCCTTAATATGAATTTCATTCGTCAAAATGCACCATTTTGGACTTTTTTTTCCAGAAGTCTGGAATGTAGATCAATTAGAATTTAGTGATGATAAAGCATGAAAATAGTGGAAATAACTTATTAGTATAAGTCTTATGCACAGTGATGGCAAACAATTAAATATTTAGACTGCTGGCCATTCATTTCCTGAAAATCACAAATTAACCCCTTATCCCCGATGAAAGAGACCCGCCTGTGACAAGCGACTTGCAGTACGAGCAAGTCTGCAGGCCACTGATGCAAACCACATTCCGACACCAATGGAGATGTTTCAATGGGCAAAAGAAATCATTCAGAACATTACATTCTTCTTTGCTAGTGCAGAAAATATTAAAAAACATGAGGAAACGCCTCAGACGTTACGCCTACAATGAACATGGTGACGTTTTTGTGAAATTCATCTATGGATAACTATTATCTAAGAAATTGTGGAAGCGGTAACATAATTTTGTCATGGTCCTTTTGGTCACGTTTATACTGGCGAGCACTGCGTCCATGGATTCATTTTACAAAAACATCACCATGTTTATCTGAACGTTCAACATGTGGATGTGGAATGTGGAATCTTCATGCTATATCGGAAAATGAGAAAGATCGCCACTGAGCTGACCAATGTGAGGGCGGACAACGCCACCACTCGGTCTGCTGTGGTCGGGATGCGCTCTGACATCTCCGCAGTTCGCAAGTTCACGGCACTGATGCGACTCCCACACCATCCCAACAAATAATAGCTACACTGGACTTTTTTTTTGTTCTCTGTCGATTGGACCCCCTTCAGACTTTGTTACATGTTGAGACTGCTGTTCACTTGTGATGAACAAATACGGACACGTGTGCGGACACACACGTAATCTGTATGCACTGGACTTCAGCTCTCTGTACCACCTACTGCTGTAACATATTATGTCAAATGTCACAAGTAAAAGAAATTGTTATGTCAAGTGAAAAATGCAAAAGATAAGAAAAGATTATGATGTAGATTCTTTTCCTGTGGGTAATGGGGGCGGGACGAGATAAGCCTTGGCTTCTCCCGCTTTCCCTTTCGGCCATGTGTATTTTACTATGTGAACAAAGATGTGTGATGATGATTTAACGGACATGCCCGAAATAAACAAATAAATAAATAAAAACAATGTTTCCAATGAACCAGTCATCATCATAGATACAGGCAATGTATTTTCCTGGCTGGAAAATGTAATTTTGTGGCTGATCTGACTGCGAGTGTTCTGCCTCCGGGTGTTCTGTATCTAAGTGTTCTGAATCCGATTGTTGTTCTGCATCGACATCTGTGAATATTGTATCCTGTGATATTCTTTTCATCCGTATCTTATTTTTGGAAATTGGTATAAAGCAATGATGCGATCGTGTTCCACTGAACGTTTGGCCGAGGCGTAACGTCTCTCCAATTTGTATGTTTCCTCGTGTTTTTTTAATATTTTCTGCACTAACAAAGAATGTAATGTTCTTGATGTTTTCTTTTGCCCATTGAAACATCTCCATTGGTGTCAGAATGTGGTTTGCATCAGTGGCCTGCAGTCTTGCTCATGCTGCAAGTCGCTTGTCACAGGTGGGTCTCTTTCATCAGGGATAAGGGGTTAATTTGTGATTTTCAGGAAATGAATGGCCAGCAGTCTAAATATTTAATTGTCTGCCATCGCTGAGCATAATACTAAGTTATTTCCACTATTTTCATGTTTTATCATCACTAAATTCTCCCTGATCTACATTCCAGACTTGAAATGGTGAATTTTGACGAATAAAATTCATATCAAGGAGCTTCATAGTCAAAGGTTTTATTTCATTAAAAGAAAGAACAAATATGTATCTTTATCTGGTATAAATCCCATTAGGATCATCAAGTGCCCACGTGGTCATTTTGGGGTCCAAATATGAGGTTCCAAAAGAGTCACCTCTGCTCGGGAGGGTTTTTGGACCCCCATAAAACCCCCACCAGTGGTACCATACCCCTTAAATTCATTTTGGCAAGAGCAAAGGTCCCAAATATAACAAATAATCCTGTTTAGAATAAATGAGATCATTCATCGTGGTGCTAGGAGCACCCAAAAAGTGAAAAATAATTTTGGCCGTCAAAAACAAAATTGGACTTTGGTGACCCACCTCTCACCCAAACAGTAAGGAATGTTGAAATGTCTGCCTGTAGAATTGTGTAGTACACATTACAATGAACTAACAGATCAATTTTCAGCCTTCTATCACTATTAGAACAGAAGTTATGGGCCTCCAAAAATGCCAACAAATTAAATGCGAAATTCCAATGTGTCAAAAAGGGGTGTGGCACTTGAAATTCAAATGGACGCACGGGCAAACCGTTTGAGATATTGACCTGAAACTTCAGATTCCCTCGTTTGGTAACATAAGGCATATTTTCACCGCTTTTCAGCAAAATCTGAGAGGTGTCATGTACATGATACCCCGATTTTGGCTGTTTTCACATGGAATGACCCATATATAAAATAACACTGTTGTCTCACCATCATTACATTTCTAATCAAAAGCAATGAATATATTTTTAAAAAAAAGTAAAGTTATACAAACCAACAATGTGACCATCTCGTGCATGCATCTGCATGGCAATCCATACCGATGCACAGGCACGTTGGACCCCAAAGTCCGGTTTGTTTGACTAGTGTGTGCCTCGTAACATGCTCAAGCCAGGAAGAGGTGCGCTTCGGTACAGTTCCTCATGTACGAGCAAAAGCGACGCCACGTCCTGATAGTAAAAAACATCTGCCCGCTCGTGCTTCGCTCACATGGTCTGATGTAGAGTATTTTATCTTCATATGGGCAGTAAAGTTACAGGAACGTTCTCTGTGTTCTCCATTGTGATGACTCTGAGACTGATTTATGGAAACTACATAAAGCCACGTGTGTCGACTTGTATTACGATGTGATGACGTATGTACAAGGTCACTGTGAGTGCAAGCCGGTAGGGGACTGGGGAGACTCAATTGAGCATGTTTTGAGTTTGATTTTATTTTTAAAAGAGTTAATATGCGATGGAGAAACACAAAGCCCATGTCAACCATTCCTGCTTAAGATTCCAGACCGTGGTCGAGAAGGAGCCGAGGGGAGACATTTTTATGTGACTTATCCAATTAGAAAAACTGGATTTAATCATCAACACAAGCATAACGTTACTAGAGCTGTCAAACACAATGCTGCACCCTGGGAGAGGCTCAGACCAGCAAGAAATATGATCTAATACAAGTTAAAACAAAAGGAACCTGCCCAACAGCAGAAAGCCAAGCTCTTTATTTCTATGTCCCCCCCATTAGAGCCTTGGAGATATTTTATTTTCTTCAACTTAGCTGACAGAAAAAGACCTAATCCACATTCTAACTATTGCAACAGTTGACTGACTTCCTTGATTGTGGAAAAACAGTTGTTCATGATCCCAATCATGTTAAATAATCACATATTCATTGCAACAAGCCTAGAACTCATACAGCATTATGGATCTCATTACTGCAGACATAATGCAGAGGAGTCCTTCACCTCTTGTACTGATTTCCCCTCCATTTTACTCCAGAAGACAGACAGACAGACAGACAGACACAGACACAGAGACACACACACACACACACACACACACACACACACACACACACACACACACACTTCTGTTTTCACAAAATTACTTTTAACAAGTGATGTCAGTGAATGACACATCTATCAAGATGTTGCTTTTCAGGGGACTTTTAGCCTGAAAATGGTCCCCTTTACTTTTCCAAGAATAATAACACAAATGAAGAATCAATTCTGAATTAAATTAAGACATTTCCAAACAATCCCACTGCAACAACTCAATAGCCCACATTGTTTTTCTCAATTGACTATTCTGTCTTGAAAAGTGGACTTGGAAGACCCCCCAAATTGAGATGCAGCATGTGTTTGCTAGGTTTTATGGTGAACCGGAATGATGATGTAACGACGGCATGTTTTAGAAAAGAACAAGGGCTTTGCAATCCTGCGCCACAGTGCATTTTTAAGTTCTTGTCACTGACTAAGAATTGTTTACAGCTTCAAACTCGTTCACATGGATGTGACAGCTGTCCTGGGTGTATGTTTGGAGGCGGAAGTGACACATATGCCACAGAATTGATTAAGCTTTTAGCTCACACCTTCCTCAATATGCGCGTGTATTGTCGCCGCTTACTACATGGACACATGCGTTGATCTCATGGTAAACACTCACTTGTTCTTCAGGACCTGCCAGGCCGCCTCGATGTCCGCATACAGGTTCTTCTCGGACGGCTTGCCGGTGCTGACTCCGTAGCCGGAGTAATCGTAGGAGAACACGTTGCAGTTGATCCTGGAGCCGAGGCCGATGTAAAAGCTGCACATCTGGCCCAGGTCCACAGCGTTCCCGTGGGAAAACAACAGCGTGTAGCGGCTGTTCGGGGCGCAACGCACGAACATACAGCCGACCCGGTTACCCCGGCTGCTTCTGGTGCTAAACACTTCCACTGCATCGAGCTCTCGCTGGGAGTATTGCCAGTCCGCCCGCTCGGTTAAATGTAAGCTAGTTACCCCGTTTGAGTCGGTATGCACCGAGTACGTGGGCTCCGGTGGGAGGAAAGCTAGCTTGGCCGCGATGCGACTGGGACAGGGCGGACAACAGAAGAGCCAGCACAGCTCGCCAAGAGAAAACCCATTCATCCTGGGGCCTTGTTCGGGCATGTGACATGCGCGGGCTCACCCGGTTATTTACCTTCTACCGAAACAAGACCGGAGTTCTCTTCAAGTTTTAAGTCCTATTTATTTCCCATGAAAATACTTTAACAGGCAGTGTTGGATGGCTCAGTCCCTCGGCTTGGCAGCTAACGCACTAGCGGGCTGGCAGGCAGGAGGCTAGTTAGCTTACAACAAAACTAAGACTTCATATAGATTAGAGATGAACTAAAACGCAATATTTAGATTCATGATATTTACAGCACGAAACTATGCAGCGACGATTCACGATAGATCAACTCCGCCCCTGAAACATGTTACTCGCTATGCGCCAAGATGTGATGCTAATGAATCGCAAGTCTCAGAACGGCCATTTCTTTAGAATGAAGACGAGCTGGCTTTCCGGTACAACCGGATATCCGGTTTTGCTTTTATTTATTTTTCTATGTCAAGTAATTGTACTCATTGTTTATTTCAGATTTCTTTAATGTATTTTGGACATCACTTTTGCTTTAAGTTAAGTTATAATTTAAAGTATAAGTTTTAATTAATAATTTTCATTTTAATTTCATTTTCGGGTGTTTTTTTTGTTCATTAGGTTTGAGTTTCTCTATCATAAATATATCGGAAATAAAGAGTTCTTCTCATGTTAACCCCCAAACATAGGGGGGGAAACCCAATTGATGTTATTATTATTATTATTATTATTATTATAACCTTCATTATAATAGCGGCATTCAGGGGACGCAAGGACACCTCCACATACGCAAGGACACCTCCACATAAGGAGGAAAAAAACAAATAATATAGGACAACAAAAAATACATAACAATATTCCAATATTATCATAGTTTTTAATGTTTTTCCAAGAATTGAAGTAAGCCTAAGCAATTTGCGATCCACAATTTCAAAAACATGAAGTACAACATGCTAATTCTTGATCTTCTTTATTAATCAATGTGAAAATGTTAGCGTCCCAAATGTCTGTATCGTCTGCTCCTGGTTCCAATTAAAAACTTTCCATAACAGAAGTGCTAATAAATATTTCAAAACTCATTTGTGAATCCATTATTTCCCGGGCATTTCTCCTTTTATTTTATTTTTGTGTTTTTCGAAAGCTGACTTGTTTTTTAATATATTGGCATAGTTAATTGGTTGTTTTAATGTTCTGCTACTTCTGGTAGAGTGACATGTTCCGTATACGTTATAATATTTGACTTTGATTTGTAAAGTGTCTTTAAATAAAGCAGTTAAATAAATGTAGTAATATAAAAAGTAAAATATTTTATATAAAAAAACATCAAATGTAGCTGAGTAGAAGTAGAGTTCCATGAAAAGAAAAGACTCAAGTACAGTTACCTCAAATTTGCACTTAAAGCTCTAGTCTACGATTTGAAAGGTTTGAAAAAAGCATCCCCCCCCCACACACACACACACACCCACCCCTCCCCTCTGTGCTCCTCGATGCTCGTATCATTCTCCCCTCGCAGCCTCCCATCTCCCTGTTATTTTACGAAAATAGTTCACCAATATGTGTTTCTGAAGACATTTTATGCGAGAAATAAGCTATGCAGTTGCTGAATCTGTCTTTATTTCAGATTGACAACGGTCAGTTTAAAAGATTTTCGAGACCTTGCGGGCGGCGCCGTCTCTCGAAATTTGCCGCTCCACAACAGCATTGCACAGCTTCTTACATAGACAATGGATGGGAACATTCCCTCTGCTTATGAACTCAGGCAGGACGCCGTTTAGTTTCCCGGTGTGTCAGGGACTTCCACAACATGTACAAAGCAGTAATAGTGTTTATTACGGCCACAAATGATGAAACATTATCGGTGTAAATGCAGCGGGTGCCGGTCGGATTTCTCTCTCACCCCGACTGCAGTACGTTCCCGATCCCAAACTGCTCGGCGATCGCTTGCCACAATCCCCCCTCCACTCCCCGCTGACGCCGCAGCCTCAGCCAGAATCTCACTCTGAACTCACGTGAGAGCCCTGCTCCATACCTGAACTGCTCAGGGCAACAAGCGTCTTGTCCACTCGTAGTTTCAAACGCGGAAGTGAGTCGGGACGAGACGTGAGCAGGAGCAGGAGAGCGAGCAAGGGTTGGATCGGAACATTTAGCCAATAGTAGCCATGCGGACCGGATGGCTACTATTGGCTAAAGATTGGCTCAAGTGAAAAATCGTAGACTAGAGCTTTAAGTGCAGTACTAGAAAGGATAAATGTTCTGAGTTATGTCGTGTCAGCCTATTAGTTAACACAGTTTCTATCCCCTCTGAGATACACGACACCAGACTGAAATGAGTTTACAAATTTTATTGGAAGGGCCAGCAGCCCCACGCACACACACACACAGAATGAGCAATGCCTCAGTACCCCATACAATGGCTAACGCCCACCCCCATGTACCCACCCAGGGTTACTTAAAGGTGCACAGGCTAGTTAGTAGTTATCAACATTTAGGGGCAACATACAAGACAGGCAAAGCATTCAGCATAAACCAAGACAAAAGAAAACACACCAATTAGGCTACAAAATAAACCAAAGGAAAACACACCAATTAAGCTACAAAATAAACCAAACCAAATCCAGTGTTCAGAGTAACGCGTTACAAAAGTAATGCATTACTTTTTGCTGTAACGCGGTAATGTAAGGCATTAAAAAAAAAGGTAATATTTTACTCAGTACAAATCTCAGTAACGCGTGTTACAATGCATTTTAAACCCGAAATCAATTGGTGTGTTGTTTTTATACAAATTTGCCATCACCGCGAGATCCGCAGAGGAGAAAAAAATCTGCACAAATGTTTACTTCTTCTTACTGCTAGCAATTGAGGAGAAGATGACGGCAGCAGCAGAGTCAGACTCTACATTCGCGCTCATTATTTTCAATACGTCAGAGACAAGGATACAAAGAACATTATAGTTAAGTGCACTTTGTGTTCGAAACCAAAAGATCTCTACCTCACGAAATAGCACAAGTAATTGAATGAAACATCTAGTGAGGTGCCATGCTAACATCAAGCTAGTAACCAAAAGAAAGCAAACTGAGGATGAGAGTGGAGAAAAAACTAAGCAGCAAAAACTAACATTCTCCCGTCCTGCAATGCTTGAACCTTGGGAAGTGAGGAAACAGTGGCAGAGTATCTTGTCGAAGATATGCTGCCACTTTCAACAGTGGAGTCTCCACCTTTCAGAAACATTGTGAGCAAGATCCCTGTCCAGGCTAGCAACGACAAGGTAAGCTTCTATCACTGCCTCGACAGGTTAGTCCAACTGGGCTATAGACTATTAAAATAGCCGCCCGCCAGAACAGTGACATAACGTCAATTTGTATCACATCAGTCTGTGTCCAGATAAAACATACAAAACGTATGTTAGACACAATAAAAATGAGCAGAAAATCAATGTATGTTTCAAAAACTTTCAATACAATGTACTGTAGATGCATTATAGGAATGTACTGTCCCTGTTATATAGAGGAAGTGACCATGCATGTTCAATCACATCTTGAGGACATAAGCTTTCCCCTTAGGCTAATTAAGACCATGTCCTGACATACAAAAAGTTTTGACACATGGATTTTTCAATGTCATTTTTCTCATGGGACTGAAACAGGTAGTGCACCCCAAATGTTTCATGCATTTTAACATTGCAATATCATGATCAGCATGGCCAGCCTTTTCAAAAACTGTTGTTTTCAGTGTTGGTGGTTGTGAATGGAGGGTAGCCTACATTTTAAGGCCTTTTAGCTAATGTTTATTGCTTATTGCATTAGGGCCTCTAGCCTAGGCTACATGAAACACCACTTATTTAGTCCAATCAGCATAGCATGCGTTTGATATCTGGCTATTTTCTTATTTATATTTTAAAACTGCATCCATTAGCTCTGTAGCTGTACCCTGCTAAATGACAGTAAAATTGAATATAATCTCATTTATTTTCAGCATGTACTGCCAAGCAGAAAGACCTTCGCAAAGGACTTGGATAAGGCATATGATGTCATGGCAAAGTAACGTAAAGGACCATTGAAGAACAGCGCTACGTGTCCACCACCGCTGATATTTGGAGTGCATAAAACAGAAGCAGTCGCATCAGATTGTCTGGAAGAGGTTGGTGAGAAAAAGTTGATTGTCCCCACAGTAACACGGTGGAACTCATTCTATGATGCCTATGCACGAATTACAGAAATGCCCCTCATTGACATAAATAATCTCTGCACACAGTTTCAGATTAAATGTATGAATGACAGGGAATATCAGTTTCTCAAGGAATACTGTGTAATCATGACGCCTTTCACAGCCGCATTGGACATCCTGCAGGGTGAGGACACTTGTTTTTATGGGATGCTTCAACCAACGCTAGAGGTTCTTATGGCCAAAACCTTAGCAATGAAAAATGGTGTATCGCCAATGACCACTGGGTTGCCTGAGGTTATTGTGGGAGCAATCAAAACTCGATTTACTGCTACAATTGATTCCAAAGCTGCGCTACTGGCTTCCGTCTCACTGCCCAAGTTCAAGCTGCGCTGGGTAAAAGAGGAAACCAGGAGAGACCACATCACATTCCTCCTTACAACGGAGTGCCGCTCCCTGCCAACGGAGGAGCCTGCAGCCCTGATTCCTGATGCCCCTCAACCTGCCGTGGTCAGTCCAAATGAGGAGGACTTTTTCTCTTTTGATGAACAGGTCAGTGTCTCGGCTGATGCACCCATGTCAGTCGAAACAGAGGTCACGTCTTACTTGAATTCTGCCCCTGTTATGGAAAGCCTCCATCGGTTTCCAAGAATTAAAAGAATCGCTCTCCGTTACAATGCAGCTACACCATCCAGCGCACCAGTCGAAAGACTTTTCAGTCTCCGGAGTCTTGTGCTCACTCCAAAGTGAAACCATCTTGGAGGTGGGCGATTTCAGCGCCTTATTCTGTTGCGCTTTTACAGGTTTTTTAGTGAAGTATGTAGTGAATAGGATAGCTCCCCACCATAGAACAAGGCTATATAAGTTAATTTTACCAGCCTTGTTTGGCTAATTTTACCAGCCTTGTTTGGCTGCATGCTACCTCTGTTTATTTATTTGGCAGTAACAGGTCCTCTGTTTAGACTTTTTTATTTCCATGGTTTCATTTAGCCACTTTAATTTCATTTTAAAGCACTTTGATTGTCATTTGTAATTTTGAAAAATGTGGCTATCCCCACAGAAGCAATAGCCATAGGTCTAGCTATGTCATTATGCTGTGAATTCTCTGTGAATAAAATAAAATAAAGGGATAGAAATGTAAAAAGGGTTGTGTATCTTGTCATGACTTTTTTTTACAATCTACAGTAGTAGGCTCTAGCTCTATTGATTTCAATATGAATAACTAAAGTTACAGTATTTCTATTATAAAATGTATCGCACCAATTGAGCCATAACTGCGACATTATATTGTACTTTTGTGAGCCTTAAGCCTAGCTCAGTCATTATGCCATACCACATCACCTCCTGCTGTGTAATGAGCTGCATTGAACACAAGAAGATCTATTGAGAACACCAAATCCATATTTCCTTTTATTTTGGCAAAAAGTAACGCAAAAGTAATGTAAAAGTAGTGTAATGCCTTACAATTCAAAGACAGTAATATTGTAATGTAACTAATTCCTTTGAAATTACAGTAACAAGTAGCAAGTAGCAAGTTACTTTTAAAGCGTAATGCATTATTTAATGCATTACGCTTTTGAAGTAACTTGCCCAACACTGACCAAATCACACAATCACTGCGCCCCACTCAAGGCAAACTCCAGGAGTTACGTAGCAATGGCAACTCACCACACAATTTACTGACACACTGTCCTGCCCCCGCATGCCCTCCCAAATGCAGACACCCCACAGCGATGTACATAAATAAGGGGGCGTGTGAGGTCCTTGCCCACCCTCCCAGGTAGGTGTGCTGTCTGGCCAGGTAGGGGGAAATAAGTCCAATTTGGTCGGCTGCCTTTCACCACACGCCGAATAAAACAAATACTTGCACAGTCTACACTCACAAAATCCCAATAGCACAGAATAATTAAGAATCCCCTACAAAACCCACTACTACCATAATACCGGGCCCCGCATTAGAAAACTACAAATCCCAACATCAAAATCCTACAATTCCCAGCACGACCAACCAGCGTCCAATCCACGACCAGACCGTTCCCAAGTGGGTGGGGAAAGACGCTGCAGTTGCCTGTGTATCCCAATCGCTGCTCCACTGTTTGCAATGCTTTCCTCTGGTTTGCGTTGCCTCTTAAGCCCACCTCGATCGCAGTTCTGTATGCTTCACATGTATGACACCTTTCACAAAAATCCTCTATATCCAACCTCATGCAGCCAATAGCACATAGTTAGAGCTTTTTTGAATGTGCGATCAGTGCTGTAATGACCAGGGCCCTCATTTATAAAGCTTGCGTACGCACAAAACGGGGCTGGAAACGTGCGTACGCCACTTTCCACGCAAATGTTGTGATCTATAAAAACCAAACTTGACGGGAAAGTGTGCGTACCCGTAAGCAAACTCTGAGGCATGCGTACCGGTACGCACATTCTGGAGACTGGAAGGGAATCAGCAGTAAACCTGAGAAGAACTATATATTTTTGATGACTCGCACACATTTAATTACACTCCATATCATACGTTAGATCTGCGTTATCATGGTGAACTCCAGCAATGTTTTTGACGCTTTTAATGAGTGATAGTTTTTTTCATGTTAACACCTTCTTTTAAAACCTGACTTGTATCTTAAATCAAAATCATTTTGAAATATTGAATCAGCGCTGTCACCGCAGGAGGAGGAGACGGCCCAAATGCATGTAATACAGTATAAATACCTTCCATTAGATCACTGTAGAACACAGCGGGAATAACTAAATATTCTCCTTATTTTAGTGCATATATCATCAACACACATACATACAGCCATTAAGCCATCGTATAATTGTTACACTTTATCCTCGTTTTTAAACCACCAGAGCGCAGAGGAAATGCGCTATAATGAGTGCCACGCTCGTGCGCGCTCAGTCGTGGAGCGTGGAGAGCGCAACTTTACCGAACTTCAGGAGGCAGAATCTACCACCCGGCAAAGGTGGTAGAGACCCCAGCATGATGAGCCACGTCCCCGTGCCCGACTGGAGGGGTATCAACAGGGCGCAAGAATCCGTGAGGATGTCATGCTGCGTTTGTAAGATAAGGAAGACAACAATCAATGTTCATTGTAAACGTATTATTTTATTAATCACAGTGCGCGTTTGCCGTAGCTCATCTGCAACGTTGTTGATGGCGGTGATTGTGTCTCGCTGAAGTTGCAGGACGGCATCAGTGAGCACCCGACCGCTTGATGTGCCATTCGTCCGGGGTGCGCTGCTGCTTTGCGCCGGACCCGGACGCTGTGGAGGGCCCGTCACCGTCACCCTCCTCACGTCACCCTCCTCACCGTCACCCTCCTCTGAGCCCAACGCTGCAGACTCTGGAAGGACATGTTGTGTAAGGTTAATCTAAACAGTTATAATATGGGCATGTTAATGCCTCAGCCAATGAGAGGAGTTGTTGTTGGAATACGGATGTGACGTTTTGTGTACTGCTCTCCAAGTCGGAAGTAAACAGTTGACTGCAAGTCGCTCTCTGTCTCGTTATTATGATATGGTAACGTAACATGGTGTCAGAATGAACCTGTAAGAAGTTTGGAGAGGAATGCGCCTCCAAGAGTGAAGTTGTCCAGACGAACGGAAGACGACGTTAGCGCTAGCGGCTACAAAAACGGCTAACGCTAGGCTAACAGTCAAACGGACAGAGTGGAGAGTGGACCCAGCCGAACGTGCGTCGGGGGAGACGTAAACAGGCGAGTAAAGCTGCAGATAAAGCAAAGAAGAAGAGGACAATAAGCAAAGGAGCAGTTAAAATAAAACCGGAGTGAAATAAAGATGGCAGACACCCCTCCAGTGCCAGCAAGCAGCGTCCAACTGGCTCCAGCTGGTAACTTTGACTTCAGTAATGCAAATGAATGGCCAAAGTGGATAAGACGGTTTGAACGTTTCAGGATAGCATCAAGTCTGGATAAACAGTCTGAAGAGTATCAAGTAAATACATTGATGTATACTCTGGGAGATGAAGCTGAAGACATATTGAGTGTTTTGCCATTAAGCAGTGATCAGAAAAAGAAATATATAGATGTAAAACAAGCCTTTGAGAACCACTGTGTGAGCAAGAAAAATGTCATTTTTGAGCGTGCACGATTTAACAGACGAAATCAAGAGCAAAGAGAAAGTGCAGAATCATTCATCACCGCTGTCCATAGCCTCGCTGAACACTGTGCGTTTGGAGCGCTAAGAGAGGAGCTTATCAGAGACAGGATTGTCGTAGGACTAAGAGATGCAAAGCTGTCCGAGTCATTACAGATGGATCCTGATCTCACACTGGAAAAGACAATATCCAGAGTGCGCCACAGTGAAGAAATAAAGAGGCAGCAGCCAGTGCTGCGTGGCATTATGAATGACAGACAGTCTGAAAATATAGATGTAATGAGTGCACGGCCCAAAGCCCAGTGGGGCCCTAAAGAAGGACACAAACACACTGCACGTCTCAAACCAGGAAATAAGGACAGAGCCACGGGCTGCGGACGATGTGGAAATAGAACAAGCCACCACTGGAAGGATTGCCCTGCTAAAGATGCAGAATGCCGCAAATGCAAAAGAAAAGGACATTTTGCCCGGAAATGTCGGTCAGCTGGTGGCATCCATGACATCACAGAGGATTCTGCAGAGTATGACCTCAGCTTTCTTGGAGAGGTGATCATCAACATGGACAGTGTGGAAAATGAATGGACAGAAAATCTTGAATTAAATGGAGAAACAAAGGAGTTTAAATTAGACACTGGAGCTGGAGTTACAGCGATCCCGACTCACCACTACTCAACAGACAAACATGGGACATTGCTGCTGTCCAAAATACCCCTGTATGGTCCGGGCAGGCAGCCCTTGGAGGTAAAAGGGTACTTCAGAGGAAAACTGAAGGTGAGAGATAAACACACTGAACAAGACATCTATGTGGTGAACAAACTAACAAAACCACTGTTGGGGCTTCCAGCCATTAAGGCTTTGACTCTTGTAAAGCGGGTGCACACAGTCCAAGTGGGAGAAGATTTCATAAAGTGTTACCCCACAGTCTTCAAAGGACTGGGGAAACTGTCAGCACCATACAAAATTGAACTGACACCAGATGCCACACCATATGCTTTGTCTGCCCCACGTCGAGTTCCCCTCCCACTACGCGACAAGGTGAGGACAGAACTGGATCGGATGGAGACAATGGGGGTGATATCTAAAGTCACACAACCCACTTCATGGTGTGCGGGCCTCGTGGTGGTGCCGAAACCAAAATCAAAGGAAAGACTCAGACTGTGTGTAGACCTGACACACCTGAACGTGTGGGTCAAGCGGGAGAGGCATATCCTGCCAAATGTGGATCACTCACTAGCGATGCTGACAGGAGCAAAGATCTTCACCAAATTAGATGCCACGTCAGGGTTTTGGCAGATCCCCCTGACCGGAGACAGCGCTCTCCTGACCACTTTCATCACTCCATTCGGCCGCTATTGTTTCAACAGGCTGCCGTTTGGGATATCCTCAGCCCCAGAACACTTTCAGCGTCGGATGACACAACTTCTTGAGGGCTGTGAGGGTGTGGTGTGTCATGCAGACGACATTTTGGTGTATGGCAAAGATCAGAATGAACATGATACAAGACTGCACCAGGTGCTGATGAGACTTAGAGAGGAGGGGCTGACTTTGAATAAGGAAAAGTGTGAATTTGCCAAAAGCGAACTCATGTTTCTTGGACACAGCCTCTCGACAGAAGGAGTGAAACCCGACCCGGGTAAAGTCAAAGCCATACTGGACATGCCGGAGCCCACCTGCGTGGCTGACGTCAGACGAGTGATGGGCATGGCTAACTACCTGGGCAAGTTCCTGCCTCACCTCTCCTCATATGCACAGCCCCTAACAATTCTTCAGTCAGAGAAGACAGAATGGTGCTGGGGGACACCACAGCAGAAAGCTTTTCAGAAGCTAAAATCAGAACTGAGTTCACCCAGAGTCCTGGCTGTATACTCACCATATGCAGAGACGCGTGTGTCAGCTGATGCATCGTCGTTCGGGATTGGAGCAGTTTTGATCCAGAAACAGCCAGAGAGTGAAGACTGGAAACCAGTGGTGTTCATCTCCAGACAACTATCTGCCGCCGAGAAACATTATGCTCAAATTGAGAAGGAGGCACTGGCAGCAACCTGGGCATGTGAACGGCTGCAATCATATCTGCTAGGTATGTGCTTCACAATCGAGACTGATCACAAACCCTTGGTCCCCTTGCTGAGTTCCAAAGCGCTGGATGAGCTTCCTCCTCGTGTCTTGAGATTTCGACTAAGACTGTTGAAGTTCACATACAACATTGTACACGTGCCAGGAAAGCAGCTCATCACGGCGGACACGCTGTCACGAGCTCCGGTGGGTCACACAGCCACACAGGAAGAGGAAGAGCTGGAGGCTGATGTCCAGATCTTTGTGGACTCCATCAGACAGTCTCTCCCAGCCACTGAAGCAAGGCTGCTACAGCTAGCAGAGAAGCAGAAAGATGACCCGGTCTGCAGTACATTGAGACAGTACTGTCAAACAAAGTGGCCTGACAGAGCTCACCTGCCACCTGATATCGGTCCCTTCTGGTATGTGAGAAATTACCTGTCCATGGCTGGAGATCTTCTCTTAAAGGGACAGAGGATCGTCATCCCCAGCTCCTTAAAAGATGAGATGCTTGACATCCTCCACCAGGGTCACCAAGGGATAGGAAAGTGCCGAGCCAGGGCCCATCAGTCGGTCTGGTGGCCAGGGCTCTCAACTGAAATAAAGAAAAAAGTGGAAAACTGCCCCATATGCATCAAACACAGGATCACACAGAGGGAGCCTCTGTTGACAACCCCTATACCTGAGAGACCGTGGCAACACGTCGGAACGGACTTATTCATCTGGGATAAGAAAACCTACCTTGTAGTGATAGACTATTTCTCTCGCTATATTGAAGTGGCACACCTCCATGTCGCATCAGCAAAAACAGTCATATCGGCTCTGAAGAACATCTTTGCCCGGCATGGAGTTCCAGTGGTGCTCATGTCAGACAATGGGCCGCAGTATGCTTCTTCTCTCTTCAAAGACTTTGCCAGTGAGTATGGTTTTACTCACAGGACCAGCAGCCCGCGATACCCACAAGCCAATGGCGAAGCGGAACGGGCAGTGGCCACTGTCAAAGGCTTATGGAAAGAGGGAGGAGACTACGCAAAAGCGCTACTCAGCTACCGAGCCACCCCTTTGGAGAACGGATATTCTCCAGCCCAGTTACTCATGGGGAGACAGTTAAGAACCACACTCCCTCAAGTGCCCAAAACACTGAGTCCACGCTGGCCAAACATCAAACAGCTCAGGAGCACAGAGACACGAGGGAAACAGAAACAAGAGCAATACTATAACAAACGCCACAGAACACACAATCAACCGGAGTTACACCCAGGCCAGAGTGTATGGATCACTACAGAGAGCACTCACGGGACAGTTGTACAGCAGACAGCTGCTCCGAGATCATACATTGTCAGAACAGAGGATGGGCTGTTGAGGAGAAACCGTACACACCTGCGAGCAACCCAGTGTCCACCTCCTGATTCAACCAACAGAGAGGACACTGACTCAGACAGTGCAGACCAACCTGTAGCAGAGCCAGATGCTACATATGTTACAAGCTCAGGCAGACACTCACGTCCGCCTAAAAGACTGGATTTGTGATTTGACAGGTTAAAAGGAGTTCAGGACTGTGATTGTTATGGTTCACATGAAAGAAAAAAAAAAGTTGATGAATGAGAATGTAACCGTGAATGTTCTGGAATGACGGTTTAGGTTAAGTCAGGTTCAAAAAAGGAATTGAATAGAAAGAAAGAAAAAAAAGAATTTGTTTAGAACGCTTGAATAATAATGTTCTTTACTTAAAAGGGGGAGATGTTGTGTAAGGTTAATCTAAACAGTTATAATATGGGCATGTTAATGCCTCAGCCAATGAGAGGAGTTGTTGTTGGAATACGGATGTGACGTTTTGTGTACTGCTCTCCAAGTCGGAAGTAAACAGTTGACTGCAAGTCGCTCTCTGTCTCGTTATTATGATATGGTAACGTAACAGGACAGAAACGATTTAACGTTTTGTTTTATATACAGTAAAAGTTTAAAATCTGTTCACCCTTATACCTCTGGTCTCAGTCGCGTCTGTGTCTCCCTCCTTTCCAGACACAATCCCCGTCAAAGTCACATCAAAATCAAACCTCCTCAAATACTCTAGCAATACATTAAATCCATGTTAGGAGCGGAAAGATGTCATTTACCTTCAGATCACCGTCCGCTCCGTCCAGCTGACGCCGTTGACTGCAGCAGCAATGTGTTGCCACTCGCACTGCGTCTTTTTCTTCGTGATCCCGCGGGTGTGGCCACTAAATTAAATTATTGTCCGTGCCTCCACTTCCCCAACAAGTGTCTCTTTCTCCGTTTCTGAAAAGTTACGTTTCTTTGCTTTTTCCTGACCTGTCGCCGTGATTCACCACACGGAAACGATTGCATGCCGGCTCATTAACATAGTAAAATGTGGGCGTGTACAGGGCAGGACTCAGGTACGCACACTTGTAGGTGATCCTGTGATTTATAAAGGAAACATTGCGTACAGCTTGCGTGCACACAGTTTTATAAATCAGATTTTTTTTTTTGGCGCACGCAAACTTTGGCTTTTTGCCGTACGTACACTTTTAGTAAGGATCCTAAGCACAGTTTTATAAATGAGGGCCCAGAGCAGGGTGTGCCATGGAGAATGTTCATTGTCTCTGTAATAAGTGTGGTGGGAACGAGCACTTGATACACAACTGGCTGTCCTGGTGCAATGTGAGCTTTACGACAGAGCATGTCATGACACAGTATTAGTTTAGGGAATTGCCACCAGAGTTTTCTTTGGATTTTTCCTTTTACCTGTCTAAGGTTAGGACGTTTGTGTTGGTTTACCCATTTGTACACTTCTGAGAGAATGGGGTCAGACAGTTGATTAGCTACAATGTCATTACCTTGACCAGAAAGTGTGTGTTGTAACAATTCCATATCCACATTGGTTGTCTGAACAACAGCAGAATCTCCTTCCACACAGCAAACCTGATCCGTGGTGCTGATCATAGAAGAAGGCTGCACTGGCAGATTGTGCAACTGTGGAGCAGGAGGAGGAGTGTCCAGTTTGACAGGAGAGGAGTGGTGTTCCTGGGAAAGAGTCGCTGTGTCCTTTGAGACCACTGGGTCCTGTGAGAGGGGAATCCGTGACATAGCGTCAGCATTAGTGTGTTTCTTTCCCTCTTTGTGTAATATAGTCCACTGATACGGATCTAACTCCAAAACCCAACGACCTCGTCGTCCAGTGGGGTCATGTGTGACATCCCGTTTCCGTAGAGTGAGGAGTGGACGGTGATCAGTGATGATCGTAAATGGATTACAGCTCAAGTAGTGTCTGAAGTTTCTAACAGACCAGACAACGGCCCAGAGTTCTTTGTCATATGTGGACCATTTTTTCTCTGTGCGGGTCAAAACATGACTTGCATATGCTATAACCCGTTCATTCCCATTTTGAACCTGTGAGAGCACTGCGCCAACTGCAGAGTTATATGCATCTGTACTGAGAATGAATGGCTGATGAAAGTTGGGAAATGCCATTATTGGAGGGGATGTGAGTGCATCTTTTAATGTCTGAAAAGCAGTTGAGCACTCGTCGGTCCAGTCAAATGGAACATGCTTTTGAGTGAGTCTTTGAAGAGGATGAGCAATTAGTGCATACTTGTGTACAAAACATCTGTAATATGAGCACAATCCCAGAAATGTTCGTACCTCTGTGGGTGATCTTGGGACAGGCCACTCACCTACACGGTGGCTGTTTACTGGGTCCAGTGTAAGTCCGTCACGTGACACAACATGTCCCATATACTTGACTGCAGATTTGCAAAAGTCACATTTCTTTGGATTTAGTTTCAAACCTGCTTGTCTGAATCGTGTGAGAATGTCTGTCAGGTTTTGAAGATGATCGTCAAAGTCCCGCCCCATACAGATGACGTCATCAAGATAAATGACACATGTTGTCCAGTGGAGACCTCTCAAAAAAAGCTCCATCAGTCTCTGAAAAGTTGGTGGCGAGTTTTTCAGACCCATGGGCATTACTTTGAATTGGTAGAGACCGTCACCTGTTGTAAATGCTGTTTTGGGCCTGTCTCTGTGGTGCATTTCAACTTGCCAGTATCCACTTGACATGTCCATGGTAGAGAAGAACTGAGAGCCGGACAGTGCATCTAGACTATCATCGACCCTCAGGAGAGGATGTGCATCTGTGATGGTGACTGAGTTTAGTTTTCGGAAATCAGCACAAAATCTGTATGTGCCATCTTTCTTTTTCACCATGACCAGTGGGCTGGCCCAGGGGCTTGTACTGTCTTCAATCAGATCCTGAGCTTTAAGCTCTTCCACCTGGCGGCGGATCTCTGTTTTCATTGAAGGAGAGGTACGATAGGCTCTTTGTGAGATGGGATTGTCACAAGCAGTTGTGATTTTGTGTGTGACTAGGTTCGTCCTTCCAAAGTCAAACGGTTGTTGACTGAACACATCTGAGAATGAGTTTAAAGTGTCTTTCAATTTCTCATGTTGTGCACTTGTGAGATCAGGGTGTGAAATATCAGGCAGTACAGGTGGCTTGGACAGTGCACGTATCTGAATGTTGACATTACAGACAGAGCTTTCCATTACTGTGTATTCATCTTTGCTGTCGTCAGATGTGGCATGAAAAGTGCCTATTTGAGTGCCACTATGTAACATGACTTCTTCACTGGAGGGATTAGCCACTTTCACATAGAGCGAACTGTTACGGCCTCTGCTACTGCTTTACTGGCAGGTAGAGAGCCTTAATTGATTAACCACACCTTCTTTAGGCGTGGCCTCCAGAAGGCATAAGAGGCCTGCCAGCTGGGAGCTCTCTCTCTCTCTCATTAAGGAGGCAAAGAAGCAAAGTTGGAGACATTTTTGTGGTAAATTAGGACCAGATACACCCATAAAAAAGATTTGGAGTCTTGTACATAGAATGACAGGGGTGTTTCGGCAGGCAACAATCCCTGTACTTCACTGTGATGGAGCTGTAGCTGTAAATAACAAAGAAAAAGCAAATATGCTAGTTAAACAATTCCATAAAGTACATAGCTCTAACAATGCAAATAGGAGGAGGCGATGTGAAGTATTAGGAAAGCAACTGGATAAACTGCAAATTAATAGTGATAATGCTGATGATATCAATCTGTTTTTCTCACTAGGAGAGCTACAAAAAGCCACTAATCAGGGGAAAGATACCTCTCCAGGTAGGGACGGATTGGGGTATCAATTATTTAAACATTCTGGAGAACTGATGGGGGAGAAAGTGCTTGCCCTAATAAATAATGTGTGGGAGAGGGGTTGTCTTCCTTAAGAATGGAAGCATGCGGTAATTGTTCCAATTGTGAAACCTGGAAAGCAACCCGATAACCCTAGTTCCTATAGACCAATTGCCCTGACCTCTGTCTTATGCAAAATCATGGAACGTATGATAATGGATAGGCTTGGGGAAAAGCTGGAAAAAAGTGGTTACTTTGTGACGCATCAGAGTGGATTTAGGCAGGGACGGTCAACAATGGATGCTGTCTTAAATTTAGACATGGACATAAAGAAAGCCATCGCAAATAAGGAAGCAGTTGTAGCAGTCTTTCTGGATATAGAAAAAGCATATGACATGCTTTGGAGGGAAGGGTTATTAATTGCACTTTATGACGTTGGAATCAGAGGGAGAATGTTTAACTGGATCAAAAACTTTTTATGCAACCGGTCAATTCAAGTGAGGATTGGAAATGAACTTTCAGATGAGTTTGAGGTGGAGAATGGAACCCCTCAAGGAAGCGCGATAAGTCCGCTTCTTTTTAATATTCTGGTTAACGGCATGTTTAGTAGAGTGGGGAAAGGATTTGGTTTTTCATTATTTGCAGATGATGGGGCTATCTGGAAGCGAGGGAGGAACCTCCCCTACCTGTTTAACCAAATTCAAGGTGCGTTAGAGAAAGTGACTGAGTGGGCTAATGATTGGGGTTTTAAAATTTCTACAGATAAAACTAAATATATGGTGTTTGGAAATAAGAAAAGTATGCCGACCCACCAAATACAACTGTATAATAATAATCTTGAAAAAGTCAAGTATTTTAAGTTTTTAGGAATATGGCTGGACGAAAGGATGACAGGGAAAAAACAAGTTGAAATGGTTTCATTGAAGTGTGGGAAAATAATTAATGTCCTTAGGTGTGTGGCT
This sequence comes from Eutrigla gurnardus, assembly GCF_963514095.1. Lineage (NCBI taxonomy): Eukaryota > Metazoa > Chordata > Actinopteri > Perciformes > Triglidae > Eutrigla > Eutrigla gurnardus. The sequence continues at coordinate 19,209,500 of NC_139915.1, forward strand.
GGGTCAGACTGGGGGGCTGATAGAGAATCAATGATGATGCTCTACAGAGCAATGATAAGATCAGCTATTGACTATGGAAGTATGGTTTATGGATCAGCAGCTCCGTCAGTGATCAGGAAACTTGACATCGTCCAAGCAAAAGTGTGCTGTGGAGCATTCAGAACAACCCCAACACCAGCATTACTGATAGAAATGGGGGAGATGCCGTTAGAAATCAGGAGACATAAACTTGGTTTGAGATATTTAATGAAGCTCAAAGGACAAAAAGAAATGTTACCAACAAAGAACCTTCTGAGTGAACATTGGGAGTTTATGGGAACATCAAAAAGGACTAAAACAAATCTTGTTGCAGAAAAATTAAAATCTGTGGCGCAGGAAATTGGAATTGTGGATATAAGTGTGTGTCCTCCAGTGTGTCGTCCAGCTGTGGCCTCATGGTTGGTTCCAGATCCCATTGTTGACCTAAAGCTTTTGAATAAAAGCAAATCAAGGACGTCAGAGGTTGTAGTAAAGGAGGTAAAAGTCTGGCAGCAACTAAAATGGGGAAACCACCTACAAATTTATACAGATGGGTCAAAAGATCATGAGAGTGGGAAAGTGGCAGTTGGTATCAGCATACCTGAAATCGGGTATAAAAAAGGATACAGAATATCAAATCATATGTCAGTCTTCACAGCAGAAATGGTGGCAGTTCTGTTGGCAGTAAGATGGGTTGAGGACAATAAACAGGGAAATGCAATCATATGCAGTGATTCAGCAGCAACATTAACTACAATAAAAGAAGCTAAATCCAAGTCCAGACCTGATTTAGTTGTAGAAATTTTACAATCTTTGTTTAGAATCCACAAGGCAGGGTATGAGGTGGGGTTTCTTTGGGTTCCGGCACATATGGGTGTGAAAGGGAATGAGGAGGCGGATGAGATGGCAAAGAAGGCGGTGATGGAGGAAAGTGTGCAAATTCAGTTGCAATATGGGGCACCAGAGTATAGTGAAATAATAAACAGGTATCTAAAAGAAAAGTGGCAAAAGTCTTGGGAGAAGGAAAGGAAAGGAAGGGCATATTTTTCAGTGCAGGAAACGGTAAATAAAGACAAGTGCACTTACAGGTGCAGTAGGAAAGACTCTGTAGTAATCTCGAGATTGAGACTTGGACACTGTAGGCTGAGGAGTGGGTTGGCTCTGATTGGTAAGCATCCTGATGGCAAATGTGAGTGTGGAGATAGTGAGACAGTGAAACATGTACTACTCCAGTGCAAAATATACTCCAGTCAGAGAAGGACTCTCTTCAGGAATCTTGGAGCAGATGGGGAAACCGTTTTTAATATACGAACGCTTCTAAATCTAGATTCTTGGGTTAAAACAAAGAAATTGGTGGATTATCTACACCAAACAGGATTGTACAAAAGGATTTGATGTAGTTCTTAATAACTAACTGTACTAACTAACTGCGCCAAAGCTGCGTCTAGTCTGCCTAACTAAAGAAGAAGAAGAAGAAGCTCTCTCTCTCACTCTCTGACTCAGGCCTGGTGCAGCACCACCACCAGTTTCTCCTTTGTTTGGTTTGATGCACCTTTCAACATGCCTACACCATCTTTCCACTCATCCACACACTGCTAACACAACTGATATCATACACTATCATACTCCACACCTACTAATAGTTAATTCGGTTAATTTTGGGTTAATAAATTAAGGCTCTGAAAAGTTGTTGTCTGTGTGGCCTCCCTTTTTGTTGCCATCTTTGAGCCAGATGGTAACAGAACCGTGTTCAGTTTTTGTTACAGTCCATGCAAAACCAACCATTGACTGATTAGTGTAGTGTGGTTCAAATACACCTGCATAGTCATGAGGCATCAGTCCCTTAAGTGGTACATCTAGCTTAGCCGAGATGACCATCTCTGACATGGCTGGGAGTGTAACTGTAGAAGATACTGTAACATCAGTTAATTTAGGGACGTATTGGTGTGGGCTAACCAGTGGCACTACTTTGTCATCTACTATGAGGGCCATGTTTCTGGTGTTTACAATAATGCCATTAGCAACCAGAAAATCCCAACCCAATATCAGTGGTTTAGTACAGTTTCTGACAACTTGAAGGGCATGTGTCATCGGCTTGTGAGCAATACTTAAATTGACTGTCATTGAGCCAACAGAGTCCAGAGGGTCACCTGTGACACCAGTGAGAGGAACAAACTGTTTTTCAATGGGCTTTTTGTAGAGAGCATTTGTAGACCTCCTAAAATCCTCACTGATAACTGAAATGTCTGCTCCAGTGTCAACAAAAGCATGTACAACAGTGTCCTCAATCACAACTGACACATCTTTTTGACACATCCACCACACATAAACTGTCTCTGGTAAAGTCAGTGGATGGTGTTGTGAAAAAATAGTAAGCTTGAATATACGAGGAGAGTCTATGGGTTGTATCAATAACAGCGCTTTATTAGCACAAGTATCAGGAAAGCATATTCCGGCAGTTATACGTGCACGGACCTAATAGTCAGCTCAACATAGGGTTGAGCTCACTCAAAAGGCGCTTACAACAGAGTGCGCAGCTTATTTCAAGAGACTCCACATGAGTCTGATTGGCTCAGTCAATAGATGCAGGCGGAGCGTAATTTTAGCATGCCGCGGCCTGGTTGGAGCGCTGGGTATCTCCACCCACACTGGCTCATACGATCCATCCCTCCGGGTGCTGTCATCTATGTATGTGTGTGTATGTTGTCGAGATGCATATCATGTGCTTGTCATGTGCTCCTTCCGGGTGCAGCTACACATTGTGTCCGTTCATTGTATGTTGTCGGGACGTATATCATGTGCTTGTCATGTGCTCCTTCCGGGTGCGGCTACACATTGTGTCCGTTCATTGTATGTTGGCCCCCACCCTTGCCGCTCTCTTGCCTGTGCCTGTGTGTGTGTGTGTGTGAGACCCAGATGTTATCCTCTCTTGTGTTTCCTGTTTTCAACGTATGGCGTGCAGATGGAATGCCCTGACGCAGTTTCTAACCCTCACAGTAGTTTTCCACTAGCCTGAACATCTGAGTTTATGTGTAGTAATTTAAAGCTGTGTGATTAGCTTATTTGAATTTATTAAAAGGATAGCCCCTTGAGATGTAGCATCTCATTTTCAAGGGGGTCCCTGAACAAGCATATACATAGAACACACAACATCAGCAATACACTACATTACATTGTAGAAATACATAACATGACAATACAATACAACAAATACAGACATCTTGCTCACACACTCCCACATACCACCCCTACCCCCATCAATTTAACAGAATAGAAATATTAAATAACATAGTAGAAATAACGAAATAACAAAATGGAGAAAGAAGGAATAACAATGGAAGAATCAATGAAGTAATTAACTAAAAACAAGAGCAGTTTGTTTTAAGATGTAAATATAGTGACCTCCTGAAACAATGTAAAGAGGTAATAGAACGCAAAGAAGGAAGGAGATTATTCCAATCAAATGGGGCTTTATATTGGAATGACCTTTTACCAACCTCTTTAGAGATTCTAGGAACAAAGAAATAAGGGAAGTTGGTATGTCTAAGTGGGTATGGGGAGTTGTATGGAATCATAAGTTCTTTTAAATAAGGAGGACAATTAAAATAAATACATTTGAAAAGAAAATGGAACCAATGATACCCCTTTTCCACCAACGCGAACCTAGTTCAAGAGCCGGGCCGGTGCCGTGCTGGTTCGCAGTTGGTTCAACTTGCGAACCGTCCGAGAACCTGTTTGCGTTTCCACCGGCTAGAGAGCCCAGAGAACCACGTCATTACGTCACTGTATACGTCTGAGGTTTCCCCGCAGCGCTCATTTCGAGCATAGCAGACATGTCTCTTCAGAAAAAGTGTTTATTTTGGTAAATAATACAATAACAATAAAATACACAAAATACTAAAATCACAACATTTTTTAAAGTGTAGAACAGTGTGTGATCAATAGATCAGAGTGTTTGATGTTTAGTCATCTGCAGGTTGGACCTCCGTTCAATATCGCCGATGTCCGACAGCTCTACAAACACAAACCAGAGAACAGCGGTTTAATCACAAACGTGTCCACGACGCTGTTAACACAGATGTTAAGTCACGTTGGTAGTTGGTAACGTTTAGTGAGCGAACGGCAGTCAGAAAGTGGCATGCTAACGTTGTTGTTAGCAATATCACGCTAGCTGGCTAGCTAGCCGGTCAGCTTACATTACGCGAGGATGCATAGCCACTAGTTGCTGCTGTTACGAACGTAATCACTAGCTTGGTAAACTAAACAGAAATGTGACGTTAGTTTGCAACGAGGTTAAACATTTTAAAAGTGAAACTTACCGGGAACGTTAGTAAAACTCCGCACTCCGCAGCGGCGTATTTTCCCCCGTTGCCTTGATCGTTAACCCCGCCCCCAGCCCCTAACGTAAGCCGGGCCCTGTTCCAGCCCAGCAAAGAGTTGGGGCCGCTCGGGAACCAGTTTTCCAGGCCGAGAGCCGGCTCTTTGTCTGTGGAAACAGGAAGAACTGGTTCGCGATTGGGCACCGGCTCCGAACCGACCCTCAAAATGCCTCGGTGGAAAAGGGGTATGAGATTGCCTTCTTAATTTGGGTTGTAGCCAGTTCAGAGAATCAAACATGAGACAATGATGTGTTCTAAAAGGACATCTCAAAACAAATCTACATAAGGAGTTAAATAATATAGTCAGAGATTTAAGGTGAGTGTCAGAGGTGTTTTGATAAACAACATCAACATAATCAATAAGTGGTAGTATCAGTTGTGTGATTAACCTTTTTCTGACATGAAATGTGAAACAGTTGATTGAACGGTAAAGTGAAGCGAGACAACCATATGCTTTTTTAACAATGTAATCAATGTGAGGTTTAAATGAGAGTTCAGGATCAATCCAAAGTCCAAGATATTTAAATGTGTCAACTTTGTCAACAGGGGATCCATCGGAAAAATAAATATGAAAATCAGATGACTGGGATTGGAGATGACGTGTACTAAAAATCATACTACATGACTTCTTTTTGTTCAATACAAGTTTGTTCTTGCAGAACCAGTCTTGAACCATATCAAAGTCGGACTGTAGAGAGTTCTGGATCTGCGCTATATTTGATTTAGAGGTGTATATAACAGTGTCATCGGCATATAAGTGGGTATGACAGTTGGAGCAAATTTTAGGCAGATCATTAATAAATACAGAAAAAAGAAGCGGACCCAGTATGGAGCCTTGTGGAACACCCTTATCAATAGTTAAAAAGTCAGACTGATGACATTGAAAAACAACACATTGACGACGACCATGGAGATAAGCATTAAACCAGAGAAGAGCATTTTGATCAAGACCAATTGCAAAGAGTTTGTCAAGTAGCAAATAGTGGTCAACCAGATCAAATGCCTTAGATAAATCAATGAAAATTGCACCAGTAAGATTACCCTTATCAAAGGAGGTGAACACATCATTTGTAAATTTCAACAAGGCTGTGGTAGTGGAAAAATTTTGTCTGAATCCTGACTGAAAAGGTGATAGAATATTATTTGAGTTTAAGTACTGTGACAGCTGGTTAAAAATAAGCTTTTCAAAAGTTTTTGCAATTGTGCAAATAATAGAGATAGGGCGATAATTACTTACATCAGATGGATCACCTCCTTTAAAAACGGGAGTGACCTTGGCACATTTCCAGATCGAGGGGATTGAACAGGTGGACAGAGACAAATTAAACAGGTCAGCAAGGGGATACATCAGGACATGTGCAGCAAGTTTGATAAATTTAGCTTCAAGGCCATCAGGACCAGCACTAGTGTTATCTCTCAATTGACGTAAAGCAAGAAAAACATCGTTAGGCAAGATCTTTTTAAAGGAAAATGAATGGTCAGAGAAGGTACTAAATGAGGGGCTGGCAGTCCAATAGGAATCGAAGTGAAAGGAATTACAGATGGAAGAAAAATGACGATTAAAGGCATGAGGAATAAGTGATGGGTCAGAGATAGTTTCATTATTAAAATGAATCTGGGATAAAACATTTTTGTTATTTCTGTTGAGAACGAGGTTCAGTCGTTTCCAGAACTGTCTTGGATTGTGAAAATTTTGTGACAGGCTTTCTTTGTAATAATTAGACTTTGCGTTCCTGGTTTTGACTGTACATTCATTCCTAAGTGATCTGTAAGCGTCCCAGTCGGTAGAGTCCTTAGATGCACGATATTTAGCCCATGCTTTATCCCTCTGCTTAAAAAGATTAAGGAGTTCTGAACTAATCCAAGGAAGGTGCATACCTTTGACTCTAACAGTCTTCATCGGAGCATGTTTCTCAATAACGGAGTTTATTTCAGAGTAAAAGAAGTTCCATGCTTCCTCAACGTAAGGAATTAACTTAAATCTATCCCAATTAATAGTAATCAAATCATGGATGAAATTATCTTCATTAATATGTTTACATTGTCTGAATGTAATAAATTTAGGAGGAGAGCGTGGAACTTTTATTTTCCAGACACAGAATATAATAGAATGGTCACTTAAACAATCAGACATGACTCCAGATTTAGCTATTCTGTCAGGATTAGAGACAAGGATCCAGTCAAGCAGAGATGAGGATCTAAGGTCAACTCTAGTGGGTTCATTAATAAGTTGTGTGAGATGTACACTATCAAATAAGTTTCTGTCCATATGAGAGGAGCGATGAAGCCAGTTGCTGTTGAAGTCACCCAGAATAATTAATTCATTATGGCTCCGAAGAGAATTAATGGTAGATAAAATGCACATGGTAGAATCAGCAGGAGCAGAGGGAGGCCTGTAAATATTACCAATTGTTAACCGTTTGTTTTCATGAAAAATTATATTGATGAAGGAGACATTCAAAATTTACTGGCTCAACAGTAGGACTGATATGGCAAGAAACTAAATTTGATGCGACATAGGTTGCCATGCCTCCACCTCTAGAGGACCTATCCCTCTATATAACACAAAATTTTCAATTTCTATCTCATCATCTGTGATGTTATCATGAAGCCATGTCTCAGAAATAGTAATGATGTTTGGTTTATGAAGAGTAACCCAGGCTCTTAATAAATCAATTTTTGAGACAAGACTCCGAATGTTTAGGTGAATAATCTTCAGTCCCTTCACTAAATCAATTGAATCTTATGGAAGAAATGACAGTTCAGGTGAAAAAGTTTGAGTGGGGGAGGATAAAGTGAGAGTGGAGAGCAAGAACAAGAATAGACAGAACACACACTTACAGACAGACATACAAACGCACACACACAATGTAACGACACCATGAAAAGGTTTTAAATCAAAGACTCAGATTGCAATGTTATGCAAATAGAAATAAGGAAGGGCCCTATTTAATTCAAAGTAGTATGCAGACAAAAATAAATAAATAAATCATATGGCCTACATTTAAATATCATGTAGCTTATAATCATACAGTCACAGAGAAACAATGTGGAACACCATTAACAAAGATTATAAGGCCATATGGGCATCAAGGTGCAATAATAAAGAGAAAGACAGCAGTCGTAAGGGCAAAAGTCCGTTTGCGACAGCATCGCGACAGTATCCGCTGGAACCAGGTAACATGACGTCACTGGCGGAGCAGTATACGGCAAACACACAGTGGAAGCTCACACACAAGTGATATGCAGCGGATCCATGGCAAAAAAGTTTGTTAAGCAAGTAACAAAACAAAAAAGTGAAAAACTAAGAGGCACCAGGGAAGAGTAATAACTCAACAATGTTCCGGTTGTGTGGAGAGATCCAAGAGTGAAAGTTTGCAGTCACGGATTGGATATTAGCTGCCAACATTAGCAGGATGAGTTACTCACGGAGCTGTCATGGGGACGGTCCGGTGGAATCCATGGATCTATCCGTGGTGGAGTCACTGAAGAAAGTCTCTGCCTCATCGGCGCTTCTGAAGAACTTTGGTTTTCCATCCACAATGACTCTCAGCGTACAAGGGTAGCGAAGAGAGTACCTGATGCCCGCATCCCGAAGTTTCTTTTTGACAGTATCAAACTGTCGGCGTTTGTTGATCAGAGCAACGCTGAAGTCGGGATAGATGTGGATTCGAGCTCCCTGAAAGGTGAGCTCTCCTTTCTCCCGTGAAAGGCGTAGGATTCTCACTTTATCCTGGAAGAGTAAGAACTTTGCAAGAATGGGCCGAGGAGAGGATCGTGAGCTGGAGCTGAAGGAGGGAGAACGGTGCGCCCGTTCAATGATGGGCGCTGCGGAGAAGTTCTCTTTACCCAAGAGCTGTGGAATAAGTTGATTCAGGAACGCCATCATATCCCTGCCCTCGCTTTGCTCCGGGACATTGAGGAAACGAAGGTTTGAGGAGCGGCTTCTATTCTCTGCTTCATCAGCTTTGTCCTTCAGGTAGGCATTTTCCTTCTCAAGTAATAGCACACGTTTGGTTAGGTCCCCAAGGTTATCCTCATTTGAGCTCACTCTTTGTTCCAGCTCAGACACATGGTCACCCAGTAAGGACAAAGAGCATTGTATTTTGTCCAGACCACTGTGAATTGACTCAAATTTTGTGTCAGAGTGGGTCATCAGTTCTCTTTTGTTGCGTTCAATGGCGTCCCAGATTGTTTGCAGAGACACTTCAGCAACAGCCATTGTAAGGAAAAAAGTGCTTAATTTCAACACTTCTCAGTTCACTGTATTACCGACCTTATTCTTGTTCAAAGTAGGAGTAAATCATCCAATCAGATTAATTAGATTTGGGCCATTTGTTGAGGCAATCTGAGACCAGCCACAGACAATCAAGCCACAGCAGCCATCTTGCAGCCTTATGCATTTACATTTTTCTCCACAATGGGACGTTACTGTCTCTATGGGCCTGGGTAAAGTTAGTAGCTGGCAATTGGCCCCCATTGTCAACTACTGGTAGTTTACCTTGTTAGAGCTGGTGTGAGAGGGAGAATGAAACCGTACATGTCCAGGACCTTGAGAGCGGTTAGAGGGATGTCTATCCTCATGGCGGTCTGCAGAGCTGCAGCGCTGTGTGTAGTCTCTGGGTGAAGGGCTGTAGCCACGTGCATGGCGCTCAGATGATCCAGAACGATTGTGTGAATCCCGTCTGTCATACCAGTGTCGGTCACAGGAAGAATCTCTATAGTTGTTTCTGTCTGAGAAATAGTATCGGCTGCGGCCCCGTCCACCGTCAGGAGTAGGGCTTCGCTGATGAGGTCTGTAGTCTGATGAGCCACGCCGTGTGTCTTGTCGCTGGCGTTGCACCTCCAGTTGTAAATGTTCAACCCTTTCTGACAGTGTCTCCAGTGTTCTCTGCATTTTCCGAAGATCATCTGAGGTGGCAGAGTGGACACCAAGAGCAGTGGAAGAGACAGGAAGGTGAGAGGGTGCCAGGGACAGGAGGTGAGACAGCAGGTGCCTGAGAAAAATGTTGCAGAGTGTTTGGAGAGGAAAAAACCCTGCTAGCATGATGAGCAGTCTCAATCTGTATTGCAAACTGAAGAGCGGCTTTCAGTGTCTTTACTCCGTGTTCATGACAACGCAGCTGAAGGTATGGCTCAATACCAGCAATGAAACGTCTGAATTTTTCTCCATCTTTAGCATTTTGTCCATATGTAGGAAAAGCTTCCTCCACCAGTCGGCAAATGTCAGCAGCAAACACTGGGAGAGCCTCACCAGGCAGGCGAGTGCATGCATTGGTGTAACTTTGAAAGGTAGCCAGATAAGCGGTCTGTCCAAAAACAGCTTTCAATTTTTTCTCAGCTGCAGTGTAGTCAGATTTTGTGGCATCAGATAAGCTAGCCCAGTAACTAAAAGCAGCACCGCCCAGGCGCGTGGGCAGCAGCTTAGCCAAACTGTCTTCATCATAAGCGGGCACCATTTTGAAAAGTCCTCTTTTCCATCTCCCGTGAAAACATGAGGAAAATCTCCTCTACAATACTGGGGCACAGCCTGAGTGATGTTAGAGCCAGAAGGAAAGGGCAGTTCATTCCAAAAGTTATCACTGGCCATAGTTACTCATATCACATATGAAACTGCATGGGAAAGTACGATTCTTGAAAAGTAGCGTTACATACAGAGTTCTGGATTCAGCTGTGGTTCCACAAATTAACTGTCTTAGCTTAGTGAGCTAGGCATGTCCGTGTTGAGGTCGTAGTATCCAGAGTAGAATGTGAACAATTTTTTTCAGGCGCCGTCCCATGTAGACAAGTTCACAAGCAGAATTCCGGCATGAAAATCCACGGAGAGCAGAAAAATAATATGTCCACTTCGCCAGTCTCTGTTACTCACAAGTGTTGTCCGTTGTTGGTATCTTGATGATTAAATAGATAGAGTGCGTTTTTTGTATTCCATCAGCGCACCGGCCGAGTCGCAAGCATATCCTTGTTAGCTTGTAGCGGGGCAGCCCACGGCGAGGAGAAATTAAAAACGTGGCGTCGTAGAACAGTTAGCTTGATAATCCCCGGCAAAACTCAAAAATATGCAAAAAAACTTGCAAACCACAAACCCGCTGCCACCAGTGTAATGCTGGTCTTCTCTTAGCATTAACTGTTTACTCGTAGTTATAACATAAAAGTACTTTCGGAACGTGGATAGAGTAAGAGCACGGAGACAGCTTCGACTGTGGAACTTGGGTTACTTTAATGACCTCGTCAACGTAGGACAACTCAGTACTCAAACAAACGTGCTACATCATCTCATCATCGTATCCCTCCGCCAACCTTAACTATTACTGAATTAAAAGGCAGGGTACAACATGTTAGATAGTTCCCTTGTTAACTCAAGGAACAGAATACGCTATGAAGCTACAATTAATTTAAAATATGTAACTTATTTCAGTAACCCTAAAAAGGTCATCGGTTAACTAAATATTCACAAAATAAATCTCATCTTACAATAGTATTGGTTGCCGCTGCGCCTGCCCCATTTGCTTTTTCACCATCAGACATGATGCTGTGTTCTGAGAGGGGATCTTGCCAAACAGTTACATTCCACTTGGTAATCAAAGCAGTGTAATAAACAGACTTTTATCCAGGAGTCTGTCCTGTGTGAAAGCAAAAGTAAACATTGACTTTACACTTGTTACGTAACATTGTTATGCTTGTTATGTAAATATGTCCAGTAAGTTCTCACATTACATTGTTATGTTATGTTGTTAGGGCTGTCAAATGATACAAATTATTCAATCAGATTAATCACAGGGTAGCTGTGGATTAATCACGATTAATCATTGATAACATCCAGCCACTAGATCTCACACTCGCTCTCCCCCCTTCCATTGCATTCACGTCACAACACAGCTGTTGCTATAAGTGCATGCGCCCTCAATGGGTTGCCAGTTCATTGCACAACCTGCGTTTTCATGGTCTAGTGGAGTGACACTCAGACAGACTCAGTCATGTCAAGTGATTCATCTTTCATGGTATAAATTCATTTTGCAACATGTAACTATACATTTGGGTTACTTTGTGCGGTGGTGTTTCAAAATTCAATGCCAAACTCAGCCATTTTTCCATTTTTTCCACACTAACTGGCAACAACAAAGACTCTTGACCCCTGACTAAGCAGAGATACCACATGATACTAACTTCATTATTCTGTTGGCTCCCAAGCCTTGCCAGAAGCTGTAGCCACACGTCACACATCTACACAGAGGTAAACAAAATATTCATTTTGGACCCGTCAACATTTTTTAAAATGATTAATTCACAATCAAAAAGTTTTTTTCACGAGAAGTGATACATTGATTCTGTACTTCTAAAAGCTCTGTGGATGCATTACTTTTTTCTAATTATTCGTTTACATAAAAATGTTATCAATATGACCTTTAATAATACCCTTACAGTTCTAACAATACCTCAATACCTGGCTTGAATTAGCCTTGTTAAGGCTAATTCAAGCCAGGTTAACATTGTCGTGTGTTACGCCGTTCACGGGATATGAAGCCAGCCCAGAATCGTGAATTTCGAATGTCGAGAAAATGGCAGAAAAGTCCAGAGCAAAAATGATTGATGGTACTGTACGAGGAGTACAAACCCATCATAACCAAAATAGGGAATACTGTAGTGATAAATAAAAATTGCGAGGCTGCTTGGGCAAGACACTATCACAGGGGGGAGGCGGAGGGAAGTAGGAACAAGCTTCTAATTCCTCGGTAAAAAAAGAAGCGAGGAGGTCGAAAACAACCAAGGAAAAGAAAACACCAGTGGAAAATATGGGGAAAAAAAGACAGATTGCGACAGTGCCCGTGATAAAACCAGAGTCAACATCGGACCCGCGTTTCAAAGGTGGCGTGATCTAAGGGATTTCAAAGGGCACGAAGTCGTGGGGAAGGAGCTAGGTGGTCGTGGGGGAGGAGCGTGAGAGTTGTAAACATTCAAAATCTGGGTGCCCTTGATCCGCCAGACTTGCCGACGGGGACTTTAAGTTGTTCCATGACCTTGTTCTGTTCCGTTGTTCCGTTCTGTTGTTACGTTGTTTCGTTATATTGTTACGTCACATTGTTAAATTACGCTGTTACATTGCATTGTTAGATTACACTATGCTCTTACAGTAACGTTGTTACGTTACATTGTGTTAAATTGCGTTGTTACCTTACATTATGGTATTAGATTACATTGTTACGTTACATTATGTTGTTACATTACGTTGTTACATTAAGTCGTTACATTAAGTGGTTACGTTATGTTGTTACATTACGTTGTTGCATTATGTTATTACATTATGTTGTTACGTTATGTTGTTACTATAACGGGTCGGGAGCGGACCCAAATGCAGCACATGTAGGCAGACAGTCAGTTGGTAATGACCTTTATTGTACACTCGGGAAACAGGACAGTTCACAGATGACACCGTAGACAGTTCTTGTTTCCGGGAATGATGCCGCCCACCCACGAGGGACACGCTGCGGGAGGCGACCGGGAACAATGTGCCAGGCAGTGGTGTGTGGCATAGGCAGCCTGCCAACACACGGGAACAGCCTCTTGCATCTAGTCGTACCGCGGACGCAGTTGGAGAGCTGGGTGGCAGGCGGAGATCGTGGAACGAGATCTGGTGGAGAGCGGTTCCGTCACAGAACCACACTGGCGGAAGACAGACGAGGCGCAGGCAGAATCCGTAGTCAGAGCCAGAAGGCTGGGTCGAACGCTGGGGCAGAGACAGAGTAGACTGGTCGGGGACTGGCAGAGTCGGAACCGTGAAATCCGTCCGAGAAACGCTGGAGAGACTAGTACGAATGACATAGAACAATCTGGCAGTGAGTGCAGGGTGACGGGGAGTACACTCTTAGAAATAAAAGTGCTAAGTAGAACCATATAAGGTGTTCGGCTTGTCCTCATAGGAGAACATTTTATAAAGGTTCCACCTGGAACCCTTTTAGAGGGTTCTACCGAGAACCCCACATAAAGGGTTATACCTAGAACTGTGTGTAAGGTTCCATCCAGAACCCTCCATGAGAGGTTCTACAAAGAACCCATACTGGGGGTTCCACCAAGAACCCTTTCATTTTCCAAGGGTTTCATCTAGAACCCACACAGGGAGTTCCACTAAGAACCCTTTCATGTGTCAAGGGTTTCATCTAGACATCACATAGGGGGTTCTAAAAACATCCCTTTTCAAAGGTTTTCACAAATAACCGTCTTGTCTTCTGAGGGTTCTATAAAGAACCATATTGTATTCTACAGATCAGTCATCAAAATTCAGCATAGGTCCAGTGGAATCAGCAACATGACAGGCCAGACACATCATGCTGTCCTCACTCATGGATTTGTGTAATCTCCAGTGACGGTGACATGGCAGAAAGGGGAGACAAAAAAGAGTTTTAGTTCCATCAATCCAAGGTGCACTTACTGCGCCTTATTGTAAGCTATCTACAAACAATAAAATAATGCATGGTCCAATGAAAGGAATCAGAGTACATACTGTACGTACTAATTGTGACAGTGGAACAGAATCATGAGAAAGTGAGGGAACCCCACAAAGTTTTCACATTGATTTGTTAAAATGTTAAAATACTTTTCAGTGTTATGTAACAAGAACTCAAAATGTTACGTATTGTAACAATAATGGAAATCTCGGCAAAACCCTCTTTTTCAAGCCAATGGCACACTTCGGCTTTCGTCCAAGCTGTGTAAGTAATTTCTACAAGAAAACAAACAAACAAGCAAACGGACAAAACATAACAAGAAACAAATGCTTAGTCCAACTTTCACCATAAAAGTCCTCAGCTAGGGTTGAGCATGCTGAAATAAGATATTATATTTAGCTCACCTTGATTCTCTGAAGTTTCTTCTGTTCTTCTTTGTTCTGTTCTGTTCAGTAATTACTATTGGTATGTCTCACCTGGTTTGTAGAGGGGGAAAACCAGACTATATGGTGCAATCCATGGGGCAACCAGCTCTTAACTCACACATGACAGCCACCATGGGGCCAGCTCCCCGGCCCAACACACCAAACCTTGCCCTTTCCCCTGGGAGATTAAGGTTCAATTCCCGGCATCAACAAACCCTAATGTGGTAGCCCCAAAGTCAGTGTTACAATATAATTTTTGCATCAGTTAAGGCTTGGCCTCTGACATCAAAGACCTTCCTTTATCACTGAACTTATGTGCAGCTTCACAACTTGACTAAGCCAGTCAGCAGGGTACAGCAGCCATGGGATGAGGCCGATCATGGAAAAGTATGAGGAGGAGACAAATAAATTAGTAAAATTGTCTGTAAAATAGTAATATTTTTCAAATTGTCTGTCACTAATCCACACATCACCTCAGTTGGCATTAACATGGTCACTCTGCATCAACCAGGCCTTGAACTCACAACATCAAACTGTATCTGTAGATCACGTGACTTGTAACAAACTTTCAAAAGCCTTTGTCCAGTGAGTAGTATAGCTCACTTAGATGCCCCAGAAAGAGGGGTTATGTCCTTGCTGCAGGGAACCTGGGTTCAATTCCCCAGACTACTTCTTTGCTGTGTGTCATTTCCTCCTGAAGAAGGGAGTAGTGCAGGGGTGCCCAACTCCGGTCCTGCATGTTTTAGGTTTCTCCCTGCTCTTACACACCTGATTCTAATGATGTGCTCGTTATCAAGCAACTGAAGCTTGTCACAGGTTTGAAAATCATTCGAATCTGGTGTGTTAGAGCAGGGAGAAACCTAAAACATGCAGGACAGGGGGTCTTCCGGACTGGGGTTGGGCACCCCTGGAGTAGTGTAACTAAATTTTAAAAAATAAACACAATTATAGCTGCTGCGCAGCGATAGGTCGGGTCTGGGCTATTTTTGACAAATGTAGGCAATTCTGAGCAGCAAGCAAGAGAATAGGAAGGCAAGACAGTTGACATTATAATGTTCATTTTGAGGCCAGTTGAGGCTGAAATCCACAATTTTTGGAACCAAAGACCATTGTCTATTGCACTGAGGTAAGAGGTAATTGACAAGGGCCAACTCAACTGTGGCTTCACAAATTGAGTAAGCCATTCACTGTTGCGTAGGCAGATCTGAAACCACTGTAAAAAAAAATCTGTTTTTTTAGGTAAAATTCTGATATGTTTTTGTCATCATCTACCATGACTCTAAAATGTTGTACATTTGTTTCACAAAGACTACCAGGTATTTTGATGTATTACCATTATCACCCCTGCTGGGGCTTGAACGCACACCATCAGGCACTAAGAACCAGCTTCTAGCCAACTGAGCTAATTGTCTGGAAGTGCAATAAGCAAGGTATGATATCTGTCAACACGGGAATTGAATCTGTGACCTAAAAGCAGAAGTCACACATTGTACAGACAGAGCTAAACAGACACATGATCAGCTCACTCTGTCCGACCACTGACATGAAGGAGCTGTCAACCTGGCTGTGTGAGTGAGTGTGGCGAGTCAGGGGGGTCCCTGATCTACACATTCTGCTGGATTGCTCAGTGGGTAATGGTACAGACTTAGATTTGGAGGGTGGGGGTTGAAATCCCAGTCACAGCTAATCTTTGCCTGGGTCAACAAGATTTTCTGATGAAGGTCTTGCTTTCCTATAATTTATGGTTGTGAAAATAAATTGGTAACAGAACATTTCAGTTATAGGACTGCCATTATATGTATGTCTGATCAGAAGGTGTAAGGTAATAGACTAGTATGGTGGACCTGATGACTCCACCCAGCTAGCAGGTTAGCTCAGTCACTAATGCCAGTGACTTTAGACTGGCTGACAGGTGTTCAAATCCCAAGATGGGCAATTATGTTACAGTTTGATCAACAGGATCTGGAGAAGATGAAAAAAACAAATAAACCAAAAAAAAAATGGATATGAAAAGTATTTTTTATCAGTAGTCACAAGGAATTGTATTTTGCACCATTATTGGTACGTGTTTTCAGGAAGTATGTCCCTGGTGACACAGGATCCATGATTTCAACTATCCCTGAAGCACTCTTTCTTACAAAAACGCTTCTCTGGATCAAAATAGTTCTTACTGGATCCCTTAGTGTTACCAAGAACCCTTTTAAAACCCTTTATTCAGGAAAGGGGGTTTAAAGGGTTCTCTGGATCAAAATGGTTCTTACTGGAACCATTAGTGTTACCAAGAACCCTTGAAAAACCCTTTCTTCAGGAAAGGGTTTTTCAGAAGCAAATGGTTCCAGGTAGAACATCAGCCCTTGAAGAAGAACCCTATTGGAACCCTTATTTCTAAGAGTGTATATACCGGACTGATTGGTGATCAGCTGCAGATTTGGAGACCAGGTGATTGGAGTTGGGCTGATTAGGGGCGTGATGGACCGGTGATTGGTAGGGTGAGGTGTAGGCTACTGAAAGTGAGGGCCATGACAAATATGTTACATTATGTTGTTACATTACGTTGTTGCATTATGTTGTTACATTACGTTGTTACATTGCGTTGTTACGTTACGTTGTTGCATTATGTTGTTACATTACGTTGTTACATTGCGTTGTTACGTTACATTATGCTGTTACATTGCGTTGTTATGTTACATTATGTCATTACATTACGTTGTTACATTGCGTTGTTACGTTACGTTGTTGCATTATGTTGTTACATTACGTTGTTACATTGCGTTGTTACGTTACATTATGCTGTTACATTGCGGTGTTACATTGCGTTGTTATGTTACATTATGTCGTTACATTACGCTGTTACGTTATATTACGTTGTTATGTTAAATTACGTTGTTACATTACGTTGTTAAATTACGTTTTTACATTACATTATTATTTGAACATGAACACAATCTTTGTTTAAAACCAATGTTAACTTTGTGCCATTTTGTGTTTTTCATGCGGATATATATCATTATTATAAGATGTTATGGTTCAAATACATTCACATTCAACATATCCCGTGGTTTGCAGAAACATCCAATGCCAAAATTGTTGTCTGGCAAATTAGTTGTTCATGAATTTTATAAAGAGCCTTATAAAGAGACGTACGGCAAGCAGTACAGTCACAACACAGAAGACTGGATGTCTGACTGTGACTGTATTTCAGTAACAGCAGAAGTATGTGTCCATTGCAACCCACCTGAAAGGATCATTTCAGCGCTGCCACTGCTAACCATCTGGAAACAGGAGTCGTAGCTTGGAGGAGGGAAAGCATCACTGGAGTGTTATGTGTTAAAATCTAACAGACTGCAGTAATGGAGTCTGTGCCAAGCTTCCAATACAAATACAGCAGAATAAAGTATCCAATCACTCAACACCATATGTCTGATATTTGGAGGAGATCGGGTAAAGCACAAATACAGTATTTATGAGTCTGACATCTAACCTACAATGTGTCACCCTTGCATATTTATTCTGAACCAGAGTCTGGATGAAAAGCCTCTACAATCTGCACAGACATGTTTCTCGGTCGGCTCAACACAATTTATTTCAGAGAAAACAAGACAATATGAGATCATTAATCTGCCAACATGAAACATCTCCAAAGTCCAATTAAATTCAACCTTTCACCTCACCCAGTGAATCATTTAAATGTGGAACTGAAATGGTCTTTTTCTATTTTATGAATCCATTGCATCCATTCGAGTGTTGCTGAAAACCCAATTATTTATTGACAAAAAAAAGCCTTGATGAACACACATACACACCTGAACAAACCCTGATTTTCAACATATTTGTTACTGGTGCTGATATGTGAAGAGAAACTCCAAAATATTTAGAGAATAATATGCCCTGTCACTTATTTTACTATAAGCCTTCATCTTGTGTTAACACTACAGCAGGGGAGCAGTCGAATAGTCTTTTTTGCTTAGGAAGGTTCCTAACTGAAGAAGTGACCCGGAAGTAAACAAGTGGCCGCCATGATAAGAGCTGTTCGAATTCTCTAAATGCATAGGAAAGGAGCTCCAATGCTTCCTTTCAGAGCTCCTTTAGCATAGGATGCAACGGACCTTCCTATGCCATAGGAAAGGAGATTACGCCGACCCACAATTCTTTGCGAGAGCAACATTTAAAGTGCCGCACACCTCGGCCGTTAATGAAAACAAACGATATGTGCATTTACATATTTAACAATGACTTTCATGCAGACATATAGTAATTGGAATAGTGATAATAAATGTGTGGACAGTGATAATAATTGAATGTTTTTTTTTTAATTTATTTCAATCATGTTACAAATGAGCCCTGTGATAGACTGGCGACCTGTCCAGGGTGTACCCTGCCTTCGCCCAATGACAGCTGGGATCGGCTCCAGCCCCCCCGTGACCCTAAATACAGGATAAGCGGTAGACAATGGATGGATGGATGGATGTTACAAATGTTTGACAAAAACGAAACTAAAACCACAAATGAAAAGTAAATAAAACAACGGTCAAACAGAAAGGAGGAGCTGCTGGAATTGAAGCTGGTCAGTGAACCAGCTGTTGATAAAACCAACATGTGGAGAAGTGGACGATGCGCTTTTTGTAGTCCATTATTGTAGTTTCTCTAGTGCAGACGCACGTCAATCGCCGGTGCCGATCATCAGCTGTCAATCATCAGCGGCCGCGTTTTAATGACGTAGCTTAGTGAAAGTCCGGTCGGATTCTCTGAGCACTGCGGTCGACTATTCCTAACTCCTTTTGCGTTCTCCTATCGCCTTTCCTTAACCCCGTGACGTTTTCCCCAGAGGTCAAGGAATAGGAGATAGGAATAGGAGTTAGGACCTTATTTTTTGACTATTCGACTGCACCCCAGGTCTTGGCCTTTTTACTGAAAAAGCCAAACAATGCTACAAAAATAGTGAAATAGGGAATAGAATCCCTTAAGATCACACATGTACAACTCTTCTTGCCGTCCTCATCTCTTCTTCATCTTTTCTTTGTTTATATTGACTTCATTGTTTGCAACTCAGAAAAGACAATCCACAAATATTTCAATGTTATCATGTATTGTTTCATTTGTGTTGTGTAAAATCATGTACAAAAACAGAGCGTTTTGCAACTGTGCATAACTAACTAACTGTTGTGGCGCCTCCGGGGTTATGAGAAGGCGCTATGTGACCAATTTCAGGGAAAAGAGGGCTGTCCACACCAAATTCACAATCAATGTTCTTTATTAAAGACTGTGGCAGGGATGCTGTCGATGCCGCGGAGTGCGGGGCTGGCTTGAGGGGGCTGAGGCTGAGGCGGCGTCGTTGGGCGAGAGCGGGGTTCGGTACACGGGGACGGGCAGTCATACGGTCCGGGGCTCGGCGGGAGAGGCGGCGGTCAGGCAGGCGGGGGTCGAAGCAGAGGCGGGTAGTCAGACGGTCCGGGGGTCGATCAGGGCGCGGGGTTCTCCTACAGAAGCGGGTCATACACAGGGCTTTTAGTTTTCTTTCTCTCAATCATCTCCTTACTCTCCACTCGAGCGTGTTCTCCGTCGTCTCCTTTTATCCCCTCCTGTCATCTTGCGCTGATTTCCTCCCAGCCGTGTTCCTCCACGCCGGTGATTCTGATGGGCAATCGGAACTCCATATATGGTCCGCCGTCCGTTCACTGCGCGGTGCCTTGGAGGGATAGAGTGCGGTGGCAACAGCGCCGTGGCTGTCACATGCCACGGCGGTACATACACGTTGTTTATTATGCTCCCCGGTTCCCTCCTCCTTACCTCTGTCCCGCGGGCGCCACACTGTAAATACGTATTCACTTTCACCTGAAGTTCACATGAGTGACACATAATACATTTTATTTGTAAAGCACGTTTCATTATTAAAAACAATCACAAAGTGCTACAGTGTGACAAGGTTAAAAACACAAGAACGCGAAGATACAAAGTTAAGAGAAAGCTTTATTAAAAAGAAAGGTTTTCAGGCCCTTCTTAAAGGAGTTGGTGGTTTGTGGAACCCTTGGGTGGTCTGGGAGGGAATTCCACAGGCGAGGAGCAGCTGAGCAGAAGGCCCGGTCCCCCATGGTGCAAAGCTTGGTCCTGGAGGGCTGGAGGATGACTTTGTTTCCAGAGCGGAGGTTACGTGTGGAGGTTTGGGAGGTAGGGAGGGGCATTTCCGTGGATGCACTGATGGGTTAGGAGGGAGATTTTGTACTCAATCCTGAAAGAGACAGGAAGCCAGTGTAGTGAGTGAAGTATGGGTGTGATATGGTCGTATTTTTGTACCCTCATCAGGATCCTAGCGGCACTGTTTTGGATGTGTTGCAGTTTTAGTAGGCCCTTGTTAGGAGTCCTGAAGAGGAGTGCATTGCAGTAGTCCAGCCTTGAGGAGACAAAAGTGTGGGACGTAGTTTGGCAATGTTCCTGAGGTGGTAGAAGGAGGTGTAGCGGCATGGATGTGTTTTTTGCCTGTCACTAGAGGTAATCTGTGTGTGTCTGGAGGTATGTCTATGTGTGGGCGGAGTTTGTGTGTGTGTGTGTGTGTGTGTGTGTGTGTGTGTGTGTGTGTCACTGGGGCTGATTGCCTGATGAATGCCACCTGAGTCCAAGTGGGAATTGTTTGCCTTATGTAGAGAGAGGAGAAGCTGGGTGGATATATTTCTGTTGACCACTAAATCAACGCTAAACACTGCTAATCAAATCAATGTTAACAATTATTATACCACCAAGTCCAGTTCTGCAATTCCATCTGCACCAAATGTATGTACAAAGCCAGTGTCAGTGAAAGGATAAAATAAACACCTTCAACTGCAGTAATGGCTCCTTTTTGGATAAAGCACGTCGGACAGAACCCCGTATTCCCCTCTCAGTGATTACTTTGGTCTGGATAGTCACACTACAAAGTCAACAGAAATATTGGTGTAGCGCCTTTAATCCCAATATTAGAAGGAAACCACACTCTCTAGGTTCAGAAAGCTGGACTCGATGTGAAAGTTGAACAGTGATCATTTATTGCACAAAAACATATTTCACTGCACATGGAATAGAACCCCCCCCCCCCCCCCCCAAAAAACAAAATAGAGCTCTTTAATAAGAATAACAAAAATAAACAAAGTTCAAAATAAATTTCCTTTCCCTTCTGTTTCAGAAGAATGACGTTCAGTTCTGTGTTTGGTGTGTGTGTATATCAGTTCTTCCTCTACCCGGGTAGATTTTGTGGTGAACGATCTTATCTGTTCAAAGTGCAGTAAGTAGAAGTCTGTCTTCGGAGTGGATCCTGTTCTCCGTTCGGTCGATCGCCTGGCTCGTCGGTTCAGAATTCTTGCTGATCAATCCCAGGTCCGGTAGAAATAAAAACCAGTCTACACAGATGGTGTAGAACACATTCAATTAATACCATATTCATATTGACTTTCTACTACTTCTTTCCTAATCCTCTGAATATTTATAATCAAATTCAGTACATACACAGGGTAATCATCATAAATGATAGTGTACACACTCAAGTAGAGTTATTTTAACTTAACTATTCATTATGAACTCATATTTTTCAAAGTAATTAAATAACCACAATGAAATAATTCACATTTTGTACACAAACAGTACAGTAGCATAACATTCTTGCAACTTATCGAGGGTTATCATCATCATATTTCCCTCATTCCACGTGGTGGTGGCCCACTAGCTTGGCCGGCTACCTGCGCTAGCATAACGAGCTAACAGCGATTAGCATTAACGCGGCCGCTACCGATCTTATTAAACTTGTTTTTCCTCACAGAACACAATGATATAACAATACCAAGGTGGATAAAAACATTGAACAATCACTCCGACTGGTTTTATTAAAGTGTTTCAGTAAGCAATATCCTCACGTGAGCTAATATCAGCAGTTTAATACCAAGGCCTAGTATTTTAGCATCTTAGCATGTGGCGCTTAGCTTACCGGAGTCCGAGCAAGGGCGTAACGCGGTCGTAGCGGCTCCTCTCTCCCTTCCACAACATTCACAGACTACCTCCCAACAACGAAAAGTTCACCAGCACGCTGTGCGTAGAACAACTGTGAATTCCTGAGTTTTCATCAGTCTCATACCTAAGTCCGGCAGCTAACTCAGCGGGTGTGTTGCTCTGGGATCGGTGGATCGGTAATGACTGTGGCTTTGTGTATGGGCGTGAGCAGTGCGTGCTCACGGCAAATAAAAATGAATGTGGGGCGCATACGCCACCTAGTGACGGGACACAGTAACTACATTCAGACGACATACGTGGGCTTCGTAACCATGTGGGTTACATTGGCTACAGATCCGCTTCGCTGGATTAATGCACGTAAAACAATGGACCACTCAGCCACTTTTGACGGTGACCGTGAGTAAAATGTGAATGAAGTGACGGAGCGCAACACAAGCTGATGAACTCGGCTTATATTATACTGCGAAGTTTATGCCTTGCCTGGACGCAGTTGATGCTGGTTTTACTGCATATTGGATGTAGCCTACACGTATGCCGTGGCTGCAGTTTGATGTCATTCTTGCCCTGTTGCTCAAGATTGAATAACCGGTGGAAGAAGTGGATTGCTTGTTTTGTGGACATTTAAGGAATGAAGTTGGATGTAGATGTTTTTCTTGCTTGACTGCTGATGCTCAAGCTGGAATAAGTGTGGACTTCAAGACAATATTGGATTGTTTTTGTGCCAAAACCAAGTTGGATGTGGATTGATGACACTGATGTGGATTATGACGTTTGTTCTTTAAATGTCTTATGCTGCATACTGTGCTGGATGTCAATATGAGTGGCTCAAAGGGTGGTTCACATGTGGGTGGATCAAAGTTCGGTTCAAATGCAAATGAAACTGATAACAATGAAATTGTCAAAAGGAAAATCATTCTCACTGAAAAGGCTTTGGCGTGTAAAATTGAGATGTTTCAAAAGGAACGAAAAGCAAGAGTGAATAAAATTAAAGGTGTCATCACTGTTTTAAAGGAACTAATGGAGAATGATGACAATGTTTCACAAGTGCAAACTCAACTGGACATGCTGATGCATTTGCATGATGAGGCAACTTCCCTGCATGCCTCACTGATGGAAATAATACCTGAGGTTGAAAAAGGAAAACAAACAGTCTGGTTTGCAAGCATCAATAAATACAACAAAGGATTTGTCGAGGATGTGAAATCCTGGCTCTCTGAAACGAAGAGTCCAGCCTCAAGACATCCAAACGACAAAGAATGTGAAAATCCTCCTATCTTGCCACTGCATAAGCCACATCTGGACAGTAAAATATCCCCAGACATGGGACAGGAGGAGATGGCTGTAAAAGGTCATGATATGGACCAGGATGACATTCAGCCAAACGACAGTATCTCAAATGTTGGAAGTAGAAAATATGGATTAAAAACTGGGACTTCAAGAACTTCAAGTTCCTCTGTTTCTTCTTCTTGCGTTAAAGCAGAGGCTGAAATGGCTGCTCTTCTCACTCGTCAGAAGTTACTCAAACAAAAACAAGAGCTCGACCAGCAAGAAGAGGAAATAAAGAAAAGAAAAGAGAGATTTGAGCTTGAAGTGGAGATAGCAGCTGCCCAGGCGAGGGTGGATGTCCTAAAAATCTCAGGAAGCAGTGTTAGAGGCAGAAGATGTAAAGAATCGGATGGCATGGAATCCTACATGGCCAGAGGGGCTTATGCTCTTGATGCTGAGGCTGAGTCATTTGTGCCTGGTGACATTCAGATCTCATCTAAGCCTTATCTGACAAAAGAAAATGAAGGGAAAATTACCTTTGATGCTGGATCTCAAATAGTTCAGCAGAGGCTGCCTGGGTTCAACGTGAACAATGGAGTTTCAGCTTCTAAATTTGCAGTCAGGCCGCATGCTCAGGTGCCAGTCGTTGACAACAATTTGCTATCTATTATGGCCAAGCAAACTGAAATTTCTGCTCAGCTGGCACAACAACATAATGTATCACATTTGCCGAAAAGAGAGATCCAGGTGTTTGATGGAGATCCTCTTCATTATCACACCTTTATAAGAGCCTTCGTGCGCAACATAGAAGAAAGGACAGGTGATGCTGGAGACTGTCTGCACTTTCTAGCACAGTATACAAGAGGAGAACCACGAGAGCTTGTGCGAAGCTGTCAACAAATGCCTGCAAACAGAGGATATAGAAAGGCAAAGGCTTTGTTGGAAGAGCACTTTGGGAATGAACAAAGGATTGCTTCAGCTTATTTGGACAAAGCACTCTCATGGCCTGTGGTTAAAGCAGAGGATGCTAAATCTCTCCAATCGTATGGACTTTTCTTAAGAGGATGTTGTAATGCGATGGATGATATACAGTATATGTCAGAACTTAACATGCCTGCAAACATGCTTACTGTGATCAGGAAGTTGCCGTACAAGCTGAGAGATAAATGGAGATCAGCAGCTTGTGGTATTCAAGAGACCCACCATCGAAGAGCTACTTTCCCTGACATTGTGAGTTTCATTGAGCATCGGGTAAAAATCGCAGCAGACCCTGTATTTGGCAATATACAGGACACTCCAAAGACAGTAAATTAAAAATGGCAGCAAAAGTAATTATCAGCGTCGCACACAAAATCGAGGAAGTAGTTTTGCTACTACAGTAACATCAGTTGATGGAAAGTCCCATATGAAAAAGGAAGGAGTCCCACTGGACAAAAGGACCTGCTTATACTGCAAGGGTGAGCATGCGTTGGAGTTGTGTTCTCTTTTGGGAAAGAGGGCGCATACAGAGAAGATCACTTTTATGAAAGAGCATGGAGTCTGCTTTGGCTGTCTGTGCATAGGGCACATGAGTAAGGACTGCAGGAGGCGACTGTCATGTAAAACATGTGGAGCTAGACACCCTACCATACTTCATATTCACCCAAAGAACAAGGACCATGATAAAAATCAAGAAGGCGTGGCAGATACTAACACAGCAGTGGGCAGCTCTCTGGTGGCGGTGCAAAGTAGTGGTCTCACTGGGGCTGGTGACCATGACTGTAAGCTCTCCATCGTGCCAGTCAAAGTCAAGTCTAAGAAAGGTCACAAAATTGTCGAAACATATGCCTCCTTGGACCAAGGCAGCTCTGGCTCATTTTGTACATCAAGTCTAATGAATAAACTGAATGTCTCAGGAAGAGAGACTAAAATTCTCTTAACCACTATGGGCCAAGAAAAGCTTGTGGGAAGTTGCATTGTATCGGATCTGGAAGTAGCTGGCTTGGAAAGCGACCTTTACTGTGACTTGCCAGATGTCTTTACACAGAAAAAAATGCCTGTGTGTAGGAGCAATATACCATGGGAGCAGGATCTGGTGAGATGGCCATACTTGCGAGGGGTATACTTACCTGAAATTGATGCAGACATTGATCTTTTGATCGGCTTGAACGCACTGAGAGCCCTGGAACCAATAAGGGTGATTCCAAGTGAAGGAGGAGGGCCATATGCTGTCCAGACGTTGTTGGGATGGACTGTTAATGGGCCAATGTCTGGTGAAGCAGATTTGGAGCCTGCCAGCATTACTGCTAATCGCATCTCTGTGGTAAAATTGGATGAACTGTGGAAGCAGCAGTTTCAACTAGACTTCCCTGAATGCAGCCATGAAGAGCAGCTGGGTCCATCAAGAGAAGATCGCCAGTTTATGGAAATGGTGAAAGGCACTGTTCAGGTGGTGGATGGTCACTACACCATTGGTTTGCCTGATAATCGCAAGCTGGCAGAGCAACGTGCCTTGAGTCTGAAAAGAAGGTTCCAGAAAGATGCCAAATTTTATGCAGATTACACCACCTTCATGCACAACATCATGTCCTGTGGTTATGCTGAAAAGGTTCCTGCTGATGGGCTGGCATGTAGCAGTGGCAAAACATGGTATATTCCACACCATGGTGTATACCATCCAAAAAAGAAGAAGATCAGAGTGGTGTTTGATTGTGCTGCATCATTCCAAGGGATGTCACTGAACACACAGTTGCTGCAGGGACCCGATCTCACCAGCTCACTAATCGGAGTTATAACCAGATTTAGGAAAGAACCCATTGTTTTGACGGCAGATATCGAGGCCATGTATCACCAGGTGTGTGTACCAGCCGAAGACTGTAACCTGCTAAGGTTTCTCTGGTGGCCTAGTGGGGATTTCTCTCAAACTTTGGAGGAGTACAGGATGTGTGTCCATCTCTTCGGGGCAACGTCATCACCGAGCTGTGCAAACTTTGCTCTGCGAAGGTGTGCGGAGGATAACAGCAGCTCCTTCAGTCACCAGGTGGTGGATACCATTATACACAACTTCTACGTGGATGATTGTCTTGTTTCAGTGCCCCCTGAGTCTGAGGCTATTGCCCTCTACCATGACCTTCGAGCCATTTGCACCAGAGGCGGCTTTCAGCTAAAGAAGTGGATAAGCAACAGTCGAAATGTGCTGGCTGTAATTCCTGAAGAGGAGAGGGCAGTGGATGTAAAAGAACTGGATCTGGACCAAGGCACACTCCCTGTTGAGAGAGTACTTGGTGTGCAATGGTGTGTACAGTCGGACGCATTCAAGTTCAAGATTTCGATCCAAGAGCGACTGTTGACCCGTAGAGGGATCTTGTCTGTGGTTAGTTCCATTTACGATCCACTCGGAGTGCTTGTGCCAGTGGTGTTAAAAGCCAAACTCATTTAGCAGGATCTCTGTCGGAAAGGCCTTGGGTGGGATGATGTCATACCCACACCCATTGCACTGGACTGGACAAATTGGATACAGGAGCTCCACCTACTCGAAGATTTCAAGATCAGCCGATGTTTTAAGCCTGTGAACTTTGGCACCTTATCTTCTGCCCAATTACATCATTTTTCAGATGCAAGTGAGGTGGGTTATGGAACAGCTACCTACCTACTACTGCGGAACACTGATGGAAAGCCGTGCAGCATCCTTGTCATGGGAAAAGCTAGGGTGGCTCCCTTGAAACCAGTCACCATTCCCAGGCTGGAGCTAACAGCAGCAGTAGTAGCAGCACGTATGGACAGGTTGTGGAGAAAGGAGCTCCAGATGACATTGCTTGACTCCGTCTTTTGGACTGACAGCACCTCAGTGCTCAAGTACGTCAAAAATGAAACCTCCAGATTTAAAACATTTGTGGCCAACAGGGTCACAGAGATCCTTAAAGCATCTCATGCAACTCAGTGGAGATATGTGAACACCTTGTCAAATCCTGCAGATATCGCTTCCAGGGGACTTGGAGTGAAACCATTCCTCAAAGAAGAACAATGGATGTGTGGACCACAATTTCTGATATCAGAGGAGCAATGGCCTACAAACCCAGACAGCTCAGAAGAATTATCGGAGCAGAATGACCCTGAGTGTAGAATAAGCATTTTGGCTAATGCGGTTTCAGCCGAAGAAGAAGTTGACTCAGTGTCTCAATTGATTGACCGTACCTCATCCTGGAACCGTCTGAAAAGAATGATGGGTTGGGTCTTAAGATTCAAAAATAGACTCTTAAGTCTCTGGAAGAAGAGGAAGGAGGTCAAAGCACTACTATCACACTCAAATAGAGATGAGAGAGAGCAGAACAATGTTCTGAAAAATGAGCTGCAGAATGTCAAAGATTTGTTCGATGTCTCTCTCACTGTGGAGGAAGTAAGAGAGGCAGAGCTGGAGATAATTCGATCATGCCAAAGGAAAAGATTCCCAGAGGAGTTTTCCAGCCTCCTAAAGAATCAAAATGTGAAACAGACGAGCCACATATACAAACTGAACCCAAGGCTTGATAATGGAATCTTGAGAGTCGGTGGAAGGCTCAGTAGGGCAGCAATGCCTGAAGAGTTGAAGCATCCAATCATATTGACCAAATATCTACAAATCTCTGACCTCATCCTGAGACAGGTACACAAAGAAGTCGGCCATGGTGGAAGAACCCACATGTTGGCAAAGTTACGCCAGAAGTACTGGATTACTGGGGCCAGTCTGGCTATACGAAAGATCTTGGCAAAATGTGTTGTTTGCAGACGAGTCCTGGCAGTGCCAGCCAGCCAACAGATGGCAGACTTGCCACTCAACAGGATTTCTCCAGATGAACCACCATTCACCTCAGTGGGAGTTGATTGTTTTGGTCCATTTGAGGTAAAACGTGGAAGATCTAAAGTGAAACGATATGGAGTGATATTCACCTGCTTAGCTCTGAGAGCTATATCAAAGTAGCTGCATCATTGGAGACAGATTCCTTTATCAACGCCTTACATCGTTTTATAGCAAGAAGAGGCCAAGTCAAAGAACTCTGCTCAGACAACGGAACCAACTTTGTCGGCGCTGAGCGAGAGCTGAAAAGATCTTTGGAACAATGGAACCAGTCTCAGATCCACGATGAACTCTTACAGAAAGGGATTAAGTGGAAGTTTAATCCTCCAAGTGGTTCCCATCATGGAGGAGCCTGGGAGAGATTAATTTGTTCAATCAGGAAAGTTCTCAACTCTACTTTAAGAGTACAAACTCTGGATGATGACGGTCTCCACACTGTGCTGTGTGAAATTGAAGCTATTCTCAACAGCAGACCAATAACTAAAGCATCCACAGAACCTGATGACCTTGAGGCTTTGACTCCCAACCATCTTCTCCTCCTCAAAGGTCAGCCATCTTTTCCCCCTGGTGTTTTTCAAAAGGAGGACTTGTATTCTGTATGTAGATGGAGACAAATACAGTACATGTCCAACTTGTTTTGGAAGAGATGGACAAAGGAATACTTACCACAGCTTCAGGAGCGCCAAAAATGGAACAAAATCAAGCGAAATTTCATTCCTGGAGACATTGTGGTCATTGTGGATGACTCTGCGCCACGCAACTCTTGGATCATGGGGAGAGTTGTCAAAACTGTACAAGATAAAGGAGGACTTGTTCGACAAGTCAAGATCAAGACCAGGACAAGCTATCTGGACAGACCTGTCACCAAGATGTGTCTGCTTCAGGAAGCCGAGGACACCTGATGGATTTCTTGTTGACATGATTTATTTTGACATGACGTGACTTTGAACACAAGACTTGTGGCACTCGTCACACTCTATCTAGGCTCCGTAAGTTCTGGAACCTCTGGCCTACAGACACTTGGAAGATTCAAACCCACTCGTTTAAGGACATTGAAAATGGATTATTCTGATATTTGTAAAAAAAAAAAAAGGAAGACGGCTATTGAATTGTTTATCTTGTTTGCATGTATTTTCCATTTATTGCATGCTGCTATTATCGTTCAGTAATTGTTATATAATTATAATAGTTATAATAATTAGGGGCTGGAATGTAGCGGCATGGATGTGTTTTTTGCCTGTCACTAGAGGTAATCTGTGTGTGTCTGGAGGTATGTCTATGTGTGGGCGGAGTTTGTGCCAGTGTCAGTGAAAGGATAAAATAAACACCTTCAACTGCAGTAATGGCTCCTTTTTGGATAAAGCGCGTCGGACAGAACCCCGTATTCCCCTCTCAGTGATTACTTTGGTCTGGATAGTCACACTACAGGAGGTCTTGCAGAGATGATTGATGTGGGTGTCAACGGTGAGATGAGTGTCGAATCTTACACCCAGGTTGGTGACTGTAGATGACAGGGGTATGTTTTGACCAGAGAATGTGATATGTGTTATGGGAGATGACCGGACCTGGTGTGGTGTGCCAACTAAAATAGCTTCTGTTTTGGAGGTATTGAGCTGAAGAAAGTTGTTTGTCATCCACGCCTTTATCTCCTCAAGGCAGGTGCTCAGTGATGACAATGATGAAGATGATGATGCTGGCGATGATGACAGTGAGGCTGCAGATGAGAATGGGCCGCTTTTTATGTGGAGTTGTGTGTCATCAGCGTAGCAGTGGAATGCCACTCCATGCTGACTGATGATGTGGCCAAGGGGAAGAGTGTAGATGGTGAAGAGAGTGGGGCCAAGAACCGACCCTTGAGGGACACCACAGGTGACAATGTGTGTCTCCGATTTTGCACCTCCCAGGGAGACGTACTCAGTTCTTCCAGACAAGTAGGACTGAAACCAGCTCAGGGTGGAGTCAGAGAGCCCGATGGTGTAGTGGAGGCGTTGAAGGAGGATGTTGTGGTCAACCGTGTCGAAGACTGCAGACAGATCCAGGAGGATGAGGAGTGATGAGAGCCAGTGTCAGCCGCCATCAGCAGGTCATTTGTGACTCTGACCAGAGCTGTTTCGGTGCTATGGGCTGACCGGAAACCGGACTGGAATTTTTCAAATAGGGAGTGTGAATTGAGGTGGTCTTGAAGCTGGGCGGCAACTACTTTTTTCAGCACCTTAGACAGGAATGGGAGGTTGGAAATGGACCTGTAGTTAGTGAGGACTTCTGGGTCTAAGGTGGGTTTCTTGAGTAGGGGTCTGATGGCAGCAGATTTGAGGGCAGAAGGAACATAACCAGCCTGGAGAGAGTGGTTGATGACTTTGGTGATCAGAGGACTTAGAGTGCAGATGTTTGATTTGACCAGGGCTGTGGGAAAAGGGTCCAGGGAACAGGTAGAAGGTTTCATCCTGCGGATGATGTCCTCAACCTCTTGCTCAGAGATGTCAGCAAAGCAGCAGAGAGGGTGGAAAGTCCCAGGCTGTGGGTCGGCAGTAGGGACAGACAGAGCAGGAGAGCTGGAGAAAAGAGAGCGGATGGTGTCGATTTTGTCCTGAAGAAGGTGATAAAGCTGTTGCACTCTTCTTCTGTGGTATCTGTGTATGAAAGGGTCTGTGGCTTGAGGAGATGATTTATGGTGGAGAAAAGCTGCTTTGAGTTTCCAGGATTTTTATTAATGATGTTGGAATAGAATTGTGACCGTGCTTTTGTAAGTGATTTTGAGTAGGCCTTTCGGTGTTCTTGATAGGCCTCTCTGTGAACAGTGAGTCCAGATTTTACAGCGCGCCGCTCAAGCACACGCCCAGCTGCTTTCATTGTCCGTAGCTCTGAAGTGAACCAGGGAGCTGAGCATGCGAAGGTGACTGTTCGTGTTATGACAGGGGCATGGAGGTCTAGGATACTGCTCAGGGTGTTATTTTTTTTTTCCTCTACCGCTGCCCCTCTCACCTGTGGAGTCCCTCAAGGCTCTATTTTGGGCCCTATCCTGTTTTTACTGTATTTGTTGCCCCTGGGATCCATCTTAGCGAAACACACACAACATTTCTTTCCACTGTTTTGCTGACGATGTACAAATCTATATCCCTTTAAAATCCAAGAGTAAGGATACATTGCAGCCATTGCTTGATTGCTTATCTGATATAAAAACTTGGATGGACATACATTTTCTCAACCTTAATGAAAACAAAACTGAGATTATTATGTTTGGGCAAAATATTCAGGATTTTTCTGCTGGTTTTCTGGACCCACTTACTCCAAACTCCCGCACTCATGTCAAGAACCTTGGAGTAACACTAGATAGTGCTTTTAAATCTGACAGGCAGGTCAGCTCTGTTGTCAAAACAAGTTTCTTCCAGCTTCGACTCTTAGCCAAGATTAAGGCCTATCTTCCTCCCAAAGACCTAGAGAGAGTGATCCATGCCTTTATTTCTTCACGGCTGGATTACTGTAATTCTTTGTATGTTGGTGTCGACCAGTCGTTGCTCCGTCGCCTGCAGCTCGTGCAAAATGCTGCCGCTCGTCTTCTGACTGGAAAAAGAAAGCGCGACCACATTACACCAGTCTTGGCCTCACTACACTGGCTCCCTGTCCGCTTCAGGATTGATTTTAAACTTTTTCTATTTGTTTTTAAAGCTTTAAATGGACTGGCTCCACTATACCTATCTGAACTTTTACACAGTCACAATCCAGCCAGAGCACTGAGGTCGGCAGATCAACTGCTCCTGAAAGTCCCCAGGACCAGACTTAAAACCAGAGGGGACCGAGCCTTTGCGGCAGCTGCCCCGAGACTCTGGAATAGCTTGCCTTGGCATATTAAATCAGCCCAGACCCTAGAGGTTTTTAAGTCCCTATTGAAGACCCACCTGTTCTCCATGGCTTTTAATTCAGGCTGAGCATGACACCCGTCTACTGTATTTTGTGTATATTTTTATTTATTTTTATTATTCTCATTGTATTGTATTGTATTTGTTTTACTGAACTGTACAGCACTTTGGTCAACCATTGGTCGTGAAAAATGTGCTCTATAAATAAAGTTTGATTTGATTTGATATTGTAGAAGTCAACTGATTCATTTGCTGATGTGAAGTTTGCAGAGGGGATTTTCTGGAGGTCTGAAGTCATGGTGTCTGGGTTGATGTTTTTCAGGTTTCTGAAGTTAATTTGGCGTTTTGGCTTGGTGCGGTGGGACAGTTTTAGCTCCAGTGAAATTATTTTGTGATCTGACACTCCCATATCATATACCGACAGATTTGTGATGGGGGCAGAGTCCGTAATGACCAGGTCAAGTGTGTGGCCTCTGTTGTGTGTGGGGACGTCAACATGCCGTTTGAGGTTGAGACAGTCCAGTAAGTGAAGAAATTCTGCTGCAGAGTGGCAGGAGGGGGTGTCAACATCAATGTTCACATCACCGAGTATGATGGTATTGGCAGATGTGGTACAGAGTGAGGTGAGAAGGTCATTTATCTCTGAGATAAAATCTGGGTTCGGTTTGGGTGGCCGATAAATGAGAAGAACAGTCACAGAGAAAAGGGGGTTGCATTTGAATGCAAGGCATTCGAAGGAGGATGGTTTAGGCAGAGACAGGGGAGTCAGTTTCAGGTCACTGTGGTGTATAACTGCTATGCTGCCACCGCGACCAGTGCGACGGGCTCTCTCCAAATAATTGTAGCCAGGGGGACAGGCTTCATTTAAAACAGAAAAGGCCTCAGGCTGATGCCAGGTCTCAGTAAGAGACATTAGATCAATGTTCTTATCTAAGATGTGGTCATGTATGAGGCAGGATTTGTTCGTGAGAGATTGTGTGTTAAACAGTTCTATTTTGAGTGTAGA
Source organism: Eutrigla gurnardus (assembly GCF_963514095.1). Classification (NCBI taxonomy): domain Eukaryota; kingdom Metazoa; phylum Chordata; class Actinopteri; order Perciformes; family Triglidae; genus Eutrigla; species Eutrigla gurnardus. The sequence goes on from NC_139915.1 coordinate 19,242,678, forward strand.
TGGAGAGCTGGATTGTAAAGGCCGAAGTAGACCAGTCCACTCCACGTTTTCTGTCCGGTTTGATGTGTGATGGTCTCGCGGTGTTTCCATTATTAGTTCCAGGTGCGGCAGCCTTCTGATGACGTGGTAGGAGTGCGACAGTGCGCTCGGCTGACCAGAGGGATGGGATGGAGTGACCGGACTGGGAATAAACAAACTTTCTACGGCAGCTTCTATGGATGTAGCGGGGTCGACGTAGATGTCCGAGTTGTTTAATGGCTGGGATACATGTTGGAGCAATGAAGTTTCGTAGCTTGAGCAGTTGCAGGGTGGAGTATTTTAACGTCATGCCGGTGTGGTGCCGGGTCAGGATGGGTGACGGACTTGCTGACCAGAGATGGGAAGGATGGGCAAGAGTCAGACACAGCGGGATGATCCACAGCATGGCAGGTGATTCGAGTGAGACAGTTGAGAGGCTGTCCGGGGATATGCCTCAGGTAGCAGGGAGCCAGCAGTAAGTGGGTGCTCGCTAAGCCGGGTGGTGTTACCGTGTCCGACCGATGAGAGCTACCCAGGCAGTGGATTGTTTGCCCGGGAAAGGAGCCGGTATTGGTACTGGTATGGACAGTGGCTGGAACGACAGGATCGGCCAGGTAGAAGGAGAAAGTCTGGTGAACGGCTCGAGATGAGAGCCGGTGGTGGAGGACGAAGGTGCAGGTAGCCAGCAACAACAGGTAATGAAGCAACCGTACAATCCGTACAGAAGGGGAAAAATGCTACAAAGTATATCAGACGATATACATATGACGCAAAGTACGTTGCTAGAGTGCAAAGAAAACGACAAACATGGTTCAGAAAGGAGAAGCGGCAACAGACATTGCCAGCATCCTCTCCCTTCTCACGCAGGACAGAGTGGGTTGCTGTCAGTGAGAACACATTGATTGTGATGTGACATGGGACTGTAACCCTTGAGACGAAGAGTTTGATAGAGGAATGTAAATATGTTAAGTATATTCAGCTTGCTTTGATTCTTGCTGCTTGTTTCAATTGCAGATCTCTATCTCCTGAGTCACAACTACCACTGCTGTGTCTGTGAGCGAGCTACCAGAAATCAAATACTGCCAGTGCCACATGAAAATATTGTGTTAGATCAAGTATGTGGCTCCAAAACAATACTTGATACGGTGAATGTTTCTCTTGATTTCAGCCTTTATTAAATCAAAGGCAGTCTCAGAGAGATGAACATTGAACTGTGGTTCAAGAACAAAAAACATCCTTAAGAATAACAAAGTAACAAATAACACAGTTGAGGTTGATTCAAGGAAGCAGCAGATACAAATATCATGAGCTACATGTTGGACTTAAAGACACAGTGTCCTAAGGTCTATATTCACAGTTAATCAGCATTTGGTTTTCTGTTGTTGTTCTTGTCAACACCATTGGTTTGCATTCACTTCATGTGACAACCCTTCAGTAGTGTGTAGCATGTAGGAACTAGGGCAGAGCACCTAGGTTGTCTTTTCCCCCCTTTTCCCTGTGTATGTTCGTACTCCCCGTTACGTCATTAGTGGGGATGCAATTGGTCCGCGATTAGAGACCGGCACCTGTATATGCACCTGGGGTCCTTAGCCAGGTAGCTTTCCCCTGCTGCTAGCACAGGGGAGCGTGTGTTGTGGCGTGTTGGGTGGTGTTCCCGTGTTAAGGTATGTTAGCGACTTTCTTTCCTTCATCGGTGCTAAAACAATAGAAACACTAACACACTAAAAGCATTCTGTTTGGCTACTGTAGGATCCAACGGAGGGAGTGTCCTTGAGCGTTCTCCTGTGCCGGCAGTCAGGCCTCGCAGTTTGTGATGCTAGAGTAATGTTCACCATTCCGTGTGTACGAAGGTACGCTATCGTGACATGTTAAGGTACATATTTTGTATGTGTGGGTTCTGTTTTGTAACATCCAGTCTCTCTGTTCCTGACCAGCTTCTAGCTGGATAGCGTGGTTGCCGACAAAGGCGTTAAATACTGGGGCCTATACTACGAAGCAAGTTCAACATACCAGGGTATCTTTCAGTTATCCAGCTTAAGTAATTCTCCAAAGGCAATCGGAGATAAGCGGTCACACGAAGCTGGTTATCAACTCGGTAAATCAACCCAGGGTTTCCCTGTTGAGCTATGAGCGTGTGCACATAAAAGAGGCGGTGTTTGCAGCATTTGACCAATCGCAAACATGGATTAGTCTACGGACAGCGGAGTCGCATATTTCACGTACGAGGAGCGAACTATAATCTTACAGTATTTCTTCTCTTATATTTTTATTTCTTGGTTTGTTTGTCCTCCCCTCCCTTACCTTAGACCGCCCAGTACTGGCCAAGCCCAGGTAGGCGATGGGGTTATGCAGGTCATGCAGTCTCCTCCTGTTCATAGTCACCTGAGTGTTGCAGTGTGAGGGTACGACGTCTAAGACTTTACTTGATAAACCACATTAGTTTGCAGTGTGAGAGCGTGAGTCCTAGAACGACTTTGAGCCTTTACTTGATTATGCACTTATGGTTGCAGTGTGAATAGTCCTAACTCTGATTGTGTGCTGCCCTAAGGGTTTGTTCCCATTCACGTGTGTATAGAGGCTGCTCGTCAGTGTGGCCCCCTTGCGGTGGCTTGGCTGGCGGTTTACTAGGGCGTGGTAGTTTATTCCCCCCACGTGTCTATCCATGTATTTATATAATGTGCAACATTTCCCACAGGAAGCATAAAATAATTTTAATAAAGATTCCCTTTTTATATTTTCATAAACTCCTGTACGTGTGGATTCTTGGGACAGAGTTCCCCTTGCTCTAAGGTGTTAAGTCGAGGGGTGGTGTAGTCTAGCCCTAGAGGGCGCTACAAGTGTAATGGGAAACATGCCTGTGTTTGCAGCCATGCGGTGCGAGAAATTTAAATTAGTCATAAATGAGAAACATATCAATGCAGTAGTCTGTAGTACGCTCTAAACAGAAATGAAGTTTCACCGCGGAGACGATGGAGGCAATCGGCCCTGATGACCCTGTTTTTGATGTGAAGCACTCTCACAGTGACCCGACCCGATGGATTATGATATTCGCCACACTCGAGCGACGACGCGGTAAGATGTTGCACTTGCCAACCAAAATAAAAATACCAAGACCTCCAGATCATGACCCCAGCCATGATCAAAGGGAGAACGCAGGATGGCCATCCGATGGCTAATGGTGGGTCTGGAGAGGCGGAAGTCAGGTCGCAGGTCACCGAGGTCATCAAAATACATGGCCAAGACAGGAACTTGGCAGTTCAATGAATTATTTACTGTCAAGATTTTGCGATGTCTAAATAGCCCCAGTAGGGAGTGTAGTCTGACACAATTAACCATTAACACAGAGTTCAGAAACAATGTACGTCTATTACCTTCACGGGCAAAGGCGGACTAATAAGGAGAGTAAGGATCTGCCTTGGAGACAGTAACCTTAACAGAAGAGGGGAGCGTCTCCACAAGTTGTCTGAGCTTGAGCGTCCTGTCCAGAAACTAGTTCTGCTGTTAGAAAATGAATAAATACCTGTCCTAGTATCTCATAGGTTAATTATACATGGTTTAAGCTTTATAAGGCCTTGTACCTGTAAAATGGGATTTGTATATTACTTAAGAAAAGTCACTTTCAGTTTTTTAAATCATTCATGTTTAATGCAAGGTACGTGTTCCATAATTCACTCATGATTGGTGGGAGTGTAAATTACTTTAAACAACTGTATGGTTGGAAGATGGTTGTTTCCGGTGGGCTTTGTTTTGTTTTATTTTGAAGTGCCAAGCCAGAAGTTGAGCTGGCTACAAAGATGCCTGCTTTGCTACCAACACGGGTTACTTCACAAAGGTGAACTGGCGCTAGACGCAGTTTGTGAAATAACAAAGGTTCTAAGGATCTAGGTTACGGATAATAAGCTCCTACCTGGAGCGGGAACAAGGTATTTTTTTTTATTTTTGTTTGTTGTTTATGTATGACGAGGATGTACATTTCGGCTTTAGTTATTTTTTGAATGAAATGTTCGTTTACTTTAATGGTCGCCTAGATAGCCTCACCTGTCTATTATCCAATATCAATTAACTGCATATGGTTAATGTTTAAATGTTTGTGTGTATTTTGTGTGTTTTTAACAGTATATTTACATTAAGGGCTCACTGTTGTTTATTTGTTATACAACAGCTTTTACGGTGTTTAAATGAAGAAGGATGGATATGTTTATGTTTGGGAAAGGATGAAGGCCGAACATAAATAAAAGGCGTCTTAAAAAACATCAGTACACTTCAATCGTCTTCAGCTGGGGTCCGCTACAAATTCAAATTCAATTCAAAGTGTTTATTATCATATGCACAGTAGAAAACATGTTTCCCTGTACAACGGAATTCTTGCTTTGCTGTCCGCAGAATGCCAACCAATGTAAAATATACAATACTAAAGAATATACAATATATACTAAACAAATGTACAAGACAGCAACATTTAAGGCAAAAAATGAAATAGCAGCAATAATAATAATAAAACAGTGCAAATGTAGCAGTGCAATTATGCAAACTGGAATTCAGTTATTTGAGGTAGTAAGGTTATATTAATCTCCTATGGGTTGTTTAGGAGCCTGATGGCAGTGGGAAAGAAGGAGTTCTTCAGTCTGGTGGTCCTGCATTTAACACTTCTGTACCTCCGGCCTGAGGGTAGAAGTGTGAGCAGTCCGTGCTGGGGGTGGGTGGGGTCCTTGAGGATGGAGGCGGCTCTCCTGTGGACTCTGCGGTTGTAGATGCTCTGCAGGGAGGGCAGTGGAGTCCTGGTGATTTTCTCAGCGGTCTTCACCACTCTCTGCAGGCGTCTGCGGTCCATAGCAGTAGTGCTGCCGTACCACACAGTGATACAGCACTTGATACCTTTATGTATATATGTTTGGATTCTATGCAATCCTTTGAATACATTCAGCATTTTTTACTTAGTACGTTTTATTTGTTTGTTTTTTTAAAGATAATTGACATTGATTATTAAAACAGATAACAGTCATCTTAAACTTCCTCTAGCTTATTCTACTATCCAGCCGGGAGACTTTGAATAAGAAGTAACGTTTAAGGACACTTGAACATGTGGAGGAGCCGGGGGTCGGAGTGCCAGAGGACGACGAAGTCCTGGATAAAAAGAATCAATAGCATTTTTCACATATTCAGAAGGAAGTTTGACCTAAATTAAACATAAAATTACCTCTTAATTAACAGATTTCAGTCTTTGGACGTGGAGTGTGGTGGCCTGCATGACCCAACTTCAATGATGGCAGCTCTGTTAAACCAAGCTCTCCTCATGGATTGACAACACTTGTGTCTTGTGTTGACCAACTACCCACCAGGTCTGGGGGACGAACTACGTTTGAATCTGAACCGAATCAATCCCACTCCTCATCCCTAAATCAAAGCAACTGAACCAACGGAGCCGGCAGGTTCCCCCAGGCTGCTCCCGGATCTCATAAAGTTACAGACAGATTAGGACATGGATGATGAACATATAGGCCAAGTTTTCATCAGTGATGTGCTGTAGCGTTTCATCGCTCCACTTAGCCTTCAGCCGCTCCCCATAAAACCCTTTAAAGCCTGTCAAGTATTTGAGGAACGCCAAAGCGGAAATGTGTTTTTCTCACAAACACAAACTGGCAGCTCCTGGCATCCCTCCTGCTTGCCACTTCCACACCTTTCTTCAGTTCTCGACTCTTGAACAAACCAGTGGGTTATTTGAAAAGAAATAGTTTCCCACATTCCTTCCTGACACGACATGCACACCGATTAGCCTCTTAAATTCCCCTCTGACATTCGCTAAGCTCTGCAGCATTTGTGATGGACTGGCAGGGAGGATGTCTTCATTCTGCATCCACATTCTGCTGCCGTCTGGCTCAACTCCTCATCTCCTGCCTGATTGTCATGAGCTGATAACTGCTGCTATGGGGTTAATTTGAAAAAGTCCAAACTCAAGTGTTGTCAATAGCATTCGAATGGCATCTGGTCTCTTTACAGCACCTTGCCTTGGGCCCTGAAATCATCACCGAGACGCTCTGTGTGTGTGTGTGTGTGTGTGTGTGTGTGTGTGTGTGTCTGTGTGTGTGTATGAGAGATAGTGTTTCATTTGCATAAGCCACTGAGATGTTATGCGTGTGTGTGTGTGTGTGTGTGCATTGTGGTTGTCGGAGCAGAGCTGCATGCCTGTCTGCAGTCAGTGTGTCTCCATGCTGACAGGTCTATCTTAAATCATGCTGCTGTGAATCTCCTCCAAACCCACTCACAGCATTCAAACCACAGAGAGAAAATAACCCACTGTGCCCCTCAACACGGCTGCCTGTTTACCTGCACACACACACACACACACACCACAGCTTGATTACTTCCCAGCTCATCCTCCCTTCATATTCCCATCATGTCTGTGCAGAGCTCCATGTTCACAGTACACACGGGATAGATGTGAGAGCCTCTGGAGATCAGGGCCTCATTTAGAATGCTTGCGTACGCACGTTACCAGCCCTGTTTTGTGCGTATGCACACTTTCCACACAAAGGTTGTGATCTATATAACCAAACTTAACGGGAAAGTGTGTGTACCTGTAAGCAAACTCTGAGGCATGCGTACGCCGTACGCACATTCTGGAGACTGGAGGGGAATCTGTGGTGAACTGAAGTCACATTGTAGAAAGGACTGCAGCACGTGACAACACAAGACAGAAGGACTACAAAATAAAACAGGAAACACAGTCATGAAAGTAACCCCCCCTTAAGGGATGAATCCCAGACCTTCCCAATAGTCCACAAATGAATAAATGAATGATTAATGAATGAATCAATTATTTATTTTCATCTCTGCTCCTTTCAAAGATGAGTCACATGATTTTAGACAAAAACAAAACATCTCACTTCCGATCTCAATGTGAATATTTTCTGCTTCATTCCCTCTATGACAGTATACTAAAAATCTTTAAGACATTTGTTCAGCATTTTATCACATTTTAGAGACCTTTGATAGTTGCAGGCCTACTGTCCACTTCTCACACTAGTGGAAGCAAACTAAGTGTTTGTAAATAAAGAATAAAGAAAAAAAAATCTCAGTATTAGAGAGCAGCCTCGCTTGTTAGCTTGTTGTAATCTGTAATCTGTAAAACTGGTTACCTGCCCAGGTGTACCCTGCCTTCGCCCAATGACAGCTGGGATCGGCTCCTGATCGACCCTGATTACAGGATAAAGTGGTAGACGATGGATGGATGGAAGTTTAGTGTTTGAGTCACGGTTGACAATCCAAGTGACATGGAGCAGTGCGGAGAAGATGGTGATGAGGATAAAGATGAGAAAGAATATGATGATGTGGATGAAGATGAGGATGAGGATAAAAATGATGGTGCTGAGGATTAAGATGAGGATGAAGATGGCGATGCCGATGAAGATGAGGATGATGCTGATGAAGATTATGATGATAAGGATGAAGATGATGACAATTATGATGATAAGGATGATGATGGCGATGAGGATTTAGGATGAAGATGGAGATGATGATGAATACGAGGAGGGTGATTAGGAATAGACTACTAATGCAGAGCAAGAAGCAGCAGTCGCAGAGGAGAAGTGAAAAGCAAAGACTGAAGGTGGAGTTTGAAGCAGCAGCAACCATCAACAATCAAAGTCCAAACCAGTTGAAATGTTCCAAATGCAATAAAAAGATGTTTTGTTTTCAATTTATTGCCAAATACGGTATATGCACTTATATGCAAACTATTTGTTTACAATTTGTCAAAAGGTCTAATAAATGCTATAATAAGAAGTGTATTACGATGGTTCAGGCTTTCCATGATTGATTTGAAAATGCTCAATTCAGAATAAATCAGAATATCCAAACAGAATTTGGTGTTTACATGGTATCTAATTAGGAATGTTGTCATGTTGAGAATAATAGTGGAATATTTGGTGCATGTAAATGTCATCAGTCACACAGCTTCTCTTTCAGATGTCTTCAACCCCAAACTTGTAACTTGTGTTCATGTTTCCATATAATCAATCTCATGTCAACACAAACACATGAATGCTGCTGAGTGTTCAGGTTCTGCAGTCAGCAGCAGTTTGGAGGAAGAGCTCAGTTCAGTACATGATTGATAGAAACCTCATAAACAAAACAAACAGGAATATGTTGTCAACCTGTCTCCAGACCGGTTTTAAATCACAGCTCAATCTTTAATTCTGGCCAAACAAGCTGTTCTCTACTTCACCCGACAGCTCGCCGTTTTTGTGTCCATGTAGACCTCTACCAGGTTCGTCCATCATGGCTGAAATAACCAGGAAACCAAACAGAGTCCTGTCTGAGTTCATGACATCATCCAGAGGTGCTCAGTGGATTTCACCAAGCTGGATTCACTGGATCTAGCAAGACACACATCTGCCGGTTTACTACAGCTGGAGAAACCCAGAATAAACTATTTATCTTTGATATAACATCAATAAGCAGATGAAAAGGATGCTGAAATAACTCAATAATGAGTAATGCTTGTTTTCTGAATGGAGTCTGGTTGATGGCTCCTAGACTATGCTAACATTGTAGTTGCTCTATCAAGGTAATCTAGACATAAATACAGCAGAGACCTTGTTGTTTGGACCACAGTCACCTCTGGGGGACCACAGACAGTCTCTGGTTTCTCCACATAGTCTGGTCTGGGCTCTGGACTAATGCGAGCTACTATCGTAGACCTCTGGGAGACCACAGACAGTCTCTGGTTTCTCCACATAGTCTGGTCTGGTCTCTGGACTAATGTGAGCTACTATCATAGAACTCTGGGGGGATTGCAAACATGTATTTATGGTCTCAATCTCTAGTTTCAAGTCTTCCTTAATCCAGCATGATGTTCATTTAGTACATTATGGTCCATGTGGTGTAAACAGACCAGAAAGCAGGGGATGCTTTAGGGGTGATCCGCTGCTTGGGTTCATCAGATCCACCCGTCGCTCCTCCACAGTCCAAATATAGCCACTTTCTTCACTGGTTGCAATAATTCAAAGATGGCGACAGTCAAAATGCCGAACTCAAGGCTTCAAAGCAGTAGTCTTACCGGCAGGTGACATTACCATGACGACGCCCACTACTTCTATACCGTCTGTGGTGATAAATTATGTGTTCACTTGTTTCTCAGCTGCTCTGTCAACAGAATGGATCAGTTGGTCCGCTCCCTGTCCAGATCTATCAAAACATTTTATTCAAAAACAGGTTGTCAAACATTTTTTGAAAAATTGCATCACTGCTTGTATCACTGTGTATCTGATGCAAAATGCAGGTGAGTATTTTGGAGTTCGGTGTGTAAAGACTTGATTCTCATTTCTCTCTTGTGATATTTCAAACACTGAATAGAAATCAGCTGTCGTGTAGAACAGTGTCCATCTCATCACAGCAGAGAAAACTGGGAATAACTGACGTGACGACCAAAACTTGAATGGAAGCCACGTAGCCAATAAGAATTTATTGTCACAAGCACAGTTTGTTACACAAAAATAATGGGTCACATTTACACAATTTATACATGTCTAGAACTCAATGTACAATTACCAGACTAACTAAATACCAATAGTTAAATATGCACTCACATTGCACAGAATATCATTAAAACCTACACAAAAAACATTTACTGTGTGAAAGTAACACGAGTCGACATAAAAATCGCATTATTTACAAAAAAACATTAATTGGAGGTCTTTAGCAAAAGGACTCTGATGTCTGTTCAAGGTTCTCCTATCCATCTGTCAGAGACATTATACAATCTATCATGAAAAAGCTCCCAACACTAGAAAGTATTATTCAGTCTCGTAATAGTTGAAAAGATTATAAAGTCATAAAGTCAAGTAGGCAGAGCTGAAGACACCAAATACACTAGTAAATACTGCGCTTTGCTTGGACGGTATGGCGGTTTTTCCCTTTTAAAGCAGGCTGGTGAGATTAGCAGTTAGCTTCATGAAGTGCACTTTTAGCCTCAGCTGTCTGCGATGACAATTTACATTTTTGTTGTTGTTGTAAATTTAGATTTTAATTTATACATAGAATCCTTCTATACTGGCGTCAGGAGTTCTGGACGTCACTACATAGAGTTTACACAATAAGGTTGATGGACAGCAGCAGCGCCTCCTCTCCTGCTGCTGATTGGCTGTGATGGTGTGCAAGAGGCTGCAGCTGGCAGATAGAGGACCTTCAACACACACAGATATATATACCGTATATACACACGTGTGGAAACATGTGGAGACTCTGGCATGTAGGTCAATAGAGGCTAAGCCCCGCCCCTTCCTGTGGACCTTATTTTAAATCAAATATATACGATAGACAACGACGAGAGTCGAATAAGGTTTCATCTCATTTCAATTAGCCTGAAGTACACCGATGATGTTTGTCAACAAAGTCTGTTGAATACTGTTGAAGTATCAGACCATGAAAATAAGAGGATGCATAACCAGGATGTAACGTGACTATAACAACAGGTCTCTCTGTGTGTTAGGTACCTGGATGTAACGTTACTATAACAGGTCTCTCTGTGTGTTGGGTACCAGGATGTAACGTTACTCACACTAACAACAGGTCTCTCTGTGTGTTGGGTACCAGGATGTAACGTTACTATAACAACAGGTCTCTCTGTGTGTTGGGTACCAGGATGAAATGTTACTATAACAACAGGTCTCTCTGTGTGTTGGGTACCAGGATGTAACGTTACTATAACAACAGGTCTCTCTGTGTGTTGAGTACCAAGATGTAAGGTTACTCAACAACAGGTCTCTCTCCTTCTTTCTCTTCCTGCTGATAAAAAGAGTTGCTGGATAAAACACATCACCTAAGATAATGTTATATTAGCGATGGAACGTAGCTAAGTTAGCTAGCTAGCATGACAAGCTAACGGCGTGTTGGTGACGTAAGTGTGTGAGACCAGAGATGTAGTTCACTGACGGTTTCACACTAATATAAATGCCACAATGACAAACCTAACACTTCCTGGACTTGGGGAATTCTCAGTTAAACTGACAAGCATCAGATGTGTAATTCGTGGTAACTGAGATGCTGTTGACAACAATCACTATCGCACCTCCCTACAATCACAGCAGGAAGTACCAGAGGAGGTGATTGGTCAACTACTGGTTATTGGTCCTCTCGTGAAGAAGGTGTGATTAAGTGCAAATGCTCATGTATAAAGATATATTATTCATGGATGGACGACGACATTAGTGCCTTGAACTTTGGCTGGAAATTAACCAGACTTCTGCCTTAATGTGGCACTAATCCAGACCGAGGCGTGCCCATTTGGTCAACTTTTCATGTGGAACAGCGGAATCGACAGAAGAAGAAAAACACTGATGTTCTCAGTCTGATCTAAATTGTTTTCTCTGGTGAATTAAACAGTTTTGCCAGGATTTTTATTTTTAATTCCTTCATATTTTTTCATCTTTGAAAAAAGGGGAAAATAATTTTGTTAAAATGGTTCCATCAGCATCATTTCTCAAGTGTGTGTTATTGTAACACTCATTTTAGCCATAAGAGGCTGAAGTCTACCACTACCTCATGTTAGGGCTAAAAGCATTTGTTTTTCCCAGGGGGTTTAAATTTTCATACCTTGCTCACACAATAGAAGTACTTTCTGTTTAGAGATAAAAAAGAAAGAAAGTTACTTGCAATATGAAGCCCCCCTTTTTTCCACCTGAGAAAACATTGGAGATCAGATCTAACCTGCCTCTCAGGACTTCTGTAGGGAGTCAAACTTTGTCTCAGTCGAGATGACAGTTTGGGCAACTGTTAGTACTAATTATGAATTACTATGTTGTTACTCACAGTTTCACTAAACATGAATGTGTGCAGTAGAACTCAGCTACACACAATCATCATGACTGAGATGTGTTCAATCATCTAATCAAATATTAAGACAATAAGCACATCCATGAAATAACTAGAATATAATTAAATCTGGTTCAGAACCTTTAAGGTGGTACTTAGTGTCCCTGCAGCGGACTAGTTCTAGGTGTCACAAGACACATGCACCTCCCTCCCTGCAGCCGGTGAGGAGTCTCCTGTCCATGTCCCTGGTCCAGACTGCGTGATCCCGTCCTGGTTCTACCCCAACGGCCGAGTCGGCTCAGATCACAACGATGGTTGTATACTGTGTAGTGTGTCACGATATGAAAATTTCACGTCATGATCATCATGGTCAAAATAATCCTGATTCACCATATTATCCCCATAATCATCAATATATGCTAAAAACTCTTATAATGGCACTAAACCATACTGGAATTGTATTTGGTTAAGGAACACACATTTCCATTGCCTCACGATAAGACGCTTAGTCTTGTGGAAAATAATCACATAAAAAGATGAGCATGAATCACAAGGTCTCTCTGCATAAGGATACATGAATAAAACATTTATTTGTGTTTACTGTATTTTCTAAATCAGATTTCTTTTTCAATGTGAACTGGACGGCTTTTTCAAGTCCCGACAGGAAGTCTAGCCTGTTTGATTTTTTTTTCGTTCTGTCACGGTCGTCGCTCAAACAACGACACAGAGAAATTATATAGTTAAACGTTGTCTCTCTGTTTAGGACTCTAGAATCACCTGATCTGACATCGTGACCATCGTACTGACACTGATATCAAGGAGTCTGAAACAGACATTACTGGGTGAGAGCTTATTGTTTTGTTGTTGAGAGCAGAATCACTGAATTACTGCTTTTATTCTATCCTGATATAGTCTGATATTACAGATGTGGACGCAGGCATCATGTCACGCATGTGCAGTTGACTCTTGGGATGGGAAGACACAAGATTGTACTGCTGATTGGGATAAAAAAAAGTAGATCGTGTTGAATTTTCATTATATGGATAATCGTGAATATTGTAACAAGGTGACTTGAAAAAGCGGTGTAGTTCACTCACATGATAGAAAAGTGAAAACTAGACCTTGATTTTAAAAAATGCAGCCTGCATCAAGTGACAAAAAAATATTTGTATTTATTTATCATTTATCTATGCCTGGAGATATAACAATATTTGTTTCATAATTAAATTCAAGGCATGTTCCAGTATGTTTAGTTCCATGTTTAAGACTGTTAGGCATAGTTCAGTGATTATCAAGATAATAATGTGAATTATTTAGGTCAGGAAATTCATGGCATGAAATGTTCATATCATCCCATGCCTAGTTGGCACAGCGATATATTTTGGGGGATGCTTGTTGAAATGAAGCGCTGAAAAATATGATGTTGTTGACATTTTTAGTGGAAATCTGCTTTGTCAAATCTTAAAAAGACAGAAAGTGTCAAATCTGACAAATGATGAGTTAACTGTCCTCCTCTGGTCACACTGACTGCACCGTTTGTTCAAAGAGGTTGGTTGAAGCGTCCTCCATCTGTCAGCACGGTTCCTCTTTGCACACATGAGGTATGTGAATGTTCACTTACCAAACATTAGTATGAATGACAAGTGCAACCAGACATTCACCGTGCTGCACATCAGCTGTGTGATGGTGATCCAGCAATATAGAAAAATGAGACAACATGGGGGGGGGGGGGGGGGGGGGTGTTTACTCAGAGAAGGGAGGGAACATGCCGAGGTCAGCGAAGTCCTCGATGTTGTAGTTTGCTGTTCCCTGGGTGGGATCTCCGGCCATGGGTAACATGTCCTGCACAGAAACAGGGATATGTGAACATATCTGTATACGATGGCCAGCAGAAGTGTGTCTCAGTGTGTGTGTGTGTTACCTGGAAGACTTCTGTCTGACTGGGGTTGGGGTGTGTGTGCTGTTCCCCAGCCTGCTGGGAGTGATGCTGGTTCTGCCACTGGGACCAGACCTCACTGGGACGACCCTGGAACTGGGCTCCACTCTGACTGCTCTCCCCCGACACATCTTGAAACACACAGAGAAATCCATATCTACTTGAGCAGTGAATGAAGTCCCTGTGTGTGTGGTTTTCAAGGCTTCTCTCGTGTATGTCCGTACATGTGAGTCCCTGTTTGTGTGCCCCACTGCTGCTAGCCGCTGGCTCAGCTGTTATCATGTTTCAAGCCACATGGAGGCAACAGATAGTCTTCCATATAGAGAACCTTTGCATTCAGAGTGAATCGCTTAGAAAGCCAACGGCAGTGTTTAGTGGAGGCTTGAAGTATGATCTGTTGTGGGCACGTTGTGGGCAAGTGAATGGGGGTTTATGTGCTTATTTCTTCAATATTTACAACTGCATCATTTTCAGAAAAGAACATTAGGGGTCTACTCAAATAATAACTGGGTCATTGGAGGTTTCAACACTGGGAATATTAGAAATAAAGGCCGGTCTAATAGAAGCCTGTTCCATGTAACGGAGCCCTTGCTCTCTCTCCGTTTACTAGTATTTGAAAATGCATAGTAGTTGAAATTTACATAAAATTTCATTGCTTGTATATAATAGCAGAACTATGTGCTTTATGACTTTCTTCTTATGGCTCCCTCTCGCTCAAACACCAACACATTGTTCAAGCTACACACATCACACACACACACACACACACTCTGTTTTGAGAGTTTACTGAGTACATTAAAACAAAGCAGATTGATAAGCTGTCGGCTTCCCCCTGCAGAGAAACCATTTGTGATGTTTCATAAGAATAAACAAAATGTTCGTCTCATCCTCACACCGATAGAAACAAGAAGCTGATGGAGAGGAAATGGAGCATATGTAATTAGCCAGACAGAGTAGGCGGTGTATACATGAAGTAATGAGCATACAAGATAAGGAAACAGCATACGTGAATATTGATGAACACCATGTAACAACAGAGCAAAGCAATGGAATATAGGTCATCCTTCAAATGGGCTGACAGCATAGAGAGAAGGACACAGAACCAGCCAGAGAGGAGGAACAAACGAGAGGAAATAAAGAATAAATAAACGAGGCAGCAGAGAGACAGATCATCCATTTGGCTAATGTGTGTGTCCATTAAAAGGCTATGAAGTAGCCGTTGCATGCTGGCCTTCAATCCTGCAGCAACGTGCACAACAATCAGCAGGAATCCTGAGCAGCTGGCTGATGAGCCCTCACTGGCACTAAAACATTCAGAGAATAAAATGTCTCCACTAGGGATACAAATCCCATTTTCAACCATAACTGCAGATATTATTTTAATTATTGAAAATGTGGTCAATTATTTCCTTGTTTTAACTTGTTTGTTTTGTCTGACCGACCAATTTTGGCATTAAAATGGTTACCAATTAACTGACAAATAAATGTATCCACCAATAGCTTCAGCTGGCCACACCTGTCCTACAGATTGCCATGAAAATTGGCAGAGAAACTGAAATTAGTGTGAGTAATTTTAATCTTTGCCTGACATGTGCATGTCTACTTTGTGAGAGTGGAATCATTTTCAGTCCAAAAGTAAATGTTGGCTCTTCGAGCTGTGAATCACCAGAGGCTTCATCAATGATACGATATTATTACAATACTTTAGTCGGGATAAGATCTTATTGTGATTGTAAACACTTCTCGATATGCTGACTATTAAAATAACATATAATGTCTAGGAAGGAGAAGGAGAGAGCAGCTGATCAGAACCTCCTTGTTAGGGGTTCAAGATGTAGACAACTCATCATAGAAAATCTAACACAACTTCGTTTGTACCAATCTATCATTGAAAAAACGTTTTTCTATGTATTGTGCAGAAGCACAATAAAAGGCAACCTTTCTGGTGTTTATGAGCTGTTAACACAGTGCAGGTGGGAAAGCTTTGGAGCCATACCGACTCTGACTCTGTCTGCTTTGCTTCTTCATCCATTTCATTACATCTGTACTGGGACTAAAATAAGCCCGTAAAGCTTGAAACCACGGAAATGGCTTTTCTATTGGAACTGAATACTGAATCTGAACCACCTGGTCTCAGTGAATGTCTTCTTTCTATTTAATGATAAAGGATCTAAATGATCAGGTGTTTATACAGGGGTCGTATTTACTTGTGGCGACACTTTGTGACATAAAATGACCAGCCGATACAAGAAACCACCTCAGCTCTGTTACTTATCTCCCTTACAACTAAGAGCATTTATGGTGCCTTCACATGGACAACAGAATATAGTTCACAGATTAAAAATGTGACATCCACTGACATTCTTAAGATGGCGAAGCATCCAATCTAGGGATTTTAGTTTTAAAAGGCTATACCTTTTGATAGCTTGACACCCATTAACTGGGATCTAACAAAAAAACCCTCAAACAAACAAAAAATATAGAATACAAGAGCCACTTTCCTTTTACTCCAGCACTCCACTGACTCAGTGAACTTTGCCACCGCATTTCTAAGCGTTACATCAATGCAGTTGTAATGTCATGTAATGTTTTTTTTATTTAATCCCTAACCCAGAGCTGCTTCTGTAACGTCTCAGGATGTTGCTATCATGTGACCAAACATAAATAACAACAAACAAATAAATGATCTGATAACCAAAATAATCCGGGATCATACATAAATGAATGGAGTAATCATCAGGTAGTGATCAGGGGTTGTGTTAGAATTTCTTGTTGTCAGTCATTTTGACGGACAGGGTTGTAAAAAATCCTTTATAATCTATTATGAACTGTCATTTTATTGTTTTTAATGCAGGTTAGGGGGTTACTGTGTGATCCTCCATTAATGTGCGATGCAGCAAGTGGGAGAGCTCAGTGAAAATGTTGTTTTGAAAAGGTTTAACACAACAACAAATAGGGACTGAAGAAGAATCTTTCATTAGATTCAAATATGCTGTGAATTGTGGAAATGATTACTTCTATCTTTTTCAATGTATTTTTGAGTTTTGGACTGAGACAGCGGTGGCTGTACTGAATGTGTTTGTGTTTTTAAACAATGAATAAAGCCTAACAAAGTTCTTCTTCTTATTGTACTCAGACAGACGACTTCTCATATTGGATTTAATTTTGTTCTGAATGTTGAATCTTCACTCTGTAGCCACAATGAGACTAAATGGTGGGATTTACCGACCCTGATACACTTGCAGCACCGGGAGGAAGTCCTGCAGCGTTTGCTCCTTCTGCAGCCGTCTAGCAGATAGACCGTCCCGCAGTGATCACAATGACGGACAGTAATTCGATTTTCATTAAAGAAGGTAGCAAGTGATCTCTGGTAGCTGTACTGATGATTAGGGTTTAAGTACTAGACAAAATACGAAATTACAAAATAATAAGAAATAGGTCACACAGATGTGGACTGTTAATCTCATTTGGTTCTTGTTGTTGTAATTACCTATACTGCCTGCAATGTCATCATCATATTTGCTTCATGCAAATGCTTCTGCAGCATTATTATACTCTCTCTTCCTACAGCTGCCATCCACCCTGCAGCATCATCTTGTGTGTTTTATCAACGCATTCTCACTCCCAGCTCATTGTCAGACAGCTTGGTCTGTGCTCCTCACCTTCAAACTATGACGATCTTCTGGATAATTTCCTATTGTTCATGATATTTCCTATTTTGTGGTAAAATGTGTCCTTTAATATGGCGACATTATTTTTCAGTCTCAAAGCCCTACCTATGAGGATCTAAAACATGTTGTTCATGACATTGGAAACACCACATTGTAGCTCCACCTGCTGCTGTGTGACTGCTGAACTACTCCTGCTTTTTGGTCTATGGCGACATGGTTGGGATGGATCCATCTCGACGTGGCTGTGCCTGCTGCCATGGACTACTACTATTGATACTATTGCCTCCGTTAATGCCACCACTACTGTTAATGCTACTACT
Source organism: Eutrigla gurnardus (assembly GCF_963514095.1). Taxonomy (NCBI): domain Eukaryota; kingdom Metazoa; phylum Chordata; class Actinopteri; order Perciformes; family Triglidae; genus Eutrigla; species Eutrigla gurnardus. The sequence goes on from NC_139915.1 coordinate 19,260,434, forward strand.
ATACTACTACCAAGACCAAATGCAGTTAGAACCCAAAGGCCTGGGCTGCACGAGATTTCTGCCTAAAAGCCCATGAAAGTCACAGTCTGCAACATTTTTGTGATCATATTCACTGAAGCTGAGACTATGCTCCGATAGAACAACATAAATCATCCGGTTTTAGAAAAGAAAACGCGCCTCTACGTGCACCTAGAGCTTGTTGTTTGTTTTGCAAAAATCCACCGCGCTCTTATCATCCTGTCCACTCAGCGCAGTCCACAGTTCGTGCACACGCCACAGATCCCCCCCCCTCATGCATGTTACAATATCACAGGCACACGCCTCAAGCTAGGCATGCGCTAAATGACGTTAGCAGTTGCTATCTATGAGTACGTTAGCCAGCCTACCTCTGTGTAGCGTGTACTCCATGCCGTTTATCGATGACAGAAGACATGGACGTGTTCACAGGAATCTGGTGCACGCGCACTGACGAGCACTTGATGGGAGGGAGCGGAGGAGCTCGGTGGTAGAGGCGTGAGTGTTGTAAACATTCGAAATTTGACTAAGTCAACTCGATCTGCCAGACTTGCCGACTGCGACTTTAAGGCAGTTTTTTCTCGCCACTGTCGCTGTAATTCTTGCCCCTGGGTGATGTTGGGACTTTGAAATTGTGTTGACTCTGGAAATCATGAGCATATTCTAGTCCTACTCAATGTGTTAAGTGTCCTTAGATAACTTCTGTTGGGATATGACACTATAAATAACACTGAAGTGAATTGAATTATGTTTGCAGACATGCAGAGATTTACACAACAAATACATATGGAATGTTACAATAAAGCAGTGGGTAGAAATGAAGAGGAGGGCTCACCAAACGCTGTGCTGCGGTTTGTCAGTCCTGAGTAGGCGTTGCCGCTGGGGGAGGAGGTTGCTGGGGAAGACAGGGGACTGTAGGATGCCGGGTCGGTCTGGTAGCTGTGGCCAGAACCAATGCCAAACGGACTGGACTGGGCTTTACTGGACTGGAGAGCACAGACACCGGTTAGATATACAGCATCTGTACTGATACACCAGTGAAAAACAGAGAGAAAACAGTATACTGTGGCCTTTATACAAATAAAAAGCTTTCAATGCAATAATCAATGCAGCTTGCATTTCAACACATTATGGAACTACTGTATGTATCAGCTCTCATACTAAAACATGGCTACTTTTATGTAATTGATAATACAAAATAAACAGACAAATCTTCTCTATGTGTCGTTAAAGAAAACGCTGCTCTCAGTCAAAGATAAGAATAAGACTCCTGTTATGGGTAATAAGCAGCATATCCCAATGCTATGCTACATTATGCCGCTTGCATGCGGTGTACTGGGCTAAACCGGTATAATTCATGCATTTGCCCTGGTTTGACACGTTCTGGAAAATTAAAAAAACATCAGCCACCTGTGCCAACGGCATCTTGTCACTAAATCCAACGTGTCTTTCATTAGTAATAAGTAGCAATAATGACAAGTATTTCAAATAATATTGTGTTTATTTATAAATGGATAGGCGAGTGGCCAGTGGTATTTATTTATTTATTTGTTTATTTCGGGCATGTACATTTCGTCATCATCACACATCTTGCTCACACAGTAAACATGAATACACATGGCCGAAAGGGAAAGCGGGAGAAGCCGAGGCTTATCAAGTCCCGCCCCCATTACCCACAGGGGGGAAAAGAAAGAAAAGAAGGAATATATATATATATATATATATATATATATATAATAATAATAATAATAATAATAATAATAATAATAATAAAAAAATAAAAATAAAAAAAAAGTTGAAAAGTAAAAAAAAAGAACAAAGAATAAAATAATTTAAAAAAAAATTAAAAAAAATAATAATAAAAAAATAAATAATAATAATAATAAATATAATAAAATAAAAAATAAAAGAGTCAACATCATAGTCTTTTCATGTCAATTGCATTTTAACATTTTCTTACACTCGTGACATTTGACATACTATGTTGCAGCAGTAGGTGGTACAGAGAGCTGAAGTCCATGGCATACAGATTACGTGAGTGTCTGCACACGTGTCCATATTTGTTCATCACGAGTGAACAGCAGTCTCCACATTGTTGATACTCCCTACCACGTACAACTGACATCATACCATACAAGTTTTTCAGGTCCAGCTTATTGTTTGGGTACAGAATGTTCATTTGTTATGCTCCCATCCCGTCACAGCACCCTGCCTGCTGATTTGTGCTCCAGACCCTTATCAACTCACATGCAATAATCTGTACCGGTCAAGTGTTGAATATACATACTTTTTCTTAAAGCCCCACAGTGTTGGTGTTTTTTTGACTTCGTCTTCTAACACATTCCATTGTCTAACACCTGTGACCGATAAGGAAAAGGATTTTAACGTAGTTCGTACCTTCCTTTGCCTGAAAATCAAGTCCCCTCTAAGATTGTGTCTCTCTCTGTGTGTGAAGAATTTTTGCAGGTTCTGGGGGAGAGTTCTGTTTGATGCTTTGTACATCATTTGGGCTGTGCGATAGTTTATTAAGTCATATAGTTTGAGTATTTTCGATTCGATAAATAAGTGATTGGTGTGTGCCCTGTAGTTGGCGTAGTGTAAGATTCTCAAGGCTCTTTTTTGGAGAATTAACAAGGGCTGTGTGGAGCCTCTGTATGTGTGTCCCCACACCTCTGCACAGTATTGCAGGTGCGGAGAGACTAGTGCGCAGTATAACAGATGAAGTGCTTTTTGATTTAGTATTTTTTGTACTTTCCAAAGTATGAACACTCTCCTGGCCAACTTCCTTTTTAATTGTGCTATGTGTGGCTTCCAACTTAACATGTCATCGATAATCACTCCCAGAACCTTATTCTCACGGACCCTCTCAATATTAACTCTGTTTACTTGAATGTTAGGACTGTTGTTACAGCCTCTTTTACCATATAGCATGTATTTCGTTTTTCCAAGATTCAATGATAATTTGTTTATGTTAAACCACACTTGAAGTTTGGCCATTTCCTGATTTACTGTTTCCACAAGTTGGTTCAAGTCACTCCCCGAGCAGAAAATATTTGTGTCATCCGCGAATACTATTAATTTCAGAGTATCTGACACTTTACATATATCATTTATGTATAATATAAACAGCTTTGGGCCCAGAACTGACCCTTGTGGGACCCCACAGACTATGTCCAGGCTAGTCGATGTGTTATCACCTATTTTAACATATTGGGATCTCTTGTGTAGATAGCTCTTGATCCACTGCAGTGCTACACCTCTAAGGCCATATCTCTCCAGTTTAGCTATTAAAATATCATGATTAACAGTGTCAAATGCTTTTTTCAGGTCTATGAAATTTTTGGTCAATAGCGTCGGTAATGATTTCCACAGACTCTGCTAAAGCTTGAGCAGTCGAATGGTTCCTTCTAAAGCCGTATTGGCTGTCATATAACAATTTATGTTTGTTGATGAAATTGTCGAGCCTATTGTTGAATAGCTTCTCTAGGATTTTTGACAGTTGTGGCAGTATTGAGATTGGTCTGTAGTTGGTAAACTCGTGTGTGTCACCATTCTTAAACAGTGGCACAACCTTGGCAACTTTCATTTTGGTAGGAAACGTCCCAGTTTGAAATGACAGATTGTAAATGTAGGTCAGGGGTGAAATGATTCCATCTAATACTTTCTTAATTAGCCTCATGTCCAGGTCGTCGTAAAGTCCCACATAGCAGTGACATTTGGCCCAGATTTGGCATGAAACTGGCACAGGTGGCATTCAGTCGGCACTGGCATAAAGCATATGAACTGAACATTGCCCAGGTGTGGTAAAGGTGGCACTGTCTTGACTCTGGCAGACAAGATATGGGCCAGTTGTTGAGTGTAGTATTCGGCCCATATATCAAATTTGAGTTTTAGATATTTTTGAGTGAGTTGTTGTTCCAGATTTGATAAAAAAGACAGAAGCCCCTCTCCTCTGATTGGCTGTGGGACAAAAGCCCCTCTTGTCTGATTGGCTGTGGGATCAGTCGCTCCCAGATCAACACCCGCCTTTTGACTGAATGCACAGATCGTTTTGCACCACATATCTCAGTGGAGGGCACCATTTGAGATTTGTAGTTGAAGGAAACAGAATCTGTGACTCGTGGGGAAGATTTGAACATTTATTGCACAAGTTCACGTTCAGATTTGCACAAATTTTGTCCACAACTTCACATTGTTTGAAACAGGTACACAAATATGTTTTGCACCATATATACAACAACAATAGAAGCAAAAATGTGAGTTTGTCAGTTTTTTAAACTGTGACTTGTAAAGTAGGATTTGTGCACCTGTAATTAAGGAGTTGTGAATGTGTAAGTGTTGTATTGTATTTGTGGAGAGAAAAAACGTACACAACTCATAGTCTGTGACCTCAAATTTACTGATCCACATACACAATCACTGTCACAACTACAAATTACACTGTTACAGGTGCTCAAAACTTTTGCACCAATAATACCTTCTGTCACATCGCCCCAGCTAAGTGTTCTCTCTTATTTTGTTAGTTTCTGTCTTCTGTATTTTATTTTGGTACTCACCGTGTTGTCTCTGCCCTAGGTCCGTCACTTCCCGTTCCTGTGTCCTTCCCTCCTGTGTGATTACCTGCCCTGCCCTGATGTGTTTCACCTGTGTCTCGTTGTCCCTCCTCCCCTGTGTGCTTAAATAGCTTGTTTCCCTCAGCATCGGTGCCATTCGTTTAGCCTTGTCTATCGTTCCACCGTTATTCCTCGTGTCCTTGTGTATGTTCCTGGTTACTGGATTTTTGCCTGAATTCTCTGACTCTGCCTTACCCCTTGGATTTGTTTGCTCTTCTGGACTGCTTACCCGTGTACCGAACCTCTTTTGGAATAAACTTTTGTCTGTGCTATGTGGCTAGCGATTAGCGTTAGCCTCAAATGTGGCTCAGGAAAGGATGGACTGCACTGTTCTGCTGTTAAACTTGCATATTCATTTTGAATAAGTGATAGCAGACGTGTTGTTGTGGGCGCTAGCAGGGGTCGTTTTTTTTCTGGCTAGTAAAGTTACCAACATTACGGCTAGTACAGCCACTAGCTTCTGCTAGCTTGACCGTTGGCTTTTTTTTCTGCTGGCCTGGCAATGACAAATTGCTTCAACTCCAACATCATTGGATTTAGTCGAAGACTCTGCAGCATCAAATCTTACTGTGCAGCAATGGTCGAAATATGGGACAGGCTGGTTGGACGTGGTTTTAACCTGCTGTACAGATGCCGTCTTTGCATGCCTTTTTTACTGTGCATATAAGTTTAGTGATTATGCAGTCTTTGAAAGGTCAGGCCACATAAACTTATTGAATGGGTGGACTGTGTGATTTTAGCTGCATGATCACAGATTCAATGATTTATTTAAATGTGAAACCTTTCACAAGGTTGCTGTAGTGTGTCGCATTGCCTCTGTTTCAATGAAGTATTTGTATAAATCATTTTCAAGCAAATTGTGTTTACACAGTACTATGTAGGTCTGCGCAGCCATGTACAGTGGACAAAAGCAAACTAGCCACCCTAAAGTAGAGAAGATGTCTGTGTAGGTGTAGAAATAACAACTGAATGATGTTTTGACAGCTAAGAAAAAACGTGTCATGTTATTCATAATTTATTCTCAATTCAAACTAAAAATTGTCTTCATGAACCCATCTGCCATCCGCTACTCCCATTAAGATGGCTTGCTCTGCCTGCCTTCCCTCCCACCAGAAGCTGCCTCCTTTGTCAGCTCTTGTTAACCATTTCCATGTTTTGCATATTCTGTGCTATATAACCCTGTTAAAGGGGTTTTCTCTGGAGATTTTCCTCAGTTGATGTGAGGGTCTAAGGGCAGAGGATGATGTTATGATGCTATGTAAAGCCCTTTGAGACAAACTGTATGTAAAAAATGCCTTGCCTTACATTGGATAATTCAGTGGTTTGGACTATTCTATGTCTGTTTCAGGTTCAAGCGAAGGTTGATAGGGATATATGCAGTTAAGAAATGTTATTATTGGTAAGTTGGCCTTGATACCTGTAGTGTCAAACCTGTTTAATTAAGAGTCTGATAGGATTTTCCTAAAATAAAAAATGATTGACTTTAAACCGGCCCAAGCCTACTCTGAGAACAAACCAGAGACTGTCCGAGGTACAAACAACAAAGTCACTGCCGTATTTATGCCGAGACGACATTATGGTCAGTGTTTACGAGCAGCCATGATGTTGGCCTAGCCTACTTTTTACCAATTGTTGTTACTCTTTCTCCGTATATTATAATTAAATCACAATGTCGTGTTTTGATTGATTGAGTGAATACAGCTCTATGAGATTCACCGATCCCCTCCGGATAAAGTTATAAACTCAGACAGGATGCCGTTTAGTTTCCTGGTGTTTCTAGGATTTCCACAAAACTTACAAAGCAGTAATAGTGTTTATTTCGGCCAAGAATGATGACACATTATCGGTGTAAATGCAGCGGGTGCCGGTCGGATCTCTCAGCGCCACAATGCCGCAACGCCACAGACTGTCCGGGCTCTGCATTTCAGAGTTCCACCTTTGTCAATTAACACTTAGAAAATGTAAATGGTTGGTGTAGATAACAAACACAGATGTATTTAAAATAAATTGAAGACTTTTATGAGAACACCTCCATGTTCTGTTGGTGTTTTCAACAGCTGAGAGTCACCAGTTAACACGGTAACCGGTTAAACCTGAACACCAGTGGTGGCGTCTATAAACATGTTGACTACCACTGGACTGTTTGTAAAAGTCAACTAAGTCAAAGCTCTGATGTCCTGGTGTCTGATGTTCTGTACATGACCACAGAGAACAGAGTCCATCATCTAACGCCTTGCTGGTGTGATGTTCCACAACAAATACACAAATATATCTGGACACCAAATATTCATGTAATAGATTTCATAGGTAGGTTGATTTACCATCTTTGGTGGTTAATGTTCTTACATATCTGAAGCTGTTACACTCTGTCGTACTTCTGTTGTTAAACTGCATGACACAATAATGTACGTCATTATCGTTTCAAAACTGTGAAAGGGTTAATAGCGTGACTAACTTGCTGTGGGAACCTCAGCATATGTTGCCAGACAGAGTTTGAGTAAATGTTTCCAGGCTGATTTAGTGCTTTTAGCAGAGCAGAAAAACACTGGCTGGTATTCCAAATAATGAATGTTGACAAGTTGGCAAGTTATCGTTGGACCTACAGACTGATGTTTCTTTACTTTACACCTGTAAATCAAACGTTGAGCTTTTGCAAGGACATCAGACTAAATTAGATATTGTGGTTCAAAACCAACTTGATGATTTGTGGCAGAATCTTCTTTCATTTTTCAGAGACATCTCATTGTTTTTGGAACAGGCAGTTCCATTATTGGGCAACTGCACTGAAGACGCACAAGCTTAACGTAGGTGTTCCAAGACGCATGGAGACCCTGCATCATGATGTCTCCACGTCTACTTCACCCCTCCTACCCCTCTCCCTCCCTCCTCCCTTACTGCCGATGACTTTGCAACTTACTTTACCAAGAAAGTAAATGACATCAGCTCCTCATTCACGCCTATTCCCTCCCAGAAGACATCTCCCCAACTCTCAACTCGGATGGTCTTACCAGCTTTAGCCCCCTCACCTCTGAAGACGTTCACGCACTTGTTACATCTAACCGTGCCACCACCTGCTCCCTTGACCCGATTCCCTCCTCTCTTCTCCAGGACATCTCACACGACATCTTGCCATTCCTCACCACCCTGATCAACTCCTCCCTCACCTCAGGTGTCATTCCAGCGGATTTTAAGACCGCTATCGTGAAGCCTCTCCTGAAAAAACCCACCCTTGACGCTACTGACATCCAAAGCTACAGACCTGTATCTCTTCTTTCATTCCTCTCTAAAACCTTGGAACGTGCTGCCTACAACCAACTGTCATCCTATCTCTTGCGGAAGAACCTCCTAGACCCTAACCAATCAGGATTCAGGACTGCCCACTCCACTGAGACGGCCCTCCTCACGGTGACCGAGTCCCTGCGAGACGCCAAAACATCATCCAACTCCTCCGTTCTCATTCTCCTTGACCAATCTGCTGCATTCGACACAGTCAACCACCAAATTCTCCTCTCCACTCTGGCTGAACTTGGCATAACCGACTCTGCTCTCACCTGGTTTACATCATACCTGACAAACCGCACCTTTCAGGTCACATGGAATGGCTCTATGTCCAAACCCTGCTCTCTGGACACGGGTGTCCCTCAAGGCTCAGTATTAGGACCGCTTCTGTTCTCACTATACACCAGATCACTAGGTTCTGTTATCACATCGCATGGCAGTGTTTCCCCTAGAATTTTTTTCAGGCCCGGTGGTACCCACCGAAAAAACCCTAAACAGACGAGACGCGTGGGATGGTGTATTGGTGCAGTTGGATTAAGTCAGGTGGCACAGCAAGCAGTCTGCAATTCTGCAATTATTATATTTGCATTCAACATTTTTGTTCAACCAGAGTGTATTTAAGATTACAAGGAGAGAGTGACTTATTAAGGTGCTGGTTGATGGAAATGATCAGGGTCCAGAAAAATATGTCTGGAAAATGATGAGCATCACATTAATAGCTACAGATACTGTAAAACACTACAACGACATATGAGTGCATATATTGTCTTATTTTATCAAGTAAAATATAAGTTATAGGTTTACTCAACAGCAGTTAACTCAAAGTTCCACATCTTATCAAAAACAATCCTCCCCCCCGGGGAGTGGGGGTAAACGGGCTTTGGCCGGTTGTACATACGTCATCACGTCCTAATACTACACACACATGGCGTGATGTTATTTTTAAGGAGCGCCGTCTCTGCTTATATTTCTCGACAACACTCGACCTGCATCAGCGCATGTGCGCACGAGCGGATCTGTGCGAGCAGACAGCGCGAGCGCAGCGGGTTTTGGACGGAGACACACAGCGGCATTTTTATTATGTAAAAATAAATAATAATGTAATGTAATAAAATAAATATTATGGACCCTATGGACCGGTTCCGCTCACACCGCGAGTCTGGAGAGTGCAACAGCTTATCAAAATACAGTGTCAACGTTCCGTGTTTTCAAAGTAGAAAGCGACAAGTACACGGAAGAAGAACGTAGCGGGAGCGCGCGTCTTGCGGAGCAAGTCTGCTGTGCTGCGCGGAGGCGCTCCTAATGTAAATGATTATTGATTTATCAATGAATTGATAGGTGGCTTATTTTTGGTATATTGATTTTTTTTTTGGCCTGGCGGCAGGTCTCCTTGGCCTGGCGAGCCGCCAGGCCTGTACAATGGTAGGGGAAACACTGCATGGATTCTCCTACCATTGCTACGCTGATGACACCCAGCTGTTCCTCTCTTTTCCCCCGTCCTGTGACGCTCACATTGCAACTCGCATCTCGGACTGTCTGGCTGACATCTCTGTCTGGACAACTGCACATCACCTCAAGCTTAACCTGAATAAAACCGAACTCCTCTTCATCCCAGGGAAAGACTGCCCTCGCATGGACCTGTCGGTCACTGTTGAGGGCATCACAGTATTTCCTTCCTCAACTGCGAGGAACCTGGGTGTAATCCTCGATGACCAACTATCATGCACCCCCAACATCACTGCTGTGGCCCGATCCTGCAGATTTGCCCTCTACAATATCCGCAGGATTCGGACCTTCCTCACAAAGGATGCAACGCAGCTCTTGGTCCAAGCACTGGTCATCTCCCGCCTTGACTACTGCAACTCTCTCCTGGCCGGACTCCCGGCCTATGCGATTAAACCATTGCAGCGTATCCAGAACGCTGCAGCACGTCTTATCTTCAATCTACCCAAATTCTCCCACGTGACCCCCCTCCTCCGTGACCTCCACTGGCTCCCTGTTGCAGCACGCATCCAATTAAAGACGATGACACTGGCCTTCAGGGCCATCAATGGAACGGCACCTGCCTACCTTCAAACACTGGTCAAACCTCATGCCCCGAAGCGAGCACTCCGCTTCTCTACTTCAGCTGGCCGGCTGGTACCACCATCGCTGAAATCAAACAAATGTCGCTCAGCAAAGTCCAGACTCTTCTCTGTTCTGGCGCCTCAGTGGTGGAACGAACTCCCGACCAATGTCAGGACAGCAGAGTCATTTGCCATCTTCCGGAAAAGGCTCAAGACTCACCTGTTCAGACTTCACCTCGACTCTACATAGCATGACCCACTAACACCCTCCCTCGACACCTTCCCCCCCCCCCCCCCCCCCCGCAAAAAAAAAAAAAAAAAAAAAAAAACCTTACCTATAGCACTCAGATCGTAGCACTGTTGCTCTTGAAGTACTACTTTACTCAGATGAGGACCTAACACTTGTTCTATTTTTAGCTCTTACTGCATCGGCAATGATACGTCGTGGTTTCTTTGTTTCCTTCTTTTGACAAATGTACTTATTGTAAGTCGCTTTGGACAAAAGCGTCTGCTAAATGACCTAAATGTAAATGTAAATGCTGTGTTTAAACCCTCTTTTCATCTGACTCCAGTTACTCTGATGCATTTAGTGGTTACTGAAAGAATTCAGTCCACTGAAATGACCTGACAAGTGCAACACACACTCACACTCACACACACACACACACACACACACACACACACACACACACACACACACACACACACACCAGGCACCGGAGATGGGAATCTTGGGTACAAGAGGAGGAGCAGAGACCAACAAAGATTCCTGACTTTACTATTAATACAGGGGGGAATGGTTTCAGTGCAGTAATAGTTTGTGTGTGTGTTTGTGTTTGTGCATGTGTGTGTGTGTATGTGCGCATAGGTTACCTGTCCAGAGAAAGGGGGTCGGTTGCCCGACCATGCCACCTGGCCCGGATTAAGCTGTCTGGAGATCTGCGCTAGATTCTGATTGGATGAGCCTGATGGCTGGATGTCGTTCACACTGGGGACGTGGATCACAGAGGAGCTGTGTGCAAAAAGACACAAACGCACACACTCAGTCATAGAGACACACTACTATCACATCAGAGCCAGTTCTCAGTCTTTGTTTGCCAGTGGCAACCACGTTTTACCAAATTAAAACAGGGACAACAGAACGTGCAGCTGATGACTCCAGCTGAATGTGAGAAGAGAGGCAGCTGTCTAAGACAAAGCAACACCGTCAGTCAAGCTGAAGTTGAAATCACTTGAGGAACCAACAAACCAAGACTTCAATGCTGAAGGGTATCGCCGACCGAATGGTCCGGTCCTACCCGGTATCCAACAACTGTGAGGAAAAAGGTGCTGAATGTGGGTCATTCATGGAAGTTGCTCCATTGCCTGGCTGGCTCTGGGGACGTGGAACGTCAACTCTCTGTGGAGGAAGGATCCAGAGTTTGTGCGGGAGGTGGAGCGCTACCAGTTAGATCTGGTGGGGCATACCTCTACACACAGCCTCGGTCCTGGAACTGTATTTCTGGATAGGGGTTGGACTCTATAATTCTCTGGAGTTGACCAAGGTGTGAGGCGCCGTGCGTGTGTGGGAATACTCACAAATCCCCAGCTGAGTGCCGCTGTGTTGGAGTTTACCTTGGTGGACGAGAGGGTCTCCTCCCTACGCCTTCGGGTTATGAGGGGTCTGCCGACGTTCCCCAAGTCGTTCAGTCTGACCAACTGATTGGTGGAGTGCTAGCCCTTGACGAGCGAATCAGTGAACGAGAAGACCGGATGTGACAACAAACCAAAAGCGCAGACGATGGCAACACATGCACATGTGTGCTCTTTGTTTTGGTCTAGAGATGTTCCGTCATTTCCGGTTTTCCTTTTTTTGGGCGACAATACAGTTCAGCGCTGCCTGCTGCTATAGAGACATTGGGCCCTAGTTTCATGGCGCAGCGCAGGGTGGCGGAGCCGGCGTAATGCAAGTTTCGACCCAAGCACGGTCGCACGGTCAGTTTGGCAGTTTGGTGGATCACCTGTGCCAAGATGGGTGTGGCGGCGCAGCAGGGGGAGGCGTCACAGATTCAGCTTGGCGTAGCCAGCTCCAACCTAGTCTACTCTTGGCGTAAGGCACAAGGCGAAAATAAAGTCCATTCATTCAAGGTGAATTACAGCTGGCGGACTGGAAGTTTGGCTGACGGCGCGCAGTGCGCACACGTCACCGAGACCTCACAGGCAGGTTTCCACAGTTCCAGGCACATTTAAATGCAATAAATAATCACAACAAACACTATTTAATGCAACTAATTGAATCACCACGTGAATTTTTATCTATATAGATTGTCCCGTCACATCTGACGTCAGATCAAAGGCACGCGTAACGGAAACTCAGCCTCTCGGACCAAAACATCTCCCTCTCTCTCTCCTGTTTTTTATAATATCGGCATTGTTATTATTATGATACGCACGCACAGCGCGTGATGCGCGTGGTGGGAGAGGCGGTGCTGCTTCTGTCATCGGGTTGTCAAGTGACGGAACTTGCACTGAACCTCCCCTAACGCATTAAAGGTGAGAAGAGGAGCTCATTTGATTGGTGAAGATCTGAATCGGCTGTATTAATCCCAGTCCACGCCTCGTCTCCTCCTCGTCTCCCACTCACGCCTTCTTCTCCTCCCTCATTCCCACTTGCGCGGGTGGGCGAGACGGGAGGCGTGCTAGCCTGCGCGGTGCACGAAACTTGCAAAGTCCAGGTGGACACACCCCGTCAGCGTGGCGCACGTGCGCTGCGTGCTGACTACGCCTAGTCTACGAAACTAGGGCCCATTACATCTTGCGCAAGCGCAGAACGTACACTCAAGTCGGTAGTCGTTCAGGTGCGAGGCACTTTTTGACCGTGTCGGGGAGACAGGAGCCGACTGATCAGTCCGACTGCCTTTTCTGAGGCCATGGTGCTCAGCAGGAAACCAGTGGATTGCCTGCTCCGGGTAGGGAATGAGCCCCAAGTAAAGGAGTTCAAGTACCTCGGGGTGTTGTTCGCGAGTGAGGGGACAATGGAACGTGAGGTTGGCCGGAGAATCGGAGCAGCAGGGGCAGTATTGCATTCGCTGTCCCGCACCGTTGACCAAAAGAGAGCTGAGCTGGAAAGCAAAGCTCTCAATCTACCGGTCAATCTTCGTTCCTACCCTCACCTATGGTCATGAGGGATGGGTCATGACCCAAAGAACTAGATTGCGGATACAAGCGGCTGAAATGAGGTTCCTCAGGAGGGTGGCTGGCGTCTACCTAGGTAGATAGGGTGAGAAGCTCAGTCATCCGTGAGGGATTCGGAGTAGAGCCGCTGCTCCTTTGCGTCGAAAGAAGACAGCTGAGGTGGTTCGGGCAACCTGGGCCCCTCCCTAGGGAGGTGTTTCAGGCGCAACCAGCTGGGAGGAGGCCACAGGGAAGACACAGGACTAGGTGGAGAGATTATATCTCCACACTGGCCTGGGACCGTCTCGGGATCCCCCAGGCAGAGTTGGCTGATGTGGTCCGGGAAAAGGAAGTTTGGGGTCCCCTGCTAAAGCTGCAGCCCCCGGTTTACTAATCGGCTATGAGGTTTTCATTTACACAAAGTGTGTGTGCATTGTTGTGGTATTTGTAACGATACCCGGCCCTACTAGTGAACGATGGCTGTAACCTGCTGAGCATGATATGCACTAACACACATGTACCTGAAGCTTTTTCCAGAGTGTCCCTGCTGGAAAGGAGAGCTCTGTGAGTAAAGCTGCTGACCTCCAGCTGTAGAGGAGGGAACCATCATCTTCTTATCTCCCGCTACACACACACACACACACACACACACACACAGAGCAGGGTCAGCATTGTCGAAATAACAGAAACAGTCGGAAGCTAAAGCAGCAACTCTCAGGACATTTCAGAGTGTGTGTGTGTGTGTGTGTGTGTGTGTCGTACAGCCAGAGATGCCAGTGTACATCTCAGCAAAGCGTGGGTCTCTCTCCTGGGAGAACAGGACTTCTGTCTTGTCGATATTCTTCCCTGTCTCATGGACTCCACTGCTGACGCTGGCCACAGGCACCTGAGGGTGGGGGGATAGTTGGACATAAGGGTTGACGTTAGGATGATAGACAGAGCCTTGAGAGAATAAAATCTAATTTATTGTACAATGAGATTTGCTGTGCCTCTCCAAAACGTTTACTAATACACACACACACTTAAATAATACAAATCTAAAAATAGAGATAAGCTATGTGCAAGTAAAAGCTGATCAAATAAGTACATATAGTATTGTACAGTAATTTGGGAGGTATGCTTAAAACACTATTGCACGGCAATACACTTAAACATGTAATGCAGTTTCAAGTAGTCAGGTGTCGGCATTATTGCATAATATACCGCTACTAGAAAAGTATTGCAATACCCTGTCTTTAAAAATTGTACGATGCCTTATTTTAATAGTAACAGTACTTAAAGTACACCAGTGTATTAATAAGAGACACTCTTATGAGTTGCAATGATGTGCGACAGTGGGACAGTTTGTTTTGGAAGTCTCTCTCCGTCTCCCATGCTGCAGTACCAATCTCCACCTGAACACGAATGATGTAGGGGGTCAGTATCGCTAATACTAGCCTGGTAGTATTCATTTCATATGAGGTCTCTGTGTTCTGCAAACGCACTTCATAATTTCATAAAAGAACAAATATAGTAATTTGTAACACTCAACATGACATCAATACATGGTTAATCAATATTCGCAGATGATCGAGTAATTATATCTACCGTAAATCCTCTAATATTGGCCTGTATTCCATTAGCGGCCGGGTCTCTAACATTAGCCGGTCTTGCTGTCGGTGGAGGTAAACAAAGGCTGGTCTCTAATAGAGGCCGGGGCTATTATAAGAACCAACGTTTTTCTGGGCAGGCCTCAACAATATGCTTGTGATAGTAACATGCAAGTACCACAGGGGGGCAATGTTTGCTAACGAATCCAAGCCATAGCTATGGTAGCCTGGTCATGTCAATCACCTCGCTCTTGACTCGCACGTGAGACTTCTGTCACTGGTAGGCTAAGGCATAGAGCTAACGTTTAATATGGCAGCTGCGGAGCCAAAGAGGAGACGAACATTTGACATCAAGTTCAAAGAGAACGTGCTGGAATATGCTTTAGAGCACTCTGGGGAGCAAGCTGCTAAACATTTTAATGAACCGAGTATATTATAGGTTCAAATAGACACAAAATCTCGTTTTTATTCATTCTACTGGTAGTCCGTTTTGCTCAAATAGAAATACAGGCATGTCTCTAATTCTGGCCTCCTTCCAATAAAGGCCTGGGTTGCGATGCGCTTGAGTTAAATAAAGGCCCGGGCCTATATTAAGAGGATTTACGGTATATATTGTTTCCTGAGCCAAAATCACTGTACGGATCCCATTAAATGAACTCAGTTACAGTGGACGGACATCTTCTATATCTGGAAAAAAGGATGCTTTAATGCAAGAAAATACATGTAGACTACTACCCGCTTGGTACCAATATGAGTTCAGGGATGTAATGAGCCTTCCATTAAGTGATACCTGGGAAAGGTCGTAGGCAGTCAGTCCATCTCTTTGGTGAACCTCCAGCTCTGCTTGCTGTTGCTGCTGCAGCTGCCTACGAAACACAACACACACATCATCAGCATCTCACACTGACTCAAATACATTTAATCTAATAGTATACATGGAATTCATGATATAATGGATGATTACTGTTTTAAAACATTTTCCCTTTTAGATATGTTGGGGGAGAAATATTGCTGAACACAGTTTTTATCGCAGTTACCAAATGATCTCCTGCTTGATCTTGGTCAAAGTACATTTTTGACCTTAAAGGGTGTTCAGACCAAACGTTACTCATGCGAGTTTGGTCGTGACATGATCAGTTGTGTTTATTCGGAAGCGGGGCTTAACTCTATGTAGACACCAACAAAGTGTCATCCATCATGGCTGAAATCACCACTGTTTCTGCTGTGTACATGTTGAAGTCACAGATAAGCCAGGAAACAAAAACAGCATCCTGTCTGAGTTCATGACATCATCCAGAGGTGCTCGGTGGATTTCATCAAGCTTGATTCACTGGATCTAGCAAGACACACGCCTGCTGGTTAACAACAGCTGGAATATACTATTTAGCTGCTTTAATATCAATAACCAGATAAAAACAATGCCAAAGTAAGGACATAATGACAATTGGTAAAAAGTCTGAAATCTTGGTTTGTTAAGTCTGTTCTTAAGATGATAAGCAAATCACTTTTAAAATGCTTTTTTCCCAAATGGAGTTTGCTTCGCTCAAAGCTAGGCCATGATAACACTGTAGCTGCTCCATAAACACTTAAACTAACGTCATCTCGGCAGCGTACTTGTTGTTTGGACCACAGAGCAGTCTCTGGTTTGGACTCTCTGGGAGACCACAGACCTCTACCATATATTTTGTCTCCAGTTCTGATTCACACATACACATGCACATAAAACCTGATAATTCAGGTTTGAATACTAGATATTTAGTATCAACATGTATAATGATGACAAGTAATAATATAGGTATCATTGCTGGAGTGTAGACAGCAAACAGATTATATCTGAGCATGAAAGTATGTGGGCATCGAGTTCGTTTCCCATTTAAACAATGGAGTAAACACAGACTCAACATCCCATGACCTTGTTAACAAGACCCATTCAAAATACTGAATGACACTGGTGTGTGTGTGAATATAGGATTTCATGCTTGTATAGATTGACCTTTTTAAACATAAATGGCGAGAAGTCTATTTATTCTAATACATTTCAGGAATGCGATTCTCTGCTGCAGTAATCACTTGGTAAGTAGTCAATATGAGCAGCTCTTCATGCAGACTGTTCAATTTCATATTCACCAAAAAGCACAAAGTGAACTTTTTATTTTGTTCAATAAAAGGCATGAGAATGCCTCCCCTCTAGTAGATAACAGGAGTTAATGATGATGGGTACAAACATACTTGAGGTCTGTGCCCTCATTTCCTCCGGCACACTCAACTGACAACAGGATGATATCCAACACAATAATAGAAAATCTAGGATAATAGATTTAAAACCACACTTCTTAACCATTTCTGAAACATAGAAATATTAAATATCCATCTATTTATCCTCCGACCTATGTAATCCCTGGACAAGTCAGCCCTGTCAAGTTGTTTGAGGGAAGCAAGTGAAGAGAAGCATGCAGAAACCTCACTGCCACAGCACACTCAGCACACTTATGGTCTGTTCACACCAAACATGAAGCAAATCTTTCATAGAGATGCACACTTGCGCCAGGTAGTAGTGCAAATGATGCGATGTGAAT
This sequence comes from Eutrigla gurnardus, assembly GCF_963514095.1. NCBI lineage: Eukaryota > Metazoa > Chordata > Actinopteri > Perciformes > Triglidae > Eutrigla > Eutrigla gurnardus. The sequence continues at coordinate 19,277,725 of NC_139915.1, forward strand.
TAGGAAAATACAGATATTTGCTTTGCATATTTGTGTAGAAATATTTGGACTGAGCAATAATAAACCAATTTAGTCACTTGAGCATCAGATGACAAATTTGAATGAAAAATGACAGCTAGGTTTCGGGCCTCTTTACGTCTATTGTTAGAAAGGTCACCCAGACTGGAGGAGGCTCATGCTGCGGCTACAGGGAGGAATGATTACTATTTCTGATTTGGATTTAATGGGACATAGACCTGCGTATCACGGTGGAAGTCAATGTCATCATGACTATGCATGGTTTGCCCCAACAGTAGCATGTATATTTTTAATATGAGGGGACCACAGAAGGAGATGGCATTTCCAAGCATTTTAAAGAAGGACCCGATGGACAAAAAAGAGGTGAACCAATCCAGGGCCACATCACTGATGCCAAATGCTTACAAAAAATGATTAAGATATTATTGTCCACTGTGTTGTAGAGCTGAGGTCACAGAGGATAAAACAGAATACTGGCCTGTGTCCGGTGACCTCTTCCGACCTTTTCCAAAGATTTCCTTGTTATTCATGGTAAATCAGCTGAGTGGAAACAATTTTCTCTAAAATCTTGGAAATAGGTCTAAAATGACTGAAAGCAGAGTTATCTAAAGGAGCCTTGTTTAAAGGGGGTAAACGATGGCATGTTAAAAACTGGAGGGGAAAACACCAGTAGACAGAGAGTAGTTAATTATGGCTAAAACAACTGGACCGACCGTCCAGAGCTTTTTAAAAACCACAGTATTCACTGAGGTGAGCTGATGTTGAAGGCGTTCAGTCTTGAAATCCTGCCAAATCTCCCCTATTTTGTAAGAAAAATAATTAAGAAATTCTGTGCACCTGCTAGGTATGCAGGCAACCAATAATATTTATCGTGTTCAAAAGGATTCTGGGATCGTGACCCTGTTTAGCAACAAGCTCTAGGCGTGGGACGTGGAAAGTCACGATTAACCTGCCAAAGTAATTGCGATTCACAACATTATCCTTATAATCATCAAAATATGATTAAAACTCTTAAAGTGGCACTAAAATATACTGGAATCATTTATAGTTTGTTAAGAAACATATACATTTCTACCGTTACAGCAAGCTAGACAGCTATTTGTGCACTTGTTGTGGACTAATTAAAATGTCTTCCTTACTAACACAACTTCATCAAGACACTCAATATTAAATATGAGGGCTGTTAGTTTGTATTAGTGTGTACATCTGTTATTCCAGGAGAGGAAGAATTATTATTATCACGCCAGTTGTAAGTCAATGTGTGAACAGGCTTTATTTATGGTCAGAGATGTGCTCTGTCATCAACTGCTACACAGAGATAAAACAGAAGAAGCTCTTGACTCCGACCTTCAACAGCCAGCTACTTGCCATGTCACTGAGCACACTGGCTTCATGTCCATCTGGCACCGACAGCAAACCCATCCTGACAAAGGCACTGCAGAAGAAGTCATTTAACAGGCTGGCTGTTTCCTCAGAGCTCACTGATAAGTGGTTCAAATGACAACTGTGCCAGCAACGTGGGAAATAACTCCAATGAAGATGCTGTCTACATGGAAAATGGCGAATTCATTGCAATTAAATGTAACAATCAAAATAAGCAAAGCACTGTTGACAAATGTAATTGTTTTAAACATGTCTTACTGAAATGGAATGTCTTAAAATGACAGGGCAATTTAGGAAAAAGATAAGATTTGTTTTTTATTAGAGCAAATGTGACTTCACACAATTTGCCAATGACATTGTAATTTCTCTGCAATATTCATAAAGATGCTTTTCAGTTCTGAAGCTGATTATCTTGTAGAAAGTGTACAAACAACATATATCTCTCACAGGTGAATAATAATAACTACTATGGTGTCATGATGATGTTTTTAGTTTTTTGACTTACTGTTATTTTGTAGTTTCTGTCTCTTGTGTCTGATGTTGTCGGCTCACCACTGTTCTGTCCTCACAGTGTCCCCCCAGTGAAGTTTGGATTATCAGCCGTATGTTTTGTTTTGTTGTTTTTGTTATTTTAGTCCTACTGTAGTTTTAACTGGGTTTTTGCATTTCTATTGTTATTAAATAAACATACGTTCTTATAACCTTTTGTTCATGTCTGCATTTGGTTCCAAACTATTTTCCCTTCTGAAAACATGACAGAACGAAGTAGCCTAGTATGGACAAATGGAGCCCCTTAAAAGGGGAACTAAAATTTCCTCGACTCTCCTGTGCCTCCTTGGAGATAAAAGGCATGCTCAGAGTCAGGCACTGAGGGAGAATTACTCCAGGCTGTGGCTCAGGAGCTCATTGCCATAATGGGCCAAGGAATTCCCGGCTACCCCTGATCCCCCCCAACCCCCAGTCAGGCGCCCCAGCCTGCTACAGCCCTTAAACCTTTTCTTAAACCCGGGCTCCGCACATTTGATCGCCCGCCTGCCAAGCCTCCTGTACACATTATTGTTCTCCTGCTGTCTTTCTGAACATACTTGTCCCCCCCCTCTTTAAAGGAGAAATCCGGTAATTTTTGACCCCATTCTCGTTGTCCTCAGGGTCACCCCGACTTATTAGATGCAAAAAAACAGACAAAAATTGACGTTGCCTAGCCCGAGATCTGTACCTGCCTGGCAGCCTTCCAGACTCGCTCCAATGCTAACCCATTGGGGCAAGTTTTATCTGCTTTTCTGGGCCTCAGAAAAATAATTCCAATACCTATGCAACACAAGTTGGGTCCGTTCAAGACACGACAGTGCTCGTTTAGCTTAAATAGTGTGGCGAAACGACATAAATGTGTGTTTTTGCATGGAGTTACTCACCTCAAATCACCCCGTAGACAATAGCCGTAGATAGCCGAGCGCGCACTCGTCCCTCCCAGTCACCGCAGAAACGAAAACGTTTTCCTCGTAGTTCTGATTTTGTATCCAATAAGAAACGATCGAGCAGTGCAGTCGTCATGTCCATAATAAATCCATGAAGCTGTTATGTCCATATGTATGACTATGCACGCTCGCCCATCCCAATCACCGCAGAAACGAAAACAAAATCTACGAGGAAGACGTTTTCGTTTCTGCGGTGACTGGGAGGGACGAGCGTGCGCTCGGCTATCTACAGCTAATGTCTACGGGGTGATTTGAGGTGAGTAACTCCATGCAAGAACACACATATTTATGTTGTTTCGCCACACTATTTGAGCTAAACGAGCGCTGTCGTGTCTCGTACGGACCCAAGTTGTGTTGCATAGGTCTTGGAATTATTTTCTGAGGCCCAGAAAAGCAGATAAAACTTGCCCCATTGGGTTAGCATTGGAGCGAGTCTGGACGGCTGCCAGGCAGGTACAGATCTCGGGCTAGGCAACGTCAATTTTTGTCTGGTTTTTTGCTTCGAATAAGTCGGGATGACCCTATTATATTACTATTATTATACACTATATTAGATTCTTAAAAAATAGATGTTTAATAATATCTGTGGATATCAGAGTATGCACCAATACTGAAATCTCTGTACCTCAATATATATTATATATATATGTGTGTGTGTGTGTGTGTGTGTGTGTGTGTGTGTGTGTGTGTGCGTGTGAGAGGAGCTTACTTGACGTTGGTGTTGGTGCAGATGATGTACTCTATCTCGTCAGAGTATGGGTTCTGGAAGGTGAAGCTGCTGGTTCGGATCAGCATCCACTCCCTGTTCTTCATTCGGAAACGATACATCACAGACAGAACTTGACCCTTCAACTTCACTACCTGCAGAGGGACCAACACCACCAATTAATGTTACTGCTTTCATAATTATCCAGCTGGGTCTGGAGGTGAGAGAGCAGAGAGCAATACCATGACAGCTTTGTGTTACATTCCATTTTCCTTCAGATTTGTAGTTTTCCAATGTCATCACCTGAGAATGAAGGATTCATGCCACAGACATCAAACTGGGTTAAATCTGCGTGACTGCGAGTCAATGCAAAGACATGGATGGATGCGACAGACATCAATCGACATAGACATGAATTCAGGGGCCAGGCCCCTCTTGCTGTGAGGCAGCAGTACTCACCACCACGCAGCCCCAAACTTCACCTGGTTCATGTCACGTCATCCATGCCTTCCGCGTAGCAAATTTGCGGCTTTCCCCATCTTTGCTTGCAATCGCGCTGCACGAAAGGTTCCCAACACAGTGTTGTGTTGATTCAACAACGTCAGTGTCAACAGGAGGAGAATATTAAGGCTGACAGGCTTTTGTGAACCAGTATCACGCACATTTTTTGCTCAAGTTGATCAATGACACACATAGCAACATCGTTGCTTTTTTTCAAAGAATTTGAATATGTGGCGATCTACATGAATGACATGACAGGAATCAGGTGACTGCAACGTAGTGTAGTGGCGGCGACCTGGCCAGGGTAAACCCTGCCTTCCCCCAATGCCCCCCCCCCCCCCTCCCAACGACCCTGAAGCGGTGATTGATAATAGATGGATGAAATATTTCAACTTGTTGAACCAGTTACAGTTCAGGTAGCGATTAGTACTGCAGCACGGGAGATGGAGAGAGATTTCCAAAGCAAAAGATAATACATTCAGATTAAGTTCTGTGAGAAGTTGATGAGGGAAACCACAGTAACTGTAGAAAGCTATGTGTTGAGTGGTGTGTCTGGAGAGAGAGAGAGAGAGAGACAGAGAGAGAAGAAAGGACTGTTTTTTCTTTCTGCCCACTTCACGTTAATGAGAAACACGGTAAAATAACAAAAGTTAAAACCGTCCTTTTGTGGATCCATTGAGTCCTCCAGAAGTGCTGCTCACACATCACTGCCCGGCTCTCACACATCCACACAACGTTAAACATTGTCAAACTTAGAGGCTGTCCACACGTACCAAAACTATCTTTTTCCCCCCCCGGTTTTCCTTGGCGTCTTTTCAAGAAAATCTGTGTCCAAACGAATCCATTGTAAACAACTCGGCACACAGCACACAGCATGTAGTGCATATTCAAGGCCCTGGTGTGACGCTGTTTCTGCTACAAAAATACACCAATTATGGAGGTGAGGTGGATGGAGGTACGATGGCGTATTAGGGCCACTGTCGTAAAAAAAAAAAATAATATTCAGAGAAAAAAAGTCGCAAATTTATAAAGTAGCAATTTTATGGCTTTATAAAGTCACAGATTTGCTAGTTTTAAAGTCACAAATTTATAGAGGTCATAGAGGAAGTAAACACGTTGCTTGACCGGATGTTTGCCGTTGCTATGACAACAAGTGAAAGCTTCGGCTACTAACTTAGCCCAACAACCCAGTCAAAAAACACCCATAAGATAACAATTTGGTCTCATATAAATAAAACCAATAATAACCATCAACAGCCATCACCCTAAGGACCTTAACGAGGTGTTGTCACATGTTGGGATTTTAGAAAAATAAATGCGTACATTCATGGAAAGTTAGCTAGCATAAATGCTGGTTGTTTGTTAGCATCGTAATAAAGTAGTCAGAATATTGCCCCCCCGGCTCCATTTTTTTTTTCATACAGTGACCCTAATAAGCCGTTGTACAGAGGAGCAGAATATCTGCTGCAGCACGATCAAAAGTACGTAGGCTAGAGCTGCTCGATTAATCAAATTTTAATCTCAATAATGATTTTGGCTCCTAATGATTATGAAAACAAGATAATCAAAATAAGACAATTATTTTGCCGCATTCTGTTTCGCAATGATGCTCTCGTGTTGTCATGTGTTATAAATCCAGCCCACCCCTTTTCTTAACAGCGCTTTTTTCTTAACCCTGTAACCAAGGGAGTAGGTTCGATTTTGAGATTGGTGGGGACACAAAAGTGCTCCAAGGCAGCACTCCTGAAAGTTGACGTCTTTTTGCATTAGCAATCATAATTTATTATATTTTATCATTCTAAAATCACATGATCATCTAGAATCTGAGGTTTTATTTTATTTCTTTATTTGTGTTTTTAAAACTTTGCTCTCTTCTACATAAATACATGAAAATAAGAATTAAAAATAACTTTAAAAAATCTCTTTGGCATTACATATTCTCTTTTATTCAATATCTGTATTGTTGAGCCTCTACCTATACACCCTTGAAGTAACTTACACTTTGACTCCTAAAGAAGTCTCTTATATCCACTTTTCTTTACTTTGACATCCTTCAAATCCTGTACAGCACACACGCACGCACACACGTACGCAAACAGACACAAACAAATGTAAATGACACCACTGATATTAAAATCCATCTAGCTGACGTGACCCGGGAAGAACAAATGCCGAACTTGTTGACAACTTGCAGATAACATGCACTGCCTCTCGTCCGGTCCAACTAGCAGGTTGCAGGTAGTTTTAACAAGCAGAAGGAGTGACAGTGGGGACAGCCAATCACATGTAAGTTAGCGAGAAACCGGCAGCCGATCAGGGAGCGGTATTTAGGTTAGAGGCGGGACTTCTAGCAGAGACCGACATAACCCTTTGTGTGCCATAATCATTGACTAAACACTACGGACAGCGGTTGTATTGATAGTGACTACACAGTAGCGGCTGAATATTGGTAGGGACGTGTCCGTAGCGTCCCTACCCAATTCTACGCCCTTGCCTGTAACACCCCTTGTTGTAAAATTACAACGTTACCTTTAGCCATCCTCACACAACCCCTCAAGGTTTCCTTCGAACAACATCTCTTTGTTTCATTGGACTGGATTCATCAGATTCAAGTAAGTAAAATCTCTTTTATATTTTTTTTGGTTGTTATTACAATGTCTAGAGCATGTACATATGTAGTTATTGTGGAATAGATGCATCAAATTTAATTTAGAGCTTGTTATAAATTTGTTGCAACTATACAACACTGGGTGAATGTAGTAGTCAAAATAGCAGGCTTGTTGCAGTGGGCTCAAACAGGTTGTATTCACTCCATTACACCACTGCCTGAAACAGAGTATTTTATTTATGCATGGACAGTATACATTCTACCCATGTGTTGTGTTCTGGTCAAATTTGACTAATGTAAAAGTTTTATCATTAAAAAATGTAGTTAATTTGATCAGACTGACCTAAAATTCCATAACTTTGTCCACAATGAGGATATCAACAGACAATTCAGTTCTGGGAAAGGTGAAAATGTTCCTGAATGTGGGGTGTAGATGTAAGTGGGGGTATGCATGTTTTCCTTTTAGTATGATAATACAAGAGCATAACAAGCCATATTGTTATGTCAAGGCAGTATTGTGCGACTATATGGCTGGTGATTGGGATGCAGGTTTCATTTAGCATGATAAGATGAGACCATAGGCTAAGCTATTTAGATTTAGGGCATTTAGCAGATGCTTTTGTCCAGAGCAACTTACAATAAGCAGGCAGTATTATCTGCCTGGAAAACATTTCTTCCCTGAGCACTTGGTCCACCAACCTATCTTTTCCTTCAGGTTATGTACTACAATATAAAAAGCATATTTATACATGTTAATTAATTGATATTTTTAGGGATGCACGATATTGATTTTTTGAAGCCGATACCGATATCGATAACTTTCTGCTCCTCGGGACCGATACCGATACCGATAACCAATAATATTGTTATTCGTTTTTGAATGTATATTCAGATCAAATTCAGGTCAAAAACACTAATGACTAAGCTTAGGTAGATTTAGCATAGCTTTGCCTTTTACCAAACACCTAACCAGATGTATCACAGTGACATGATAATTATTACTATGAACAAAAGAAAGCCAAGAACAGTTTTGACTCTTCAATAAAATGACAATATTTATTTTTTTCAAATAAATATGTAAGTGAGTCAGTCAGTCAGTCAATGACAACTTTCCCTGAGCAGCATGGGATATGCACACACAAGTGCTGCTACATTAAACTGTTGGTCCTGATCCACACAGAAATGTAAACTACGGTAATAGGCAGAAATATCAGCAAAGCAACAGCCACTACTGCGGATGTGATCCCCTCCATTCAAGCGCTGACGCGACTGCTAAAACAAACGTTACCAACAGACCACGGAGTGAAAACATCAAAGGAAACCCCGTTAAAAGCAGTGGAAACGCGTTTTGGTGACATCGAGGAAAAGCCACTGTATTATCTCTCAACTATATTGGACCCGAGGTACAAGGACCGCTACTTCACCCGTGCATCAAAACGCTAAGCTACGGGCTCGCTGCTTCTTTAGCGGCGCCGGCGTCTTCATACGCTTTTAACACACCGTCGTAGCGATGGTGATGTGCGAGGTGACTTTTAAGGTTGGATGTATTAAAGCTCGATGCCTTTTTCCCTCCTCTTGGAACTTCTGCATTGCATTTGTTACAAATGGCAAGCGATTCAGTTTCCTCAGAAACTTTGAAGTAGTCCCACATTACAGACGCCATGCGTGTTTGTTTACTAGTCTTCCTCCTCCACTCGCTCGCAGCCTCTACGTCACAGCCAGGCATGAGAAGGGAGCGCTCGATTTGTGGATTAACTCCCTCCTCCGAAACCTGTGATACCACAGTAACCACATCACATGCTAAACGGGAGGCGCCTAGAAAAAAACTAACGTCCCTCATCCCAATCCACCCGTATGACTGTTTTAACACAAACATCCTATCGTCGGATTATCGGAGGTATTAATAATTGTATCGGATTTATCGGGTTGACGTCATAATTCCTATTATCGGTCCGATAATTATCGTGCATCCCTAGATATTTTATTTTCAGAATGCCACCAGCAAGGAGTGAGCCGCGATACAGTGTGCAGGATGTGATTGATATCATCCAAACTGGTGAGAGTGAAGTTGAAATGGTGCTGATGAGAGTGATGAAGACTCACTCTCATCAGACTTTATCTTGTTTAATTTTTTTGTAATAAATGACTTCATAAAAAATATGACTGATGTGTGATTATTATTAATGTTATATACCTTTATGGGGCTAAGTAAGTAATCAACCCTGCAAATGAACCCTTAGTCGTTCTGAATTGTTGTTCAGACAATGTGAGTACACATACAGGAATTCTGCTCCCAACCAAGCCCAATGTTGCAATATTACAACATTTCTCTAAAATCATACATAAACATTAAAAAAAAAACTCTCTAATTAGAAACTCTCTAATTAGAAACTCTAATTTCTGCATCAAAGGCCTCCTACAACAACATCTGAAAGGTAAAATATATATATATATTTTTTTGGGTTTTCTATATTTCGGTCTTACAGGGTTAAAGGAGAAATCCGGTCATTTTTGACCCCATTTCCGTTGTCCTCAGGGTCATCCCGACTTATTAGAAGCAAAAAACCCGACAAAAATTGACGTTGCCTAGCCCGAGATCTGTACCTGCCTGGCAGCCTTCCAGACTCGCTCCAATGCTAACCCATTGGGGCACGTTATATCTGCTTTCCTGGGCCTCAGAAAACAATTCCAAGACCTATGCAACACAGGTTGGGTCCGTACGAGACACCACGGCGCTCGTTTAGCTCAAATAGTGTTGCAAAACGCGACACGCGACACGCGACACTCGACTCCCACTCGTGCTGTCAACACAACTAGCCTACTGAGACTGCGCGAGATTTGTTGTCTTTGTAGCAGGTTCAACTGTCACAAAGGCTAAGCAATCTCACTATGTAGGCTAGCGCTAGTTACACTGTCATATGGACATGACGGCACTGCTCGATGGAAAGAAGTTTGTCACTGTATTGGCTTGAAAACAGCTCCAGAGTGAGGACGTCGGGAGACGGGAACTTGCGTGAGACTTTTGGCTCTCGGCTACTGTTTAGCTGTAAGCAGTCGTTGCTATGTTGTAACATAGTCATACATATGGACATAACGGCTTCATGGATTTATTACGGACAGGACGACTGCGCAGCTCGATCGTTTCTTTATGGATACAAAATCTACGAGGAAAACGTTTTCGTTTCTGCGGTGAGTGGGACGGACGAGCGCCCGGCACGTTACTAGCTGAAGCTATCGTTGCTATGTTGTAACAGTCATACATATGGACGTAACAGCTTCATGGATTTAGTACGGACATGACGACTGCACTGCTTGATCAATTCTTTATGGATACAAAATCAAAACTACGAGGAAAGCGTTTTCGTTTCGGCGGTGAGTGGGACGGACGAGCGCCCGGCACGTTACTAGCTGTAAGCTATCGTTGCTATGTTGTAACATAGTCATACATATGGACATAACAGCTTCCTGGATTTATTACGGACATGACGACTGCACTGCACGGATCGTTTCTTTATGGATACAAAATCAAAACTACGAGGAAAACGTTTTCGTTTCTGCGGTGACTGGGAGGGACGACAGGCGCTCGGCTATCTTCTGCTAATGTCTACGGGGTGATTTGAGGTGAGTAACTTCATGCTAAAACACACATATTTATGTCGTTTTGCAACACTATTTGAGCTAAACGAGCGCCGTGATGTCTCGTACGGACCCAACCTGTGTTGCATAGGTCTTGGAATTGTTTTCTGAGGCCCAGGAAAGCAGATATAACGTGCCCCAATGGGTTAGCATTGGAGCAAGTCTGGAAGGCTGCCAGGCAGGTACAGATCTCGGGCTAGGCAACGTCAATTTTTGTCGGGTTTTTTGCTTCTAATAAGTCGGGATGACCCTGAGGACAACGGAAATGGGGTCAAAAATGACCGGATTTCTCCTTTAAAAAGGGCTACAGATAAAAAAAAACAAGTTTAAAAGATGCAATAAAAGAGAACATTTAAAAAGTGTCCAGAGGAACTATACACTGGCACATAAAAGGAGACACTAGCCAAAGGCAAGTGCAAAATATTCAGAGACTCGGCTGCACGGATGTGGAGGGGGAGGCAGTTCCAGAGTCTAGGGGTTGCGACTGCAAAGACTCTGTCCCCCCTAGTTTTTAGCCTGGACCTGGGTTCTTCCAGCCTCAGTTGGTCTGCTGACCGTAGTGCTCTGGAAGGGGAGTGGTGGTGGAGAAGATCAGACAAGTAGGTGGGGGCCAGACCATGGAGAGATTTGAATACAGCCAATAGGAGTTTGAAATTGATGCAGTAGTGGATGGGGAGCCAGTGGAGTGAAGCCAGGACTGGGGTGATATGTTCGCGTTTTTTAGTACAGGTGAGGAGTCGGGCGGCTGAGTTCTGAACCAACTGCAGGCGGCGGAGCTGAGATTGATTGATTCCAGTGTAGAGAGCATTACAGTAGTCCAGTTGGGATGTAATGAAGGCATGGATGACTCTCTCTAGATCGCTCTGGGGCAGGTAGGCTTTGGTCTTAGCTTGGGTTCTCAGGTGGAAAAAGCTCTTGCTAACTATTGCACTGACCTGCTGCTCGAACTTGAAGGCACTGTCAAAAATTACAGTCACAGTTCTGGCAGGATACATACTTTTTTATCCATCTGGAAACAAGATGGCATAAGAAACGGCCCTGACTTGAACAATTATTCAAATGTTTTTGTGGAGCACTTTTTAATCCTGTTTTTTTGAAGAATGGAATATAAATTAGTTTTGCAGGTAATGTGTGTATCAAAGTAATTTGCCTGAATCCTTTAACCCTAAATCTCTACTGTCGTTATTTTTCACTTGACTCAAAAGAGAAAGCTTCCAGTCCAATTAACAGCAACAGTCCTGTCCTACCTGTTGGAAACTTTCTCTGAGGTGACTTTGGTCCTCAGGATGGCAGAACTCCAGGATATCCTTCCCCAGCAAGTCCTACAGGGCAAGACAGAAGTCAGTCACCAGGAATGTATCATCATTTAAGATTAGTAGAAACATATACATACAGTACATACATATACGTATGTATGTATGTGTCGGACTGTTGGAAAAGCAAAGACTGGCATACAACAAACTAGTGATGATAACCAGTGATGCTGCATTGTTTTGTAGACATTAGAACAGAATAAATTAATTGCTATGAGTTCCAACCCTGTGTTTCTATATTTTCCTCTGACTGAAAGTAAATTAATCATTCATCAGCATATTGAATGCAGGTTGGTTGAGGTGAGAAAGTGATGTGTGCAAACCTTTTCATCTATGGTGAACGGTAATAACAGATGTTAATTTAAATGCCAGAAAATTATTAAATTTGACAAACAAAGGTCTGCAGAAAAACACTAACAAGGTAATTTAAATAATCTCCTCTGAACAGAACGTACTTGTTCATCATCTTGATAATGTTAGTGTGTGATTCAGGGATTTGCTCAAAGTGTTTTCTTGTTGAATAGAGGCAGAAGCAGTCAACTGACTGGCCACAGGAATGTGTTTCACATACCAGAGCAGGAAGCAATTGTGTCTCATCCTGGTCTGTTTATTTCCACTGTCAACAGAGTACATAACTGATCATGCAAATTACTGCTAAGTCATGGAATGTGATCCTTATGCAGAAAATCTGAGGCTGTATCGTGACTGGGGCATTGCAACACAGCCTTAGTGGACTATTTGAAGGTGATAGGTGTTTGTAATTTACACATGAAGCCTTTGAAAACTAGCAGGCGGTCCTGTCAGAAACCCAATCACTTGGTCAATGTTGGCAGCTTACAGTGGATATGACTATGTTGCAAAATTCCCTTATGAAACATATAACACAGCAAACTCTCCATTATGAATGTTCACGACATTATCAGCAGTCCCTTTAATCCTCTTAAAGCTCTGGTCTACGAATTGAAAGATTTGTCAATTGAGCCAAAATGTATCTAATAGTAGCCACCCGGTCCGCATGGCTATGAATTCTCTGATCCGATCCTCGCTCACTCTCCTGGGGGGGGGGGGGGTTGTGGCGAGCGATCGAACTAAACGGCGTCCTGTCTGAGTTTCTACCTTTGGGAGGCTTCGAGGGGAGAATGATACGACCTTTCAAATCGTAGACGATAGCTTTAACTTACCTGAGGCTGATAACCAATGACGTTGATGCAGCGTGGGTCGACAAAAGTGATGACACCATCCGAGTTATGACGTGACAGGAACTCTGTGGGCACGGACAGGCCGTTCATATCCATAGAGACCGGAGAGCTGGTCACCTGAGGGACGACAAACACACATTTCAGATGCATCATTAAGGCATATGACGGCGATCTTCGAGTAACATACTGGGCCCTAGTTTCGTAGACCAGGCGCAGTCAGCTTTCAGCGCACCTGCGCCACGCCAACGGGGTGTGTCCGCCTGGACTTTGCAAGTTTCGTGCACCGCGCAGGCTCCCGCAGGCACACCTCCTGTCTCGCCCACCGGCGCAAGTGGGAAAGAGGGAGGAGAAGAAGGCGTGAGTGGGAGACGAGGAGGAGACGAGGCGTGGACTGGGATTAATACAGCCGATTCAGATCTTCACCAATCAAATGAGCTCCTCTCCTCACCTTTAATGCGTTAGGGGAGGTTCAGTGCAAGATCCGTCACTTGACAACCCGATGACAGAAGCAGCGCCGGCGCTCCCACCACGCGCATCACGCGCTGTGCGTATCATAATAATAACAATGCCGATATTATAAAAAACAGGAGAGAGAGAGGGAGATGTTTTGGTCCGAGAGGCTGAGTTTCCGTTACGCGTGCCATCCGCCTTTGATCTGACGTCAGATGTGACGGGACAATCTATATAGATATAAATTCACGTGTTGATTCAATTAGTTGCATTAAATAGTGTTTGTTGTGATTATTTTTTGCATTTAAATGTGCCTGGAACTGTGGAAACCTGCCTGTGAGGTCTCGGTGACGTGTGCGCACTGCGCGCCGTCAGCCAAACTTCCACTCCGCCAGCTGTGATTCGCATTGAATGAATGGACTTTATTTATGCCTTGCGCCTTGCGCCGAGAGTAGACCAGGTTGGAGCTGGCGAGCTTTCAGCGCAGTCTCGGCGAGGCTTTTTGCCACAAAACTTCCGCTACGCCAAACTGAATCTGTGACGCCTCCCCCTGCTGCGCCGCCACACCCATCTTGGCGCAGGCAATCCACCAAACTGCCAAATTGACGGTGCGCAAGGCTGCGCGGGTCGAAACTTGCATTGCGCCGGCTCCGCCACCCTGCGCCGCCCTGCGCTGCGCCACGAAACTAGGGCCCACTGTCTTTAAGAAGCTACTGGTATCATATGAAACTAGAAAACCTACGGAATTGATTGGTACCTTGTAAGGAAGGGGGCTGAATAACTTGAAAGTTAGGGTGCATTTTGGAAAGGGGAAAACACACATGGCGGTTTTCAAAGGGGTCTCTTGACCATGCCTTGGGCTTGTCTATAAAGGGAAGGTGGGCATGTCTGTAAACGGGACACTCTTGGGTACCAACAGAACCCCTTTTCATGCAGTTTCAGGCCTAAAACAGTTTGTGACGTGCAGTATAAATGTATTATTTTGTCCTATTCTAAAATAGTGTATTTGACAAGTGACTCCATTCAGAAAACAAGCGTTTTAAAAGTAGTTAGCTTGTCATCTTGCAGACAGACCTAACAAAGCATGACTTCACACTTTTTAGTGATCACCATCATTATGGAGTTATTTCAGCATCGTTTTCATCTGCTTGATATTAAATCACAGCTAAATAGTTTATTCTGGGTTCCTCCAGCTATGGAAAACCAGCAGATGTGGGTCTTACTAGATCCAGTGAATCCAGCTTGGTGAAATCCACTGAGCACCTCTGGATGATGTCATGAACTAAGACAGGACGCTGTCTGGTTTCCTGGTGTATCTGGTTCAATGATGACCCCACAAATAAACACGAATCAACAGTAAATGGTCCTCATTTATATAGCGCTTTTATCCAAAGCGCTTTGCATTGTTGACTGATTCATACACACTTTCACACACCGACGGCGAAGTCAACCACGCAGGGCGACAGCCAGCTCGTCAGGAGCAATTAGGGTGAGTCTTGCACAGGGACACCACACACTCAGCTAGGAGGAGCCAGGGATCAAACCAGCAGTGCGGTTACCAGCCAACCCGCTCTACCTCCTGAGCTAATGCCCCCCAACGGTCTAACTCAAGTAACATGAGGCCAAACAATTTGCTTCAAAGTAAGTCAGAACACTAAATGTGGGGTGGCTGTTGCTCAGAGGCGTGTGAATGTGTATGAATGAGTTAGATCCTGATGTGCAGGCGGCTCCTCTGCCATCAGTGTATGAATGTGTGTGAATGGGTAAAAGTGACTGGATGTAGTATGTGATTTAACCCACCAAAAGGGTGTGGAAACCACAGCATCCACTTTTTGCTGCTGTTTTTCAGTTCATAAGAGGGATAAGCTATCAAAAGGTTACACTGATGTTGACTTTATTGTTCGGGATGATGGTGAATTTTTTTATGAAAGAAATTCCTATAAATTTGCATTTATATATCAAGGGAATGTCAAGGAGACAGGGGAAGCCATGCGGGCACGAGTGCTAGCAGGCTGGTCCTCTGGCTTCGACCAGCCTTTACACTACAAAAGCCCATCAAAGTTTCCATCCCTCCACATTCATTTCTTCTACAGATTGACAAACTCACTAGCTTCTCCTCTGGGGAATGCAACTTTAACGTGAAGAAGTAAAGATCTTCCTGAATGGATCCATTTGCAATGGATGATTCAAGTTGAGACATAAATCAATATTACATTAATATCGTGATACAAGACAAGATCTCTTGTATCACCAAGACAAGTCTTCGATTTTGCAAAATCAGTGTTGTCCTGGTTTTTAAGGATGCATTACAGTTAAGGTGATGTCATTTTCTAAACCTTCCTGACCTTTATAGCCTTTATAGCTGTTCTATGATTTGCCATTACCCACTCAATCATTAAAGCTACATTGCTGATGATTATTTATCATAACTAGAAAATGTATTTCCTGCGAAAAAAGGGGTGGAAATGCTTTAATGCTGAAGCAACACTGAAAAAACACAGAATATTTGAAGAAAATATTAAAAAAGCAGAATATTCGAAGAAAATATTAAAAAAGCTGAATATTTGAAGAGAATATTAAAAAAAGCTGAATATGTGCAAAAGTATGAAAAAGCTGAATATTTGAAGAGAATATTAAAAAAGCTGAATATGTGCAAAAGTATGAAAAAGCTGAATAGCTGAAGAGAATATTAAAAAAGCTGAATATGCAAAAAGTTTGAAAAAGCTGAATAGCTGAAGAGAATATTCAAAAAGCTGAATATGCGAAAAGTTTGAAAAAGCTGAATAGCTGAAGAGAATATTCAAAAAGCTGAATATGCGAAAAGTTTGAAAAAGCTGAATAGCTGAAGAGAATATTCAAAAGCTGAATATGTGCAAAAGTTTGAAAAAGCTTAATATTTGAAAACAATATTAAAAAAGCTGAATATATGCAAAAGTATAATTAAGCTGGATGCTCAACGGCACCTCGGCAGAGCCCAGGAGGTGAACTGGCACCTCTCCATTTTTGGTCCATACGGTTCCCAGTTGAGTTGTGTGAATGCTTGAAAGCATTTCCACCAATAATAATAAAAAAATTAAAAAAGATTAGGATAACATAGGTTGGAAATGCTTAAAAGCATTTCCACCAAATATCAATGTGTAAATATTTTATGAAACCACCAATGGTCAACTACTCCAACTCCTTTGGTACACTAATATAAGATATGATGTTAGTGATGAGAAGTAATCAGAAAAAACAAAGAAAGTCCATCTGCTCCTCTGTACTGATCCACTAAACCCCCCCTCATATTTCAGGTAACGCGCACACACACACACACACACACACACACACACACACACACACACACACACACACACACACACACACACACACACACACACACACACACTCAGATTTCATGTTTTCCCCATTTCTTCATATGGGAATCACACACCTGCAGTCTTCCAATGGCCACCAGGCAGTATTTTCCAGTCTGACCTGCCTCTGTGTCTTCCTCTGGTATAGTCATACCTGGGGGAAAACAGACAGAGAAAGAGAAGATGTCAAACAAAGAAGTTAATACTTGGATTTCACAGCAGTGAGAGGCAATCTGCATGCTGACAGAGACCTGCTCCTATACAGTGATTTATAAGTCATGTTTTCACCATAAAAATCTCCCAACTGAAAAACAATTCAATAGACTACAAAGCCAGACTCTGCTGACATATTTCATTAAAACAAATTATTCAAATATGCTCCTCTCTGTGGAAATTATTAGGCAGCCAACAACCCAAACAGACATATCAATGCCTTTTGGATGGCACTTTTCTGTTTTGTTTGTTGTTTTGTTTAATGAAATATGAGGTCATATAAAATATCACTATGTTTTAGTCACAGTAGCAGTGGCATAGTTTACTGCAGCTATCTTATGATTGCTTGTATTGAGAAAAAACTATAATTAGTGCCTTGTGGTTGTATCCCTACACCAACAAGTCAAGTGGCTGTCCGAAATGTAATCCCTTCATCATTTTATCCTGTTGGACATCCTTGAGTCTATGTGTGTTTTTGTACCAACTGTGAGGAAATGTCCTCCGTTGTTGAGATATGGCATTCATAAGAATGGGACTGTAGACCAATGGCTTGTTAGCTAGCTAGCTTGCCCATCATGCTTTAATGCTTCACAGGTTACAGAAAATGGGCAGAACACTCATCTGAAGATAACAATGTGTGTGGATGACAGATTTTACTAAGTTACTCTGGCTCTTTGTGCTTCCTTATGAGCCTGATATCAGGTTCAAATGTCAACTCTCTACACTTTGTTTCAGTCAACTCAAACGCTATTTAAATAGGAATGTGCCTTCTGCTACTACTTTATTCCTATGTGTACAGCTGCTATTTCAATGTCTCAGACACAGTCTGGGGTCAGACTGATCAACTTCTGGCCTGACAAATAAAATGACCCAATCAAGATCATAGAGATTCTACAATGAGCTTTGATAACCCATAATGTAACCGTTGTCTGGAAAAAAAGTCAGAGCCCATGGAGAGGCCACAGGGAAGAGACGAGACAAAGGTCCAGATTAACCTTGATTCTGTTGACTATGCATCATCTCAGAGCACACTGACATTCCTTCCAGTCAACATGAATACAGAACAATGATCCTGTCTTCATTTGTGTCTCCATTCCTCCTCACAGTTCAGTCAGCAGCATCAGGCGCTCAATGTGCAATGATGTTATCCATCTGCAATTTATGAGAGCGCGTGTCTCGCATGATGACTGCCTGCCAGTGGTATTGTGGCCAGAAAATTCCAAGGAGTATTTTTAGTGCAACAAAGTAAACCATGTGTCAATGATTTCAAAAACACATATGGTGTGTGTGTGTGTCTGTGTGTTTTTTTTTTTACCTGAAAATTATTCCAGCATCACTTCAAAGAGGTCATTAAGTCGTGTTTCAGCACCCGACGTGGGTAGATCTCTAGATGCATGGTTTGACACCAAAGGGATGCATTCCAGGCCCTGTCTCTGTAAACACTGAACTCTCCCTCTCTCTCTCTGTGCATGTGTGTGAGTGTGTGTGTGTGTCACAGAGTGCATCTGAGGCCATCAAAGAACTGGGGTGCCTCAGATCCACGGGATACTGCAGTTTTACTGATGAAGATGATGCTTTGTTTATACTAAACACAAAGCCAACTGTCAAAGTAACGCGATTGCATATGAAGATGTTAATTATTTTTTTCACTAAAAAGGATGCTCACTAAAAGATGATTATGAGGATTATTGGGATAATATCTAGAATCCCAATTATTTTGGCCGGTATAATCGAGACATTAGATTTTCATACCGTCCCATGCCTAGTTGAGATTCTCCTCCTGTAGTCCTGATGTTGCTGAGTCCTAAATGCCAAACCAAACATTGTCTCCTGTGGCCGTGGTCCCCCAGAGGTCTACGATAGTAGCTCACATTAGTCCAGAGACGAGACCAGACTATGTGGAGAAGCCAGAGACTGTCTGTGGTCCCCAGAGGTCTACGATAGTAGGTCACATTAGTCCAGAGACCAGACCAGTCTATGTGGAGAAATCAGAGACTGTCTGACAAGTTCTCTGCTGTATTTATGTCTGTATGTATGTGTGTCTGAAAAGTGACCAGCAACGAGACAGAACCAATGGCAACCTGCTACACCAACTCTAAACTGTGTTGTTCCTTCATTTCATTGTCATGTTTTGATTGGCAGATGATGAGGGGATCCAATTTTAAACTTGAACTTTTTAACCTGTTTGACATCCTTCAAATGTTGATTGTAGAGCCTTCTATTTGTTTTTGAAGTGATGTTTTCCTTTTTGCAGAAATTAGATACTAGTTCAGGTAGAGCAGTTAGTGACAGTGTGGGCTCCATGCTAGCTCTGACATCTTGACAGAGTAGCAGTGGGGGGACGGGGCTTAGCCAAGGGCCAGTTAAGATAAATCATCATTAATTTGATTTAAAGCAGGTCACTGTTTTTTTTAGCAAACTGTTTTCAAACAGGAGGAAACAGCGGTCTGGATGAATACACATTTTCGTCTGGGTATCTTCTTCAGACCTGATGTCAGCGTGTGGATGGAATCACAGTATTTGGTCCAGAAAAGCAGCAAATTCCACAAAACCCACTCCAACCCTGCTCCATAACAAATGTGAGGAATGATGTTCTCGGGTGATATTTATATGTTGCACAAATGCAAAAAGCTGCAGATATGCTGAGCTCCATTTCCTGTGGAGTGGAACACCGGAAATGTACAGCAAACTGTAGTGTCAGATGGGACACTCATCAGCCACAAGAAAGACTGCAAACACACTCGGTTCAGAAAAAGACAAAGATAATAATTGTTTGCTTTGCTCTATTAGAGCACATGGGTTGTAATGGATCAGTGGTTGAATGGAGGTCCTGATCCAGAGCCGCTGCTTTAGGTTAAACCAGGCAACAGAAGGGACTCGTGCAGTGAGGGGAAGTTTGGGCTAAGCAGGGATACAGACAAGAGCATCCAGTTCAGGATGTGAATGAGTGAGTGTGTTTGTTTACCTGCAGGGGGCCAGGCTTTGATGTAGCCAGTGCAATGGACCACGGAGTACTGAGCCTCTCCTTCTTTAGAGGGTCCAAGGCCATTCCTGTCCATCACACACACACACACACACACACACACACACACACACACACACACACACACACACACACACACACACACACACACAGACATAGCAGCTTGTTAGGTTCTCAGACACAGCTGTGGAAAGACTCAGCAACAATACAGGCTCTCTCCTCCATGTAATACTTCAGACTGCTGGCTTCATCTCTGTTCTGTAATGACATTTAGAAAACAAGCAGCTTTACATACTGTATATTAACAGCCCAGTGGGACTGCGGGTCGTGAAATATTCGCCAAAAGGGCATACACCGTACATAAGAAGGGGACATCGTCATTGTGACGTTACCCACTGGTTTGTAAACTATGGTTTTAAAGCTTCGAGTTCAATATTTTGGCAACATCTTGGAATTTTTGCAATCAGTGAACACAAGTGACCATAATTGGGACTGTGGAGGAGCGGTGGATGGATCTGATGAAAACAAGCAGCACCCTTACTGGATCTGGATATTATTTATTTATTTGTATTATTTGTTTATCTAGTTTTGCTTATTTTATTAAATTACTTTCATTATTACATTGATTTTTGCACTTTCAATAATAATAATATTGTTAAAATGATCTACTGCCTGTAATGTTTTATATGAAAAAACTTCAACTTTAGTTGCACAAGTGAAAAAATTTCATTGATCCCTCATACTTGTTAGTTCATATTAGATTGACACTAACTGGGCAACCGTCTGGTTGACTTGTGTAACTGCTACCTGAAAAGGCCACCTGAAATAAAAAACTGAAAAGTTGCTTAACGTGCAGTCAGGAACACAGTTTTACTGATACATATTTTTTTGCAAATGTATTTCTTCATGTGACTGTTAAAGGGTTACGGCACTTCAGCGTTGGCTTCACTTCACAGAACTGGAGGTTGCTGCCTGGAACAGGGTCACACAAGTGTTGTTGTGAAGTGAAGCATTTGTGATGTTTTTTTTGTGCAGGTACAAATGATACTTCCAGCATTAATATATTAGTTTGAAATTTATGCAGAGCAACAAAAAAATGTGTTCAGCACAAATTAGATTAAACCATCCCTCTCGCTCCCATTGCCCTTTATAGATGCATGGTCTTCCCTCTGTCCTGTGCCCAAGCAAGAACCTGCCTGTTGCTGATTGTGTTGTGTGGTTTGGTCTGCCAAAGAGTAGTCTAATTTAGAGAATAGTTTGATTAAACTGAATTTGATCAGAATTTCTGAGAAATTTGGGTGAGTCTGTTTCTTACTATCAAGTTATAAGACGTAACTGTGCATCACTATATCTCTATATATGATTTACTCACAATAGAATTCCGTTGAAATACGCTAAGTTATCATATTGAATTATCAATGAGCCCTATGTGAACATTGGGAATAAATGAAGATGAGCATAACAACAGTTTTATCTCTTCTGGATCTAAGCAACTGGAAAGTTATGTTTGGGGATAAAGCTGGTTGAATGAAAGGATAAGGATTATGGAATGATAGCGGATTAGAGAAGACGTTCCTGTACCTGTATCTCTTCCTCATGTTAGACAGACGGTTAAGGGAGATGTGATCCAGAGGAGCATTACCACACCTGCACACAAACACAACAGAAAGAAAAAAACATCAATTACATTCCAGTGGTACATAATACCAGCAGGCGGCTGCTAATCACAATAGGAGGTAAAACTGCTTGACCGACAACATCCACCAAGTATTGTTCTTGCTTGCTGTTCCTCCAAGCTATGCAGCACTGTTCCATGTTAATTTTTCAGAGACTTGGTTGCCAATTCTATTGTCGTTATACAATTCACCACATGTCTCACCAAACCACTCACTGCAGTGTAGAGTCCAGCTGCAGCAATGATCAGCTTTCAGAAGTGCCATTTTCAAATGTTCTTGTTAAGCAGTTTACCATATCAACATTTATGTTAAGTTAAATTATGGCATCATATCAAAATGTAAATCTCACAGATGTGTCATTTTATTTCATCCACGTAAGCATTCTACAAAGAACATTTCTAAAAAGATATTCTCCTACAAATATCAACATTTGAACTGAAACCATTAACCCCACTAGGCATTTCAGCATTGACTTAATTTTTCATTCGTTCGCTCATGATGAGTACAAACAAAAGAATTAAATAGATATTTGACACCCATTTTGTGTTCGTTTTTTTTCCATTGGCTGGCTCATATTATTTGTGTCTGGATAAACATGTTATCATGCAGACAGTTTTTCATATCACTTTCTATTCCAGTACTTGTAATTGAATCAAGTGTGACCTCCTTTAAACCTTCCCATAAGACACATATTTCACAATAATAAATCAAAGAGGCATGTCGGGAAGTCAAAATAAAATAAAACCTTCTTTTACAAGTATGTTCATAAAAAGAAAACTGCCCCATCAGTCACAGTCACCACGCAAGCAGCTTAATAACAGTTAAGAGAGGCTCAATGATAATCATCAGAGGTTGGTTGTTGAACATTACGTAAGGCGGCAGACATCTGCCTGATCTAAGAATGGCTTCCCTGAAATGTGCCGTGTTCCGTGTTTATGGACGCATCACGGAACTGCTTGCGTTTCACTGTTTGCTCTCAGTCAGTCTCTGTCAGAATGTTCCAGCAGCATGTTGCTTGAATTATGCAGTGCCTGGAATAGCAACAAAATAGTCCAACAACAATTCCTAACAACTTGCTGCACTGTGGTTTTCGTGTGACTCGCAGGCCTTTGTGATGGATCCAGACAAAATAAGGCTACAGCCAATACGTTGCAAAGAAAATGGACATGGTGTGTGACTTAAACTAAACATGGGCTCCTAGAAGCCCTTGAGGCCCTTGAGGCTTCTCAAAGCTGCTTTGATGTAGTTGTAACCAGTGAGTAATGGGGCAAACTGTGATATCCTGACATCATAGGGCTCAAGGAAAGAGAAACCTCAAGCAAGAGGGTCAGGAGCTAAGGAGACAAGATGGATGTCAACACACAGCAATAATAAGTAGGATAAAGATTGCAAGCATCTAATTATCTATGATCTTTGCAATCATGTATGTCATCAGTCTGAGGGCAGAAATACGAGCAGGACAGAATGGCATGTGGTGTTTATTCATTTAAACAGCAGGTATGACTCACGTATCATTGCTGTGTGGTGTTAAAGAGTTTATTCTTGATTTTTGAAGCTTTAGTTGGCAAATAAATCATATCAAAAACTCCATTAATGGTGGTTTTGGAGTGTTTTTCTCCTCCATGTTAGGCCAACATGGCTAAAGAGAGACTAAGTCACGCCCCTTAGTTTCGAGAAAAAATGCTAATCAACGTAAATATTTAGAATTGTAAAATATTTACACATTTTACACTTTGTCAATTTAAATGGTCATTTTGGACACGATAATATATTTTGTAGTAGACGAAGTATGACGCTGTGAAAGTACATAATTATAATGAGGAGACACCACATCAGTGAGGTAAGAGGTGTCTCTCTGTGTGTTCGGTACCAGGATGTAACGTGACTCACACTAATAACAGGTCTATCTGTGTGTTGGTAAATTTTACATTTAGGGCATTTAGCATTTGACGCTTTTGTCCGAAGTGACTTACAATAAGTACATTTGTCGAAAGCTCTCCGGGAACCATACTCACAAATCCCGGCTGAGTGTCGCTCTGTTGGAGTTAACCCCGGTGGACGAGAGGGTCGCCTCCCTACACTTGTGGGTTATGGGGGGGGAAACTCTGACTGTTGTTTGTGCATATGCACCAAACAGCAGTTCGGAGTATTCGGCCTTCTTGAAGAACCTGAATGGAGTCCTGCATGGGGCTCCAGTAGGGGACTCCATAGTTCTGCTGGGAGACTTCAACGCGCATGTGGGCAATGATAGAGATACTTGGAGCAGTGTGATCTACATCCGAGTGGTCGTTTGTTATTGGACTTCTGTGCTAGTCATGGACTGTCCATAACGAACACCATGTTCGAACATAAGGATGCTTATAAGTGTACGTGGTACCAGAGCACCCTAGGCCAAAGGTCGATGATCGATTTTGTGATCGTATCGTCAGATCTTAAGTCACATGTTTTGGACACTCGGGTGAAGAGAGGGGTGGAGCTGTCAACTGATCACCACCTGGTGGTGATTTCGGTCAGAGGGTGGGGGAAATCTTTGGACAGACCTGGTAAGCCCAAACGAGTAGTGTGGGTGAACTGGGAACGGCTGGAGGAGCCCCCTGTCCGAGAGATTTTCAACTCCCACCTCCGGCTGAGTTTTTCTGGCATCCCTGTGGAGGTTGGGGGCATCGAACCTGAGTGGGCAATGTTCAAAGCGTCCATTGCCAAAGCTGCGGCAGTGAGTTGTGGGCTAAAGGTCTTAGGTGCCTCAAGGGGCGGTTACCCTCGAACACCGTGGTGGACACCGGTGGTCAGGGAAGCTGTCCGTTATTCCGGGATATGCTATCTTGGAGGACTCCGGAGGCAGTTGCAAGGTAGAGCTGCAGCCTCTGCTGTGAGGGAGGCAAAACAGCGGGTGTGGGAGGAATTCGGAGTAGCCATGGAGAAGGACTTTCGGTCGGCACCAAGGTGCTTCTGGAAAACTGTCCGGCACCTCAGAAGTGGGAAACGGGGAACCATCCAAGCTGTATACAGTAAGGATGGGACACTGTTGACCTCAAGTGAGGAGGTAATCGGGCGGTGGAAGGAGCACTTTGAGGAACTCCTGAATCCGACCGACACGCCCTCTAAGGTAGAGGCAGAGTTGGAAGCTGATGGAGGATCATCGTCAATTTCCCTGGTGGAAGTCACTGAGGTAGTCAAACAACTCCTCAGTGGCAAAGCCCCAGGGATTGATGAGATCCATCCAGAAATGCTGAAGGCTTTGGTAGTGGAGGGACTGTCTTGGATGACACGTCTATTCAACATTGCATGGAAGTCAGGGACAGTGCCTTCAAAAAGGGGGACCAGAGAGTGTGTACCAATCACAGGGTTATCACACTACTCAGCCTCCCTGGTACAGTCTACTCCAAGGTGCTGGAAAGGAGGGTTCGGCCGATAATCAAACCTTTGATTGAAGAGGAACAATGCGGGTTTCGTCCTGGCCGTGGAACAATGTACCAGCTCTTTACTCTCGTCAGGATCCTGGAGGGGGCCTGGGAATATGCCCATCCAGTCTACATGTGTTTTGTGGACTTGGAGAAGGCGTATGATCAGTTTCCTTGGGGTATCTTGTGGGAGGTGCTGCGGGAGTATGGGGTGAGGGGGGCACTTCTTAGGGCCATCCAATCTCTGTACTCCCAAAGCGAGAGCTGTGTTCGGGTACTCGGCAGTAAGTCAAACTTGTTTCCAGTGGGGGTTGGCCTCCACCAGGGCTGCGCTTTGTCACCAATCCTGTTTGTGATATTCACGGACAGGATATCGAGGCGTAGTCGGGGGGAGGAGGGTTTGCAGTTCGGTGTGCTGCGGATTGCATCGCTGCTTCTTGGAGATGATGCCGCCAGGCCAAGGAGACCTGCCGCCAGGCCAAAAAAAAAAAATCAATACGCCAAAAATAAGCCACCTATCAATTCATTCATGAATCAATAATCATTTACATTAGGAGCGCCTCCGCGCAGCACAGTAGACTTGCTCCGCAAGACGCGCGGCCGCAACAGTCCTCGCCGCACGCTCCCACTACGTTCTTCTTTGTGTACTTTACGCGATTGATGTTGTTCTGATGCCGCTCTGCCTCGTTAAAACCACCATGATGTCGCTTTCTACTTTGAAAACACGGAAAGTTGGCACTGTATTTTGATAAGCTGTTGCACTCTTCAGACTCGTGGTGTGAGCGGAACCGGACCGGTACCGGAACCGGACCGGTGCATTTATAAGAAAAATGCTGCTGTGTGTCTCTGTCCAAAATCCGCTTTCCTCGCGCTGCCTGCTCGCACAGATCCGCTCGTGCGCACATTCCCTGATGCAGGTCGAGAAATATATGCAGAGACGGCGCTCCTTAAAAACAACATACAGCCATGCGTGTGTAGTATTAGGACGTGATGACGTATGTACAACCGGCTAACGGGCCAAAGCCCGTTTGGGCTGGAGCAGTGTGAATGCAAAGCCGCAGGGGACTCCCCTGGGGCAATCGTGGCGAGGCACGCTACTGATCGCGCCCTTAGGCAGCCTATGTTAATAAAATAAGCATTGCTTTTTGATAAGCAGTGGAACTCTGAGTTAACCTATTTCTACCTGAATTTCTATGAACTATTAGGCTGTTGAGTAAACCTATAACTATAACTAACCTATAAACGTATTTTACTTGATAAAATAAGACAATATATGCACTCATGTCGTTATAGTGTTTTACAGTATCTGTAGCTATTAATGTGATGCTCCTCATTTTCCAGCCATATTTTTCCGGCCCCTAATTTTGGATAATTTCCATCAACCGGCACCTTAATAAGTCACTCTCTCCTTGAATCCTTGAAAACCTTGAATACACTCTGGTTGAACAAAAATGTTGAATGCAAATATAATAATTGCAGAATTGCAGACTGCTTGCTGTGCCACCTGACTTAATCCAACTGCACCAATACACCATCCCACGCGTCTCGTCTGTTTATGGTCATGAGGGATGGGTCATGACCGTAAGAACTAGATCGCGAGTACAAGCGACTGAAATGAGTTTCCTCAGGAGGGTGGCTGGCATCTCCCTTAGAGATAGGGTGAGAAGCTCAGTTATGTGTGAGGGACTCAGAGTAGAGTCGCTGCTCCTTTGCGTTGAAGGGAGACAGTTGAGGTGGTTCGGGCATCTGGTAAGGATGCCCCCTGGGCGCCTACCTAGGGAGGTGTTTCAGGCACGACCAGCTGGGAGGAGGCCACGGGGAAGACCCAGGACTAGGTGGAGAGACTATATCTCTACACTGGCCTGGGAACACCTTGGATAAACGGTTGACGATGAGATGAGACATTTGTCGAAAGAAAGAAACCAAAACATATCATTGGCGATAAAGTAAGAGCGAAAAAGTAGAAAAAAGTGTTAGGTCCTCATCTGATGTGTTTTGCGTGAATGGCCAACGGTGATCAGTATGGAAATGAACTGCATCGCCGTACACGCCCCAGCAAAGACAGAGACAACTGCAGATATTTTCCGAAACTACAAATACAAAATGTATACTTTTAAGGCAAGCAATACTGTTATCTGAAACATGGAGTGGCTTCTTCATGATTTCAACTTGCATATTTTGCAAAAAACAAAAATCACAAATTTAAAAAAAAAAAGCTTATTTCGTTGTTTACGCGAATTCGTCCCACCCGACTTGTTGCTGGTTTTGCCGTGGCGGGTCATAAATGCCAAGTTCAGCCAGGGTGCAGAGGAGGATTTGGTGGTTGATTGTGTCAAATGCAGCAGATAGGTCGAGGAGAATGAGAACGGAGGAGTGGGATGAGTCTCTGGCGTTGCGCAGGGACTCAGTCACTGTTACCCCTTTTCCACCAACGCAAACCTAGTTCAAGAACCGGGCCGGTGCCCGTGCAGGTTCGCAGTTGGTTCAACTTGCGAACCTTCTGAGAACCTGTTTGCATTTCCACCAGCTAGAGAGCCCAGACAGCCACGTCATTACGTCACTGTATACGTCTGAGGTTTCCCCGCAGCGCTCATTTCAAGCATAGCAGACATGTCTCTTCAGAAAAAGTGTTTATTTTGGCAAATAATACAATAACAATAAAATACACAAAATACTAAAATCACAACATTTTTTAAAGTGTAGAACAGTGTGTGATCAATAGATCAGAGTGTTTGATGTTTAGTCATCTGCAGGTTGGATCTCTGTTCAATATCGCCGATGTCCAACAGCCCTACAAACACAAACCTGAGAACAGCGGTTTAATCACAAACTTGTCCACGACGCTGTGAAGACAGATGTTAAGTTACGTCGGTAATTGTTAACGTTTAGTGAGCCAACGGCAGTCAGAAAGTGGCATGCTAACGTTGTTGTTAGCAATATCATGCTAGCTGGCTAGCTAGCCGGTCAGCTTACATTACCCGAGGAAGCATAGCCACTAGTTGCTGCTGTTACGAATGTAATCACTAGCTTGGTAAACTAATCAGAAATGTGTCGTTGGTTTGTAAGTGAAACTTACCGGGAACAGTAACGTTAGTAAAACTCCGCAGCGGCGTTTTTTCCCCCGTCGCCTCAAGCGTTAACTCCGCCCCCAGCCCCTGACGTAGGTTTGCGAACGGTTCTAGCCCAGCAAAGACTTGGGGCCGCTCTGGAACCAGTTTTCCTGGCCGAGAGCCGGTTCTTTGTCTGTGGAAACAGGAAGAACTGGTTCGCGATTGGGCACCGGCTCCGAACCGGCCCTCAAAATGCCTCAGTGGAAAAGGGGCATGTGAGGAGGGCCAGTGGAGTAAGCAGTCCTGAAGCCTGATTGATTAGGGTCAACGATTTTGTTCTGTGAGAGACAGGATGACAGTTGTCGGTTGTAGGTGGCACGTTCCAGGGTTTTAGAGAGGAATGAAAGTAGAGATGTAGGTCTGTAGTTTCGGATGTCAGCAGCGTCTAGGGTGGATTTTTTCAGGAGTGGCTTCACTGTAGCTG
This sequence comes from Eutrigla gurnardus, assembly GCF_963514095.1. NCBI lineage: Eukaryota > Metazoa > Chordata > Actinopteri > Perciformes > Triglidae > Eutrigla > Eutrigla gurnardus. The sequence goes on from NC_139915.1 coordinate 19,306,177, forward strand.
TTTTGAAAGACGCTGGAATGAGACCTGAGGTGAGGAAGGAGTTGATCAGGGTTGTGAGGAATGGCAAGATGTTGTGTGAGATGTCTTGGAGAGAGAGGGAATCCGGTCAAGGGAGCAGGTGGTGGATGGCTGAAGCTGGTAAGGTCATCAGAGGTGAGAGTTGGGGGAGATGGGTTCTGGGAGGGTATAGGAGTGAATGAGGAGCTGTCTTTTACTTTTTTGGTAAAGTAAGTTGCAAATTCATCAGCAGTGAGGGAGGAAAGAGGGGGAGGGTGAGGAGGGGTGAAGAAGGAGGAGAACATAGAGAAGAGTTTCCTGGGGTTGGAGGCGGAAGAGTTGATCCTTGACAGGTAGAAGGCAGATTTAGCTGCCGATACAGTTGAGGTGAAGTCAGCAAGGTCATCATCCAGGCCTGATTTCTTCCATTTCCTCTCTGCCGCTCACAACACCCATCTGTTGGTTTGCAAAGATTCGGACAGCCAGGGAGGGGAGGGAGATGATCGCACTGGTCGTGAGGTGAGGGGACAGAGAGCGTCCAAAGAAGAGGAGAGTGAGGACATCAGGATGGAGGAGGCTTTCTCATTAGGCAATAGGGAGAATTGTTCTGTGGATGGTAGTGAGAAAAGAACAGTTGAGGAGAGAGCGGAGGGAGTAAGGGATTTCAGGCTGTGGCGGGTGGTGACAGTTCGAGGCATAGAGGGGAGGCACGTGGTGGACTTAATGGTGAGGAAGAAAGTCACAAAGTGGTCGTTGGACACAGTGAGTGGGGTAACAGAGTGTGCCCAGTGGGTGGAGAGGGGGAGAGTGTGAGGTCAAAGGTGGAAAAGAAGTCAATGAATTCAGATGAGTGCAGCTTTCCTGGGTGGATGTTGAAGTCAATGAGGACTACGAGTGGTGTGCCATCATCAGGGAGCAGCTTAGGAGGGCATCCATCTCATCTAAAAAGTCACGGAGAGGACTGGGTGGGCGATAGATCACTATGATGTTAAGCTTGAAAGGAAGGGTGACAGAGACGGTGTGGAATTCAAGTGCAGATCAGGGTAGGTGGTCCAGGGAAAGGACCTGATAGGACCACCTAGATGAGGTAAGGAGTACAGTTCCTCCTCCTCGACCTGTTCATCTTGGTGTGAAAACGAGTAGGCAGTTGAGAGGGCAGCTGGTGTGGCAGTGTTTTCTGGGGTGATCCAGGTCTCCGTAAGGGCCAAGAAGTGGAGAGTCTGCAGGGAGGCATACGCTGAAATGGTGTCCACCTTCTTGACTGCAGACTGGCAGTTCCATGTCCCCCCTAGTACTGCAAGTTCCGTACTGGAGGAGAAAGGATGGGTTACATCCTCGTGAGATGGGTCTCTGGAGAAACCTTCTCCGGTTTGATGTCCTGACTGGGATAGGACACATGGCTGCGATGGGTGGTAGTTGAGTTGTTATGACTTCCTCGATAGACCGCCTTGTCTTTGTGTGACAGTCTTCCCACAGACTCCCACAGATGGACTCCCTTGTCTTTGTTCGACAGTCTTCCCACAGACTCCCACAGATAGACTCCCTTGTCTTTGTTCAACAGTCTTCCCACAGACTCCAACAGATAGACTCCCTTATCTTTGTTCGACAGTCTCCGTGGCTGTCCTGACGCTGCAGCAGACGCTGTAGTGACAATCGCTTAAGTGCTTGTTTTACCTCATGCAGGGTCCGCCCCTCCATCCAATCAAGTCTATTGACTCCAGCTGAGATGGCCGAAAGTAGGTAATTGCCCACTTAGGGCGCACTCACACCAGGGCCATTCGAACCGTACCGTGCCTCGGCACGATTGCCCCCCCCAATAGGAGGTCCCTAGCCGGTTTGCACTCACACTGCTCCAGCCCAAATGGGCCTAGGCCCGATTGCCTCTTGTACATATGTCATCATGTTGTAATACGACACACGCATGGCTTGATGTTGTTTTCAAGAAGAGCCGTCTTAAGTCATTACAATAGCGAACAACACAGAGAACATGACTGAAACTTTACTGACAAGTCTGTCTGCAAATATTTCTAGTAAACACTCAGCCTGAATCAGCACATGTGAGCGGATTTTGGACGGAGACACACAGCAGCATTTTTATTATAAAAGTACCGGTCCAGTTCCACTCACACCACGAGTCTCAGGCCCCAAGCCTGACCCAGTATCCCGCTGTGTCCTACACAGTCATCAACAGTATTTTCAGTCATAAATCGTCTCGATAGCGCGGGGAGATCCGAGTTGAACACTGAGAGATAACGAGAGGGACGGCCTATCGATTATAGCCTACGTCATGTCAACATTGCGTGCCCGTGCATGTACTCATGCAAATCCACCTCTTCCAAGCGTGCCGGGGCCGAGGAAGCGTACCATTCTTAAGTACGGAACGGAGCGCTCACACTGGCCAAACAATCTGGACTTTAGGCTCAATTGTGCCTGGGCACGGTACGGTTAGTGTAGTGTGAGTGTGCCCTTAGTATGAACAGCTTCACAAGAATTTACACAACAAGGTATCTAGACAAGACTAAATATTACAACTAGCTCTACTCACAGAATGCCTAAACCCAGTACCTACAATTAGTTTCTGACTTATCAACAAGATAAAATGCAGCTTCCTTCCTTTCTTCAGACAAAATGCACTTCTGTGTTATTCCCTATAGCACTTTGATCATAGCACTGTTTAGTTAAGGTATCCTTGCTGAACAGCTACAACTTTACTCAGATGAGGACACTTGTTTCTATTTTTTGCTCTTACATTATCGACGATGATATATTGTAGTTTCTTTTTTTTTTTCGACAAATGTACTGGTTGATGTAAAAAGGTTGATTAACGGATCTGTATTGGCCAAAATAATAAAGCAAATAAAAGCCCTATCCGTTCTTTACCCTGCAGCATTTTAATGGCTGATGAGTTCAGACACTGAGGTTGTCAAAATGAATGTGTTCGCTGAGGTCCTCGTCCTCCATGGTTTCAGTGCCATAGAGAAAAGAACATAAACCTAAACATTAAAAACTAAACCTAATTGTTTTCAACCTTCAGTATTTGGATCAAGTAGCTCCTGCAAAATAAATATATATTTAATCAAAGTATCAAAACGTACTCGATGATTAAAGGACTTGGATAAAGGTTTTTATTACTATTGTAATCTTGATTCAAACCCTATTTCTACTCGGTTAGTATCTCACATTAAGTTTCCTTCCGTGCCTCTGACTCACCCTGATAGCTCCACACAGGCCTTCATATTTTGATTAATTGAGGGAATAATAGCCTGAACAGCACAATCAATCAGACATGAAACACTATTGTAAAAGTTATTGTTGGGCTAATTAGAAACAGCTCAGCAGGACTCCTGAATGTTCTGTGTAGGCAGCAGCTGGGAGAGAAAAACTGCCATTCATGTCTTTGTAAACATTTAATGGCTGTCACTTGAGCTATGTACTGCCGACTGGCTGCCACATTCACCAACCCCTGCTGTTTACCACTGACTACCATTTCAGCTCACTTGTTTGCCAACTGATTTCTATTTGCGGTTTCATAGCAGATGTGACCTTCTATCAAAGGCTCCATTTAATGTCAATGTGTTTCATTTTAGCCACTCCTCACTCATTTTAATGAGCCGTTATCTTAGTCTAATTGGTGAAACTATTCAAAGCTAAATTTTACCTTGCCACTATTGCTGCTTTGTATATGTGAAATCCCAGATACGTTCATAACCTCCTAACACCCAGAGGTGCTCAGTGAATTTCACCAAGCTGGATACACTGGATCTAGCAATTTTACATTTCGATTGTTAACCACAGCTGGATGAACCCAGAATAAACTATTTAGCTGTGATTTAATATCAATAACCAGATGAAAAGGATGCTGAAATAACTCTATCATGATGGTGATCACTAAAAAGTGTGAAGTCATGCTTTGTTAGGTCTGTCTGCAAGACCACAAGCTAACTACTTTTAAAATGCTGGTTTTCTGAATGGATTCTGGATTGATGGATGCTAGGCTATGCTAACATTGTAGCTGCTCCATCAACACTCTAAATAAGGTCATCTACACACATAAGGCAGAGACCTTAGTTCTAGTTCAGCGAAATGTGTTTCTGAAAAATGTTTAGGCGAGAAATAAGCTATGTAGTTGCTGAATCTGTCTTTATTTTAGATCGACAACGCTCAGTTTGAAAGATTTTCGAGAGTTTGCGGGCGGCGCCGTCTATGGAAACACCCCGCTCCGCGCCAGCATTACACGGCTTCTTACATAGACAATGAATGTGAACATTCCCTCCGCTATGAACTCAGGCAGGACGCCCTTTAGTTTCCCGGTGTGTCCGGGACTTCCACAACATGTACAAAGCAGTAATAATGTTTATTACGGCCATGAATGATGAAACATTATCGGTGTAAATGCAGTGGGTGCCAGTCGGATTTCTCTCTCACCCCGACCTGCAGTACGTCCCCGATCCCAAACTGCTCGGCGATCGCTCGCCACAATCCTCCCCCCCCTCCTCGCTGACGCTGCAGCCTCAGCCAAAATCACGCGAGAGCCCTGTTCCATACCTTAACTGCTCAGGGCAACAAGCGTCTTGTCCGCTCGTAGTTTCAAACGCGGAAGTGAGTCGGGGCGAGACGTGAGCAGGAGCAGGAGCAGGAGAGTGAGCGAGGATTGGATCGGAACATTTGAAAAATCGTAGACTCCGGGCCCTAGTTTCGTAGACCAGGCGCAGTCAGCATTCAGCGCACCTGCGCCACGACGACGGGGTGTGTCCGCCTGCAAGTTTCGTGCACCGCGCAGGCTCGCGCAGGCACACCTCCCGTCTCGCCCACCCGCGCAAGTGGGAAAGAGGGAGGAGAAGAAGGCGTGAGTGGGAGACGAGGAGGAGACGAGGCGTGGACTGGGATTAATACAGCCGATTCAGATCTTCACCAATCAAATGAGCTCATCTCCTCACCTTTAATGCGTTAGGGGAGGTTCAGTGCAAGATCCGTCACTTGATAACCCGATCACAGAAGCAGCGCCGCCGCTCCCACCACGCGCATCACGCGCTGTGCGTGCGTATCATAATAATAACAATGCCGATATTATAAAAAACAGGAGAGAGAGAGGGAGATGTTTTGGTCCGAGAAGCTGAGTTTCCGTTACGCGTGCCATCCGCCTTTGATCTGACGTCAGATGTGACGGGACAATCTATATAGATATAAATTCACGTGTTGATTCAATTAGTTGCATTAAATAGTGTTTGTTGTGATTATGTATTGCATTTAAATGTGCCTGGAACTGTGGAAACCTGCCTGTGAGGTCTTGATGACGTGTGCGCACTGCGCCGCCCTGCGCTGCGCCACGAAACTAGGGCCCTCCGTCTTTAAGTTTCAGTAATGTTCTTTGTGTTGTTCTCTCTTGTGATGACTTTGAGATGGCATTCCTTGAAAACAACATCAAGCCATGCGTGTGTCATATTATGACGTGATGACGTAAAACAGCCAATCGGGCCTAGGCCCGTTTGGGCTGGAGCAGTGTGAGTGCAAGCCGGCTTGGGACCCCCTGTGGGCGGGCAATCATGCCGAGACATGGTACAGATGAATAATAATCGAGATTTCATACGAGACCGAGTTGCTTTAGAGGCAAATACAGAAACTGCTTGCTGAAAAACTGTCCCTGAAAGGAACGCGCATCAGCAGTTTTGCATGAATTTACCTCCAAAATGGCTCCGCCTCGTAACGTTACATTATTATCACATAGCGTGGTGAATGTGCAGGTCCAAACTTGTCCACAAAAGCGTTTTGGCGTTGTTGGATTGTGTATTTGATGAGTTTGATCAAATTTCATTTGAGTTTTATACATGTCACCGAGCTCAGCTGTCACTCAAGTACTCAGTACTACTGAGACTCAAGTACTGAGTACTACCAAGTACTACTGAGTAGGGTTGTCACAAGAACCGATACTTCGGTACCAATTCGATGCCGACACGAAAAAAATCATTCGATACTTGCTTTTTTCTGGTATCGTCAGAACCGAATATACAACTTTTCACTCGGCGAGCCGTGTCGATTTTTGGCGGAACTGACGGGGGCAGTATACGCGTGTGAGCAGCACAGAGCAGTAAGCGGCGCTGAAGAAGAAAGCTTGCCGTCTTCGAAAAAAATGGCTTCAGCAGGTGGGAGCGAAAGCACAACACGTCGGCTCGTCGACAAGACAGGTGCACAGAGTCGCGTGTGGAAATATTGTGCATTCGAGGCCGATGAATCCGGAGCAATTCTTGATTCAAACAAGCCGACATGCAAGAAGTGCCTTATAACCACAGTATTGTTTGTTTTTATACTGGATGGCTATAGGTCTGTTGGCAGCTGGTACTGCAATTTAAATTCTGTGCAAAAAGATCTTAAAGCACAGTGGTGTTAAATACTTGACAGTTTGAAGCAGTTTTCAATAAATTAGTGAATTTAAAAGTACATGGGTCCTGTTGTTTTTTTTTTTAAATTGTGGTATCGAATTAGTATCGAGAATCGTGGAAATTCACAGGTATTGGTATCGACTACTGAAATTCTGGTATCGTGACAACCCTACTACTGAGACTCAAGTACTGAGAACTACTAGGTACTATGTACTGTCAAACAGTTGAGTGCGAAGCATGTCACCGAGCTCAGCTGTCACTCAAGTACTCTGTACTACCGAGTACTACTGAGGCTCAAGTACTGAGAACTACAAGGTACTATGTATTGTTTGAAAAACTACAACTCCCACTGACTGCTCCTGTCGGCCAATCAGAGCGCACCTGCTGTCACTTCTGAGTGAGACAGAGAGAGATAGACAGACATTTTAAAGTTTAAATGGAGTTTCTAGGTGAAAGTATGCCTGAGCAGAAGATGTTTGACTAAAAAAACTACAAGTCCCACTGGCTGCTCCTGTCCACTGCTCCTGTCCACCAATCAGAGCACACCTGCTGTCAGTTCTCAAGATCAGAGCCACAGAGTGCCGTCACCATAGCAACGGCCCTCGGCGCGTGTGTATGACTGCCTTCAAGCCTCTCTCTATTTCTCCATTTTGGCTTCGCTGAGGGTCCCAACAAAAGCTTCCCACGCTCACACCGAAACTCCTATCGCCAAAATGTTCGCACCGTTAGCGCCACAAGACTCTGCCGAAGACACTGATGACTTTTATTTTTTCCCAGTGTCAGAAATGTGGATGCTAGGGCGAGTTAGAAATGAAGGGGATTTCAGAATTTTCACTGTGTAAGTCCTGTCAGATTCCTCTGAACTTTGGCTTCATGGAGGGTCCGAACAAAAGCTTCCCACGCTCACTCCGAAACTCCTATCGCCAAAATGTTCGCACCGTTATCGCCACAAGACTCTGCTGAAGACATTGATCACTTTTATTTTTTCCTAGTGTCAGAAATGTGGACGCTAGGGCGAGTTAGAAATGGACCTGCTTTCAGGTTTCTTTGAAAATCTGCTTCTCGATTTGCATTGGATCGAATGGGGAGAAAAACAGACTTGGCCGCGCTTAGAGGTTGCTAGTTCAAATTCTGTAAATCTCACAGCGTTTTTGAGCACATTGTGAGAGACAGGACAAGTTTGTCTACAAAATTGGAAAATATCACGTGTGTACAGTGAAAATTGTGGCCGGGAGGAGTTTGGAAAAGAAAAAATCTGAAGTATTTCGAGGAGCCCTCACACTCTAAGCGATGATGTCATCCACTCTAACCCAGAATGTTCCGGGCAATACACACCCATTATAATCTCATGATTTCTCCCAAAACGATCATGGTCATTGAAAAGTGATTAATCAAAAACTATATGACCTATTGAACTCGTACTACCGAGTACTACCGAGTACTACTGAGACTCAAGTACTGAGAACCACTAGGTACTATGTAGTCCATCTCCACTACCCAGCATATACCTGGCTGTCTGATGTCTAAGATAGATGAAATAAGACTTTGGTCACTGACTGTTGGTCCCACATTTACATTAAAATGTCCACCATGATGTCCGCCCAGAGAATTGTTTTTTTGCTGTTGTTTATATTCCTTCTGACGCAAATGATGCACTACAGGATTGCACTACTGTTTTTGATTTGTTGAGCATCCCAATGTTGCAAAATGACAATAAATTATCTTTGAATTCTATGTTAAGTCATTAAGCGCCCCCATATAGCCACAATGGAATGATCTTCTTTCACAACCACAGTTCAACTGTGAGATCTGCCGTCAAATCAGACTCCTTGGATTGAATCACCCCCAGTGACCTCAATTTAAGTTCTTACAGAGATCTCTGGTTTCAAGTCAGTGAGAAACCCCCAATTTATGATGGGGTGGGCCTCAAACTGACCTGGACTGTTGTACTGTTGTACATTCCAGGATGTTGTCAGGTACACACCCATCTCCAGAGTGCATTCGCAATATCTGCAAGTGCACTTTGATGATAAAAGTTTGAAGGAATTCTAAAACTAAGACAAATTAAACTGATTTGACAGATGAAATCTTTCTGAAACTCGTGTAACGCTATTAGAATTTAAACATTTTAAATTTGTAACACTGAAATGCAAAATATCATAATCATTTTGGAAATGCAGTGCCTTGAGTTTAAATAACAAAAAGTAACAGAAGACTTGTCATGACTGCAGATAATAGTTGGAGATCGGCTGTTTACTGACAGAGATAAAAACACACACAATCACCACACACCTCATGCGGCAGATGAAGGACCGTCTGGAGCCCATGCACATCCTCATGGAGGACTGCTGTCCCTCCTTCTTCACTGTTCCGGTCTTCAGGTCCAGAATCCGTCCTGTTGACACACAAACAGCAGATATATTTAAAGGAGCAGTGAGTAGCATTTATTGTCATCGAATGGTGAGGTTACAGATTGCATTTAATTGAGTACTTAGAAGGAAATTACTGTTTTTCCTACCAATCATATATCTAAACAATATTCTCCAACACCAGATTCTTTGCAGAGCTCTTTAGATTTTTTGCGAACGGGAGTTTTCTGAAAAAGGACATTTCTTTGTTGAAATAGACGCTTATATTTACTGTTTAATATGTGAAATATGATTAAAATCATATGCCTTAGTCTGATAATGTAAATAATAAATAAAGTCTTGATAATGGCATATAATGCAAGTACACCCTTTCAAAGATCAATAAACATTTCTAAAGAATACAGTGTTTCCCCTAGAATTTTTTTCAGGCCCGGTGGTACCCACCGAAAAAACCCTAAACAGAGAGACGCGTGAGATGGTGTATTGGTGCAGTTGGATTAAGTCAGGTGGCACAGAAAGCAGTCTGCAATTCTGCAATTATTATAGTTGCATTCAACATTTTTGTTCAACCTGAGTGTATTCAAGATCACAAGGAGAGAGTGACTTATTAAGGTGCTGGTTGATGGAAATGATCAGGGTCCAGAAAAATATGGCTGGAAAATGATGAGCATCACATTAATAGCTACAGATACTGTCAAACACTACAACGACATATGAGTGCATATATTGTCTTATTTTATCAAGTAAAATATAAGTTATAGGTTTACTCAACAGCAGTTAACTCAAAGTTCCACATCTTATCAAAAACAATCCCCCCCCCGGGGAGGGGGGGCAAACGGGCTTTGGCCGGTTGTACATACGTCATCACGTCCTAATACTACACACACATGGCGTGATGTTGTTTTTAAGGAGCGCCGTCTCTGCTTATATTTCTCGACAACACTCGACCTGCATCAGCGCATGTGCGCACGAGCGGATCTGTGCGAGCAGACAGCGCGAGCGCAGCGGGTTTTGGACGGAGACACACAGCGGCATTTTTATTATGTAAAAATAAATAATAATGTAATGTAATAAAATAAATATTATGGACCGGTTCCGCTCACACCACGAGTCTGAAGAGTGCAACAGCTTATCAAAATACAGTGTCAACGTTCCGTGTTTTCAAAGTAGAAAGCGACATCGTGGTGGTTTAACGAGGCGGAACGGCATCAGAACAACATCAAGCGTGTAAAGTACACGAAGAAAAAAGTAGCGGGAGCGCGCGGCGAGGATTGTTGCGGCCGCGCGTCTTGCGGAGCAAGTCTGCTGTGCTGCGTGGAGGCGCTCCTAATGTAAATGATTATTGATTTATGAATGAATTGATAGGTGGCTTATTTTTGGTATATTGATTTTTTTTTTGGCCTGGCGGCAGGTCTCCTTGGCCTGGCGTGCCGCCAGGCCTGTACAATGGTAGGGGAAACACTGGAATATTTAACACTAGAACTGGAAGACATTTTAAATATCCAAAATAAATAAACAAAGTAACCAAAAACAACACATAAAATTGAAATAAAAACACACACAACCGAGGTGGAGATGCATGTTTGTTGTATTGGCGCTAACTGTTGCTAACTGTTTTATACCAAATGCGACACACTGGCTCGCTCAGGTTAAGTCGTTCACTGGCCATTCGGTTTGAACCTGAAGTGCTCCCACATGGCAGCTGTCGCGTTTGGCTTTGAAACCAATTCCATCTTTGTTTATATACCTCCAAACCTCAACTAGCGTTTTCTCTAACTTGCTCTAACTCACAGGTGCTCACCTTCTTTTAATATGTCCGTGGCGCTCACAGGGATCTCATTCTGCACTGTGTAACTCCAGGGGTCCGCCTCCCCACACAGAGACCAAGCGGCTGACACGTGAAGAGGGTTAACTCCTCATTACGCTAAGGAAGGAGGGTCAGTCGAAACCAATGCACCGTGAAAACTCTTGTCATCCAGTCTCTTTGATAGAGAGACACAAGGAAAACGGAAGAATATAAATTATTGCAGCTGGCAAAGTTATTGAGTTATCATGCGATAAAGCGATTTATTGCTTATTGCAACCGGCCTAGACTTATCACCTTTCAGTTATACGCATTAAGTCGGGCCGTAAATGTCTGCGACGCCAACTATCTCTACTTTGATGCAGTTACGTTGGTCCGCTCTCTAAGGATGAGCTTGTTTTCTACATAAACACTCAGTATTATCTAATAACGCTCTCCCGGTTGCCATGGTGAATCGTAGTATCGGAGCTCCATTGATGATGGCTTTGTAGAGTCGGCAGGCACGCGCGTAACTCAGAGTTCACATACTCAGAGTTGATTGAACTAATTCAGAAATGCTGTTCTGGAACCGAAAACTCGCCCATCTCGGAGTTGGTTGACTCGGAGTTCAGGGTTAGGTTCAGAGTTGGTTGAGCCTGCTTTGTGGGGCCCGTTCCAGAAAGCAGGCTCAACTAACTCTGAACCTAACCCTGACAAGGAGTGTTTACTGGGCTGAGAGAAAATAAAACGATGATCAAAGCTCAATAGTTGTGTTGTTGGACATGTAATCTGGAACAAAGGAATGAAATGATGAGAAAACACTGTCTAGCCCAGCAGAAGACAAAAAAGAGCTAGTGTTGCCCCGGGTAACAATAAGAAAAGGATTATTACAGGTTAAATAGTGTATTTCTTAGCCTTTTGGTTGCACTTGTTGTTTTGCAGAAATGTGTGCTTTCGCTATTCCAAAAATGAACAAAGATAATTGTCTCGTAACTATATCCATAGCCAGTGTTGGGTAAAAGTAATGCATTACTGTAACGCATTACGTTTTGCTGTAACGCGGTAATGTAAGGCATTACAAAAAAAAACTGGTAATATTTTACTCGGTACAAATCTCAGTAACGCACGTTACAATGCATTTTAAACCCGAAATCAATTGACTCTACATTAGCGATCGCGAGATGGGCATACGCTCCACTTTTGGAAAAGTGTGAAAGCCGGTCTGTGTAACTCTACACTATGTTAATTAAGCGCTGTTGTTAGCAGGCTCCATGAGCTGGACACCGACTCACGGAGCGGGTCAGAGCGCAGCCGACCCGGCACACCGAGGATCAACAGCTGAGGGCGGCGGCGAAAAGGCGGAGGCTCCGATTCTCCCCGTCGGTTTTGAACCGCTTTTATGTCCGCGTCATAACGCTTTTGGTGCGAGTTTAAAACACTAGGTTTATTTCAAAATGCGAGCTCCCCTAAATGTCTCAGGTAGGCTTTCAGGTAATTTCGCAGCATTACACAGCGCCTTCAAGGTCATTAAAAAAGACGAACGGCAAATCTGGAATGAAAAATGGCCCTGTTATTTCATCCCCGAATCCCATTCATGAACACAATACCTAATATCAGTTAACGAGTCGTTTTCCGTTTCTCGTTTTTAAAACGAATAACGGGATACGAGTCCATCCATCCATCCATTTTCTACCGCTTATCCTGTATTTAGGGTCACGGGGTGGGCTGGAGCCGATCCCAGCTGTCATTGGGCGAAGGCAGGGTTCACCCTGGACAGGACGCCAGTCTATCGCAGGGCCGACATGTAGAGACAAACAACCATTCACGCTCACATTCACACCTACGGGCAATTTAGAGTCATCAATTAACCTATCCCCATGCATGTCTTTGGACTGTGGGAGGAAGCCGGAGAACCCGGAGAGAACCCACGCTAACACGGGGAGAACATGCAAACTCCACACAGAAGGAACCCAGGCCGACCCGGGAATCGAACCCAGGACCCTCTTGCTGTGAGGCGAGAGTGCTACCCACTACACCACCGTGCAGCCGGGATACGAGTCATTTTCTGTTTTTGGTTCTTTTATTTTGAAGCGAAAAACATCACATCCTGCTGTGTAATGAGCTGCATTGAACACAAGAAGATCTATTGAGAACAAAAAATCCATATTTCCTTTTATTTTGGCGAAAAGTAATGCAAAAGTAATGTAAAAGTAGCGTAATGCCTTACAATTCAAAGACAGTAATATTGTAATGTAACTAATTACTTTGAAATGACAGTAACAAGTAATAAATAATGCATTACGCTTTTGAAGTAACTTGCCCAACACTGTCCATAGCAAATGACATGGTAATTTCACCAGCAGTTGTTGAGATCTTGATATGGACAGCAGCAAGATCTCAATTTTCTCGATCTTATTTTTTTTGTTTGTTTTCATCTTCACCGGAGCCCTAAAGGCCAATAGTTTGGATAAATTCAGAGGAATGTGATCTTCAGAAAACCAGTGCCATTCTACAGGATTGAATCATACCCATCATATTCTGTTTATTGGCAATGAGACAGAGATGAAAAGAGAGAAATTCCTTTGGATGCCCAAAGAGACAGCTGATAACTGCAGCTGCCAGGGAGACTGAATACAGCACAACACGTTTCAGAAAGACCCTCAAAGTCCAGCCGGTGGTGGTTGATTTTAAGGAATGATTCTTCAATGGCTGAATTTTAGGGATGTTACGCCATCAAATCCTACCAAAGTACTGTTCTAATGTCCAGGATTCTACAACATCTCCCAAGGAATGAGTCCTTCTTTCACATGATTGTAATATAGAAAATATAGAAACGGGAAATATGCTCGTAAACATTCAGTTATCTCAACTCTGCAACAAAACTAAATACATTGAGGTGAGAAATTGCAGATCTAATTAAAAATGCGAGCCCTTATGCACGGGCCCTCGCACACACGCAACTCATATCCCCAATAGGTGGCGCTCTGATTGTGAGTCAAGATCTACAGTTTAGGAGAAATGAGCAAAAACGTGTTTTTCACAAAATTTAAAATGGCGGAACACTTCGGTATGTGGACTTTGGTGCCATAATGTAATTTTTTGTAGAGCACACGGATCTGCATGTCAATTCAAGTCAATTGGAGTTACGGTGCAAGCTGGCCATCCTTCTTTGCGTTAGGTGGCGCTAGCCAGCCACTTTTTTGTGGCCAACTATGAAACCTTTAAAATCTCAAAATTTTCACCGTTTTCTATTAGCATGGACATTTTTTTCAACTTCTGAATATGTTAAGGCCCCCCAAAAGGCATCTGTTAATTAAAATAATAATAAACGATACAGTTTCAATCGGGCTTCGCAGCCCAACGTTGTCGGCGCTCGGGCCCTAATTACTGAATCTTCAGTCATGTTTAATCTACAACACCTAATTTAAAGGTTTGTTACGTCTTTATTAGGGGTGTGACGAGATCTTGTGCCACGAGATCTCGCGAGGATTAACTATAGCTATACATAGCTGAGGTTTTACAGACAGCTGTTACTGACTGGGACCACGGCATCGCTTATTGTTACTGACAATGCATGTAATATTGACGTGGCCAGGTGAGACGTGTGACTGCTTTTTTTATTGTAGTTCAACGGCTACCGCAGTGTTACTGTCCAAGCAGAAACAGCTACAATTGCCATCACACAAGTTGATCACGGACGTTACGACGCAATGGAACAGGACGTTGGATATGCTGGCTCGTTACCTCTGTATTGACAGAGTAGACCTTTGATTTGGTTTTGCACATACTGTTTGCACTTGAAAAAAAGAAAGAAAGATTTAATTGTATTTATTTTAATTTAACTTTAATAAATTTTAGTTTTAGTTTAAATTTGTGGAAGAAGAGGTTTATTAAAAGCTCATGCTTACATCATGCATGTAAAGAGTTATAATAAAATATTTCAAAATGCATGTGCAACTCTGTTAAATTAAAGTCTGTTGGTCCAGTCATATATTTTGTCATTGTAGTTTTCTTAAAATCTGAACTCAATATCGTGTCTCGTCTCGTCTCGTGAGCTGAGTATATCGTCACACCTCTAGTCTTTAGTCATTCAACAAGCTATGAGTTTCACAGAATTGCAGAGATACAGCGTGTAGAGCAGCAAATTATCACATCTAACTCTGTAAATGACGGTTTTATTTAAACCAAACCAGAGTTACTGATTGTTGGGGGGGGCACGCCGAGCCCCACCCACTCACTTGAGGTGTATGTAACCAACCTCAAAACTGGTGGTTGTGTTTAAAACTCTTAAGCAGGGATGATGTGATTGTGTGATCAATATGTGTCCCGATAATAGGACATTGTGTATATTCATCCAAGCCAACTTGAAGTAAAGTTAAACACATTAGTAAAACACAAACTGTGAGTTTCCCATTTCACTTATTAATCGGACACAAATAGCTCAGGTTATGCCACTTTGTTTGAATTGAGTCAAATTTTCTCAACACTATTCAGCAGTGGCGAACACTTTGCATTAATGCCCACAAGGTGGCAGCTGCGCAGTGCTGGGGCCCGTTTCACAAAGCAGGTTCAACAAACTCTGAACCTAACCCTGAACTCTGAGTTGACCAACTCTGAGATGGGCGAGTTTTCGGTTCCAGAACAGCATTTCTGAATTAGTTCAATCAACTCTGAGTATGCCGACTCTACAAAGCCATCATTAATGGAGCTCCTATACTACGATTCACCATGGCAACGGGGAGAGCGTTATTAGATATTACTGAGTGTTTATGTAGAAAACAAGCTCATCCTAGTAGCGATAGTTGGTGTGGCAGACAATTACTGCCAGATCTAATGTGTATAACTGAATGAAACAGTCGATTGATCTAAAGCTAATAAGTCTTTATTTTCTGCCTTGCAAAGCGACACTGTGGTGTAATGGTTAGCAACGCTGCCCACGGTACAGGTGCCAGGGGTTCAACTCCTGTAGTTCACAAAGTAGGGCATTGAATAAATTATCATTTTCATTGGGTGTAATCCCCCCAGGCACAGAAAGAAAGTGGCTAAGTTGACTAAGGCATATGAGTTTAGCATTTTTCATCTCAGGGTTAACTAACTCAAGGTTTTCACTAAACCTGCTTTGTGAAACCGACCCCTGGTGTCGTCCTTTTCAAAGCCTGTGGTAAAGGGAGAAAGCAACCCTAATTTAGCGCCATAAGAAAATGGTAATAATATCCAGACCTGAGGATTATTTTTCTTTCTTTTGATGGTGTCTGAAAAACGTTTATCTGTTGACATAGGTAAGCCCATACAGTATGCCTTGTTTATTCCTGACTGTTATCCTGTACACGTTTAAAGCTAAGTTGTTACCGTAGAGTTAAAATGGGAAAGAGTCTTTCTGAGACTGAGCTCTAACAAAACCTTTCAACAATTTAGATTGTGGCCAGAATTTCTATTTTATTCTCACATTTATTTTGTGGGAAATGGGAGTGTAATATGCACTGGTTGTGCATTTTCAATAAGAATATTTGCAAAAGAATTACTGTGTGCTTGTGTTTTCATTCTCTGTGGGAAGTCAATAATTATCTACAGCAAAAGACAAATTAGTTATTAAGTGTCAGATCATTTGATATCTATCGTATCTTTATCACTCGAACCAGGACATTCCTAAATATTGAGGTATTGATCCCATACCTTGAGATGATTTTGCAGATAATGTTGAAGGCTGATTTAAACCTGGTTACATATACACGTGGAAGTATTTTTGGTTCCTTTTGAGACCTTTTCTATAGAGCCCCACCAATATGAGCAAGATAATGTGCCAGCATATGATAATTCAGCAGGAATTAAGATGTTGCTGGAATTTCAGAGAGATATGGAAATATAATCCCAGACAGACCTGCAGTATAACAAGAGCCAAACTATCCCACCATACTATCCATCCATCACTATCTGATCATCTACTTTTGAAACGGAATATCCCTGCTGTTTTTAGTGATTTAAGAAACAGGAGAATAACACTAAAGAACAAAGAACACTAGGACAAAGAACACTATTTACTGTGTCCACATGGCACATCAGAATCTGAGAGAGACTCCACCATAAAGCATGAGGCGCAGCTATGAATCTACTCGTTACATTATGAAAGTCATTACGAGCATGAAAACAAGCTGTGTCCTCCACACAACAAAGTTGAAACTCTGTAGCACAGTGCTCTGATTCTGCAGCAGCAAAAGGAAATAATATGCTGCTTTGGTTCCACTGAATTAAACATTACTCTGATAAATGCATGCTTGGACTTCAAAGGCTGATCGTGTGCTTATGTATGTGTGCATATTCTCATCTGTCACAGCTGTACATGGAGATTATTGTGTTATGTGGATTACATTACTGCTGGGTGTTCAGTGGGGTTCAGAGATGCCTGAGAGTGTGGAGCCTCAAAGCAGAGAAGCATTTTAACCAGACAATGCTGCCCTCTAGTGAGCACTGTGAGCAGGTGGACATGTTTAAATAAAAACTAATTATGATGTTTACAGTACTAGAGATTGAGATACTGGAGAATGATTCCATACCACTACCTGTTTTTAAAACCCGTCTACACTGAAATTATTATTAATTCCATTATGATGAGTGGTTGCAGCTTTAGCTTGTTTAGTTTAGTTTGTCAGACAAATGTGGTGGAGTAAAAATAGAATACTCTCCTCTGAGATGCAGTGGAGGAGAAGTAGAAAGTAATGAAATAAAGTAAATACAAGTATCTCATATTAAGTTAATTAGTACTTTACATGAGTAAAAACAGTAACAAAAATGTAAGTGGTATAATTTCGTTGTAATGATTAAGAATACACATTGTTTTGCCTTATTTGTGTGAATACTTAATTCATTTTTTACCAACAGAAGCTAACATGTTTAATTACATCTAACTTAATTTTGGTTTGTAGAAATTAAACCATTACATTGTGGTTTTTATAGAGCCACTAAGCCAATGGATAAGACAAAACGACAAAATACACGGAATTCATTTGGCAGGGGGGGAACAAAAAATTGCCTTATTCGTGGAGGATATTTAAAAAAACCTGGGGCATGCCAATTCATCCCTCCCAAATGTAATCACAGCTTTAACAGGTTTTTGCAATTTAAGAGACTATAAAACAAAAACAATAAGAAAGACAGACTTGGATAAGACAAACTCTGGTATTTTGACTTGTCTTTTTAAGGGGATATAAGTCGGTTCCAGGTCTCAGGAACATCAAGTTGTATAATGGATTGAATGAGTTAAGTGGAGAGGACACAATCTATATTAAAAAAATGGGAAAAAGAAGGAAATTTCACACTGCATTTGGAAGTATGGGAAAAGTTGATTGAACAACAAAGGAGGAGTACGTCTGCCCTGTCCTAGCGAGAATTCGGGTGGAAGATTTTTTAAAACCCCTGCACAACAAACTTCCATCCATCATCCATCCATTGTCTACCGTGCGGGGGGGCTGGAGCCGATCCCAGTTGTCATTGGGCGAAGGCAGGGTACACCCTGGACAGGTCACCAGTCTATCGCTCACACCTACAGGCAATTTAGAGTCATCAACTAATGCTTACATGGGGAGTACATGCAAACTCCACACAGAAGGGACCTGGGGGAAAAGAACCTGGTGCCGACCTGGGAATCAAACCCCAGACCCTCTCGCTGTGAGGCGACAGTGCTACCCACTACACCACCGTGCAACAAACTTTCCTTAATAAAAACATTGCATGTTGGAGCATGTGTTCTGGCAGTGTCCATCGCTTCTGAACTACTGGCAACAACTTAAAACTTTTATGGAAAAGGTACTCAAGGCGGCAACTCCATTCAGTTTTGAGACACTATACCTGGGTTTGAGACCAGACACTGTTATAATTTACGATATTTACTGTATGTGAACGAAAAACTTATTTTCTATCATTTTTATTTATTAACTAATTTACTTTGTTTTTATTTATTTTGTGCTCTACACTGGCTTGTGTAAATGAACAATATGGAGCTTTTTCTGATGATTTATGTCCTAACCATAGTCCTAACCATACTTAACCTTTTTTTTACTGAACACACTGACCCAGTGGAACATGTATAAGTGATTTTTGTACACAAAATTATGTAATGGTGAGTAATGTTAGTGTGTAGAGTGACAAAAATGAATTTGATTCGCAGCTTGGCATCTTGTGGTCTGTTTGTTTTAACCCTATTTTTTTTTTAATTCTTTGGCTTCCTCAAAAACGGTCCGTGTGGAACAATGAGCCCTGCTGAGCAGCCGCATAATGCACGGGATAGGAATTTAACGAAGATTCGAGGCAGAGTTTTTGCCTCAAGCATTTTGGTAATCGATAGGGATGTCCGATGTTGACTTTTTGCCGATATCCAATAGCCGATATTCTCTAAATTCTTAATTTCCGATTCCGATATCTACCGATATGGTATACCGATATACATATGCAGGCGTTTTTTCCCCCCAGACTAATTTTAGGTCCCATCACATTATCTCCTGTCATACATTGTCTATAAAAAAAAATAAGGACACTACTTCAACTTATGGAAAAGTTCCATATTTATTAACATTTTGTCAACATGTGTAAACATGTGTAGTGTAGGACAGCCTACTGAAAACTGCTCATTTCTATGAGGTACAACAAACAACACTTTTGGAATGAGGTAAAGTGCACACAAAGGCAATAAAACTCGGTCCTTAGCCCATTACTTGGGCTAATACAGTAATTGTCAATTGAAAATATAAACTGGGCTCAATCAGCCCTGTTAAACATGAGCAAAAACAAAACCTGCAATATTAATGTGGTGTGCAATAAAAACAAGAAAGGCACACAGTTCAGTTCAAACCTTCCAGAGTAGTAAACAAAGTTCTCCTTTTGTCCAGAGAAAGATGCTGAAAGATTGATGGGCCAGTTTTTTTTCTGCTGACTCTTTGAGCGACAGTTGCGTTGTTTTCTTCACGGAGTCCTTTCCTCGTTGTTGTTTTGCCTTACTTTGTTGCTGCAAAAACGCTTCGTGTGCCTCCGGGTGGTTTTTCTTGATGTGAGAGATTAAATTCGAAGTGTTGAATGACGAAGCCTTGGTCCCCCCTCGCATGACATGCGCCTCACAATCTTTACAAACTGCAAATCTGGTATCCGCAGGTGAAACGTTAAAAAAACTCCAGACCGCAGACATTTTGTGTAACAACGAGCGAGCAACCTGAGGGGTATTCCACCAAACTCGCTAATTAAAGCGGCGCTTACCTGGTTAAGCCTGGTTAGAACTAACGCCAACTTCCACTTGCGGCTAAACCCGTTCCATTAACGCATTTCAGCCGCGCCTTGTTGAGGCTAATTCAAGCCAGGTTAAAGTTGTCTTGTGTTACGCCGTTCACGGGATATGAAGCCAGACCAGAACCGTGAATGTCGAATCATCGAGAAAATGGCAGAAAAGACCAGAGCAAAAATGATTGATGGAACTGTATGAGGAGTACAAACCCATCATAACCCATAAAGGGAATACTGTAGTGATAAATAAAAATCGCGAGGCTGCATGGGCAAGAATTGCCGAACGATTAAATACGGAAGTACCGTTAAGAGTAACATGTTCTAATATAACACTGACTACAATTTGTCAAACGTGACGATAGCGTAGAAGTAACGTGCCGGCTTTGCACGCGGCAGGCCATGGTTCAATTCCCGACTATGGAAGTTTGAGAAACTTCTTTCTTTGTCCGGAACTCTCTCTCTCTCTCTCTCTCTTTTTTTTTTGATAGGCCTAGTAAATGCATCTACATTGACCAACTCATTTATCTCAACAATTCAATGAACACATTCAATGAACCTTTTAATGAACATCTTTATGCCTATCATGTTTTTGCAAGTTATATTTGGGTTCTGGGGAAATTGTATGACATATTTATCATAGTTAAGGTAAAATGTTGGTCTAATTCTCTGATCTAAAGACAATTATACAGGCAAAAAAACAAAAAAAAATACACATGAGATGTCTTCGCCAGGATGTGAACCTGCGATGCCCACATCCAGGGGCAGGAGCATCACCATCACCACTCACCCAACTGGGAGCTTTAGATAATGATATGGCCAGTTGGTCTTAAACAAAATAAACGATTTATTCATATTTTTTTAATTGCAAGCGTGTATTCTTAGACGCTTGATGAAAATATAGTCTGTTTGTACTTGATATATGTAATTTTGGTCATTTTTGGTCTTTCACGTGATGAAATCACGAGGACTAGGCTTGGCGGAACCTTCTGCTGGTACAGTTGTTTCCGACAGACGGACTTCTCTGAAACCCCCGCTAAAGTAAGCCTGATGGTTAGCCTGCCCCAGGGCAGGCTAGTTTGGTCGGATAAATTCCCATGGTTACTTAGTACCTCAAGTCACGTTGATGGAACGCAACTCTCGCTAAAGGTAGCGAGGCTTATTGAAATTAGCCCGGCTTTGCACTTAGCGAGTTTGATGGAATACCCCTCTGTTAGCTACGCTAGCCACACTCTTCTGTTGTTTTTTTGGTGGTGCGGTTTGATGATGTCATCAATTGCGCGCCGGTAAATGTCAGGACCCAACAAGCAGCAGCGGCGGCAGCAGCAGGCAGCAGCACAACAACTCATTATCGGTGGAAAAACCGATAACGATACCAACAGATATTACAAAAATAGGCTAATATGGGCCGATATTATCGGACAGCCGATATTATCGGACATCCCTAGTAATCGAGTTACTCCTATAACTCGAGGAATCGTTTCAGCCCTAATTATCACGCTGGTGTAATATCTTGCTGGTGTAATATAACGCTGATGTAATATCAATATCTCGCTGGTGTAATATCATGCTGGTGTAATATCAATATATCGCTGGTGTAATATCTCGCTGGTGGGTCATTCCGTGTCATTTCATCAAATGCCTCCCACTTGACCATCTTAGAATGTCCTGAAAAAATTTGAGTACAAAGACACACTTGTTAATAGGACAAATCCAAAATATTAGGTCTCTACTGTCAACAGTTTTCTCATGAAACATCATTGAATGAAGGGTAGTTTAGACGGTTTTTGGCATCATACTCTGAAAAGCCATTTTTAAACGGCATTATCTAGAAAACTATCTCACCTGTGGCCTTTTCTACAATGTATATCTGTTACTAATAGCCTCCAGACATGAAATATCAGGGGTGTAGCTTAATGATAACCTAGTATGGTAGGTACTTAAAATGAGGCTTGTTGAAATAAAGTAGTACATTTGAAGAGTGCCTGAGCTCCCATTTTTACAGATAAAAGACTTCTATCACTTCTGCCTCTATCTCTGGGGTTAGCTTAAACATTCTACAAAATATGGTCTCTCTTAGATTATTAGTTTCACAGATATTAAGGCTCAAAAATGGAAGTTAACACATCTTTGCCCAACTTCAGAGTCATATTCCAAAAAACTGACAACACGTATCAGGTCCAAACTTACTTTTTTTGAAAGATCATATTCTTGTTAAAATCATATTAAAAAATCAGGAGGGTGTTTTGCCTCATTTTGTCGCAGTGATTTTTTAAAGATCCTGATATTGGTGGGGTTTTTGTGGCTGGTTTTGGTACTGCATGTCCTAATAGCCTACCAGTAAACATCACAGGAGGGCAATTCAAATGTGTTTTTTTTACCATTTACCAAAGACTTACATGTGCCTAAATGCTACTGATAAATTTAGCCTTACGAAAACATTCAAATGTAGCACAGTTGTAGTTACAGAGGCAATAAGTCCTTGAATGTGAGTTAAACATGGTGAAAGCAGCTTTTAATGTCTTAAACCATGAACAAAAATAGCATAATATTGAAGACTGTACATTTTGTCATACTTTAAGTATATAAATACCACAACCAAATCAAATAATAATCTTATTTTGAGCATAAGATTTTACATTACAGTACAAAAGTCTCCAAAGTTTGATATTGAATAACAGTTTGTCTCTATGCTCACTATGAGGGATCACACATTTTTCATCTTTTAGATCCAATTCCTTTGTCACATTCATTAATTTGGCAGTCAGTTTAGAAATTGTCTAATGTACATCTCTGCTCTGTTGTGCTCATCTTTTTTGATGGCATAGATGCGCCCAGTTTCTGTAGAGGGAACGTCAAATCTTGCAATTCTATGCTGCAGTGGAACATTGCACATCTTCTCTTCTTGGCCAGTAGAAACTCTTGGCAGGGCCATGTGGGTGCATGAACTGAACCAGTACATCTTCATCTTGATCTGAAACATCTCTGATACTTCCTATCCACCATTTCTGATCATACACACAACTCACATATTGTCTCATAGTGAGCACAGAGACAAACTGTTATTCAATATCAAATTTTGGAGACTTTTCTACTGTAATGTAAAATCTTTATGCTCAAATTAAGATTATTATTTGATTTGGTTGTGTAATTTATATACTTAAAGTATGACAAAATGTACAGTCTTCAATTCATTTGTTCATGGTTTGACATTAAAAGCTGCTTTCAGCATGTTCAACTCACATCCAAGGACTTATTGCCTCTATAACTACAACTGTGCTACAATTTAATGTTTTCATAAGGCTAAATTTATCAGTAGTATTTAGTCACATATAAGTCTTTGGTAAATGGTAAAAAACACAATTGAAATGCCCTGCTGTGATGTTTACTTGTAGGATATTAAGACATGCAGTACCAAAAACGGCCACAAAAACCCCACCAATATCAGGATTTAAAAAAATCACTGCGACAAATTGAGGCAAAACACCCTCCTGATTTTTTAATATGATTTTAACAAGAATATGATCTTTCAAAAAAAGTAAGTTTGGACCTGATACGTGTTGTCAGTTTTTTGGAATATGACTCTGAAGTTGGGCCAAGATGTGTTTACTTCCATTTTTGAGCCTTAATATCTGCGAAACTAATAATCTAAGAGAAACCATATTTTGTAGAATGTTTAAGCTAACACCAGAGATAGAGGCAGAAGTGATAGAAGTCTTTTATCTGCAAAAATGGGAGCTCAGCCACTCTTCAAATGTACTACTTTATTTCAAAAAGCCTAATTTTAAGTACCTACCATACTAGGTTATCATTGAGCTACATCCCTGATATTAAATGGCTGGAGGCTATTAGTAACAGATATACTCTGTAAACATTTTGAAGGCCACAGGTGAGATAGTTTTCCAGATATTGCTGTTTAAAAATGGCTTTTCAGAGCATGATGCCAAAAACCGTCTAAACTACCCTTCATTCAATGATGTTTCATGAGAAAACCATTGACAGTAGAGACCTAATATTTTGGATTTGTCCTAGTAACAAGTGAGTCTTTGTACTTGAATTTTTTCAGGACATTCTGAGATGGTCAGGTGGGAAGATTTTCAGAAATTTGATGAAATGACACGGAATGACCCTGGTGTAATATCACGCTGGTGTAATATCTTGCTGGTGTAATATCACGCTGGTGTAATATCTCGCTGGTGTAATATCATGCTGGTGTAATATCTCGCTGGTGTAATATCATGCTGGTGTAATATCATGCTGGTGTAAAATCACCCTGGTGTAATATCTCGCTGCTGTAATATCACGCTGGTGTAATATCAATATATCACTGGTGTAATCTCGGTGGTGTAATATCACCCTGGTGTAAAATCACGCTGGTGTAGTAGCTTGCTGGTGTAGTATCTTGCTAGGTTTCTCCACCAAATACAGATGACTTTGCCTCTCTATTAGGAAAAATTTCCTCTACCTGTCATGGAGTTTTCTGAGGTGCTGAGCTGTTCTCTCAGCTTGTCAACGTCGTCGGGGTGGACCTGTTCATAGAGAGTGCTGCCAAACCACTCGGACTGGGGATGATTCAGCACTGGTGTCACAGAGTCCGACACATAGATCACCCGTCCCGTCTCAGCAGCAACCACAAACAGGAAGCCGTCCGCCGCCTCCAGGATCAGATGCTTCAGTTCCTACAGGGAGCAGAACATGAGAGCACAGGCTTAAACACACAGAGGCAAGACCAAGACATTGATTAAACACTGGAATTGAGTTACAAGGCCCTGTTACGCTCACACAAGCGCCCCTTGGTAAAGTGTGTCGGGCAAAAAGAGCTGATGATGAGGTAGACCTCAAGATGTTGCTCTGCTGTTGGATGAGGAGAGAAAAATACCATAAAAAGATACTGAATGAAAAAATAGATTGTTCATCCTAATTAAAAACTACTAATATCAACCTTTGAACAGAAAGGAAGTAGTTAAGTAGTAAAGCCCGCCCCTTTCTGCATTTGATTGTCAACCTGACATTGACAAGTGGTGAAAAGTTGAGAATATTCAACGTTTTATGACGTCTGGAAAAAAAACATAAGAGAGAACTTTATAACTCTATAATCACCTGATCTGACACCACCGTACCGACACTAATATCATAGAGTCTGAAGCAGACATTAAAGAAACAAAAAAAGAGACAAAATAGAACAGAACAGGCTGTGAATCATATGAGCGTTACACACAAAACATGGCCTTCTATTGTCAGTGTATATAAAGTAAGGGTGTGCCTTAAACCACTCTCTAGATTACTAGGTAGTGATCTGCTCTGAAACTCATGTTCCACATTCCCAAATGCCAAAATTGTTCCAGTTTCTTGAAAAAATCCCAAGATGCATGGTAAAAAAAACAGTGAGCTCATTTGGTCACTGATTGCTACACAGTGAGCAAAGTTTCAACACTAGCAGGGTTATTTTATGGATGAATACTATATCCTGAGTTTGAAATATATCTCAAAGCAGCATATTAAAGTGGGTGAAGTACGATCAAAGTATTGGGACAAGCAGATCTATAAATAGTATATAGTGTAGTCTAGCTGAGACAGGAACCTGGAACCAGACGTTTACCGGAGGATAGAGACAAATGTGACTCTAATCCACATTAGTGTGAACTGGGATTTCTGAGTCAGAGCTTCAATGTGACACTTAATATTTATATTTAGACCCCAATGATTCAAAGCTTTGACTGGTGCCAGTTGCCATGGTAATCAGCATCCAAATCAATATGCATTGGGTTTTTTCTATTATATATTTTTTTTATTATATGAACGAACCCAAAATTCCAAAATGGCATATGAAATAAGTAATCCCACATCAACATGAATTAATATGAGATATTCTCTATTCTGTAGTGTGTCCCGCGTGCTGTACCACCAGCGGAGGACATCGATAGTCCACTCAAAGCCACGTCTTTTAATAAACAGTTTGCAATAGACTGCAGTATATTTATTTACGAATATATAGGCCTCATCTCTCAGTATTCAATGACAGCAAAGTAAAGTACAATATCAGAAAACAATTGCCGCAAGTTTGAGGAAAGTATGACAGCTTGTGTTTTTTGTCGTCCTCTCCCCTTCAAATGTAATGACAGCAGGTTTCTTTTACTCCAACAAAACCTGCCATGAGAAAGTCAGGCAGTGAGAGAATGTTTCTCATACTGATGCTCGTTTCTCTTTTCCTCTTGAAGCTTCCAATATCGTACAATATCTGTCACTGGGACAGCCTATTTAGATTCATGGACACTGTCACGATCAGGTTTTTGAAGATGGTAAATTGTGCATGTAAACATGACGTCAAAAACCTAGGTAATGGGGGGTGAAATCAATACAGCATAGTACCACGATATTTGGCTTGGCGATAATGAATCGACACTTGGACACCAAGTATTGCTCTTTCATTAAATAAACTATTAATATTGTAAATACAAGTGAAACAATTGCTTCTTCAACCCACAAGATGGTGCTGAGCTTTTTCTGGTGTGCTAATGGGTAAATGGCCTCATTTGGCCTCATAAAGTCAGCAGGGTTGACAGGAAGTTGGTAAAAAAAAAAAAGATGCAAGTATTGTCAGTCTGACTGCAGATTTTACTGCAATAAAAATGATTGATGTGAGATCAACAAAGTGAAAAATTTAAATTGATGTCAGGATACCTCAAAATGTACTACAGCATCACTTAAGTATCTATTATGGAGGGAGTCCCAGGTTTGTTGTTGATTTGGATTGGATGAAAATGGCCATCGTACTTTGAGCGTTCCTACTTTATGTAGATGAATTTGTAGAAATTACTTTTTGCTCTAAATTATTTTTCACTGTGATTCCATGTGGGAAAAGAATAAAACATTTGAAGGATGTGTTATATGTGGTGAGTGTGAGACTTGACAGTACCTGTTCAGTGAGGAAGGAGGGCTTATAGGCGCCGTCAGTGGATGTGTTACCGGTGCCCCTCATGGACTTCATATGGGAGACCGCCATACGCAGGATGGTCAGTTTGTCAGGTTTCCGGGCCAAGGCACTGCAGGTCGGCACCATGTCTGACAGCTCGGTGATGTACTGGGTCATTTTGTTGCGTCGGCGTCGCTCAATCTCACTGTGGTTCTCTCTAAAACAGAGAGACGCAGTTAAACACTCGGAGGGTACAGACTGGAAACCAGTAGCCGGCCTCGTTTCAACAAATAAACATGATCTCCCTCCGATACCTTTCCAGACCTTAGATACTGGCTCAATGTCCCTCAACTGCAACCTACAGTCTGTTCAAGTCAAAAAATGATTTTGCCACTACAGTGTATTGTCACTTAGAAGTGAGATTATTATATCCATTACTGCCTGGAATCTGTAATAATTGATCAACATTTTGGATAGCTTTTGGAATGAAACTGCTTGCCAACTGCTATATTATTTATTTTGGAGATGCTTCAACTTTTCCTCTGAGGGAGAAATTGAGTGCTAACTCCATTTGTGTCAGTCTGAGACTAAATCCCATCCAGACCCATTGATATACAATTGGCAATATTCACTGAGATTGAAGAAAATGCTTATTTTGTCCCAATATCTAATTTGTCACGCCAAAAATGAAGTTAAAAGCTTTTTCTCTTCAAATGTTGTTCTCTTCCTATCTGAATGAAACTCTACAGGTTTACAGACTGACCCATACAGCTGGGTAACATGGGAAAAAATGTGATCAGTTAATATTGATATATATGATGTAGTGATGGTTTCTGTTGAGCTTTAATTCTCTGGTAGTAGACTCCGTATCAAAAACTGTTTGAGCGGCAAAAAGAAAATATATTTCCGTAAATTACTTCAACTATGTTTGAAAAAATGTCTTTGCAATGTGAAATGTTTGCATCAAGGGATGGCCAGTTATGGGTGAATGACTGAATTGATTTTTTTCATATTTTGATTTACGTTTCAGTACCATGTATTTTATTTATTGAATCTCTGAGACGGCCCTGGGGGTCGTCACAGAGCCGTCAAGGAGGCGAGACAGCCCCTTCTGAATGGAGAGAGGCGGAAGCCGGAACAGAAGGTGACGTTTTGAAGATGCGTTATGTGAGCGACACGCACAGGGAATTTAAATAGCTCAGAACGTTGATCCCAAGAAGACAGAAAGCCGATTGTAGCCTGCAGGAGGCCACCATTGTTTGCATCAACATGTATATGATGCACAGCAACTTCGCTTGCACTAGAAGGGTCGTGTAAATATGCCCGATAAGCAAACGTTCACATTCCAGTGTTGTTTTGGTGGTCTAAAGCTAATCGGATTTCCGACGCGTATTTAATACACCACACTACCATCACTTCTGACGTGTTACACATCACGGGCTCTCTGGATCCACAAAGCCGGGATGCTTCTTTAAAAGGAGAAACCGTTGCAGCATTATGCAGTACATCAAAGTTCTTAATAAACGTGCGATCACGGCGGTCTGCTCTCTCTGATTGGCTAGTGAGAAAAATTCGCAAAGGTTAATGTAACATAGGAAGGGGACCGTATCTGATTGGCTTTGAATCATGTTTTCTGTTTCAACCAACAAACAACCAAATCTGCAGAGACTATTTTGGAAAGTAGTCGGTCCTGAAAGACTACCATGTGCACACCTGTTTGGTCAACTGCTTCTCCACCAACAAGGAATGGGTTCTCCCAGCCTGCTCTTCTAAAAAAGTATGTGTTCAGACAACTCATTCCAATCACAAATGAGTTTTAAACGAGTTTATGGAAGTCCACTTACTCCATCACAGATAAGACATGTTTTAGTGAACATCCTTTTTGGTGAAAAACAATCAAATTATCTTAAATACGATGATTATATATGACTCATAATGTCTCCCTGCAATAATAAAGGATGAATAAATGTATTTTTTATTATTTATTATTATTCATTTTTGTTCCTTTTTTTTTAAATCAGGCTCTATTTTCCCTTCTCTGCCATGATAGCAGGCTACATTACTTTTTCAAGCTGTAAGAAAGTCACCATGCACTCTGCAATAAACTCCTATATCATCCATCTCTAATTGTGAGTGCAGTTCAGTTGTATGGGAACATACTTTTGAAGGAGACATAGTTGTCTCTGATACAAAAACATGCGACAAATAAAAAGTAAATCTGGTCTGATAAGACCTTTTTTTAATATAATTTCTAATATACCAATTTATTTGTTTATTTGGCTGTCTTGGGATCACAATGTGTGCTTGTTGTATAGTCTGTTGAGCCCTGAACCAATGGAAAATCCTCTATGGTCCCAGCTGGCTAGGCCTACCTGGCGTATTTCTCCTTATCCCCACCAGGAACCTGATCATCATCATCATACCTACAGAGAAGAGAGGACGCAGCATGTATCACAGAGTATACAAACAGAAAAACAGCATCACATAGCAGCTCCACATTCAATGATTGGCACATATTAATGCATGAGAGGAGATGGTTCAAAGACTGATGGGAAGAACATAACTGAAAAA
Organism: Eutrigla gurnardus; assembly: GCF_963514095.1. Classification (NCBI taxonomy): domain Eukaryota; kingdom Metazoa; phylum Chordata; class Actinopteri; order Perciformes; family Triglidae; genus Eutrigla; species Eutrigla gurnardus. The sequence goes on from NC_139915.1 coordinate 19,335,448, forward strand.
AAAACAGGCTGGTGGTTTGTCTTACATTCTGGGTTTTATTTTTCCATTAACTCCTAAACGTTACTGAACTCGGCTTTCTGACATAAGAATATATACAACTCTACAGCCAGCGGCATCATAAATGTTCATGCTCATGTTGTCAACGTTAGTGTCGTTTTGTTCCAGTACTGTGTGCTTGTTTCATATTTGATGGTGTTTCAGTTGAACTAGTGACCATGTTAACTGGTGACTCTCAGCTCATAGTCACTTCAGTAAATGGTTGGTGTAGATAACAAACAGATGTATTTAAAATACATTGAAGGCTTTTATGAGGACACCTCCATGTTCTGTTGGTCTTTTCAACAGCTGAGAGTCACCAGTTTACACGGTCACCGGTTAAACCTGAACACCAGTGGTGACATCTATAAACGTGTTGACTACCACTGGACTGTTTGTAAAAGTCAACTAAGTCAAAGTTCTGAGTCTGTCTTTCATATCTTGACAAACTGTCACACTCTTGTCGTACTTCTGTTTCCTGTTCTGTTTACTAACTGTAAAAGTAATGATTCATACATAAAGGAATTAAAGGTCATATTGAGAACATTTTTATGTAAACGAATAATAAAAAAAAAAAGAATACATCCACAGAATTTTTAGAAAGGTACAGAATAAAAAGTATCACTTATCGTGAATTTTTTTATTGTGAATTAATAATTTAAAAAAAAGTTGTCGGTCTGTAATTAATGTTTGTTTACCTCTGTGTAGATGTGTGACATGTGGCTGCGGCTTCTAGCAAGGCTTGTGAGCCAATCGAATAACGACGTTGGTATCACGTGTTATCTCTGCGTAGTCAGGGGTCAAGAGTCTTTGGGGTTGCCAGTTAGTGTGGAAAAAAATGGGAAAATGGCTGAGTTTGGCGGTAAGCGGGCGGCATTTCGGTACCAGTTCCAAGTGCTAAGTGACAAAAGGAGGAGCAAGACCAGAGTGAACATTGGTTCAGCGTTTGATCGTTGGAGTCAGCTGAAGGAGTTTCAAGGACTGAAAAGCCACACCAAGGTGGCTACTTTTCTTCTTGACCGGTAAGATAGCGTTAAAGCTAGCTTTTAGCTAACACGAACACTGGCAACCCATGATGTGAGAGGTGTTATCCATGGCATTTATTACAGTTATTATAAGCTAAATGTTGACCTGAACTGTTCTTTATTGTGACTGTACACTGTACATGACAGACATCAATTGGTTGTTTGTTTTTGCTGATTGAATGTCAAAAATGTGGATCAATGTGTGTTATCAATGTTATTGTCTTGCAAAATTCCAAATACACACCAAAAGTAGCCACAGCTACAGCCCAACCTCACTGTCTTCATGTCTAAAATCCTACCAGGACAGAATACGGAATTATGTAATGAATCTGAATCTTCTCTATTGGCTTTTTTTTTTTTTATGTATTGTTTTACATTGCCTTGTTTCTGTTGAAAAGGTAAACCTGTTGTTCAATTGTGGGAGTAAGGGGTAAGCATCATTGTGCAGTGTGTATGTACAGTGGCAAAACCTTTCAAAGTGTGAATATGGAGCTTTGCTTTGTAATTCTAGAGTCCATTATCAAGAGTGTCGTCCTCCTGTGCTCGGCAGAGAACAGCTCCTCCTCCTCCTCCTCCTCCTCCTCCTCACTGTCACCACTCAACTTAGCAGAAACAAATCCACTGTGAAGTGTTGTCAGCTCACCAATAAAGCACTTACTGTGCTGTGCATCCGACACACTTACAAAATATGAGAAGGAAGAAAGGGTAAACAAGTTGAGATTAATGAAATGTGAGAGGACGGTTGAGATGTAAACAAATACATAATAGAGAGACTAAGTCCCGCCCCTTCCTTTGGACCACCATGGGACCTTATTTTTTTTTTAAATAAGTACAGTAGTCAGTGGTGAGAGACAATTAATATGTTGATCCCGTTTGAATTCAATTACACATATGATGTTTGTCAATTTAAAAGAGAACTGTTGAAAGATCCAAAGACAGTTAATTCTAAAGACTTTTCATTGACTACCCTACGTAGTGTACCATGGGGTACACTGAAAGGGGTGGGCCTTAGCCTCTCTATAGAACACTGTGTTTTTGATGGCAGGGAAAATAAAGTCATGAGGTGTCCATGTCAATGTAACAAACAAAAGGTATCTGCAGGGTTCTTGAAGACCTTAAGAAGACTACCAAGCCAATGTTGAAACTTGAAAGAGATCCAACAACTTGAATATGCTAATTTCAGCAACATTAATTTATTGCACCTACAGATACCCTAAAACAGCAACTTTGTTATCTTTGTCAACTCGTTCTAAAACATTAGCCACCTGCTACCGTGTTCTCACCTTGAAAATTTGCTAGGTCCCTCTCCGTCTTCGTCGTCGAAGTCCATTCTGGGAAACAACCACAGGAAACACAGTTACTACTTATATTAGACTGTGAGCTGACAGCGCTCTCTCATCCCTAAATGTGTATAGTATAGCAATATTATTACTATAATAATAATATGTTTATCCTCAGCAATGACTTTAAACAGCAGTATACATCAGAGCTCCTCATTGGGTTCTACTACAGAAATTGATTAATTGTGTCTAAAGCTGATTAATAAGGCAATAGATCAGTGTCTTGATCTGGTTTGTCATTACAGAGCCGATGCTTTCATCTCAACACTACCGTCCCAGAGCCCACCAAAAACATTCAGGAGAAGGCATGTAACATAAAATCTGATAAGGAAGGAACAGCAGCATTGTTTAAAGGGTGATTGAAATAAAACCGTATGCTGCTTCCATCTCTCAGCTCTATTGCTGAATACTAAAGTTATCCTGATTCCTGAACCCGAACAAAAAAAACATGTGAGCCACCACATGCCTTGTGGTGTGGCTCAAACAAACACAAAGCTAATTTTTCTCATTGGGGGTCCTCATGCAAAGATGCAAATAGACACACATTAGCCCCGGTTGGAGTTGATGAGGCAATGCCTCGCCTCACATTACCTAACCTTATTCAGGTTTTTCACCTCCTGTTTACTTGACGGTCATGTAAAAGAGAAAACAGCTTTAGCTAATGTTACAGGCTCTTGTTACAGGCTGTAAATTGATTCAGTTATTTCTCCACACTGATGTGAATATACATTTTTATTATCTTAATGGCTTATTATAGAATGCAATTCAAGCCAATATTAATTAATATGAAATAAATAAATGAGGCAATACATCTATAAATAAATGTAAACATAAATACACATTTAGTTATTTCAATGGAGTTGCATTTTACTATGCCACATTTAAAGCATATTACTCTATTGATTAAATAAATCAATGTTGTAACCATTTCCATTTTTAAGTTAAGTATTTTAGGAAAAATACTGATTCTTCAGCTCATAGAAAGGGTTGCTCTGTCATATAGTAATTCAATTAAATGTGTGATAGGAATCCTTTAAGGTCCAATATTTTTTTTCAGTCAAGTTTTTGATACTAACGGCACTGACGTGGGATACATAAGAATAATGTGGTGGTCTCTTTAAATAGGCCAGCTGATGCTAGTAAGAATAGGGACACAGACAACTAACATTATTTTAATGGGAATATAAAAGCTGCATGTAAAGGGGAATGTTAGTGGAATAAGAATTTTCTTCAGTCATGTAAATAGATTAAATAAATTAGAAGGAATGTTGTCTTTTTAGGAATAAGAGCAAATAACTGCATATTTGGTTACATATTTGGTGTATGTTAATGTAGCCAGAGAAAGCTCTGACTTTCAGCTCAACCTACCTCACAAACCCACTAATCTTGCACACACTTAGACTACTTCTCAGTTGGTATGCATGATCTACCTGATGGCTTTATGCACCATGGCAGCAACAGAGGGGGCTATGGAGAGGATTATTCTGTGTCTGTTGTTGTCTTGGGATCCGCTTACTCTACTACAACCTGGCTCATCTACACACACAGCTCAATAAATAAAGCAACAATGACATTGACAAGATGAGTCTCTGTTTCCTCCCTGTGCCATGTTTATTTGGCATGTTGCCTCGATCCAGTTCTCTATTATTTATTCATGTTTATGTAGGCCTAATGCCCATGCATAGCTTAACTGCTTAGCTTGGGCCCCTGAGGATTACATTTACAAGCTATTGAACTCATGTGCTGCTGCGGCCCCAAACCCTATTGCCAAACCTGAAAATGCCATTTTCATGTTAAATGAGGCTCCATTCATAATAGAGTTTGAGGGGGTTTTTTTCTGAAAGCTTTCCGTCTAAACTGAAACTAAAAAAAAATAGAAAAGTGGTTGCAGACAAAGAAATGTGATTATTTAAATTAAAAAACAACACTGTCAAGATTAGAGCTGTAACAATTCAATTAAATTATAAGTCAATAGCAGAAATCTATTTTCAACTCCTTTAATAAGTTTATTGTTTTTTTATTGTTCGGTTATCATGCAAAAATGCCATGATGGAATCTACAATGGAAACTAAAGATCTGAGTTTTGGACAAACCAATACTTTTATGTCCCCTTGGGCTCAGAGACATTTTTTTTGTTTATGTTTTCAGACACTAGACAATAGATTATTGATAATGAAAATAATCAGTAGTTGCAGTGCAAGTCAGAATGAACATTAAAGCTATGGTCTACGATTTGAAAGGTTTGAAAAAAGCATCCCCCCCCAACACACACACCCCTCCCCTCCGAGCTTGTATCGTCCTCCCCTCGGAGCTCTCACGAAGCACACACCCCTAACGTCTCCGTCGAACAAATCAACAATACTGCAGAGACAGAAATAGTCTCAACACCGTCTAATAACACAAAAACAAACTAACGGCAGCTTTCATAGTCATAAGCCAGCATCGGCATGAAAGTAATCTATCTATCCACAATAAAGACGAAAGAACTCCAGGGCTCTCAAGTTTTTAACTTAGTTCAGAGTGAGATTTTGGCTGACTGTGCAATGCCTTTGCGTCACAGCAAGTTTCGAGAGACGGGGCGCCGCCTCCCGCAAGCTCTCGAAAATCTTTAAAACTGACCTTTGTCGATCTAAAATAAAGACAGATTCAGAAACTGCATAGCTTATTTCTCACATACAATGTTTTCAGAAACACATTTCGGTGAACTATTTGCGTAAAATAAGAGAACGTTTTTTTAATTATCCCGGTAATTTGTCTGCGTGAGAAATACTAGATGTGACGTGTGAGGGTGTGAAAAGGTTGAAATGCGTGCGACTTGAGAGCCCTGCTGTTCAACAGAAACTCCACTGTATCAGCATCGCTCTTCAGATCCATACACTCTTAAAAAAAAAAGGCTTCTGAAAAACCCTTTCCAGAAGAAAGGGTTTTTCAAGGGTTCTTGGTAACACTAATGGTTCCAGTAAGAACCATTTTGATCCAGAGAACCCTTTAAAACCCCTTTCCTGAATAAAGGGTTTTAAAAGGGTTCTTGGTAACGCTAAGGGTTCCAGTAAGAACTATTTTGATCAAGAGAACCGTTTTTGGAAGAAAGAGGTCTTCAGGGATTGTTGAAAGCATGGGTATAAGATCCTGTGTGGCCAGGAACATACTTCCTGATAACACTTACCAATAATGGTGCAAAATACAATTCCTCGTGACTACTGATACAAATACTTTTCATATCCATTTTTTTGTTTATTTGTTTTTTTCTTCTTCTCCAGATTCTGTTGATCAAACTGTAACATAATTGCCCATCTTGGGATTTGAACACCTGCCACCCAGTCTAAAGTCACTGGCAGTAGGGACTGAGCTAACCTGCTAACTGGGTGGAGTCATCAGGTCCACCATACTAGTCTATTACCTTACACCTTCTGATCAGACATGCAAATAATGGCAGTCCTGAAACTGAAATGTTCTGTTACCAATTTATTTTCACAACCATTAATTATAAGAAAGCAAGACCTTCATCAGCAAATCTTGTTGACCCAGGCAAAGATTAGCTGTGACTGGGATTTTAACCACGACCCACCTAATCTAAAGTCTGTACCATTACCCACTGAGCTATCCAGCAGAATGTGTAGATCAGGGACTCCTCTGACTCGCCACACTCACTCACACAGCCAGGTTGACAGCTCCTTCATGTCAGTGGTCAGACAGAGGGAGCTGATCATGTGTCTGTTTAGCTCTGTCTGTACAATGTGTGACTTCTGCTATTAGGTCACATGTTCAATTCCCATGTTGACAGATATCATACCTTGCTGATTACACTTCTAGACAATTAGCTCAGTTGGCTAGGAGCTGGTTCTTGGTGCCAGATGATGTGGGTTCAAGCCCCAGAAAGGGTGATAATGGTAATACATCAAAATACCTGGTAGTCTTTGTGAAACAAATGTACACATTTTTAGAGCCATGGTAGATGATGTTTGACAAAAACATATCACAATTTTACCTCAAAAACAGATTTTTTTTTACAGTGGTTTCAAAACTGCCTGTGCGACAGTGAATGGCTTACTCAATTTGTGAAGCCACAGTTGAATTGGCACTTGCCAATTAGCTCAGTGCGATAGACAATGGTCTTTGGTTCCAGAAATTTTTGGATTTCTCTTGTTTGTTGCTCAGAATTGCCAAAATATGCTAAAAATAGCCCGGACCCGACCCATCGCTGTGCAGCAGCTATTGTGTTTATTTTTTTAAAGTTTAGTTACACTACTCCAGGGGTGCCCAACCCCGGTCCTGGAGAGCCCCTGTCCTGCATGTTTTAGGTTTCTCCCTACTCTAACACACCTGATTCAAACGATTTTCAAACCTGTGACAAGCTTTAGTTGCTTGATAACGAGCACATCATTAGAATCAGGTGTTTAAGAGCAGGGAGAAACCTAAAAAATGCAGGACAGGGGCTCTCCAGGACCGGAGTTGGGCACCCCTGCACTACTCCCTTCTTCAGGAGGAAATGACACACAGCAAAGAAGTGGCTGGGGGAATTGAACCCTGGGTCCCTACAGCAAGGATATAACCCCTCTTTCTGGGGCATCTAAGTGAGCTGTACGACTCACTGGACAAAGGCTTTTGAAAGTTTGTTACAAGTCACATGATCTAGAGTTACAGTTTGAGGTTGTGAGTTCAAGGCCTGGTTGATGCAGAGTTAATGCCGACTGAGGTGATGTGTGGATTAGTGACAGACAATTTGAAAAATATTAAACACTTATTTTACAGACAATTTTACTCATGTATTTGTCTCTTCCTCCTCATACTTTTCCATGATCGGCCTCATCCCATGGCTGCTGTACCCTGCTTACTGGCTTAGTCAAGTTGTGAAGCTGCACATAAGTTCAGTGATAGAGGAAGGTCTTTGACGTCAGAGGCCAAGCCTTAACTGATGCAAAAATCATATTGTAATGCTGACTTTGGGGCTACCGCATTAGTGTTTGTTGATGCCGGGAATTGAACCTTAATCTCCCAGGGGAAAGGGTGAGGTTTGGTGTGTTGGGCCTGCGAGCTGGCCCCATGGCGGTTGTCATGTGTGAGTTAAGAGCTGGTTGCCCCATGGATTGCACCATATAGTCTGGTCTTCACCCTCTACAAACCAGGTGTGACATACCAATAGTGATTACTGTGAACAGAACAGAACAAAGAAGAACAGAAGAGAGAGAGAACAGAAGACACTTCAGAGAATCAAGGTGAGCTAAATATAATATCTAATTTCAGCATGCTTGACCCTAGCTGAGGACTTTTACGGTGAAAGGTGGACTAAGCATTTGTTTCTTGTTATGTTTTGTTCGTTTGCTTTTTTGTTTGTTTTCTTGTAGGAATGACTTACACAGCTTGGACGAAAGTCAAAAGTGTGCCATTGGCTTGAAAAAGAGGGTTTTGCCGAGAGTTAATACGTAACATTTTGAGTACTTTTTGAGTTACATAACACTGAAAAGTATTTTAACATGATTTAAATCAATGTAAAAACTTTGTGGGGTTCCCTCACTTTCTCATGATTCTGTTCCACAGTCACAATAAGTACGCACAGTATGTACTCTGATTCCTTTCATTGAACCATGCATTATTTTATTGTTTGTAGATAGCTTACGATAAGGCACAGTAAATGCAACTAGAAAATTCCCCCGTGGGAAATTTTGAAAGGGCCACGGGGGCTACTGCCGGAGTTTATATACATTATGATGAGATTCTTCGAGATTTCAAACGAGACGGAGTTGTTTTAGAGGCAAATACAGAGACTGCTTGCTAAAAAACTGTCCCTGAAAGGAACGCGCATCAGCAGTTTTGCATGAATTTACCTCTAAAATGGCTCCGTCTCGTAACGTTACTTTATTATCACATAGCATGGTGAATGTGCGTTTTACTTTATGGGCTCATATATTTCACTTTATATAAACTTTATAAAATATTGACTAATAAATCAACTAACATATAATGAGGGTCATTTCCTTCATTATAATATCATACAAACCAAACCTTAAGATACGAGTACAAAGTTTTGTCTTGTAACATTTTACTTATATGTGGCTTAAACATGCCATGTGACCTGTAAGCACATTGACCAACACAGTCCAGACATATACTAGGCTTCACATAGTCTTGTTAAATTACCATTCATAAACTGTTACACTATCCGTATCACCCAATCTCTAGTATGCAGGCTATTATTATAATTACATTCAAGTAAAGAGTCTGTTATAGTGACAGCTTAAATTAACACCTTCTGGATGAAACCCGAAAAACAAACAGTCCAATTGAATGGAAGGACTGCAAAACAAAACACCAATACTATGATAGGTTGCTATGGTGATGAAATAAAATACAATAAATACAATGATTTGGTATCTACTATGTATTTATTTATTCTATTAATGCATGCAGCTATAAAATGCAGCTTAGCTTTCTCCTAATATTCTAAACTGTAAATTGTTTCTCCTTGAGGGAGAATCGTGACATGGGGGTGGAAATTGTAATCGATGGTGATGCTCCATATATCACCTGCCTCTAGATCAGCGAACAAAAACTGTCAATAGTCTGAAAAAAGTGGGTTGGGGATTTCGTTACTCTTTAATATTCTTTTAATATTTCTCTCCATTTTCTAAGGGGCTATTTTTGCCTCCTAGTACCATGCCTGAAAAAAAAGAATCTAACAGAAACACTGAATAACAGAGCAATACCAGGTTAATAAATGACGTGCACCAGGATGCTTGTTTTCTAAAAAGGCTGCAGGAAACTAACTTGTAAGAAGTAGAATTGCAACTTTCTGAAAAAGCAGGTTAGCTGTTACATCAACCATTCACAGTGATGAAGCAACTAATTAATATGTGGCTTGACTTTCAGTTCCACGTTGGAAGACAACAAATACAGCATTTGAAAAACTTAAAGGGGAATACCACCTAAATGAAGAATTCCAATGTTATTTCCATGGCCTCAATCAATATCAGTGAACATGAGCTGCTCTCCCTCCTCAAAGCCATGAAACCAGACCTAGTCAAGTCTCAAACTTGAGAATGCATCAAAGTCTGGTGCTCCATTAAGAATGACTCTCAATGAACCAGAGAGCTACAGAATGTTTGTTTTCAATTGTATTTTATTGAAGCATTCTCGTGAAAAATTAAATGTACCATGTACTCAGAATATTGTCCTGGCTACTCTCTGTTATATATAACATGTCTATGAAGTAGTTCCACACTTTGTATCTGATGACAACATATATTTGAGTTTTACCACCCTAATCCAAACACTAGAGTGATAAAATTCAAAGATATGTTGTCATGAAATATATGTACCTGATGACAACATATATTTGATTTTTATCACTCTAGTGTTTGGATTAGTTTGTGTTTACTCATATGTTTTGGACTGGGGCTGATCATAGTAAGACATGTTGCGAGAAACCTTGCTTCTGCAAAAAACTGTTTTCCTATAGTACAGAGTTTTTCTGATGCACATGAAAGTTACAATATTCACAACCTTCACTAGAAACTCGTCACTAAATGCCCGTCGCTAAAAGCCTGTCGCTTAATTGAGTTTAACGTTACACTTATGTATTTAGCCACGGTAAAGTGAGCTAGCAATAGGGCTGGGCAATAAAATGTCGATATAAATCATTCCTTCCATGTTTTCACAGACTAGACGAACAGCCAATTATAATGAGTATAGTGCCGTGCTGAACCAATCCAATTAAGTTAGGTTGACACACAGAACGGACGGAGAAGAAGCAGCTGGTAGCACACATGCTAATGTTTACTCTACGGCAGCGGTGCACATCAGCGTGTTAAAAGCAAACATGACGTCGGAAACATTAAACACAGACACAGACGTTTTTAGTAGGGGTTTTTTTTTTGTATCTAGAATTTTGTTTGTATTCTGTAACAATTGAAATGTTCAACTTCAGAGAGAAAATAAATTATATTTAAACCAAAACTAACCTTTTCATATCTTCATATCTCACTAAGAAGTAAAAAGGAACATTTAAGCTTGACAGAAATTAATTAGGAACATTTTAAGAAAAAATTTGATGAATATTGTGACATATCGATATATGTGTTTACGTGTGTTTGCGTGTTTACCAGGAGATCTGGTCTTGTGATGAATTCATTGTTCCCTATGGCATGCTTATCTTAACATCCTGTAGTGTGTGATGCCCCATTGCTCTCAAATCTTGTAGTGTGTACATGTTTGCGATTAGAGACAAGATCATAGGTGGATATTCTACGTGTGATGCAATTAATTTAAAAATCCGTTAGAATTTGAAAATCCTGTAGTGTGAGCACGGCATTACAAGTGAAGATACTCACCCTCCTGATCTCCTCTTGCCCCCGCGGCCTGGCACAGCTCCTCCCATCCTCACCTGACCACCTCCAACTGCCCCTGGCATCACCACTGTTCCCGGCAACTCGCTACCCATCTCTGGAAGATACAACAGGCGTTTACATTATTGCAATCAGTTGATAATAAAGCCAGTCAAATAAATGCTGGCTGTGGCTGCTGGATGTGTGCCATTATGGCTGAGAGCTTCCTCTCATATTAACCTTTCTTTGTCGGTCAATGTATAATTTTCCTTCTTCTCATACACCATTCCATTCTATTCACCTTGCTGGTTTCCCCTTACAACTCTCTGCTCTATTCACTCACTCACTTATTAAGCCAGATGCAATGGATAGGCCAAACAAACGCCCCAGTGCACCAAGTAATCTAGTTAATATTTGATACAGTGTGCATTCCTTCCCCTCTACTTCTTTCCAGAGAAAAGCACTCACACAGCAGTGCAGTCCTCCATCACTCATTCATGCAATGGGTTTAAACTAGGGCTCCAAACTAGCATAATCTGATGAAGAGACATCTTCATGTGACAATCAGTGCGGTCATTCAGCCTGGCAGGAACACCACACTGCTGCCTTTCTGCTGTCTAAATAAGCACTCTATAACAACACTATCGGAGGCTACTATCTATGATGCACTTCCCCATTTCAAAGTGTGACACCATTAGGGAGAGGTACAGAGTACCGGTCATTTTTGGGTGAGTACTGGAGTGCCGATAAGCTTCAGGACCAATGGTACCGCTTAACGGTATTTACGTTATTTTATCTCCTTCTCCTCCTTCTGTGTTAATGACGAACTGAAAGCTGCTTGTCATTTTCACTGTCTTCTAATGATGCCGTCACGTGGCTGACATTGAGCAATGATGCTGCGTTTGTGTATGCTGTATGTGTGTGTGAAAGACAATGATGTGGGCTCATGTTACAAGATTGAACGAGAATGCAGCTAAATGCAACATATGCAAAATTGTAATCGCGAGTAAAGGGAGTAACACCATCAGCATAATGAAACACTTCCAAATAAAACATAGTAGAAATCTAAAGTAGTGTGGCGTGTTGACTGCATTAGCAAAGTGGCTAACGTTAGAAACGTTACGTCTTCGGGGCAGCATCCCAGCCAGCTCGGACTCTGAGGGCCCTAGTTTTGTGGCACAGCGCAGGGTGGTGCAAGGTGGCGGAGCTGGCGCAATGCAAGTTTCGATCAGTGCAGCCTTGTGCACGGTCAGTTTGGCAGTTTGGTGGATCACCTGCCCCAAGATGGGGGTGGCGGCGCAGCAGGGGGAGGCGTCACAGATTCAGCTTGGCGCAGCGGAAGTTTCGTGGAAACAAGCCCGCCAGCTCCAACCTGGTCTACTCTTGGCGCAAGGCGAATTACAGCTGGCGGAGTGGCAGTTGGGCTCACCGGCGTGCAGTGCGCACACATCACCAAGACCTCACATGCAGGTTTCCACAGTTCCAGGCACATTTTAATGCAATAAATAATCACAACAAACACTACATAATGCAACTAATTGAATCAACACGTGAATTTATATCTATATAGATTGTCCCGTCACATCTGACGTCAGATCAAAGGCGGATGGCACGCGTAACGGAAACTCAGCCTGACTGAATTAACACAGCTGAAACTTGGACCAGAAACGCGCAACTTTGCTGCAAGCTGGAACCGGAGTTGGGGCTGCAGCTGGTCTGAGCGGCACGCGAGGTCCCGGTGTCCCGCCGTTCTGGTGTTGGAAGGGGAATCCGGTGCAGCTGTGGAGGGCAGATGATGAAGATGGTGATGATGATGATGTATGGCCCGGCCGGCTCATGCGGGCACCGGGTTCTCGCCACCATTATGTCTACTGCTGTGCTCCCTGACCCTGTTTTGTGATAGACATGCCTAAAATGTGCCTACAATTTCTAATAATATCGGCATTATTATTGCGTGGTGGGAGGCGGCGCTGCTTCTGTCATTGGGTTGTCAAGTTTCGAAACTTGCACTGCACCTCGCCTGGCGCATTAAAGGTGAGGAGAGGAGCTCATTTGATTGGTGAAGATCTGAATCGGCTTTGTTAATCCCAGTCCACGCCTTGTCTCCTCCTCGTCTCCCACTCACGCCTTCTTCTCCTCCCTCTTTCCCACTTGCGTGGGTGGGAGTGACGGGAGGAGTGCCTGCGCTAGACTGCACCGTGCACGAAATTTGCGAAGTCCAGGCGGACACACCCCATCGGCGTGGCGCAGGTGCGCTGCGCCCCGACTGCGCCTGGTCTACGAGCCTAGGGCCTTGAGAGTCCTCAGGAGGTTTCCATGTTGTTCGGCCATTTTGAAGACTATAACTGCCAAGGAGGGACACAAACGCCTAAACCCAAATTCGTTCAGAGCCAGCATGCATGAAAGGAGATCACATCAGTGAGAGGTGCTTCCGGACATGTAGGGTGTGCGCATGCAGGACCGACTCTCCCCCAGGGCGGACAGTGACTTTTACAGATTTTTTTTATCCATCCGTGGCACACGGACCTCGGATACGGGCACGCCCACGTCCCGCTGCTCCCCCCTGGAGCTCCCGGAGAGTGACTTTTACCAACTCTTACCGTGACGCATTAATCTCTGGGATCCCGGGCACTTAAGTAACATTTGTTTGGGTTTGTTGTGTGTCTAGTTGTTAGCTGATGCTATACGCTACGACATAGTAATGGAAGGCTACCAAAAATAAACCAAAAACATTACTACTACATACAGCACATGTTTGTTTGAAACCTCATCACCTGAAAGAATACTAGTGAAGTGGTATTGAGCGACGTGTTGTCATAGCTTTTTGGTAACGGCTACCGCAGTTGCAACAAGGCGATGCGCTAGAGATCACTATTCGTTTGAATGCAAAATACAATTTCACAACTAGATGGGAGTAATTCCTACACACTGTCTCTTTAAGAATGAGAAGCCCAAATTCTCCATATGTCCCAGAGGGATAGTGTGATCAACTGGGTGTTGACAGTTAAACAGTTCCTCTTTCTGTGTGTCAAAGCAAACCAGATTACGTTCAGGAACATGTGAGGCTGAGCATGATGGTGTTATTAGCATCTACAATTATAAATAGGGAACTAGTAGATCTTTGTAAACAGTGATGACGTATTTTCTGTAGTACCTCTGTCACATGTGACCACTAAAATCACAAAGAATATGGATCATCTGGACGCATTCTCTGATTATTTGACTGGTTTTCGAGCAGAAAGCAGGCTATCTGACATTAATAGGTTAACAATTTTAAATGTGGTCAGTTTCCTGAGCCATACTTCCTGTACGGAAACAACATGGACTAAAAAAGAACAACCCAGTATCTCAACTAAAGAACAACCCAGTATCTGTACAAAAGAACAACCCAGTATCTCTACTAAAGAACAACACAGTATCTCCACAAAAGAACAACCCAGTATCTCTGCAAAAGAACAACCCAGTGTCTCTACTAAAGAACAACTATCTTGTTCTATTTACGTTCATGTCCAGAACCTTCAATACTGATGTTTGTGTTCTGGAGCGTCGTCATGGCGACATTCTCAGTCATCATGTTGGAACTCCAATGATATTATGAGTCTCAAAGATTAGTTTGGATGATGTCATCAGTCCAGTCAGTCTGTTTAATGTCTGTGTTTTGCTTCAAATGGCATCTTCAATGAGTTTTTTATAAAATGAAGAACATCTTTTTTTACATTCCTATTCTGACATCCTACAACAAGTTATCGTCCAAGTGTTGCCTTAACTTTTTCACAAACCGCCGTGAGACTGTTGTAAGTTGACAATACCTACATTCTTTTAATGCATGTGTTGGAGGCAGTGTTAATTTTGGCAGCTATTTTAGATTTAGTCTTAGTCTTAGTCTTTAGACGAAAATGCTTATTAGTTTCAGTCACATTTTAGTCATTGTTTACCTTCATAGTTTTAGTCTAGTTTTAGTCGACGAAAAGTAAAAACATTTTAGTCAACTTTTAGTCACTACTTTGCGTCTGCTTTAAGCTGCCGGTCCATAACTTGGCCTATGTTGAATCTGTTGTCTCATTCTTTTCCTATGGGCTGCATGTGGCGAGCTATTACACCAGGACAATTCCATTCCATCAAGCTTCTAGCTGCTTCTGTCTATGAAATATGGATATTATTTTAGGTAGTGTCCATGGGCTGTTTTGTTGCCAGGAATGTTCCTTTCCATTCCCTGCCCTAAATATGTGTGTATATAGTGTACTTCTTCTGTGCCATTTATGTATTTAACTTTCTCTATCACTACAATAACTCTTTGACCGTCATTTGCTCTGCTGTGAACTCCTCCGTGTCTCCTGTTTGGGCAAACACAACAACTCACGGCCAAGCATAAATCAGGCTTTCCGATTGGCTGTAAAAGTCGCTACGGGAGCCAATACGAGCGTCTGATTAGGGTTGTCACGATACTAAAATTTTCAACTCGATACCGATACTCAGGAAAATATTCGATACTCGATATCATTTTCGATACCACAAGGATGAAAAAAAGACCCCAAAATTTAAAAGAAATATTTTTATTAACAAAACAAATGCAAAAATAACAAGTTTCAGGTCTGAGGTAGTGCAAAAAATAAATAAATAAAATAAACAATAACAATTGGAACAATATTTTGAGGTTGTAAATATTAGGCAAGCCTGATAAAAACTAAATTAACTTAAGTGTTCCTTCCTTGGCTATGCTTTATATACATAACAATAAACTAAATGACACTAGCCAAACCAGTTAACATGAACATTACACTCTTGAAATGCTGTATTCTCAGCAGCTGCACCTGTTACAAAAAAAGTGGTGGTATCGATACTTTTGAAAATGAGTATCGTATCCGGATACAATATTTTAGTATCGATACTTTTTTGAGTTTCGATACTTTTGACAACCCTACGTCTGATACATAAACGTAACTCTATACATCACTAGCAAGATGGCGGATGAAAATAATGATCAATATACATAACAAAACGGAGAAATGCACCACGGAGATGAGGAGACATCTAGTCACATCTTTACAGCTTTACACATTCGTTTTGTTGTCAGAAATAAATCGCTCACATGGGCAGGAAGGGTACCGTTGTTTAGCCCCGTTTCTCTAGTTTAAGTTGTTTTTGAATGTCCGTAGAACACACCATTAACATTTTAGTCCCGTCCCATCTCGTTAACGAAAACGAAGCAGACATCTCGTCATAGTTTTCATCATAAAGGATCTATTTTTAGCTCGTCATCGTCTCGTCTTAAGTCATAGAAAAAATGCTTTTGTCTTCAAGGCTCCCAGCTACAGTGGATCAGAAGCCTGGTTTTAACTCACATCTTCAGACAACCAAAATCTAAAAAAGCCCTGAGGTCAAACACATAAGCCTGTGGGAAAACCAGAGATGTTGCATACTTTCTCCTTTCCAATCACTGATCTTCCTCACACAGGGTTGTTTCTATTCTCTCTCTTCCCTGATATCCTTTCTGTCTTCCCTCTTTTCAGAAACCACCACATCTATCAAACAGCCTCAGAACATTTTCTATTCAAAGAGGACAATTAATACTGCACAGAGAATAACACGGACAAACACACAATATTCAAAGTACCTTTTCTTAAAGGTAATATTAATAACCTTATTATTGAAATGAATATTTAAAAAATACTTCCACAGAGCTTTTAAAAAGGTGCAGAAAGTATCACTTCTCATGAAAGAACATTTTTGATTGTGAATTAATAATTTTAAAGAAAGAGGTAAACAAAACCCGTCAATTTTCTTGTGTGATGTGTGGCTGCGGCTTCTAGCAAGGCTTGTGAGCCAATAGAATAACGACGTTGATATCACGTGGTATTTCTGCGGAGTCAAGTGTCAAGAATCTTTGGGGTTGCCAGTGAGTGTGGAAAAAAAGAAAAAAATGCCTGATTTTGATGGTAAGCGGGTGGCATTTCGGTACCAGTCCCATTTACATTTACATATTTACATTTAGGGCATTTAGCAGACGCTTTTGTCCAAAGCGACTTAGAATAAGTACATTTGAAAGAAACCACGACATATCATTGCCGATAAAGTAAGAGCAAAAAAATAGAAACAAGTGTTAGGTCCTCGTCTGAGTAAAGTAGTAGCTGTTCATCAAGTATACCTTAAGTACAACAGTGCTATGATCAAAGTGCTATAGGTGAGAACATAGAAGTGATTTTTCGTTTGTCTGAACAGGTGAGTCTTGAGCCTTTTTGGAAGATGGCAAGTGACTCTGCTGTCCTGACATCGGTCGGGAGACCGTTCCACCACTGAGGCACCAGAACAGAGAAGAGTCGGGACTTTGCTGAGCGACATTTGTTTGATTTCAGCAATGGTGGTACCAGCCGGCCAGCTGAAGTAGAGGAGCGAAGTGCTCGCGTCAGGGCATGTGGTTTGAACAGTGTTTGAAGGTAGATGGGTCCCAAGTGCCAAGTACTGGCAACTAGGGTGGGGCGGTATGAGCAAAATCTTATATCACGGTATGAATAATTTCATATCACGGTAACGGTATATATCACGGTATGGTTTTCCCCCCTGTAAATTCAATTAATGGCTTAAAAATAACCATACTGTCGCATTTGATCATTTTCCTCTTTTATTTTAATTTTCTCACAGCAGCATAACATTATTTTAAAGAAAGTATAATAATATAATAAATGATAAGCCACAAAGAATGTGCAAATGTCTGGTTAACATTTGAACTCCAGCTTTAACTGAAGCTATAGTGTGTGTGCAAATGTAAACACAGAGCTCCATCTTAATAAGAAATAAAAATAACAAATGAGAAAAAGTATGCGTTGTGATGGCCTCCGTTATCTCCCTCCATCGATGTGATTTATTGTCATACGGGTGCCTTTGGCGAAAGACTCATAATACTGCTTTGCATGTTTTAACTTTAAGTGGTGGAAGTTACCGGTGTTTCCACCTGCAGCAGCAACAGTCGCGCGACACTCTTTGCAGAGTATCTCTTTTTGTTCGTTGTCGGATTTTCTAAATCCGAGAAAGTGCCACACAACAGACGTAGAGCCCTTTTTCAGAACGAGTTCCTCCTCTTCGTCGTGGGTGGGTCGCGCTGCCTCCGTTTCTTCGTGACGTTCACTCTCCGCCTCCGCCATGATTGTTATTACTCAGGTAAAGCTGCTTCTTCTTCGTCGTGCTCATGCAACCACGCAAGCAGTCTGGGGCAATGCCTGCAGTGCCCCGTGTCGCGAGGCGGTGTAATTACAGTGACTCAGAGCGACGCCGCAGACATCTGCGCTTTCTCCAGTATAAACGGTATTGCAAAATCTCTACCGGTAGACACTTTTATACCGTCACACGGTATAATACCGTCATACCGCCCAACCCTACTGGCAACCCATTGAGGGCACATGTGCTTCGAGCAACAGCTGTGTTGTGACGTGAATGCAATGGAAGGGGGGAATGCAAGTATGTGATGCAAGTGATTTATAACATTATTTTCAATTTGATTAAAAAAAATCACACAATAATGACAGCATTATGGTGCTGTTTTTTAGTGGCTGGACGTTATCAATAGTGTCAATAGCACCTTTAACTACTTAAAAAGCAGACTGTAGGGCTGGGCGATTTTTTCGATTTAATTTATTAATTTGCATTTTTACTTTTGTTAAATAGCTGAACCGCAAAATCGCAATTTGAAAACAGGTCTGGTCTTGTTTTGCTTAAAGGGACTCCGTTCTTCCTCACCCACGGCCAATCGCAAAAGGTGACACTGACAGATACATGCAGTGAATCAAATTACACAAACAAGAATAAAGGCACAGTCTCTATTTTTCCACAGTTTACCTTACTGTTACAAATATTTACAATAATTTACTCCTTTATGATTAATTTGTCTTAATCTCTGAGTTGACCATTTTTACTCTGTATTAAGCCAAATTCTTTTAGTTTAGCTAAGTTACGGATTTATAACATTATTTTCAATTTGATTTAAAAAAAAAATCTTTTTTTTTTGTTTTGTTTTGTTTTGTTTTATTCTTTAACAACTGATTTGTTCACATAGGCCTAGACTACTTTGTAATCTCATTTATTTTTAATTGTGTTAATAAAGAAAATATGTATTCAAATTTTGGTCTTTTTAGTTTGTTTTCAGAAAAGAATCAAGGTTTAAATCGAAAATTGTCAAATAGTTTGAAAATGGCCCAAAAGCGCATTTTCAGCCGAAATACTTTTATCACCGAAACAACACAGCCGAAACAGAAAGTTGTGATGACGCAAACAAAACCGTGGCCAGCACGCTTGTCTGGATAAGCGCCAACATGTCTGCGGTGTGGACGTTTCACTGAGATCTATTTGGATTAGGGATGGATCGATTTATCGACTGACCGATACTATCAGCCGATTTTGACGTTTTTTTAACGTATCGGTCGATGCGGACTGCTGTTTTGGCCGATCGTTTTTCCCAGCATTTACAGTCAGGCGCCGCAGGCAGCTGCGTGTTGCTTGGTAGCACTGACACAAGCCCGGACATTCCCCTCCCCCGCAGTAGCGAGAGCATGGTCTTCAAAACAAAGGTGAGTATTAAACTTTCTTTAACTGTTTAGCTGAGCTGAAATGTTGCCTTGTGCTTTGAAAGTGGAAACACTAAATGTCATAAACATGCTCCGTTTCGCTTGAAACTATAGGTAAAACCAGGGCTCTCAAGTGTTTTACCGAGTTCAGAGTGAGATTTTGGCTGAGGCTGCGGCGTCAGCGGGGAGGAGGGGGGGGGGAGGGGGGTTGGCGAGTGATCGGCGAGTGATCGGCGAGCAGTTTGGGATCGGGGACGTACTGCAGTCGGGGTGAGAGAGAAATCCGACCGGCACCCGCTGCATTTACACCGTGTCATCATTCATGGCCGTAATAAACACTATTACATAAAGTTGATATATATAAAAAAAAAGAAAAAAGACAGCAACAATGGCAAAAAAAAAAAAACACTATTACAGCTTTGTACATGTTGTTGAAGTCCCGGACACACCGGGAAACTAAACGCCCGTCCTGCCTGAGTTTACCTTTACCGGAGCGGGACGTTTCCATTCATTGTCTATTTAAGAAGCCGTGTAATGCCTTCGCGGCGAGTTTCGAGAGACGCCGCCTCCTCCCGCAAGCTCTCGAAAAGCTTTTAAATTGAGCGTTGTCGATCTAAAATAAAGACAGATTCAGCAACTGCATAGGTTATTTCTCGCCTAAAATGTTTTCAGAAACACGTTTCGGTGAACTGTTTCGTAAAATAAAATAAGATTGGGAAGGTGTGTGCGTGGGCGCGCGCGTCATCGAGTGGGACACGTCTCACAGCCAGAGCTGACTGAAGGAGAGCTTTACCTTTTGAGAGAATGTTTTTATACTTTGTTGAATATGTATCCATGTTAACGTTGTGCAGTGTAGAACAGAAACAGTTTGTTGTTTAATGTGCATCTGACATCAAGTTACTTTCCTCTGCTACTTAATGTTCTGAGGTTGCTGGTAGCTTTTTTATTTTTGCATTTTCGTTCAGACCTATTAGTGTGTTGTCTCTGCATACTAGGTGTTGCCTAGTAGCCTTAGACATGCTCATTTTATTTTGTGTAGAAAAAAAAACATGGCAGTCTTAAATTACAAATCAAGCATTTTATTTTGATGGCTATTTTTCAGGTTTATTGTTTTTGTAAACTATTAAAATGTGTTTACAAAAGTAATTTAGTGATCTGATTATATCTGTTTCATAATATGTCAGCAAGCAATGCATCAAGACTGTGTTGTAGATATGTAAAGTTAACCATGTCCACCTTTCATATGATGCAAACTTAATGTGGGTGATATGAATGTAAGATGATTGCACAAGAGATTGACACTGATATGTGCTTTTGTTTATTCTTTTTAAAGAAATGGCAGAGACTCAGAAAATCAATCCAGTGTGGCAGCATTTCAGCGAGACTACTCCTGCAGCACAGGCTGACACTTTTTCAGCACTTTACTTGTTCTACCTCACCTGTTGTTAATATTTGTTAAATATTGTTCTACTTGTTCTTGTTCTATCTCACCTTTTTTAAGTTCAATAAATGTTCCTTTTTAAATTGAGACTTGTAACATTTGTTAACAGTGTAATTTTTAACATGTAAATTGAGGGAGCAAAAGTAATATCGGCTCCAAATATCGGCTCAAGAAAATCGGCAGACCGTATCGGTCATCGGCCAAGGCTGATGATCAGAAAATCGGTATCGGCATCGGCCCTAAAAATATCCATATCGGTCAATCCCTAATTTGGATCCTCTGCACTTCCTCGGGACTGTGCTTGATCCGTGTTATAAAGACCATTACTTGGATGTGGGATTAAAGCAGCGCGCACAAGAAATGATCCAGGCGCAATGGATGCGGAGTCCCCGCTTGGAGACGGAGAAGCGCACAGCGCAGGAGAAGGAGGGCAGAGCACAGAAAAACTTGTCTCTCTGCGCCAGATGAGGGGTATGCACCCTCATCTGATATGTTCGATGAGACATTAAACATTTTATTTTTATTTTTATTATATACTGTGCATTGTGTAATGTCAGTGCTAAATAAATATTTTCATACTTTTGTAATTGATTTATTCTTTGAATTGCAATGCCTTGATTTTAGTGAGGATAGTACAGAGTCATAGCCATAAATGCAATGGTACTAATAATTGGAATATTAATTTCTTTAGGTGTTTCGGTTTTCGGCCTTGGTTTCCTCATTTTCGGTTTTCGGTTTCAGCCAAGAATTTTCATTTCGGTGCATCCCTAATACCGAGCAAGCGCTGAGTGGTTGTGGAGCTTGTCACGCCGCGGTGAGGTTTGTCTTGTCTTGGGTTTTGTCCTGTGAATTTCCTGTTTTATTTTGAAGAGTAACTCCCCTCTCGTTTCAGGTCACTAGCCCTTCCTCATGTGTTTCCGGTCTGACGTCTCCCCTGATCCCTGATTGTTGTCACCTGTTGCCCATTACCCTCATGTGTTAAATAGTCTGTGTCTCCCTTTGTCCTGCGTCTGAGTATTTTTGAGTCCATGTGTTTCCAGCCTGCTTTGTTCATGCACAGCCCATGCCAGGAATCCCATGCGTGAGTTTTTTGTGAAATAAAAGCCTGAATACTGCCTCTACCTTCTGCACCTGAGTCCTCTTTCTGCCCGAGCTTGACAGAGCTCACGCTCACGCAGCTACGTGTTCACCTCCATCGTCAGGATGCTTTCCCACTCACTACTTGAGCTCGTATGACGTCACACACCCATTTTGTATATGCGGGCAGTGAGACTGAGTCAAGCAATAGCAAAATCTAAGTAAGTAGTAAATACTACACACATAAACTGAAATAAAATAAAATACCTGAATTCAAAATATTACTTCAGTAAAACTATGTAAGAATATATTCACGAAAAAGTAGTCATTTTGCTTGTTGCTCTGAGTTGTGACATTATTAAAAATTGTTTTATATCACTATTATTACTGATGCATTTTAATGTTGAAGCCAATTCATTTTTATACCGTTGGAAGGAGAGTTTATAAATATGCTGCAATCGCACCGTTTGCTTTGTGGGGTAACTCTTCAACCGCTATTGAAGTTGCTGTGCATCATAAACATGTTGATGATACAACGGTGGCCTCGTACGAGTAAATACCGGCTTTCTATCTTCTTCGGAACTACGCTTTGAGCTTGTTGGCAGCGTGTCGCCCTAGTAACACGTCTTCACCAAATCACGTCTTTTCAGCCTCGCCGGCTCACTCTGTTCACAAAGAACGCCCGCACTCCTTGTTTCTCCTCTGATGCAGCTCAGTGACGGGACGAGGCGCACAGCTCGACTCAGCTCGCAGGGCACACCGCTCTGCTCGTGGAGTAGGGCAGCTCTCGCAGGGGCGGTGAGCGCAGGGGCGTTCGGTAGCACTGGTGGGTCCCACCCCCTATAGCAATTTTGTGTCTTATTTGATTATTATTAATTATTAATTAATGAATTATTATTTCAAGGTTTATTTATCACTTGCACAGATGAGATGCAACGTTAAACATGATAACAAAAACATGATATCGACATTACAGATTGGCCATCAGCCGCCCTTCTCTCTTAATATCTGCATCGGCCATTGAAAAACCTGATCGACCACTAGCTGTTTGAGAAACTGTTACTAAACAGTTTCAAGACACTCTGGGTGTTTTAACATTTATTTGCCGTTATTTTTTACATTTTACAAGCTAAAATTAAACTTCACAGAATTTAAATAAGTTATAATATATAGCTATGTCCATGGTAGCTCAAAAAACATTCCAACAGTAATACAATATGATTATCAATGTCAAGGCTAATCTAATTGTGTGAATGCACACACACAAAGAGCTGACTAAATAATCCTTGCAAATAATTTGAATGAAGTACCAATATACCATATGGCTATGTAGGGCTGTACAGAATAGTTTCATTAATAACATCGACATTGAAAACGTAATTTTGAATGCTGCACAGGTTTTTTTTATGTATATTCATTGTGTTTTAAACTGGATTTCTACACAGTTGATGCTAAAGATCAGGCTACACCAGAGGTTCCCAAACTGTGAGGTAGGGTTGCACGGTATACCGGTACTAATTTGGTACCGGGGTACTGAGGCATTTAAAACGGTACTTTATTGCATTTGGACGGGACCGGTACTTGCAGCGCCGCCGGCACGTGACGTCACCGCGTTGTAACTACAGCTGAGAGGACGAGGAGCGAGCCGCAGCTTTGGGAGATAAAAAGAAAAAGCAAGCAAGCAGCGTGGACTGGAGCAACAAACGGAGCAGGAGGAAAGCTTGGAGAGAGCGCGAGAGAGAGAGAGCGCAAGCGAGAGAAGCACGGAGAGGAGAATGGCTGCTGCAACCGTCACCACGCCACAACTTGCGGACAAACCAGCGCCGCGAAGTGCGATATGGCCGTACTTTAGCTTAAAACAAATGCGCAAAGCGAGGCAGTTAACGCCGATGCGCCACTGTGTAAACGGTGTTTAAAAACATGCATGGCTAACAGCGGGAAACACCTCCGACTTAGCCAAACACTTAAAGGACAAGCACCCAGACCTGCACACTGAGCTCAGGGAACGACAGGTCATTTAAACTCATGAAAAAAAGCCACATTCAGTGCTAAAAGCAAGCGCCAGCGCCCTTCACTCTTGACAAAAGTAGCTCTGGAAGAAAAAAAATAGAGCTGGTTTATTTATATTATTATTAGGGCTGTCAAAAGATTGATTTTTTTAATCGCGATTAATCGCATTTTGTCCATAGTTAACTCGCGATTAATCGCAAATTAATCGCATTTTTTGGCACATTTTTTTTTCTTCTTCTAAATGTACCTTAATGTATTTTTTTCATATTCTTAATACTTTTAACAACATAAGGGCAAATATACTTGATTTATGAAAATGTTTATTTAACACTTCAAATATCCCCTTACCAAAACATGGGATCAAAACAGGGTTATAAGAATATATCACAAACAATTAAAGTGAACATGTCACAGGAGATAGTGTAACAGGAGATAAGTACAGTTAGGATATAAGTGCATTGGCTTGCTAGTGATATCTCAGACTGGACGTGCTTCTATGGTAGCTCATTTCATACCCACAGTACGCGCAGATGACTTTGGTCTTATCGACTGAACCATCTGGCAGTCTTTTGAAGGTGAATTTGCCGTTCACAAATCGATTTTAAACGTGAGTGGACGCGCCGCTTCCCAGTATTGCACGCTTGGTGGGCTGCCACTAGAGGATGATTGACAGGCGCTCTCCTTTAAACAACAACTTTTTGCGAGCGTTCGCGAGCGTTCCCGAGGCGGCGAGTCGAGCCCGGCGCCTCTGATTAGCATAAAGTAGATTCGACTTATACTTTAGGCAAATGAGGAGCGGCCAACTCGCGCGCCGTCTCTCGACATTTGCCGCAACGCCACCAGAATGCATTGCACGGCTTTTCACATAGACAATGAATGGGACGCGGGGCAACACCGCTGCCTGTGGACAGGCACCTTCCCGCTGGATCAAGACTACAGGTGCCACCGACGGCCATAAATCATACAATGCGCTTTTTTTTTTTTTTTAAATACCGAGCGTTAATCGCGCGTTAAAAAAATGAACGGTGTTAAGAGGATGTTGCGTTAACGCGTTATTAACGCGTTAACTTTGACAGCCCTAATTATTATATTTTATATTATATTATTGTATTTATAGTTTAACATTTTTAAAATTGTGTGCATTAGAAAAGCTTGTCTTTGTGGTATTTTATTTTATTTGCTAATTAATATGTTATTGTTCTAAGATTTTCTATTAAAATAAAGTCAGTAATGACATTTTTTGCGTTCACTTTTTATTTGAAAAAGTATAGAAAAGTACAGAAAAGTACCGAAACACATGTTGGTACCGGTACCGTTATCGTGACAACACTACTGTGAGGCGCGCCTCCCCTGGGGGGCGCGGAATAATTTGAGGGGAGGCGCGGAAGGTTGATTCAAAAAAGAAGGAAAAACGTTTATTTCATTTTCATTTTCATTTATTTCACCAAAGACTTTGGTTTCCCGGACGCTGCCAGGCGGGTCATAAGAATAACACCGCCGGATCGCTAGTTGGCACCGTTTATGGTCGGAACTACGACAGTATCTGATCGTCTTCGAACCTCTGACTTTCGTTCTTGATTAATGAAAACATTCTTGGCAAATGCTTTCGCTTTCGTCGGTCTTGCGCCGGTCCAAGAATTTCACCTCTAGCGGCACAATACGAATGCCCCCGGCCGTCCCTCTTAATCATGGCCCCAGTTCAGAGAGAAAACCCACAAAATAGAACCGGAGTCCTATTCCATTATTCCTAGCTGCGGTATTCAGGCGACCGGGCCTGCTTTGAACACTCTAATTTTTTCAAAGTAAACGCTTCGGACCCCGCGGGACACTCAGTTAAGAGCATCGAGGGGGCACCGAGAGGCAGGGGCTGGGACAGACAGTAGCTCGCCTCGTGGCGGACCGTCAGCTCGATCCCGAGATCCAACTACGAGCTTTTTAACTGCAGCAACTTTAAGATATGCTATTGGAGCTGGAATTACCGCGGCTGCTGGCACCAGACTTGCCCTCCAATTGTGTGGAATATTTACATATCAATAAGTGCCAGATAAAGTGCTTCTTCTGAATGGATTCTGTTTTGCTGTCATTTTTATTGATAACTCATTGCATTGCATAGTATAGCACCGATTTAAGTGGCGTAACTGAAGTGAATATCATTATTTGAAAATTATTGTCGTGGCGGGGAGGGGAGGGGGAGTGGCCCACAACTCTATCAATGTGGGCCACTGTTTTCAGAGGGGAGGCCCACATTGATAGAGTTTGGGAACCCATGGGCTACACTAATGTTATTAGTATTAAACTATTAGTAGAATTAGATTACAGTGGTAAGTCATGTGATCCAAACATTCCAATAACTCAATTATAACAGAATGTTGTAAAGTCCAAAAGTCAAATTTATTCAAATAAGATGGATATGATCATTTACAAAATTCACAAGATGTTTATATTGCTATATTGCCAAAAGTATTTGCTCACCTGTGACATCCCATTCTTAATTAATAGGGTTTAATATGACGTCGGTCCACCCTTTGCAGCTATAACAGCTTCAACTCTTTTGGGAAGGCTTTCCACAAGGTTTAGGAGTTCTGGGACTTTTTGACCATTCGTCCAGAAGCGTATTTGTGAGGTCACACACTGATGTTGAACGGGAAGGCCTGGCTCTCAGTCTCCACTCTAATTCATCCCAAAGGTGTTCTATTATTATGAAGTCAGGCCAGTCAAGTTCATCCACACCAGTCTCTCTCATCCATGTCTTTATGGACCTTGCTTTTCTACCTATAATATTATGATATCCATCAATCAATCAATCTGCATCTTCAGGAGTGCACGGCCCTAGAGATGGTCGTCAGCCAATATCTTCAACCATCATATTCCTGCCAACATTATGCCCCACCTGCCTATCCTGTTTCACTGGGAAATACATCACCATATTGAGGAAAGATACCCTGGAACTGTTGCTTCAGCTTGACTCGAAATGTCTTGTTTTGTCCAAAACTCAAAGAAAAGAAGCAAATTCTCACATGTGGAAATCAAAGAATGTTAGTTGTTTTTGGGTGATTCGTTACTTGAATAATAAATCAATGTTCAAAATACTTGTGTTGACTGACAAATCCTTTTTCCTAGTTTGACTTGCATATTTATTCGTCCTCTGTAAACACGAAGCCCTCACTAGATAATTTCACTTGTCATGGTTCACATGCCCATACACCAATTGGATCTGGAGATAATCCTGTAGTGACACAGCATTCCCACATCCCTGGTCTATCTGGTCTGAGGTCAACACACCTGACCGCACCACCACGCCAGGGGAAACAGTGAGGCTGATCACAGATCAGCAGGCTAACTTTGTCCTCCTCTGGCTACAGCAGCAACAGCAGCAGCATTAGGCATGACTTAATTCTAACCAGGCTTCATCAGCGGATAGAGGAGCTGCACGTAACTCCCACTGCACGCTTGCCTCAAACATCTGACTGGATCATTACAGTACAACAAACATAACGTGCAGGGGACAGTAATTAAAGCAATAATTTTGCCCCTGGCCTGCATCCATAACAGATAAATTGCTATCATCTGCAATGATGGTTTCTTTAAACCAGAGAAAGAATTTTGTTTTGTCTTCTCACATTGCTTTCCTTTTATCTGACAGGGTTGTTTTCCTCATCTCTTCATTGTTCATTCTAACAACATCTCACCTCAACACTCTGTATGCAGCCAAGGTGCCCATAACCAGACAATTATTTATTTATATTCCACTTTCATTTACATTGCCAATGAAGTGGCACAGACCGTGAGGTGGAGTATGCTTGACATGTTTTCATATGAGGTTTCATCTCAGAGACCCTGTCCTTTAGACAAGAATAATTACTTTGCCACTCCTTTTGGTGTTATTTTTTTATACCCAACTTATTGAATCCAATCTGGAAATGCTAGAAGTAAAAAGCTGCAATGTGAAACCAGTCATAGCACGATTATTTTCCAATGATGCTGAATAATAACAACATTAAGGCATATCCACAGACAGTGATGCACAATTGCTACAGGACATTTTGTACAATTACTTAATTTATATATATATATATAATGAATTCAGTGTTGTCGGGTCATATTAATATGGCATTATTTGAATACTGTGTTATTACCAAGATCCCCAGACACTATGGTTACATTAATTAAATGCAATGTCCAATATGGGGATGTATATTTGAATCAACCGATGTACAATCCTGTTCTAGAAAATCCACATGGGCAAAATCCCCCTCAGCAACTCAGCGTTGGGATGTTCACCATCACGCCAGACTCTATTTAAACATTTAACAATTTACACATTATTTGTTTGTTTGGACGCGTACAAAGCACGCAGAGCTTCGCATACGACTTGTAACATATAACCATCGATGTCTAGTAAAATCGGCAAACATTCAAACAACCGAGGACCACGTCTTTTTATGAAATCCTAACTTGTATTACTGCTTAACACAATTGCGACGGAAGGATTCAGTCAACAACATTGGGACGGATTCTGAAAGTTAAGTTATAATACAGATACACGTTAGCTGGTGTCTGGATGCCGGACAGTGTTCAAGACAGCGTGAAATGTTTAAGTTAAAGTCCAATAGGAGAAAGCCGTGTTACATTGGCAGATTCTTTAACACGGTTTAGCATCGCGCGACCACATCCAAACCGTTACTGTGAAATAAAGAATCAACAGGCGAGGGACAGAGAAATGCATGTATCCGTGAACGTCCTTTTTACGACAACAAATGTTGAAATGTGCACGATGTGGCGCATATAACACGAAGGGCTCTGCTGTAGGGCAACGATATGCAAAATAACCTTTTGTATCGGCGAGTGAGGAAGGCGACGCGTCCGCGAAATGAACGCTAGCTTCAGGGGTCGGCGAAAGGAGGTAGCATAACCGTAAAAACCCCGGAGCAAAATACAATACCATGCGGGAATACATTATATACAAGTACACACTTGGTTTTGACACATAAGTTGGCAAAGCTAGCAAAGCTGTAAAGAATGGCAGTGTTGTGAGCGGCGGTGGAGTGGGGGGAAGGGGATGGATGCTGGAGCCAGGCTTCGGCGGCCTGTCCAGCCCTCTTCAGCAATAGTCTCAAAGAAAAGCAGCTTCTCCTATTTTTGGAGATAACAACACGAACCATCACATTTACACCAGGAGACTGGACTTACCGGACGGGTTCACCGCGGCGGGAGTTGCCATGTTTCCTCAATGGAGAAAAACAACAAAACGGCAGCGATGGAGATGACGCACAATACGACTCGAGAGCCCGTGAGAGACCGTTTAAACTCCGCGGAATTGGCACGCGAGGCTCGGTCCAACCGCCTCACATCCGTCAACGCGGAGGAAAACTAATCTGGCTTCAAACGACTAAAAATAAGCACCCTTTCTGTGCGGTGTATGTATTCAATTATAGGGAGAAAGAGAGTGTGTGGTGTTTAATGAAAATTCTCCAAGACCAGATTTAGTAAAATGCAAGATGTCTGAATGGTAGCACCGCGAGATTTTAGAGTTGCTTGAATACATTAATGTTATACAGTGTGACTGGTGCAGTGATGAATGCGATGCCAGGATGTATGCTGCTTTCAACGGGGTTGAAGTTGCTTGTGCTCAGATATTTTCACTTTGTAATACTGTAGTGAGTGTAGTCCCCGACCCGGAACTCTTCCTCGTGCCATTAGAAGCAGCCTGGTGGGGGACTCCTGCGTCTTTATCACTGGCTTCAGCTTGGAAGACAAAATAACACACAGCTTTGGAAGCTCATTTCCGCCACTGTCAGAAAAAAATAGAAACGTTATCAAAATAATGACTTAGTATCTCAAAATAATGACGTACCTAAGAAAGATGACATACTACACTATGGCATTATTTTCAGAAAATAAGTAAATCATTTTAAGACACAAGGTCAATATTTTGGAAAACTCATTATCTTTTTAGATACTATGTCAATATTTATGAAATACAATGTCAATTTGGGGATGGAAGTCAAGTTTCCGCTTTTTAGTGGCTATACATACCAGTTCGCTAAGATGTCACAATTATATGTAACTCAGTTTATAAAGGGGTATTTAATAGATAATATTAATAATGAATTGACTACTAGTTTTACTACATTAAAACTAAATGACCCCCAACCCCCCAAAAAACATGCACTTTCAAGGGTTGAAATAGGATCAATACTTTTTATTTTATATCTAAATAGAGTTGAACTGTGACCTTGGAAATACAAAGAAGTCACATTCAAGTAAACATGGTGCCATTTTGCTATATAACCCCTTGTTGATGTCAGATGTCAAGTATCTATTTGATCATGTGACAAGACAATAATGGTCTATCTAATAAAAATTCAGCTTCAATTTCTGGAAGCATTGACGAAAGATCCTCTTGTGATGATAAATGTTATTGACATTATAGATGATAATCATATTGAGTTCTATGAGGAGACATTACTCCTTGAGGAAAAGCTTTGTGGGATAGTACATTTAGAGGCATTGATTGGCAGATGGCATGGCTTCTACTACATACATTCTGTATTAACAATAAGAATATATAAGTCCACATGAAAACTGAAAAATGTATGATTCTATAAATGTATAATTTTTATCGAAGACAACTGTAGTTTTTGCAGTGATGAAATGGAATTCAATCAAATCAAATTAAATTTTATTTATAGTGTCATATCACAGTAAAAGTGATCTCAGGACAATTAATTTCAACACATTTAATTTACCATTGTTGGCATTCAGATTCTTTCTGGATTCAAATGAAACAATCTATATTGTGGGAAACCACTCATATAGGGCCCTAGTTTCGTTGCGCAGCGCAGGGTGGCGGAGCCGGCGCAATGCAAGTTTCGACCAGCGCAGCACGGTCAGTTTGGCAGTTTGGTGGATCGCTTGCACCGATATGGGTGTGGCGGCGCAGCAGGGGGAGGCGTCACAGATTCAGCTTGGTGCAGCGGAAGTTTCGTGGCAAAAAGCCTTGCAGAGACTGCGCCGAAAGCCCGCCAGCTCCAACCTGGTCTACTCTCGGTGCGAGGGCGAATTACAGCTGGCGGAGTGGCAGTTTGGCTCACCAGCGCGCAGTGCGCACACGTCACCAAGACCTCACAGGCAGGTTTCCACAGTTACAGGCACATTTAAATGCAATAAATAATCACAACAAACACTATTTAATGCAACTAATTGAATCAACGCGTAAATGTATATCTATATAGATTGCCCCGTCACATCTGACGTCAGATCAAAGGCGGATGGCACGAGTAACGGAAACTCAGCCTGACTGAATTAACACAGCTGAAATTTGGACCTCTCGGACCAAAACATCAGTTTCATCCTGGGAAAAGTTTGGCAGTCTGGTGCTGCTGCTGCTGTCTTCTGTCCAGCGCCGCTGCTAGCCATTTTGGTGCCCTAAGCAGAATTCCTTTATGATGCCCTACAATTTCTATAGTGATATAATATCGGCATTATAATTATTATGACTATGATGATTTTTCATAATATTTTTGGTGCCCCCTCAGCACTTGGTGCCCTACGCACAGCGCGTGATGCGCGTGGTGGGAGCGGCGGTGCTGCTTCTGTCATTGGGTTGTCAAGTTACGAAACTTGCACTTCACCTCGCCTCGGCACATTAAAGGTGAGGAGAGGAGCTCATTTGATTGGTGAAGATCTGAATCGGCTGTGTTAATCCCACTCCACGGCCTCTTTCCTCCTCGTCTCCCACTCACGCCTTCTCTCCTCCCTCTTTCCCACTTGCGGGGGTAGGAGTGATGGGAGGAGTGATGGGAGGAGTGCCTGCGCCCGACTGCGGCGTGCACGAAACTGGCAAAGTCCAGGTGGACACACCCCGACTGCGCCTGATGTACGAAACTAGGGCCCAGTATGTTAAAATTAAGTGGAAAGATGTGACTTCCTCTTTTTGAACATGATGTAACCTTTTGATTCTATATGGCACATTTCACATGCATAACTGCAGAATAACAAAGACATCACCTAATTTGCTAGATTTATTTGTGAATTTAGAAGTATATTAAGACCCTCAAAGACACTAAAAAAGTAACAAAACTGTAGATCTGCGGTGAAACCTTCAAAGAGGAACAATATGCATTGTTTTTATCATTCATTGTCATTGATGCAGCTTGTTTCTTTTTGTCTCTTTTTCTCTATATTTTGCTGTTATACTTTAATGTTTATTTATTTATTAATTCATTATTTATTTATATGGAGCCACACTCCCGATTTTTGTACACTATGTTGAGTATACTGTATATCTGCAATATCTGTATATGTGTACTGTTTCTGAATAAAGTTCTGGGGGGGGGGGGGGGGGGGATGTGCAGGGACAATTCGATAAAGTTTAGATGCAAAATCTATCAAGACCGACACACTCTGCGCGTCAGCAGAGTCAAGCCTTTCACACAAGTTAAGGAAGCAGAAAGGAACTAGGGATGACATATCGGTATACAGTAACCCATCATCAAAATGTATACTTAGTGTATACTACATTTATTCCATTCATTCACTTACAGATTCACAATATGAGTACAAAACATCATCAACAAATGCATTATGATATATTATCGAGGTTAAAGTCAAGAAAGAAAGAAAGATAAACCCTTTTAGATCAAATCCCCTATCATTATGCATTATTTAACAATATATGCAAAAATATTACTTTCTTCAATCCATTTCTTGTATTTTGACATCTAAACCCAGTCATCTTTCTTCCTCTAATACAAAGAGGTGTGCTAATGTAAGCTAGTAACAACCAGTTTCTATCATAATAATAATAATGGATTGGATTTCTATGATGCTTTTCTAGACACTCAAAGCGCTCTGACAGGGTTCCAGGTTCCATTCACTCACACACAGCGGTGGTGGTAAACTACGATAGTAGCTACAGCTGCCCTGGGGCAGACTGACGTTAGAGTGGCTGCCATTCTGCACCTACGGCCCCTCCGACCACCACCTCAAACATACAGCAGTCATACACATTCATACGAGGCAAGCTGGGTGAAGTGTCTTGCCCAAGGACACAACGACCATGACACAGTGACAAGGGCGGGGATCGAACCGCTGACCCTCCGAACATTGGCCAACCCAGAGCCACAGTCCCCCACAATAATAATATCATGACATCAATCCATCAATCAATCTGTAACTTGAAGCCATAAGGTATGTGTGTGTGTGGAGCCACAGCCCTTTGTAGCGTCATATCGTACCCATGCACCTACTTTTTTGGTGGTCCAATCAAATGTGAAGGATTCAACTTAAATGTTCTGTTTCACTGGGGAATACGCACAGTACAGAAGATAAAGATGCTCAAACTTCTGCTTTACTGGGACATTAAAGATACACAGCGGTATATAACGGAATTAAAATGAGCGCCACGTTGTCTAGCTGCAAGTGATGAAGACATTAATCTGTCAATAATTAAGTATCTATTGGCAGAAATGTAATATCATATTGATAACTATGTAATCGTAAGTGTAAGTCTATCGGCGACAGAGGACTTCTCGCAGTCAAGTTGGCATTAGAGGAGTGGCGACGCCGGCTAGAGGGGACCAAGCAACCATTCCTCATGGATAAACCACAAATACCTCGAATATATCACGGCAGCCAAGAGACTGAACTCTCGCCAGGCGGGATGGGCCCTGATCTTCACCTGGTTCAACTTCTCCCTGTCCTGCCACACTGGCTCGCACAAGATTGACGCGTTGTCCTCCTGCCTGTGGCCAGCTCGGAGTCACTGTTAGCCTGTCTTCCAGCTTCGACCTGCAGTCAATGCCGCTTTCACGCCCCTCTCTAGGTCAACCAGAAGGTGTGGTTGTCCACCCGAGATCTCCTCCCCAGGTCGACTTGGCTGTTGCATTTTTATAAATATTAGATTTATTGAGTGAAGTAATCCACAGTAATATATCATTATGGCAATATTTGCCAAGAATGACAGCACTTGAAAAACATTGAAAAACACATTGTTGTACCCTTTTATATCGTCAAAATACTGTTTTTGTTATATTGATTGGTGTCTGCTTATGGTGTTACTTATGTTACACATTTCAGTTTTGGCTCTGATAGTCCCAAACGCTGATGTGGAATTTTGTCAATGAAATAAATCTGTTATTTTTGGCTGGCACTTGTGTTAAATGCTCATTGTATCAATCGATGCACCCTTTGTAAAAAAATAAATAAGAATAAAGTATTTAATGTTTAAATATAATTTGTTTCTGTTACTTTATGTGCCCCTCTGATTAAAGCTTAAAGGCCCCCCCAGTAAAATTTGTCTAGAACCGCCACTGCTTACAACCCACTTATAAAGGGGGACCTGGCACCATTATTTAGGATGATGAGGGACCTCACAGCTCTGGTTGGCAGATATGATGCCAAACAGACCTCATGTTTCTAGTGAACACACACACACACACACACACACACACACACACACACACACACACACACACACACACACACACAGACAGGGAGTATGCTGCACTCTGCTCTGCTCTGCTTGTGAGGCTCAGTATGCAGCGAAGGGATGCAGCTTTCCTTTAACTTGCCTCTTTCCTGCTCCTCCCTGTCTTTGGTAGCGGCTCCTCAGACCAGACACTGTCCTACCATTCAGCCACTGAGCAGGATGTGAGGGAAGCAGGTAAGAAGCCCTCATATTCCTGGCTCTCTTTCTCTCTCTGCACTGGCAACAGTTCTTCATTTGTTAGTGCATGCTGTCATCAAGGCTGTCCACGCTTACAGTCAATGTTCTGGAGTGTCTGTGTGAGGAGTTTCCAGCAGGAATATAAGAGGCTTTCACAAAGTGTTCCGATGTGTTAGGTTATTATCTGTTCAGTGGAGTGTGAAATTGCTACTATTTTTTTTTTAGTTGAGAGATATTATTAGAGTTAATATTGGACTAAAGTTGGTCTGAACAGTAACACTATGAATTGCCAACAGCTCATTTTTTCCTGGTTGGTTTTTGATGTAGCATCTGACCTCCATGTGTATCTGCTACGACTCATTATGTTACTGTTGTCGCTATAATGCAGAATGTGTAGACATGGACAAGAGAATGGTCCATTCGAGCAGAGCTGAACTTGACTTACATTCACGGCTTTGAGAATAAGCTGACTGAGGCAACTAGACAACCCAGTCTCACAGCAGGTGGTGAAATAGTCCTTCAACAGAAATGTATTGGTTTCATGTTCAGGGACATGAATTGCCTATGTTCTCGTGTCTGTCAGCATTTAAAAAATGTAAATGGAAAGTTAATTAGGATAATTTTTAATGGTGGACACATGAAAAAAACACATCCATATACCAATGCAACATCCACAGCTGGTAGTATTAAATATTGGAGGTGGATGGGTCCAACAACACAGGACTGTCAACCATGAGACCAGTGTTGGACATGTCCCATGTCCCAAATTGTTGTTGTTAAGTGACGCTTTGGTGATGGTTTTTCTAGTTAGTCTAAATCTAATGTGGGTTTTGTTGTCTAAAACTAAGATTGGTTTTGTAGTATAATATCACTGACAAAAAACTTCCAGGCACAAATGATAGTTCAGCTGAAATGCATTAGTTTGAAAGTTGTGCTGAGTGACATCAAACAAGTAAAATATTCATGGACACAAATCAGTAGATTCCAATTTAGTGACAATTTCACAAGCTGCTGTGAGAGTGTGCTGATTTACAACAGTGACAGCTCTTTCTGAATGGGATAGAAGCATTTGATAGTTTGAATCCAACAGTTTTATCTTTACAGTGTCTGCACTTTGTCTCCTTCTCTGTGCAGCATCATTAATATCCTTTTACACTGCTTAATTTAAAAGGGAACTTTCTGGCTTCAGCACGTAGTTGGAATAATGGAGAGACTATATAAGGACTAACTTTAGAACAGTTTTCTGTTTTTCGCTGTATTTCAAATCATGTTGTCCAAATAAACCTCAAACAAGACATTGTCTTTTCCTGTTTGCTCTTGTTCGGTGGTGAGGATGCTTGGAAGTGTGTCCACTGTGTGGTAGAAGCCATATAAGAACAATATACCTCTTATTTTTGCTCGTATCAGTGATCTGTTCTTATTTTGTCATTACCAGGCAGAAGCCTCCAGTTCTGAAAAGTGAAGCCAACGCTGAAGTGCGTTAAACTGTTCTCTCCACTGAACATCTGGTTATAAAAAGAAGTCTGATCGTAAACATGAGTTTATGGTCTCAATCTCTAGTTTCAAGTATTCTTCAACCCAGCATGATGTTCATTCAGTACATTATGGTCCATTTAGAGTCAAACAGACCAGAAAGCAAGGGATGCTTTAGGACGGGGCTTACTGCTACTACTTGCTGATTGACAGGTCGCTACCGCAACCTTGCTAATGCTGCTACCACACTACACCCAAGTTAACAGCTCCTCTTTGAATACACACCAGAATCCAGAAGGATCCAGATCCAGTAAGGGTGTCGCTCTGCTGCTTGTGTTCATCAGATCCCGTCGCTCCTCCACAGACCAAATATGGTCACTGAACTCAAGGCTTCAAAGCCGAAGTCCACAAACCATGTGGTGATGTCACCATGACTACACTTCTGATACACAGTCTATAGCCCCTTCTACACTGCCTTTTCGCTGCAGGAGTATCACTCCTTTATTCCGCTCCGTCATCAGTGTAAACGCTACCGAGACGGAAAGGGCCGACTGTTCTGCTTCTTAGACGCCAACGGAGGTCGTTACTGAGCCGCATCAGAGGAGAAAAAAACGAGGCATGCCGGCGTTCTTCGTGAACAGAGCGAGCCGGTGAGTTGAAAAAGACTTGGCGTAGTGAAGACGTGTTACCAGGACAACGCGCCGTGGGCGGATTCACAGGCTCAAAGTGTAGATCTGTAGAAGATAAAACGCCGGTAGTTGGTCATACAAGGCCACTGTTGTATCATCAACATGATTATGATGCACAGCAACTTCACTTGTGGTTGAAGAGTCGTGTAAATATGTGAAACGAGCAAAAGTTGACCTTTCATTGTCGTTTGTATGCACTCGAACTTATCGGATTTCCAATGCTCATTGAACACATCATACGGGCAGCGGCGCTCTCATCAGCCGCGTGACATCACGCCGTTGCGGCGTTACATCGCAAAGAAAAAAATCTATTTAAATGGTGCGATCGCATATATCCGCCCACCACTAGTTTTAATTGTCTTTAATCGGCTTCCGGGCCAATTAACCTCCGGTAGAAAGTGCTGTTATCAGCTTACAGTAGCAGGAGTTTCTGGGTTGAGGTGAACGGCACTGAAGTAGCTGTAAAGCCTCCAGAAAATCCATGTCAGTCTTGTTCTTGGGCTGTATTTGGACCATTTGTATGAAAAGCTCCAGGGGTAATGCAATTGGGTTGTCTCAGAGAGCTTGCCCTTAGGGTCCTATGTGGACAAGACCAGGCACTTGACTGAGCTAGTATATTATGGCATCTTTCCATGTTGTTTAAGGTGAGACAGCAGCAGCACCAGCCCTACTGCCGTTCCTATTTATCTAATACAAAATGCCAATAGTCAATAGCTTAGCTTTATGACATTGTTAGTGATAAACAATAGCCAGACTAATATAAACTATATTATTTATTTAACAACCTAAATTCTGATGTGAAGCAGCTAACAAAGTTTCATAATGAAGGAGTCAATCAAGGTCAATGTTGCAGCTTAGTGTTAAAGTTGTTCATCTTTTATCTATCAAAGAGTGAGTTAAAACAATGGTGGTTGATCATGTGACCCACTAATGAAAGTGCTTGTACTTGCTGCTTTGCCCGGAAATAGGATCTCCATGTCTGTGGCGACATTCAGGTGCAAAATTCAAAATGAGTTTTAGCTTTTTATTGTCAGTCAGCAGCGGTTGGTCTGCCTAGGGGGAGCTACTCACGGAAGTATGCTGCGTTTACCTGTAATCAGAAATTGGTAACTTCCAACTGCTGAGTCATGCTCCCTCTAGTCTAAAGGTGTTTGACCGGTACATTTCATTACTGCTGACTCACAATGGAGGATCAACAGCCAGAGAAAGAAAACCATTCAACTTCCAGTCTCAAGAAAAAGAAACAATGGAAGTGAAGAAGGGCAAGTCATCAAGAAGCAAAGTGACCGACAATGAGGGAAAACACGGACCTCCTTTCAGTGTGGAGCATTTGAAGTCATCACGCAGATGAGAGACAGTCGACACGTTGGGTGAGGAAGATGAGGTCCCAGAGGCTCGCCTGCAGTTCCATCTACCGCCAAAGAGGCCGCTAGAATCTCAAATCTTACGGACTGCCACTTTATAGTCATCTTAGTAGCTAACTGCATTGGTTGCATCGTAGCAATATACTTCTATATTACTGGCCTTACTTTTACACCCAGCGGAGTCACCCACTGATGGCCAGTAGAGAGAATGCAAGTTTAAGGCACTTTAGCTTTAGCTTCACTTTTCAGAACCAGAGGTTGTCACCTGCTTAGAATATTAGCTAGTAGTTTGGTGGCTAGATAGCTGACATCAGCTGCAGAACAGCTGAATCAAAGATTCAAATGCTGTGAACAGGTTGGTGT
Organism: Eutrigla gurnardus; assembly: GCF_963514095.1. Lineage (NCBI taxonomy): Eukaryota > Metazoa > Chordata > Actinopteri > Perciformes > Triglidae > Eutrigla > Eutrigla gurnardus. Next base: position 19,373,811 of record NC_139915.1, read on the forward strand.
TTGATTCAAGAGTCAATATGTGACTTCATTCTGATTAATTTTCTTTCAAAAGTTGAGTCTGTCACATACTTTAACAAAATCTGCCAATAGGAACTGCATTTTAATATATTCAAGGGTTAGGTTAGGTTTCTTTATTAGTACCCAAGGGTAAATTTGTTGAGCAGACAGTTGTCAGCAGTCCAAGGAGACAAACAACAATACAACATGGTTATAAAACATGACAACCTGATGACTTCATAAGACATCAAAACAAAACAAATACTCTCAAACATTTCAATACAGCAAGGGAAATATAATTTTAATTTAAAAATAACTCCCAGGCCATATTGATAATGGTGTTGGCTTCACATGCCTTTGACATGCCTATGTCATTGAGCCAGTATGTAGGAGAATATGGGAGCAGTTGTAATAAATTTCCCAGTTGGGATGATTAATTCAAAGCAACACACACATCAGCATTGCTTTGAGATATCTCTCATTTTCAGCTTTTTTGCACATGGGTATGCCTGCACATGGGTATGCCTGCAAGAAGTCAAATCCCAGACTTACATTTGAAAAAATAGACTTTATCACATTCTTTTCAACCAGCAAATAGCTGAAACAATAAAAGTCTTAATATCTGGGGCTGGTAGACCGACCAGACGTGTAAAGTTAATTATGGTGTGGAGAAAACCCTTCTTTCAAAAAACATTCCATTTAAAGAAATGGTGTTATATTCACCATCCATCATAATGTCAGCATAGGTTTATTTAATTAATTGTTAAACTTTATGGTTAGAATCATACAACCAGTGTGTGCTTCTACCTCAAATATTGTAGAATATATCTGTGGTAGAAATGTAATTTAAAATAAAAAAAATATTATTCTTTCCTTCTTAGAACAGCAGGCAATCCATCATACTAGCTCCTGATTGTTGTTGCTCCTGATCGTTGCATTAATGCTTCCAATATTTCAAATTGATCTTCTGGATTGATAATTTCTCATAATAAAGTGCTTTTAATATGAAGCTGAAGCAGCAGAAAAAGTTAGCTTTGCATTAGTAACTTAATATTGTAATTTTCAGTAGTAATCATTGAAAATATCTAAACATTGCAGTACTTTAATCAGAAGGCCAAAGGCTCACCCATTGGCTGTGACCAAAGCAGGACCAGACCGGTATTCAGACTAATGTGGCCTTTATATAGTATATACACTCAACAAAAATATAAACGCAACACTTTTGTTTTTGCTCCCATTTTTCATGAGATGGACTTAAATATCTAAAATTCATTCCAGATACACAATATTACCATTTCTCTCAAACATTGTTCACAAATCTGTCTAAATGTGTGATAGTGAGCACTTCTGCTTTGCTGAGATAATCCATCCCACCTCACAGGTGTGCCACATCAAGATGCTGATCTGACATCATGATTAGTGCACAGGTGTACCTTATACTGCCCACAATAAAAGGCCACTCTGAAATGTGCAGTTTTGTCTCACAGCAAAATGCCACAGATGCCACAAGCATTGAGGGAGCGTGCAATTGGCATGCTGACAGCAGGAATGTCAACCAGATCTGTTGCTCGTGCATTGAATGTTCATTTCTCCACCATAAGCCGTCTCCAAAGGCGTTTCAGAGAATATGGCAGTACATCCAACCGGCCTCACAACCGCAGACCACGTGTAACCACACCAGCCCAGGACCTCCACATCCAGCAGGTTCACCTCCAAGATCGTCTGAGACCAGCCACTCAGACAGCTGCTGAAACAATTGGTTTGCATAACCAAACAATTTCTGCACAAACTGTCAGAAACCGTCTCAGGGAAGCTCAACTGCATGCTCGTCGTCCTCATCGGGGTCTTGACCTGACTCCAGCTCGTCGCCGTAACAGACTTGAGTGGGCAAATGCTCACATTCGATGGCGTCTGGCACGTTGGAGAGGTGTTCTCTTCACGGATGAATCTCGGTTTACATTGTTCAGGGCAGATGGCAGACAGCGTGTGTGGCGTCGTGTGGGTGAGCGCTTTGCTGATGTCAATGTTGTGGATCGAGTGGCCCATGGTGGTGGTGGGGTTATGGTATGGGCAGGCATCTGTTATGGACGAAGAACACAGGTGCATTTTATTGATGGCATTTTGAATGCACAGAGATACCGTGATGAGATCCTGAGGCCCATTGTTGTGCCATACATCCATGAACATCACCTCATGTTTCAGCAAGATAATGCACAGCCCCATGTTGCAAGGATCTGTACACAATTCTTGGAAGCTGAAAATGTCCCAGTTCTTGCATGGCCAGCATACTCACCGGACATGTCACCCATTGAGCATGTTTGGGATGTGCTTGACCGGCGTATACGACAGCGTGTACCAGTTCCCACTAATATCCAGCAACTTCGCACAGCCATTGAAGAGGAGTGGACCAACATTCCACAGGCCACAATTGACAATCTGATAAACTCTATGTGAAGAAGATGTGTTGCACTGCATGAGGCAAATGGTGGTCACACCAGATACTGACTGGTTCTGAGTCCCCAGACCCCCAATAAAGCAAAAAATGCACATTTCAGGGTGGCCTTTTATTGTGGACAGTCTAAGGCACACCTGTGCACTAATCATGATGTCAGATCAGCATCTTGATGTGGCACACCTGTGAGGTGGGATGGATTATCTCAGCAAAGCAGAAGTGCTCACTATCACACATTTAGACAGATTTGTGAACAATGTTTGAGAGAAATGGTAATATTGTGTATCTGGGATGAATTTTAGATCTTTAAGTCCATCTCATGAAAAATGGGAGCAAAAACAAAAGTGTTGCGTTTATATTTTTGTTGAGTGTAATATCAGATAGGTAGTTTAAAAAGTCTCAATATTGTACTCAACGCTGCCTTAACCCTGCATGAGATGGACAAATAATAATTAATATCTGATTGTCAGTTCTTCCCTTCATTGAAACTTAGGGCCCTAGTTTCGTAGACCAGGCGTAGTCGGGGGGCCGACGGGGTGTGTCCGCCTGGACATTGCAAGTTTGGTGCACTGCAAAGTCGGGCGCAGGCACTCCTCCCGTCACTCCTACCTCCGCAAGTGGGAAAGAGGGAGGAGAGAAGGCATGAGTGGGAGACGAGGAGGAGAGAAGGCGTGGAGTGGGATTAACACAGTCGATTCAGATTTTCACCAATCAAATGAGCTCCTCTCCTCACCTTTAATGCGCCAAGGCGAGGTGCAGTGCAAGTTTCAACAACCCAATGACAGAAGCAGTGCCGCCGCTCCCACCATGCGCATCACGTGTTGTGCGTAGGGCACCAAGTGCTGAGGGGGCACCAAAAATATTATGAAAAATCATAGTCATAATAATTATAATGCCGATATTATATCACTATTGTAGGCACATTTTAGGCATGTCTATCACAAAACAGGGTCAGGGCGCACAGCAGTAGACATAATGGTGGCGAGAACCCGGTGCCTGCACGAGCCGGCTGGGCCATTCATCATCATCATCTGCGCTCCACAGCTGCACCGGATTCCCCGTCCAACACCAGAACGGCGGGTCACTGGGACCTCGCGCACCGCTCAGACCAGCTGCAGCCCCAACTCCGGTTCCAGCTCGCGGCAAAGTTGCGTGTTTCTCCACGGACACGGACAACAGGCTACCAAGGCGCGAGACCAGCGCACAAGCAGAACACGATCCCCAAACGTTTTCTGAAGAGATTTTTTCAGGCATAGACGCATTTTATTAGCAGTGGATAGATATGAAAAACAGGAGAGAGAGAGGGAGGTGTGACATGCAGCAAAACACCTTCGGACGGGATTCGAACCGGGGTTGGCAGCATATGCGTACATGTATACATACATGGCATGCGTTCTAACCACTCCGCTACCTACGCGCCCCTAAACACTGTTTTTCGGGTAGGGGGGGCATCATAAAGGAATTCTGCTTAGGGCACCAAAATGGCTAGCGGCAGCGCTGGACAGAAGACAGCAGCAGCAGCGCAAAATAGCTGAGAGAGATGTGAACTTGTTAGTTTCCATCACAGTTTCAGATGTGTTAATTCAGTCAGGCTGAGTTTCCGTTACGCGTGCCATCCGCCTTTGATCTGACGTCAGATGTGATGGGACAGATATAAATTCATGTGTTGATTCAATTAGTTGCATTAAATAGTGTTTGTTGTGATTATTTATTGCATTTAAATGTGCCTGGAACTGTGGAAACCTGCCTGTGAGGTCTTGGTGATGTGTGCACACGCGCCGGTGAGCCAAACTGCCACTCCGCCAGCTGTAATTCGCCTTGCGCCGAGAGTAGACAATGTTGGAGCTGGCGGGCTTTCGGCGCAGTTTCGGCGAGGCTTTTTGCGACGAAACTTCCGCTGCGCCAAGCTGAATCTGTGACGCCTCCCCCTGCTGCGCCGCCACACCCATCTTGGCGCAGGGGATCCACCAAACTGACAAACTGACGCTGCGCTGGTCGAAACTTGATATTTTCATGAAGGTTTGCCAACTTGGCTACGTGTGTAGCTCGTATTAGCCGAATGCTAACGTTAGCTTCGTTGGCTAGTGTGTAGCTTGTATTAGCCGAATGCTAACGTTAGCTCCGTTGTGTGTTGTTTTTAGCCATGAGAAGGATCGATCAACTTCCACGCCAGTAAAACACAGATTGATGAGACACCCTCTCCCACCTGTGTCAACTATATTTTCAGAGTCTCTGTCTGACCGGTGAGTTCAAATAGCTGCTAGGAACATGGCTTTGACTTACGTTGTGGGATATAGCCACAACACAACATCTATCTTTCATATCTAGCTTGTTTGTTTTATGTGCGCGAAAGTGCTCCTTGAGAAACCCCAGAAAAAAAACATACAATACGTGTTATCAGTGATATCTCTGCTAATTCTAATTGCAGACAGTGGGTAAATGCAAGTGAGTGTGTGTGTACTTTTGGTGAAAAGTGAAACCTACTTGCTGGTGTGGTTGGGGCAAGGAAAGTTTATTAGATCGTTTGAGAAGTATTATGTCCTGAAGATAAAAACCTGTCCTTCAGCTTAGGAGGTCCAGCACTTCACAGAGTCTGTAACATCAGTAATAAAATAAAACACACTTACAATAAGTTGTACCTCTACCTTTGTGGGGTGTTAGTGGAGTAATTGATCATGTTACTGTCTCTTCTATGGACTCTCTGCTGGTAGATGCTATGCAGAGAGGATAGGGGCAAACTGAGGATCCTCTGAAACAGTTTATAACAATCTAAAGTTAAACATTAGCTGCCCAGAGGAGACAGCTCTCCAGCAATTGGATGCAAGGTATGTTATAAGATGATTTTGGCCAAGTATTTCCTGAATAAAACTTAGAGTACATTCATGGTCTGTGCATTATTATGTGGTGATGTAATATTCTCATTTGTGTGTGTGTGTGTGTGTTTCTGTCTTTTTAGTATGTTGTCACTGGACCTCAACACTGATGTTGATGCAGATGAATTTAACGACATTCGAAACTATGTAAGTTGATGTGTGGTGTGCAGAGATGTTTTTACTTTCCTGTTTGTGGAAAATTGTATTCATTTTGTGAATTATTATATTATTTTCTCTGAATTTCTTTTTTCTATAGCATTGACTGGGAAGAAGAAGACAACACCTGGAATCCTGATATGGAGACACAGTCTGTGTCATCATTAGAAGAAGATGCAACCAGAGAAGTGGACACAGATGATGATGATGACAGTGACGATCCAGATTTTAGGCCTCGTATTTGTGTAAGGTAGTTTCAATACCCTCTAGCTCCACTTACAGTCAAGTTATTGTGTTTTGTTTTTTATTTCTCATAGCTGTTCTTATTACAACAGGACTGGCGGTGCTCTGAAGACTCCAATTTGCTTGGAATCACTTCAGGAAATTAGCATGGAGGACACTGTGCATGATGCTCCAGACAATGCCCCAGATCAAACTATGGCAGACATACCAACACTCCCCGATGCAGCAAAAGTCATGGTTGAGGATGACATAATTGGCCATCCTGCATCCATTGCATATCATGACAGCCTGAAGCAGCTCGCTGAGTATCTCCTTCTCCCTGTCAGCGTGTGTTCTGCCCAGGACCCAAACAGGAAGGTAGCGTGCCGGACATAAAAAAGTAGGACAATATGTAATATATTATCTGAGGATTTATTTGTAAGATATGAAGTGCTGGACAGACATATTGCACAGTGTTTTTTCATAAAGTTGGATCAGCATAAAATTCCAAATTTGGGACAATGTTCTTATACATTTTTTTTTCTGTTTTTGTTCTAATATATTTTCAAAGGAGATGCACGCATGGACAGTCCTGGATTCTGTGCACAGTATTGTACCTATACTGCCATGGACAATGAATCCAGACAGATAATCTGCATGGTCAACATCGACAAGCGTGAAACCATGCAGAACTCTGTCATCATGGAGAAGGAGGGCTTCATGCAAGCATTTGAGACACTACGTGAGGAACTCAACATAGAAGAATTCTGCACAGACGCTCATTCCCAGATATCAGCCCTCTTCAGTAAGTTTATTATTGTTTTTTGCTGTAGGAGATTGTTTCAGCAATCCAACTCTGTGCATCTAGTCCTATGACATGATCATCACTTACATTATTATGAATGGACAATGAGTTGAATTATGACTTAGCATATATCCTCTGACTTTTTCTGTCCTACAGACAACAAAGGGAAATATAAAGATTGTGGCGTCCGACACACCCTGGACATGTGGCATGGGTCCAAAAGTTTGGGGAAAAAAATTCATGCAGTAAGTTCATGATCTCTCTGTAGATAGATATAGCAGGATGTTTTTTGAAAAATCATCTACATCAATTATCTTCTCATAAACCTGACATCCCAAAAATGTATTTGTGCTACAATGTCAAGGCAGGACAACAAAGGGGGTGCACTGTCCTTCAGATGTGGAGTAAAGATATCTGCAACCACTTCTGGTACTGTTGCAAGACTGCAGATACATATGAAGACTTCTCTGTAAGTATTATCGAAATTCATCTATCTAAGCCAGACTCCATTGCTAAATAGTAGTGATGTCCAAATGAAGCTTCGTGAAGCATTTTCTTTATTTTCTGAGCCCAATAGATGGCGCTCTCTGTTCAACAAAGGGTTGAAAGCAATGGAAATATATCTGCCTTCAACCCTTTGTTGAACAGAGAGCACCATCTATTGGGCTCAGAAAATAAAGAAAATGCTTCACGAAGCTTCATTTGGACATCGCTACTAAATAGTTATGGGGCAAAAATGGCTTCTATTGTTATTGACCACATTATTCACAACCTGTGTAATTTTTGTTCCGCAGGACATGTGGACCGGACTTCTTCACCATGTGACTGGAGAACATGCATGGGCCCTTGGTGCCTGTCATCATGGTCCCTTGGTGGGGGACAGAGAGAAGGGGTGGATCCAGAAGGGTTCTATGGCACACCACAGACTGACAGAACTAGTCCTTAATGCACGCTGGCTAAAGAGCATACACAAATATCTACACTTTAGGTATGTCAGCATAGGTCTATGTCCAAATTACTGTTTTCCCCTGTGAAAATATTCAACTGTACTTCTGTATTTGTACTGCTATTTCTTCATTTGTATTACCAGAGTATAAAGCAATTGTATCTTTCCTCTGTGGTTTCAGGTCAACTGCAGAGTTGGAGTCCTTCCACAATCATATTCTCATGTACGCAAGCAAGCGCTTCAGCTTTTCACCGCCCGTGTACACTGCTCGAGTCATGTTGGCTGCCCTGGACTACAACCACCACGTTGACAGACCAGCCAAGAGAAGGGCTGATGGCTCTCTTCAGTATGTTTAATTTTATATGGAAAAATGAAATAATGTACACTGTAAGGTAATATGAATGTATCACTAAGCTTCTAATCTTTTCTCTTATGGTAGATACAGCAAGATGTACAATAAAAAGTCCAGGAAGTGGAGCCTTTACACAGTAAAGGTGGAAAAGGACTACACATACATTGTGGACCTCCAAAGTGCAATTCTGCGGCGCCGATTGTCCGCTACTGGGGGTGTGCCACGGGTCGCAAGGAAGAGGCCTGATGATCCCCGTCAACATGGGGTTCTGTCAGGTGTCCCGGCCCCATCAACGCAGGAGCTTCTGCAGAGTCAACTCAGCAGAGGGCTATGTGAGTTTTCTTACAATATTGTAGCTTAATCACGAAGTTCAAACATAATTATGTGCAAAAGGTCATTTTAAAAATCGATATCATAAGTTATGATCTAAAATAATTATCTAAACAAAGCCAAGGATGAAACACATGTCATAAATGTTTGTTACTATGTGAAATGGAAACAAAGTTGTAAGTGTTGTTAGTCATTGTGTGTCTCTGAAACACAGTAATTATTGTCAGATGTGTAATTTTGATATTCTTCCTAAAGGTAAATCGCTGCCAAAGGAGTGATCACCACAGCTGACAATGACGCCGCATGCACAGCATGACCTGTCAGCCATCCCTGGAAACACCTTTTCTTTTGTGTAGATACACTCAGGTGTTCTTGTTTTTAAAAGTATTTGTTAGGTCTATTTTTTTATGTTTATTTTTTGATAAAATAATAAAGTGTTAGACCACATTTGTTGTCATTCATTTAGAATGTAAGGAGGTGAGAAATGTAATAGCTTGCTTATGCAGAAACAGTAAAGGAAAGGCACTTATCATTTTCTAAATTTTATTCAAACTAGACAAATTATAAATTACAATAAAAAACAGAACTTTGGACTGTACAGACTGTAAACCTCAGTGCAAATTTTACAGGAATATGTAAAGCAGTACACAGTGTAAACGGCAGGGCTCAAAAGTAAATGCTATTTATTGCACTGTGCTTACACTCTACTGGGGATGAAACCTTTATACTGTCCGTGTGGATCTGGGTAGCGGTCTCTTATTTTCCAAACACAGCAACTAGGAATTACTACTCTGTGCCCAGCTCCCAGTGCCCCATATTGCCACACAACATATTGCCGGCATGCTGCGTGGCGGAATTGTTTATTACTCTCCCCTGGGTTGGAAGGTCCTCCACAGCCCGGACATCGTTCCAGATCCTTCTGGCAAGTCGCAAGACCCCCTCCTGCAGAATGTATACATCAAAGTGAGGCATTATGGAAATGCAGGAGTCAGGTTGTTGCCCACAACACTTTCTTTCGATATCTGTGGGCATGTCACGGCAGTTGCGGCACACACACCAAGTGGGTTGACCTGGAGCTAGAGGGCCTGGTGGAGGAGCATCTCCTGATGTTGACATGTGCAGGATATCAAAGATGAGGCTTGGGTCCCTTGTCAGGCAGGTCTGCAGCAAATGTTTGCATTCTTCAAAGCTCAGTGTTTGAATTCTGGCCTGTAAAACAATAATTCATCAAGAAGATTAGACTTTTTTGGACAGATCTTTATTGTCCTGTAAGAGGACTTTTGTGTTCACAGTAGGCCTACAAGGCAGGTCATCATCATTTATAGTTATTGGTGATGTTGAGGTCCGAAAAATATTAATTAAAAATGCTATTTTAGATAGGCTACCTGCTCATCTGCAATTCTTTGAGCTTGCAGATTCTCCACTCGCACAATGTCGTCATGTTGAAGGGGTTCTCCGGTCGCAGTCCGGCTTGCTCCACGTCCTCTACCTCGAGTTCCTCAGCTCCTACCCGGTGCACCACCTCTAGCACGGCCTCTTCTTGTTCGACGACCTCGGGCCTGAAGACGTGCTCAGCCCCGGACTGTAGCTAGGATCAGAGCCAATGCTCTCGTCGTGAAAGCTCTAACAAGCATAATAACAAAGTTATTCACGTTTGTCAGGGGGAAAAAAAACGTTACATTGTTACCATGTAATTTAGCAGACGCTTTTATCCAAAGTGACGTACATTTGAGAGTTCATCAAACACAAAACATCTAAAGTTATTATTGCTAAACATTACATGCTAGCTTGAAAGCTGAATCTGCAGCCTCTGGGTCGGCAGAGACATACTATTGTACTTTTTTTTTTTTTTTTATTTTCATTAGAATAATAAAATAGTTTGCTTACTGATGAATGAGACATGAGGTAGTCGTAGTCTGAGGCAGAAATGGCTGAGTCGGCAAAGTCGGCTCTCCTCCTTGCTGAGTCTCACTGCCAGATGCGCGTTCAAGTTTGTGGGGGCGTGGCTTTGGACGGAGCACTGACGGGAGGGGGAGGGGGGGGAGGGGAACTTAGAGGAAGTGCGACTTTGAAATCTTGCTAGCTCTCTTGCTAGCTCTCCAGGATCGTAGACCCTAGCTTTAATATACAAATTTAATACCTACTCTCATAAAAAGGGGCACCATCTGTTGGTCAGACAGAACTTTATAGAATTAACTCTAATGACCATTTATTAATTAATTAACAATAAATCAATATCATTCAATAAATCAATCTCATTTCCTTAGATCATAAGCTCTTGAAATAGAGATCTTTGTATTCTGCACAGAAGAAATATCCACGGACAACGACTTTATGCTTTAAGGTTATTTATTGATTAACTAGGGATTAAACAAAAGTGAATAAAATGATAATGGATGTCCATCCATCCATTGTCTACCGCTTATCCTGTATTCAGGGTCGCGGGGGGTCTATCGCAGGGCCAACATGTAGAGACAGACAACCATTCACGATCACATTCACACCTACGGGCAATTTAGAGTCAACAATTAACCTATCCCCATCTTGCATGTCTTTGGACTGTGGGAGGAAGCCGGAGAACCCGGAGAGAACCCACGCTTACACGGGGAGAACATGCAAACTCCACACAGAAGGAGCCCGGGCCGACCCGGGAATCAAACCCGGGATCCTCTCGCTGTGAGGCGACAGTGCTACCCACTACACCACCGTGCAGCCAAAATGGATAATGGATGTGATAAACAAAACACCAATACAACACCAGAGATACAACTGAGAATCGGATTAACAGCTCATCTAGCACGTTTGCCGATAAAGGCGAGTGTGTTCTTCCTAAGTATTTGGACTTCTCAGTAAGAGGAAAAGTAGAATGATGGGATAAAGTGGCCTTACAGATATTAGGTATTTAACAAACGCTATACTTAGTTTCACCCTGCAACTCGGTCATTACTGTTGAATGCAGACTCCGTCTTACTTTGTGACGCTTCTTCTCGGCTTACTGAAACTCCAAGCTGTCGCTCTTTCGTCGGGGATGTAGACCCGAGGGGATCTTCCTTGTCGTAGCCCGAGGGAACCGTTAGCGCCGATCTGCGGTAGTTTCGTAGCGGGCGTCGGTTTTTGCCGTAATCCGTCTTAGTTAAACAGTTGTCTTCTCCTGGAGCTCGGCCTTGGGTGACTTGGGTATTTGCGTTAGTCCATATGCCAAATCTTGCGGCCACCGGTTGAGTTAGCGTTGATCAAAAATCCTTGAACGACGGGAAGTTCGCCAGTATGCTTATAATTCCTCAATGATTATTATGGATGGTTTTAAACTAATGTTGAACACATATCTCATCCTTTTCTTGGATTAGTCAAAATGTAAAAATGATTTCCTGCAGAGTTCATGTGACCACTCTCTGCATGCCAGCAGACCAGGTCGTTAGTTTATGACTCCCAGAGGGGAGGAAGGGGTCTTCAACATGACTTAGGGGCCGTCCAGACGAAGCAAAACAAACTTTTTTCTCCGTTTTGCCTTGGCCTTGGCGTCGTTTCAAGAAAATCCACGTCCAGACGAATCCACTGAAAACGACTCAGCGCGCTGTAGTACATATTCCAGGCCCTTATGCGGCACTGTTTCTGCTACAAAAACGCAGAAGAAGAGACGGAGCTTGACCGGATGTTTGCTGTTGCAACACGCGAGAGTTACGGCTAATCTCCGGCCGACCACCCGATCAATAGACACCCATGAGATGACAATTTGGCCCGTATAAATAAAACCAACAATAAGCATCAACAGCCGTCACCCTAAGGACCTTGACGAGGCGTTGTCACACGTTGGGATGGATTAATTAGACAAATACATGCCTACATTCATGGGAAGTTAGCTAGCGGTTGTTTGTTCGCATCGTAATAAAGTAGCATATCTGCAACTTTTTTCCCCAGGAATATCGCCCCCCTCTCGGCTCCATTTTTTTTTTTTTTTCCCCATACAGCGGCCCTGATACGCCGTCGTACAGACGAGCAGAATATCTGCTATGAGCACGGAGGCCGCCGTTATTGTTACTAGACGTCGCGGGGCAAGAACTCAGGCTCAAGGGTCGAGGAGCGGGGCGTTGACGTCAGCGTATTCACGAGACGGAGGAGTGCTGTTTCTCTTTTCCACCCTGAGAGCCGGTTTAAAAAAAGTGCGTTTTCACGCCGCGAAAACGCCAGAGTCGTATGGACGGCAGGGCGAAACGCACAAGACTTCTGCGTTTATGCACCGAAAACGTTTTCGTGTGGACAGGCCCTTAGGAGCAAATGGTGAGGAAGAGATAAGGTGTTATCCTTTATACCTCAATCGAGGCTCTCTGTCAAACAAAGGTGTTAATCAGTTTCCAGCTGTGTTTAGGTGCCTCAAAGTCTGGTGTCTCCAAGGTCTGCATCCTCCCCAGACCTTTGGAGATGCGTATGTAACCCTAGGTTACACTACGAAATGGTCAAATACCAGACAACGCCACCTAAGGCCTTACACTTCAAGACTTAATTCACACCTTATTCGAGTTTCCCCCACACTTGGTTCAATTGTATAGACAAGACGGAGACAGGTGTTCCAGTTGACTGGGCAATATTTATTGATATTAAGCAAATGGCTATAAAAATAGGAAGAAACAATTCCTTGGATGTAAAAAATGTAGATGTAGTTTATTACAACAAACGGAATGATAAAAACACGCACAAGCCACGAATAGGGAGAAAGGCCGTAAAATAGCAAGCCGAGGGTACTGGCGGCACTAAAACAGCAGCAATAGGCAGATTAATATTGGGATCAATGAGTGTAGTTACCTGGCACAGAGAGACAGAGACAGAGACAGAGACAGAGACAGAGATCCACACAGCAACCACTCCGAGTGCTCCTATATCTACGAGGATCAAACACACACACCAAGGCGTAGGCTGCACAGCAAACCTCAATAAAAATAGTGCTCATTAGCCTTACACTTAGTCCACCGCAAATATTGTGAAGGGAAAAAGGAACCACCCAACGCCCCCAATACGCTGGAACCACGTTCACTGGCTTCTGTTAATAGAAAGAACAAGGTCAATAAGCTACTTTAAGTTTAAGCTAGTATACCGGCCAGTACCCCAAAGCAGAGCTTAGTAGGAAAAGCAGCTGGGATAAGATGAGCGACAAGCCATAAAACATTGCCCAATCCAGCATCTCAATGTCACAAAAAACAAAAAAAACAAAATACCTACAACAGCTATAACCTGCGTACAGAGGCAAGCAAAACAAATACATAAAATTAACCCTAGGCAAAACAGCATACAATTAAAATATAAAATTAGTAATGGTATTAAACCATATAAAATCCCAGCGATTTAGCATACCTGTAACATAGCACACACACACACACAGACCACACATACCCGTTGCCCTCAGACACAGCGTGAATCTAAAAAGGGAGCACATTATCATTACACTAAAGTATCTGGATACATAAAGCGAGGAGATCGTAAAATATGTTTAAGAAAAGAAAATACCGTAATCACTGTTCATCACACGTACCCGCACCGTAGCCCAAACACAGGAGAAAGGATACCTGACGACTGTTAGCAGACACAATGTTTAGTATAGAACAGTTTAACGTACAACGCACAACCGTCAGCTCACCCACCTCACCAGGATCCCCATACACTCTCCACAACTGGATGTCAGAGCGAACAGAGAGCAAACGTCCCACGAGCTTCCTTCCTGGTCTTATACACTAATCCGCCGCGAAATCTACGGGTCGCCATTGCTGCGTTGCTGGAATGTTACTTGCCGCTGCCCTCTAACGGTTTTTCAGTGAAAAGCATCCTGCTCGTGGAATTTTCGTAGTGACAGGTGGAAACAACATGAACAATTGGGTAGATGATGTCAGGCACTGGCCAAAACTTACCGATGAAGGTAATTTATTGACAACGTAATGTATTAAGATGTGTGTTGATTGATGACAACAATAAAACCTAGCTGCCATTATTAACTGTGTTTGCTAATATGTTCACAAGCTTCACAAGTTGCAAATAGCTAACCATGACCAGTTGTAGCAGTTGTAGGAATAAAATACATGTTCTTACAGGTATTCAGGATTATTTCATTAATCGTCTGGCATGCGATGAGCTGCAGAACTCAAACTTCAGGGCACTGATTGAAGGTCAGAATTATTTGAGCTCCGGATGGATTGGCCAGATACTACACGTCATCGCAGATCAGCTCATCATGTTAAAATGTGTCGTGAGGTTTTCACAGGCAGTGAACTCGTACCATAAGGTATCAGTAACCATACAGAGAGAAGATGGCAAAATTCTTGAATGTGTGTGTGACTGCGTGGCCGGCCGAGGGAAGTGTTGTAGCCATACAGCAGGACTACTGTACAAAATTAAAGATGCAACAGCAAGAGGATTCACAGGCCTGGCCTGCACAGACAAAGCATGTGCCTGGAACCGGTCTACCTGTGACAATGTAGTGCCAGAGACTGTGGAAAATATGCAAACAGGTCCCAGAAAATGTATGAGTGTAATTTCTACTGCATTTGAGACAGATGAACATGTTATTGCACATTTGTCAGCACCAGACATGGTTGGGTTATGTATGATTCCTGGAACCATTTTGAATCATGTGTTTACTGCTCAGCCACAGACTGCACACACTGCAATAGGTCCACCTATTGAGCATACAATGTGTGCAGAACAAAAATGCACCCTTTGCAACACAATATTTGAAACTTATATAAAATGTGGGGAACAGGACAGGCAGAGATTAGAAACGGAGACCAAGGGCCAGAATAGTCAGCTGTGGCTGGACCAAAGACAAGTAAGAATCACCAGTAGTGAGGCATCTGAGGTACCAAAAAAGGCAGACCCAACAAACTGGGTTGAAAGAAAACTGAACACAAGGTTTTCTGGAAATGAGGCTACTAGGTACGGTCAACAAGCTGAGCCTTTGGCTAGACAATGTTTTGAGCAGACAACAGGGTTTACAGTGGAGACTACAGGCCTGGTTGTGCATGATCAAGAAAATTGGCTTGGTGCCAGTCTCGATGGCATAATCACAGATACTGACAGAGATACTATTCTAGAGATTAAGTGTCCCACAGCAAAAAACCTTGAAGCACATGGTGGCAGTCTACTAAAAATGATAGATTCCAACAAATACGATGTTAGATTGAGTGATGGAAAGTACATTCTGAGGGAAACAGCATCTGGGTTAGGGTACTACTATCAGGTCCAGGTGGCAATGCACTGTGCAAAAAAAAGGAATTGTAAATTTATGGTGTGGACCCCAAATGAAAATGTGATCGTAGATGTACCCTACAACGAAGAGTGGACAATGAACAAAATCTGCCACCTGAAGAGGGTGTACTTTCAGCATCTGCTACCAGCAGTAGCAACAAGAATTGCACACGGGGTCATGAAAGTTTGTGGGCTCAAGTAGCTATTACACTTTAGATTAGAGATTAGATTAGGCTTTAGCGATCCTTTTGGGATGACTCCCTCAAGGAAATTGATTGTCCAGTAGTTTACAGAAAGAAACACAACACAATATTAAATTATATACAATATAAGATAAACAATACACTCTTAGATAACTATAAAAAGTCAAATAAACAGTAAACAATAATTATAATTATAATTATAATAATAATAATAATATAAGATAAACAATAAACTCTTATATGTGCTCTATAATGTGCTCTTTAATGTGCTTTCACATAAAGAGTTTGACATTTGTTCACAGTTTAAACCTGTACATTTTAACTAATTACATTGTTGTCTGAAACTGCTCTGTTGATTTTTCTGTTGAAATACAAATTAATATTTGGTATACTGTACACAGTTCAGGTGTTTCTTCTTCATTCAGTACTGTTACGGATTAACTGAGGTTGCAAATTACATAACCCTGCACAAGTACTTACAATCTCATCAACACTTTGCACCCTACCACACATAACATTACACAAAATCGTAAAATTTTTCAGCCTTCGAATTACTCACTCAATGTGAATTCTGACATTCGCTAGGCGTCGCGTGGATGTCACCTCATGTTCAGACAGCTCCTTACGTCCACGTGTGAATGCAGGAAGAGCTAGACTCACTCCTGGAGGCAATATATCCATGATGGTGAATCCGCGATCTGCTAAAATCTCATCACCAGGGATCAGGTGATGAACAAAACCACTGTTCTTTGTTATGAAATTATCACTGGCCCTTCCACCAAAAAGTTTTGATACAAACATGACATAGCCATTGGGGGCAATACAGTATAGGAGTTTATATGTGTTATGATGTTTGTAATTACTATAAGTTTGTGATCTTTTTCTTAAATTCCGTGGCCTTTGTACAAAGACCTCAGTACAGTCAATGATGCATGTAGCTTTAGGATCATTTTGGTGAAATGACTTGGGCGTGATTCTGTTCAGCGTATCCCTGGGCAACCAAGCAATCACCTTTTTCCTCATAAAGCTGGCAAGGATTGGTCTCCAAAATGTAAATATTTCAGATGCCGTGCATCTACTCACCCCAAATCGTTTACCCAAGTCAGTAAACAATAAACTCAAACGGAGTCTCATTAAAACAACCAAAAAAAGTTGATGGACGGCCAATTTGGTATTAAGTGGTTGTGAGCAAAAAGTCAACAAGGCTAGCAAAAGTTGCCAGAAACTGTCAGCGCATAAACCTGTATAAAATATAAAGTCTTTCTTGTTTAAATCATGTGCTGATACTGACGGTGTTGGATCCGTTTGAGTGCCACAGTCCTTCAGCCGCTTGTTACCGCTGCTGAAACTGTAGTTGTGATCACATAGATCTGGCCACTGGGTTCCGACATCACAATTCTGCAGAGGCATATTCTCCAAATTCCCAACATCCACATCTGTTTCCATAGCTTCAGGTTCAGCTTCAGGTTCAGTAGTTGAGTTCAGGTGCAATGGCTGAAGACATCTTCTTTTGGGGGGAGGTCTAGCTGTTGTTACCTAAAGGGATAAAAAGAAGAGAGATGTGCATTAGTTAAACATGACAATCAAGCATATTTAAATCAACGAAATGCAATGCAATAATATGGCTATCCAAGAGACCTACTTACATGACATTCATAACCCATGATCAACACAGGATAGGGGTTTTCTCTTGTGGGTCGTCCGTCAGGAAAATGTATCCCACAAACCTTAGAGTGATGAAGATAAATACATAATGAGCAATGCATTGGTTGTAAAAGTACTTCTCAAATAAGTGTGAACAAGACAGCACTTTAAATACTATAGCACTCTGCACTTTCTCTTATTTAACGTCAAACATTGACGTTAAAAAGCTTCAGCTTTGTTTTCGCCTGTGGCTATCGATATTGCTAGCAAACTTAGCTAGCGCTGTTTCACTGTATGTTACACCCACTGCATGCAACCTGTGGCATTAACAGATTGGACAGTCAGAGCCAAACTTACCCAAGTGTTCTTGTTTGGCTGGAAGCCATCTCGGTTAATGTATTTCATCCACTTTTGACGCACTTCTTAGTCCTCCGCTCAACCAGGAATTCGATGCAATCCATAAGGCCGTATACATGGGCAGTCAACGTGGAGCAAAGGTTTGTGAATTTCACAAGCGGCTTTAAGCCAAGCCTGTATTTTCACACTGTTGTTAAAACAGCCGACCACACAACATGTTCTTCCCGGCATAATTGGACAGCTTATGCACTAAAAAACCCGAAAGAAAAAGGAGAAACTTATCGCATCAGCAACAACCGCCTACGGGGACCAACACCTACTTCCTTAGCAAAACACGGCAAGTCACGTGATTCCAGCAACTCAGCAATGGCGGCGCTACTTTACTTCCTGTTTCGCCGGATTAGAGTATACTCGTTATTAGCGTGATTGCGAACTCAAAACAGCTGTGTAATGCATGGGCTCGCGTTCCCGCTAGCAGCCGTTGCTAATGGGCGCGTTTCGGATCGCATGCATTTGCGCCGATGCATGCACGAGACTTGAGAGGATCCGCGGGAACTCGTCATAAACACGCCAAGTTCTCACCACGTCAAGTCGGACAAAGGTGCACTTCACGGACCTTTTTTTTTTTTTTAATTTAAACTTTATTAATAATTGTATACATAACCAAAACTATCGCGCCATGGGAAACTTCACGGACTTTGCACAAAGAATATGACCTGCCCAGTGGCGCTGGCTTTCTTCGTCGCTGATGAACTCGAGCCGAGGCATTTGAAGTCCCGTTGTTGACGGAGGCTGAGGAATTTTCTCACGTGGGAAATACCACGTGATAATTCTAACCAACTAGGGCAACGTTGAGGGGAGTGTCTTATGTCCGCACTTATTTCAGACCATCTGCAGAGAAAAGCATGCGAAGGGAGGTACCTGGAGATACCGCGAGTTTTTAAAGTCATGTGACATGTCGCAAAGGGAAGTTATCACCAGCATTTGTGACGTTTTTTTCCCAGAATGCCTTGTTTTGCGAGGCAAATGCATGCGCATGCTTGATTCGAAACAAGCCTAATGTAAACAGTTACCCAGGAAGTAACCCGGAAGTACTGTTGTCAGTGACCCACTGGTTACATGTAGAAATGTTGTTTTTAAGGCGATAAAGAGGCCTCACATTCCATCCTAGGTCAGTCGAGTGATCTGGACCTGAGTGTCTTCTCATCTGGAGGGAATAGTTCATCTTTTGTTCATCAATTGAATTAATTCCAAGAATCGTGGGGCTGTGGCCCCTACATGTAGTAAAGTGGGCTTGTTGCCAAGTGAAGAGGGCGTGTGTAGTAAAGTGGGCGTGTTGTTGGGAAGTTGGGAATATACTTTCAATAGGTAACCGTTACGCCCCAGGCTAGGGGAACAGGGGCACAACATAAATGAGGCAGAGAACGATGTTTCGCAACCAGAAAAGCTGTAGTTTATTGTGCACAGCTCAAAGTGAACAAAGGTGAATTGTACAAAAGGGTGGACAAGTTCAAAACAAAATAAAACAGAAAACAAATTGAAGCGTCTCTTCGGGGTGAACCAAGGCCAAAATAATAAACAAAAGAAACTGTCTTCTCAACCACACTAACTTGCCCTGGGAGGGGAAAAAAAGGAACAAATAAAATTACAATGTCTAAACCTAACTCCCTAAACAAAAAGAGGAGAAAAAGGGGGATCAAAATAAATGGCAGTTACACCCTTACTGCTTCCTAACCAAAGAAATATTAAATGCAAAATATGCTATGTACAAGGTGAGTTACTAAGACTATAGTGCCGAAGCACAGCAAAAAGGATTAGCCCAGTTCCGTAACTAACACACACAGAGTAACAAAAACCAGGACTAGAAGTTGAACTAGACACCTTTTGAACAAACACTCAGACCAATAGCTCACGCAAACGAAGAAGAAAGTCACACTGCACAGTGACAGTCCTCCAATGCTGTCTGAAGAGCACTGCCATTCCAAACTGGACCGCTTGTCAGGCTCATCGGCTGCAGCTGCGGAGAATCAATGGCTGGCGGCAGGAGGCGGGACCTGTAAATCAGGCAGAGATAGTGCAGTAGAAAACAGGAGCGCTCACTCGGGCCTAAATGGCAAAGACTATTGGCTGGGGGGCCCTAACAGTAACATATAAGAACACTTTAATAATAACTTTAAGAATAACATCAAATAGCCAGCAAGATAGTTTCCAACTTTATTATAAACAAATAAAGCAAGATAGCGAAGCCTCCTGTCTAACATCGTAATCAAGACCTCCCTACAGCTGTGGGTTGTTGCCAAGCAACAAAGCCACAATAAGGGGATGTCTGAAGAACCACCTGAAGGAGAGTTGGTAGTCGGGTCCATCCCACTGTGTGCCAGCTGAAGCTGTTCCGTTCACCCAGTCTGGGTGGGGTGAAGTAACAGTTTGGATCCTCTGAGAGGCTGACTGGAGTCTACACTGTCCATAAAGTAAAAGGAAAATCTGTTCCATCTGCTGCTGCTGCTGCTGACACAGAAGTTGATGCCAGCTTGGGAACTTAGCTATTACCTGAATTGGATACTTAGATAAGAGTGGCGTTCTACGGCCACTTTCTCTCTCTCACCATCGCCAAACTCAATAATCATTCTTGGTTACCAAGCAACATTCATTCATGCATAATATCTTATTCTAATAAAGTTGGTATGTTTTCTAGTAAAGTCAGCGTGTTGTTTAGTGCAGTGGGCATGTTTTCTAGTAAAGTGGGCATGTCTTGTAGCGGAGAAGGCGTATTTGGCAGTAAAGTATGGTTCCTGTGCTTACATAGGCTGGTTATTTTAACATGTATACAGGAGGACAGGACAAAACCAATCAATGTCAACTATATAGAGAAGCAGCTCATGTAGATATGTCATGTTATGGCTATGGAAAATGTGTATTTCTTGAATTCCAATCATCTGTAATAATGAGAATCATGTAATGAAGGCTGGAAAGATCTTCTTTCCCATTGGGGCCTCTAACTGTGACTCCAGACAAGGCGTGGAGGCCGTAGAGCTATAGACCTCTCTGTAGGGCTGTTATCTGAAATTCATTGACTCATTGAATCCTGAGCATGCTCTAGTCCTGCTCTCTGTGGAGAGAGTCCTGAGATAACTTTTGTTGCGATATGACACTAACTAAATAACATTAAATTTAATCCACTGATCACTGGACTCAAGTACAGCCTTTCCACTGAAGCCTAGTTTGTGGGCAATAGGGCCAGCTTTGTCATTTTCTTCCCCCGCTCCCAGTTCAGTCGTGTCCATGATGAAGAAAAGAGCGATGGAAGTGAAAAGCCGACCCCAATCATCCCTGGAGTGCCGAGTACACACAGTGTGTGTAGAAGAGGGGGGAGACGGGGGAGAAGATTTTTTCCTCTCCTCCCATCTGGCTCTGCTCAACGCAATAAAGAGTCAATGAATGTGACAAAGATGGCAGATGTGCCTCTCTCTGTCGTTATATTCCTTCTACTTTCTCATTCACATTCTTACTTGTCCGATTCTTCTTATTTGTTATTCAAGCTTCTTTAGATAATGGAGTTCAGCTTCCCACTCTGCCAGTTTTACATTTCAATGGTGCAGTTCAATGCTTCCAATTTTTATGTCATTTCACATTTCTGTATTTTCAGCAATGCTTTAATTTGATTAACTCAGACGTTCAGCATTCACATTTTCTGCCGGAAATATAATTGCAAATATAATTTGTGGAAATATTTTTCTTAAAATGTCTACTTCTGTATTTAATTTGCGTTCACCATGAAAAAGGATCCTAATTAAGTTTCCATTGTCAAAATGGACAATTCATGTCCCTGTATATAAAACAAATAGATTGTATTTTGTGACTTTTTCATGACCTTCAGCGTGTCTGGGTTGGATAATAAGTGTATAAAATATAACATATCCATACTTTTTTAAGACCATATTCCTAAAAGTTTTTCATGAAATACAGATGTTTTGTTGTTAATTAGAATTCAGTTTTGTTTATATTGATAATAGTGGTTATTTGCTGTGTCTCATTAAGACAGTGCTGCTGTGTAAAGCTGTACAGTCAGAGCTCTTTTTCGTCTCTCTTCAGTCATTTTAAGGCAGTCATTTCGAGTGCTAGCCACAAATGTCCACCTCTGGATCACAAGGGAACAAGAGGGGCCAGATTGCTGCAGCACACAAAGGATCCTGACTCTAAACCACATCAAACCACATCAGTAAATGGCCATTCTGCATTTCTCAAAACAAACTGTCACGCTCTCAAAAGTCCCTTCTCTAAAGCCTCAATAAAACTGAGCAAATTCAAAACTTTATTAACAGCTGCATTATACACAGAACAGAAACCAAGTTTTATTCTGGCAAACTTAAAAAGCAAAGGAAACAGTTTCACAGAGGAGTGTAGACATATCCACTCCTCCAGCACACTCATCATGAACACTGGCACTCCACAAGGCTGGGTACTCAGCCCTAAGCTGTACACCCTCCAGGCTAAGGGACAGCCTATTCTCACAGGCAGCACTCACTGGACAACAACCATTACCTCTCGCACCAGCGCCTTCTTGAAGCAGAGTAATACTCATGCCTGCTATCGACAGAGACTTTAAAAATATGCCTATTTTCATACTCTTATTCCTATTTATTTATAAATATAGGTTTTTACCCCCAATCACAATTTCACTGTGCTGTAATGGATGGATGACAATACAGTAACTTATCTTATCTTATCACTTTTATTTATGGTTACATTGGGATATTTCTTCTTAAGTTATTGCAATTATCTGTAAGATTTCCACTTGAATAATCCTCTGTTGAGTCAGTATTGTATCTATCAACAGAAGAATCATCCTCATTCCGAAGAGAAAAAAAAGCAGAGTAATATGTTCTATATCTAAGTTCTAATGAAAAAAACAGCAATTTGTAAACAATATTTTGGCGTCTGACTTAAAAGAAAAGTGTGTTAAGACCTTTACAGTGTCCCAGATACAACATTTAACCATGACAAGCTCAAAATCTCGTAGCTAGCTGATGCTATGCTATGTTTGGTCAGTCTGCATCCGAAGGTGGTACATAGGAAAGGGTCAGCTGAGGGGTTTGTAGCCGCTGTATCACGATGCCAAGATCACTTCTTCTACTATAAATATATAATAATGTAATATATATAGTTTATTTGGTTCATCCAGCTGTAGTTAACCAGCTGCCACGTGTCTTACTAGATACAGTGAATCCAGCTTGGTGAAATTCACTTAATGTTATGAACTCAGACAGGACGGTGTCAGGTTTCCTGGTGGTTCTGGAACTTCAACATGTACAAAGCAGCAATAGTGGTGATTTCAGCCATGATAGAGTGTCTTCGTCAGTGTCTTCGTCAAGGTAAGCCCCCCCGCAGAGTGGTGTAAAAATAAACACAAATGTCTAAAGTTAGTTTTAACTTGAAGTGCTTCTGGGTCTCTCAATTAATAGCTTTAATTCTTCCAATCCAAGTCTGCTAGTTTGTAAAGTTATCCGTGAGGACTGTAGTCCTGAATCAGTTTGACATGGAAGGAACTGAGGAAGGAAGAAGTCTAGTGTTTCAGTACTGTACAAATAGTTTTTTTCAGGGGACATATAGAGGCAGGGGGTTATCAGTTTCATGTCATCCCTGTCTCCACTAAATGATGTACCCATGCCACTAAACTTGTCACAGTCCGCTCTCCTCCTCAACCACTGCCCCAGTAAAGAGGGCGATGAGTGAAAGACTGCCTTTATCAACCCCAGTGGACATTATGAGTATTTGGTTATCCCCTTTGTCCTCACAAATGCTCCAGCCATCTTCCAAGCCTTGGTGTTACCTCGATAACATCCTTATCTACTCCAAGTCCTGGGATGAACACATCCACCATGTACAGACTGTTCTGCAGCGTCTTCTGGGAAAACTCCCTCCTTGTTAACTCCGTCTTGGGTACATTGTTGCTTGTGAAGCAATTCTGCTGCATTTCTTGTTGTAGCTGCAGCTGGAGGAGTCTTTCCTGGATTCATTGTCAAGCAGGATGTTTTAATTTACGTCGATTCAGGGTGCTGGTATTGGTACTGGCATCAATAGTTTTTAAACTTTTGATGCCAGTTTTTAAACTTTAAGGGCCCTAGTTTCGTGGCACAGCGCAGGGTGGCGCAGGGTGGCGGAGCCGGCGTAATGCAAGTTTCGTGGCAAAAAGCCTCGCTGAGACTGTGCTGAAAGCCCGCCAGCTCCAACCTAGTCTACTCTTGGCGTAAGGCGCAAGGCGAAAATAAAGTCTATTCATTCAAGGCGAATTACAGCTGGCGGAGTGGCAGTTTGGCTGACCGGCGCGCAGTGTGTACACATCACCAAGACCTCACAGGCAGGTTTCCACAGTTCCAGGCACATTCAAATGTAATAAATAATCACAACAAACACTATTTAATGCAACTAATTGAATCCACACGTGAATTTATATCTATATAGATTGTCCCGTCACATCTGATGTCAGATCAAAGGCGGATGGCACGCGTAACGGAACTCAGCCTGACTGAATTAACACAGCTGAAACTGTGATGCAAACTAACGAGTTCACATCTCTCTCAGCCCCCCCCCCCCCCCCCCCCTACCCGAAAAACAGTGATTTAGGGGCGCGCAGGTGGCGGAGTGGTTAGAGCGCATGCCATGTATGTTAAGGGGTGTCCACACCGGAAGAACTGCCCGACTCGCGTCGGTAAATGAAGTCGGGCTACTTAATATGGCCGACTCGAACAACGACATGGGCGGTTCACACCTACGGAATTACAGCCAACGCCATACGTTCCGCGCTTGCGCGAGATGTAATGTCTCCAAAACAACAGGCGGCGCTAATCTGTATTGTGGGCCAAAAACCACGAAAACCGGAAGTAGCCGGTCCTCTCTAGACCATAAACACAGAGCACGCTGTCCTCACCAGTCACTGTTGTCAGCAGAGTGAGGTTGTAGACTGTAGTTGTGATTACTCTCTGAACGGAAAAAATCTAAAATGTAATATGTAACCCGATTCCACTGTTTTTCTGGTATGTTAACCATCGTCACTTCCGGGTTTCACTGATTCGCTAGTCAAGCTGCTAGCCTCCACCAATCAGAATGGTAAAAGAATGACCGACTCGAATGGCGGATTATACATTTGAATCGGCTGAAATGAACGCCGACGTGGGCCGATTCGAGCGACCACACCAAGTAGACTCATGTCACGGACGCCGACTCTCTCAAAGACGCCGATTTTCGGTCCGGTGTGGACTCGCCTTTACACGTACGCATACGCCGCCGACCCCGGTTGGAATCCCGTCCTAAGGTCTTTTGCTGCGTGTCACACCTCCCTCTCTCTCTCTCTCTCTCTCTCTCTCTCTCTCTCTCCTGTTTTTCATATCTATCCACTGCTAATAAAATCCGTCTATGCCTGGAAAAATCTTTAAAAAAAATACAGCACTTTTGGGGATCATGTTCTGCTTGTGCGCTGGTCTCGCGCACGGGCAGCCTGTTGTCTGTGTCCGTGGAGAGACGCGCAACTTTGCCGCGAGCTGTAACCGGAGTTGGGGCTGCAGCTGGTCTGAGCGGCGCGCGAGGTCCTGGTGTCCCGCCGTTCTGGTGTTGGACGGGGAATCCGGTGCAGCTGTGGAGCGCAGATGATGAAGACGGTGATGATGATGAATGGCCCGGCCGGCTCGTGCAATCACCGGGTTCTCGCCACTACTGTACGCCCTGACCCTGTTTTGTGATAGACATGCCTAAAATGTGCCTACAATTTCTATAGTGATATAATATCGGCATTATAATTATTATGACTATAAGCACACAGCGCGTGATGAGCGTGGTGGGAGCGGCGGCGCTGCTTCTCGGGTTGTCAAGTGACGAAACTTGCACTGAACCCCGCCTGACGCATTAAAGGTGAGGAGAGGAGCTCATTTGATTGGTGAAGATCTGAATCGGCTGTGTTAATCCCAGTCCACGCCTTGTCTCCTCCTCGTCTCCCACTCACGCCTTCTTCTCCTCCATCTTTCCCACTTGCGCGGGTGGGAGTGACGGGAGGCGTGCCTGCGCTAGCCTGCGTGGTGCACGAAACTTGCAAAGTCCAGGTGGACACACCCCGTCGGCATGGCGCAGGTGTGCTGCGTGCTGACTACGCCTAGTCTACGAAACTAGGGCCCTAAAACTTTAACCAGCCATAAAAGGAGCGATTACTTCTGTGATGGTTTCTGTCCCCTCACATCCATCTGTCCACTACAAGATGTATCATGTCTATCTCTCTGTATGTCTAGTCGTGTCTTCAGGATGCTAGCAGTGTGTGAAGGTGGGTCCAAGGAACGCAGCAGAAGACAGCCGTGGTCATGGAGGTAGAGGGCACCGCAGAGCCAGCCTTCGTGGATGTGGACCAGGGCTTGACTCTGGCCTGCATCGCCTTCCTTTGCCTGCTGCTGGTGGCCATGATCATCCGCTGTGCTAAGGTCATCATGGACCCCTACAGCGCAATCCCCACCTCTACGTGGGAGGAACAGCACCTGGACGACTGATGATGATGAACGAAGACAAACCAGCAAAGGGTCCACCCAGAAAAGGGAGGGTTCTTCAAGGGTTCTGTAGTGAGGCAACTGTACGAAACCTAACGATTCCACATGAAAAACAAACTAAAAATACCCTGGCAAATATTTTCTTAATTTCAGTTATTCTAAAATGATGAAAAAGCCCACAAGAGAACACCATGGTACAGAACTTTGTAACTTTTTTTTAATCCACATTTTAAAATGGTTCTGCTATGGTACAAACCTATAAGAACCACTTACTGGTACTTTCTGAAACCGTTTTTAAGTCTATGTACAGTATGCTGAAAGCTTTATTGCTGTGGTTATGGTAGATACAAACTGTATTTGGTTATACACAGAACATACAATGGTATGGACATGAAACCTGCACATCATGTAAAGATGACTTCATCCACACATCAAGCCAATAGGAAGAAAATAAAGCGGGGAGCTACTGGGAGTAACCCTGTTACAAGCACAGAGTAAAAGCACATACAATTGACTTTTTGTATCGACCTAGAGATGTCTTCAGGAGCTGCCTTACATTCCTGTCAGACGAATAGCAAATAGACAAACACAAATAGCAAACATCCTTAACTGACAGACTTTCCCTTTACATCTGTAGGGACTGGAATGATCAATTAGCAGAGTGTGATGTCACAAAACTAGCAGAACTATCAGCAGGCTTTTAAACTTGTACACAATCAGAAAATGGAACAAATAATACCAGTAGCCCATATGGAGGAAACGTATCATAGCAAAATTTCTGAAAAGAAAATCATCTTCCATAGTCTGAAATGGTTACCGTTGTCGAATTTAAAGCATAATTCTGGTTTATTAGAAGAACATTTGGTCAAATTTCTCCTCAGCTATAGCAACATACTCAATGAGAATTTAGTTCTTTGCTGAGATTTGGCCTCACAGTGATTCCCCATAGAGAATCATCTGTCTGATAAGTGAATATCCACCACAGACTAACTTGGGTGGTAACAGGTACCTTAGTGGTTTCAATAATGTGTCCGGACTCACTGCTTGTGTTTCTTGTCATGTTGTGGTATTCCATGACATCGCATAAGAAATAAGATAGTTAAAAAACAGAATCATCCAACAAGGGAATATCAATATCTGTTTGATCAAGCCCAATACAGCCTCATGTAAACATTATACTGTGTAAGAAATTAGCATAATGCTATGTTGTGTGAGCGTTAGCTTCAAATTGCATTTCTGCACCATACAGTGTATGTTAAAGTGTTAACATGTTGACATGTTATTCCAGGGCAAACACGGGTATAATGAATAATTATCGCCCTGTTTCATTTCAGTTGGCCAGGGCTGTGACACACTAAATAGGATGGGACTGTAATTAATTTGATCAGTTACACCTGTATTTAGCCTGCAACAATCACTCTCACTCAAAAACTCATTGTTGTCTACTCTTAGAGCTACAGTTGGTAATTCATATTTGTTGAAATTTTCATTACACCCCGAAAGTAATCAATAAATCTAAACATAATTTGGCCCATAAAGAATGATTGGACAGGCTACCTACCTGTCTAACTACCTACCTGTCTACCTACCTACCTACCTGTCCATCTACCTACCTGTCTACTACCTGTCCATCTACCTACCTGTCCATCTACCTACCTGTCTAACTACCTACTTGTCTACCTACCTACCTGTCCATCTACCTACCTGTCTAACTACCTACCTGTCTACCTACCTACCTGTCCATCTACCTACCTGTCCATCTACCTACCTGTCCATCTACCTACCTGTCCACTACCTGTCCATCTACCTACCTGTCTGACTACCTACCTGTCTAACTACCTACCTGTCTACCTACCTACCTGTCCATATACCTACCTGTCTACTACCTGTCCATCTACTTACCTGTCTTACTTCCCAACCTGTCCATAAACCTACCTGTCTAACTACCCTACCTGTCCACCTACATATCTGTGTACATACCTACCTAACTGTTTACATACCAAAATTTCTACCTGGATACCTACCTACTGGTCAACCTACCAAACTACCTACTTTTTTGCGCTCATGGTTATCATTTTGGGGCCTTGTCTTTGGAGGAGGTGTGAAGAGACGGTCTGTGAGTGTTGATGATTTGGAGACTTTCTCTCTAGATTTAGTGAGTTTTAAAGCTCGTGCTGCTCACTACTTTTTGGCAACTTTCGAGCACTTGAATGAGGCTGGCTTTATTTTTTACCTCTGGAACAAAACATGGAGCTTTCCATAACGTTTACTGTGGCTCAGAAGGAGCTTTGTCGAGTCAGTTTCATTTATATAATCACAAAAGACAAATTCATGAGAGAAAATAAATACCACATAAGTGGAGTGTCCCTTTAAATAATTTAATGGAATATAGAGGCCATTGTATGTTGGTTTCATGGTAAGGCAGGCAGGCAGGTTTTTAATATTTTCTAAAGAATTCTGACTTGATATACTTTCTAGAGATCCCGTGTCTACTCCGTGAGTATCTTCTGTGTTGAGGCTCAGATTATTTGTCACCATGAGATGATTTTCATTATTTTGACTGAGATGTTCTTCTGGTAACATGGAAATGAAAGTATATATGACAGCAACAATGTTCACTCATAAGTTCCATGGAGATGACTGACTGAGATGTTCTGCTTTTAAATGAAACTGTTTATATAAAATCATATCATGGTTGTCAGGCTATTCTGTTCTTTTGTGTTGT
The DNA here is from genome assembly GCF_963514095.1 of Eutrigla gurnardus. Classification (NCBI taxonomy): domain Eukaryota; kingdom Metazoa; phylum Chordata; class Actinopteri; order Perciformes; family Triglidae; genus Eutrigla; species Eutrigla gurnardus. Next base: position 19,402,628 of record NC_139915.1, read on the forward strand.
TGTTATGCCCATGTTTGGATACGCCTATTAGTGTGTTCATGTACGTACACTTTTTTATGTTTCAGTCACCTCCGGGGATAGTGGGGGTCACCAGTCTCTGGCACCGTTAATTTGGGGGTCTTGGGCTGAAAAGTTTGGGAACCCTGGTCTAGGAATTGATTGTCAATTGCATGTTATGAAGTGCCTATGCTTGAAGTAAACCACAGAAGAACCACATCAGCCCCAAAGTCCCTTTACCTTGAATTCCTTGCACAATTAACATTTGTGTTGGATGGGAAAATGTCACAATAAGCTGCTCCTAAGGCAGTAGGGTTAGATAGCTTAAATAGCTTATACATTTCAGGGGGGAACCAGTGAAGGTTGTGGCAGGGGTCAATGTGGTTTACTTAACCATGTGTTTAATATGCTGTATAATAAGGAGGTGAAGCACAGTAAATAGTTCAGCAGTTCAGAGTGGTGAAGAGAAAGAAGTAAGTGTTCACTGTATACGACTGCATCACATACCATATGCAACTTTGCTCCTAAGCTTCAAGCTAGGACGCCATGTCAATATAGGTCCACTATAGGGTCTCTTCAAAATAAACTTCACAGGAAGTTCGTTTTAGACAACAAAACCACTTAGTTAGGTTTAGCGGAAGAGCGTTGTTGATGTTGACTTGACAAACTATTTTCACTCTTCATACATCACTTCAGGTCAAAGGGACCTGGGAGAAAGCTTCGCTGGTTCAAACAATGCCACTGTGGAAGCCAACAGACTTATACTTTTTATATAATGACTGAAAAGTGACAGGAACTCCAAGCAAAGTGGTTTTCAATGGGAAGCAGGACATTGACAGGTAGTTTTTTATCAATTGTCTAACCTGGACTGACCTGAATCCCAGTTAGCATCACCATGGCAACCTTTGATGTGATTCTGGATGAGACAGCTGATTATTGCATACATAAAACTTTGGTAACAAACAGGAAACTCATGATGAGGCTTGCATTTTTAAAATAAAAGCCTCTAACATTCACTGCATGTTAACAGAGAACTAGGAATGTGCCTCTTTTTTTCAAAGTAAACGCTCCAGAATGTACCTATATCTTACCAGGGAACTAAGGATGAGACATTTCTTTTTCAAAATAAAAGCCCCATAGAGCAACTCTATACTAACAATACGTATAGTCAATATAATTATAATGCCGATATTATATCACTATAGAAATTGTAGGCACATTTTAGGCATGTCTATCACAAAACAGGGTCGGGGCGCACAGCAGTAGACATAATAGTGGCGAGAATCCGGTGCCTGCATGAGCCGGCTGGGCCATTCATCATCATCATCACCGTCTTCATCATCTGCGCTCTACAGCTGCACCGGATTCTCTGTCCAACATCAGAACAGCGGGACACCGGGACCTCGCGTGCCGCTCAGACCAGTTGCAGCCCCAACTCCGGTTCCAGCTCGCGGCAAAGTTTCCACGGACACGGACAACAGGCTACCGAGGCGCGAGAACAGGCGAGCTGCTGTATTAAAAAAAAAAAGATTTCAGGCATTTTATTAGCAGTGGATAGATATGAAAAACAGGAGAGAGAGAGAGGGAGATGTTTTGGTCCGAGAGGTCCAAGTTTCAGCTGTGTTTATTCAGTCAGGCTGAGTTTCCGTTACACGTGCCATCCGCCTTTGATCTGACGTCAGATGTGACAGGACAATGATATAGATATAAATTCACGTGTTGATTCAATTAGTTGCATTAAATAGTGCTTGTTGTGATTATTTATTGCATTTAAATGTGCCTGTAACTGTGGAAACCTGCCTGTGAGGTCTTGGTGACGTGTGCGCACTCTCGGCGAGGCTTTTTGCCACAAAACTTCCGCTGCACCAAGCTGAATCTGTGACGCCTCCCCCTGCTGCGCCGCCACACCCATCTTGGCGCGGATCGTGATCCACCAAACTGCCAAACTGACCTCGAAACTTGCATTACGCCGGCTCCGCCACCCTGCGCTGTGCCACGAAACTAGGGCCCAACATGTTTATATGTATATATATATATAATATATATATAATATGGGAGAGGTGGCTCCATAATCCATTTTAGCATGTCAACTCTTTTTTTTCTGACAAAAAACACACCGTAATTTGTTGGTTTTAACAAATATTGCCATTTCCAGACAGCTTTTCGAATGAGATGATGTGCATAAAATAAGCCAATGTAAACACGGCTACTTGAAATGCTTCACATTTAAAGAAAAACTGCATAGCCTACAATAAAGATGATTGTGAATGAGAAAGAGAGTACCGGTCTTTTGTGTGCTTAATAAAACATAAATGAAACTGGAAGCTCATCTCACATTATTTTGTGTAATTGTGTCACACCAGAAGCCTGATGGAATTTCATTCAGCACTTATTCATGGGGAACGCCTGCCAGCCCAAAGCCTTTTTTTCATAATAGAATAAATGGTACGGTGATGGAAATCTCTAATTGTGCTCAGAGTCAAGGGCATCTGCACGTTCAACCATTCACATGGCTCTGAAGGTCAGGTTCAAGGTACAGTATATTATGGTAATGAGGTGGGCTCTACTATGCGAGAATGTAAAACAGTGATTTAATTTGCCTTGACAGCTAAATTCTCTCTCGCTGTTAACCTTGGCTGTGTGCTGGCAGACTCCCGTCTGCTTCAGCTCTGGTTCTATAAAAGGTCAGCCCGCCTCTCATGTTGAGCATGTTTATGGGGGCGCACATTTCACATCAAGTCCTGATTTTCCATTTGTGTCGGGGCAAACATGGAGCCCAGTTATTACACTACAGTGTAAGGATTACTCACATTCATGGAGAGAGCCAGAGGGAGCTGGGAAACTCACCTATTATAAATTACTATTTTACTTATCGAGTTTGTGGCACAATGTCAGGCGGGAATCACGTATCAATCGAAAATCCATCTTCTCAGGCTTCAAGTAATACATTTGTGTTCAGTAAGCCTGTAACGGACCAATGAGCATCCTGTGAGGAGCTACTGGCAGCTGTGGGCGTGGCTTGGGTGTGTGACATGACACAAGCTGTGCCCCAATTCAGAGGCTGCATCCTTCAGAGGCTGCATTGCTTTATTGAACAAGTGGCTAAAGATTAATGTGAATAACAAGTGACTACAGACTCACATGACTAGATAGTAACTACAGACATTTCAGACAGATGGTGAATACAGGTCGGTAATGGGCTGATACATCACCTGTAGTAGTCTCCCCGTGTGAGTGTGGGTTCTCTCCGGGTTCTCTGGCTTCCTCCCACAGTCCAAAGACATGCAGGATGGGGCCCTGTCTGTCTCTACATGTCAGCCCTGTGATAGACTACCTGTCTGTCTCTACATGTCAGTCCTGTGATAGATTGGTTACCTGTCTGCCTCTACATGTCAGCCCTGTGATAGACTAGTTACCTATCTGTCTCTACATGTCAGCCCTGTGATAGACTGGTTACCTGTCTGTCTCTACATGTCAGCCCTGTGATAGACTGGTTACCCGTCTGTCTCTAGATGTCAGCCCTGTGATAGACTGGTTACCCGTCTGTCTCTAGATGTCAGCCCTGTGATAGACTAGTTACCTATCTGTCTCTACATGTCAGCCCTGTGATAGACTGGTTACCTGTCTGTCTCTACATGTCAGCCCTGTGATAGACTGGTTACCCGTCTGTCTCTAGATGTCAGCCCTGTGATAGACTAGTTACCTATCTGTCTCTACATGTCAGCCCTGTGATAGACTGGTTACCTGTCTGTCTCTACATGTCAGCCCTGTGATAGACTGGTTACCCGTCTGTCTCTAGATGTCAGCCCTGTGATAGACTGGTTACCTGTCTGTCTCTACATATCAGCCCTGTGATAGACTGGTTACCTGTCTGTATCTACATGTCAGCCCTGTGATAGACTGGTTACCTGTCTGTCTCTAGGGTCCAGGGAGACCTGCTAGGCCAGAAAGCACAGGGACTGCGAGGGAGGGAGATAAGCAGAGTGAGAGCTGGAGAGATTTAAGAGATTTATTTGCAGCCAGATAAGAAGGAATTGCAATAGTCCAGCCTTGAGGTAACAAATGCATGGGCGATTTTTTTTTGACAAATGTCACAAGTAAAAGAAAATGTTATGTCAAATGAAAAATGCAAAAGATAGGATAATATTATGATGACGATTTTATCCTGTGGGTAATGGGGGCGGGACTAGATAAGCCTTGGCTTCTCCCGCTTTCCCTTTCGGCCATGTGTATTGTATTAATTGAACAAAGATGTGTGATGATGATGATTTAACTGACATGCCCGAAATAAATAAATAAATAAAGTAGGCTGTCCTTTAATAGGACAAACCTGTAGTTTGTTTAATATGTGAGTCAAAGGACAGGTCCTGGTCAAAGATAACTCTCAGGTTTCTTAGGGTACGTAACACCGTATCGAACTTCAGTGCGAATGGAGTATTTTTCATTAACATGCACAAACTGAGATCTATTGGATAAATAGGACTTAAACCAGCTTAATGCGGTTCCTTTGATGCCAAATCAGTTTTCCATCCTACATATTAGGATCTCATGGTTAAGCAATTGGCTTCACTATTGAGAACCAGAGGTTGCTGCCTGGTTTAAACCTGTAATAACATATTTAATTTGGGGTTCTTGGGAGGAGCAGAAACTAGCTGTGAACTGACTTGGTTTGATTTATCCACAGCAGGTAACTTTTCATCGTTTTAAACCCTTGCGTTTACTACTTTGAAAAAGATTACTGGGTTTCTAATCACTCAGCAGATCAGCGGACCCTGATACTGATACAGATTCCATAGTCCTGCAACAGGAAGCAGGATTTGTGGTCAGTGAAGTAACTTCAGGTTTGGCTGTTGGTTCACTTCTTACCAGGTAGATCACCATGGTAACTGATGCTGCTCTGGAGCAGGTGATGTTCAAGATAAGAAATCAGCTCATACAAAAGCCCTGCCTACTGACCGATCACAGCTAGGTGTGAGGACCATTCAATAATATTACACGAATGAGAAGAAGGTAAATTCAGTGAAATAAGTTCAGTTTGAACAAATACAGGAAGAACATCTGGTAATAAATCACTGACCATCCCTGAACACGCTCGCAGAAACCTGGTTGATTCACTGACTTGCGTCGTAGAACCGTTTTGATGGATCACAGTTGTTAGTTAGTTAAACCAGATAAGCTAAAGATAGATCCTGTTGAACTGGCTCCGTAGTCCAGGACTGGTGTTTGGGTGTCAGCTCAGCTGTTACTAAGTACTGAAAAAAAAAAGAATATAGATAATATAGATTAATATGACAAAAAATAAAGGAACTTCAAAAATAGAGAGAAGAAAGAAGAGAGAAGAAAGAGAAGGATGGTGTGTAGTTTAGTGAACTTCTTAAGAAGCTGACTGACCAGCAAAGTAATAAATAAACCATTTATGTTGCTTTGTGAGTCTCAGGATTTTGAGATCAACAATCAATGCTCAGGTGGACGCTCAGTGGAGAGTCATCACGTGTTAGAAGCTTTGAGCCTGGCTGCCTTTAGTGCTTCTGTGAGATGTGCCAGTGTATTGGCTGTCCAACACCGATACAAAACCTCAGTGATCTTGTGAGGGAAATTCCTATTTAATCATGTATTTCTGTGGGCCAAATGGCTGTCTGTCCTCAATGCGTATTGCAGAACCATTTGCCACCAGGGGCGTCACCAAACGAGCCCTTTGATGCAGGATAAGACAATGACCCTTTGATCAAAGACAACATCCTGGGGACACATGTAGAAGGGGGGCTGCAGGATGTCAGACCTGTATGTAAATTCAACTGCATTATAAGTGCCCTTAGAAACTGTGACTCTTCAGTCATTCCTGCGTCGCACTGGGGATGGCTCATGCTGCAGCATTAAAAGATCTTCAGATTCGGATATTATGTCTACTGGTATTTCATTGCCAACTCTCACCTGCACTAGACTAAACTGGTATTTCAGTTGCAACGACAGATGGGGGCTCGTCTGGGATTGCTGACTTCGAGGATTTCCTGAGACACACTGACAGGTCAACTGCGCAGCCGGACCCGAAGACTGGGTTCCGGAGCCCAAAGCTTCTTCCCGACAGGATCGTAACCGACCAAAGGGGTTAGAAAGGAGGGCGCCTGAATCGGTTGTGCTTCACGGAATCCTTGACACAGCAATCCAAAGTGAAAAGAACTTAAAAGGTGAGGACATAATATCTGATAATATTCAATAGTAGAGGCCTAATGGGTATTACTCGCGTACGGGCCGACGGGTCTATCACCGATGTCTGGGACACGCTGATCGAGTAAAGAAATAACTAGTGTTTAAGGGCCAAAAGGGTCTATTATCGGCGTCTGCAGGCGCGTTAATCGAGTTAAGCTAACGAGAGGTTAGCGACCGATCTCAGGAGTACTGATCTAACTAGATGTACCGGGGTCGGCACCAAGTCCAGACGGGCTGACCGGATTGGACGTAGGGGCCAATCACCCTTTCAATGAATATCTGGAAAATGATATCTCATTGAAAGGTCCCAACTGACTGAGCGCAGTTAAACTTTTATTCTATTTTATCCATAATCTACTTAACGGCAGACGTGAACGCGTTAAAAGAGCTAACGAGGCAGTAGCACCCGATCTCAAGAGCACTGATCTGACAATAGAGGTACCAGGGGTCGGCACCAAGTCCAGACGGGCTGACCAGATTGGACGTAGGGGCCAATCACCCTTTCAATGAATATCTGGAAAATGATATCTCATTGAAAGGTCCCGACTGACTGAGCGCAGTTAAAAGTTTCTATTTTTACTTTTTATTATTATTTTTTTTGTTTGTTTGTTTGTTTGTTTGCTTTGTTTGTTGTTTTTTGTTTTTGTTTATTAGGATCCGGATCGGGCTACAGCTATTTTTACGGCTGTGGTCCACATTAGAAGTTGTGTGTGGTATCTCAGAATCTCTGGTTTCTTTCTGGTAAGACTTGTTGAAATTATTCATCATGGGTAAGACTCAAAGTAAACTATGGGGTCCAAAATTTTATATGAGGGGTGTGCAAAGACCATGTGTGACAAGCATGGAGAAGGAACATGTGAGTATCTGGAGGTTTGGGAGAAATATGGTTTATCATCGAATGGTAGTTCCAGTCTAAATCAGATAGATACATTAAGGCAGCAATTAGTGCTGGGAAAAAAAACAAAAAACATTTCATGGAGGTTGAAAAGCTTTCAGTGATTGTAAACAGCAGCATTGTACAGGGACATACAAAAGAATTAACATAGCGGGGGGTGGGGAACTAAAAACCCAGTGTGCTAATTTTCCCACAGGCAGAGTACACCAGGACCTGGACTGTTTCTCTGGCAAAGCACGGCCTCCTCCTCCCTACACACCTCCTGAAGCTGCACCACAACAACTATTACCTGCGACAGCCGGACCCGAGTCATCGGACCTGCTGCACCTTTGCCTGATCTTGCCTGATCTGAACGCTGCAGCTATGCCAAATATGTAAGCAAGAACTGAGGAGAAAGCTGACAAGAAGAAGGCAAAGCTGGAAAATAGACTGCAAATGGCTCAACTGCAGGCCTATGAACGGAAACTACACTATCAGGGCAGAGGAAGATCAGACAGACGGGGCAGGGCTCATGGATGGACTTTTCAAAAACACCGCTCACCACGCCTGTCACCACTGTGGGAGCTCACTGGATTAAAGACTGTACCAAAGCAAAAAAAAAAAAAAAAAAACCTCAGAAGAATGGCAATTCTGACCAGAGGACAGGAGTTATAGTAACAAATCCAGGAACAAGAGGGAGAAGGACACATGGGAGAGGAGGTTGGTGACTAAGTAGAGAGACGGAACAGGGACTGGACATGGGTGAGCAAAACACACATACAAACACACACCAGAGAAAATAGACATTTTCAGGGTGTCACTTTTGACCCAACTCCTCCTTTTGTATGAATACACATGGGATTTGAAGTGTGATCATCCTCACTCTGTTGTTCAACAGCTAATAACCTTTGCAATGCAAATCGTAAAGGGGGGGGAGGGTACACACAGATACATTGACGATTAACATTGCACTGAATGCATCACACTCACAGCTGATGAAGATTTGAGACACAATGGCTTAGAGGATATGAGTCAGATTTGTTAACTGGTGATTATTTATTTTGGGGTAGCTCCAGTATTTGGATTGCTCATGGAGCATGGAGTTGTCGCATGTCCAGATCCACCTTGTTGCACACCTATCTTTCCAGTAAAAAGACACCTCAAGAAAAACCACCAGCGGTCTTGCAATTTGTTTGGGATATGAGAGCAGAGAACAACGTGGTTTATGCCAGAGCTCCATTGGTTTCTGATCCACACACAATTATGTCCCAGGTCGTTTTTGGACACATACCAGAGCTGCAATGGGCTACTGAGACAAAAGGTCTTAAAACATCCTTGCAAGAGTAAAATTATGCAGTAGGTCGACAATTCACTTTGGTTTTCAGAAAGTGAACAGGCATGCCAGGCTGACACAGTGGCACTGCTAAAGGTTTAAGCAGCACAAGGCTACAAAGTCAGCCTCTCAAAATTGTAGTGGGTAAAACAGGAAGTAACCTTCCTAGGCCACATTATTTCCCATAAGGTTTTTAAAAAACGAACCAAAAATCGGATCCAAGCCATCTTTAAAATTATGCTGAGATGGCACAGCCTCTGCAGAGCACGACACATGATCATGGACATCGACCGACAAACACACGGACTTGGACAACAACGGACATGCCAGCTTTGTTTAGCTTGTATAAACCCTGACTGCCGCCCCGACCTTGGGCAGACCCGACTCAGAGCAACCTTTTGACACAGACTGTAAAAAGAAAGAATGAATGTCATCGCTAAATCTTTTTGTTCCTCAGGTAGTTGCATCCATTCTCCTGGAGTGGAGAATGAGCCACCTCACTCCAGCACAGATGATGCATTACCATAATGTTTTGCTCTCACTCCCTAACGTCACTATAACCTGATGCATTGTACTTAACCAGCAAGTCTTTTGTCTACAGCAGTGGATGGTGAGCCACTGCATGGTGGCAATTGTGGAAACCTGCTCACCAAGACCCATTCAGATAACAATGTAAAATGTGAAAATGCCTAACCTTTCTTCCCAAATAACATCTCCTCCAAAGGAAAACCTGGGTTTGCAAAGATGTTTGTATCAGTGCCTGGCTAGATATGGTAGAAACAGCTGACAGTTCCTAGTGTACACAGGACTTCTCTAACCACTCACAAACATTTTGTTAAAAAGTTTTCTTTTCCCAAAGTGCTTAGTATGCCTCAGACCCATGTCGGGAGAAGACAAGGAATCCAGCCAACTTATGCTATGCCTGACTACTGCATTAACCTCTCCAACTCTCAAGTCTGTCCACACACAGGTCAGAGTAGCCCTACCAACCCCCTTGCAAGGACCACTACAGCCTGGAGACTGGGTGGTGATAAAAGACTGTAGGAGACAGCATTGGAGAAAACCACGCTGGACAGGACCTGGTACTCCTGATAACCAACACGGCTGTGAAGATAGTAGAGAGAGCCACGTGGTTCAACGCCAGCCACTGCAGGAAGGAGCCACCACTCAAGGCAGAGATCCGGACGGGGGGAACAGACCCGCAACCCTACGAGGACGAGAAGAAGAAGACCCAGCAAAAAACCACAGGAGCGACTGCTGTGATGCCGACGGACAACAATGGCTGTGTGACCAATTTGGTCCGTGGGGAACAGTGGTGGTCCAGTTTTCCACCCGTCTTGATGGTGCTCTGTACACGGACCGGCATTTGTGCTCCGACGTGCATAACAACACCGACGAAGCAGGAAAGATAGTTGAGCAGTACGTTCAGCTCTGCACCACGGCTTGGGATAAGAAGGAACACTCTTGAAGAGCAAGAAAACAGGATCCCGATCATTGAACAATCGTATCACGTGACCGAAAGAAATAAAACTGTATAACACATAATACAAATCCGGCAGTATTAGTAATGATCTTGATTTCTGTAACACCAATGTGGCCTTTCTACGGCAATACCTATTGATTGTTGATTTAATTGTTTGATTTACAAATTAATCAAAAGGGGGGAATGTGAGGGAAATTCCTATTTAATCATGTATTTCTGTGGGCCAAATGGCTGTCTGTCCTCAATGCGCATTGCAGGACCATTTGCCACCAGGGGCGTCACCAAACGAGCCCTTTGATGCAGGATAAGACAATGACCCTTTGATCAAAGACAACATCCTGGGGACACATGTAGAAGGGGGGCTGCAGGATATCAGACCTGTATGTAAATTCAACTGCATTATAAGTGCCCTTAGAAACTGTGACTCTTCAGTCATTCCTGCGTCGCACTGGGGATGGCTCATGCTGCAGCATTAAAAGATCTTCAGATTCGGATATTATGTCTACTGGTATTTCATTGCCAACTCTCACCTGCACTAGACTAAACTGGTATTTCAGTTGCAACGACAATCTCAACGATATCTGTCACATGGTTAGTCCTAACCTGTGAAACGGTCTCAAATCCCTGCAGGCTTCGGAGTGTAGAACGTGCCTGACAAATAAAACTGAGATGGCTTCTCCAAAGCTCCAAAACAGCCAGGAACGTGATATGGATGATATGGTTGGACGGTGAAATGGGGACCAAAATATTGGACTTACTGCTGACATTTTACTAAAATAGAGACTGAAGAGGGAAGAGATCTACTGCAGCAAATTCTTTGACATTTTGGAAAATAGTAAAAACTAATTGGCTGCCATTTCAGATGAATAGCAATCTCTTCTCTGTGTATGCAGAGCTGAGATACATCTCTACATGTTTAGCATCGCTTCACACAAAGACTGGACACAAGAGGGAAACTGTCATCACCATCTGGATAAGGTTTATCATATTCAATATTTGTTACATTTCATCATGTCCCATGTTCAGGTATTGTGTGTGCATCCATGTATCTTAACTTTTTCCATAGAGCTCCAACAGTGGAGCTCTATGGAAAACCTTTTTTAAACCTTGAACAGTGTTGGGCAAGTTACTTCAAAAATGTAATACATCATGTATTACTTGTTACTGTCATTTCAAAGTAATTTGTTACATTATAATATTAGTGTATTTGAAATGTAAGGCACTACACTACTATTGCATTACTTTGAAGTTACTCTCAACAAAATAACTGGAAATATTGATTTGGCTGAAGGCCACATGAAGTTTGGAGGTCTCTAGCGATTGACTCTGCAGAAAGTTGGTGACCTCTGTGCACTATGCGCCTCAGCTTCCGCTGACCCCGCTCCGTCATTTTACGTGGCCTACCACTTCTTGGCTGAGTTGCTGTCGCTCCCAATGGCTTCCACTTTGTTATAATCCCACTGACAGTTGACTGTGGAATATTTAGGAGCGAGGAAATTTCACAACTGGACTTGTTGAACAGGTGGCATTCAATCACAGTACCACACTGGAATTCACTGAGCTCCTGAGAGGGACACATTCTTTCATAAATGTTTTTAGAAACAGTCTGTATGCCTAGGTGCTTGCTTTTATACACCATGTCCATGGAAGTGATTGGAACACCTGAATTATTTGGATGGGTGAGTGAATACTTTTGGCATAGTGTATCACTAATAAGTTTCAAATGAGTCCTAGAAGTCCAGGTAGTGTGGAGGTCTGGGTGGTGGACAGGTCAAAAAACAGGACTTTCAGACTTACCAGACTTTCAGACTTACCAGAAAGCTGATGTTAGTGTACCGTTAGAATCAAGTAGTTCACACCTAACTGTGTACTTTTGTTGTACAAATGGTTTCAAACTGATTGCTTGGTTTCTGAAAAAAAAAATGGAAAGACATTATGGAAATGTTATTCACAATGTAGTTTAGTTGTGTGGAAATGTAATTTTTAGGAGACAGGCTGAGCTGGTAGTAAATGTACTGTTATGGGAATTTTGGATGTTTGTAATTTATAATCAGAATCTTTGTCAGGTCAGACGATCCGCATCTCCTCTTTTCAACTGCTATGCTATGACTAAAATGAATGCCTGTGTACATCTTGTCTTTGTCTGTACATCTTGTCTTTGTAAGATAGGACATGAACCATCTTTTGTCTACAGTAGGATTCCTCCTCCTTAAAAGGGAGATTGCTGTTCGTCTGCATTATTTTCCTCTGCAGACGAAAATACTTTGTCGAATAAACCTTGAAGAAAAAGCTTATCCTGGTTGTTGATCTTTATTGGGCAGATTCATTTTTCCACAACAATTGGCGTCCCTGGGTGGGCACTAAGAGTGAGAGGCGCGTGCGGACGGGACTGACGGTGAAATCTGTGCACAGTGGAGCGACGCTCCTACTCCAACCTCGGCATAAAATCCAGCTGAGACGTGGGGGGCCTAACGTCCAACAGCCCGCGAACCTGGTGGAGGGATCTCTTCAATATTCTCCGGTGAGTTTTTTCGAGTTGTGGTACCAAAAGACGAGGGTTGATGTACAGTGCGAGTGTGTGAAATCCCTCCTCTGCAAGTGGTTCGAGTCCACTTGTTATTGATGTACCGTGCGAGTCTGTGCAAGGGTCGGCCAGCAGCTTGATTAACTGCTCTTTTCAGTTTGAGTGTTAAGCAGCGGCGGCACCAGAAAATTATTATTGGGGGGGCAATGAGGGGTCTGATTGTTTATAGGAGGTGCTAGTGAATTCTGACACCAACAAATAATACTATAATAGATGTACTGTTCCCGTGGCCGTGCTGATACACTACATATTGTCGAATGCATGTTACTAAATGTTTATCATAAAACAAACACAAGCATATTTAACTACTTTTAATGAAATGAAGTGCCAAACAACAAGCACAAAAAACAATACAAATCCACCACAGAGAACATCTGTGGATTTACAAGAGTGTAACTGAGAATTGTAGCACAGTGTACAGTTGTATACAGTATACTCTTACAACTGTCTCTTAAATCACTAAATATGTTTTCTCTCTCCCTCTGTTCTCCTCTCCTTCACTCTCCACTCCTGTCTTCCTCCTCTTCCTCTCCTCTAAACTCCTCTTCCTCACTCTCCACTCCTGTCTTCCTCTCCTCTAAACTCCTCCTCACTCACTCTCCACTCCTGTCTTCCTCTCCTCTAAACTCCTCCTCCTCACTCCCTACTCCTGTCTTCCTCTCCTCTTCCTCCCTTCTTGTCCTCTAAACTCCACTTCACTCGCTCTCCAATGCTGTCTTTCTCTCTTCTCCTCTCCCCTCCTCCTCCTTTCTCTGTTCTCCTCACCTACTACCGCCCCTTCGTCATCCTCGCTTTCATCCTCATCCTCCAAGTCCGTCATCACTCTGTCCTGCGTCCGTAAATCACCACCACCATCGTCCACTCTTATCCGCTTTTTGGCTATCACAAATCGGTCCATTTCGCTCTGTTGACACAATCGCTAACTAGCCGCTATGCATCAACCACCGCTAACGTGAACGTCAAATTCAGCCTGCCGTCTGCGTGCAAACCAGCCAATCAAATCGCACGACACAGGAAAAAAAAAAACAATCACCATAGGAACGTTATAAACAATATTTCTTCAGATGATTGCTTGGTAATGTCTCAGTGTCTTAATTTGTTCTATATTTGTTAAAGTTTTTAATCCATAAATATTTCGAGGGGAGGGGGGGCAAAAGGGGGGGCGCAGCGTTTGACAGGAGGGTCCTCGCGCCGTCACTGGTGTTAAGTAGTAAGGTTTGGTACGTTGTCTTGCGGACTAGTTCTGTTTTGAGGGATTTACAGCAACGTTTGCTTTGGTTGTCTTCGAGTAGGGATGTGCGTATAGATCCGCGAATATCGATATCCACTTTGACAAGAAATATTAATACTTTTATGACACAGACTCTCAAATCAATTTTATAGAAGTAAAAAGTGAATTATATTGAAGTCAGAGCAGCTGTTCTTATTTTCCCTTTTTTTAAGAGATCTTTTTTAAATGTGATTTGCACATATTTTCAGTTGACTTGTTGATTTGCACAGATTGTCTTTAATTGCTCTGGTTAAAGAGAAAACAAAGTTTGTTTAATTGTTATACAGAGGTATAAAATACATTTCTCATAATCACATTCACAAGTTTTCATTGTAAAAGTCATAATTTTCATATACACATGTAGGACATCTAAAAGTATCAGTATCGGTATTAGTATCGGGATACTAGCCTTGGTATCACATGGTATTGGATCGAAAGGGAAAATAGTGGTATCGCACATCCCTATCTTCAAGTCTGTAGGACAGCTGAGTTAGCTGGCAGATTTGGCCACTGCCAGTTTTGTTCACCCATACGGGTTAAGTCCGTTCGGTAAATGGGGTTATAAGCGCTTTTTTCCTTAGAAGGGACCCCATGGTTTACATTAGGTGACCAATATTGTAGAAGTAGGTGCCTTGCGACGACAAGGACTTTATGGTTTTTGTTAGCTGTTATAATTAGTGCTTTTTCCTCCGTTTTCCCCTGTAATTGTCTTTTGCCTGGTTGTCTGTGTGTGTAGTGGAGATTGGAGAAATACAATATAATAATATAAATAACATAAACTGTGAATAGGAACATTGTGTTATCCCAAGGTCTCATCAACAGCGCTCCCCCTCTGCCCTCCCTTCCTCCGCTGCAAGGGAAAAGGGAGAGGAGAGAGAGAAAAGAAAAGGAGGGGAAAAACCCTTTCCTCAAAAGTTTTTTTTTTTGCCGTTTGTTTTTGAACCCAACCTATGGACTGTTTTCAAAAACAAAAACAGAAATCAATCAAACAATTGACATACCGGTTCAACCTTAACGAAAGCCTAAATTTAACGAGAGATGGGGTCAGCACAAAGCAAATGTGATAATGGCGTGGCTCTTAGCCCGAACCTCCAGTATATGATCACAAACTATGGTGAATCTTGCGTCGATCAATTCAAATTTTGGGTCACTGAGTGCGGTTCTCCCGATACAGGCAGTTTTAGTCTCAGACAATTGGAAATTCTAAAAATTAACCTCAAGCAAAAGGAGGAAGATGACAGGGAAAGGAAGAAGAGCAGAAGGGGTAGAAGAAGGGAGCCTTTCAAAGCTGATTGGGCTGCCTATGACAGCTGGTTGCAGGAAGCCAAATTGAGGGAAAAGAGACACCAGGCAGGCAGGGAAAGAACAACCTCTCCCCCCCCTCCTTCTTCTCAATGTCAAACTAGATGCGACCCTTGACCTCGACTCGGCTACTCCAGCTAGGCCGGTTCGCCACAGGGCCAGGCATCCGCCCAACCCGCACCACAGCCACAGCAACCACTGTATCCCCTCAACGACTTGGCTGCATTGGAGAGAGAGAGACAGACCCCCATCCCAACCATGGGACACGTGAGCACACCAGCACACCCACACAGCCTACACAAGACAATTTCAGTTCCATACTCAAGGCCATTGATCGCTTAGAAAACACACACATCAGAAAACTTGACGGAATATATGCCTCACTAAACTCAGCTGCCTATTAGAATTTACCCACACTAACACTCACCGTTGCAGACATACCCATCACTTTTTTGGTAGATTCAGGAGCAACAGAGTCTGTTACATGGCACACAGAGTTTAAACCAACACCTAAATTGAGCAGCAGATGTGTAAAAACTATCGGGGCCTCGGGTACCTTGGTGACAGAACAAACTGTCCCACTGAGATGTGTAGACGAGCTGAAGGGCAGTTTTAAACTCTCTTTTCTTTTGTCGAAATTATGTCTGATAAATCTCATGGCGAGAGACCTTATGTGTGTTTTAGGCATAAACATAAACTCAGGGCCAGAAGGCCTCACCATACTCAGAAATGTTCCACACAATCAAGCTTTTCTCACATCGTCTGGCACAGAAATAACAATAATCAGTATCAGTGGCACTTCCCCTACACTCTTAGAAATAAGGTTTCGAATAGGGTTGTTTCACAAGGGCTGAGGTTCTACCTGGAACCATTTGCTTCTGAAAAACCCTTTCCCGAAGAAAGGGTTTTTCAAGGGTTCTTGGTAACACTAATGGTTCCAGTAAGAACCATTTTGATCGAGAGAACCCTTTAAAACCCCTTTCCTGAATAAAAGGTTTTAAAAGGGTTCTTGGTAACGCTAAGGGTTCCAGTAAGAACTATTTTGATCCAGAGAACCGTTTTTGGAAGAAAGAGTTCTTCAGGGATTGTTGAAAGCATGGGTATAAGATCCTGTGTCACCAGGGACATACTTCCATACATGGTGCAAAATACAATTCCTTGTGACTACTGATACAAATACTTTTCATATCCATTTTTTTGTTTATTTGTTCTTCTCCAGATCCTGTTGATCAAACTGCAACATAATTGCCCATCTTGGGATTTGAACACCTGCCACCCAGTCTAAAGTCACTGACAGTAGTGACTGAGCTAACCTGCTAGCTGGGTGGAGTCATCAGGTCCACCATACTAGTCTATTACCTTACACATTCTGATCAGACATACAAATAATGTCAGTCCTGAAACTGAAATGTTCTGTTACCAATTTATTTTCACAACCATTAATTATAAGAAAGCAAGACCTTCATCAGCCAATCTTGTTGACCCAGGCAAAGATTAGCTGTGACTGGGATTTTAACCCCTACCCTCCAAATCTAAAGTCTGTACCATTACCCACTGAGCTATCCAGCAGAAGGTGTAGATCAGGGACTCCTCTGACTCGCCACACTCACTCACACAGCCAGGTTGACAGTTCCTTCATGTCAGTGGTCAGACAGAGGGAGCTGATCATGTGTCTGTTTAGCTCTGTCTGTACAAACTGTGACTTCTGCTTTTAGGTCACAGGTTCAATTCCCATGTTGACAGATATCATACCTTGCTGATTGCACTTCCAGACAATTAGCTCAGTTGGCTAGGAGCTGGTTCTTGGTGGTAATACATCAAAATACCTGGTAGTCTTTGTGTAACAAATGTACACAATTTTAGAGTCATGGTAGATGATGTTTGACAAAAACATATCAGAATTTGTATCCCAAAAACAGATTTTTTTTTTTTTTACAGTGTTTTCAAATCTTCCTGCGCGACAGTGAATGGCTTACTCAATTTGTGACGCCACAGTTGAGTTGCCATTTGCTAATTAGCTCAGTGTGATAGACAATGGTCTTTGGTTCCAGAAATTGTGGATTTCAGCCTCAACTGGTGCAAAATGTGCAACATTACAATGTCAACTGTCTTGCCTTCCTATTCTCCTGTTTGTTGCTCAGAATTGCTTAAAATTGCCAAAAATAGTCCGGACCCGACCCATTGCTGCGCAGCAGCTATAATTGTGTTTATTTTTTAAAGTTTAGTTACACTACTCCCTTCTTCAGGAGGAAATTGACACACAGCAAAGAAGCAGCCAGGGGAATTGAACCCTGGGTCCCTACAGCAAAGATATAACTCCTCTTTCTGGGGCATCTAAGTGAGCTATACTATTCACTGGACAAAGGCTTTTGAAAGTTTGTTACAAGTCATGTGATCTAGAGATACAGTTTGAAGTTGTGAGTTCAAGGCCTGGTTGATGAAGAGTGACCATGTTAATGCCTACTGGGGTGATGTGTGGATTAGTGACAGACAATTAAACACTTATTTTACAGACAATTTTACTCTTGTATTTGTCTCCTCCTCATACTTTTCCATGATCGGCCTCATCCCATGGCTGCTGTACCCTGCTTACTGGCTTAGTCAAGTTGTGAAGCTGCACAAAAGTTCAGTGATAAAGAAAGGTCTTTGATGTCAGAGGCCAAGCCTTAACTGATGAAAAAATCATATTGTAACACTGACTTTGGGGCTACTACATCAGGGTTTGTTGATGCCGGGAATTGAACCTTGATCTCCCAGGGGAAAGGGCAAGGTTTGGTGTGTTGGGCCTGTGAGCTGGCACAATGGCTGCTGTCATGTGTGAGTTAAGAGCTGGTTGCCACATCGATTGCACCATATAGTCTGGTCCTCCCCCTCTACAAACCAGGTGTGACATACCAATAGTGATTACTGTGAACAGAACAGAACAAAGAAGAACAGAAGAGAGAGAGAACAGAAGAAACTTCAGAGAATCAAGGTGAGCTAAATGTAATATCTTATTTCAGCATGCTTGACCCTAGCTGAGGACTTTTATGGTGAAAGGTGGACTAAGCATTTGTTTCTTGTTATGCTTTGTTCGTTTGCTTTCTTGTAGAAATGACTTACACAGCTTGGACGAAAGCCGAAGTGTGCCATTGGCTTGAAAAAGAGGGTTTTGCTGCGATTTCCATTATTGTTATAATACGTAACATTTTGAGTACTTGTTACATAAAACTGAAAAGTATTTTAACATGATTTAAATCAATGTGAAAACGTTGTTGGGTTCCCTCACTTTCTCATGATTCTGTTCCACTGTCACGATAACTACATACAGTATGTACTCTGATTCCTTTCATTGGACCATGCATTATTTTATTGTTTGTAGATAGCTTACAATAAGGCACAGTAAATGCACCTTGGATTGATGGAACAAAAACTCTTTTTTGTCTCCCCTTTCTGCCATGTCACCGTTGCTGAAGATTACACAAATCCACGACTGAGGACAGCATGATGTGTCTGGCCTGTCATGTTGCTGATTCCACTGGACCTATGCTGACTTTTGACCTGTTCTCCCCTGGGACCTACACAGCCTGTTCTGTTGGACTATGTTTAAATAAATGTTTTTCTCATTAAAATGTTTTGAATGTTTGTTCAATGTCAACATGATAAATGACCACAATATAATATGAACTAAACTGATCTGTAGAATACAATATGGTTCTTTATAGAACCCCCAGAGGACAAGACAGTTATTTGTGAAAACCTTTGAAAAGGATTGTTTTTAGATCCCCCTGTGTGAGGTCTAGATGAAATCCTTGAAACATGAAAGGGTTCTTGGCGGAACTCCTTTTGTAGGTTCTAGATTAAACCCTTGAAAAACAAAAGGGTTCTTAGTGGAATTCCCTGTGTGGGTTCCAGATGAAACCCTTGAAATATGAAAGGGTTCTTAGTGG
The DNA here is from genome assembly GCF_963514095.1 of Eutrigla gurnardus. NCBI lineage: Eukaryota > Metazoa > Chordata > Actinopteri > Perciformes > Triglidae > Eutrigla > Eutrigla gurnardus. Next base: position 19,421,607 of record NC_139915.1, read on the forward strand.
AACTCCTTGTGTGAGTTCTAGATAAAACCCTTGAAAAACTAAAGGATTCTTAGTGGAACTCCCTGTGTAGGTTCTAGACATAACCCTTAAAAATGAAAGGGTTCTTAGTGGAACTCCCTGTGTGGGTTTTAGACGTAACCCTTGAAAAATGAAAGGGTTCTTAGTGGAACTCCCAGTGCAGGTTCTAGATGAAACCCTTGAAATATGAAAGGGTTCTTGGTGGAACCCCCAGTATGGGTTCTTTGTAGAACCTCTCATGGGGGGTTCTGGTTGGAACCTTACACACACAGTTCTAGGTATAACCCTTTATGTGGGGTTCTCGGTAGAACCTTCCAAAAGGGTTCCAGGTGGAACCATTATAAAAGGTTCTACCTGGAGCCAAAAAGGGTTCTCCTATGAGGACAAGCCGAAGAACCTTATATGGTTCTACTTAGCACTTTTATTTCTAAGAGTGTTCTTCCTCGCTGCAATAACAAACATACTCACACACACAGCCGCACACACACACACGCTGATGTCATGCACCACACAGACTTGTATTGTGCTGCACACGCCTCCACAGGGAAAGATGAACTATTTGAACAAACATGGTTTGGACAGAACAGCTGCGGTAACCTTAAACTGCTTTATCTGTGGGATGACGCAGGATGTGTAATCTCTGTGTGCCTGATATTTCATTCCAAGTGCCGCAGTTCCCGTTTGTTTCCTTGATCAAAGGGGGGAGCCACAAAACCTGGAACCTTGGCTTAAAAAAAATGCATCAATGCAACCGAGTGGAGACAAACGGACGACCCCACATCCGAGTATCATCAGGGTTTAAAGGTGCACCGGTTTAAAATTCAGAAAGTGATCGCTGCTCTGAGAACCGTCGAAATCAAACTTAAAACCCAGGTATCTCACGCACCACACCTCACTCGTCCACACGAATAGGTGATGATCAATAATGTCAGTGACATCCCAGAGCTAAAATAGGTACCACTGCAGGTGTTGGCACAAAGCAAACATGATGTAGGGTTGATAAAGAATGCTGAACCCATTGTTTTCACTCCAAAATCCTCCTACAGGCCCTGGCAGCGGCAGCATCCACTAAGGAAAGAGGCTGTGGAGGGCATCAAACCGGTGTTTGAGGCTCTCCTCAAAGCAGGCATCATCGTCCCCTGCGAAAATTCACCGTCCACATGCCGATACGCCCGGTGAGAAAGATTTGGCCTCCAGGCGCGCCAGATGAATGGAGGTTTGTCCAGGATCTGCAGGCGGTAAATGCAGCAATCCGCTACAGTACCAAATCCTCACACAATCCTCTCACAGGTTCCACCTGAAAGTAAGTGGTTTTCTGTTGTGATTTGGCTAATGATTCTTCAGCGTCCCCATACACCCCGACAGCCAGTACTGGTTTGCGTTCACATTTGAAGGTAAAACTTACACATTCACCTGTTTGTGCCAGGGCCTGTCCGAATCTCCCACCATTTTCAACGCTGCTCTGCGCGACAATTTACAATCCTTAAGTCTGCCACAAAACAGCGCTTTGCTGGCATATGTGGATGATTTAATGATTTGTTCTCCCACATGAGAAGCCTGCGTGGCTGACACGCAGACCCTGCTAAAACACCTGGCCGTCAACAACCACAAGGTCAGCTCGTCTAAATTACAGTTCGCCTGTAATCAGGTCACCTTTCTGGGACGTATATCAAAATAGAGGGAAACGCTCTCCCAATCACGCATCTCTGCCATCCAAGAAATCCCAAAACCAGTCACAAAGAACCAGGTTATGAGCTTTCTTGGTATACTGTAGACAATGGAATAATGAAATTTGTTCCCCCAGACCTGACCTCCGGGAAACACCACCTGACAACCCCGACATGGAGCTCTTTGTGGACGGCTCAGCATCAAGGAACCTGGGAACAGGCCTCAACCAATCAGGGTTTGCAGTCACCACATTACATGAGACACTTTTGGCCGAGCCTCTCCCATCTCACTATTCAGCACAGGCTGCAGAGCTCGTGGCTCTGACTGAGGCATGCAAACTGGCTAGAGGTAAGACTGTCACTATTTTCACAGATAGCAGATGTGTGGGGGGTTTGCCACTCTTTTGGACAAATTTGGGCCAATCGAGACTTGGGGATGACACGTGACATCAAGAGACATTAGACATTGGTTCACTAAAACTTCTTGACATTAGAGATTGGTTCACTAAAACTTCTTTTCACTTTACTCCAAAATTTTTGCAAAAGATGCGTGATCTGTAGGGGGGTAACGATTCATGCGACCCATTGATGAATCGATTCCTAGTCCTACTGATTCAACCAAATCGATCTGCTAAAATAAATAAATAAATAGAATGAATCTTTTTGGCTTCACCAATCATCGATATAAATGCTTTAAATCTTATGAATTGTGATTCTTAATAAGGATTAATGTTTTAAGACGTTTAAGACACTCTCTCCCCTGCCAGCATGTAAACTATTGAAAAATGTTAAAAAATAACTGAGCAATGTTTAATTAAATTTTTGTATTCAGCATAAAATATTATGCAGGACTACTTTTTATTTATTTATTAAACAACGTGGGCAGAGGCATCAGGGTCAAACAGAGCGCCCATCCCCCAGCAGTAAGACCATTTTGATCACCAAGTGAGGGAAAGAAATTCTGCCTCGTGATGGTCGATATATTTTCAAAATATGTCAATGCTATTCCCACTTCTAAACAAGATGCGTCGGCAGTGGCTTACTAACACAGATACTTCCCAGATGGGGAGAGCCCTCACGAAATGTTGTGGCATTGTGCACACCTGACCTCTGTTCTCTCTGATATTCACAAACAGGTGAAAGACGCACTGCCGGCACCCACCACACAAAGCGGCACAACCTGGAGCCAGGTGACTGGGTCGTGGTCCGGGATCTGAGAAGGAAATCTTGGCGATCACGAAGGTGGAATGGGCCATACCAGGTGCTGCTCGTCACAGAAACCGCAGTAAAGATCGCAGAGAGATCCACCTGGATCCACGGCAGCCACTGCAAAAGGATCCCGGAGCCATCAACCGATCTGCCCCCTGCGCAGGCAGATCAGAGAGAACCAGATGGCATCGACCTTCAGCAGCCTGCCACTCCAGAACGGGAGGGGGGACGTCAGCTGCACATGCTGACTACACATCTCCTCCTGCTTTTCCTGCTGCAGATTGAGCCCTACTTAGGCCTCGCAGACCTAAACCGACAAGAACTACACACAGTGGACGTCACTCCGGTCACCCGGCTGGAACAGAACGCCTGGTCGCTCTGGCCGCCAGATTGGTGACGAATGAGAGTTGGTATGTCTGCGCCCAACTTCCCCATGGAATGGGCACGGCGCTGCCTGCAGCACCCTGGCCCCTGAACATCTCTGAAACCAAATCTCTGGGGTCATGGTGGCCTCCACTAAGCCTGTGGAATCGACAGATCAAATCATCGCAAACTTCGCTCCTTGGTTGAAGCTTTTGAACATCAGCGCTGTCAACTACAAGGGATCCGCAGTCAGTCGTTGAGACCATTCTGCTGAGCCTGGAATATTCTAACACTTATTACATTCACTACTACAGACTGCACAGGGCCAGACGCACGACAACACGCGTCTCACAAACCGAAAAGGGGCTCTCAGGAGCCTTCCCCTGTTGGGGGCAGTCAACAATGCACATAAGATTGATGAAATATCCCTGGAGCTCGAAAATCTGACTGAACTCACAGCTGCCGGCTTTGCAGCATTGTCCCCTGTTGTCCAGGGCATCAGAAATGTGGCTCTGCAAAATAGAGTCGCCCTCGACTTGACCCTAGCCTCACAGGGAGGCGTGTGCCATGTCATAGGGACAAAATGCTGTACCTTCGTGCCTGCAATAGGTGACAATATGACCCACGTTGTTGCCCACCTGAACGAACTGTTACACAGGGAGAAAAGCAAAGACTCTGAGGCTTTTGAGGGCTGGGACCTTTGGTCCTGGCTCACAGAGGGGGGGTGGAAAGCCACCGCTGTCAGATTCCTATCACCTGTGTTGATTGTTGTGGTTGTAATGTTGCTGGTCTTTTGTTGTGTACTGCCCTGCTGCCGAGCTCTCATGGTTTCGGCGGTGAGCTCTGCCTCTGGACAGTACCTGAGAATCACCATGGTTCCAGATCTGTGGGTACCGCCCTTTTTGGATTCAGATATTGAGTCAATCTGATATGCTAACTCACACATAGATGTTAGAAGGTGATTACACTACACTACAACTTCATGCTTAACAATACAATCCTCACCCTTTTTGTGTGAACCTTGAAATGTAATTGTGTGCGAATTGTCTCACTCAGGGACCGCCTGTCTACCTGTCCGAACTTAGTTCCTTCACCTTCTACAGCTCAACCAGTCCGCTACAAAGGGGGAGGGTGGTTTAGAAGCCCTTCATCTCAACCCGGTGAAGAATGACAAACGACTTTGTCAAGGGGCTGTAGATTTTAGAAAGTAGCTGAGCTACGACGGTAGGTTATGGGGCCCTGAGGTAGAAATTTGTTCAGATACATGTATGTTATATCCTCACCTCACCTGCTAATCATATTTTGTGCATCATTTTCCCTGTAAGGTGAAGGTTTCAAAGCACCAGGTAACTACACATGACCTGTATGTTTGAAGTGGTCTGTATCAGAAAGAGAAAACAGGATTGAAGGATTTCTTTTTTAATGATCCATTTCTTTTTTTCCTTATTATTGGTATTTTTTATGATTATTGTGCTCATAGCAGACATGTTGTCAGTAGAGTATTGAAGGTTGTATACTCCTGGGAAAGAGGTTCTGTTCCTGGTACCATGATGGCAACTCCTGATATTAAATTGTTTAGCTTATGCTTTTAATGGTATGATTGTTTTGTTTGATCAATATTGCTTGTTCACTATTTCCGCATGCATGTGCAATGAAGAATGCAATGAAGAACAGCTTATGATTTATTCTTTCATAATATAAATTTTTATATTTTTCTCCAGTTTCAATGCATGCCCTGTTAATCCTTACTGTGAATTAGAAGCGTAGACAATCCAAAATTACCTTTTCTAGTGTGGTGGGGGGGGGCTGTTATGGGAATTTTGGATGTTTGTAATTTATAATCAGAATCTTTGTCAGGTCAGACGATCCGCATCTCCTCTTTTCAACTGTTATGCTATGACTAAAATGAATGCCTGTGTACATCTTGTCTTTGTCTGTACATCTTGTCTTTGTAAGATAGGAGATGAACCATCTTTTGTCTACAGTATGATTTCTCCTCCTTAAAAGGGAGATTGCTGTTAGACTCAGGGTCGTTCCTGCTGACTCTGAACCTTTGCATCAGAAGGCAGGGGTGAACATTATTTTCCTCTGCAGACGAAAATACTTTGTCGAATAAACCTCAGAGAAAAAGCTGATCCTGGTTGTTGATCTTTATTGGGCAGATTCATTTTTCCACAACAGTACCTAGTTAGTTATTTACTACCATCACCTCTTGCTATCACCTACTGTACTGCACATAACATGCTATTAAGTGTTTCAGTGTGGAATTTGTTTCTGGTTGTTCTTAAAGGACAGGGCATGCCTGAGGCTGCAACCATCTGCAAGTCAAACTTCAAGGTAACAATATCCACTATGACACCCACTAGTCAATCATACAGGGAAGAGGGTGGCAGGGGGTCACTCCTCTCTGATTGTATAGGAGTATGAGAAAATGTCCCTACTTCTCTCTAGATTTATTATCCCAGTAAACATTACAAAAATTAGTTCATGATGAACGCAGGGGATGCTGGAGGGGGCGGGGCTACCTTGTGATTGACAGGTCGCTCCCACGCAACCAATGCAGTTAGCTACTAAGATGACTTTAACACTCATACGCTATAAATTTGACCTTGAATCATGAAGCTAATTGTGTTAACAGCTTCACACCAGAATCCAGATGGATCCATATCCAGTAAGGTTGCTGTTCGGGTGCTGCTCTGCTGTTTGAGTTCTTTAGATCCACCTGACGCTCCTCCACAGTCCAAATATGGTCAATTCCAAATGGCGATGGCCAATTTGTGTTATTTTGATCTGAAAAAAGTGTACCCACACCTTTTCAAAACAAAGTGAAGTCCATGCTTCCACTTCTTATAAGCAGTCGATGCTATATGCACAGGAATTGTTGAAGGTGGTGAAGAAGAAAAAACATACTGCATGTCTCAGTAAGTTATTCCAGGAAGAAATATAAACATGAGTTGACAGGAAAACAAGACACAGATGTAGTGGGATTAAAAATGAATGAATTCATTTTAAATCAGGAGCCAACACATAAAACATCAGTAACACTGATCCTGGAACAGCAGTAACACTGTGGCGTGATGTGTGAGCGTCACTCTTCTGGATGAATATTGCAGAACACTTCTATAGCAAGGTGACTATAACTCAACATCAATGTTTAACTCAAGATGGTCACTATAGGAGACAGATGTGGATTAATATGTGAGCAGACGTTTGCTATTTGCTGAGAGTGAACGTCAAAGCAGGGTGAGGTATTGTTGCTTTGTCTCTTCCAGTATTTATTTAAAGGATGCCCCCTCAAAGGAGCAGTGTATGGGATATAGTGGCAACTAGTGGTGAAGTTGTAGACTGCATCCAACTGAACACTCGTCTGCTCACCACTCTACAGAGAACTACAGTAGCCGTCAGGTGATGTAAAAATGCAAAGGCGTCTCTGGAGCCAGTGTTTAGTTTGTACATTCTGGGCTACTGTAGAAACATGGTGAATTCCTCGAAGAAGACTGGCTCTCTATGTAGACATGAAGGGCTTACTCCAGTTTTAGTGTTGCCGGGCCGGGAGAATGGTTCCCATGCAAGGTCCAAAGCCCACTCTGTATCCGTCTCCTTGACAGAAACCTAGACAGAGGGAAAGATGGGGCGTTACTATAATTATTAACATGTGATTATGAATACGATAATCAATAGTCAGAATTCTTATTGTAGTCAAACATTTTGCTAATTTTAAATGTAAGTTAATATTTGTGTTATTGAAAGAAGGTCTGGTAGAAACGTGACTTCAATAACCTTCACCAGCAGGACCTGGAACCCAATGCGTTTAGTCAGCTGTAGTATTAAAGAATAGTCACTGGCAGAATAAAATGTTGGTATTTTATGATTCTGCAAACCACAGACACTGAACCAAAAACATATCATATCAACATTCCTACAGTATGTGTATATCAGCGTTATAGAGTTTTTACCATTTGGTATGCTTTCGCTGTTTCAAAACCGCATTCTCAATGACATCATGGTTCAGGCAACTAAAATATTTGGTTTGGTTTAGTTAAAAAACATGGTTTGGCTCAAAATTAGAATAATTATTAGTTTGCGTGAGGGAATTTTGTCGATGCCTGATTCCCCCAGTGTAAGATTAATACATGTCATCTTATGAATAGTGTCACATTTAATCTGAGTTATTACTTGTGTCTGCTTCTTGAGGTGAGGCAAGGTCACAAGCAAGACACTAGCGTGTCACTCTTCCCTTTCACCTCAAGATAATACAGACGCCGTGGCAGCTTCCTCCAGATAACTTGGGTTTTTTATGCTTTCCCAGGAGGGACAGGAAGAATTGGGGTTGGCCCTGCACTGTTGAGTTCGTAGCTGTCGTACTGCTCAAACCTTCTCATGATGTACATCGAGCATCAATCACTATTTCTGCATAAGACATCTATCTCCAGAGGTCTCCTTGCTTTGGCTCATACATATTTCCATAACAAATTGGCGTCACAAACAGGATTCCAATACAACAACAACAACAACAACATGGTAAGTGCAAATTAAAGTTGTCTTAGCTTTGCCTTACCAGGGTTGTGTTTGATGGGATTCTAAAGGTCTGAGACTGTGACATTTAATCTTTGAATTAATAAAGATAAAATTGAGGGTTGGAATTTCGTCAATTCAGGGGCAAGGCCATTTGGCCTTCACTTTCATTTCTTTCAGGAGCACCAAGGTCACATGACAGCATAACATCCTAATTCATAACAAAACATGAATTATGTATTAAAATATTTTTAATGCCAATATCAAGTTAATGTTACATTGGATTTTTTTTTAAATAATGTAAAACCCCATTTTACCTATCCCCAAAGCAAACCGTCCTGACATTGTTGTTCCAACGACTCTGATTGTGCCTGATACAAATTCTATTCTTGCTTCATTGCCTCCTAATTAGAAATACTACACAGCTGTCAATCTGCATACGGATAGCTAGTTTCTGTTTACGTTTAAATTTAAAGGTAACCAAATTTACTTTCACAAGGCTAGTCCAAGGCTACTGCGAGTCACCAAGAGTGTGTACGCGGCGGTGGTAAAACGTGACCTGGATGATTTGCATCTCCCAGGGGGAAGCACTCTCCTCCAGTACGCTGATGATTTGTTGGTAGCATCTTCATCCAAAGAGGCTTGCCACGCAAACTCTATCTTGTTGTTGAAGAGACTGGCTGAGTGTGGTCACTGGGCCTCTCTGGCTAAGCTGCAGTTTTGTCAGCCAGAGGTGACCTACATGGTCAGTGTCATGACTGTGATTTTGTTGTTTTGGTTTCCAGGTTTATTTAATAGTCATTCTGTCTTGTGTTGTTCATGCGTTTTTCCCTGTCTTGTCTACTGTCATGTCTGTGGGTTTTTGTAGTGTTGGTTTCCTGTTTTATTTTGTAGTCCTTCTGTCTGGTTTTGTCACGTGCTTTACTTCCTGCCTGGTTTCCCTCCTTTTTCTCTCTCCCAGCTGTGTCTCATTGTCTCATCAGCCTTGCCTCTTGTTCTCCCCAATCACCATAGCCTGCCCTTGTGTCTCCACACCTGTCTGTCGTTTAACCTTATCAGCCCTGTGTATTTAGTCTGTGTGTTTCTGTTCTTTTTTGTTAGTTTATAATTTAAATAAACCTTTTTAACTGCATTTGGGTCCATACCTTCTTTAACCCGAGTACATCCGTGACAGTCAGTGCCTTTTTTTTATCACCGGCATCACACTGCAATATCACACACACCAGTGAATAGATCCATGATATGTCAACAAACCAGAAAAAATGGTCTTTTGTAAATATGCAAATCAATTTTGTACATATGCCGAATTGTCCAGGTATTCAGTATGACTCGTTCTTGTTGATCAGTTTTCAAAGTGGGTTGAGGCATTCCCCACAAGAAAGGAAGGCGCAAAACTGTTGTAATGGTGCTCCGAATCCATTGGCAGTTGCATGTTCCCTATCATCCACAGAGCTCAGGTCAGGTTGAGTGAATTAACTCGATAAAAGGGAAGTTGACCAAAACAATGATGCATTGCCGATTGTGCTTTATTCCATCCGAAGTGTACCAAATGCAACCACACGACTAAGTCCACATGAATGGGGAGGGCTATGACCACAGGAGCAAGCCTACCTTTGACACCCCACAAAACAACTCTGCTTTGGACTGATGAGTATATGACATAAGTATGTAAAAAGACTAACTGACAGTCTAAGAAAGTTTCATTTGCAGGTATCAGACAGACTTCCGAAGCCATCAGAGGAGTCAATTCATCCTTTTGAAGTGGGTGAATGTACTAATCAACTCTCTGGAGAATGTGTCTCTGTCTCCTCGGTGGAAAGGACCGCTCTAGGTGTTGCTGACGACGAGGACTGCTCTAAAGGTTGAAGGCAGAGCAGAATGGATCCATAATTCCAGGTGCAGACTGCACCACCAACAGCAGCTCACAGAGAGGCTGCAGCCGGTGGCGACGGGGGAGGTGGCTCTCCATCCTCCTCCTACTGAGCGTTAATGCCGAGGTTCTGAGTATGAGGCTCCAAAAGAGCCTGAGATTGAGCGCACAAGCTCTCACAACTGCAATACAGACATGACTATTGATGGAACACCACAGAGGTCTAGAGTATGCACCCGGGGGGAATATATAAGTAGGAGCAGTTAACGCTTATCCTGCAAACCTTTTTGCGGGGAACTCCAACCTTCCCCATGACCCTCCCACGAGTGCAGATTGAAAGCGCAACTTGCATCTTTCCGCTCATGTGGCACACAATCTGCGCTTTTACCCAAGTGCGCCTTGTTTGTAAATACCGTTCCATGTTTTTACACGCTAGTTGTGAACGGATTGCGCCTCAAGTCGGTGCAAATGTGTTTGTGAATCTATTTCACAGAACCTCAGCTACACATTGGAACTGAAAATGAATGTGTCATCTAATCTTCATCAAACTCGTCACAGTAGTGTCTTGACGCAGAAGGTTTGAGCACGGATGACGTTGTGAAACAGTTGGGGTTAATGGAGTAACGCGTGCTTAAAAACAAAACTACTTGGTTAAGGTTAGTAAACACACTGAACGTTTGGTTGCATACGGGATACGAATGACTTCCTCTAAGTCGGGACGGTACAATATAGGATCTCTTCACAGATCGCAGTAAAAAACACTCACAATATCAATGAATTTTCATTATTTTCATCAGGATAATCCAAATTGGCTGTCGAGCTACAAGTTGGATAAATAGAGTCTGACTTAAAAAATACAGGATACAAAAATAAACATTTGTATTTATTTATGGAGGGAGATTTCTACCATAGCAGCATTACGCAGAAGTGATGGTGCTGTATCGTAAACAGCACAGTGCAGCTGAAAAGGATCTGCTAAAACTGCTCTGGACTTTCTCACTCTTCATTCTACATCCATTCCTCTGAGTTTCTAGTAGTGTGTATTTTGGAGCTAGTTGAAATCTCAGTGCATACCATGTGTTTGAACAGCAAGAGTCTCTGTTCAAGCTTTCCCCGAAATGAGACCAGGCTGCAATGAATGATACATTTGAGTTGCATCATGTATGATCCAGTAGCTTTAAGTGGGGATATTTCTGTATACATACTTTGATACAGTAAGACAATCAAAAAGATGTGTTACTCATATATGAAATTAAATATTTCCACACAACCTGTGTGTCCTTTTCCTCATAGGTGATATAGTTTGAAAGCCAAGAAGCACTCTCTTTATGTTTCCTGGTAAGCGGCTGCTGTGCTGAAGGCTCAGTCTCACCTGTGATGCAGACTTCATCTCCATCCTTCAGGAAGGTTCTGGTCTCGCCTCCTCCTAGATCGATGCTCTTAGATCCCCTCCATGATAGCTCCAGCATGGAGCCAAAACTCTCTGGATCCTGTCAGGATACAGTTCACATAGGAAGTGTTTGATACTGCAAATGTACCACACATTTAGAAGACACACAACATTCCCTCTTTTATAGATAATCAATAATCCATGGTCCAATATGAAACTGATCAAATTTGCTTTACAGGGAAAATAAAATATTAAAGCAAGGAGATAATATGTGAAAACCCCAGAAGAGGCCCATATGTTTACAGCGTGAGACAATATGTACGATAGTCAACAGCGAGAAACAAATAATATAAATGACAAAACGACAAACAATCAGAGGGCCTTTTTATACAGAAGGAGAGTAAAAAATATGATGCGATCGGACTTTGCTTTGTGACGTAAAGCCGCAACAGTGTCTCTGTACAAAACATCCATCAAACAATGCAGCTTTGTGGAACCAGAGTGACGTCACACGGCTGATGAGAGCGCCGCTGACCGTGTGATGTGTTCAATGAGCATTGGAATTCTGATTAGCACAAACCCCTTTCCCTGTTCCTTACAACCTTTGTTAAAGAAACACCTTGGTTATTTCATGTTCTCTGTCTCTGCCTCCTATTTTATAAGTCAATCTTGCCATCGCTTCCCCTGGGTTGCTACAATATACATTAGGGCCGTGTTCAATATAAAATAAATTATCTTCACTTACAGAGACACACAATGTGAAAAATATCAATGTTGGTTGGTAAATACTGAGGACATGCAGACACTCACAGGTCCACTGATGGTACCAGAAGCCAGCAGGTCTCCTGGTCTGACGTTACAGCCGTTGACAGTGTGATGGGTGAGCTGCTGCTTAATGGTCCAGTACATGTACTGGAAACAGAAGTTATAAAACAAATTGAGTGAAGAGAGGCAGACTGTTTGCCTTCATATGGCTTCCATTTGCATAGAGACTGCTGATGCCGTCTGCTGCTGATGCTGATCAGTGTTAAAACTGTAATAGGTGTGTTTCTAATACTGAAGATAAAAGTATATATATATATATATATATATATTTACGACTTTAATCACGGGCGATGACCTATCCGATTTAGAGAACACCCAGAGTGCAGTTGAAGACGGTGAAAATAAACCTTTTTTATGTTTGTAAACATAACAACCTGAACAGCACAAACCACATGGAATCTGATTCTTTTCACTTTTGATTTGGGTCAATTTCGTATGTGATCCTTAATCACATAGGTCTGATATTTGAACAGCCAATAACAGACAATATTAGTTAGATCATAATTATCAGTATAATCGTGATTATCATCAAATGAGTGAATTGAAATAGGGGTCTATCTTGCTATCATGGAAGAGAAGTGAATGATGGCCTGAATTATCAGAATGAACAGACAATGTTGCTTTGAAAAAAAGTTGAATTTACAAATTGTTTTTTTTTACAATCGTCACAGAAAAAAAGATGCATTCCTTTTGTGATGCTCTAAAAATGTGCGTCTTGAAAATGTGATGTTAAGTGATTCCAATATGTTTTGCTGCCATTTTAAGCGTTCTAAGCATATTTGGATGATTATGGAGATAATATTGTGAATTGCAATTACTTTGACCTGAGGGGTATTCCATCAAACTCGTTAAGCGCTAATTTCGATAAGCCTCGCTACCTTTAGCGAGAGTTGCGTTCCATCAACGTGACTTGAGGCACTCTCCGCTAAGTAACCATGGGAATTTATCCGACCAGGGGCAGGCTAACCATCAGGCTTACTTTAGCGGGGGTTTCAGAGAAGTCCGTCTGTCGGAAACAACTGTACCAGCAGAAGGTTCCGCCAAGCAGTCCTCGTGATTTCGTCACGTGAAAGACCAAAAATTACCAAAATTACATATATGAAGTACAAACAGACTATATTTTCATCAAGCGTCTAAGAATACATGCTTGCAATTAAAAAAATATGAATAAATCGTTTATTTTGTTTAAGACCGACTGGCCATATCATTATCTAGAGCCCCCAGTTGGGTGAGTGGTGATGCTCCTGCCACCGAATGTGGGCATCCCAGGTTCACATCCTGGCAAGGACATCTAATGTGTGTTTTTTTTTTTTTTTTTTTTGTGCCTGTATAATTGTCTTTAGATCAGAGAATTAGACCAACATTTTACCTTAACTATGATAAATATGTCATACAATTTCCCCAGAACCCAAATATAACTTGCAAAAACATGATAGGCATAAAGATGTTATTATTAATAGCATGTTATAGATCCCAATGACAAAGGCATTGCTGCATGCAATTTTCAGCCACATAAATTCCTTTCAGGTGAGTTCATTAATAGGTTCATTGAATGTGTTCATTGAATTGTTGAGATAAATGAGTTGGTCAATGTAGATGCATTTACTAGGCCTATCGAGAGAGAGAGAGAGAGAGAGAGAGAGAGAGAGAGAGAGAGAGAGAGAGAGAGAGTGAGTGAGTGAGTGAGTTCCGGCCAAAGAAAGAAGTTTCACAAAATTCCATAGTCGGGAATTGAACCGTGGCCGGCCGCGTGCAAAGCCGGCGCGTTACCGCTACACTATCCTCACATCCGAGAAATCCTTGTCAGTGTTATATTAGAACATGTTACTCTTAACGGTACTTCCGTATTTAATCGTTCGGCAATTATTGCCCAAGCAGCCTCGCGATTTTTATTTATCACTACAGTATTCCATTTTTTGGTTATGATGGGTTTGTACTCCTCGTACAGTTCCATCAATATTTTTTGCTATGGTCTTTTCTGCCATTTTCTCGATGATTCGACATTCACGATTCTGGGCTGGCTTCATATCCCATGAACGTGCGTAACACACTACAACGTTAACCTGGCTTGAATTAGCCTCAACAAGGCGCGGCTGAAATGCGTTAATGGAATGGGTTTAGCCACAAGTGGAAGTTGGCGTTAGTTCTAACCAGGCTTAACTAGGTAAGCGCCGCCTTAATTAGCGAGTTTGGTGGAATACCCCTCAGGATAACTGGGACAGGAAATATTTGTATTGTCTCGAGGCGGGGGCCCGTTGCACAAAACTAGGATTAAGGTCTGAGCAGAGCTCAATCGATCCAAAACAAGAGCGTCCAGGCTTAATTGGTTGCATAAAGACCAAGCCAGGATGAGCAGGATTCATCAAGCCAGGTGAAACCAATCCTGGATAGGTGCACGCTCACGGCTCCCCTTAAATAGACCCCGCCGCCGATCACAGATTCACTGATTCACCATGGCCAATAGAGCGGCATACTTTTCCCCGCCGGAGGCAGAAATCCTCATGGAGGCATACGAGGAGGTCAGGCTGCTCTAACTCAGCTTTCGTACTAAAAAGTACGAAAAGTAAAGCACGATATTTTCGTATGCTTTCCTGCGTATTACACAGAGCCGTGGTCACGTGACCGATGCGCGTTATGCTGGTTATTAGAGAGCATCAGACCTAAACCTAACCATAACCCTCAGGGGGTTTAGCTCAGGAGGTAGAGCGGGTTGGCTGGCAACTGCAAGATTGCTGGTTCGATCCCCAGCTCCTCCTAGTTAGCATTTACCTAACCTTAACTCTAACCCTAACCAACAAAAGATCATATACATTCACTGAAGGAATAATATGAGAACAAAATGCAGATTTTTCGCTAGGAATGTCATCAAAACGTACTTTAATACTCTCCTCCTCTAAAACAACGGGTTACAATATTATGAATTTATTCTCGTAAATTTATGACTTTATTCTCGAAGTCTGTGAATTTTTATTTTTTCTCTGTGGCTCTAATATTCCGTCATTTTATATATAGCCTTATAGTCTATGGGAAACTGTAAATTACCTAATGACAGCAACATCATCTAAAATCATAATTTATCCAAAATGATTGAAATTAATGATCACAAACGTTTAAATAATGACAGTGGGTCTAGTTATATGTGATAACAATGTGTAGTGGGCATTGGAATAACTATTGGTTTCCGTTTGTGGTGACTGCTGACTGAGATAAGGGATGAGATTAAATAGATCCTGGAATTTAGCCTGGTCTGGAGCAGGCTCACTCCACAGAATAAATCTCCATGGTAACTTATACCATAACATATCCTACTGCCCCCTATCCCGCTTTTGTGCAACCGGATCACGGATAAGTTGAACCAGGATAACCAAGATATCCCGGCTTAATCCCTTATCGTAGTTTTGTGCAACGGGCCCCGGGTCTGTTGTTGCCATAGTAACATAAATGTTCCCTCAATTTCACAACAACTCTGTTCATTACTTTCTTCACCATTGTTTCCAGAACGCTCTGTGCTCGCTCCGACACACAAAACGTTTTCGTGTGGACACCCTCTCACACACCCTGCGTTTGTTTAAATCCTCTTTAAGACTTGGGCCCCATCCACATGGAAACGTTTTTTGTGGGAAACCGCAGAAGTCTTGTGCGTTTCGGCCGGCCGTCCATACGGATCCGGCGTTTTTGCTTCCTGAAAACTCACTTTTTTGAAACCGGCTCTCAGGGTGAAAAAGAAAAAAACGACACCCCTCCGTTTCGTGTTCGTTTTCATGTAGACGGCGAAAACGAATACGATGACGTCATCGGCCCGCCCCTCGACCCTCGAGTCTGACTTCTTGCGTCTCGTAACAACAACAACAACGGCGGCCTATGTGCTCGTAGCAGATATTCTGCTCGTCTGTACGATGGCGTATCAGGGCCACTGTATGAAAAACAACGGAGCCGAGAGAGGACGGCGATTTTTTACGATGCTAACAAACAACTGCTAGCTAACTTCCCATGAATGTAGACATTTATTTGTCTAATTAATCCATCCCAACGTGTGAAAACGCCTCGTCAAGGTCCTTAGGCCGATGTGGGAGACCTGTTAAATATCAAAGCCACCCTCTTCCTTGTATGCTTGACTAGTGGGTGTCATAGTGGATATGGTTGTTACCTTGAAGTTTGACTTGCAGATGGTTGCAGCCTCAGCCATGCCCTGTCCTTTAAGAACAAGCAGAAACAAGTTACACACTGAAACACTTCATAGCATGTTATATGCAGTACAGTAGGTGACAGCAAGAGTGGATGGTAGTAAATAACTAGGTACATTTACAACCAGCTCAGCCTGTCTCCTAAAAATTACATTTCCACACAACTTAACTACATTGTGAATAACATTTCCAGGGAAACCAAACAGTCACATAGTTAACGGTTTGAAATCATTTGTTTAACAAAAGTACACAGTTAGATTCAGTCAACAGAACTACTTGGTTCTAACAGGAGGACACAAACATCAGCTTCCTGGTGAAAGTCCTGTTTTTTGACCCGTCCTACACCCAGACCTCCTCACTACCTGGACTTCTAGGGACTTATTTGAAACTAATTAGAGATACAGTATGTCTAGAGCAAACATAATCCACCACAAAATATGTTTCCCTCTAAACACAATTCACAGTGATGTTCAGTGAGTTTTGCAAGGCTGGCTGGATATAGCAGCTGTGTTGAGTCTGTGATTTTTCTGATGTCACGCTGTAGAAGGGGAACGTAGAACCAGACGTCCTTCTGGAATTCAGAGGGGAATCTGTTGGGTCAAGACTCCTTTTATTTGACACCCGACTTTATATAATCAGCCTGGTCTCCTAAAAATGATGTTCCCACATAATGACACTGCATTGTAAATTAAGGTTATGAGGGAAACGTATTTTGTAATTGATTACATTTGCTCTTGACCAAACAAATTAGTTTACAAGGCCACGTATAGGTTGGACTTCTGGATGGAGGACGGGTCTAAAAACACAGGACCTCCACCAGGAGTCTTAGTGTCCATTTAGAACCAAATAGCTTTTGTTTCAATTTCATAGTCATTTTAATCCAAACCCTGATTTTTTTTTTTTTTTTTTTTTACTAAACCAAACCAAGTAATTTTGTCTTAACCTAACTATGTTGTTCTGTTGGTTCTATTAACCAACTGTAAATGTAATTGAGAGTGAAGTTAAGTTGTATGGGAATCTAATTTAGTAGGAGACAGAATTGAGCAGCTACAATAAAAGCAAAATATAACAAATATGGAATTACTGCTTACATTTGAATCCATTAGAAATAATCTAATAATAAATAGTAATACAACAATGACAGGAGCACTTGTACTTACTTTTTTTACTTGTATTATACTGTAGTCTTTATATTTTTGTGCTACTGCCATACTTAAGAAACATATCTGAATAATTCTAATTCAGTCAGTTCATTAAAAGACAAACTATTAACATTATATTACATTTTTGTTATTTAAGATAGTATTCAAACTGCAAGGTAATGTTGCACATTTCTATCATTAAGCTGTTAATATTTGTAGAGAGGAAGATAAACTCGTCCATATCCCTGCTGAGCATTATGTTCCTGATAACAGTACAGGTGTTGAAATATTTAGCAGCATGGATGAGAGGGATGGAGATATAAGTGAATGTAATGTAACGGCTCCTCAATAGCGTGGATTACCTGAGGGCTTTTACTGCAGGCAGTGTGTGTGTGGCTGTGTGTGTTCGTGAAACCATCACAGTTGGTTGAATGAGAGACATTGTACCTTTAAGTGACACAAACAGGTTAATGTTGAGAGTGTAGGCATCAGGGTGTTGCAGGTAGGGGAGGGGCTCTGGGTCCTGCACAAAGACGAGACAGTTGTAAGTTCCAGGGAATCAGCATCACCGATGCTCACCACACGTTTCCAACCTGGAGAAAACAGCTCATAAACAGCTGTTTTTCTCGAGGAGTACTCATTAATGTTTCCAGAGGCGCAAGAGAAAGCATCCTGACTGGAAACCTTACAGACTATCATGGGATGTTCATGGTCCAGGACAGGCAGACTCTCCAAACCACCAGAACATCACATCGACCAGCATCAGTGATGTTGGTGACAAGAGGTGCTGCACAGAGCCCATATTAAAAGACTAAACCCACCCAGACACAGTCTGTTCACCTTGCTGCATTCTGGGAAGAGATAATAATAATAATAATTCTTTATTTATATAGCACTTTTCGCAGCACAAAGTCACAAAGTGCTTCACAAAACATAATAAAACAACACAACAAAGTGCTTTCACAAAACATAATAAAACAACACAGTATATACAAAGATGAAGAGCAGCAAAGAATAAAACAACGAAAGTAATTAACTGCCATGCAGTTAATGCAGTTCAAAGGCCTGTCGAAACAGGTAGGTTTTAACTGCGCCTTGAAAGCTACAATCGACGCAGGGGCTCTTAAGTCTGAGGGAAGAGCGTTCCAGAGTCTGGGGGCCACCGAACGAAAGGCTCGGTCCCCTTTCGTTTTGAGGTTGGTTCGGGGAAGAGCGAGGAGCCCCTGGTCGGAGGACCTTAGGGACCGGCTAGTGGAGTAGGGCTGGAGGAGGTCGGAGATGTAGGCCGGGGCAGACCCATGCAGGGCATTGAAGGTGGTTACCAGAATTTTAAATTGGAATCTAAAAGCTCTGGGGAGCGGAGGATAGGAGTGATATGGCAGGACTTCTGTGAGCGATTTGGCAGCCTAGCGGCAGCGTTCTATATTAGTTGTAGACGGTCCAGAGATGATTTATTGAGGCAGGTAAACAGTGAGTTACAGTAATCGAGTGATACACAAGTATCACCTGACAAACCAGCAGACTTCAGAGAGGCTCAGAGAATCCTAAATTCATCCTCCACCGTGTAAGATTCTTTTTTTTATGTTATTTAGCAACAATGGGACTACAACCTTGTAGTACAATGACAATTAAATTAACTCTGAAACACAAACAAAATGGTGAAAAGGCTCTGATGTCCCAACAGTGTCTCTCGACAGTGTATCATTTGTTCCTGCACAACGTTGTTTTTTCTTTCTGTCAGTCGGAATGACATTACACAACAAAAGCAACATTACGTTTAGACAACAAAACTCTTAGTTATGTTTAGGGAAACTGTAACAAAGGCCACTTCACAACAACACTTTGGGACACTGTGTGTCCCACACCGGTCTCCTGTGTTGTTGGACATCCACTGCTCTCTCCTCATGGAGGAATTCTGAGATACTGAATATTCACAATATGCAAATACCACAGGCCACGCACCCCGACCACCACAGCTGCTTGCGCTCATGCTCCCGCTTCTATATTACCGGTGGACGAACGACAACAAGATGGCTAGCGGAAACATCGGCGAGATTCAGCTGGGGTACTATGAACCGACACGAGGATGGATGCGTCCGATTGGGAGGCCCGGACTAGAAGGTGCGAAACGCAGAACGCCCGCGGCATGACCGGCGGGGGACGGAGCCCCCCTGGCCACAGCGGGCACACGTGCGCGCCTCGGGGAACGACAGTGATTGGTTACCTTTGGTGTCATTATTTTCAGCACAACCTCATATGTGTGACTGTACAGTTATTTTTTCATTTTAACACAATGGACCACAAAAAAACATAAAATCAGAGAAGGAAAAAGTTAGATTTTTTTACTGTGAAAACCAGAAAAATATTTTTATTAATTAAGAGCTGCTCCACATTCAGCAGTCTCTTCATTGACTCACAAAACAAAAAAATCAATTACACCAAACACTACATAACACACTAACTATAGAGTGGCGAAGCCCCGCCCCTTCCACTAGACTTGAAAAAAAAAATCAAATCTGGACGCACGAGAGGGAGAGAGAGAGAGTGAAACATGCCACTTAACTATTGAACCAAAAAGAGAGAGAGAGAGAGAGCGGATGTGGCTAACGATTAGCGTTAGACAAATTGCCTTAACTCAAATTGCCTTAACTCCAACATAATTGGATTTAGTCGAAGACTCGCAGTTATACGAATATTCAAATGCATGCTATAATATCTTAAATTTGTCACTTGTGCCAGTTGCTGTGTCTGGTTTCACATATTGTGAGACTGAACGGTCTTATGTCCAGTCGTCCCGCGCATTATTAAACAAACATGGGAGTGGAGCATCAAATCTTTCTGTGCAGCAACGTCGAAATATGGGACAGGCAGGTTGGACGTGGTTTTAACCTGCTGTACAGATGCCATCTTTACATGCCTGTTTTACTGTGCATATAAGTTTAGTGATATGCAGTTGGTTATGCAGTCTTTGAAAGCTCAGGTCATATAAACGTATTGAATGGATGTAACTGTGGAACTGTGTGATTTTAGCTGCATGATCCTAGATTTACACTGATTTATTTAAATGTGAAAACTTTCACAAGTTGCTGTAGTGTGTTGCAGTGCCTCTGTTTCAATGAAGTATTTATATAAATAATTTTCAAGCAAATTGTGTTTACACAGTACTATGTTGTTTTTAACTGTTTGAGGTCTGCGCAGCCATGAACAGTATTACTGAAAAATGTTTCTTTCTTTTTTTCCAGATGACTACAATGCAGCTGGGCTTTAACTCCCTCAAGCTGTCGATCACACTGACCTTGGAAGTCCAATCCAATCCAACTTTATTTGTTAAGCACTTTTACACAACAAAAGTTGACCAAAGTGCTGTACAGAAGAAAAGCCCAAAATTACATAAAAATACAAAAAAATAAATTAAAAGACATAAAACATGAGTAAAAGTAATAAAAATAATAAAAGCCACACAATAAAAAGCAATGAAAATAAGACATTTAAAACAAGGAGACAAGTCGACATCTTACTGGGTGCCAAAGGCCAAGGAGAAGAGATGGGTTTTAAGAAGAGATTTAAAAAAAGACAGAGAAGAGGCCCGTTTAATGTGCTGAGGCAGAATATTCCACAATTTAGGAGCCGACACAGCAAAGGCACGGTCCCCTCTGAGCTTCCGCTTAGTTTTAGGCACACTCAGGAGCAGCTGATCAGCTTACCTGAGAGACCGGGCGGGTGTATGAGGGTGTAGAAGCTCAGAGGGGTAGGGCGGGGCAAGACCATTCAGGGATTTAAAAGCAAATAAAATAATTTTAAAATGGATCCTAAAAGGAATAGGCAGCCAGTGGAGTGAGGCTAAAATGGGGGAAATGTGTTCGTGTTTACGTGTGCTAGTTAAAAGACGTGCAGCTGCATTTTGTACCATCTGGAGACGGGCAATGGAGGACCCACTAACCCCCACATACAGTGCATTGCAGTAGTCCAGCCGAGTGGTAACAAAGGCGTGGATTACTGTCTCGAAGTGCTGCCTTGATAGAATTGTCTTTGTTTTGGCCAACTGCCTCAAATGGAAAAAGCTAGATTTGACAACAGCCTTGATCTGACTGTTGAGCTTAAGCTCAGGGTCCACTTTCACCCCTAGGTCTGTGATGCTCTGTTTGACATACTGGGCCAAGGAATCCAGATCTACAGGGGGGGGGGGGGGGGGGTCCCAGTCGTGCCACCAATCACTTCTGTCTTTTTGTCATTCAAATTTAAAAAGTTCATTGCCATCCAGGCCTTTATATCCTCGAGACACTTAAGTAGCAGCCAGACATCGTAGCCATCTTTCTTTTTAAGAGGCACATAAATCTGACTGTCGTCCGCATAACAGTGGAATAAAATGCCGTGCTTCCTAAGTATGGAACCAAGCGGGAGCAGATAGAGAGAGAAGAGGAGAGGGCCAAGAACTGAGCCCTGTGGGACTCCAGACGAGAGAGGAGCAGAGGAGGATACAGAGTCACCAAGGCTGACACAGAAGGTTCAATCAGCCAAGTATGACCTGAACCACTCCAGTGCTGTGCCCCTGATGCCCACCCACTGCTCCAAACGTGAGATCAATATTTCATGGTCCACAGTGTCAAAAGCAGCAGTTAAATCTAAAAGCACAAGGATAACACAGTCACTTGAGTCAGTAGCTAAACATATATAATTAAAAACTCTTAAAAGAGCTGATTCAGTGCTGTGCAGGGTTTTAAAACCAGATTGGAAAACCTATAGAATATTATGCTCTTCCAGAAAGGCCATTAATTGATTGTGCACGATCTTCTCCAGGGTTTTTGAAAGAAATGGTAGTTTGGAGATAGGCCTGAAATTAGCAAGAACTGCTGAATCTAGACCAGGTTTTTTGATCAGGGGCTGTACTACTGCATGTTTAAAATTTTCAGGGACCACACCTGAGGTCAAACTGCTATTAATGACTGTAACAACAGATGGCCCAACAGTGGGAAAAAACCTCACTGTGATGGAGGGGACTCTCCAATTTCATTCAAAAGAAAAAGGTTGTATGCCATTTCAATTGTTGCTTTTTAATCTGTGATGCACAACATTTGAAAATAGTCTAATTTGTAATGAAATTATTCAATTGTTTTTAGACGCAAGAACATTTTATTCCCTGGAGAGGAAGATGACGACGATGAGAATGATGAGATGAAAGGCATCAGGAACTTGACAGTCAAGAAAGGGGTAAGAAGCATCAATCCCTATTTAAATGATGATCTATTTTGTTACAACAGATAGTAGTACTAAGATTTGATATGATTTTTTTAACAGATTGGATTCATTGCTGAGTGCTCCAATGATCCCTGGGCATATCCACCTTGCTGACAGTCGTGACCTCCATCCAAGCAGCCGCTGACCGTTTTTAAATGTGCAGAGAACTGGTTCATGTGTCACAGGGTAGAGTTTTGTTTTATCATTTTTTGTGTTGATTTTGGTTTGCTGTGTTTTATTTATTCCAGTTGTGTTTTGCATGTTTATTCATTTTTTTCTTTTCACCTTGGTTTTATTGTATGCTTTTATTTTGAAATGGTATTTGTGTGTGTTGATGCTGTTTTTTTACTTCCGCC
This sequence comes from Eutrigla gurnardus, assembly GCF_963514095.1. NCBI lineage: Eukaryota > Metazoa > Chordata > Actinopteri > Perciformes > Triglidae > Eutrigla > Eutrigla gurnardus. The sequence goes on from NC_139915.1 coordinate 19,444,381, forward strand.
ACTGTGACCCCGCTCCTGGTCCTTGTTCATGCACTGAGGGTGCTCATAAAGGTGCAGAGTCCTGGTTCATGGACTAGTATTTAAATGTACAGAGTCCTGGTTCATGTACTGACAGTATTTAAATGTGCAGAGTCCTGGTTCATGGACTAGTATTTAAATGTGCAGAGTCCTGGTTCATGGACTAGTATCTAAATGTGCGGAGTCCTGGTTCATAGACTAGTATCTAAATCTGAAGAGTCCTAGTCGATGGGTTCAATCTTAAAAATGCATGTGTACTGCGTGTGATGGGTTTGAAAATAAATAAACATTTGTACTCGCTTTTTTTTTTTTAATCTGGATCGAATATTAAATTAAATATGGCATATAAATTAAGTGGCTGAGGTTTAATTAAGGCTGATATCAGGAACCACATCTGAAAATGGCTTGGCCCAGAATAGGGCCAGTTCTGGTTGTACAGTTTGGCTGAGTTACGGGCCTTATGTGGCCCACGTTTTGGATGCCGGATGTGGGCCACTAAAGGACCATAATTCATTGCTGTATGTGGGCTGAGTGCAAGTGGGTTGTGTGGCCCAGTGATGGGCCACACAACCCACTTGCACTCAGTTTTGCTAAGAAGTCGTCACGAGGAAGAGGGAGCATCCGATTTGCGATGTACAGCATTGTCCGAGCTGGAACCATCCTGCTGCAACGCTTCCACCCGGGCGAGGAGCACGGATTGGCGCTGGATGACATCATCCAGGAGGGTTGCAATGGAGCGGAGCTCTGACTTCAAGCTGGACAGCTCATGATCCTCCGGGGTAAGTGGGAACATTCTCTTGAGGCTGAAGCGGTATCAGTTAGAGGCGGCCTGCTATCCGCAGCTCCGATCGTCAGATGCTGATGACTCGAACGCACACGCACACTGCTGCTGCTCCAGGGCTGGAGCCGATCCCAGCTATCATTGGGCGAAGGCAGGGTACACCCTGGACAGTACGTCAGTCTATCACAGGGCCAACATATAGAAACAGACAACCATTCACACTCACATTCACACCTACGGGCAATTTAGAGTCATCAATCAGCCTATCCCCATCCTGCATGTCTTTGGACTGTGGGAGGAAGCCGGGGATCCCGGAGAGAACCCACGCTAACACGGGGAGAACATGCAAACTCCACACAGAAGGAACCCGGGCCGACCCAGGAATCGAACCCGGGACCCTCTTGCTGTGATGCGAGAGTGCTACCCACTACACCACCGTGCAGTCCTTATTCAAAATCATAAGATGTAAAAAGTACAAAACAAAAGATCAAGGAAAAAAACAGGCTAACGCAAAAACTATAACCACAATATGCATGCAACTGCAGCGACGGAAACGTGACGTCCACCCACAAATGGGCTAGTGGATGCCTGTCTTTACTGGTGTACTAACCTGGGTGGGGTTGGGCTCTGCAAAGGGTAACAGTGCCTCCATTGGGACGACCCAGGGTGAAATGGTTGTCCCAAAGTTCTTCCCCAGGAAAGGACCAAGAGGAACGTACTCCCACGCCTGGATGTCCCTGGCTGAAAAGAAACACTGCGTGAGTAGGCAGATTATGGTTTCTGTAATACGGTACTCATTTAGTTGTCGCTGTGAATTTGGGATCTGCATCAGTGAATCAGTGATGGATCTCGGGGTCTAGTTGAGTAAGGATTAGTTGAACCTTGCTTCACTAAGGGGGCGTCCAGACGAAGCGAAACAAACTTTTTTTCTCCGTTTTGCCTTGGCGTCTTTTCAAGAAAATCTGCGTCCAGACGAATCCACTGAAAACGACTCAGCGCGCTGTAGTACATATTCCAGGCCCTTATGCGGCGCTGTTTCTGCTACAAAAACGCAGAAGAAGAGACGGAGCTTGACCGGATGTTTGCCATTGCTATGGCAACACGTGAGAGTTACGGCTAATCTCCGCCCGACCACCCGATCAATAAACACCCATAAGATGACAATTTGGCCCATATAAATAAAACCAACAATAAGCATCAACAGCCGTCACCCTAAGGACCTTGACGAGGCGTTGTCACACGTTGGGATGGATTAATTAGACAAATACATGCCTACATTCATGGGAAGTTAGCTAGCGGTTGTTTGTTAGCATCGTAATAAAGAAGCATATCTGCGACTTTTTTCCAGGAATATCGCCCCCCTCTCTCGGCTCCATTTTTTTTTCATACAGCGGCCCTGATACGCCGTCGTACAGACGAGCAGAATATCTGCTACGAGCACGGAGGCCGCCGTTATTGTTGTTGTTACGAGACGTCGCGGGGGAAGAAGTCAGGCTCGAGGGTCGAGGAGCGGGGCGATGACGTCAGCGTATTCGTTTTCGCCGTCTTCACGAAAACGATCACGAAACGGAGGCGTGTCGTTTTTTTCTTTTCCACCCTGAGAGCTGGTTTCAAAAAAGTGCGTTTTCACGCCGCAAAAAAGCCGGATTCGTATGGACGGCAGGGCGAAACGCACAAGACTTCTGCGTTTACGCACTGAAAACGTTTTCGTGTGGACAGGCCCTTAGTCAGCTGTTCATCCTGGTTTGGCCTTTGTGCAATCCATTAAGCCAGACTGCTCTCATTGGGATATGTTGAACCCAGCTTAGTCATTTATCCTGGATATCTCAATTCTGCTTTTGTGCAATAGTCCTCTGGAGTTGTGGTGACTTTCTGGTTAGCAAGGTAAACCCAAAAAATTACATAATGTGTAGGCTCTTTGACTCATGTTTTCCATCATCTTGCAGATACAATGGATTACACAATGCTTCAAGAAAAAGGGAAATTAATTGAATTACATTTCATTCTTGTACATTGGACAAATAACCTTTTTTTCATAGAATTGAATTGAATTCCTGTGGGAAAGTGTGAGGTGGTGCAATTTCTCAATCCTAATATTTATATAGGAAATGCAGGATTACCTGTATCAGGGGCCTGTACTACGAAGCAGGATTTGGGCTTAGCGAGGTAATTTACGATGCTGGTTCACTTCTTACCGGGGTAGATTGCCATGGATACTTACGCTGCAGAGCTAACCTGCTCCGGAGCAGGTTATGTTCCTGATAAGTGATCAACGTGGAGAAAAACACTGCCTACTGACCAATAAGCTCTCTTGGTGCGCGGATAAAAAAAAAAAAGAAACTCGGTGGATCGTGAGAGGGTCTCGTAGGAGAACTATAGTGTTCAGAGACCGGCAAAACCCTTTTTCTGCCCCTGACGGTGTTTTATATGAGAGATACAGATTATCATCGGAGGGCATGACTTATCTGTGTCAGCATACAGCCTACTTACCACTTTGAATTATGTTTTTATATTTATTTGATTTGCTCCCAAGTCCGTTTTTACATCGTCGGGATTGCAGGTGGAAGAATTAGGCTGATATTGTCATACACCACGTTATAAGAATACAGCTAAGCAACACATTCATTATTTTAAAGTTATATTTTTGGCCTTTTATTGTGGGAGGACAGTGTGAGAGTTAAAGGGGTGAGAGAGAGAGTGACGACATGATTTAAAAGAGGACCGCAGGGCGAGCCTCGGTACATGGGGCTGTAACTCTACCACTGAGCTATCAGTGCAGTTAACGCATTCATTCAATCAGTCAGATCTAGTATTTCCCTCATGATGGGGCAGTCATATTATGCGACTATTAAAGTCCCAGTCTGCAACATTTTTTTGATCATATTCACTGAAGCCGACACTATGCTCCGATAGAACAACATAAATCGTCTGGTTTTAGAAAAAAAAAGCGTGCCTCTACGTGCACGTAGAGCCTGTTGTTTGTTTTGCAAGATTGACAGCGCCCGGATCATCCTGTCCAATCAGCATGCAGGGCTGTGTTCGTGCACACACAGAGCCCCTCCCCCCTCAGGTCGTTCCACTATCACAGGGGGGAGGTGGAGGGAAGTAGCAACAAGCTTCCAATTCCTCGGTTAAAAACCGAAACGAGGAGGTCCAAAACAACCAAGGAAAAGAAAACACTGGTGGAAAATAAGGAAAAAAAGATAACAGTTTATTCAGCGTTCTCCTCTCCACCACGGACTCAAGAGACTCCAGCCTGAGACCAAGTACAGAGCCAGCCTTCTTGATGATTTTATCAAGTCTGCTGGTGTCGCTGGCTCTGATGCTGCTGCCCCAACACACCCCAATATCTCAGCTTTCTCAGGAAATAAAGTCTGCTCATCCCCTTCTTGTACACAGCCTCTGTGTTAGATTTCCAGTCCAATCTGTTGTCAATCACCACTCCCAAGTATTTGTAGTCCTCCACCACCTCCCCCTGATCCGTAGTGGCTGTGAACCCTCATCTCCACCCCTTATACACCCGACAACAGCTGAGTCGTCAGAGAACTTCTGCAGGTGACATGACTCAGAGTTGTACTGAAAGTCAGTGGTGTACAAGGTGAAGAGGAAGGGCGAGAGCACAGTTCCCTGTGGAGCTCCTGTATCACTGACCACCACATCAGACAGGACACTGCCCAGACGGACAAACTGTGGCCTGCCTGTCAAGTAGTCAGTAATCCAGGAGATCACAGAGTCGTCAACTCCCACCACCCGCAGCTTCTCACCCATTAGCAGAGGCTGAATGGTGTTGAAAGCCCTGGAGAAATCAAAGAATGTGATCCTCACAGTGCCTCCCCCACCATCCAGATGCATATGGGCTCGTTGCAGCAGGTAGATGACAGCATCATCAACTCCTAAATGGGGCTGATAGGCAAATTGCAATGGGTCCAGAAACGTCCTCACCTGTGGCCTCAGCTGGGCTAAGACCAGCCTCTCCAGGACGTTCATCACATGCGATGTTAGTGCGACTGGTCTGTAGTTTGCTGGGTCAGATGGCTTCAGTTTCTTGGGGACTGGGACCAAGCAGTAGGTCTTCCACAGCAACAGGACTTTCTCCAGACTCAGGCTCAGGTTGTACAGATGTCCCAGTACAGGGGACAGCTGGCTGGCACAGGTCTTCAGGATCCTTGGTGAGATACCATCAGGGCCTGCAGCCTTTTGCTGATGCAGTCTTTCCAGCTGCCTCTTTACCTGGGCTGTAGTCACCATTGGACAGGGGTTGGAGCAGATGTCATCATTGGAGGAGGAGGATGGGGGGGGGGGGGAAGCAGATGGAGAGGTGTTGTACAGGAGAATGCTGGGGGGAGGGTCCTACCATTTGGAACAGTGTGAGTGTGTGGGGGGCTGGGGGTGTCGGAGGGGTAACAGGAGGTGAGCTAAACATGTTGAGAAACTGGTTATACTGGTTAGCTCTATCCAGGCTCCCAGATGTCTACCTGTCTTTCCCCTTCATCCCTGTGATGTGCTTCATGCCCGCCCACACATCCCTCACACTGTTCTGTTGGAGTTTGGCCTCCAGCTTTCTCCTGTAGTTGTCCTTGCACGTCCTCAGCATCTCTCAGGGCCTGTCCACACGAAAACGTTTTCAGTGCGTAAACGCAGAAGTCTTGTGCGTTGCGCCCTCCCATCCATACGAATCTTGCGTTTTCGCGGTTTGAAAACACACTTTTTTTAAACCAGCTCTCAGGGTGGAAAAGAAAAAAACGGCACCCCTCCGTTTCGTGTTAATTTTCGTGTGGACGGCGAAAACGAATACGCTGACGACGTCATCGCAGCATATCGTAGCAGATATTCTGCTCGTCTGTACGACGGCATATCAGGGCCACTGTATGAAAAAAAACGGAGCCGAGAAAGGGGGGCGATATTCCGGGGAAAAAGCTACTTTATTACGATGCTCACAAACAACCGCTAGCTAACTTCACATGAATGTAGGCATTTATTTGTCTAATTAATCCATCCCCAACGTGTGACAACGGCTCGTCAAGGTCCTTAGGGTGACGGCTGTTGATGATTATTGTTGGTTTTATTTATATGGGCCAAGTTGTCATCTTATGGGTGTTTATTGATTGGGTGGTTGGGCGGAGATTAGCCGTAACTCTCACATGTTGCCATAGCAATAGCAAACATCTGGTCAAGCTCCGTCTCTTCTTCTGCGTTTTTGTAGCAGAAACAGCGCTGCATAAGGGCCTGGAATATGTACTACAGCGCGCTGAGTCGTTTTCAGTGGATTCGTCTGGACGCGGATTTTCTTGAAACGACGCCAAGGCAAAACGGAGAAAAGAAGTTTGTTTTGCTTCGTCTGGACGGCCTCTCAATGTCTGCCTTCAAACTGATGCGGCTTATTGGCCGAGCCGTCCCTCACCCACTGTGAGCTTTTACAGATTACTCTTCAATTAAACCACTGCGCTTCCCTGGGAACAGAGGGAAAGAGGAGGGACGGGGCCATTTCAACTCAGCATGCAGTTGTATGGCAGAAAAAATGATCATATAGTACAAAAATGAAAGCTAGATTGGTTCACTTTGAGCTGCACATTCAGCAGAAATGTCACAGACGGAAGAATGTCTCGCACTGAGCAGTGAAAAGAAAAAGAAAAATGTCTGAACAGGAGTCTCTGTTTACGGCACCAGTATGATGGGCTGGCCTTGAAATATTCAGTGCGGAGGATGTGCCACATACACTCCCCATTCACATTTTAGATGCATTCACAAGTAAAATTGTTATTCATTTTTGATCTGATGAATATACTTCCCTCAAAAGTATGTTGGAGTGTAACAGCTTGGCAGATACATAACATTAACCACCCAAGGCCAAAACCAAACCAGGATGAACAGCTGACTAAGTGAAGCCAGGTTCAACTAATCCTTCCTCAACTAGACCCCTAGATCCATCACTGATTCACTGATGCAGATCCCAAATTCACCATGATGACAACGGCATGTGCAGCGTAGTTATCACAAACTGAATACAAGCTTTTGATGGAGGCGTCAGGAGTTCAAGCTCCTCCGTAAAAAGTACTGTGTCTTAATGAACCAGACGATTTTATACTGTTACTGTAGCGCTTTAATCAGGCACTCAAGATGACTGGGAAATCCTGGCTTAATTCCTAATCTAGGATTCGTGCAATAGCCCCCAGTGGTAGTCAACACGTTTATAGACGCCACCACTGGTGTTCAGGTTTAACCAGTGACTGTGTTAACTGGTGACTCTCAACTGTTGAAAACACCAACAGAAAACGTAGGTGTCCTCATAAAAGCCTTCAATATATTTTAAATACATCTGTGTTTGTTATCTACACCAACCATTTACTGAAGTGACTATGAGCTGAGAGTCACCAGTTATCACAGTCACCAGTTCAACTGAAACACCATCGTGTTCCTGTCTGAATTCTGTAGAACTTGAGTCTTCGGAATATGGATTCTGACGTACGAACATGAAACAAGCAGATGTGTAGATGCTGCTAACAGTTTTAATTCAATGTTTAAAGCTTCTCACTGGTCTAGATGGCTGGAAGAAAACGTGTGTGAATGAGTTAGATTAGATTAGATCCTGATGTGCAGGCAGCTCCTCAATGTGTGAATGTGTAAATGTAGACTGAATGAAGTGTTATGTGCCTTGAGAAGTGAAAAGGGCCAGAAACGCGCTATAGAAATGCAGGTCCATAACACTAACGATGAAAAACATAAGCATGAATATTTTTGCTGATGTTGGCTGTAAAAGTGCCTAATAAATTCAATACACTCAGGGGGAAAAACTGAAATTAAGATTTTTCTGATGCTATAATGAATATTTGTTGTAGTTGACTTGTGCTGGCAGAGATGAAGGAAGCATTTGTCAAGCTACAGTACGACTGACTAAAGAGGAGATATTAGAGACCGTCACAGAGCAACAGCTCCATTCACATGCTCGCTAGATACTTTCAGCTGAATCAATAATACATATACCCACACATGCTCTGAACAGGACCGACTGCCATTTAACCTAAAATCATCTCCATCCCACTAAATCTGAAGTGACATCAACATGTATAATGCAGAGCTAAATTAAGGAACAAGTGTGCTTCTAAGTGAAACGTCACTGCTAATCAGAGCTGCTGATTTGGCAGCAAACCATCAGCTTCATATCCATAAAACCATCTACAGGCACATTCAAGGAAGATGGCTCTTACCACTCCAGTCATTCATGAGCACCATGCCAAAGATGTGTTGGTGGGCTTTCTCGATGGGAATGTGCTCCCCGAGCTGATTCCCTCCTCCAACAAAGAAGGCCTAGTCAGAGTAAAGGAGAAACGTTGAAATGTTGACTATCACAGACTGGTAGAAGGCAGCAGAGGAGGCAACTCTGGCCTTCATCCCAGGCAACCGTCAACATCAATTCAAACATTACAAACTTTAAATAAACACTGTAATCACCATCTCCAGCTCAATGTCCAACTGCTTAGATGGACCAAACACTGGAGGTTGTGCTAAAAGAAAGAAAAAGAGAACATGGTTGTCATCAGCTGAAAGAGGTTCAGCTTTCTAAAGTTATTGTATCAATATAAATATAATTGTTAAGAGAAATGCAAATATATATATATATATATATATACACTCACCGGCCACTTTATTAGGTACACCTGTCCAACTGCTCGTTAACGCAAATTTCTAATCAGCCAATCACATCAGCTCGAACCAGTCTGGCCATTTTCCTCTGACCTCTGGCATCAACAAGGCATAATGCGCCCACAGAACTGCCGCTCACTGGATATTTTCTCTTTTTCGGACCATTCTCTGTAAACCCTAGAGATGGTTGTGCGTGAAAATCCCAGTAGATCAGCAGTTTCTGAAATACTCAGACCAGCCCGTCTGGCACCAACAACCATGCCACGTTCAAAGTCACTTAAATCACCTTTCTTCCCCATTCTGATGCTCGGTTTGAACTGCAGCAGATCGTCTTGACCATGTCTACATGCCTAAATGCATAGAGTTGCTGCCAAGTCATTGGCTGATTAGAAATTTGCATTAACGAGCAGTTGGATGGTACCTAATAAAGTGGCCGGTGAGTGTGTATATACAGTGGTGTGAAAAAGTATTTGCCCCCTTCCTGCTTTCTTCTTTTTTTGCATGTTTGTCACACTTAAATGTTTCAGATCATCAAACAAATTTTAATATAAGTCAAGGATAACTCAAGTAAACACAAAATGCAGTTTTTAAATGAAGGTTTGTATTATAAAGGGAGAAAAAAATCCAAAACTACATGGCCCTGTGTGAAAAAGTATTTGCCCCTCCAGTTAAAACACAACTTAACTAAGGTTTATCACTTCAAGGTTCAATTTCTCTAGCCAGCCCCAGGCCTGATTACTGCCACACCAGTTCCCAATCAAGAATTCACTTAAATAGGACCTGCCTGACAAAGTGAAGTTCCTCAATAGCAAGACATCATGGTGAAAACCAAAGAAATTCAGGAACAAATGAGAAAGAAAGCAATTGAGATCTATCAGTCTGGAAAAGGTTATAAAGCCATTTCTAAAGCTTTGAGACTCAAGAGAACCACAGTGAGAGCCATAATCCACAAATGGCGAATACATTACACCGTGATGAGCCTTCCCAGGAGTGGCCGGCCAACCAAAATGACGCCAAGAGTGCAGCGACGACTCATCCAAGAGGTCACAAAAGACCCCAGAACAACATCAAAAGAACTGCAGGACTCACTTGCATCAATTAAGGTCAATGTTCATGACTCTACCATAAGAAAGACACTGGGCAAAAATGGCCTAATGGCAGAGTTCCAAGACGAAAACCACTGCTGAGCCAAAAAAATATTAAAGCTCGTCTGATGTTTGCCAGGAAACATCTTGATGATCCCCAACACTTTTGGGAGAATACTTTGTGGACTGACGAGACAAAAGCTGAACTTTATGGAAGGTGTGTGTCCCAATACATCTGGCGTAAAAGTAACACCACTTTTCAGAAAAAGAACATCCTACCAACAGTAGAATATGGTGGTGGTAGTGTGATGGTCTGGGGCTGTTTTGCTGCTTCAGGGCCTGGAAGACTTGCTGTGATAAATGGAGCCATGAATTCTGCTGTCTACCAACAAATCCTGAAGGAGAATGTCCGTCCATTTGTTCGCGACCTCAAGCTGAAGCGAACTTGGGTTCTACAGAAGGATAATGATCCAAAACACACCAGCAAGTCCACCTCTGAATGGCTAACGAAGAACAAAATTAAGACTTTGGAGTGGCCTAGTCAAAGTCCTGACCTGAATCCTATTGAGATGCTGTGGCATGACCTCAAAAAGGCGGTTCATGCTCGAAAACCCTCCAATAAGGTTGAATTACAACGACTGTGCAAAGAGGAGATGGCCAAAATTCCTTCACAGCGGTGTCAAAAACTCATTACAAGTTATCGCAAACGCCAAACCAGTTATTAGGTTTAGGGGGCAAATACTTTTTCACATAGGGCAATGTACATTTGGATTTTTTCCCCCCTTAATAAAAGAAAACTTCATTTAAAAACTGCATTTTGTGTTTAGTTGTGTTGTCCTGGCATATTAAAATTTGTTTGATGATCTGAAACATTTAAGTGTGACAAACATGCAAAAAAAGAAGAAAGCAGGAAGGGGGCAAATACTTTTTCACACCACTGTATATATATATATATACAATGAAAATGTGGATATAAATATAAACATACAAAACAAACAACAAATCTGTAGTTGACAGAAGTGAGCTTACTAGACCTCGCCCTCGCCTCGTCACCCACTGCTAATCTCTGCTTGAGGCTACAGAGGCTTCAGGCTACATTAGCTAATACTAGCATAACACAACCATCTCCAACAAAACAGTGGCAGTCGACTTGCACTGTGGGTAATGTAGGCATGAGAATACGTGGAACTACAGCAAACTCAAGCCTCGTTTCTGTTGCTTTGTTTTTTACACTTTTTGTTTCCTTAGTCTGAGGAATGCAGTGGAGTGGATATAGTCCAAGACTGGTGACTGGTGTAAGGGTCTTACTCTGGTCAGGTCTCATCTGGCCTGTGGGGCGGCGGAGGGGGGTCCCAGAAACAACCACTGATGATGCTCTACCATGGTAGCCCACTGGAAGCCTCAACCTGCCTCACACAAGACTGAATGTTAGCACAGCAGAAGGGGCCACAGAAGAAATACAGTTCAGATTGTACATAGATCACAGTGTATATAGATTTTCATTTTGTAATTGAGCTGATCTGGAGTCAGGTGACATTTATGGAGGCAGCTTCAGTCACCAACCGTCACCAACGAAGCCAACACGACTATAGCCACAACACTAGCCGTTGCCCTTTTCAAGTAGCCAGAATCATTAATGCTGACTGCTAATGCTCATCACTAGCATACACAGATCCCAGCCTTGCATGTTAACTTCACAAAGAGTTGAAACTACATTGTTCATTATAATAGACAATTACAGAACTTTGCTAACCATAATCAGCAACAGCTAGCATGTTAGCGATAAGCATGAAAGGGCCACCATGAACAGTAAATTAAACAGTCATTTCTGGCTACATGTTAAATATGGTGACCAAGCCTACTGTGCTTTTTGTGTGGGACCTCATGAAATCAGAATGGAATTAGCATGCTCGCTAGCCAACTAGCTAGCCTCTAAATGAGAAAAATAGAACACTCGTCACAGTGTAGGAAAGCACATTACTATAGCCAGATAATAAGTCAATAACACTGATGCAGTGCTACATTTCATTGTGCAGATTTGGGAGCATGAAGAAGAGAACAAATGAAGGCTGCCTGTGCTGTGGCAGGATGCTTCACAAAAAATCTATTCATCTCACTCCAAAGATTTTTTTAAGCTGTCTCTCGATATCTGCCCCAACACTGGGCATGTATCAAGGCTTTTTGTTCATTGTACCACCAGCTGTTGGTGTGTCCTGCTGGTTTGATTTGATTGATGATTTACCAGTTTGGCATCAGAGCATTCTCCTTCCCCCGGAACATGGTGCCAACGTTGGTGGCGTGGTCTCTGGAGGAGTAGAAGTCGGTGTAATCACCTGTGAAAAACAGAAAAGGCAGAAATATTCACACACTCTTGTATTAGTGAAGTCTATCAGCAAAAACATGAGTGGGTGAGCCAAGTCAAGGGTACTAGAAATGTAATATGTTGTTAAACAGTGCCCTCTGGTGCTGATGTGCACACCCTGTGTAGTGTAGTTTTGGTCTCTTGACTGTTTTTCCTTAAAGTCCCCAAAACTATTTGCTGCTTTTGGGGACTTTTTCGATGAGCGCATGACAACAATTCAAAACACGTCATGTAAACAGACCATAAAGCAGAGACACCACGGCCAACTACTGACATCAACACAGAGTGACATGAAAAAACAACCTCTTGATGGTAAAGTGTCTGATATCAGGAGAGCCTCACCAATGTCTGCAGGAAGGTGCATGGTGGCTGTACTCTGATGGATAAATGCTCTGCAGAGACAAGGGCAGAAAGGTACGACAACAGCTCCAACATCAACAAGCTGTCTCAAGAAAGAAGTCGGTGCAAATAGGAAATAATTCAAATATACACGTCAGGGGCATTTGCAATGAATTTATGTCTGAAATATGGATTTTGTGTGGTTCAGAGGACATTATACAATTCAAACCAACCCACCAACTCGACATTTACAGACCACACCGACTGACCTGCTCCGAAGACTGACATCATCTCTCAGTGTGCTCTCATTGGCTGACAGCAACCCCTGCAAGGTCCTCCTGGCCTCCTTCCAGGCCTCATAACCAAGAGCCATGAAAGCATTGAGTGTGGGCTTGCAGAGTGACACAGATAAAAAGTCAAATCAAATATGATACAAAGCATGTATTCCTTTAATTACTTGACATATTTCTAGATTCCAAAATGACTGTAAGTATGATCATACTAAAGTATGTATGATAGGTCCTTTCAAACGTAAATCCAGTAATGTTCTTTCCACTTTAACTACATTTAGTAGACGCTGTACTGAAGTAAAAGTCAGCAGAAAAAGTTTGGTTTCAGACGTATCAACAAAATGTAGCCGACACATAATAAACACACCTAGAAGGTAAGAAGGAAAGGGCCACAAACCAAGATGGTGATGGCCAAAAATCACAAGCCCAAAACCAAGAATGAAAGTAATCATAGAGATCTTAGGTGTATTTTTCTACATTATTATTTTGGATTATTATCACCAATGCATGAATGTGGAAGCATGGTTTTAAGGAGACATCTCATGTTTTGGGGTTGTATTGTGGTTTTCTACTAGAACATGTTTACATGATTTAATGCTTTAAAAAATATTTGTATTCTACTGTTTTTTGTTTAACATTGTTCATAAGATGGTCATTTGTTTTATGAAAAATACACAAAAGTAAAGAGGAAAATTAAAGCATGTAAACATGATCTAGTAGAAACCCAAATTACATAACAATCCAATATGATAATATGGAAAATGTAATTATGTATAATGAGCACTTTTATTTTTGGTACATTTTATCAATAGGTGTGTGCTTCTACTTAAGCCAAACAGAACTTTTTAGAGTTAGACTTTTTTTTTTTTTTTTTACCATATTTCGGTATTGCTCGCTGGACTTACAGTGTAATACTACTAGTTTGCTTCGAAGATATACTTTGAAGTACATCTGACTCATGTCAGGTAAGAAGCCAAAGGCACTTCACTCTTATTACTATAAATGCTTAAACTTACCTGGTCAAAGACATCCTGATGCTGGGAAATCCCAGGCCCACGAAACAAAGACTTTATCACACCGAGGTCCAGTATCTGGTCTCCGATGGCAACACCAATGCGACGTTTGGGCTGGATAAATCAAACACATTGTGACATAATGATCCACAGTACACTTCCACACTGCGTCTAGCAAAAGGCTCTAAATACGTTCAATTATATCATATCTTTTCAGTCTCACAAGGTAACCTGAATGATTGAACCCTCATCCTGCCGACATATTTAACATACAAGGAAAACTAGTGGAAGGAAACTACTGGAAGAAAAAACATGTAATAAATGTTATTTGAAGAAAGGATTATTATTATTTTAACCTGTAAACCCAACGCCTGAAAATATCGTTATAAATTGTGTCAAAAATGTGGTATATTAGTGTATTTTCACCAAATGCATATTATCAAGTGAAGACAAAGAATAGGAAAAGACATTCAGTTGTATCACTGTCGATAGCACACAACTTTTTAGGGCCAGGGGAGAACATTTTCCAAGTACCCCCTCATAATTGTAACACAGATTAAGCACATTTGAACCGCCACTGGAAGTATGAGTGAAGTGTGATTGACAGATTGATGTGATGTGTCACAATCTGTTTCTATTGGCCCAAAGTTAATGTGGGTGGGTTTTAGTGGCACAAATGGTCCCCATCTGTAGATATACATTATTTAATCATACAACACAATTTTAGGGGTAGGGGGGGGGGGGGGGTAGGTAGAGGGCGCGCTATTTTGAAACGTAACATATGGTCGTAATTCGGTGCTTGACACACGACCTATGTGGTCGTTTTCTCGAGGAGGACAGTCTGTGAAATTGCCTCTGAAATTTAGATTTTATACCAGGTGAGGATTAAATGTTAAGTTTTGTCCTTCACTGCTCTTAAATTTTGCTTTAATATAGCTTAATTTAGTTACAGTGACTTCATATCGCTTAGCTTATTACCTTTTAAAAGACACCAGATGTTTATATAAAACTACAAACTACAGCTCTTGGGTCGACAGGGACCAATGTTGGGAGGATGAGGGTTAAAACAGAGCAGTTTTATTTTGCATTTTGCAGCTTTATATTCTCCCTTTAATATTTCCATATTCTTTCACATTATTAATGCTGTTTGATTGGGTTGCCTTTGGTATTTGGGTATTTTGCAGCCGTCAGACTCCACTTCAACATACGTCCAATCCCTCAGTACACTTCTGCAATCTCAGATCATCTCACCCCTCATGGACCCACATGTATGTAACAAGCAGAAGTCCTCAACAGTCCCCCCCATGTCTGACTTGAAAATACTTCCTTTACCCGTTTGCAAACCCAGTAGAAATAAGAAAAGTGCACTCACATGATCGGGTGTGGAGAATATTCCATATGGGAGGTTGTGGAAGGAGAAATCAGACGATGCATCTACTTTTATGAAGGACATCTTCTCTGTGGCTCTAGGTACTGAGTGACTGAGCAGCAGCACAAGCACTTCCAGATGTTTAACTTTGGACAGGCCCGCCTTCCACTTCAGAGCCAATCACATGCCTCCTATATCGGATCCACCCTAAACCAGGCGTTTGGTAATGCAAGCCAGCCTGGTAAATGACTCAGCAATACTACTATTCATTTTATGATGTTTTAAAATATGTATATATACACCATAAGTTTGCCTTTTTGTGTGTTTTGTTTATTTTATGCTTTTTTCTTTTCTTTTCTTACTATGTATAATCTCTTTTGCTTGGTTATGTGCCTGAACTTGTCCTCACCTGTTCTGTAATCACTTTTTCGTGAAATCATTTTTTAAAGATAAATAAATAAATAAATCTCAGTTGAAAATAAATAAAGGGAATGCATTTAATCAACCCAAACAAATTCCTAACCACATATCAAGAGGACTCGGTTATAAGGAACAACTTGACACATTTTTAAGAAATAATTTAAGAAAATATGCTTAGTTTAGGAGAGGCAATGTCAGCATGATCGCTGGCAGTGACTCAACGTAACCTCTACATCTTTTCAATATTAGAATGAAGAGTTTCATTATATATACAGTGCTATGCATAAGTTTAGGCACCCCATGCCTAAGTTACACACACGTCATTGAACTTTTAACCAATAGAGAACCATTCTCTATTGGCAAGCCGGTTGCAGCCGTCGTAGACCGTGCTGCCAAGCGCTGCAAGAAGCAGCTCTTAAAAACTTGTTCCCGCGATGTTTTGGGTCACGTGATATGGTCGCGACCCTGTGACGTCTTTGTAGTCGGCTGCTAAATTGGACATGCGCGTCACCAACACTGCCGTTTGTTTGGCTTGCTAGCTAGCTAGCTAACTGTCATCACAAATGTAACAATATCTTACCTGATGTGGTTTTCTGATCTAATTGCGTATTTAATACTTAAACAGTTATTCTGTAAAATGAGTGTTTCTTGACGTTTTTACAAATTTTAGGCTTGTTTCGAATCAAGCATGCGCATGCATTTGCCTCGCAAAACAAGGCATTCTGGGAAAAAAACGTCACAAATGCTGGTGATAACTTCCCTTTGCGACATGTCACATGACTTTAAAAACTCGCGGTATCTCCAGGGTACCTCGATCCCTTCGCATGCTTTTCTCTGCAGATGGTCTGAAATAAGTGCGGACATAAGACACTCCCCTCAACGTTGCACTAGTTGGTTAGAATTATCACGTGGTATTTCCCACGTGAGAAAATTCCTCAGCCTCCGTCAACAACGGGACTTCAAATGCCTCGGCTCGAGTTCGTCAGCGATGAAGAAAGCCAGCGCCACTGAGTAGGCCATATTCTTTGTGCAAAGTCCGTGAAGTTTCCCCTGGCGCGATAGTTTTTGTTATGTATACAATTATTAATAAAGTTTAAATAAAAAAATAAAATAAAAAAAAGTCCGTGAAGTGCACCTGTGTCCGACTTGACGTAGTGGGAACTTGGCGTGTTTATGACGAGTTCCGGCGGATCCTCTCAAGTCTCGTTCATGCATCGGCGCAAATGCATGCGATCCGAAACGCGCCCATATGTTTTGACTTACTTTTTAAACTTCCGGTATGCCGCTGACGTCACAGACATGCGTCGTAGTGACAGCCCGGTGTGGAGTGTTGACTGTCATGTCACTCTGGGAGGGGAGTCACTGTCGCATTAGTTTTGATATAGCGCTCAACGCCTGTCATGTGTTGATATACGTGTTAATGTTTAACTTCCGGAAAGCAGACAAGCTCACAGTAATACTAACCGAAGCACACACGCACCCAGAACACACATTGGGTTAGGGTTAACGTCACGTTATTGGTTAAGTCCTCACTTTGACTCAAGACAGTTGATTTCAAGAGATCGGGCAGGATGGCAGCCGTCCGTGCAGCAAAGCAAGCGCTGCGGAAGGAAATAAAGCGACGTGTTGCAGCGTTGAGTTACGAGGAGAAACGACGACAGTCTCGAGTACTTTCACAGCAGGTACGTTCAGGGGAAGTAGATCTAGCGTGACGGGTATAGCCCAGCTCTCGTATAGATCAAACGGTTTGCTTTGGTCTTCTTTCAATAAAACTTCTTGAAGTCTTGGAAGTAAATTGCGGAATTTATGTGTGTGTATATGTGTGTGTGCGTATATATATATATATATATATATATATATATATATATATATATATATATATATATATATATATATATATATATATATATATATATATATATATATATTAGTGATGTTACGAGATGCGCCGACTCGGCGCCGCCGAGGCTTCGAAGCGTGTGTCGAGTAATGGAGGGGGCGTTTCCGCGAAGCGCGTATCTAGGCTTGCTTCATTTAGGGGAGGGGCCAAAAATGATGACGTCCGAAGCCTCGCTGCCCGGCTGTACCACGTGACTGCTTCGGAAAGTGGTTCAGAGTTTGCCGCGAGGTTTTACAGCTATATAGAACCCTCAGGCTCCATTCAAAATGTGGGTTTTGAAGCAGAGTTGCGGTCAGTTGAGAGTTTGGATACTAGAGGTTGAATAGCGTTTATATAATTTGAAGATAGTTTGGAGAGTTTAGGGAGAGAGAGAGAGAGAGAGAGAGAGAGAGAGAGAGAGATTTAGGAGAGTGATGATTTTACCATTTGGGGAAAATTTACACACACAGAATACATTCAAACAATTTATTATACACATATGTAATGATTTATGTACAGAAATTATTTCATCATGGAGCGGCCAGTGGCGCAGTGGTTAGGGCAGCCGCCTCATGTACAGAGGCTCAACGTCCTCGACGCGGCGATCACGGGTTCGACTCCTAGCCCGGGATCAGTTTCCCCCAATGTCTTCTCCCTGTTACCACACTGTCTGTATAGAATAATATAACAGCTTGAATGATCTTTGAGTAATTATTTGGTTATCCATTTTTTGTAATTCATAGTCATTCCCAACAGACATAACAGACACAAAAATTCAGGCCAGGGGCCTGTACTACGAAGCGAGTTCAACATACCCAGGGTATCTTTCAGAGATCCAGCTTAAGTAACCCTAACAAAGGCAATCGGTGATAAGCGGTCACACGAAGCTGGTTATCAACTCGTTAACTCAACCCAGGGTTTACCTGTCCAGCTATGAGCGCGTGCACATGAAAGAGGCGGTGTTTGCAGCATTTGACCAATCACAAACATGGATCAGTCTACGGCAGCGGAGCGGCGTATTTCACGTACGAGGAGCGAACCATAATCTTACAGAAACACGAAGACGTTAAACATATAATGCAGGCAAAAGGCAACAGTTTCATCTGCCAAATGCAGGAAGGACAGCTGGCAAAAACTCGCCGACTGTGTGAATGCGGAAGTCGTATTAATAGTATTACTAGTACTATAATATGACTGCCCCATCATAAGGGCACTAGTAGATCTGACGCTGATTTGCATAATTTAAATATCTAGCCTGCTGATTTGATTTGATTATTTTCACCTTCAAAAAAAGTACGGACAGTGCGTACAGGATTCCGGCTGGCGGCGCCACTGTATGTATATATGTATATATATATATATATATATATATTGCCCAGGTGTTGGGCAAAGCTGAATCTGGGACGCATCACAGAATATGACCTTACTCCAGTCCTCTACGGTCAAGTCCTTATGGTCTTTTGTAAACCTCAGCCTTTTGGCTCCTCTTTGCTTCTCATTTATGAAAGTCTTTTTTTCTGGCTTCGCAGCACTTTAGTCCTGCCTCTAGGAGCCTGTTTCCAACCGTCCTCATCGTCACCCCAGCTGCCATCTTCCATCCTATTTGTAGGTCACTTGATGTCATCCTATGGTTGTTGAGTGACATTCGAATGAGTTGGTCATCCCCGGGCAGTAAAGAGTCGTCTCTCTGCCAGTCTGTAGTGTTGTTGTCCCTCATGTCTGCTGCTGGCCTTTGTTCTTATGAACCACCGTCTTGGAAATGTTAAGGATGGAAGCAACCTGACGCTCACTGTATCCTTCCGCCAGTAAAGCCAGAATTACACCTTTCTTTTCCACACTCAAAACCTTTTTAGACAAGTATGGTCAATAGTTCTGCTTCTTGTCTGTACATTTTTTTTATATTATTCATTTTATATATATTTTTCTCTCTCTCTCTCTCTCTCTCTCTCTCTCTCTCTCTCTCTCTCTCTCTCTCTCTCTCTCTCTCTCTCTCTATATATATATATATATATGAAGATAAGAATCCTCACATTATTTGTTTTTTTCCTGGGCTCTGATCATGTCACAGATCTTGACTTTCGGTTCCTCTGTGTTTTCTTTTAGCTGTTTAGACATCCCGAGTACGTGTCCTGTAAGAGGATTGCTGTGTTTCTCAGCATGGACGATGAAGTACATACCGAGGAAATCATCAAAGATGTGTTCAAATGCGGCAAAAGCTGCTTCATTCCCAGATATGAGAGCAGCAGCAGCCACATGGACATGCTGAAGCTCAGCAGTCTGCAGGACATGAAGACGCTGCCTCTGACGTCCTGGAACATCCCACAGCCCCCTGAGGATGACCACAGCAGAGAGGAAGCACTGGCTGCAGGTACATAATCATCATCTTGTCTAGAACTGGAGGTGACACGCCAGAGTCCTGGACTGCGAAGCCAGTTCATCACACCCAGTGTATCTTTAGGTTAGCTGGTTCCCTCGTCGTGATGTGGCTCCTCCCCCTTTAAAAGAGTTCATATCACTGCACTCCGATGATGTGAAGAGGACTAGGACGACTAAAGGAGGCGAACGTGCCGTAATACAGCACAGATCGTACATCAGCCTTCTCTCTTTGAGCAACAAACCTTTGGAGCTCAGTGCCAAGTTATATAAGAGAGAGCTGCAGCCTCACTGAATTTAGATTCAAGGTGAAATCATGGCTAAAATCCACCTCATCATGTAGCCATCACGCGTGATTGCAAACACTTGGCATGGCTTAATGTTGTGAGATCTTGTGGTTTTTGTTGTGCTGCCTTATTGTGCTGTTGCTGATGAGCTTAAATACTGTTTTGTAATGTGAGTTTTTCTACAACAGTTTTTTCGTTATTATTATAGTATTTTCTATACAGAGAGGTTTATTCTGTTTCCTGCCCAGGAACTGCAGATGTAAATTAGCTCACAGCTTACTCTGGCAGGGGTGACGTTCTTCAGACCGTCAGTGATTACACCATCTGCTCTCATTATGTAGGAGGTCTTGACCTGATCCTGATGCCAGGCCTGGGCTTTGACCAGTTGGGGAGGCGTCTGGGCCGAGGGAAGGGTTTCTATGACACCTACTTGGAGCGCTGCATCAGACACCCCAGAGGAAAGCCTTACACCATCGCCTTGGCCTTCAAAGAGCAGCTGTGTCAGGAAATCCCTGTTGACGACAACGACGTGCTTATAGATGAAGTTCTGTATGAGGCTGATGAGTAGCTAATCAATCAATCAATCAATCAAACAATCACCAGCGGTGGTCCAGGAATCAACACTGGCTTTATTTAACAGTTAAACCTGCAGATATATTTCATGGTCAAAGGCGTGGCTGTAAAATGGTAGTATTAGTAGGCTTGTTCTATGGAAGATCACAAAGCCTCACTTGAATTAAAGTTGTTTTCATCAGCAGTAAGTTAACAGGAGTCAGACAGCAGGTGTTCAGGTGACAGAGGAACTCCCGTGGGGGGGGGGGGGGGGTTTGATAAAATGTCAGAAACACTGTCCTCACTAAGGTCCATCTCAATGTGAGCCAGGCCTCCTCAGCATGTGGTCTGGCTGATTGGATGACAAAATTTGTACTGAAAAGCCAAGTGTAACCACGGCCGAATAGTCTTTTTTTCTGAAGACATTTTGAATCGTTATGCCATGATTATCCCAGGTTGAACTAATAAGACTATTGATGGCCCATTGGTATACAGTTATTATTAATAATTGAATGAATAATTTCACCTGTCGGCATTCCTGCTGTGCTATATGATGACAGGATACAGGCTAAGCTTCTAATTTAGTGCCTGTATTGCTATTTGTGTTGAAGTTGCTGAATATGTTGTGCCAGTATTCTGTAAATGTCCTGCTAACAACGATCTACTTACAATTAAGAATAAATTGAAACATAAATTGACAAAGTTGTACTGGGAAGTGCTCAAGTGTTTTGAATAGATAGCTTTAGACTAAACGTCATGTTTACGTCTCTGCAGGTGTGTGTGCATTGTGGTGCCAGAAAAACAGTGGAAACAAGTTGAAACGGACGATAACTTCTGAAATCAAAATGTCTTGTGCTGTAGGATGGGAATGTAAAAAAAGATGATCTTCATGTTTATAGAATATAAGCCAAGAAACAGACCAACTGGACTAGGATATAGGATTTTATCACAGATCTTGATAAAAACACATTTACTTGATCGTGGTGTATTTCCATTATCGTGATGATAAAGTATCATCATGAGTGACTTTGAAAAGCTGTCCAGATCACCGTCGCAGTCGGGAAGTGAAGAATAGAGCCTGATATAAAAAATACAGGAGACAAGAATTTGTTTTATACATTTTTTTATCCTTTATTTCTGCAGGGAGACCTTATGATTTACAATTATTTGATTTTTTTCTGTGACTCAATGAAAATATTAGATTCTTATCAAACTCTAAATGATTCCAGTATGGTCAAGTGCCATTTTAAGAGTTTTAAGCATATTTTGATGATTTTCACTGATTTCCACGTGATTGCTGGTAAGAGTCCACTACTTGTGCTAAGAGCTTTAAGAGTGAAGACGGGTTGTAAGGGAAGAGTCTCTTTGTGTGCAGCTTCGTCACCACCTCTCTGAGCTCCGACAAACAGAGTACAGACTGAGTACAGACTGCTCTGGTTAACGTTTCTGACGAGTTTGGACGTGACGTGTGCCGACTCTGCAGCAGTGACGGCCCTCTTTCCAGTGTGGAGTTGGACGCAACAAATCGACTTTTCTCACAAGCAGACGGTGCTGGTTCATCCACAGAAACATCCATGTTATCTGGATCGGAGTCGTCGGAACTATCATACTCTACCAGGTGAAACCCAGCAGCCACAGGTGACGTAACACCTGTGCTCTGGATACGGCAGCGGACTTCATCTGGCTCGCATATTGACCGCTGCGGTGAAGGACGACGGTCTGGCGAGCCGATTCGTCCACATGATGCAGCGAAGCCCTGCCAGTCCCCCGTGAGGTACTTGAGGTAGCGCACAAAGTACTCCAGGAAGCAGGTTTCGGTGGAGATGAGGAAGTCCAGGAGGATGCTGTGGTCGAAAGAGACGCTGCGGATCAGCAGCAGGAAGTGGCAGTGAGGGTTACAGCCAGAGTCACAGGCTGCCTCCAACAAGGAAACGTCATCCAAGCCATCACGCTGTCTGCAGGGACAACAAGACGTTCAGGTAGCTGCTGGACTGCATCACACGACTTTACTGTTTCTCTTCTGGGGTGTAAAGGGCAACTTCTTTATTTCTTACTTTCTTACTCTCTTTCTTACTTCTTTCTTTATATCTTTTTTCCTGGACTCAATTTCCCCACGTTTTTATATCATGTATAATAACATGTTCCCACCAACCACTAAGCAAATGTTCAACTCTACCAATGCAGGTTTGACTGTAGGATCCATCCATTGTCTACCGCTTATCCTGTATTCAGGGTCACGGGGGGGCTGGAGCCGATCCCAGTAATCATTGGGCGAAGGCAGGGTACACCCTGGACAGGACGCCAGACTATCCCAGGGCCAACATATAGAGACAAACAACCATTCATGCTCACATTCACACCTACGGGCAATTTAGAGTCATCAATTAACCTAACCCCATCCTGCATGTCTTTGGACTGTGGGAGGAAGCCGGAGAACCCGGAGAGAACCCACGCTTACACGGGGGGGAACATGCAAACTCCACACAGAAGGAACCCCGGCCGACCCGGGAATTGAACCCGGGACCCTCTTGCTGTGAGGCGACAGTGCTACCCACTACAGACCCGGCTGCAGAAAAAAAATTAAGGGGGGGCATTACATTTTTTTAGGCGGGCAAACTTTTTCAACATACATTTTATTTGCTTCAGGCTGAACAATGGCTCTGTGACCACTCCTACAGTGCGGAGAAATAATTTTCCTTTTACTAAAAAGGGGCAGTTCATCCCAAAATCTAAAAAACAAACAAACAAAATAGTGTAGTGCTGTGTCCATTTATTCAACTGAAGCATTTATTCAAGAAGACCAGCAACAAGGGTTGTGGCATGCAGATAGCACCATACAGCTTCACTTCTACTGGAAAAAGAAGCACTGATGTCAACCTGAACACTGAAGTTAACATTCATACTAGGAGAGGTAGCTACAGCAGCTAGGCAGCTACCTCTTCTAGCGGGAATGTTTACTCCAGTGTTACTGTTGACTTCAGTGCTGACGTTTCCAGTAGAAGTGAATATCGCTGCTTCCTGCTCACTCCCGCTCTCGTCGTCACTTCTTGTCCGCGTATTTTTTGGGGAAAAAATACGGATATCCATACCGAACACCACAGCTAACTAGCGACTCTATGAGCAACTGCGACCATGAACGTCAAGTACTAACAGCGTTACCCTCTCATGAGTATGACTCAGTGACCCGCCCCCCCAACACCTGTAATTGGCCAGCACGTCGCCTTTGGGTCATTCCGTGTCATTTCATCAAATGCCTCCCACCTGACCATCTCAGAATGTCCTGAAAAAATTCAAGTACAAAGACACACTTGTTAATAGGACAAATCCAAAATATTAGGTCTCTACTGTCAATAGTTTTCTCATGAAACATCATTGAATGAAGGGTAGTTTAGACAGTTTTTGGCATCATGCTCTGAAAAGCCATTTTTAAACAGCAATATCTGGAAAACTATCTCACCTGTGGCCTTCAAAATCTCTACAGTGTATATCTGTTACTAATAGCCTCCAGACATGAAATATCAGGGGTGTAGCTCAATGATAACCTAGTATGGTAGGTACTTAAAATGTGGCTTCTTGAAATAAAGTAGTACATTTGAAGAGTGGCTGAGCTCCCATTTTTACAGATAAAAGACTTCTATCACTTCTGCCTCTATCTCTGGTGTTAGCTTAAACATTCTACAAAATATGGTTTCTCTTAGATGATTAGTTTCACAGATATTAAGGCTCAAAAATGGAAGTAAACACATCTTTGCCCAACTTCAGAGTCATATTCCAAAAAACTGACAAGTATCAGGTCCAAACTTACTTTTTTTGAAAGATCATATTCTTGTTAAAATCATATTAAAAAATTGGGAGGGTGTTTTGCCTCATTTTGTCGCAGTGATTTTTTAAAATCCTGATATTGGTGGGGTTTTTGTGGCTGGTTTTGGTACTGCATGTCCTAACAGCCTACCAGTAAACATCACAGGAGGGCAATTCAATTGTGTTTTTTACCATTTACCAAAGACTTACATGTGACTAAATGCTACTGATAAATTTAGCCTTACGAAAACATTAAATTGTAGCACAGTTGTAGTTACAGAGGCAATAAGTCCTTGAATGTGAGTTAAACATGCTAAAAGCAGCTTTTAATGTCTTGAACCATGAACAAACATAGCATAATATTGAAGAGTGTACATTTTGTCATACTTTAAGTATATAAATTACACAACCAAATCAAATAATCTTAATTTGAGCATAAAGATTTTACATTACAATAGAAAAGTCTCCAAAGTTTGATATTGAATAACAGTTTGTCTCTATGCTCACTATGAGGGATCACACATCTTTCATCTTTTAGATCCAATTCCTTCGTCACATTCATTAATTTGGTCACTTTACAAATTGTCTAATGTACATCTCTGCTCTGTTGTGCTCATCTTTTTTGATGGCATACATGCACCCAGTTTCTGTAGAGGGAACGTCAAATCTTGCAATTCTATCCTGCAGTGGGACATTGCACGTCTTCTCTTCTTGGCCAGTAGAAACTCTTGGCAGGGCCATGTGGGTGCATGAACTGAACCAGTACATCTTCATCTGAAACATCTCTGATACTTCCTATCCACCATTTCTGATCATACACACAACTCACATATTGTCTCATAGTGAGCACAGAGACAAACTGTTATTCAATATCAAACTTTGGAGACTTTTGTACTGTAATGTAAAATCTTTATGCTCAAATTAAGATTTGATTTGGTTGTGTAATGTATGTACTTAAAGTATGACAAAATGTACAGTCTTCAATATTATGCTATGTTTGTTCATGGTTCAAGACATTAAAAGCTGCTTTCACCATGTTTAACTCACATTCAAGGACTAATTGCCTTTTTAACTACAACTGTGCTACATTTTAATGTTTTCGTAAGGCTAAATTTATCAGTAGCATTTAGTCACATGTAATTCTTTGGTAAATGGTAAAAAACACAATTGAATTGCCCTGCTGTGATGTTTACAAGTAGGCTGTTAGGACATGCAGTACCAAAAATGGCCAGAAAAACCCCACCAATATCAGGATTTTAAAAAATCACTGCGACAAAATGAGGCAAAACACCCTCCCAATTTTTTAATATGATTTTAACAAGACTATGATCTTTCAAAAAAAGTAAGTTTGGACCTGATATGTGCTGTCAGTTTTTTGGAATATGACTCTGAAGTTGGGCAAAGATGTGTTTACTTCCATTTTTGAGCCTTAATATCTGTGAAACTAATAATCTAAGAGAAACCATATTTTGTAGAATGTTTAAGCTAACACCAGAGATGGAGGTAGAAGTGATAGAAGTCTTTTATCTGCAAAAATGGGAGCTCAGCCACTCTTCAAATGTACTACTTTATTTCAACAAGCCACATTTTAAGTACCTACCATACTAGGTTATCATAAAGCTACACCCCCGATATTCCATGTCTGGAGGCTATTAGTAACAGATATACACTGTAGAAATTTTGAAGGCCACAGGTGAGATAGTTTTCCAGATATTGCTGTTTAAAAATGGCTTTTCAGAGTATGATGCCAAAAACCGTCTAAACTACTCTTCATTCAATGATGTTTCATGAGAAAACTATTGAGAGTAGAGACCTAATATTTTGGATTTGTCCTACTAACAAGTGTGTCTTTGTACTTTAATTTTTTCAGGACATTCTGAGATGGTCAGGTGGGAAGATTTTCAGAAATTTTATGAAATGACACGGAATGACCCCTTTGTTCGTTGATTGGATTGGTTGAATTGTATGATCGTCAAACCGAGATAGGAATAATAGAGAGTTGGCCACTCCGAGTTAAAAAACAAAACCCAAATAAAATAAACAGCTTCCAGGCCAGGGCGGGCACAGCTGACTCTGTGGGCGGGCACGGCCCGTCAATGCCCGCCCATGCCGCCGGGACTGACCCACTACACCACCGTGCAGCCCTGACTGTAGGATAATTTGGGTTTTTCGTGTCACTCACACGAGATACATACTGTAAATATAGAATATGCATTGTATATATGTAACTATGTATTAGATGAATGAGTCGACCTCTACCTGTGATGGAGGAAGATGGAAAAGAAAGCTTTGGCTGCCTCTATCATGTCGTCATCCTGTTCTCCAAACAGCAGGCTGACCCAGCCGCAGTGGTGAGTGACCTCTGTCAGCTGGACACTGCACTGCCTCAGGAACAACCACAGACTCTGTAGATACCCATAAACCTCTGTGGCGCCGTCCACTCCTGCTGTGAGAGGACATGATGAGGAATCAGGAGAACCACTCAACTCAGGGTGTCTCACTACATTACTGGCCCAGAACGGTACGTATATTCAACCAATTCCTCTGAATATTGCGAATAAATGCATAAACTCATACACCATGTAGCGTGTTGTGATTTCCATTGTGAATTCTCACCTGTCTTGATGTGAAGCTCCACAGACTTGAGAAGCAGCAGGCTGATGGCCCTAAGCATCACACTGTCTGTTCTCTGGCCTGCCTCCTCTCGGATGAGTCTGCTCCCTCCAAAGAAAGAGGCAGACTCAACTTGAACACTCTGTAGCCAATCAGCAGCCACTGCTGTCAACACGCTGTGAGCCAGCAGACTCATATCAGCGTTGAAGTGTTTGTGTTTGAGCCCAGCGAGCTGAGCCTCTCCTGCAGCCCAGTCTTCTCCAGCCTTGTGAAGCAGCGCTCTCTTCAGTAGCAGCAGCGCTCGCTTCTTCACGAAACCCTGAGAGGAGCAGCTGACTGTTGTCAACAGGGCTGAGGAGTGAATGTGAGTCATTCTCTGACACCGCAGACAGACACCAGATCCATATATGTAACTGGATGCAGTCAGGACCTCTAGCAGGTCCAGCAGGAGACACAGCGTTGTTCCCCAGCGTCGACTGCTATGATCCAAACACTGCGTTAGCTCAGGTCTCTGTTCAGGGAGAAACCTTGAACATAAAGCACCGAGGCTGGAGTCGAGATCTGCCAGAAGCTTCCTGAGGATCTCTAATGGAAGAAAATACATGGATTCAAAATGAGAGCTGAGACTCCACAACACAACATGCAGGCTGGGTTGACTGGTTGGTGTGGAAACTTTTTTGCACGCTATCATTTTAATAATTGATTCCTCTTTTTAAGAACTGTGTGCATGTTAGTACATGTGAGCGTGCCCCACTGGTTTGCTCACGGCTGCCTATCTGCACTGCACTCATACGGTGGTTGCAGCTGATAGCACCCCCGTCCGGTTCCACTGAGGTACAAAGGTTCTGGGGCCTCATTTATAAAACTGTCAAGTTTGGATTTTATAGATCACAACATTTGCGTGGAAAGTGGCGTACGCACGTTTTCAGCCCCGTTTTGTGCGTACGCAAGCTTTATAAATGAGGCCACTGTTCTCGCAGAACTGTTGCTGTTGTTTGCACTGTTAGCAGCTAGCCGCCGGCTCAGCCGTTGGCATATTGCCTTGTAGATGTAACGGATATGCTCTGGATAGTGTGCTGCAGGAGTCCTAAACCTAGAAATGAGTCATGTTTGACCTTCTTGTTCCCTCATCTTAAAGTTAATGTGTGTGTTTTGAATGTTTTTTTGATAAGATACATAAATAAAGGTCTGTGGTAACACCGACCACCCCTCTGCACTACTTTAATACGGCAGTTAACTAATAACACCTTCCAACCAATGGCAAGCCGTTTACCCCCCCAGGTAAACAGTTTGCTCTGTCAGCACTTTTGCCAAGTGCTGTTGAGAGGCAATAGATATTTCGGTTGTCCAAAAAAAAAAAATCAATACTCGAAAATAATCGATACTAAAAATGATCGACTTGGATACTAACTTGCAAAAGTATCAATACTTTTGGCGTCTCCACTCTTTGGCGCGTAACTTCACTAGCAGCCACAGACAGCTACAGCTCCCTCTTTCATTTCATTCTTAAATAAGACCATCAGAATTGGCCATAAAAGTGCAGTATCAACCTGGCTATAGTCCAAATGTATCCCAGTTTATTTCCTGTTGCAGTGTATGTGAATGACATCAGCTGACAGGAAGTAAACATGGACCCAAGCTGTTGCCTAGCAATGCAATTTCATTCATCAGTCATTCAGTGTTCTAGTTTTGGAGATGACTGATGCACAATAGGGGCGGGCAGATCCATCCTGCAGGATCGATACTTTGATACTCACAAGCTACTCATTTGGTATCAAGTCCTTTAAAAACTATTGAGGAGTACAAAACATGTGGCTGTATAACCTCCAGACGTTTTCAGTCGTTTTCAGTTTTATAGTCGTACCAAAACAGAGTATCATGTTTAGTCAGCCTGTGTCACATGACTGTGTAAACCAATGATAAATAAGAACTGAGCAGAATGGCAGAAAGGGAACGTAGCTTGCTGTGGTGCTTCTCATCTCAAAGAGGTGGAGCAGCTCATGTTTTTGATGTCTGCCCTAAATTCCTAAAATATCATCACCATCTCATTTTAAGGCCAGACATTACAGGTTAATAGAGTAATATAAATAGATATCACCATTGGTATTGTGTGGTATGATCAATCCCTAATGTGCAGAATAAGGGAAACGTCTGGTTGTTTCTCTAATGAACAGGCAGCTGCTGGACTAACTATGTGGTTTTACCTCGGTGAGCTCCTTTAAGAAGTCGTTTTATGACTTCAGTCAGTGACCACAGACAGGAGTCCAGTTCAGGACCAGCTGGGGAGAAGCTGTTAAAGGCCTGCACACACCTCTGCTGCCAGACCGGACTGACGGTACCCTGAGAAATCAATGTAGATATTAGACACATATAGGTTGTCTGAAATCACTCATTCACCAGACACTACTCACCATCCTGGGAGTTCTATGTAAATGACTATGTAGAATCTACATAGTCCTCTACGTAGGGTTTGACGTAGTGCTCGACGTAGTTCCCTACATAGTCCACTATGCCCTACATAGAAGAGGGGACTACGTCGCCAGCAAAAGTCGTCCCTAAAGTGTAACTGGCAGGTGAGAGATGGAAAGCTTGGTTAAATTTTGACGTGACCTCCAGAGAAACTTTCCTTTTACTCCGGCCTCCGCTGACTCTGACCTTTGCTGCTGCCTTTGAAGGGTTATTGCCATCCTGTTTAATGTTTTGTGTTGTAACTTACTTTCATTTTTTATCATTTTCTGTTGGCTTTCCTGAAATGTAATGCTGCATTTTGAACAGGTTACGGTTGCAGCCCCATGGGCTGGTGGTCTGGCTTTTAAGAGCCTTATAATGTCAGGAAGGTATAAAGTTCTGACAAAACAGATACCGCCCAAGCCTAATTATCGGGATAATCGTCATTATCGTCATAATTGACTTGAAAAAGCTTTCTAACTCACTAAAGTGAAATAGAGCCTGATTTAAGGTGATACAAAAATATTTTTTTTTATGTAATTATCCTTTATTGATGCAGGAAGAATCTTATTTAGTATTTGACTTTTAATTAAAAGAGAGAGTATTTATTTCTTAAGAAAATGAAAGTTATTCTAGTATGTTTTAGTGACATTAAACCTTCATATCGTCCAGCGCAAGTTCAAGTAAATGAACAGGCTTTGGTAGCTGGAGAACTCACAGATTGGTTGAGCTGATAGAAAACACACGCCGATACAGTCTTCGCAGCCAGATGAGAGGCGATCTGGTCCTCAGCCCGGAACTGCTGGATCTGTGGAGTAGTGGTATTTTAACAAAAACGCAAGATATAAAACAGTGTTTCTGTGAGCGAGCGACTTACGAGCTGTGACATGAGGTCCAGGTCCTGAAACAGCCCCGCCAGGACCGACGCACAGTATGAAGACACCGCTGGAGACAGACCGCCAGACAGCAGGCTGGAGGCGAGCTTGTCAACCAGAGTCAAACTGATGCAGGTCAGCTCTGACGACTCTCCGTCCTCCCGGTCATCGACTGCTCCACACACCCCGGAAAATATCACGCGAGCCACCTCCGCAGCACTTTGGCTGGGACGTGACCCCGTCAGTAGACGTCTGTAGGCGTCTGTGAGCAGCTCAAAGCGCTCTTTGGGGGACGGCAGGTGTCTGCAGAACTCCATGGCCAAGAATCGTGGAGGAGCCTCCATGTGATATATACAAGCGGAAGAAACAACGAGCGGAGTCAAATCACAGTGTTAAGTAACCGGATGTACCACACGAGCCTTCAAAATAAAAGTCATTCAACTCGCTTTACTCTGGTGAAGACTGTAGGCCACTGCGGTCAAGCCAGCCGACACTTAAATCTCCGTTGTCAAGCCAGCCGACACTAAAATGGAAGTGCCCCCATATACTCTCATTGACGGTAGACGCATGCAGATTGCCCAGATCGGGAGCGAGCGGCGAACTTTACAAAGTTAGCGGAAGGAACCAACCGCGACAACTTCCGGTTTCAAAATAAAGGCTAAACAAATCGTATATTAAAAGAAGCAAATAACAACTTCCGGTTTCAAAATGAAGCCAAACAAACTGTATAAGAAGCAAATATATTTTTATATGTGAATTTGAGTTTTTATTCACATTAACTACAAACATATTGTCTATGTCTCTTCACAGGAAATTGGCACTTCATTGTGAGGAAATTCTTCATTATGTGTGTTGCTGAAAAGATAATTTAACATTTTTTTCAGAAAATGCCTGGTAGATTTGTGTTCAGGACATCTCTGACTACATACATACTGGAAATCAAGCATTCTTACTGTACCAATGTGGAGAAATTCAAGTATAAAAGTCCCATATTTATACCTGGAGAATTGCATATTTGCCCATATTTGAGCTTCTGTAAAAACACCTTGCTCAATAATTCCTGGCTATGGGTGGTATATTTGACTTCTACACATAGAGGACTACAACTATACTTTAAATCAAGCCTTTTTACTGTACCAATGTGGAGAAATTCAACAACAAAGTCCCATATTTATACCTGAGATAGCATATTTGACCACATTTGAGCTACTGTAAAAAGATTTTGCTCAATAATTCCTGGCTATGGGTGGTAAATTTGACTTCTACACATAGAGGACTACAACTATACTTTAAATCAAGCCTTTTTACTGTACCAATGTGGAGAAATTCAAGTATAAAATTCCCATATTTATACATGCAGATAGCATATTTGACCACATTTGAGCTACTGTAAAAACATTTTGCTCAATAATTCCTGGCTATGGGTGGTAAATTTGACTTCTACACATAATTGACTACAAGTATGTTTAATATGAAGCATTTTTACTGTACCAATGTGGAGAAATTCAACAACAAAGTCCCATATTTATACCTGGAGATTGCATATTTGACCACATTTGAGCTACTGTAAAAACATTTTGCTCAATAATTCCTGGCTATGGGTGGTATATTTGACTTCTACACATAGAGGACTACAACTATACTGTTACGTCCCCTGGGAGGTCTAGGGGCTGTGGGGAGTAACACATTACAAAAAGGAAACTTAACTCCCAAATCAGTTTAAGGCTT
Source organism: Eutrigla gurnardus (assembly GCF_963514095.1). NCBI lineage: Eukaryota > Metazoa > Chordata > Actinopteri > Perciformes > Triglidae > Eutrigla > Eutrigla gurnardus. Next base: position 19,476,255 of record NC_139915.1, read on the forward strand.
TATTAGGTTGCCAAGAAAACACACTGACTCACGCTTTGAACACGCAAAGTGAAAACACAAACAGAAAACAAGCTTCCCTTTAAAAGAACAGGGAAGCCGGTGGCACCGCACAAGTAAGCTTCCACTAGCAACAAAAACACTGGAAGGTTCAGTCTGCTCCCGCTCTCGAAACACACATGCAGCATGGACGCTGCTGGATGACCCACTGGCTGCAGCCACAGCTCTGGCCCCAGCTTAAATCATTCCCCTGATTAACAACTGGAGACAGCCATGCACACCTGCTCCGGCGGGGGAGGGTAGTACCTGGAGGACACAGGAGCACAGAGAGGAGAGCAGCCACACCCACACACAACCACACACAACCACTGACGGCTCTTAGGCCGTAACAATACTTTAAATCAAGCATTTTTACTGTAGCAATGTGGAGAAATTCAAGTATAAAATTCCCATATTTATACATGCAGATTGCATATTTGACCACATTTGAGCTACTGTAAAAACATTTTGCTCAATAATTCCTGGCTATGGGTGGTAAATTTGACTTCTACACATAATTGACTACAAGTATGTTTAATATTAAGCATTTTTACTGTACCAATGTGGAGAAATTCAAGTATAAAATCCCCATATTTATACATGCAGATAGCATCTTTGACCATATTTGAGCTACTGTAAAAACATTTTGCTCAATAATTCCTGGCTATGGGTGGTAAATTTGACTTCTACACATAATTGACTACAAGTATGTTTAATATTAAGCATTTTTACTGTACCAATGTGGAGAAATTCAAGTGTAAATGTCCCATATTTATACGTGAGATAGCATCTTTGACCATATTTGAGCTACTGTAAAAAGATTTTGCTCAATAATTCCTGGCTATGGGTGGTAAATTTGACTTCTACACATAATTGACTACAAGTATGTTTAATATGAAGCATTTTTACTGTACCAATGTGGAGAAATTCAAGTATAAAATCCCCATATTTATACATGCAGATAGCATCTTTGACCATATTTGAGCTACTGTAAAAACATTTTGCTCAATAATTCCTGGCTATGGGTGGTAAATTTGACTTCTACACATAATTGACTACAAGTATGTTTAATATTAAGCATTTTTACTGTACCAATGTGGAGAAATTCAAGTGTAAATGTCCCATATTTATACATGAGATAGCATCTTTGACCATATTTGAGCTACTGTAAAAAGATTTTGCTCAATAATTCCTGGCTATGGGTGGTAAATTTGACTTCTACACATAATTGACTACAAGTATGTTTAATATGAAGCATTTTTACTGTATCAATGTGGAGAAATTCAAGTGTAAATGTCCCATATTTATACCTGAGATAGCATTTTTTGACCATATTTGAGCTACTGTAAAAAGACTTTGCTCAATAATTCCTGGCTATGGATGGTAAATTTGACTTCTACACATAGAGGACTACAACTATACTTTAAATCAAGCATTTTTACTGTACCAATGTGGAGAAATTCAAGTATAAAATTCCCATATTTATAACATGCAGATTGCATATTTGACCACATTTGAGCTACTGTAGAAACATTTTGCTCAATAATTCCTGGCTATGGGTGGTAAATTTGACTTCTACACATAATTGACTACAAGTATGTTTATTATGAAGCATTTTTACTGTACCAATGTGGAGAAATTCAACAACAAAGTCCCATATTTATACCTGGAGATTGCATTTTTGCCCATATTTGAGCTACTGTAAAAACACTTTGCTCAATAATTCCTGGCTATGGGTGGTATATTTGACTTCTACACATAATTGACTACAAGTATGTTTAATATGAAGCATTTTTACTGAACAAATGTGGAGAAATTCAAGTATAAAATTCCCATATTTATACATGCAGATAGCATCTTTGATCACATTTGAGCTACTGTAAAAACACTTTGCTCAATAATTCCTGGCTATGGGTGGTAAATTTGACTTCTACACATAATTGACTACAAGTATGTTTAATATTAAGCATTTTTACTGTACCAATGTGGAGAAATTCAACAACAAAGTCCCATATTTATACCTGGAGATTGCATTTTTGCCCATATTTGAGCTACTGTAAAAACATTTTGCTCAATAATTCCTGGCTATGGGTGGTATATTTGACTTCTACACATAATTGACTACAAGTATGTTTAATATTAAGCATTTCTACTGTACCAATGTGGAGAAATTCAAGTATAAATCTCCCATATTTATACCTGAGATAGCATCTTTGCCCATATTTGAGCTACTGTAAAAACATTTTGCTCAATAATTCCTGGCTATGGGTGGTATATTTGACTTCTACACATAGAGGACTACAACTATACTTTGAATCAAGCATTTTTACTGTAGCAATGTGGAGAAATTCAAATATAAATGTCCCATATTTATACCTGAGATAGCATCTTTGACCATATTTGAGCTACTGTAAAAACACTTTGCTCAATAATTCCAGAATGACACTGATTGATTTGAGTTGAGGACATCTCTGACTACATACATTCCGAAAAGCAAGCATTTTTACTCTACCAATTAAGAGAAATTACAAAGTAAAAGTCCTACATTTAACGAATACGTAGATTTCTGAATATTTCAGGTGCTATAAAAATACTTTTCTCAATAATTCCAGAATGATACTAATTTATTTGTGTTGAGGACATCTCTGACTACATACATTCAGAAAAGCAAGCATTTTTACTCTACCAATTAAGAGAAATTACAAAGTAAAAGTCCTACATTTAACGAATACGTAGATTTCTGAATATTTCAGGTGCTATAAAAATACCTTTCTCAATAATTCCAGAATGATACTAATTTATTTGTGTTGAGGACATCTCTGACTACATACATTCCGAAAAGCAAGCATTTTTACTCTACCAATTAAGAGAAATTACAAAGTAAAAGTCCTACATTTAACGAATACATAGATTTCTGAATATTTCAGGTGCTATATAAATACTTTTCTCAATAATTCCAGAATGATACTAATTTATTTGTGTTGAGGACATCTCTGACTACATACATTCCGAAAAGCAAGCATTTTTACTCTACCAATTAAGAGAAATTACAAAGTAAAAGTCCTACATTTAACGAATACGTAGATTTCTGAATATTTCAGGTGCTATAAAAATACTTTTCTCAATAATTCCAGAATGATACTAATTTATTTGTGTTCAGGACATCTCTGACTACATACATACATACTGGTGGATTTATGAATGTTTGGGATGTTATTATAATTATTAAAAGATATTTCAAATAAAACTCACACCCCTGTACCTAGAGATGGCTATAAAAGGCTGGGAAGAAACGTACGAGATCTCAGTACGAGATCAACCCTTCCAGGTGCAGGTTACTTGTGTCTGTGCTGCAACAACTCTGGCTGCAATGTATTTCTTGCGTATCATTATCGGTCCGACTTCATGTCACAGTGAGGCAACATTTTGAATTTGTGAAATATTGGACTTTATTGGACTCTCTCAAGGTGGATTTTCTTCATAATGCCAGCTTCACGAGGGTGAGTAAAAAATCCTAATTAACTTAAGCAGCTTCATCATCATCTCATTTTATATATATGTGTGTGTGCGTGCGTGCGTGTGTGTGTGTGTTTGGTTGGTTATCATTTTGGCTGTTTTACAGCTTGTTATTTTCCCATATAAATGGTTAATAAATATAAATAATATAAATAGATAATTATCTTGTGTAGATACTAACCAAACATTGTTACTTACAACCATACCGTAGACCTTAATTGGTGCTGTTTTAATCATTCATCATTATTAGCTGAATTTATTGTATTATTGTAAGATGTTTGTGGCATGGTTTATAACAGAGCATAATAGTGTTGCTACAATGTAATAACTTAGGCCTATTGCATAAACTCAACACTGGTATCATGCTATCTGCTCATGATATTACATTAAGAGTTGTATAACATTTAAGCAGCGCTTTTATCAAGATATTTATTTATGTGATTTGAGGGCTGCAGGGTGGGTGGAAGGTCCTGTGTTTAATTTCTGTTTAGGGTTCCTTGTCCATGTTCTCCCCGTGTAAGCGTGGGTCCTCTCCGGGTTACGGGATTTGATTTGACATTCATGTTAAAAAAAGCTGAAGGGGGCATTTTTAATTAATTTTCATAAGGGGTACTCTGCCCCTGGCAGAGTTCAGATAGACAGATAATGTATATATTGTTCACACAAGTTTTGTCTATGCATATTATAATTATTTTCATATCATTAATCATTTGTTTAAAATGATGTCTAGTACATCACATTTTCTCTTTTTTTTGACAGCATGTCCAGCCAAAACTATCTTAGTTACATTGCCAAAATGTTTACTTGGTGATCTTAAAATGTTTGGTGAATACACTTTAAAATAAGTAATGTAAATCATCAATATATCTACAATCATGATGTTATTTATGACTAATTGTATGTTTTCTTCAATTTAGAGTCTTTGTTTTTTCTACCTTTGGTAAGGTGAGTGCTTTTTTCTTGACTGTAGTTATGATTCTCAAAGTATTTCTGCGTGTAATTTACACATGCGAAAAATATATACGATGCAAATAAAATGTACTTGTTATTTCAATTTTAGTCCAGGGCTATTTCCAAAACAGCAGCGGAAATTGTTCTAGTCATTGAAAAGCTTGCTGAAAGAAGTAAGGATGACGATACTTTCTGGGGTGAGGTGTGCCAGGATCTTGGGATCCCAAATGTCCCAATCAATAGGAAGAGACTCAAACATGCCTATGATCGACACAAAAAGGTAATTTTATCATTTAAATATGTATTAATATCTGATAATCTCCATAAATTCCTCTATAACGATATATTTTTTCTTTTCAATGTTTCCTGTCATGTGTATGAAAATTCAGATGGTCAATAAAAAAGTGAGCCCGCCACAGATGACAGGGAGAATGCCTACACCCCCACAGTTAGATGTCGAAACAACAGGATCACCGTCCACTGGTACGGATGCCCAGACAACAGGATCACCGTCCACTGGTACGGATGCCCATACAACAGGATCACCGTCCACTGGTACGAATGTCCAGACAACAGGACCACCGTCCACTGGTACGGATGCCCAGACAACAGGACCACCGTCCACTGGTACGGATGTCCAGACAACAGGACCACTGTCCACTGGTACGGATGCCCAGACAACAGGACCACCGTCCACTGGTACGGATGCCCATACAACAGGATCACCGTCCACTGGTACGGATGCCCATACAACAGGATCACCGTCCACTGGTACGGATGCCCAGACAAGAGGATCACCGTCCACTGGTACGGATGCCCATACAACAGGACCACCGTCCACTGGTACGGATGCCCAGACAACAGGACCACCGTCCACTGGTACGGATGCCCATACAACAGGACCACCGTCCACTGGTACGGATGCCCAGACAACAGGATCACCGTCCACTGGTACGGATGCCCATACAACAGGATCACCGTCCACTGGTACGGATGTCCAGACAACAGGACCACCGTCCACTGGTACGGATGCCCAGACAACAGGATCACCGTCCACTGGTACGGATGCCCAGACAACAGGATCACCGTCCACTGGTACGGATGCCCAGACAACAGGATCACCGTCCACTGGTACGGATGCCCAGACAAGAGGATCACCGTCCACTGGTACGGATGCCCATACAACAGGACCACCGTCCACTGGTACGGATGCCCAGACAACAGGACCACCGTCCACTGGTACGGATGCCCATACAACAGGACCACCGTCCACTGGTACGGATGCCCAGACAACAGGATCACCGTCCACTGGTACGGATGTCCAGACAACAGGACCACCGTCCACTGGTACGGATGCCCAGACAACAGGACCACCGTCCACTGGTACGGATGTCCAGACAACAGGACCACCGTCCACTGGTGCGGATGCCCAGACAACAGGACCACCGTCCACTGGTACGGATGCCCATACAACAGGACCACCGTCCACTGGTACGGATGCCCAGACAACAGGACCACCGTCCACTGGTACGGATGCCCATACAACAGGATCACCGTCCACTGGTACGGATGCCCAGACAACAGGACCACCGTCCACTGGTACGGATGTCCAGACAACAGGATCACCGTCCACTGGTACGGATGTCCATATGATAACATCTCCGGAGGAAATTCCAGAGGTAAATATTGCAGTGGTCAATAATAGCATTACTGTTATGAAGCAGAGTACTGTATTTGTTTGTTCACACAATGTAACTAATTTAAATTAGTACAAAACATCTACGTCTATAGTTTCCAAGCAGTAAACAGTAACAGTCAGTTATTCTGGTCACTTGCCCAGTCGTAATCCTGGATAACCATAGTCCTGCTCATTTTTCATATGCCCCTTCTCTACCCAGAGCTTTATCAGGTGTTTTCAGACAGTCAAAAGTTGAACAACCGAGTACCTCTGCTTAAACTACTAGACCTTTTCTCCAAGCCGATGATTACACTTGTTAAAGCAAGAAAGGCACAGGTGCCAATTATAACATTAATCCCCTGTAAGCCATGCCATTGAGTACATATTGATATAATGTACACTGGAATAAATTATAAATCAGAAACCGTAAAACATGAAACACGAAAATTCTTGCATTCATAGTACATTTCACAAAAAGATGCCCTGTGACAACAACAATTAAACTTTGTTAATTAATTCTGATATTGTTTATTTGTGTCTTGCAGGTTCTTTCTATATGTACGGAAAATGGTTCCTCAACATCCTCAGACATGAACTACCAAAACAACCCTGTTTTTTTTTCATTCCTGAAAAAGAATGGAAAAAGCTCAGGAAGACACAGCATAAACGCCGCTTTAAAACACTGAACTGGACAGTTATAATTGCAAAAGGAATACGCAGTGTGCATCCATATTGCAGCTTTGCTTTTAAACACCACAATGTCCAAACAATTGGTTCCGTACGGGATGCTCCAATATTTACCTGTTCAGGCTATTGTCTTTTTGATAACTGCCCTGTTCAGGTTCAGGTAAAAGTTGACGACGAGTCATCACTCAAGGCATTTGTAACCTTCAGTGGAGACAGAGTGTGGCACCACTGTGAACAATTAAAAAGACGGCCTGTTCGTGCTGCTGAGAGGGATGAAATTGCAGATGCCCTCACCGGCAAACTGCCCCGAAGTCTGTACTTAGAAAAGCTGGATAAGCTGGAAGACAGTGTTGTAGAATCCGGGTGCAGAGATGAGGTTCCAACAACTGGTGTCATGAAAACATTGTCGTGTAATAAGCGTAAAAACCTCAGACGACACAAAAATGAAATGATGAGTCTACAAATGATGTTGGAGGAAGAGCAAGGGTCTGAGCATGCTATGATCCAAAAAATAATATTGCACCCTCAAGGTGTTATGCTTTGGTCTGACAAAACTGTCAAGCTCTTTTATGAGCGATGCAAAGATGACATCGTTTATTTAGATGCAACTGGAAGCATTGTTCATAAAGCGAAGGGACAAACTGCACCATTTTATGTTCATGAAATGGTGGTGAGACATCCATCAAAAGGATCCTCACCTGTACCTGTAGCCACATACCTCACCAGTGACCACACCACATCATCAGTGTCGTATTTCCTGGGGGCTTTTGTCACTACTTTGACAAGACTCCACGGAAGACGAGCCAAGAAAAGGCCAGCGATGTTAATTTGTGATGGCTCTGTTGTCCTTCTACAATCCCTGTCCTATCATTTCTGTGGATTGAGCCTTCAGGAGCTGCTCTGCAGATATTACAACATAGTTACTGGGCAAGGACAGGAGGACTCCATGGGGCTACCAATTTTGCATCGCTGCTTGAGTCATGTCATGAAAAATGCTAAAGATCTGTGCCGAAAACAGTAAGTGATCGCTGTCTATGCTACATATTTCTGATATAACTTGTGAAATCTCTGCAATATTAATTTGACGTGCTTTTTGTTGCAGTGCCTCCAGACATTACCACCTGGCCATGCATGTTTTTGGACTAATGACACAGGCCACAACACTCAACGAGTTGAATGAAGTTGTCATCAGTGCCACTGTAGTTTTCTCCAGTTCCCACAGTGGTAATAATGTTGAGAAACATTTCGACAATCTCCAAAGTTTGTTGACAAACGCTGGACTTGGTGACACTGACGACACAAGCATTCTGGAGGAAGACTTTGAGGTATGTAGCCTAATCATTCTATAAATTGCAACTATTCTATCCTGTCTGTCTGTCTGTCTGTATCTATCTATGATTTAATATCTAATCTAATCAAATCTTGGATTTACATATAGCATAAAGGAATTGTTGGACTATATTCACGTGCATATTAATTGCAAAAGTCAAGTCAATGGACAGCCATCCTTAAGTAGTGACACAAGTTACACATTTTTTCCAAGATTCAAGGAATAAAACATAACTTTTTTTTGCCAGAATGATGTTGGACCAACACCATTCCAACACCATTTTGAGGAAGTGATTCAGTGGCAAGAGCTTGAAAAACATGGGGATGCCAACGTGTACTTCAGCTGCTCTGTGGACTGGCTTACTCTTGGGTTAGTCCTCTTTTATGACATGGGCTTTGCTATGTTTTTCTTTTAATAATGTCAATAAATTAAATGAAAGGACATGTGTTATGTTTTGTCAGGTGACCTTGGACGCCACGGAACAGGTCCTGTGTATGACACACTTGCGCAGAGGTTCAAAAAAGCTGCCTGTAAACCCACACAGGTATAATAACCCAAACACCTGCTGCTGAAATTTAATTAAATTGCATCAGTCCATCCTTGATATTACATATTTCAATCTTAATCAGGTGAATGAATGAAGAAATGTGTATGTTATATAACGTTCTGCATATGTTCAACTCCAGAATTACACTCAAGATAATAAAACACAGGGAATCATGGAGAAAAGCCAGTGGGACCTGAAGAAGATCCGTTTTCAACGGCGAAGACTGACCAGATTGGACGATTTTGTCCACACTTACAGAGTCACCCTGAATGCGCTTTTAAGAGAATACGATGACTCTACCAAAAGGAAGAAGAAGGTAAAAAAGTTTAAATGCTTTGATGGTACACGTGGAACTCCTTGGATTGTTGAGTATTTTTCTAAAATGCTACAATGTCATTAAAAGGTTACTCAGTCACTTAAACTAGCACAGTTAGTACAGTCTGTCAATCCATCTGATCAGAAATATTTTACTTATAACTTAAATATGATTATGTAACTGCCATAAATATCCAGTATTTTTTTCAGTGTGTCAACATCCATCCAATTAAAATGTATGTATGGTTGTATAACCCCCACCCCCACCCTCTTGGCTTAACTGTAGATGCATCGGGTGGATGTAGAGTGCTGGAAACAGAGAAAGCAGAAGAGGCGAGGAGTTTATGTGTCAGCGATATCCAAACCTTTTGTTTTCAAACGGCACAAGAAAAAGGTAAACATTTTTAGGAATATCATTATCATACCATATGTGTATATCGCTTAAAATGTAATGGATCAAAATGTTGGGTCATATAGAACATTTGTGTTTTTCTCAGAGTCCACAGAAGAAAAATCCACCAAGTGCTCCATCTCAGGACAATGCTCCATCACAGGTAATCCATTGTGGCATGATTACACAATGACAGGAACCTAAACAAACATTAACGTAAAACTCCTGTAAATCAACAGCTTATTGTTGCATTTTCTTGTGTGATTTTGTGAATTGCCATGAAAGTAAATTATCAAACCAATTTTAAATGTCCTTGGTATAACAGCATAATTTAAAAGCATAACATTAATATTACAATTTCTATATCCAGAACCCAACAGACAAGGTCACAGCACAAAACCAATCAACATCTGACATGACAGACCATCATGAGGAGGATACACAGGAAAGTATTATTCAAAGTACACTGGATGGTCCATCACTCCATCAAGTGTTATCAATACATTCAATGCAAGAAATGTATCTGTCTGGTTAATTCTTCATTGGGTTCAAGTATTTGTTTCTCAGAATGACAAATAATTAAAATGCAAAGAATGTCAGTACAAAAGAAGATTACTGTAAAAGATAGGATGCTATAAATGGAACCTAAAGTACAGTAAGAATTATGGTAAAGAAAAAGATTAATGAAATATTGATAGAACTTTAACTGAAAGGAAATGGAGAGAAATAAGTACAAGGACACCAAGAGTAAAATAGGAAGAAATTCAGACATTGAGGTAGTAAGGAAGAATTCCATAAGAAAGATGGAATCGCAGATGTTTTTCTTGGCGGCTGTCGAATAGTACTTATTTATATACTCCCAAAAATAACATAATTTTCTTTACGGCCTTCAATCATTTTGATTTTGTGATTCCAAATGTCAAGCATGTTGACCCAGTCAACAGCCACAGTAACCCATTCAGTGGTTATTGCCAAAAATGTAAATTAATGTATGATGTTTAAAAGACTGTCACTCTCTGTAGGTCATCGAGTGTCTCTTGCACCACACTGCCAATAAGCTCAATCTTGGGAGTACCATTTACATCCTCAATCATTTTGTGGCTGGTGTGATCCTGTTTGGGAAGAGAGAAGAGGTCAGGAGGAACAGTTTGTCTAAGGTAACTTGTGTTTTTGTCGGGGAGACAGAGGTTTGATAATTGTTTGATAACATGTAAGCTGATGTTTGTTTGACTGTGTGTACAGTTTGATAAAACAGATAGAATTTAATAGATTTTGTTAACAATAAGGTATTAAGAAACATCAATATGAAAATGCTTTCATCAAGTTGTTCATTCTTTTATGTGTTGCAGATAAACTTTGACAACTATGAAGCGATTGTGTCTTTTGTAAACATACAAAATACACACTGGAAGTTCATGGTTAGTAGTGACTACATTAATACACTTCTTTATATTTATTATAATGGCTTGTATTTTTTTCTGGATTTAATGCATATTCTTTGAGTGATATTTCCTGTATTTCCAGTACATCAGTGCAGCACAAAGCACTGTGTATTTGGTTGACCCAGCACACAGCTCCACCGAGCTGTCCGACTCAGACCATGCTGCAAAGAGATTAAGGTACTTCAGCTATTAAGCCTAGATACATACATCCCCTCATATCAAGCGATATATGTCATTCTGATATAAATGTACTATAGGTAGTAAAAGTAACTCTTATGGAGGCAAAGGTCAGAAACAGGATTGCTGTAATTGGCAGCAGGTCACCGGGGTACACCTGGGGTACACCCTGGACAGGACCTTAAGTTCCAATTTAGCATGTCCCTGAGTTTTAAAAATGCAGTGAGATTCAGGACGCCAAAGAAGCATTTAAGGAGTTTAATTCTCAAAAAACATACAGTCGACCTAGCAAGGATTTCTAACTAAGTAACTCGGTGATCTCCAATCCAGAAATACCCAAACGAAGACTCATCTGAAAAAGAGACTACAACACCTGAATAGGAAAAAATTATTGAAGTCAAGAGAAAACATAAGGACATGGCTGTGGCCTTCACATTCCGAACTCTACCCTCAAAACCATGGATATTATTTTAGATAAATCTGTCATGCACTTCTGGTTGGGACCAATATTTCAGGACATGCTTTGACAGAATGGTGTTGTACTGTCCAGTAGTTAGAGGCTTGCAGAATCATAGGGTCTTCTGTCAACAACTTATTAAGACACTTAATGTTATTTTTTCTCATATACCCATTATGGGCCCTAGTTTCGTAGACCAGCGCAGGGCGGCGCAGCCGGCGCAGTGCAAGTTTCGACCCGCGCAGCCTTGCGCACCGTCAGTTTGGCAGTTTGGTAGATCGCCTGCGCCAAGATGGGTGTGGCGGCGCAGCAGGGGGAGGCGTCACCGATTCAGCTTGGTGTAGCGGAAGTTTCGTGGCAAAAAGCCTCGCCGAGACTGCGCTGAAAGCTCGCCAGCTCCAACCTGGTCTACTTTCGGCGCAAGGCGTAAATAAAGTCCATTGATTCAATGCGAATCACAGCTGGCGGAGTGGAAGTTTGGTTGACAGCGCGCAGTGCGCACACGTCACCGAGACCTCACAGGCAGGTTTCCACAGTTCCAGGCACATTTAAATGCAATAAATAATCACAACAAACACTATTTAATGCAACTCATTGAATCAACACGTGAATTTATATCTATATAGATTGTCCCGTCACATCTGACGTCAGATCAAAGGCGGATGGCACGCGTAACGGAAACTCAGCCTCTCGGACCAAAACATCTCCCTCTCTCTCTCCTGTTTTTTATAATATCGGCATTGTTATTATTATGATACGCGCGCACAGCGCGTGATGAGCGTGGTGGGAGCGGCGGCGCTGCTTCTGTCATCGGGTTGTCAAGTGACGGATCTTGCACTGAACCTCCCCTAACGCATTAAAGGAGAGGAGAGGAGCTCATTTGATTGGTGAAGATCTGAATCGGCTGTATTAATCGCAGTCCACGCCTCGTCTCCTCCTCGTCTCCTCCTCGTCTCCCACTCACGCCTTCTTCTCCTCCCTCTTTCCCACTTGCGCCGGTGGGCGAGACGGGAGGTGTGCCTGCGCGAGCGAGCCTGCGCGAGCCTGCGCGCTGCGCGAGGAGCCTGCGCGCTGCGCGAGGAGCCTGCGCGCTGCGCGAGGAGCCTGTGCGCGTGCGCGAGTGCGCGAGCCTGCGCGAGCCTGCGCGGTGCACGAAACTTGCAAAGTCCAGGCGGACACACCCCGTCGGCGCGGCGCAGGTGCGCTGAAAGCTGACTGCGCCTGGTCTACGAAACTAGGGCCCTATATGTGTATGTATGTGCTTGTAGAGCATTGATATTTTCATACATTTCTTTCAAATAGTGAGTACTTCAAAATGAGGAGGATCTGCCACAGCAAGACTGATTGGGATCAAAAATGGAAAGGAGGTGTAATGCAACACCCAGTGCAGCAAGATGGGAATAGCTGTGGGGTACTCGTAATCATGGTAAGATTATTATTTCTTGAAATAACCTTTTCAAATTATCTGCATCAATTCAGCATTTTGGGTTTAAGTATATTTTGCAGCTTTTTCAATTTGAACTTTGATAGTTTTCCATACTACATCACATGTCATTATTTAGATGGCAAATGCAATGATGGAGGCCTTTCCCAAAATACCAAACATGACATTTGGTACAACGAAAAAAGAGATGGCACATCAGCGTAAACGCTTGGCGCTGCAAATACTTGTAGCCTCAGGTGAGTAAGAACTTTTCATAGTTATATTGTGATATTGTACTGTAGTAATCAAGATCTAAAATATATATTTTTATGTTAGTGTTTGACATGGATAACAACTGTGCCATGTGTTCAACAAAAAAACCACCGGGTCCAGGGCCTGCCTTCACTAACTGGGTAAGTTATAATTTTATTCTTGTCATTGTTTGTTTGTGCATTTGTAAATTGTTTTTGAGAGACAATAAGGAAAACATGAAACGAGGGCAGAGAGATGGGAAATAACGTGCAACAGAAAGTAGCTCCTTGATATTATCAGCAGCATGCCACTCAGTACCTTCCTCATTTGGCATATGCCCTTAGTGCCTTGGCAGGTTAATATAAATTACAACCGTTACAGTTTGGTCTTGAGTACATTTTCATCAATCAGTCCCAAGTTGATGAATCATCTTGTGACAAAATTCTTATTCAATAATGCACAACAGTTTGTATGTTATGCTCTCTTTGTTTTCTTAAATTGTATGCTGATTATTACATTATGAGCTTTTCTTACAATTAAATTATTACAGAACATGCAGTTTATATTAGGAGTTGATACTTTATGAAAACAGCAATCGAACGTTTTAAAAGTGTATTAACACTCTAAAAACTGTATAAAACTGGCTTTTGTGGTGAAACTTCTAATTTGGTCTTTTTCAGATTCAGTGTGACAGCTGTTCCCGTTGGTTTCACGTCCAGTGCCTGCAGATGGACCCAGCGCAAGTTACAAATATGAGTACTACAGAGTGGAATTGCTGTCTGTGTCTGTAATGAATCAATAAACAGTGTGTACAACCTATTTTTTCCCCCTATGATTTTTTTCTGTGTATGCACATGGAGTGGTGGCCTTATTTTTACTTTATAACACTGCAGGGAACTATTGTATTTATTTATTTGTTTGTTCATTTGTTCACTATATAATAATGCTTCTGACAGCCCCCTGCACCTTTTGTGTCAAATTCTTGTTGAGAAATTCTGTGAATTAAACGTGTTTTAAGGAATTTCAACAAGATTTTATGTGAACAGTTTGTGATAATTAAATTTGACACATTCAGTTTTATTCTGGAATTATTGGAATATATACAAACTATTCATCAATGTGAATGTAGGACATTTAATTTGTAATTTCTCTTAATTGGTACAGTAAGAATGCTTGATTTTCAGTATGTGTGTAGTCAGAGATGTCCTCAACACAAATCAATCAGTATCATTCTGGAATTATTGAGAAAAGTATTCCTATAGCACCCCAAATATTCAGAAATATACCTATTATTCGTTAAATGTAGGACTTTTACTTTGTAATTTCTCTTAATTGGTACAGTAAAAATGCTTGATTTTTGGTATGTATGTAGTCAGAGATGTCCTCAACTCAAATCAATCAGTGTCATTCTGGAATTATTGAGAAAAGTATTTTTTATAGCACCTCAAATATTCATACCTCTACCTATTATTCGTTAAATGTAGGACTTTTACTTTGTAATTTCTCTTAATTGGTACAGTAAAAATGCTTGATTTTTGGTATGTATGTAGTCAGAGATGTCCTCAACTCAAATCAATCAGTGTCATTCTGGAATTATTGAGCAAAGTGTTTTTACAGTAGCTCAAATATGGGCAAAAATGCAATCTCCAGGTATAAATATGGGACTTTGTTGTTGAATTTCTCCACATTGCTACAGTAAAAATGCTTGATTTAAAGTATAGTTGTAGTCCTCTATGTGTAGAAGTCAAATATACCACCCATAGCCAGGAATTATTGAGCAAAGTGTTTTTACAGTAGCTCAAATATGGTCAAAGATGCAATCTCAGGTATAAATATGGGAATTTTATACTTGAATTTCTCCACATTGGTACAGTAAAAATGCTTAATATTAAACATACTTGTAGTCAATTATGTGTAGAAGTCAAATGTACCACCCATAGCCAGGAATTATTGAGCAAAGTCTTTTTACAGTAGCTCAAATATGGGCAAAGATGCAATCTCAGGTATAAATATGGGACATTTATACATGAATTTCTCCACATTGGTTCAGTAAAAATGCTTCATATTAAACATACTTGTAGTCAATTATGTGTAGAAGTCAAATATACCACCCATAGCCAGGAATTATTGAGAAAATTGTTTTTACAGAAGCTCAAATATGGGCAAATATGCAATTCTCCAGGTATAAATATGGGACTTTTATACTTGAATTTCTCCACATTGGTACAGTAAGAATGCTTGATTTCCAGTATGTATGTAGTCAGAGATGTCCTGAACACAAATCTACCAGGCATTTTCTGAAAAAAATGTTAAATTATCTTTTCAGCAACACACATAATGAAGAATTTCCTCACAATGAAGTGCCAATTTCCTGTGAAGAGACATAGACAATATGTTTGTAGTTAATGTGAATAAAAACTCAAATTCACATATAAAAATATATTTGCTTCTTATACAGTTTGTTTGGCTTCATTTTGAAACCGGAAGTTGTTATTTGCTTCTTTTAATATACGATTTGTTTAGCTTTTATTTTGAAACCGGAAGTTGTCGCGGTTGGTTCCTTCCACTAACTTTGTAAAGTTCGCCGCTCGCTCCCGATCTGGGCAATCTGCATGCGTCTACCGTCAATGTGAGTATATGGGGGCACTTCCATTTTAGTGTCGGCTGGCTTGACAACGGAGATTTAAGTGTCGGCTGGCTTGACCGCAGTTGTAGGCCAGTGGTTCCCAACTTTTCACAGTCACGTACCGCTTCAGTAGGTAGTACCCCAGCCATGAACATCTTACAGTGAATTATTTCTCACCAAATTGATATATTTATTAATAGATTACCAGCATTTTCAATGAGCAACGCCATTTAACTTTAAAAAAAAGACGTCTACCAACTGTGGTGAAGTTAGTTTGATGTTGGATATTCAGCAGATATTCGGATATTCATTTTGGGTCCATCAGCCGTTCCTATTGTGCTTTCACCCAGTCTTTGCAGGAAACAATATGACACCCGTATACCCCCAACTGCTAGGTTTTACCTAGGGACCGTCAATAAATTCTCCCATTAATTTCCTATGTAAAACGCTATTTTCTCAATACCGTCCAAGATATAGGACTCGGACACCCCAGGCCAACGCAGGCCTCTCCTGTCATGTGGTACTAACAACACACAACTCACCAAAAATTTATATTTAGCACCCCCTATTTTATTTGAATTTGTTTAGAATTCCATTCATTTCCTATGTAAAACGCTATTTTCTCAATAGCATCCAAGATATAGGACTCAGACACCCCAGGCCAACGCAGGCCTCTCCTGTCATGTGGTACTAACAACACACAACTCACCAAAAAATAATATTTAGCACCCCCTATTTTATTTTAATTTTTTTAGAATCCCATTCATTTCCTATGGAAAACGCTATTTTCTCAATAGCATCCAAGATATAGGACTCAGACACCCCAGGCCAACGTAGGCCTCTCCTGTCATGTGGTACTAACAACACACAACTCACCAAAAAATAATATTTAGAACCCCCTATTTTATTTGAATTTTTTTAGAATCCCATTCATTTCCTATTGAAAACGCTATTTTCTCAATAGCATCCAAGATATCGGACTCAGACACCCCAGGCCAACGCAGGCCTCTCCTGTCATGTGGTACTAACAACACACAACTCACCAAAAATTTATATTTAGCACCCCCTATTTTATTTTATTTGATTTTAGAATCCCATTCATTTCGTATGGAAAATGGCTATTTTCTCAATAGCGTCCACATTATGGGACCCAGATACCCCAGACCAAGGGCAGGCCACTCCTGTTATATGGTACTAACAACATACAACTCACCAAAAATTAATAGAGAGCGATATATCAGCTAACTTCGTGTTGACCAGAGGTCAAAGGTCAAGAAATTTGTTGAGTGTTCCCAGGATGATGTCATGAATCTATATATCATGTTTGGTTATGATATGTTGAAGGCTTGCTGAGAAATGGACTTAATTCCTGAAATGGGCTGGTTGATTGATTGATTGATCAAACACCATGGTTGGTGCCCAGCCCTCATGGGCTTATTAGACACTGATCAGTATATTCATCATTCATCCACAATACCATGAAAGCTAGTAAAATTAACACACTACTGACTGATCAGTGATTGGAAGAAAGACTGTAAATTAATTTAATTTAATTTTGACTGAATCTCTTTCGGTATCTTTCTACTTGAACCATGCACTTTTAGTAATCCTTCATGAATTAAAAAAAAACAAAAACATATTGGCCTCCCGCCTCCCGTGCCCACCTGCAATACCTCCTCTGCCCACTAGAGAACCACTGCCCTATGAAGAAAGAGTCCGAGCACATGGGAGAGGAGATCAAGAATGGGGCGGTATAAACGTGGACAGAGTCAAAAGAAAGACCGCTGGAAAGAAGCTGGAGGAAGAGAGCATATCATCAAATCTTTCATTTCTCACAAATTCCATGTAAGTGCAGATCAGTGGTCCTCGGTCACGCTTGATTTATTTTAAAAAGACTCGGAAAAACTCCAGAAGTGGCTGAAGAGCATTTGGCAGCAGGACAGAAAAGGTGTCCGGGCTGAAGTGTTGCAAAAAGGTAGGTTACCAACTACAGTTTCTTTGGTTTATTTATTTATGTTGTAGGTCCATTTTAACTATCCAAAACCATTAGAAAGGCTTTTAAGGGAAGCTTGTCATGATGCTAATGTAGCTAACAGCTAGTGTTAGGTGTTGCTTCAGTATGCTATTGCTAGCTGTTTAGTGGGGGATGCCACGTACAGTGGTGAAGTAGGGCACAAAAAAATCCACAGGGAAAATTCAGACTGCACTGGCCCATCACTGGCTCTCCACTATTTTGTATGAAAATCCAGATTAGGATTGAGTCTAATTCCTCCATTTGTTTTAACACCAGCCAAGTCTACATGTGACCACTAGATAGCAGTAGGCAAATGTACATTATTGACAATAGTGAAG
This sequence comes from Eutrigla gurnardus, assembly GCF_963514095.1. Classification (NCBI taxonomy): domain Eukaryota; kingdom Metazoa; phylum Chordata; class Actinopteri; order Perciformes; family Triglidae; genus Eutrigla; species Eutrigla gurnardus. The sequence goes on from NC_139915.1 coordinate 19,494,435, forward strand.
GTTTAAAGCTCTTATGGGGTTTCTATTAGTAAACAGATGCTGAAATATAACATCAAAATTAAATGATGATAAATGATAAACTAGGCTACAGTGTATTGTATGACAGACCTGGAACTATTGGCCCGGCTCAATTTTAACATGACAATTATTGTTAACATAACAATGACCGTGACCACGTCATTTTCTTTCAAAAGACTTAATATGACAATGCTTTTCTAATAGCGTCCATACATTTTGATAGCAATGTGGAAATGTCCTTAAGCATTAATACCGGACTGGTTACCAGCAGGGCCGTAGCCAACTATGAGGTCACCGAGGTCCGGACCTCGGTAAAAAAATCCGGAGAAAAAAAAAAAGTGGGCCTGAACAGCATATTAACACACCGCCACCGGACAGCTTTTATATTGAAACCACAGGAAGTTATCTATCGGCGGAAGTAGCGGGAAAATTACAGAAGAGATGACCACAGTCAACACTGCGAGTTGACAGGTGACTGACAGCTTTTAAATATTATGCTACAAGGTAAACCAATGATCGACGCGATCCAACAGTGTAAACTTGCAGTATTGATCCACTATTTTCGGTCTTAGTCGACACAGTAGGCTAAGTAGCCGAACGTATGAGGAGCGTTCTACTGACATTCAAGTAGACGAGAGAGCGATGGTAAAACTTGGGGGAGGTCGGCAAAATATATTGTGGACGGTCACGGGAACGCTAAACGTCCGACTCCCGAGATAAAACATTTTGCCGGCTGCCCTGGCGGTATCTCACCGCGAGTTGGTAACCATGGCAATGGAGGCTCATAGCGTGTGTATGTGTGTGTGTGTGTGTGTGTGTGTGTAAACAATAAGATAATAAGTGATCATGATGAGAACAGTCTCTCTCTCATAGGCCAGAGGCTTATAATGTTAGGCCTATATATATAATCAATAAGGTCTAATCAACCTCTTTTGATTTCCCCCTACAGAAGAAAAAAAAAACAAATCAGTGACTGTCTGAAGAGTGAAAAATTTCAAAAAGAAAAAAAATTCAACAGAGTACGTTGGATTCATTTGTTCAAAAGAAAAACAGGCCGTGTGAAAATGAGGACAGAGAAGGGAAGAATGAGCAGAGGAAACAGGAGGATAGAAAGAAGTGCGGAGCTTCTGCAAAGAGTGGAGAAGAGACAGGACAGAGCAAAGAACTATGTGGAAAGACAGGAGAGATGAGAGATAGTGGAGAGAAGAGAGGAGAAGAGATAGGGTAGAGTGGAAAACCAAGTGGAATGGATGAACAGAGAGAATGGAGTGGAGAATCAGGAGGACCAGTTCAGTCAGAACAACAGAGGGGACCCGAAACACAGACAGGAGAACAAATGGGACCAGAAACACAGACAGGAGACCAAATAGGACCAGAAACACAGACAGGAGAACACAGACAACCAGCAGCACAGACAGGAGAGAGAGCTCAGACAGAAAAACAGAGAGAGGGTGGGGAAATCCAGAGAGGACCAGGACTTAGAGAAAACAGTCAGAATGAAGCAGTTGCCTTCGATGCTCTGGATCCTGTGAACTACAAAATTAAAATGTAATCGGGGTGATCATTTTAACTTATGTTTGTGTATTCTATGTCATTTCAGAGGGCCAATGCAGAGAGAGGAGCATGTGGAGGATGACTGACTGACACACACACACACACACACACACACACACACACACACACACACACACTGCTAGCACAATAAAAACATTTTCTTTTTGCCAACAAGTGTATCAGTGTACTTATTTTTGTATGTGACATTTTGGTATGGTTTGTGCAAAAACTGGTAAAAGGGGTGTCTTTCCTGAGACGGACGTCTCTAATTTTGAAATCCTGGCTACGGCCCTGGTTACCAGCTAGTACCAGGTTGTTGCAATGTCAATTTTGGCCCCTTGACTAAGGAAATGTCACTGTCTTTCAAGTAGAAGTGCAGTTTTTTTTTAAGAAAAATAACATATTGTTTAATTATATTTTACAACCCCAAACCAGAAAAAGTTAGGACAGTAAGAAAAAAACAGTAATTTATACATTTCTCTTAACTTGCATTTCATTCCAGACAGTATGAACACAAGATATTTCATGTTTTGTTTGGTCAACATAAATTGATTTGTAAATAAATATCCATTCTTGCCATTCAGGCTTGCAACACATTTAAAAAAAAAGTTGGGACAGTACAGCATTTACCACTTTGTACTGTTCCCATTCATTTTAACAACACGTTTAGGGACTGAAGTGACCAAGTGTTAGCTTGTCCCATTTTTTTCTGCAAACAACTTTTTAGGTGTGCAACAGAACTGGGTCTTCGTTGACGCAGTTTGGGTTTCAAAATGAGCCAAACATTCTCTATAGGAAACAGACTGGGCTGCAGGCAGGCCAGTCAAGTACCTGCACCCTCTTCTTATGCAGCCATGCCTTTGTTATGTGCGCAGTTTGTGGTTTGACATAATTTTGCTGAAATAAGCATGGGTGTCCCTGGAAAAGTCACTGACACAACCCAAAACCATGACTGACCCTTGCTTCTGGACTTGTAGCTAGTAACAGTCTGGGTGGTTCTTTTCCCCTCTCGTCCGCAGCACACAGGTCCATTTCTTCCAAAAAACACACGAAAAACTGATTTGTCTGACCACAATATTCATTTCTACTGTGTGATGGACCATCTCAGTTGCCTCCAAGCCCAGAGAAGTCCTTGAATCTTTTCACCCTATTATGCACCGTAGAGGGATAAATGCCCAAATGTCTTACTATCTTTCATTGAGAAATGTTTTTCTTCATCATTTCAATGATTTTTTCACGCATTTGGTGGTAAACTGGCGATCATCTGTCCATCTTTGCTTCTAAAGGACTAGGCCTTTCCTGGATGCTGCTTTTGTACTAAATCATGATTACAATCACCTGTTGACATCACTAGCTTCAAATGGCATCATTATTTAGCTATTATAACACATTACTACCCCTAAATTGCCCCACATTCTTTAGAATGTATTGCAAGCCTGAATGGCAACAATGGATGTTTATTTACAAATCCAATGATTTTGACCAGACAAAGCATGAATTATCTTATGTTCATACTGTCTGCAATGAAATGCAAGTTAAGATAAATGTAAATTACTTTCTTTTTTTATTCACATTTTCCACACTGTCCCAACTTTTTCTGGTTTAGAGTTGTATTATGTACAGTGTATGTATATTTATCAATAGCATTATTTTCTTTTTTATCAATAACATTACATTTCTTTGTGCACGTCATCACATTAAGGGAGAGAAGACGATGAACGGGAGACAGGTTATACAGATGTCAAGGTTCAGAGACATCCAGGGACATCACAGTCTCTATCAACAGTTGACGGAAACAGGGGAAGTGACAGTCAAGATGAAGAGAATTCAGAGACAAAGATGAGGGAGATAAAAGTACAAATGTCTAGTGAAGACAGTGATGAGACAAATGGAGAAGACAAAATGACAAGAAAACCACCACCACCAACAGTTGAAGAACACACAGAAAGTGACAGTGAAGACAATCAAATTTCACAGACAAAGACAAGGGAGAGAAAAGTACAAAGAGCTGTTAAGTCTAGTGAAGACATAGAAGACACAATGACAGGAGAACCACCACCAACAGTTGAAGAACACATAGAAAGTGACAGTGAAGACAATCAAATTTCACAAAGACAAGGGAGAGAAAAGTACAAAGATCTGATGAGTCTAGTGAAGACATAGAAGACACAATGACAGGAGAACCACCACCAACAGTTGAAGAACACAGAAAGTGACAGTGAAGACAATCAAATTTCACAGACAAAGACATGGGAGAGAAAAGTACAAAGAGCTGTTGAGTCTAGTGAAGACATAGAAGAAACAATGACAGGAGAACCACCACCAACAGTTGAAGAACACATAGAAAGTGACAGTGAAGACAATCAAATTTCACAGACAAAGACAAGGGAGAGAAAAGTACAAAGAGCTGTTGAGTCTATTGAAGACAGTGAAGACACAATGATAGGGGAACCACCACCAAAAGTTGATGATCACAGAGAAAGTCAGTATGAAGATGATCAAATGTCACAGACAAAGACAAGGCAGAGAAAAGTACAACAAGCTGTTGAGTCTAGTGAAGACAGTGATGGCACAACTGAAGGGAGTGTTCAGTCATCCACACAAAGATCTGTACCAAGTGAAGTAGAAACCAATGATATGTTGAGGACGTGCAAAGTAGGCCCAAAACATTTTAAATTGAAGATAACAAGAAAAAATTGGAACAGAATTAGACCAAAAAGAGGACAGAGAAAATTGAGATCCCCGTGGACAGATTTGTTTTATAATGAATTTTGAAAACATAACCCATCCTGCACATTAGCTTTTAGGTCTCAGAACATAAAAACATGTGACAGCAGAAAAAAAAAAGCACCATACCTCAGTGCCACAGCACGGTGCACCTTTGAAGGTTGTGAGGCAATCTATAATTTCACAAGGAGAGGCCCACCAAAAGTAAAAGCATGCAATGTAAGTGTTATGGTGACACGGTTTTTCAAAGTCACCCACCTAAAGACTCAAAGAAAATTTAGGCCAGCAAGGTTCCTGAGGAGAGGGAAAATTGCCAAAGCTGTGAAAACTGGTGTGAGCAACTGCTACTACGCACTGTTGAAGAACACACCTGTGGAAGAAATCATGGCTGGGAATATTACCAGAAGCCTTACGAAAGATGTTTTGAAAAAAATATCTTATGAAATACGAAGTGTTGCAAGGCTCCACAATGATCAAATGTTGGAGCTCATGCTCACACAGAAGATCATCAGGGAGAGTGGTTGGCATGCGTCGTCAAACGGCTATCTGCAGCTCCTCCAGATTGACCCTTTTGCAACCCACTTATATACAGATACAGGCCTGCAAGTTTTGGCTGAACATTTTAGAGGACCCATGCCCACTACCCTATACCTTGATGCGACAGGTGGGGTAGTTCAGAAAGTCCCACATCAGTCCAAAAGAGTTCTCTATTATGCCCTGGTTCTGCCTGGAATGGGCAAAGACAGCCTCTGCCAGTTGCAGAGTTTGTTACTAACAGCCATAGCGTACCATCTATATCTCACTGGCTTATGGAATTCCACAGGAGGCTGGCTCACATCACAAGGAAAAAGATTGCTCAGATAGAGACGGATTACAGCTGGGCGTTGATGAACAGTGTACTCATCTCTTTTAACAAAGAGGATATCTCTTCCTACCTTTACACAGCATTCCAGATTGTGTCGGGACAACTGGAAGACATTGCACGTTTCACTGTGCTCCATTTATGCTCTGCACACATATTGAAGGCAGTCTCCCAGGCCTTTGGGAAGACAACAAGTGACAGAGGCATAACAGAGTATGCAACGTACAGCTTTGCATACCTCCTAAACTGCACAAGCATGCCAGAAACCCTTGAGGTGTTCTACCATATGTGTGTGCTGTTTGATGCAACACACCATACAGAGTCCATCAGCACCAGTGAAAGGTACCTGGATCAATGCATTTTGCAGAGTCGGCATATGGACATGGACATGGAAGAAACAGAGGAGGGCACCAGTACCAATGTCTCCTGTGATCCTGGCATTCTTGCAAGGTCCCCCTTCGTGCAGGCCTTTGTCCAACAAAGGGAGAAAGGCCAAACTGATGTCCTGTCTGATGAGGCAGTTGTGAAGGACAACCATTACCACTGCCCAGGGATAGTTGATGTCTTACTTAAAACATACATGGAGATCTTTCCATGCTGGAGTGGTATATTACTTGGGGATTTATCAAGGCACTCTAAAGGCACAAAAGGAACATGCTGGAAAACCAGAGAAACCAACTGTCATGTGGAACTGTGGTTTGGGTTGGTGAAGCACAGCATCCTGTATAAAAAGAGATACCTCAGACCTGCAGAGTTTATTTCGAAAATGTTTGCCTCAGTGCAGGGGAGGTATGTTGAACATGTTATTCAACACAGCCTGCCACTGGGGATACTTGAAAGAAACCAAAGCTTTGCTAAGAAAGAAGACGACCCAGAGGAGCAATGGGGCAAGAGGGAGACCTCAACCAGCAGTTCCAAGTCAAAATCAAAATATTTCAACCCTCCAAACAACCTTCAAAAACCAAAAACCAAGACTAAAACCAAGAAAATAAAAGTGGAGTCGAACCAACGGGTTGAAGATGCACAAGTAAGTCATGTTAATTACTGATGAAAAATGACAGGTGAAAGGTAAAGGGCAATGAGGAGACAGTGAGGATGCAATGGAATTACTGCAGTTTTACAGCAGCTCACAATTCACATCATAGACTTAAACCATAGATCACAGACCTTAAGTGCTACATGGATTTCAATCTTTATTCTGACTTTCAGTTAAACTCGCTGTGGAAAAAGAGGACAACAGAGATCATTGTTGCAACCCTGCCATCCCAAGTGAAAGGTCGAAACATCTTGATCCACCATGCTGATCTACGGTGTCTACGACCCCATTTGTGGTTGACAGGAGAGGTAGGCATATTAAAAGGAATTCTTCTCACTGCTAGTCTATCTGTCTTTCAACTAGTATTCCTCCAAACTGGTGTATATACTGATGTATTTGGAGGACTAAAGACCCTAACTCACACACACAGACACACACACACACACACACACACACAAAGACATGCACACACAAACACACACACACACAGACTTACATAAGCATTAACATATCCTATAAAGGGAGTTGGAGTAAAGATGCATATGGTGCTGTGTGTTAATGCTAATCAAACAGTATGTTTTGTTTATCAGATAATTCATGGATTGATGCACCTTAGTGCCTACACCTATAACGTGGTGGACACCATTTACCATTTACTTAATTTTATTTGGTGACAGAGATGATGTACGTCGCCAAACATTACCTAAGGTAATATGTTCAGTGCCTGTTTGTGCTTTTTATGGAACGTGTCACGCCGGTGAGGTAATGTCTCGTCTTGGGTTTTTGTCTTGTCATTTCCTGTCTTATTTTGAAAATAACTCCCTTCTCGTTTCAGGTCACTTGCCCTTCCTCATGTGTTCCCTGGTCTTATGTCATCCCTGGTCCCTGATTGTTGTCACCTGTTGCTCGTTATCCCTCTGTGTATTTAAGTCTGCGTCTCCCCTTGTCTTGTGCCAGTTCGTTCCTGTCTCTCGTCACGATCCACGTCACGGTCCTCGTCACGTCACGTCACGCCTTTGTCAGTTAAGTTTGTGTTTTTGCCGTCTTTGTTCATTTTGTTTATAGTTTATTCCCGGAGCCTGTTTTTCCTCCGGTTGGAGCGGTTTTTGTTTGTTCGTTTTTACGTTAAGAATAAAAGCCTTTTTAAAAACTGCTTGCCCTGCATCTGAGTCCTCCCTCCATGCCTTGGTCTGCCAGAACGAACTGGCCAGTAAGGACTCAGCAGAGCAGCAGCATTTAAAAACCATGGACTCAGCAGCCTTTTTTTTTTATGTGGCTCTACCTATGAACTCCGGGAGGTGACTTACCGGCTTCAGTGTCTCCAGGCTGAGCACAGGCATGCTAACGGAGAGGAGGAGAGGCAGTCAGCCCTGGCGAGGGCCAGGGAGCTAGTATCTGCCAGCCCGTGGCTCAGGGGCTCGTTGCCTGCCTGGGTGAAGGGGTTTCTCTCAACCCCTGAACCCCGGCCATCCTCCACAGCCATGCCACCAGCCCAGGCCTCGGCCACAGCCAAGCTACCAGCCCAGGCCTCAGCTCCAGCCATGCATCCAGTCCAGGCCTCAGCCACAGCCAAGCATCCAGTCCAGGCCTTAGCCACAGCCAAGCATCCAGCCCAGGCCTTAGCCACAGCCAAGCATCCAGCCCAGGCCTTAGCCACAGCCAAGCATCCAGCCCAAGCCTTAGCCACAGCCAAGCATCCAGCCCAGGCCTTAGCCACAGCCAAGCATCCAGCCCAGGCCTTAGCCACAGCCAAGCATCCAGCCCACGCCTCGGTCACTGGCCTTCAGTCGGCGGTCCGGTCGATACCTGCCAGTGGTCTTCGGTCGGCGGTCCGGTCGACACCTGCCAGTGGTCTTCAGTCGGCGGTCCGGTCGACACCTGCCAGTGGTCTTCAGTCGGCGGCCCGGTCGACACCTGCCATTGGCCTTCAGTCGGCGGCCCGGTCGACACCTGCCAGTGGTCTTCAGTCGGCGGTCCGGTCGACACCTGCCAGTGGTCTTCAGTCGGCGATCCGGTCGACACTCTCCAGTGGTCTTCAGTCGGCGGCCCGTCCGTCACCAGTCCCGGCGGAGGATCGTCCGGCACCAGCCCAGACAGGGGACCGTCCCACACCTGCTCCACGCAGCCTATTGGGGGTTCGCCTGTCACCAGTTCCTGTTCCGACGGGGGACCGTCCCGCGCCTGCTCCACGCAGCCTTCGGGAAGTCCGCTCGTCACCAGTTCCTGTTCCGACAGCCAAGCTACCAGCCCAGGCCTCAGCTCCAGCCATGCATCCAGTCCAGGCCTCAGCCACAGCCAAGCATCCAGTCCAGGCCTTAGCCACAGCCAAGCATCCAGCCCAGGCCTTAGCCACAGCCAAGCATCCAGCCCAGGCCTTAGCCACAGCCAAGCATCCAGCCCAAGCCTTAGCCACAGCCAAGCATCCAGCCCAGGCCTTAGCCACAGCCAAGCATCCAGCCCAGGCCTTAGCCACAGCCAAGCATCCAGCCCACGCCTCGGTCACTGGCCTTCAGTCGGCGGTCCGGTCGATACCTGCCAGTGGTCTTCGGTCGGCGGTCCGGTCGACACCTGCCAGTAGTCTTCAGTCGGCGGTCCGGTCGACACCTGCCAGTGGTCTTCAGTCGGCGGCCCGGTCGACACCTGCCATTGGCCTTCAGTCGGCGGCCCGGTCGACACCTGCCAGTGGTCTTCAGTCGGCGGTCCGGTCGACACCTGCCAGTGGTCTTCAGTCGGCGATCCGGTCGACACTCTCCAGTGGTCTTCAGTCGGCGGCCCGTCCGTCACCAGTCCCGGCGGAGGATCGTCCGGCACCAGCCCAGACAGGGGACCGTCCCACACCTGCTCCACGCAGCCTATTGGGGGTTCGCCTGTCACCAGTTCCTGTTCCGACGGGGGACCGTCCCGCGCCTGCTCCACGCAGCCTTCGGGAAGTCCGCTCGTCACCAGTTCCTGTTCCGACGGGGGGCCGTCCCGTGCCTGCTCCACGCAGCCTTCGGGAGGTCCGCTCGTCACCCGTTCCTGTTCCGACGGGGGGCCGCCCCACGCCTGCTCCACGCAGCCTTCGGGAGGTCCGCTCGTCACCCGTTCCTGTCCAGACGGGGGGCCGTCCGACGCCTGCTCCACGCAGTCTTCGGGAGGTCCGCTCGTCACCCGTTCCTGTCCAGACGGGGGGCCGTCCGACGCCTGCTCCACGCAGTCTTCGGGAGGTCCGCTCGTCACCCGTACCTGTTCCGACGGGGGGCCGTCCTACGCCTGCTCCACGCAGTCTTCGGGAGGTCCGCTCGTCACCCGTTCCTGTCCAGACGGGGGGCCGTCCTACGCCTGCTCCACGCAGCCTTCGGGAGGTCCGCTCGTCACCCGTTCCTGTTCCGACGGGGGGCCGTCCTACGCCTGCTCCACGCAGCCTTCGGGAGGTCCGCTCGTCACCCGTTCCTGTTCCGACCGGTGGTCGTCCTACGCCTGCTCCACGTCGCCTTCCTGAGCGGTCCCGCCCGCTAGGTCGCCCTCATGCCCGGCCTCCTGAGCGGTCCCGCCCGCTAGGTCGCCCTCATGCCCGGCCTCCTGAGCGGCCCCGCCCGCTAGGTCGCCCTCATGCCCGGCCTCCTGAGCGGCCCCGCCCGCTAGGTTGCCCTCATGCCCGGCCTCCTGAGCGGCACCGCCCGCTGGGGCGCCCTCATGCCCGGCCTCCTGAGCGGCCCCGTCCGCTGGGTCGCCCTCATGCCCGGCCTCCTGAGCGGCACCGCCCGCTGGGGCGCCCTCATGCCCGGCCTCCTGAGCGGCCCCGTCCGCTGGGTCGCCCTCATGCCCGGCTTCCTGAGCCCCTCCTCCTGGCCCCCTCCACCCGCCCTACGTATCATGGACCATAGGGACATCTGGGATCCGTCCCTTAAGGGGGGGGGGGTACTGTCACGCCGGTGAGGTAATGTCTCGTCTTGGGTTTTTGTCTTGTCATTTCCTGTCTTATTTTGAAAATAACTCCCTTCTCGTTTCAGGTCACTTGCCCTTCCTCATGTGTTCCCTGGTCTTATGTCATCCCTGGTCCCTGATTGTTGTCACCTGTTGCTCGTTATCCCTCTGTGTATTTAAGTCTGCGTCTCCCCTTGTCTTGTGCCAGTTCGTTCCTGTCTCTCGTCACGATCCACGTCACGGTCCTCGTCACGTCACGTCACGCCTTTGTCAGTTAAGTTTGTGTTTTTGCCGTCTTTGTTCATTTTGTTTATAGTTTATTCCCGGAGCCTGTTTTTCCTCCGGTTGGAGCGGTTTTTGTTTGTTCGTTTTTACGTTAAGAATAAAAGCCTTTTTAAAAACTGGCCAGTAAGGACTCAGCAGAGCAGCAGCATTTAAAAACCATGGACTCAGCAGCCTTTTTTTTTATGTGGCTCTACCTATGAACTCCGGGAGGTGACTTGTTTGTTTTCATGAAGTGAAATAAAGTTAAATATAGCCACGGGCACCGATGGCAGGCCAGAGCACCTATGGTGTAGTCGCCATGACAATTGACAATGAGTTCAACGTCACAGGTTTTGAAAACTCAACTTGCATTGGGATTCCATGAGGTTAAGTTCTGGATTTGCCCAGACTGATTGCATGTTACTACATGGGGTGCTAAACATACTGTGGCGCCCTCGGGGTTACGAGAAGGCGCTACGTGACCAATTTCAGGGAAAAGAGGGCTGTCCACACCAAATTCACAATTAATGTTCTTTATTAAAGACTGTTGCAGGGATGCTGTCGATGCCGCGGAATGCGGGGCTGGCTTGAGGGGGCTGAGGCGACGACGTTTGGACGAGAGTGGGTTTCGGTACACGGGGACGGGCAGTCATACGGTCCGGGGCTCGGCGGGAGAGGCGTCGGTCAGGCAGGCGGGGGTCGTAGTAGAGGCGGGTATTCAGACGGTCCGGGGGTCAATCAGGGCGCGGGGTTCTCCTACAGAAGCGGGTCATACACAGGGCTTTTAGTTTTCTCTCTCTCTCTCTCTCATCATCTCCTTACTCTCCACACGAACGTGTTCTCCGTCGTCTCCTTTTATCCCCTCCTGTCATCTTGCGCTGATTTCCTCCCAGCCGTGTTCCTCCACGCCGGTGATTCTGATGGGCAATCGGAACTCCATATATGGCACGCCGTCCGTTCCCTGCGCAGTGCCTTGGAGGGATAGAGTGCTGTGGCAACAGCGCCGTGGCTGTCACATGCCACGGCGGTACATACACGTTATTTATTATGTGTATGTACTCTCGTGTGCTTGGCTGTAGTGGAGGCTAAATGCAAGTAACCAGAGTTTACCCACCTCTCAATATCAAAAATAGAGTTTAACAGAGTGAACAGAACTTAACTAATGTAATCGGTAACACCTTACTTCATGGACACCTCTTGTTTGATTCTTCATGACATGTGGACTGTTGGCCCACTGCACTTGTACTTCTCTCTCTCTCCATTGCAATTTCCAGCTCTATTCAAAATATATATCTTTTTTTTCTCAGTACATTAATGCACAGTCTGGGACTGTGTATATAATGGATCCCTCACCAGAATCATGCGAGCTTGAGGACTCCAGACATGCGGCTCAGAGATTAAAGTAAATGTTCAAGCTAGGATTCATGTTTACTTTTATTCAACAATGACAGCTGTTAGTCAGACAGTGGTATTTTGGAACATATTATCATATAAGCTTATCATTTAATACAAACGTTGCTATGTGTCCGTGCATGGACAATGTTTTGGTAGCACTCAAATCTCTTCAGGGAGTACCTGAAGATGAGAAGATGGACAGGGAAAACAGACTGGGTGGATGTAAATGGAGAGGGGGTGTGATGTCCCACCCTGTGCAAAGGGACGGATGTAGCTGTGGGGTTATTGTGGTGAAAGTAAGTTGATCTATAGAGGAAATGTTGCTTTCCACACACACATGGCATGTCTTTAAGGGATAAGTTCACTATTGTGTAATTTGAGCCCCCTTTCTTGGTTGTCTGGGATGAAATAGAATGGTTGTCAATGAAATGTCAAATGAAAAGTCTCTGGGCATTTGGCTTATTTAGAATCACTCCTGCCAGCTTCAGAATAGTTGCTTATGGGCATTTACCATGCTCAAAGTGCAAAATTGTGAACTTATCCTTTGGTTTCTTCCCCACCCAGCATGTGTTGACAAATTGATTAGTTATCCATTAAAAGAGAAAGACAAACACTTCAGTTTTGTTCATTAAGATGGCTAAAGCAGTCATGGAAGCCTCTCCAGAGATCCCCAACATGAACTTTGCTACAACAAGGAGAGCCATGGAAGAGGCGAGGAGAGATATGGCTCTGCAAGTCCTCAAAGCATCAGGTATACAATACAGTATTTTAAAACCGTTTTGAATAACTTCAATTGGCATTCCAAATATATTCAGAATAAGGGCTCAATTTCGAGAATATTGGTTAATGGAAACATAATTGGTGAATGCGATTGGTAGATGCAATTTCCCTTAGCCACAGACCTTGCCCATATCAGAATTTCCACCAATTACCCCTTGTGGGTAAAAAAAAAAAAAAAAAGCACATACCATTTGCCAATCCCAAAATTGGGCCCTAAATGTGTCATGCAAATACACTTTCTTTCAGTCTTTGACATGTGTGGAGCGGACAAGCCGCCTGGGCAAGGACCTCCTGTCACAGACTGGGTGAGTTAAATGGTAAATGGCCTCATTTATATAGCGCTTTTGTCCAAAGCGGTTTACAGCAATGACTGACATTCACCCATTCACTCACACACTCACACACCGACGGCGGAGTCAACCACACAGGGCGACAGCCAGCTCGTCAGGAGCAATTGGGGTGAGGTGTCTTGCTCAGGGACACCAGGCACTCAGCTAGGAGGAGCCAGGGATCGAACCGGCAATCTTGCGGTTGCTAGCCAACCCGCTCTACCTCCTGAGCTAAACCTCCCCACAAGTAACAAAGATAATTACAGGGTTTGCCCCTTTGCCGCTCTTGCTCAATTCACAGGCTACATTGATTGAATGCACTTGAATTCAATCTAAATTGGGCTACCTCTCTGTGCTTTTCTTAAATTTCTTAAAACTGAGAGAGGTGGTAGTTCTCTCATTGATGCCATAGTAACACTTCCAGGCTAGGACTACATCTTAGGGTTGGGACTTTTCAGGAATTTTCATGTTCAAATATTGATAACGTTATCAAACAAATACTTGATTATTGGCTAAATGACGTTTGCTGCTGAAGTCTTCCGCTTCTGAGCAGTGACGTGACTTGAGTGGACTTGTAAGATTAAGTGATAAACGCAAAAGTAACCAGTGACATAAGGCATTACTCTGTGCATGGAATAGCTAGGTAAAGTTATGTGATGTAAGCAGAAATATGTAAAAAAAAAAATAAGCCGTTTTTGAGGAACTTCCCCAACACTGGTGACATACCAGTTAAAGCTAAGTGTCCTATCAAATGACAGTCATGTATATGAATGAATCATTAATATATTTTTTCAATTCAACAGATCCAGTGTGACAAATGCAACAATTGGTTCCATATCCAGTGTTTGAACATGAAAATCAAGAAGTTGGAGCAAGTCAAGAAAAGGCAGTGGCTGTGTGTTTTATGCCGATGACAAGTTTTTGTTGTTGTTGTTGTTGTTGTTTTTATCCCACCACCCCTTCTCTCTATATTCTGGGGACAACTTTATTTTTGTTAAAACTTTTGAAAGGATGACCTGAGGCCTGTACTACGAAGCGGGATTTGGGCTTAGCGAGGTAAGTTGAGCGTTAACCCTGGGTTTTCCGTCCTACGACGCTGGTTCACTTCTTACCGGGGTAGATCGCCATGGTTACTTACGCTGTGGAGCTAACCTGCTCCGGAGCAGGTTATGTTCCTGATAAGAGATCAACGTGGAGAAACACACCGCCGACTGACCAATCAGCTGTCTTGGTGCGCCGACATAAAAAAAAGAAGCTCGTGGATCGTGAGAGGGTCTGGTAGGAGAACTATAGAGTGTACGGAGACCGGCAAAACCCTTTTTCTGTCCCTGACGATGTTTTATATGAGAGATACAGATTCTCATCAGAGGGAAAGACTTTTCTTTGTCAGCGTACAGCCTACTTACCACTTTGAATTATGTTTTTATATGTATTTGATTTGCTCCCAAGTCCGTTTTACACCACCGGGATTGCAGCTGAAAGAATGAGGCTGATATTGTCATAAACCACGTTATAAGAATACATCCAAGCAACAAATTCATTATTTTAAAGTTATGTTTGGCCTTTTATTGCTGAAGGACATCGTAAGAGTTAAAGGGACTAAAGAAAGAGTGACGACATGATTTAAAAGACGTAAGGAGCCTCGTAACACGGGTCGGTAACTCTACCACTAAGCTATCAGCGAAGTTACTGTTGGAGTCAAATCAGTCTGATCTACTAGTGCCCTTATGATGGGGCAGTCACATTATAGTACTACTAATACTATTAATACGACTTCCGCATCCACACAGTCGGCGAGTTTTTGCCAGCTGTCCTTCCTGCATTTGGCAGATGACACTGTTGCCTTTTGCCTGTATTATATGTTTAACTTTTTCGTATTTCTGTAAGATTATGGTTCGCTCCTCGTACGTGAAATACGCCGCTCCGCTGCCGTAGACTGATCCATGTTTGTGATTGGTCAAATGCTGCAAACGCCACCTCTTTCATGTGCACGCGCTGATAGCTCGATTGGAAAACCCTGGGTTGAGTTAACAAGTTGATAACCAGCTTCGTGTGACCGCTTATCTCCGATCTCCTTTGTTAGGGTAACTCAAGCTGGATCTCTGAAAGAAACCCTGGGTATGTTGAACTCGCTTCATAGTACGGGCCCCAGGTTGAGGAAAAAATATTTCCATTGGCATCTGATTTCCATGGAAGCCATGAAGCAAAAAACTGGGAAAAGCTTTAAATGGGAAATGAATGTGTGTTTTCTTTAGAAAAAAAAATAAAACTGAGCTGGGAAAATATTTTAAAGTGTGTTTGACATGTACATCATAGCCGAATAGTCCGGTGCTGAGACAGCAGCAGCAGCAGCAGCAGCAGAGAGCGCGCTGAGACAAAAACAAGTTTTCGAGATAACTTGTTCTTGTTCTTAAAATAAAAGTGTGACAATGGCGCCGAAGAAAAACAACGCTGAAACTGACTCTAAATTGGACTTATTGACCGAAAGCCTGGAGGCAATGAAGGGAAGCCTGGAGGCAATAAAGGAAGAGCTGATGGCGGAGCTGAAAGACATGAAGAAAAAGATGGAACCCCTCCAAAAGTTGATGGCTGAAGTCAAACAACTCCGGGAGGAGGCTGCGGAGAAAGACGAGTTGATAAAGGAGCTGGGGAACAGAGTGGAGGAGCTGGACCAACAGGGTAAACTGAATGAGGTGATTGTGACTGGCCTCAAAATCAGGCCTCCAACCTACGCAAGGGCGGTTGCGGATGCAGCCTCGGAGCCGGATGAATCTGAGATTAAATCTGTGGAGATGCAGGTGGCCGAGTTCCTGACTGGCAAAGACATCGAGGTGAATTTCAACAATGTCGAGGTATGTCACCTCTTACCCCGAAGGAGAGAGTCTGCAACTCTAGCTGTTGTGCTGAAATTCACCAACAGAAAATTCAAGACTGCACTGCTGAGGCAAGGCAGGAAGCTCAAAGGCTCGGACGTCTACATCAACAAGAACCTCACCAAAAAGAACGCAGACATCGCCAGAACAGCTCATCAACTGAGGAAGGATGGCAAGATACAACACACCTGGACGGCAAACTGCAGAATCTACATCAAAACAAAGGGAGCATCAGCAGAAGAAGTCAAAGTAATCCAGATCAGGAGTAAGGATGAGCTGGAGAAATACGATAACTAAGGTATGGCTCACAAACACTCCATAACTACAGCACAGCAAAGTTCAACGGTTCTTACACGGACTGAAAGACTGATGGGAATATCTGAAAGGATTGCTGAGCAGGGAAGTGTGGAGCTCACTACAAATCGACATGTGGATTATACCTTATCTGATACCTTATCTGACCCGAATGAAGGAATTGACCCGGACAACCATTTCTATTTCAACATGAATGGGAAATGTCAGTACTACACTGAAGTTCAATACAATGAGATGGATGGGAAACTGCCTCTAATTCACTTTAATAGCAGGAGTCTATACACCAACTTTGGCCACATCAAGGAATACCTAAATTACTTCAAAAACCCTTTCACCATCATCGCGGTGTCAGAAACATGGATTAATGAAGACAAAGGCACAGAGTTTTTCCTGGATGGATATAATCTTGTATGCATTAACAGGAGGAACAAAGGCGGGGGGGGGGGGGGGGGAGAGTGGCCCTATTCATTGACAGTAACACCAAGTATGAGACAGTACAAAATATGTCTAAAGCCGTGGATCACTTGTTGGAATGTGTGACAATTGAAATCTGTGTAACGAAAGGTAAAAATATAGTTATAAGCTGTGTTTACAGAGCACCTGACTCAAAAATAGAAGACTTCAATGAATGTGTGGGTGAAATATTCTCTGAAACAAGCCAAAAGAGAGTTTTGATCTGTGGTGACATAAATATTGACTTGCTCAATCCAAAACAAAACACAGGAATCGATGAGTTCATTAACATGATGTATACAATGGGCTTACAACCTCTCATCACACGCCCTAGCAGGATCACTACACACAGTGCTACTCTGATTGATAATATCTTTACTAACATTACTGACACAGCAAGTGGACTCCTGATAAATGATATAAGTGACCACCTACCTATCTTTGCTATCTATGACTGCAAATTCACTGTGGGACAGACACCGAACAAAAACATATACATAAGGGTCAGAACTGAAGAAGGAATGAATACACTGAAAAATGAACTACTGATACAAAACTGGAAAAATGTTTACAATGAAACAAATGTGAATGATGCATATGATTCCTTTTTGCAAATATTTAAAACACTGTATGACAGACACTGTCCTGTGAAAAAGAGACACCCAAATCGGAATAAGGAGCAGAAACCATGGCTCACAAAAACATTGATAAACGCCTGCAGAAAAAAACTCTGTACAGACAGTTCATTAAATCAAGGACGGCCCAGTCAGAAGTGAGATACAAACGGTATAGAAGTTCAACACTATCCTAAATGAACGCAAGAAAGAATATTACAGCAATTTACTAGCAGAAAACATGGAGTATACAAAAAAATTATGGGATATTCTAAACAACGTGACTAATAATAAAAGTAAAAAACCAAACTACCCTCCCTAAGTATAACAACATGCAGAAGGATAACCCGGAGGTCATAACAAATAGTTTCAACCAATTCTTTGTAAACATTGGGCCAGAGTTAGCGAATAACATTCCTGACTCACCCCTGCACTGGAGCCATTTTGATAAGGATGGAGACAGAAATCCCAGCTCAATGTTTCTCACACCAGTGAAGGACACAGAGATTAGACACCTGGTCAACAAATGCGTAGCCAAAAATTCTACTGATGCTGACGACCTGGACATGAGGCTAATCAAGAAAGTATTAGATGGAATCATTTCACCCCTGACATACATTTTCAATCTGTCATTTCAAACCGGGACGTTTCCCACCAAAATGAAAGTTGCCAAGGTTGTGCCACTGTTTAAGAATGGTGACACACACGAGTTTACCAACTACAGACCAATTTCAATACTGCCACAACTGTCAAAAATCCTAGAAAAGCTATTCAACAATAGGCTAGACAACTTCATCAACAAGCATAAATTGTTATATGACGGAAGGAACCATTCGACTGCTCTAGCTTTAGCAGAGTCTGTGGAAATCATTACCGAAATCATTATTGACCAAAACCAATATTCCATAGGAATTTTCATAGACCTGAAAAAAGCATTTGACACCGTTAATCATGATAATTTAATGGCTAAGCTCGAGAGATATGGCCTTAGAGGTGTAGCACTGCAGTGGATCAAGATCTATCTACACAACAGATCCCAATATGTCAAAATAAATGATAGCACATCGACTAGCTTGGACATAGTCTGTCGGGTCCCACAGGGGTCAGTTCTGGGTCCAAAGCTGTTTATATTATACATAAATTATATATGTAAAGTGTCAGATACTCTGAAATGAATAGTATTCGTGGATGACACAAATATTTTCTGCTCGGGGAGTGACTTGAACCAACTTGTGGAAACAGTAAATCAGGAAATGGCCAAACTTCAAGTGTGGTTTAACATAAATAAATTATCACTAAATCTTGGAAAAACTAAATAGATGCTATATGGGAAAAGAGGCTGCAACAACAGTCCCAACATTCAAGTAAACGGAGTTAATATTGAGAGGGTCCGTGAGAATAAGGTTCTGGGAGTGATTATCGATGACATGTTAAGTTGGAAGCCACACATAACACAATTAAAAAGGAAGTTGGCCAGGAGTGTGTCCATACTTTGGAAAGTACAAAAAATACTAAATTAAAAAGCACTTCATCTGTTATACTGCGCACTAGTCTCTCCGCACCTGCAATACTGTGCAGAGGTGTGGGGACACACAGGGCCGGCTCTACCTAATTTTGTGCCCTAGGCGAGATTGCTCTCCGGTGCCCCCCCCCCCACACACACACACACACACACACACACACACGAATTACACCAGCCAAATGAACAATCACACATGTTTAATTTGAACAACAGCAAACAGCAAAAAATGAGGGCGACTGGGAATAGAAAATCATTTTTATTTTCATTGTTTTAATTTTTTTTTTTTGCTGGAGGGGCGCCTCGCGGCGCCCCTCCAGCAGATGGCGCTCTAGGCGACCGCCTATATCGCCTATGCCAAGAGCCGGCCCTGGGGACACACATATAAAGGCTCCACACAGCCCTTGTTAATTCTCCAAAAAAGAGCCTTGAGAATCTTACACTATGCCAACTACAGGGCACACACCAATCACTTATTTATCAAATCGAGAATACTCAAACTATATGATTTAATAAACTATCGCACAGTACAAATGATGTACCAAGCGTCTAACAGAACTCTCCCCCAGAACCTGCAAAAATTCTTCATACACAGAGAGAGACACAATCTTAGAAGGGACATGATTTTCAGGCAAAGGAAGGTACGAACTACGTTAAAATCCTTTTCCTTATCGGTCACAGGTGTTAGACAATGGTGTGTTAGAAGAAGAAGTAAAAAAAACAGCAACACCAAGTGGCTTTAAGAAGAAGTATGTATATTCAACACTTGACCAGTACAGATTATTGCATGTGAGTTGATAAAGGTCTGAGGCACGAATCAGCAGACATGGTGTTGTGACGGGATGCATAACAAATGAACATTCTGTACCCAAACAATAAGTTGAATCTGAGAAGCTTGTATGGTATGATGTCAGTTGTACGTGGCAGGGAGTATCAACAATGTGGAGATAAATTAGGTATGAATACCAAGCGCAACTGTTAATCCTACAGTTCACGATGGAGTTACTGAACTGGTCACTGAATGCTATCGACAGAGTGTTCTCAACACGGCGTGCGGGTTATGGTGAACCTGCGTGCCCGGATGGGACCTTCTTGTCTGGCTACATCATGGATGGTTGGGGAAAGTGGAGAGTCATCTGCCTTGCCGCTCTGGATGTGGAGGACGTGTACGTGTTTGCATTCATGACAACTGGAATGATCGCCTTGGGATGTGGAATCTTCATGCTATATCGGAAAATGAGAAAGATCGCCACTGAGCTGACCAGTGTGAGGGCGGACAACGCCACCACTCGGTCTGCTGTGGTCGGGTTGCGCTCTGACATCTCCGCAGTTCGCGAGTTCACGGCACTGATGCGAGCTGAAGTGGCCACTAACCGGGAGGAAATGGTGACCAATCGGTCAGCTATGGTCGGGATGCGCTCTGACATCTCCGCAGTTCGCGAGTTCCCGGCACGGATGCGAGCTGAAGTGGCCACTAACCGGGAGGAAATGGCGAAGTTAAGGGCGGCGAAAGCTGCAGAGGAGAGTGATGAATAAAATAAAAATGGCAGAAAAATAAAAGGACTCCCACACCATCCCAACAAATAATAGCTACACTGGACTTTTTTTTTGTTCTCTGTCGATTGGACCCCCTTCAGACTTTGTTACATGATGAGACTGCTGTTCACTCGTGATGAACAAATACGGACACGTGTGCAGACACACACGTAATCTGTATGCACTGGACTTCAGCTCTCTGTACCACCTACTGCTGTAACATATTATGTCAAATGTCACAAGTGAAAGAAAATGTTATGTCAAGTGAAAAATGCAAAAGATAAGAAAAGATTATGATGTAGATTTTTTTTTTCCTGTGGTTAATGGGGGCGTGACTAGATAAGCCTTGGCTTCTCCCGCTTTCCCTTTCGGCCATGTGTATTTTACTATGTGAACAAAGATGTGTGATGATGATTTAACGGACATGCCCGAAATAAATAAATAAATAAATAAATAAATACTTCTGTATTGATTGGCCTGGGGTGTCTGCATCCTATATCTTGGATGCTATTGAGAAAATAGCCGTTTTCCATAGGAAATGAATGGGATTCTAAAACAATTCAAATAAAATAGGGTGTGCTAAATATTAATTTTTGGTGAGTTGTGTGTTGTTAGTACCACATGACAGGAGAGGCCTGCGTTGGCCTGGGGTGTCTGAGTCCTATATCTTGGAAGCTATTGAGAAAATAGTGTTTTCCATAGGAAATGAATGGGATTCTAAACAAATTCAAATAAAATAGGGGGTGCTAAATATAAATTTTTGGTGAGTTCTGTGTTGTTAGTACCACATGACAGGAGAGGCCTGCGTTGGCCTGGGGTGTCTGGGTCCCATAATGTGGATGCTATTGAGAAAATAGCCGTTTTCCGTACACTCTTAGAAATAAGGGTTCCAATAGGGTTCTTTCACAAGGGCTGAGGTTCTACCTGGAACCATTTGCTTCTGAAAAACCCTTTCCCGAAGAAAGGGTTTTTCAAGGGTTCTTGGTAACACTAATGGTTCCCGTAAGAACCATTTTGATCGAGAGAACCCTTTAAAACCCCTTTCCTGAATAAAAGGTTTTAAAAGGATTCTTGGTAACGCTAAGGGTTCCGGTAAGAACTATTTTGATCCAGAGAACCGTTTTTGGAAGAAAGAGTTCTTCAGGGATTGTTGAAAGCATGGGTATAATATCCTGTGTCACCAGGGACACACTTCCTGATAACACTTACCAATAATGGTGCAAAATACAATTCCTTGTGACTACTGATACAAATACTTTTCATATCCATTTTTTTGTTTATTTGTTCTTCTCCAGATTCTGTTGATCAAACTGCAACATAATTGCCCATCTTGGGATTTGAACACCTGCCACCCAGTCTAAAGTCACTGGGAGTAGTGACTGAGCTAACCTGCTAGCTGGGTGGAGCCATCAGGTCCACCATACTAGTCTATTACCTTACACATTCTGAAACTGAAATGTTCTGTTACCAATTTATTTTCACAACCATTAATTATAAGAAAGCAAGACCTTCATCAGCCAATCTTGTTGACCCAGGCAAAGATTAGCTGTGACTGGGATTTTAACCCCCACCCTCCAAATCTAAAGTCTGTACCATTACCCGCCGAGCTATCCTGCAGAACATGTAGAGGAGGGACTCCTCTGACTCGCCACACTCACTCACACAGCCAGGTTGTCCTTCATGTCAGTGGTCAGACAGAGGGAGCTGATCATGTGTCTGTTTAGCTCTGTCTGTACAATGTGAGACTTCTGCTTTTAGGTCGCAGGTTCAATTCCCATGTTGACAGATATCATACCTTACTGATTGCACTTCCAGACAATTAACTCAGTTGGCTAGGAGCTGGTTCTTGGTGCCAGATGATGTGGGTTCAAGCCCCAACAAGGGTGATAATGGTAATACATTAAAATACCTGGTAGTCTTTGTGTAACAAATGTACAAAATTTTAGAGTCATGGTAGATGATGTTTGACAAAAACATATCAGAATTTTTATCCCAAAAACTGTTTTTTTTTTTTTACAGTGGTTTCAAATCTGCCTGCGCGACAGTGAATGGCTTACTCAATTTGTGAAGCCACAGTTGAGTTGCAATTTGCCAATTAGCTCAGTGTGATAGACAATGGTCTTTGGTTCCAGAAATTGTGGATTTCAGCCTCAACTGGTGCAAAATGTGCAACATTACAATGTCAACTGTCTTGCCTTCCTATTCTCCTGTTTGTTGCTCAGAATTGCCTAAAGTTGCCAAAAATAGTCCAGACCCGACCCATTGATGCGCAGCAGCTATAATTGTGTTTATTTTTTAAAGTTTAGTTACACTACTCCCTTCTTCAGGAGGAAATTGACACACAGCAAAGAAGCAGCCAAGGGAATTGAACCCTGGGTCCCTACAGCAAGGATATAACCCCTCTTTCTGGGGCATCTAAGTGAGCTATACTACTCACTGGACAAAGGCTTTTGAAAGTTTGTTACAAGTCACGTGATCTAGAGATACAGTTTGAAGTTGTGAGTTCAAGGCCTGGTTGATACAGAGTGACCATGTTAATGCCTACTGAGGTGATGTGTGCATTAGTGACAGACAATTAAACACTTATTTTACAGACAATTTTACTCATGTATTTGTCTCCTCCTCATACTTTTCCATGATCGGCCTCATCCCATGGCTGCTGTACCCTGCTTACTGGCTTAGTCAAGTTGTGAAGCTGCACAAAAGTTCAGTGATAGAGGAAGGTCTTTGATGTCAGAGGCCAAGCCTTAACTGATGAGAAAATCATATTGTAACACTGACTTTGGGGCTACTACATCAGGGTTTGTTGATGCCGGGATTTGAACCTTGATCTCCCAGGGGAAAGGGCGAGGTTTGGTGTGTTGGGCCTGCGAGCTGGCACAATGGCTGCTGTCATGTGTGAGTTAAGAGCTGGTTGCCCCATGGATTGCACCATATAGTCTGGTCTTCCCCCTCTACAAACCAGGTGTGACATACCAATAGTAATTACTGTGAACAGAACAGAACAAAGAAGAACAGAAGAGAGAGAGAACAGAAGAAACTTCAGAGAATCAAGGTGAGCTTGACCCTAGCTGAGGACTTTTATGGTGAAAGGTGTACTAAGCATTTGTTTCTTGTTATGTTTTGTTCGTTTGCTTGTTTGTTTGTTTTCTAGTAGAAATGACTTACACAGCTTGGACGAAAGCTGAAGTGTGCCATTGGCTTGAAAAAGAGGGTTTTGCTGAGATTTCCATTATTGTTACAATATGTAACATTTTGAGTACTTGTTACATAACACTGAAAAGTATTTTAACATTATTTAAATCAATGTGAAAACTTTGTGGGGTTCCCTCACTTTCTCATGATTCTGTTCCACTGTCACGATAACTACATACAGTATGTACTCTGATTCCTTTCATTGGACCATGCATTATTTTATTGTTTGTAGATAGCTTACAATAAGGCACAGTAAATGCACCTTGGATTGATGGAACTAAAACTCTTTTTTATCTCCCCTTTCTGCCATGTCACCGCATGTTGCTGGAGATTACACAAATCCACGACTGAGGACAGCATGATGTGTCTGGCCTGTCATGTTGCTGATTCCACTGGACCTATGCTGACTTTTGACCTGTTCTCCCCTGGGACCTACACAGCCTGTTCTGTTGGACTATCTTTAAATAAATGTTTTTCTCATTAAAATGTTTTGAATTTTTGTTCAATGTCAACATGATAAATGACCACAATATAATATGAACTAAACTGATCTGTAGAATACAATATGGTTCTTTATAGAACCCTCAGAGGACAAGACAGTTATTTGTGAAAACCTTTGAAAAGGGATGTTTTTAGATCCCCCTGTGTGAGGTCTAGATGAAACCCTTGAAACATGAAAGGGTTCTTGGTGGAACTCCTTTTGTAGGTTCTAGATGAAACCCTTGAAAAACGAAAGGGTTCTTAGTGGAATTCCCTATGTGGGTTCTAGATGAAACCCTTGAAATATGAAAGGGTTCTTAGTGGAACTCCTTGTGTGGGTTCTAGATAAAACCCTTGAAAAACGAAAGGGTTCTTAGTGGAACTCCCTGTGTGGGTTCTAGATGAAACCCTTGAAAAACGAAAGGGTTCTTAGTGGAACTCCCTGTGTAGGTTCTAGACATAACCCTTGAAAAATGAAAGAGTTCTTAGTGGAACTCCCTTTGTGGGTTCTAGATAAAACCCCTGAAAAACGAAAGGGTTCTTAGTGGAACTCCCTGTGAGGGTTCTAGACGTAACCCTTGAAAAATGAAAGGGTTCTTAGTGGAACTCCCTGCGTGGGTTCTTTGTAGAACCTCTAATGAGGGGTTCTGGGTGGAACTCCCTGTTTGGGTTCTAGATGAAACCCTTGGAAAATGAAAGGGTTCTTGGTGGAACCCCCAGTATGGGTTCTTTGTAGAACCTCTCATGGGGGGTTCTGGGTGAAACCTTACAAACACAGTTCTAGGTATAACCCTTTATGTGGGGTTCTCGGTAGAACCTTCCAAAAGGGTTCCAGGTGGAACCTTTATAAAAGGTTCTACCTGGAGCCAAAAAGGGTTCTCCTATGAGGACAAGCCGAAGAACCTTATATGGTTCTACTTAGCACTTTTATTTCTAAGAGTGTAGGAAATGAATGGGATTCTTAAAAAAATTCAAATAAAATAGGGTGTGCTAAATATTAATTTTTGGTGAGTTGTGTGTTGTTAGTACCACATGACAGGAGAGGCCTGCGTTGGCCTGGGGTGTCTGAGTCCTATATCTTGGAAGCTATTGAGAAAATAGCGTTTTACATAGGAAATGAATGGGAGAATTTATTGACGGTCCCTAGGTAAAACCTAGCAGTTGGGGGTATACGGGTGTCATATTGTTTCCTGCAAAGACTCGGTGAAAGCGCAATAGGAACGGCTGATGGACCCAAAATAAATATCGGAATATCTGCTGAATATCCAACATCAAACTAACTTCACCACGTCATTTAACTAATATTTATAGAATGAACACATTACAGTCATAGAACATTCAGTAATTAATCGACTTGAAATTGTGAAATACAAACTCACCACAGCTTTAATGAGAGGTGGAATATATTGACGCGAGTTCAATCAGTCAGACGGAGACCGGACTGAGTGTGCAGGCTGGGACTCAGACATAACAACACGTAAAACAGGTTACAGACCAGGCTGTTGCCTACCATGTCCACAAGAGGGCAGAGCACTCTACTAGTACATTAGGCTTGTTCAGGATGGTCTTGGCTTGACTTGACTTGACTTATCACGCCGACGAGAGCTGCAGGTGTCTGAGGGGGTGGGCTATAAAAGAGACTGTAGCCAAACGCCGTCAAGTCGGACAACAAAGTCAACGTGACTATGGTGCTCAAGCGATAGAACACAGCAGCAAACCAAAGAGGATATGTACTGTATATATGTGTATATATATATATGTATATATATACAGTGTTGCCACAGTTACTTTGAAAAAGTAACCTGACTACTGACTACTCCTTTAAAAAGTAACTTAGTTAAGTTACTGACCACTTGATTTTAAAAGTAACTAAGTTAGATTACAAGTTACTTTATTAGTTACATTCAACAGCTGCCGACTACCGATTTTGCCAATACTCACTTTATTGATGTGCTTTTTTAACAGTAACAACAATGTATACAACAGCATTTTAAGTTGCACTTGAAAACTATGTCCTGAAAGAAAATACATGTTTTTATATAAAAAAAATAAAGACAGTTTTTCTTGACTTCACTTAACTTAAATCATTCTTTTGCATATTGTAATGGCAGTAACATCATGAATGAACATTTTATGAATATTGAACCAGCATTAGAGCAGCAAGGATTGGTTTTATGAAACAGAGGATGAGCACAGTCCTCAAGTATGAGCGGTGTGATGACGAAGGGAGGGGGCGAAGCCAGCAAGCAGCGAGACATTTCTCCACTAAACACTCTCAAGAGAGACTCCGCTTGCAGAACTCGTCTTGTTTATTCACACGCTGCGCCTTTTCACCGTCACCGGGCGGGACCTGCTCTTTCAATGTGGTTGTGCCATGCTGTGACTCTAAATGTTTTTTCAAGTTTGACGTTGTATTCTTGAATGTAGACAACACTTTGTTGTTAACACAGACTGTACGACGAACCTTTATGTTGCCATCTTTTGCTGAGATGAAGTCGAAATAATGCTTGTATTTCCAGTTGGAAAATAAGTAGTATATTGTATAATCATATCATTATCATATAAATAGGCCTACTCACAGCACAATGCACAGAACTCTAGATCAAGCCATGAGATCAAAGCGACCAAAATAAAAAGGCAAATCATTTCACCACAAGGTGGCCGCCGAGTGCGGACCTGAACACATGTCATTGAACTTTTAACCAATAGAGAACCATTCCGCTGTAGCGGAGGTGTGGGCAAGCTGGTTGCAGCCATCGTAGACTGCGCTGCCAAGCGCTGCAAGGAGTGGCTCTTAAAAACTTGCTCCCGCAATGTTTTGGGTCACGTGATATGGCAGCTGACGTCTTTGTAGTCAGCTGCTAAGTCGGACACAAATTCTAGCCATCATGCATCGCTTTCAACCCACAATACATCACGTTAGGTAGCGCGCTGCAGGCGGCTACATCAAGTCCAATCCCCCTATTATCAGAACAGTATACTCCTCCCCTTTAAACTTTAACCCCCAAAACTCAAAATACTGCAATTTGCATAAATACTGTAAACAAAATATTTACTTTGCACAACTTATAAAATATTCTTCTGCCAAATTAAAACTGCGTTGTCTCATTTTTTTTCATTCCAGCTCCTAACAGAACAGTTAGCTTTCCATTGTTAACTAATAAATAACTATTCAGAACCAACTAGGATAATCAGAACATTTGACCCAAAAGGGATACAGTTTCCTTGCTCTTTAAAGGTTCAGTCTTTTTGGTGGAATCCACAAGCGATCTGGATAGCGGCATCCAGGTTATTGTGTAGTGGCTGAGACAGCCACTGGCTCTGCTGGTTTCACTGGAGTATTCACGCACTGTGCTGGTGGGTGTGGACCGAGTGCAGGGCTGAGTCTTGCAGGAGTTCCAGACTTCACCAGAGAACAAGCTGGTCCTGGAGTAGAAATCTACCCTTCTGCCTCCTGGATGCTGCTGGGTTGTGTTGAATCCAGATCTGGTGTCAGGTGAGTATCATCACTTGAGGTGTTGCAATCCACAATTTCTTCATGTGAGAGTAACGGGATCAATGTGAACTGTGCGCTCTCTCACTCCATCGTTTATCAGGTAAGAAACAGGTCCGAGTCTTTTTACAACTGTTCCTCTGATCCATTTCTCCTTCCCTTCACGAAAATTTCTCACATGCACCTGATCACCCTCAGACAACATCCTCAACTTGTCCTCCTCAACTGAGTGTGTTGTTTCTCCTCAACAGTTTCAGAAAGACTTGGCTTCAGAAGACTAAACCGGGTCCTCATCTGACGCTTAAGAAACAACTCAGCTGGTGAAACACCTGTTACTGTGTGTGGTGTGCTTCTGTACATCGGTAAGAAATTTGCCAGTCTATGCTGCAATGTAACAGACCCTTTATCTGCCAACACTTGCTTCATCAGCAAAGATTGTGTGTACAGAACTGTCTGTACTGACCTTTCAGCTGCCCCATTAGAAGCTGGATGATAAGCTGGGACCAAGGTTTGTTTGATGCCATTTACTCTCAAAAACTGCTTAAATTCACTGGATGTGAATTGCGGCCCAATGTCCGAAACCATTTCCTCAGGCAGTCCGCAAGATGCAAAAATGCTGCGCAGAACTTCAATAGTCTTAGCTGATGTTGTGGTTGTCATGGGAACCACCTCCAACCATTTTGAGTGACTGTCAACAAGTATTAGAAAAAACTGTTTATCTTTTTCACAAAAGTCTATGTGAATCTGTTGCCACAACCGAGTTGGCCATTTCCAACAATGCAGTGGGGCCGCTGCTGGTAGTTGTCTCACTGTCTGACATGCACTGTACTCTTGTAAAGTGTTTTCAATGTCCTTATCCAGACAAGGCCACCACATATAGCTTCTTGCCAAAGCTTTCATGCGACACATTCCAGGATGACCCTGGTGAAGGTCATGCAGCAGCTTTAGTATGAGAGCTGGAGGGACTATAACTCTCATTCCCCAGAGTACACACCCTTGTTCCACTGATAGCTCAGTCCTTCTTAACAAGAATAGTTTGAGTGTCACCTCCCTTACATGACTTGGCCAGCCATTTAGAGTAAGTTCCCTCAATCGGCTGAGCACCAGATCTTTGTTTGTGCTCTGTGTGATGTCATTGGCTTTCACAGGTAAATCCTCCATAATACAGACAAAGAAGATTTTTCCTTCCTCAGCAGTGCTATCACCGACTTTGCTTGGCAACCTTGAGAGTGCGTCTGCGTTTGCATGATCTGCAGACTGGCGATACTCTATTTCATAGTTATAAGCCATCAATATGAGCGTCCACCGCTGCGTTCTCAAAGTGGCTAGTGTGGGAATGGCTGACTTCGGCCCAAGGATAGCCAAGAGGGGTTTGTGGTCCCATAGAGATACTTGTGAAATTTCTTCACTCCAAAAATAATAGACAGGGCTTCCTTCTCTATTTGAGCATAATTTGCTTTCTGCCTCGGTTAATGTACGGGATGCAAATGCTTGCGCCGACACCATAAGGCGAAGCGTCACAGGCTAGTTTCAATGGCTTTCTAGTGTCATAATGAACCACTATTGTGCTCTGTAGTAGATGATCTTTTGCACTTTTGAACGCAGCTTCACATTCCAATGTCCACTTCCAAACACTTTCTTGTTTCAGTAGCTCATGCAGAGGTCGCAGCTGCATGGACAGATTTTTCATAAACCTGCCATTGTAGTTCAGTAGCCCTAGGAAAGAGCGTAACTCTGTGATGTTGGTGGGACTCACCATGGCTTTCACTTTCTCTTCTGTGGGATGGAGCACTTCACTATCAACAATGTGACCTAAATCTTCTACTTTGTCCGTCATGAACTTACATTTTGATTGCTTGACCTTCACATTATACTTTTCCAGACGACTCAACACTTCCTCCAATTTACACAGATGTTCCTCTCTTGAACCAGCTGTGATTAAGATATCGTCCAGGAAACAGGTTACATGTTCTATTCCCTGTAGGATTTGATCCATCAAATCTGCCTGGAAGATGGACAGGGCACTTGAGACTCCATATGACAGTCGGTGGTAGGTGTAGAGTCCCCGGTGTGTGTTAACTGTGAGGTATTTTTCTGAGTCCTTATCCAACTCCAACTGCTGATAGGCATGTGATAAGTCCAGTTTAGTCAACAGCTTGCCTCCAGCCAGCGTTGCAAAAAGATCTTCAGTATTAGATAGGCAATAGTTTCCTCTTCCACAGACTGATTTATGTTCACTTTGTAATTTCCACAAATCCAGATTGATTTGTCAGCCTTCCGCACAGTCACTATAGGTGCAGCCCATTCACTTTTGTCTGTTTTTGATATGATTCCCATAGTCTCTAGTCCGTCCAGTTCTTTTTCCACAGCCTCTTTTAGAGCATATGGCACTGGGTTGGCTTTCTTAATTATTGGCTGTGCATCTGGCCTCATCTTGATCGAAGCCTTAAACTCACGGATGGTGCTGGGGCCTTCCGCAAACACCCCCTTGTGCCTCTGTAGGATTACTGCCACTTCCGGATCAGAAACATCTTCTGCTGCCTTGACTTGGAGTATTTCTTTCCAGTTCAGTTTCAAATGCTTGAGCCAATTTCTGCCAAATAGTGCTGGTCGGTCGCCTTTCACAACAACCAATGGTACTTGAGCTGCTTGTTGTTCATATTTTACATTCACAATCACCTTCCCTAACACTGGGATGGGTCCTCCAGAGAATGAGACAGTGGTATTTTACATAGGCAACGTGGCAAGTTAGCGAGTGATCTCTCGTAGATGATCTCTGACACAAGAGACCCACATACTCCTGTGTCCAACTGCATCGGTATGTTCCGGCCTTCAAAGTTCATGTCAACCACATTCATAATTACCATCAGAAGCTGTGTATACTGCGTACAGTCCAAACAAATTTTCATTATCCTCATCTGGCAGGCTTGTTCCAGCCTCCTGTTCGACATAATGGGTTTTCTGTGGTGTCTTTTTATTCCTACACATGCGTGCAATATATGGTTGGGCATCGTTTGAATTTGAACAATTCCGATTCCTTGTTTCGATTCCGGTTCCAAACGATTCTCGATTACGATTCTTTTAAGAGGCAGGGTAAAAAAAGTTTAGGATATTTTAAATGAGCTAGCTAACCAACGGTCTTTCTGAATGAAATAGTCTGAACTTCTCCATCAATTTTAATTCTATGGACTTTTTACTTTTTATGAACTTTACTATGAATCTCTCGCAGGGCTGTTTTCAAATACAATATAAATATCAAATCTATGAATTTGAATATAAATATTATAAATTATGAATACATTTTCACAGGGGTACACTTTCCTCAAGAGAGCTTTATTTTTGAAAACCTCATGAAAACACATTTACAGTGTATGATGCTGCAGGTACTTTAACATGTTACCCTGCTCCCACTGATGGGCTAACCTGGTGCAGAATAGCAAATAAACAATAAGAAACAACTTGTAAAACCTTCCTTTTGTTGCACCGACATCTTCCCCTTTGCCGCTAAGGTGAACGGAGTAAGCTCAGCACATCGCAGAGTCGTGGAGTCACCAGCCTGGCTAACGTTAGGGATCTCAGGTTGTAAATTGTCTATGAAAAAATACGTGGGCTAATTTGTTAGCTGCCTCAATGTTGGCGCAAGACATATTATTTATTGTTTAACTTTCCGGATTCGGACTGCGGTTCAGTCACTGCGGTGCCACGCTGGGGGTCGGACCCGGACCCGGACCCAGACCCGGAGCCAGAGGAAGACGCAGCGGAGGACGGTTGGAGCAGCACGTCAAAGACGGGGCACACATTTATTTCTACTCCATGAACTCGGAGGAGGTGGTTTTTCATGTCTGTCGTGCACCCTCCTATGCACAAAATAATCTTGTCGCAAGTGTTGCATTTTACCGAGATTTCGTTGTTTTTAGAAAAGTGAAGCCACCCTTTGGACCGCCGACGCACGCTATCCATGCTCGACTCGCTC
Source organism: Eutrigla gurnardus (assembly GCF_963514095.1). Lineage (NCBI taxonomy): Eukaryota > Metazoa > Chordata > Actinopteri > Perciformes > Triglidae > Eutrigla > Eutrigla gurnardus. The sequence goes on from NC_139915.1 coordinate 19,525,757, forward strand.
GGTTATGCAAACACTTCCGGTGGACGCTTCTTCGTTGGTGTTCAGCGGCTTCTTCTTCTCCGTTCGGCAGACTGGCAACAAACTGCATAAACAAACTAGTGCGGGCATTTAGGAACCGAAAAAAATAATCGAAATTCAAACATCTTCGTAACGGTTCCGGAACCGGACCTTAGGAACCGGTTCCTATTTGGAACCGGATCTCGGTGCCCAACCCTAGTGCAATATGTCCAACTTTTGTGCAATGGTGACATTTTTCTTGTTTAAATCTGCACACAGTAGCTGGATGCTTACCTCCACATCTATAGCAGGGCTGATGTGGCTGTTGCTGCTTGTCATTCACGCTGCTCTTTTGCCCGGGTGTACCGTAACTTGTGTTGCTTGATTTCCACTTGTCATTTCTCTTTTTATTCTTTTTTGGTTGTACATTTGGCAGCAGACATCCTCTACCGGTAATAACTTTTTCTAATGTTCGCTCTTTGAGCAACAAGATGAATGAACTGATCGCTAAAGTTCAATATGATAATGAGTTCCGACAGAGTAACCTCATCTGTTTTACGGAAAGCTGGTTGAAAGAGGAGATGTCAGACCCCAACTTGCCGCGTTACACAATTATTCGGGCTGACAGAGACATTCATTCGTCACGGAAATCTATTGGCGGTGGTTTGTGCGTCTATATGGACACACGCTGGGCCACCCAGTACACCGTCCGGGAATGTGTGTGCACACATGACTATGAAATCCTGGTTGTCTCCTTTCGCCCCTTTTACCTCCCGAGGGAGTTTGGCCAGATTACAATCATATTGGCCTATGTACCTGGGCCGGACTTTGTGGGAGCTGCAGCCAGGATAGCCGAGAGCTATAACACCGCCCTATCCCGTGCAGCTAACCAACCCGTCCTGTTGCTCGGGGACTTTAACTCCTGTGACCTGTCCGACCATCTACCCACTTTACATCAATACGTGGACTGTCCCACCCGCCTGGCACGCACCCTGGATAAGTGCTATGGCAACATACCAGACGCCTATAAATCCATCTGTAGGCCTGCCTTGGGGAAGTCTGACCATAATGTCGTCCATCTACGTCCACGTTACAGGGCTAAGCTGAGACGAGAAAAGACAGTGACTAAGGAAATTGAGATCTGGACTGAGGACTGTATGGAGGAGATGAAATGCGAGCTGGAGACTACCGACTGGCTATTTCTTAACTCATGTGACACCCCTCATGAACTAATTGACACTTTTACATCCTATCTGTTGTTTAATGAAAGTAAAATCACTCGAACTGAAACTGTTAGAATATTTCCTAATAACAATTTATGGATGTCTAGTGATCTTAAGGAATGTATCCGTGAGAAAAAACGTGCTTTTAAAAATGGTAATATTGAGTTATTTAAGGAAAAAAGATGTGAACTAAGATCTAAACTGAGTAAAGCAAAAATAGAATATAAGGATAAAGTTGAATGTCATTATTTCTCAGGAAATGCCAAGAAAGCATGGGAAGGTTTAAATGTGATGATGGGCAGGGAAACTAAGCAAAAGCGTACCCCCCTGTCACACCCCTCTCCATCTTTTGCAAATGATCTAAATGTCTTTTTCAGTCGTTTTGACAAGAATGATTTTAGTGCTGAACGTGATATTGTGTGTAGGTCCATTTCGGGATATGTCCCTATTACACTGAATGAACATGAGATTGTAGCCAGCCTGTCTAGTATTAAACCCAACTCGGCCCCGGGGCCAGATGGCCTGAGAGGGAGAGTTTTAAAAGAAAATGTTCATGAACTTAAAGGTATTGTGCTGGGGTTATTCCAGTACTTGCTCAATTCTTTAACTATGGCCAAATTATGGAAAATGTCTTGTATTGTGCCTATCCCTAAAAAACCTGGAGCTACTGAATTAAAAGACTTCAGGCCCATTGCTCTTACTTCTATTTTAGGAAAATGTTTTGAGAAAGTTATAAGCAGACAAATTACAGCATCATCTCCAGTTTGCTTACAAAAGTCAGAGGGGAACTGATGACGCAACTGTCAGTATGTTCCACCCCCTGTCAAAGCACCTTCAAGCCCCCTCCCACTTTGCTAGGACCCTATTTATCGATTTTACCTCTGCCTTTAACAGCATGCAGATTCACATCCTGCTGCAGAGACTTATCAATATAGGAGTAAACGGTGGTATTATCCACCTTGTTAGGGACTTCCTCTCTGACCGTCCTCAACAGGTCCTGGTTAATAATACTCGGTCCGATATCATTGTGCTCAATACTGGCACCCCGCAGGGGACTATTTTATCCCCATTACCTTTTTCCATATACACAAACGCATTCCAATTAGATCTGGAAAAGTTTTGTTTGTTTAAGTATGCGGATGATATGGCCCTGGTTGCCTTATTAAAGAAGGGGGACATAGTCGGAGAGGAAGTATATAGAGCACAGCTCTCCAGAAGTGGTGCGACGAAAGTTCCTTAGAGATCAATGTAACAAAAACACAGGAACTTGTTTTTCATGAAAAGGACCCTGTGCAGCCCCTTATAATTAGGGGACAAATTGTAGAGGTAGTAGACAAGTTCAAATATCTAGGTACATATATTGATTGTAACCTAAATTTCAGTGAAAACACAGACTATATTTTTAAAACCTGTAACCAACATCTACATCTATTGCGCAAGCTCAACTCCTTTAGAGTGAGTAAGCACATTATGGAAACAGTTTATAAGAACTTGATAGAGGGCATTCTAACTTTTAACATGGCAATGTGGTATGGTAATCTAAACATTAAAGGAAGAAGCAAGCTGCAGAGAATAGTAAACCTTGCCTCAAAAATCATAGGGACAAGACAGAAACAATTAAGTTGTATGTATGAGGAAATGCTTAGGATAAAAGCTGTCAAAATAGCAAATGATCCCTCTCATCCACTCAATAGGGAGTTTGAACTTCTTCCCTCTGGTAGACGTTACAAAGTGCCACGGGCAAATCGTAACATTTTTAAAAATTCCTTTATTCCTAATGCAATTGGGGCACTGAACACCATGCCCCGTTGATGCGTTGATGTGTTGTAATTTAACTGCCACTGCTGTCCTGCTTTTTGCCCTGAAGATGTCTGTGTGTAAGTGTTGTTGTTGTTGTTGTCCTGCTTGTTGTTTTTATGAGACCAAAAACAAATTTCCACACCGTGGACAATAAATGAAACTAACTAACTAACTAACTAACTAACTAACTAACTACACTCGATTAAATGTTCCACTGTCTTTTATTTTCCTAGAGAATTCCAACATGTTGCGTGAAGCCATCTCCATGGACAGTGCCGTGTCACATGCACTTTTAAAAGTTACATTTGTTTCTGCCAGTAATTTCCTCTGTATTGCCTCCGATCTCAGTCCACTCACAAACCTATCACGGAGAGCATCATCCAGGTGAGCGCCAAAATCACAGTTAGTAGACAGCTGTTTCAGAGCTACTATAAAGTCACTCACTGATTCACTCTCTTGTTGATTTTTCTTCTGAAATCGAAACCTCTCCATGATGACAAGTGGCTTCGGCTTGTAATGGTCGCTGAGTGCTTTGGTGAGTTGCGCATAACTTTTTGTACTTGGCTTATCTGGCAGGAGTAAACTTTTCAAAAGTTTGTAGGCATCCGCTCCAATTATCTACAGGAAAACACTGACTTTCTTTTCATCTGCCACAGTGTTTGCGACCATCCACTGTTGCAGTCTCTCCAGGTAAGATTTAAAATCTTCCTTACCCTCTTTGTATTCCGATATACTGCCGATTAGCGCCATTGCTGCAGTCCGTCCCTTTGCTTATAACTTGCAGTCACGTTAGCTTGTTAGCTCGTTGTTAGCCACTCACGTTGGTGCCACAATTTTCTTTTCTTGTGATCTGCCGTTTATAACTTTACGTCTCTCGTCTTCCGGGATGCTTTTTCTTTCTTTTACCATCCCATCCTCGTCGCCAAACTGTAATATATTGATGTGAGTTCAATCAGTCAGACGGAGACCGGACTGAGCATGCAGGCTGGGACTTTACTCAGATGTAACAACACGTAAAACACAGGTTACAGACCAGGCTGTTGCCTACCATGTCCACAAGAGGGCAGAGCACTCTACTACAGTTTTTCTCAATTGTTTACACACAAATACTGGTACTTGAGACACAATGACCACAACATGTAACTCATGCACCAACACCCTGAACTAACTCTGCTAAACTGCAAGCACAATTCCTGCTTTACACTCAAATTGCAGTTTTAAAACACACTTTTTTCAAAACAATACACACAATTCAAGGAACACACTGCCATTCAAAATTCTAAAGTTAATTTCCCTACTATGCACACTGACTCATCACATGGGAAAACACCTGCAAAACAGTTTTACAATTTGCAATACGAGTACGAGGAGGAGCCTAGCATGGATTTGCCATGCTAGGCGATATTTCCCCCACTGCTCGGCCATCGCTTGCATTGCCTGTGATGTGGATGAGGTGCTGTGGCCAGACCGAAACAGAAGAGAGGATGCGGGATAGTTGTTTTTTGTGTTTTTTTCTTCTGGTTTTGTATGTAGACCACTGTATATGCAACTTTGTGTTGGTTTGGATGAACACTGTGTACATTACAGTATTCTTGTGGGAAAAATAAAATATATAAAAACAATATTCTAAAATATTTTACAACACATTTATGTATGTACTGTCTGTAGTGAGTGTAACACTGAACAAAAAAAGGCCTAAGTCATTATGGTAAATGGAGAAGAAGTGTTCATCGTGTTTTACATTGAGCACATCAGTGTTCAACTGGTTCTTATAAATGTCTATTCATATGATGGTTTGTGTGTGTCATTTGACAACAAAATACCATTTTGAGAAGAAATAACATTGTTTTGAATGTAAAGTTTCATTTTGCAGGAGAATTGAGGGGTTTTGCCCATTGTGTGTGTGTTTTTTTGATTTGTGTGTAGAGTTCTGAGAGTATGAGGCATGCTTTCAGAAAATGTGTGTAAACAATCGAGAAAAACTGTAGTATATTATCAGAACACTACAAGAAGAGTGTGCTGTCTTAAAGGAGAAATCCGGTCATTTTTGACCCCATTTCCGTTGTCCCCAGGGCAGTGACGGCGCGAGGGGGGGGCAAGCAGGGTCTCAAGACCCTCCTGTCAAAGGCTGCGCCCCCCCCATTTGCCCCCCCTCCCCTCGAAATATTTATGGATTAAAAACTAGAACAAATATAGAACAGATTAAGACACTGAGACATGAACAATCAATCATCTGAAGAAATAGTGTTTATGACGTTCATATGGTGATTGGGTTTTTTTTTTTCCTGTGTCGTGCGATTTGATTGGCTGGTTTGCACGCAGAAGGCAGGCTGAATTTGCCGTTCACGTTAGCGGTGTTTGATGCATAGCGGCTAGTTAGCGATTGTGTCAACAGAGCGAAATGGACCGATTTGTGATAGCCAAAAAGCGGATAGGAGTGGACGATGGTGATGGTGATTTACGGACGCAGGACAGAGTGATGACGGACTTGGAGGATGAGGATGAAAGCGAGGATTCACCAGTCCTGCCAGAACAGGCATCGGCTCCACACACCCAGTCTCCTGGACCCGGTTTCTACGTGTCAGCCAGATGGCCAACTTAGCAGCACCGGACAAAAAGTTTAGCAGGAGATGCACGGCCTTCTTCTGAACGGTGTACTTAGGACCGAAAATAAATAAACAAAAAGAAAACTCCTCCCCAAAACCCTCAAACCAGTTTTTTAAAAGCTGAAACAAGGCTGACAGACGAGGACATTCAACAAACAAATGTTCCAATGTCTCAGCTTGGGAACAAAAAACACATCCCTCCCCTAGCTCCGGATCAAGGTGCGCTCTGTACCTGTTTGTAGCTATCGCCCCGTGTACAACCCTCCACTGGAGGTCAGCTGTCCGCTTCTCAACGGGCACCTTGTACAGGCAACGCCAACTGCCTTTCGGGGAAGAGTCTGGACCAAAGAACTCAGTCCACCTCGACTCCTTTACTCCTTCCAGGGAGACAAAATTTAGCAACTTTACGAGAAGTTGATACATTTCTGTCTTTCCTGCATCCTGAAACTTAGCGAGGCGAGGGACTTTAAAGGAAAGTAGCTGACTTCCTCCTTCCTGCCAGTCCCCCACAGCTGGCACGATGGACAACGCAGGGAAGCTGTAGTTGCTGTCCTAGATCCACTGGTCGCACAAGGTGGCATCCCCAACAAAAGCCCTCAGGAACCTTGGCAGGGCGGCACGAACCTCTCCCACCACTCTGGCTACCAGCCTGAGAGAGGCGATTTTGCAGTGGCCTCTTATGTCATTCACAGACGATGTTCTCATCAGATGGCCCACCTTCGTATAACCAGCCTCCCTCAGACTGTTTCGCAGGCTGGCCGACTCCAGTACATGTGTCCTTAGGCGGTTATTGAAAAACAGCGGTTCCTCAAATACCCACATTCCTGGAGTTTCGTCCAAGGAACTTGCAGTCTTTACCACCTGCCAAGCCTGCAGGACTGAGGAGTAAAAGGGTGCCAGTCCGGAAAGGTCCACCTCACTGAGCTGTAAAAGGAAAAGCTGTTTGTCATATCCCAACCTGCCAGCTCGCCTTAGCAGGAGCTTGGCTGTGTCCAGCCAGCCTGGACCACAGGCATAAAGAAGTTTTTTTGCCGTTTGCAGTCTAAAAGCAGCAACCTTCGCCTGGATATTCACAAGTCCCTGTCCACCTTCAGCTACAGGCAAGTAAAGGACTGCTGCCCGGACCCAATGCCGTCCCGACCAGAAAAAGTTCACAATGTCCCTTTGGAGGTCCTCGATCAGTCCTCTAGGTGGCGTCAATGCAAAAAGTCTGTGCCAAAGGGTTGAGGCAACCAAGTTATTGGTGACCAGAACTCTTCCTCTATAAGACAGCTGGGGTAGCAACCATTTCCACTTAGTTAACCGAGCGCACACCTTTTCCTTCACTCCCTCCCAGTTCCTTGCTTGAAAGCCCTCAGTCCCCAAAAACACCCCCAGAACTTTCAAGCCCTCCGTTCCCCACTCAAGCCCACCGGGCAGAGCAGGCACTGCGTTATCCCGCCATTCTCCAACCAGCAAGGAGGAGGGGAGAGGAGAAGAGAGAAAGACAGCATTGGAGAGCGAGTGAAGCAGAGTTTAGAGGACAAGAAGGGAGGAAGAGGAGAGGAAGACAGGAGTGGGGAGTGAGTGAGGAGGAGTTTAGAGGAGAAGAAGACTTGAGTGGGGAGTGAGTGAGGAGAAGAAGAAGGGAGGAAGAGGAGAGGAAGACAGGAGTGGAGAGTGAGTGAGGAGGAGTTTAGAGGAGAGGAAGACAGGAGTGGAGAGTGAGTGAGGAGGAGTTTAGAGGAGAGGAAGACAGGAGTGGAGAGTGAGTAAGGAGGAGAAGAAGGGAGGAAGAGGAGAGGAAGACAGGAGTTGAGAGTGAATGAGGAGGAGTTTAGAGGAGAGGAAGACAGGAGTGGAGAGTGAGGAGGAGGAGTATACTGTATACAACTGTACACTGTGCTACAATTCTCAGTTACACTCTTGTAAATCCACATGTTCTCTGTGGTGGATTTGTATTGTTTTTTGTGCTTGTTGTTTGGCACTTAATTTCATTAAAAGTAGTTAAATATGCTTGTGTTTGTTTTATGATAAACGTTTAGTAACATGCATTCGACAATATGTAGTGTATCAGCACGGCCACGGGAACAGTACATCTATATCTATTATAGTATTATTGGTTGGTGTCAGAATTCACTAGCACCTCCTATAAACAATCAGACCCCCTCATTGCCCCCCCAATAATAATTTTCTGGTGCCACCGCTGCCCCAGGGTCATCCCGACTTATTAGAAGCAAAAAACGCAAACGACAGTTTGCTTTCCGACCACCTTTCAGTGATTGAGTGGAATGAATGGCTCGCAAAGAAACACTATGAGGGTGCATTTGGCAGACTGATTCATGACATTTACAAAAAATACAAGTAGTCATACGCAGCCACTGTAACCATTGTTAGCAATAATTTATCTTTCTGTGGGAGATGGCTGAGACTAATTCCAAGGAATCAGTGCACTTTGTTTTTGTAATGTCGTAAAATCTGCTGTGTTATTTTATCATGTGTTGACTATATTTATTTTATCTGTCTCAAATAATTTTCAAATAGACTTTTCTTGAAGATAGGATTTAGAATTACGTTAGATTGTGACACTGAAATATTTTCTGACTTTATTTTTTAATACAGATATATTTTATTTTATTTTTTTGAAAGAAACATTTTATTTGCTGTACTTAAACCTCTGTGATCCACTGTTGGTGTCAGCAGGTTTTTATTCAGCCATCCTTACCCTTGTTCGTCTTACATCAATAGAACAGTTGTACAGTTGCAATATGTTGTGAAGTTGCAATACATATCAATGCAATATGTTCTATATCCCTTTGTGTTGTGTCTCTCCTTGGTCTGTTAAGATAACCAAAGCTTTTGTGAGTCTTGAGGCATTGCCATCCTTTAAATCTCATTTGTAAATGCTTTTTAAGGCATAGATAGTGCCCACTTTAGATGAGCTCATACAAAATGCTTAATTCACGAGTAGTAAGTGCTTTGTAACTGCCTGAATTCATGAATTCCTGCATTAATAATTGTTTATAAGACATCCATTATTAATGAAATTCGTGAGTTTTTATAAAACATCTACTAACATACTCACTAACCATTAGTACATGTCTGAATAGTGGACATGTAAGAGCATGCAGACGTGTACATCTAAATAGATTGTTCATCATTTACATATACTCTCTAAATTATCTTACAAACCACTGACAAATCCTAAATAACTGGTGGGTAAGTGATGTAATACTTAATTTAGAAATGCTGAATCCATCATTTATATAGTTGAGCTTATTAATGAAGAGTAAACCATTTATAACTGTGATTATAAACCACATACTAATGAGTATTTACGTCAGAAACATGATTTATGAATGATGAATTCAGTGTTTATGAACCCATAACTACTGTGCTTATTAATGATGAGTAAAACATTTTTAACTGTGTTTATAAACTACGTACTAATGAGTATCCATACATTATAAATGAAGAATTCAGTATTTGTTAATGCTTAACTAATGCTTAATAGTGTGTCATTATAAAGTGTTACCCTTCTATTAGTACCCTACTAATACTACAAACAAAAAGATTTTTTTTTGCCTTTCATATTCTTTTCAAATATTCAGGTTTTTCATATTTGTTCAGCTATTTAGCTTATTTCATACGTTTGCAGATATTAAGCTTTCTTAATATTATTTTCAAATATTTAGCTTTTTTCATAATTTTGCACATATTCAGCTTTTTCATACAGTCAGTGGGATTTGTAGTTTTTCCAACATCTTCTGCTCAGGCATACTTTCACCTAGAAACTCCATTTAAACTTTAAAATGTAGACACAAGTCTGTCTGTCTCTCTGTCTCACTCAGTAGTGACAGCAGGTGCGCTCTGATTGGCGGACAGGAGCAGTCAGTGGGAGTTGTAGTTTTTCAAACAATACATAGTACCTAGTAGTTCTCAGTACTTGAGTCTCAGTAGTACTCGGTAGTACTGAGTACTTGAGTGACAGCTGAGCTTGGTGACAGGTTCAACATTTTGGCAAATGCTCACAGTGAAGCTTGTTCAATGATAGGATATACGGCCATTTTATCCTTCTCTCTCTCACAGACACAGACAGACAGACAGACACACACACACACACACACACACACACACACCTGACAGACAGAAGACAGACAGACACAGACAGACAGACAGACAGGACAGACAGACAGACAGGACAGACATGTCACAGGACCAGCTGCGGTTGATTGCTCTGCTCTGATTGGTGGGCTCCATCTGGCCCTGATGCTTGGCTACCAAAGCCTGCCCCCAGCAAGCCTGACTGTGATTAACGTTTTACTGTTGCTCACATGTGATAACATCATTAGGGCAGTCTTCACACAACTCAACTGGGAACCGTAGGGTCGCCGGTTCGAGTCCCTGTATGGACCAAGAATGGAGAGGTGCCAGTTCACCTCCTGGGCTCTGCCGAGGTGCTGTTGAGCATCCAGCTTAATTATACTTTTGCATATATTCAGCTTTTTTAATATTGTTTTCAAATATTAAGCTTTTTCTAACTTTTGCACATATTAGATTTTTGAATATTCTCTTCAAATATTCAGCTTTTTCATACTTTTGCACATATTCCGCTTTTTTTAATATTCTCTTCAAATATTCAGCTTTTTAAATATTTTCTTCAAATATTCTGCTTTTTTAATATTTTCTTCAAATATTTTTTTTCAGTGTTGCTTCAGCATTAAAGCATTTCCACGCATTTTCCGCAGGAAATGCATTTTCTAGTTATAAAATGTTTAAGGACGAAATGATCAATACGTTAGCTTACCTGTTGACTGCAGCGACTGCAGGGCTCAGGCTGAGGCTGCTGTTTGGTTGAGCTGGTCACGTCAGATCTTGATAACGACTTTGACTTTATTCTGGTAATATTATGACTTTTTTCTCGTAATATTACGACTTTATTCTTGTAATATTACGACTTCATTCTCGTAATATTATGACTTTTATTCTCGTAATATTATGACTTTTATTCTCGTAATATTACGCCTTTATTCTCGTAATATTACGCCTTTATTCTCGTAATATGATGACTTTTATTCCCGTAATATTATGACTTTTATTCTCGTAATATTATGACTTTTATTCTCGTAATACTACGACTTTATTCTCGTAATATTATGACTTTTTTTCTCGTAATATTATGACTTTTTTCTCGTAATGTTATGACTTTATTCTCGTAGACCTAATATTATGACTTTTTTCTCGTAATATTATGACTTTTTTCTCGTAATGTTATAACTTTATTCTCGTAGACCTAATATTATGACTTTATTCTCGTAATATTATGACTTTTTTCTCGTAATTAATTATTTTTTTTCTCTTAGTCTGGCCCTAATACTCCGTCGTACAGAAAAGCGCTATATAAATGTAATGTATTATTATTTTTATTATCATAAGGGTGACAGATAATGATTTGTTTTTGTGCATGAAAATTTTTTGCATGTGTGAAATTGCAGCACAAATATGTGTCATACCCCCAAGTTGCAGTGCATTTCTGTTTATGCAGGGTATTGAGCTTTGAGTTTCCGTGGCAAACTTTGCTTTGATGATTTCATTTTTGTCTTCAATACATGCCACACACAACTACAATAGCCCTTACACTCCCAAACTCCTTCTCTCCAAAATAATAATAAATAAATAAATCTGTTGTGGAGTTTATGCAGGTGCAGTCAATACCAGAGATGGGAGTAAGTCACACATATGCAAGTCTCAAGCAAGTCTCAAGTCTTAACCTTCAAGTCTGAAGCAAGTCCCAAGTCATTTTTGTGAGAGTCAAGTCAAGTCATAGCTTAGGTCAAGCAAGTCACAAGTCAAGTCATAGAAATATAATAAGCTGGAAGACAACCATCTTATAACTTTAAGAGACTGCAGCCTAAGTTTTATGTAGCCCTCCTTTGCACAAAAGGGCTAACAAATAGAGGAAGGGGATATAAGGCTAAAGAATAATTATAAATACTCACTAGGACCAGCAGGATCAGAATTACTAGGAACGAGTACAGGGCCAGGTGTACCAAACAATAATTACCAGACAGAGTCAACACAGTAGTTTATCTTGGGACAGGCAGCAAACCACTTCCTTTTATTTACAACAAACGTTAGATTAAAAAGAATGGTGAAGTTAGCTAGAGACATTTTTGAATTTTGTGTGTGTAGTCGGAAATGGCGGATGAAATTTGACGTGGTGCTGGATGTGTCGGATATATTTTTGCGCTGCACACGGCAAATCGTTTCTTTTGTTGAGTTGAATATCTTTAAATTGAAATTTTATAATTTTGGGAACACTGGCTGTGACACAGTGGCGCCGATTTGAAAGTGGGGGTGCAAAAAAAAAAAAAAAAAACCCTCACACCTGATAGCCTAACTAGATAAGATAAGATGGCCTATAGTAGGGCTATTCAATTAGTTTTGAATGAGGAAATGAATTGATGGAAAAATATGGCTGGAAAATGATGAGCATCACATTAATAGCTACAGATACTGTAAAACACTTTGACATATGAGTGCATTTTGTCTTATTTGATCAAGTAAAATATAAGTTAAAGGTTTACTCAACAGCTTAATAGTTCATAGAAATTCAGGTAGAAATAGGTTAACTCAGAGTTCCACAGCTTATCAAAAACAATCCTTATTTAATGTTGTTTTGACGGAGCGCCGTCTCTGCGAGTAAACACTCGACCTGCATCAGCGCATGTGAGCACGTGCACAGCAGATTTTGGACGGGGATACACATCCGCATTTTACCGGTCCGGTTCCGCTCACACCACGAGTCTGACGAGTGCAACAGCTTATCACAATACAGTGTCAACTTTTCAAAGTAGAAACCGACATTGTGGTGGTTCAACGAGGCGGAACGGTAATCAGAACAACATCAAGCGTGTAAAGTACACGAAGAAGAACGTAGCAGGGTCGCGCGGTGGGGATTACTGTGGCCGCGTCTTGCGGAGCAAGTCTACACTGCTGTGCGGAGATGAGAGAGGGCAGCTCATAATGGCCATTATACGGCCAGCATTTTTTAATGTTTTCTCCACTGAAAGGGCCAGTAAATACTCCTTCGCGGGCCGGATTTCTGTGAAAAGTGGCACCGGTGCTTCCGGCGCGCCTGCTGTGCCAGCAGCAGAACTGGTAGCACCGCCTCCTTCCATCCTTCAAACCACGGCCACTCTACTGTTAGATGGGCGGGCGCATCACGTAGTAGATAGATTACCGGTTGCCAGGTTCGCTCACATGCAACAGGAAACATCAAATCGAAAATATATTTTTTTATTATTATTCACCAATTAACCAAGACAGCAATGACTTGTCGAGTCATTACATGCAAGTCTAAGTCAAGTCTCAAGTCATGGATAGCAAGTCCAAGTCAAGTCAAGTCTTTTCTCACTGTTGATCAAGCAAGTCACAAGTCCTCAATCTGGCGACTTAAGTCTGACTCGAGTCAAGTCACTAGACTCGAGTCCCCCATCTCTGGTCAATACTAATGCTAAGTGAGCCTAACAGCTCCCAGATCATTATTTCTCTGGCAAGATGGCAAGAAGGTCATAGTCACTGCTTCAAGCATTTGACTATGGGATGTGTTCAGAGAGAAAAGATGGTGAGAAATCCTCTGCACTTGAAGAGAGATCCTTTACCCAAGATGAGAACACGTCCTCTCCTGAAGATTTGCCCAAAGCAACTTACAAAAAGTACATTTGTCGAAAGAAAGAAACCACAACATAACATTGCAGATAAAGAGCAAAAAATAGAAACAAGTGTTAGGTCCTCATCTGAGTAAAGTGGTAGCTGTTCAGCAAGTATACCTTAAGAACAACAGTGCTATGATCAAAGTGCTATAGGTAAGAACATAGAAGTGCAATTTTTGGGGGTCATGCTATGCAGAGTCGAGGTGAAGTCTCAACAGGTGAGTCTTGAGCCTTTTTCAGAAGACGGCAAGTGACTCTGCTGTCCTGACATTGGTCGGGAGTTCATTCCACCACTGAGGCGCCAGAACAGAGAAGAGTCGGGACTTTGCTGAGTGACATTTGTTTGATTTCAGCGATGGTGGTACCAGCCAGCCAGCTGAAGTAGAGGAGGGAAGTGCTCGCATCCGGGCATGTGGTTTGACCAGTGTTTGGAGGTAGATGGGTGCCGTTCCATTGATGGCCTTGAAGGCCAGTGCCATCGTCTTGAATTGGATGTGGGCTGCAACAGGGAGCAAGTGGAGGTCACGGAGGAGGGGAGGTCACATGGAAGAATTTGGGTGGATTGAAGATGAGGCATGTTGCAGCGTTCTGGATACACTTCAATGGTTTAGTCGCCGAGGCTGGGAGTTCAGCCAGGAGAGAGTTGCAGTAGTCAAGGCGGGAGATGACCAGTCAAATCTGCAGGATCGGGCCACAGCAGTGATGTTGGGGGTGCAGGATAGTTGGTCATCGAGGCAATACTGTGATGTCCTTGACAGTGACCGACAGGTCCATGCGAGGGCAGTTTTTTCCCAGGATGAAGAGGAGTTCAGTTTTATGCAGGTTAAGCTTGAGGTGATGCATAGTTTTCCAGGCGGAGATGTCTGCCAGACATTCCGAGATGTGAGTTGCAATGTGGGTGTCGGAGGGTGGGGGAAAAGAGAGGAATAGCTGGGTGCCGTCTGCATAACAATGGTAGGAGAATCCATGTGACGTGATTACAGAGCCCAGTGATTCGGTGTATAGTGAGAACAGAAGCAGTCCTAGTACTGAGCTATGAGGGACATCTGTTTCCAGAAAACAGGGTTTGGACATAGAGCCATTCCATGTGACCTGAAAGGTCCGATTTGTCAGGTATGATGTGAACCAGGTTAGAGCAGAGTCAGTGATGCCAAGTTCAGCCAGGGTGGAGAGGAGGATTTGGAGATTGACTGTGTCAAATGCAGCAGATAGGTCGAGGAGAATGAGAACCGAGGAGTGGGATGAGGCTCTGGTGTCGTGCAGGGACTGAATAACTATGAGCAGGGCTGTCTCAGTGAAGTGAGCAATCCTGAATCCTGATTGATTAGGGTCAAGGAGGTTGTTCTGTGAGAGATAGGATGACAGTTGGTTGTAGGCGGCACGTTCCAGGGTTTTAGAGAGGAATGAAAGAAGAGATACACGTCTGTCTTTTCGGATGTCAGCAGCGTCTAGGGTGGGTTTATTTTCGAAGTGGCTTCACTGTAGTTGTCTTGAAAGCTGTTGGAATGAGACCTGAGGTGATGGAGGAGTTGATCAGGGTGGTGAGGAATGGCAAGATGTCGTGTGAGTCATCTTGAGAGAGGAGGGAATCAGGTCAAGGGAGTAGGTGGTGGCATGGTTAAACATAACAAGTGTGTGAACATCTTCAGAGGAGAGAGGACTGAAGCTGGTAAGGCCATCAGAGGTAAGAGTTGGGGGAGATAGTTTACCAAGAAAGTAAAAGACATCAGCTCCTCATTCACTCCTATACCCTCCCAGAAACCAAGTTGCAAAGTCATCAGCAGTGTGGGAGGGGGAGGAGGAGTGAGGAAGGAGGAGAACATGGAGAAGAGTTTCCTGGGGTTGGAGGCGGAAGTGTTGATCCATGACAGGTAGAAGGCAGATTAAGCTGCCAAAACAGTTGAGGTGAAGTCAGAGAGGAGGTGGTGGTCGTGAGCTAGGTCATCATCCTGGCCTGATTTCTTCCATTTTCTCTCTGCCGCTCACAACACCAATCTGTTGGTTCGCAGAGATTCGGACGGCCAGGGAGGGGAGGGAGACGATCGCGCTGGTTGTGAGGTGAGGGGACAGAGATGGTTCCAAAGAAGAGGAGAGTGAGGACATCAAGATGGAGTGAGGGATTTGCGGTTGCAGCAGGTGGTGACGGTTCAAGGCGTAGAGGAGCGGAACATGGTGGACTTCATGGGGAGAGAGAAAGTCACAAATTGGTGGTCGGACATGGTGCCGGTAACAGAGAGTGCCACAGGTTAGTTAGTTCCCGGCCTGGCGGGTGGGTGTAGAGGGGGAGAGTGTGAGGTAAAATGTGAAGAAGAAGTCAATGAATTCAGATAAGTACAGCTTTCCTGGGTGGATGTTGAAGTCAACGAGGACTACGAGTGGTGTGCCATCATCAGGGAGCAGCTTAGGAGGGCATCCATCTCATCTAAAAAGTCAGACGGAGAGCACCGGGTGGGCGATAGATCACTATGATGTTGAGCTTGAAAGGAAGGGTGACCGAGACGATGTGGAGTTCAAGTGCAGATCGGGTTAGGTGGTCCAGGGGAAGGACCTGTTAGGACCACCTGGGTGAGATAAGGAGTCCCGTTCCTCTACCTGTTTGTCTTGGGGATTGTGAAAACGAGTAGGCAGTTGAGAGGGCAGCTGGAGTGGCAGTGTTTTCTGGGGTGATCCAGGTCTCCGTAAGGGCCGGGAAGTGGAGAGTCTGTAGGGAGGCATAACCTGAAATGGTGTCCGCCTTCTTGACTGTAGACTGGCAGTTCCATAGCCCCCCATCGTACTTCAAGTTCTGTACTGGTGGAAAATGGTGGGTAGCAGATATTGGATGGGTTACAGCCTTGACCGATGAGTCTCTGGTGAAATCTTCTCCGGTTTGATGTCCTGACTGGGATAGGACACAGTTGTAATGACTTCCTAGATAGGCTCCCACAGATCGACTCCCTTGTCTTTGTTCGACAGTCTTCGTTCGACTGTCCTGATGCTGTAGTGACAAGCTCTTAAGTGCTTCGTTTACCTCATGCAGGTTTAGCCCCTCCCTCCAATCAAGTCTATTGACTACAGCTGAGATGGCCGAAACTAGGTAATTAGGACTAGGACTTTACCTCGACTCTACATAGTGGTTCATGCTATGTAGAGTCGAGGTGAAGTCTGAACAGGTGAGTCTTGGAGTCTTGAGCCTTTTTCGGAAGATGGCAAATTACTCTGCTGTCCTGACATTGGTGGGGAGTTCGTTCCACCACTGAGGCGCCAGAACACTGAGCAAAATTTGTTTGATTTCAGCGATGGTGGTACTAGCCGGCCAGCTGAAGTAGAGGAGCGAAGTGCTCGCTTCGGGGTGTGTGGTTTGACCAGTGTTTGAAGGTAGATGGCCCTGAAGGCCAGTGCCATCGTCTTGAATTGGATGCGTGCTGCAACAGGAAGCCAGTGGAGGTCATGGAGGAAGGGGGTCACATGGGAGAATTTGGATACGCTGCAATGGTTTTGTCGCAGAGGCCGGGAGTCCAGCCAGGAGAGCGTTGCAGTAGTCAAGGCGGGAGATGACCAGTGCTTGGACCAGGAGTTGCGTTGCATCCTTTGTGAGGAAAGTCCGAATCCTGTGGATATTGTAGAGGGCAAATCTGCAGGAAAGTTGGTCATCGAGGATTACACCCAGGTTCCTTGCAGTTGAGGAAGGCAATACTGTGATGCCCTCGACAGTGACCGACAGGTCCATGCGAGGGCAGTCTTTCCCCGGGATGAAGAGGAGGTCGGTTTTATTAAGGTTCAGATTGAGGTGATGTGCAGTTGTCCAGACAGAGATATCAGCCAGACAGTCCGAGATGCGAGTTGCAATGTGAGTGTCAGAGGTTGGGGGAAAAGAGAGGAACAGCTGGGTGTCATCTGCGTAACAATGGTAGGAGAATCCATGCGATGTAATTACAGAACCTAGTGACCTTGTGTAGAGTGAGAACAGAAGCGGTCCTAATACTGAGCCTTGAGGGACACTTGTGTCCAGAGAACAGGGTTTGGACATAGAGCCATTCCATGTGACCTGAAAGGTGCGATTTGTCAGATATGATGTGAACCAGGTGAGAGCCGAGTCAGTTATGCCAAGTTCAGCCAGGGTGGAGAGGAGGATTTGGTGGTTGACTGTGTTGAATGCAGCAGATAGGTCGAGGAGAATGAGAACGGAGGAGTGGGATGAGGCTCTGGCGTCTCGCAGGGTCACTGTGAAGAGGGCCTTCTCAGTGGAGTGAGCAGTCCTGAATCCTGATTGATTAGGGTCAAGGAGGTTGTTCTGCGAGAGATAGGATGATAGGTTTTAGAGAGGAATGAAAGAAGAGATACAGGTCTGTAGCTTTGGATGTCAGCTGCGTCTAGGGTGGGTTTTTTAAGGAGGGGCTTCACTGTAGCAGTCTTAAAAGCCGCTGGAATGACACCTGAGGAGAGGGAGGAGTTGATCAGACTGGTAAGGAATGGCAAGATGTTGTGTGAGATGTCTTGGAGAAGAGAGGAGGGAATCGGGTCAAGGGAGCAGGTGGTGGCACGGTTAGATGTAACAAGTGTGTGAACATCTTCAGAGGTGAGGGGGCTAAAGCTGGTATGGCCATCAGAGTTGAGAGTTAGTGGAGATGTTTTCTGGGAGGGTATAGGCCTGAATGAGGAGCTGATGTTATTTACTTTCTTGGTAAGGTAAGTTGCAAAGTCATCAGCAGTAAGGGAGGAAGGAGGGGGAGGGGTAGGAGGGGTGAGGAGGGAGGAGAACATGGAGAAGAGTCTCCTGGGGTTGGAGGCGGAAGAGTTGATCTTTGCCAGGTAGAAGGCAGTTTTAGCTGCCGAAACAGTTGAGGTGAAGTCAGAGAGGAGGTGGTAGTAGTGAGCAAGGTCCTCGTGTTGGCCCGATTTCTTCCATTTTCTCTCTGCCGCTCGCAAAAATGATCTGCTTGTTCGCAGAGGTTCGGACAGCCAGGGAGGGGAGGGAGATGAAAACAGACACATTCTAATCTTTGTCCTGTTCTTTATTCTCGCCGAGAACAGAGAGATGATGACGAAGTCCCTCTGGGTCCGACGCCTGTCCCTCCCCCCTACTCGGATCAGCCTCATCTGCGGCCACCTCCACTCCACCATAGGCCAGCACATGTTCCGGCCTTCCGAACCACCAGAAGCCTCCGCTCCGCAAATACCAGGACACCCATGGGACACAGAACAAGGGGGTAAAACCCGTAGCGGTAAGACATTCAATCCTCTTATTTCATCACATACACAGAAACAAGGGAAAGGAGAAGATAAGTGACTACTTTGTTTTGATGATGATGATGATGATGATGATGATGATGATGATGATGATGATGATGATGATGATTGGAAGAGGGATTGCAATGTGTTTTACCGAGAGGGTGCACCGAGAAAGCGGGGTGGATGGCGGAGAGGAGGAGGAGAAGGAGGGAGAGGAGGGGGCGCGGAGGGGAGCAGATCGAGAGACAGAACTACACCTGTCTGTCTAGAGAAGAAGGTACGGATAGTGTAGGAACTTTGGCTCCCTGTAATCTAACCCTGAAGTTATCAGCAGGAGAAGGGGGTGTGCAGGATGCGTGGGTGAGAAGACAACTTGTGGCCAGGGCGGACATCTGGTGGTTCTGCGGTGGTAAGACACTTAGACCAACATTAAAAATGTTGATTGGATTAACTATTTGTTCTATAACCAACAGAGATTCATCAATTACACCAGAGCTGGCAGGTTTGACATCATTATCCGAGTTCGCGGAAAACTCCGGTATTGATGAACACCCTTACTTTTCATGGATGGAGAACTTGTTCAGGAGGTGGTCAGGGCTCATACAATCAGTTTTAATAACCATAATTATAATGACCACAATTATGACTACGTTGTGTTGTTGTTGTGTTCCATTCCTGAGAGACTTAGTTCAGAGGCTGATTGACGTTGCCATGAACAAGATGTTACTGTACACCAGAGTGCCGGATGAGGAAGATAAAGGTGATGCAACATCATATCTACCAGATTACAGTGACGATGAAATAACCCCTGTGAAGTGTGCTTCCCGATTCCTAGGTGACCAGAAAGTTCCTGGTGATCTGGAAGCTGAGGAGTTTAAATAAAAACATCAATTCCACAGCACAATGATGTATTTACAGAAAATCTCAAAAGGAAAATGTAAAATACTGATAAGCATTACGAGCGCAGCTTAAGAGAAGGATGTTATCTCCACTATGTTAATCACATGATGGAAGGAAGTTTGTAATGTTTTATTGTTTTCCACGAGTTTAGGGTGAGATTTCCTAGGCAGGGTCAGGTTCAACTAACGGGATCGATGGGTTGACCAGCCTGCGTTGAACAGTTTTGTTTGATTTCTATTCTTCCTTCCTATTAAACTCTAAAGGTATTAGAGGTTATATTTAATAGATGTGCTATGTATAACCTTGTTTTGATTCACTGTATCTTCCCAATTGGACTGGAGTACCATAGGGCGGTCGCCTACAGGCAGAGGGGCCGTGAGAGAGTTTCCCTGCCCGAATGTAAAGATGGATACTGAAGTTGCTAAGAAACTGCCTGACAGGGTTTTCGCTCTCACACTCCACAAAATGTAACTATGATTATGCTTGAGATAAGCATGAACAGGAGGGAATGTTATAAGAATTTTGTATAACCTCATGTCTTAAAGTTTTCTTTGTTCAGGTTACAGCTTTATGTGTTGAACTGTTTATTACTTTAGTATCCCCATTGCTGACCTAAATGTTATCAGATGCCTGGTAGTCATGATGTCTTGTTCTACATGAAGGTTAACTGTCAGTGACGCATTATCTCCTGTGCCTTTAAAAGACTCAAGTCACAACAGTGATTTGAGCACTTCCTCTGTAGCATCCTCACATGTTGTTGCATTGTAACTGCTCCTCTTGTACAAGATTAAAGTCAGACGTCGTCTTTACTTCTGTCTCTGATCTCCTCGAATTTATTCGATTACGGGCAAATTCTTTTAACAACAGGCACCTCAGCTGCTCTCACTCAGGTGAATCAATTGAAGTGAAGGGCCCAGGTGAGCTATCCGCCCCCTTTTGTAGATTTTCCTAGTGCCCGACTCCTCTCTACCTCCCTGCCACATATGTGATCGGTAGGAAAAACGGTAATCAAAAACCTCTCCTGACGTAAAGCTGCTAGAATCACTTTTATTTCCATATCGATAAGAATCATGAGGAAAGGACGGCACATTTTTTCAGAGTTGGTTCAGATTCCGGAAAAAGGCAGAGATGTGATAACAGATTTTTTTTTAGATTCTCCTACCATTGCTACGCAGATGACACCCAGCTGTTCCTCTCTTTTCCCCCGACCTCTGACACTCACATTGCAACTCGCATCTCGGACTGTCTGGCTGACATCTCTGTCTGGACAACTGCACATCACCTCAAGCTTAACCTGAATAAAACCGAACTCCTCTTCATCCCAGGGAAAGACTGCCCTCGCATGGACCTATCGGTCACTGTCGAGGGCATCACAGTATTGCCGTCGTCAACTGCGAGGAACCTGGGTGTGATCCTCGATGACCAACTATCCTGCACCCCCAACATCACTGCTGTGGCCCGATCCTGCAGATTTGCCCTCTACAATATCCGCAGGATTCGGACGTTCCCCACAAAGGATGTAACGCAACTCCTGGTCCAAGCACTGGTCATCTCCCGCCTTGACTACTGCAACTCTCTCCTGGCCGGACTCCCGGCCTCTGCGATTAAACCATTGCAGCGTATCCAGAACGCTGCAGCACGCCTTATCTTCAATCTACCCAAATTCTCCCATGTGACCCCCCTCCTCCGTGACCTCCACTGGCTCCCTGTTGCAGCACGCATCCAATTCAAGACGATGACACTGGCCTTCAGGGCCATCAATGGAACGGCACCCATCTACCTTCAAACACTGGTCAAACCTCATGCCCCGAAGTGAGCACTCCGCTCCTCTACTTCAGCTGGCCGGCTGGTACCACAACAAATGTCGCTCAGCAAAGTCCAGACTCTTCTCTGTTCTGGTGCCTCAGTGGTGGAACAAACTCCCGACTAATGTCAGGACAGCAGAGTCATTTGCCATCTTCCGAAAAAGGCTCAAGACTCACCTGTTCAGACTTCACCTCGACTCTACATAGCATGACCCACTAACACCCCCCCCCCCCCCCCCCCCCAAAAAAGAAAGAAAAAAAAACCTTACCTATAGCACTCTGATCATAGCACTGTTGCTCTTGAGGTACTACTTTACTCAGATGAGGACCTAACACTTGTTCTATTTTTAGCTCTTACTTTATCGGCAATGATACGTTGTGGTTTCTTTGTTTCCTTCTTTTGACAAATCTACTTATTGTAAGTCGCTTTGGACAAAAGCGTCTGCTAAATGACCTAAATGTAAATGAAATGTAATGTAATGGAAAAACTCAGGGTTTGTTGAAGAAAACCTGCCAGCGAGCAGGTTAGGTTAACGGATTATGTTACTATGGTTACTGACCTAAAGAGTTGAGTTACCTGTCTTTCTGTAATGGAAAACTCAGAGTATCCCTCTTCTCAGGGTTAAAGCTATGGTCTCCGATTTGTTATAAAAAAAAATCCATTCAGTCTATCAGCCGTAGGCCTGCATAGAAATTGACCAATGGGAGCCATTGCTCCAGAAGGCTCCCATTGGCTCGTACCCTCCATCCAATCCCTTCGTCTCCCCTGCTCCCTGTCACCCGCCTCGTCGAATCGTGGAACACTGAGGGGAGGGGTTTGGTTGGGGGGTGGAATGCTCATAATGCCGTTTCAAATTGGAAATCTCCAATAGTCTCCTGGCATATTAAGCACATGGGTCTTGTGCTGGTTGGAGGAAGAATGAATGCAAACTTTTCACTCCATTCTTCTTTAAATTGGCGATTTTCACTGTTCACCTTTCTTTAGGCAGAGAACGTGGAACACGCCATTTTCATGTAATCTTTTTTTTCCGTGCGCAATCTATGCTCCTACTCTGGCAAAGTGGCAATATGGTTCAAAAACGAAAGTGAAACTTAAAAATGCGCTTGCAGCGCGACCCAATAACAGGCTGTCTGTGTATCGTTGGCATGGAGACAAGTCCCGATACATGTGTTGACCCAACCAAAACACATACTGAAGAAACAACAGTTAGGGGGCCACAAATAGGTGGCAGGCGGGCCGGAATCGTTTCCGGAGTTTCCGGAAAACCTGCTTTCTGGAACACACCCCAGGACTGATCCAAATGAAAACAACCAAGTTGTTAAAAGTGAATTCCACTTTTAACAACTTGGTTGTTTTTGTTTATATATATTCATTTGATAGCATTTAGGAATGTAAACAAGAGGTGGCCAAAAGTGTCCACGAACAACTAGAGGCAGTTTTATCTACTTTTGCTTTCCCTGCTCAAAAATAACAATGCATAATAATCAGTTTTGCTGTTAATAAGTTACATATCTCAGACTTTGCTATTTGTAATAGGCTACAAAAAAGCATTTGAAGGGTTAAAAAATTAAAGGAATGATTATTTTATACTAATGGTAAGAACTGATGTTAGTTAACAACTTTATGCAGTAAAAGTAGCAAAAACTTGAAAAAATTATGGACTCAGTCTGTTTGTGGACACTTTTGGCCACGAACAAGCTGAGTGGGTAGTGATTTCGAACAATCCATGAGGGTTAAAGGTTTTTCAGCTTTCTTGTTTACTGGTCAAATAAATTGAATGAGTTAAATCCTGAGTCTGGTCAAGTCCTTCCCTTTTCCAGTGTGGGAGGCCATGATGTTTTAAATACACTTGACAATCAGTTTGACAATCAAGTTAAAGCTCTGATGAAGTCAAAAATGACACGTTTTGTAGTCTGTTAAAGATCCCATATTATACTGTTTTTCATGAATTCCACACAGCTGTCAGAGGTCCAACAACACTGTTTTTGATATGCATTGCCCCAAACCCATCCGTGGTCCTGAATTTCAGCTGTCTAAAAGTTGCTCAAATGAGCTCTGCTGAGCTCTCCTGAGAACAGGCTGTTTCTGTGTCTGCACCTTTACTGTAAATGCTGATGAGCTCTGTCTGTCATCGCCTACTTGGAGAGCCACAGGGATGATGACGCTTATGCTAGCGGCAGCATGCGCCAATGTTTACAGGGGATGTATCGCTATGGCTCGCCTATGTGGCTCAGGTGAAGTTGCTGGGTCCCGTATTGGTTGGGAAAGATCCTTTTACGAGGGTCAGTGTCGAGGCAAAGCCGGCTTTGTACTGACCCTCGTTACTGAAGCAGTCCGATGTGAAGTGGTTAGCACACACATAGAAGCTAACACGAACCGTAGCCGGCACATGGTCATTAAAAATGAAACACAAGAGACCAGACCCAGACCGTGCACGCCGCTCCGTCGGACACGCACCCCTGGGTTCTGTCCGACCAGAGGCAGCAGTGAAGACGCACCGGAGGGTGTGAGACAGAGGGAGGATTGTCTCCAGCTTAACCCGCACCGGGAGTTATTCACGGAGCACCAACCGGATCACCCAGCTTCACAACCGGTAAGTCGAGCACTTCTCCACTTCTCCCCGCTGTCGGGCTGCGCTCTCCCCGCTGTGTTGCAAAACGCCCCCTCTCGGATATCTCCTATCATCGTGCAGAGGAGTTCGGCCTAAGCAAATGACTCCTTTTGTTACGCAACGACAGGAGCTGAATCCCAACAGCCTGTAAGAGCCAGAGAGTAAGTCACACATATGCAAGTCTCAAGCAAGTCTCAAATCTTAACCTTCAAGTCTCAAGCAAGTCCCAAGTCATTTTTGTGAGAGTCGAGTCAAGTCAAGTCATAGCTTAGGTCAAACAAGTCACAAGTCACGTCATAGAAATGTAATAAGCTGGAAGACAACCATCTTAAAACTTTAAGACAGCCTAAGTTTTATGCAGCCCTCCTTTGCACAAAAGGGCTAACAAATAGAGGAAGGGGATATAAGGCTAAAGAATAATTATAAATACTTACTAGGACCA
Source organism: Eutrigla gurnardus (assembly GCF_963514095.1). Lineage (NCBI taxonomy): Eukaryota > Metazoa > Chordata > Actinopteri > Perciformes > Triglidae > Eutrigla > Eutrigla gurnardus. The sequence goes on from NC_139915.1 coordinate 19,550,047, forward strand.
GCAGGATCAGAATTACTCGGAACGACTACAGGGCCAGGTGTACTAAACATTAATTACCAGACAGAGTACTCAACACAGTAGTTTAACTTGGGAAGGGCAGCAAACCACTTCCTTTTATTTACAACAAATTGTTCAATATGTTGCAAAAGACAAATAATACTTCTATGCCCACTACTTCTTCAAAGAGGCCTCACTCTTTCATGTGAGAGAAAACTTTAAACATAACTTGGTGTCTTAGTGTAAGCCAAAATCTCACTCTGAACTAAATTAAAAACTTGAGAGCCCTGTGGACCTGATGTGCCAAGTGAATCAATCTGACAATTTCAGATAGGTGTTGTGAAAAAAACAGTAAGCTTGAATATACGAGGAGAGTCTATGGGTTATATCAATAACAGCGCTTTATTAGCACAAATATCAGGAAAACATATTCCGGCAGTTATACGTGCACGGACCTAGTAGTCAGCCCAACATAGGGTTAAGCTCACTAAAAAAGGCGCTTACATCAGAGTGCGCAGCTTATTTCATGAGACTTGTTGTGAAAAAAATAGTAAGCTTGAATATAGGAGGAGAGTCTATGGGTTGTATCAATAACAGCGCTTTATTAGCACAAATATCAGGAAAACATATTCCGGCAGTTAAACGTGCACGGACCTAGTAGTCAACTCAACATAGGGTTGAATTCACTCAAAAGGCGCTTTACAACAGAGTGCGCAGCGTATTTCAAGAGACTCCGCATGAGTCTGATTGGCTCATTCTATAGATGCAGGCGGAGCGTAATTTTAGCATGCCGCGGCCTGGTTGGAGCGCTGGGTATCTCCACCCACACTGGCTCATACGGTCCATCCCTCCGGGTGCTGTCATCTATGTATTGTGTGTGTATGTTGTCGAGATGCATATCATGTGCTTGTCATGTGCTCCTTCCTGGTGCGGCTACACAATGTGTCCGTTCATTGTGTGTTGTCGGGTGTATATCATGAGCTTGTCATGTGCTCCTTCCGGGTGCAGCTACACAATGTGTCCGTTCATTGTATGTTGTCGGGATGTATATCATGAGCTTGTCATGTGTGTGTGTGTGACCCAGATGTTACCCTCTCTTGTGTTTCCTGTTTTCAACGTATGGCGTACAGATGGAATGCCCTGACACAGTTTCTGACCCTCACAATAGTTTTCCACTAGCCTGAACATCTGAGTCTATGTGTAGTAATTTAAAACATGTGTGATTAGCTTATGTATTTACATTTTTCTCCACAGACTCCACATGAGTCTGATTGGCTCAGTCAATAGATGCAGGCGGAGCGTAATTTTAGCATGCCGCGGCCTGGTTGGAGCGCTGGGTATCTCCACCCACACTGGCTCATACGATCCATCCCTCTGGGTGGTGTCATCTATGTATGTGTGTGTATGTTGTCGAGATGCACATATATCATATACTCCTCCCCTGTGCGGCTTCCGCTAAGGAATGTATCCTTGGTATGTTGTTTGACCCCCACCCTTGCTGCTCTCTCGCCTGTGCCTGTGTGTGTGTATGTGTGTGTAGTAATTTAAAACATGTGTGATTAGCTCATGTATTTACATTTTTCTCCACATAGGCTTTCATTCACATTCACATTCAGTTAAATTGTCTGTTATTTACTAAGCTGGATCAATGTGAAACTAAGTCAATGTGCTTAAAACTTGATGTGATGCAAACGGTAAGCTTTTGTCACTTTTGACTTTTGAGATGGGATGTCAGCTGCTAGCGAACATTATATTAAAAAGAATGGTGAAGTTAGCTAGAGACATTACTTACTTTTCTTTGTGTAGTCGGAAATGGTGGATGACATTTGACGTGCTGCTGGATGTGTTGGATGTGTTGGATATTTTTGCGCTGCACACCTTGCACACAGCGAATCATTTCTTTTGTTGAGGTGAATAGTCTTTGAATAGCCACCTTCCATCCTTCAAACCCTGGCCGCTCTACTGTTAGATGAGCGGGCGCATCATGTAGTAGAGAGATTACCGGTTGCCAGGTTCGCCCACATGCAACAGGAAACATCCAATCGATAATATTTTTTTTATTATTATTCACCAATTAACCAAGACAGCAATGACTTGTCGAGTCATTTCATGCAAGTCTAAGTCAAGTCTCAAGTCATGGATAGCAAGTCCAAGTCAAGTCAAGTCTTTTTTGATCAAGCAAGTCACAAGTCCTCAATCTGGCGATTTAAGTCTGACTCGAGTCAAGTCACTCAAGTCCCCCATCTCTGGTAGGAGCGCTGTTGTACCAGTGGGTGGACTGCAGAGACCATGCAGGAGTCACTTGTTTTTCTCATCCTGGTAGTTGATAGGCACAGGGAGGACCAGTTTATAGGTGTAGAGACCGGAGAAAATCTGTTTTTCCTAATATGGGACCTTTAAGAGTTGGGGAAATTGTGCTTTTATTGTGAAGGATGGGAGGCACCGGAAGTCGTCTTGTTATTGCTGCTGGGGTCAAACTGATGTGCTCACAGAGAGACTTTGTTGTTTAAGCGGATTGTTCAACAGCGAAATGATGCTCAACATTGTTGAGACTGAAATTGAGGGAAGTTTTAATATAACATATTGCTGTTAAGTGATGGGTTTGAGCTGAAAGCGACAGAAATATGCAGCTTAGACAACTCAAATTCCTCCTGTCTGGAAGCTGATTGGCTAAATTAAACATCGGCTCAGGAGCGTCTGTCCAGTATGTTAAGTCTTTGTTTTATAGTATCACAGCTGTTTTGTTTGCCACTAAATATGTAACTAATTATGAGTAACTCTAACGTCGGTGCACACAGGCTATTGGGGTTTCTTTGTCGTTATCCACCACAGCAAAAAAACGTTATAAAAAGTCAACAGAAGCTAGCGAGCTAGCGTTAGTGAGTTTGTTAGCTTGCTGGCTAGCCAGCGTTAGCTTACAGCCTGCGATACATGTAGATTTAAATGAAGGGTTTTGTCAAAGGGTCTCTCATTCATCACATATCTGCCATGTGTGAAACTGGCTGTCTTCATCGGGCTGTTTGACTTCCTTGTCTTTTCTTAATTACCGTCATGCTTTACTTGTGGGTGGTTTGTATTGTTGGTTATGTTAGCAAGTTTTCTATTGTCTATTGTTTTTTCATCAACCGGTTAAGCTACAACCTAGACTAACCTGTAACATTAGTCTTAAATGTGGCCACCGGGAACGTTCTGCCTGCAACGTTTTACTCGTTTGTTTGTAACAACAGTCCGTTAGCGTCATTTTCCACCTCAACAATATTTCATTAGCAAGTTGTTCAACATTCCTCTCATTTGTCTTTCCTGCCATTTAATGTTGCTATTGTTGATATTAGTAGCAACGAATCCGCAACAACTCCACAGTCTTATGTATTTTAGTTGAGTCCATCAATGAAAGAGTGTTATTGGATCATTTTGGTGTTTCTTTCCAGTTTATTGCCACATCTTTGCCGACTGTAGAAGTGACTGTGTGTGTGCGGGTGTGTTTTGCAGGAAAGCCACTTGAAGACAGATTGCTGTCTTGGTACTCTCAGCCTACCTTACACAGCAGCTGTATATCTACAGGTGCAGCTCCGATATGACTAAGAGAAGCCCGTCTCTTCAGCTTGTCAAAAGGTAATTTTCTTTTTCTTTTTTTACTTGACAGTCGTACATTGAGGAAAAGTAAGTAATTTTCTCAACAAGAGATATGATTTGTATTGTCTCGGGCAGTTGCTCTGAGTTTAACCTGTGTGGCCTGTAAACATGGGACAATATGAAATATTCAAGTCCTGTTTATCCTATTCAAACAAGTGATGTAATTCACAATATCTTATTTAGCTCAATGAACAAATGTATAAATGCATCACATTTTTGTGAATATCGCATAGAACAAATAAAAAATAATGTATAAATACAAGTTTAAAGTAAGCAACATAATGAGTCTTGTTTTTCTGATAATATATAATTATTTATTTATTTTTATCGCAAACCCCAAACAAATTCTATAGTCTCATCCCTAGTTGCCTGGAACAAAATCATATGGTGTCTATAGACCCTGCAATTGCAACTTCATCTATGGCTTAGGGGCTGGTTATACTCCAAAATGTACCTGGACAGCAGATGCACACGCAGATCTGCAAAGAATCGGCCCTTCCAGGGGCCCGTTCCAGAAAGCAGGCTCAACCAACTCTGAACCTAACCCTGAACTCTGAGTCCACCAACTCTAAGTTTTTTGTTCCATAACAGCTGTTCTGAATTAGTTCAGTAAACTCTGAGGATGTAAACTCTGAGTTACGCACATGCCTGCCGACTCTACAAAGCCCTCATCAATGGAGCTCCGATACTACGATTCACCATGGCAACCAGGAGAGAGTTATTAGATATTACTGGGTGTTTATAGAGAAAACAAGCTCATCCTTAGAAAGCGGAGCAACGTTACTGCAGCAAAGTAAAGGTAGTTGTCGTGGCAGACAATCACTGCCCAACTTTAGCGTGGCACTGTGGTGTAACGTTTAGCAATGCTGACTACGGTACAGGTGACAGTGGTTCAACTCCTGTGGTTCACGAAGTAGCGGAATGTAACAGTATTTATTTTCATATAGGTGTAATCCCACAGGCACAAAAAGAAAGTGGCTGCAGCTAAAAATTAAACATGAGAATATTGCGCATATACGTAGGCTAAGGCTTATGATTTTAATCATATTTTACATATTTAACAGAGTAAATATAAGCATCTATATTACAGCTGATAGATACCTGGTTCGTTTACATGATGTTTGCTGTTAGGACAGGTGTCTCTCTCTCTCTCTCTCTCTCTCTCTCTCTCTCTCTCTCTCTCTCTCTCTCTCTCTCTCTCACACACACACACACACAATGCTTGTTGTTTTATTATTACTAATGGTACTTTTTATTTTACGTGAATCAAAGTGACGATGTGCGAGTCCCTCATGTGCATTCAGGGAGCGTGAGGCAGGGGCATGACCTCATCCAGGTGACCTCTTTCCTTTACAAATATTGCAAATATTGTTAGATTTTTTTTGTATCCTGGCACACTTTTAATAAGGTTATTCAGAACAGTCCAGTTGTATTCTCACTGGAACACGTTCATTTTTAATTAATTCTACGACAATGAAAACAGTATTACCAAGAAATAATAACTATTTTTGCTGTTTTCACTTGCTCCAGCAGTTTCTTTGCAAACAACTCTTAAATACCTCACAACATGCCTGCAATTTTCAACAACAAAAAAAGTTGCCATTAAATCAGGCATTTTAATCTGCACAATCCCCAAAAAGCCCATGAAATGCTGGAATGACTGTATACTACTAGATATGGGACCATATGAGCATTTCATGATACGATTATCCTGCCAAATTAATTTCATTTCACAGTATTATCCCGATGATCTTCAAAATATGCTTAAAACTCTCAAACTGGTATCACTTTACATTTTGTTAAGAAACAAATATTTTTATTGCGTCACAGATAAGACATCTTTTTTTAAAGTGAACAGCCTTTTTAGTGAAAAACAATCAAAAAATCTTCAATAAGATGATAATGAATAATACGATCTCAGTCTATAAATAAAGGATAAACAAATAAAAATGTTTTTCTATCCCGTATTTTTTAGTCAGGCTCTACTTTTCCACTGCTCTACCATGATAACAAGCTAGACAGTAATTTAATACGATCAACTTATTTCGAGTGTTTTTTTTATCGCTATCTGCTTATAATAATGTAGGAATGCAGAACGTGTTCGCCGATTTGTCCTGGCAATGGTTGGGTCCAGATGAACATTCCCCTTCTGAAATGTGTCAGGATGCTGAACCATCACTGCAGAAGGAACCCTGAGCTTCATGAGGAGCTGCAGATCCAGGCTGCGGTGGCAGCGGGCGATGTCTGCACAGTCCGGCGGATGCTGGAACAAGGATACTCGCCGAAGATCCGCGATGCCAACGGCTGGACGCTGCTCCACTTCTCTGCTGCCAAAGGAAAAGAGAGATGTGTTCGAGTGTTTCTGGAGCACGGAGGTCAGAGGCTTTTCTTGTCTTATTGTTGATGTTGGTGGTTAACATTATGTCATGATAGGTCTCACTAGAGGTCACTGTTTTACTAGAAGAGACTGCCTTTCAGTCACACATTCTTTCTTCCATCTGGCAACAAAACCGAGCCACTACTTTTAGATGCGACAGAGAATGTGTTCTAGAATAATCAGTTTTCTAAATCTATGTGTACATATATGTAGGTACTAGGGTTGGGTACCGACACTCGGTACAAGTACGTACTCGGGGCGAAAATCAACGGTAGTAACCACCCCGAAATACAATGTGAATTTCGGTGCCTCATTTCGGTATTACCAAATATGCAGCTGCGTAATCGCGCCCTCTGGGGTTCGCAGTTAAAAAAGGCAGCGGCAGTGCACACACCACAGAGGTCAGCTCAGGAATCAGGCCAGAGAGCCTAAGATGTCGAAACAAAAACGCTCTAAAGTGTGGCTATATTTTACCGTAACTTACGGAACATTTAAGTTAATATGTTGTTGTTGGTCAATTTGACCTAGGCCTTTGCCTCAGAAATAATGTGTTTTTTTGTTTTGTTTTATATTTGTATATGAAAGCTTTTAGATTAAAATATTGTTGGTCAATTTGTTCTTGACCTTTGCCTCAAAAATAAAAATAAAAAAAGGAATTTCATCATAAAAACTTGTTTTCTTTTCTTTTAAAGTACCGATTTAAATACCGTTTAGGAACCGGCACCGTTTTGAAAGTATCGATTTGGCACCGGTATCGAAATATACCCTTTCAATACCCAACCCTAGTAGGTACTTACATATGATACTGTGAAATAAATAAATCAGACAATAAATATATACATTTATGTAAATATAAATACAAAGTATTATGAAATAAATACCTGATAATCTGATATATTACTATTATCTTGTTGATATGTTGTTTTAATGATTATTTTGTTGTTGCTTTATTTATCTGCTGTCCTTGTCTTTTGAAGTGTTTTGTAATATTTGTTTAAGCAGTAACTATTATCAACATGTTAATTATAGGATATAGTCTGTTTCTAACACTATATTATTTTAGTTATAATCACTCCTAAATATTAACAATGCTTTATTACAATAATCCTAAACATTATTTATGTTTTGTTCTAATTTAATTTTCCTATAGCTTCAATTACAGCTCAATACACACATGTTAAAGTACACTATGGGAGTGTTTCGATGAGATCTAACTTTAAAGCCTCCAATTTCAACTGGTTAGAAAATCTTGGGGTGGGTATCATTTGCGAATGTTTGATACCGATGTATCTCTCTTGATGTAAAATAGTTTATGTAAACATGAAATGACAGTTGATAATATAAACAGTCTGTCATTGTGAATGACAAGAGCTGGTATTTCATTGTTAACCATCATGTTGGAGGCATAAAAGGAAATTTATCAAACACTCATTCTATCAGCCCCCAAACTCTGTTCTCCGATTTAACACTTTACATTTTTTTTTTTTAAATTATCAATTGAGTTTCCAAAATGTATTATGAGTCCTTTTTCTAAATCCACATGAGCCTCGCTTCACATCGGCATCAATTAGATCCACACAGCACTGATTTAAAAGGAAAATAAATCACTTTTATAGCTGGTTGATGTTGATGTTGAGGTTAAATAGTCATTAAATACCTTTGTGTAAACTTCATGGAGAACAATGAGAATCTGTTTAACTCTGGTTGCTCGAAATGTTGGCGTGTCGTTCGCTACCGAGGGGGGGGGGGGGGGGTGTGTGTGTGTGTGTGTGTGTGTGTGTGTGTGTGTGTGTGATGTGTGATATGAAAGTCATGTAGTCCATGCCCCTTGGAAATTAAAAGGTTTTACACTGAGGAAGTCTGTTGATTAGTAATCATGTCATGCTCTGTATTTTCCAGAATCCTGAAGTGTAGTAGTGCGACAAGAGTATAATATTTAAAGGGAACTGTACATTAGCCTCAAAGCACAATTCCTTCTGTATTGACTCCCTCTCATTTCCACTCTCAAAACTCTCCTCTGTGCAGCTGACCCCACAGTGAAGGACTTCATTGGTGGCTTCACAGCACTTCACTACGCTGCTATGCATGGCAGAGCACGCATCGCCCGACTGATGCTGGAATCCGAGTTTCGCAGTGACATTATAAATGCAAAAAGCAATGACGGCTGGACGCCGTTGCACGTGGCTGCCCACTACGGTCGAGACTCGTTTGTACGCCTCCTCCTCGAGTTCAGGGCCGAGGTGGACCCGCTGAGTGACAAAGGGACCACGCCGCTCCAGTTGGCCATCATCCGTGAGCGCTCCAGTTGTGTACGGATCCTTCTGGACCACAGTGCCAACATAGACATTCAGAACGGCTTCCTGTTGCGATATGCCGTTATTAAAGGCAATCACTCGTACTGCCGCATGTTCCTACAGAGGGGAGCAGACACTAACCTGGGACGTCTTGAGGACGGACAAACGCCCCTGCACCTGTCTGCCCTCAGGGATGATGTGCTGTGTGCCCAGATGCTCTATGCATACGGGGCCGATGCCAACACCAGGAACTACGAGGGCCAGACGCCAGTAGCTTTATCCGTTAGCATGTCTGGGATCAGCCGGCCCTGTCTGGACTTCCTACAAGAGGTCACCAGTGAGTTTCACCAACACACTACCTGTCACACATGATATATAATATGATGTGATCCTAACAATTCAACAACTAGATGATAAAAATCATAATGCATTTGATCTGACAGATATTTAAAAACCCCAAAGGTATTAAATGTTCTTGATAAACCCTGAGAAAAGCAACACATTTCAATAGGTGTCATACATGTTAAATTGCAGTAGCTAAAAATCCTTCATTCAATTAGTCATCAAGTGATTTTCTGCAGCCAATATTTAGATGAATTGACCAATTGTCTAGGGAAAAGAACTTAAGTTAGATTAAAATTATTTAAATTGGATTAAAGAACAGTATATATGTCACTGTTATGGGGGTCATTCCGTGTCATTTCATCAAATGCCTCCCACCTGACCATCTCAGAATGTCCTGAAAATGAGTACAAAGACACACTTGTTAATAGGACAAATCCAAAATATTAGGTCTCTACTGGGTCATTCCATGTGAAAACAGCCAAAATCGGGGTATCATGTACATGACACCTCTCAGATTTAGCTGAAAATATGCCTTATGTTACCAAACGAGGGAATCTGAAGTTTCAGGTCAATATCTCAAATGGTTTGCCGGTGGCGTCCATTTGAATTTCAAGTGCCACACCCCTTTTTGACACATTGGAATTTCGCATTTCATTTGTTGGCATTTTTGGAGGCCCATAACTTCTGTTCTAATAGTGATAGAAGGCTGAAATTGCTCTGTTAGTTCATTGTAATGTGTACTACACAATTACACAGGCAGAATCAACATTCCTTACTGTTTGGGTGAGAGGTGGGTCACCAAAGTCCAATTTTCTTTTGACGGCCGAAATTATTTTTCACTTTTTGGGTGCTCCTAGCACCACGGTGTATGATCACATTTATTCTAAACAGGATTATTTGTTATATTTGGGACTCTTGAACAAAGTTTTTGCCAAAATGAATTTGAAGGGTATGGTACCACTGGTGGGGGTTTTATGGGGGTCCAAAAACCCTCCCGGGCAGGGGTGACTCTTTTGGAACCCCATATTTGGACCCCCAAATGACCACGTGGGCACTTGATGATCCTAATGGGATTTATACCAGATAAAGATACATATTTGTTCTTTCTTTTAATGAAATAAAACCTTTGACTATGAAGCTCCTTGATATGAATTTTATTCGTCAAAATGCACCATTTTTGACATTTTTTTTTCCAGAAGTCTGGAATGTAGATCAGGGAGATTTTAGTGATGATAAAGCATGAAAATAGTGGAAATAACTATTTTGACTGCGAGTGTTCTCCCAAATATAACAAATAATCCTGTTTAGAATAAATGTGATCATTCACCGTGGTGCTAGGAGCACCCAAAAAGTGAAAAATTATTTCGGCCGTCAAAAAAATATTGGACTTTGGTGACCCACCTCTCACCCAAACAGTAAGGAATGTTGATTCTGCCTGTAGAATTGTGTAGTACACATTAGCCTTCTATCACTATTAGAACAGAAGTTATGGGCCTCCAAAAATGCTAACAAATGAAATGCGAAATTCCAATGTGTCAAAAAGGGGTGTGGCACTTGAAATTCAAATTTGAACGCCACGGGCAAACCATTTGAGATATTGACCTGAAACTTCAGATTCCTTTGTTTGGTAACATAAGGCATATTTTCACCACTTTTCAGCAAAATCTGAGAGGTGTCATGTACATGGGTGGCTGAGTTGGCACGGAATGACCCTACTGTCAACAGTTTTCTCATGAAACGTCATTGAATGAAGGGTATTTTAGACGGTTTTTGGCATCATACTCTTAAAAGCCATTTTTAAACGGCATTATCTGGAAAACTATCTCACCTGTGGCCTTCAAAATTTCTACAGTGTATATCTGTTACTAATAGCCTCCAGGCATGGAATATCAGGGGTGTAGCTTAATGATAACCTAGTATGGTAGGTACTTAAAATGAGGCTTTTTGAAATAAAGTAGTACATTTGAAGAGTGGCTGAGCCTCCATTTTTACAGATAAAAGACTTCTATCACTTCTGCCTCTATCTCTGGTGTTAGCTTAAACATTCTACAAAATATGGTCTCTCTTAGATTATTAGTTTCACAGATATTAAGGCTAAAAAATGGAAGTTAACACATCTTTGCCCAACTTCAGAGTCATATTCCAAAAAACTGACAACACGTATCAGGTCCAAGCTTACTTTATTTGAAAGATCATATTCTTGTTAAAATCATATTAAAAAATCAGGAGGGTGTTTTGCCTCATTTTGTCGCAGTGATTTTTTAAAATCCTGATATTGGTGGGGTTTTTGTGGCTGGTTTTGGTACTGCATGTCCTAATAGCCTACCAGTAAACATCACAGGAGGGCAATTCAAATGTGTTTTTTACCATTTACCAAAGACTTACATGTGACTAAATGCTACTGATAAATTTAGCCTTACGAAAACATTCAATCGTAGCACAGTTGTAGAGGCAATAAGTCCTTGAATGTGAGTTAAACATGGTGAAAGCAGCTTTTAATGTCTTAAACCATGAACAAACATAGCATAATATTGAAGACTGTACATTTTGTCATACTTTAAGTATATAAATTACACAACCAAATCAAATAATAATCTTAATTTGAGCATGAGATTTTACATTACAGTACAAAAGTCTCCAAAGTTTGATATTGAATAACAGTTTGTCTCTATGCTCACTGTGAGGGATCACACATTTTTCATCTTTTAGATCCAATTCCTTCGTCACATTCATTAATTTGGCAGTCACTTTACAAATTGTCTAATGTACTGTACATCTCTGCTCTGTTGTGCTCATCTTTTTTGATGGCATACATGCGCCCAGTTTCTGTAGAGGGAACGTCAAATCTTGCAATTCTATGCTGCAGTGGGACATTGCACATGTCTTCTCTTCTTGGCCAGTAGAAACTCTTGGCAGGGCCATGTGGGTGCATGAACTGAACCAGTACATCTTCATCTTGCTCTGAAACATCTCTGATACTTCCTATCCACCATTTCTGATCATAAGTCACATATTGTCTCATAGTGAGCATAGAGACAAACTGTTATTCAATATCAAACTTTGGAGACTTTTCTACTGTAATGTAAAATCTTTATGTTCAAATTAAGATTATTATTTGATTTGGTTGTGTAATTTATATACTTAAAGTATGACAAAATGTACAGTCTTCAATATTATGCTATGTTTGTTCATGGTTTAAGACATTAAAAGCTGCTTTCAGCATGTTCAACTCACATCTAAGGACTTGTTGCCTCTGTAACTACAACTGTGCTACATTTTAATGTTTTCGTAAGGCTAAATTTATCAGTAGCATTAAGTCACATGTAAGTCTTTGGTAAATGGTAAAAAACACATTTGAATTGCCCTGCTGTGATGTTTACTTGTAGGATATTAAGACATGCAGTACCAAAAACGGACACAGAAACCCCACCAATATCAGGATTTTAAAAAATCACTGCGACAAATTGAGGCAAAACTCCCTCCCAATTTTTTAATATGATTTTAACAAGAATATGATCTTTCAAAAAAAGTAAGTTTGGACCTGATACGTGTTGTCAGTTTTTTGGAATATGACTCTGAAGTTGGGCAAAGATGTGTTTACTTCCATTTTTTTACCCTTAATATCTGTGAAACTAATAATCTAAGAGAAACCATATTTTGTAGAATGTTTAAGCTACCACCAGAGATAGAGGCAGAAATGATAGAAGTCTTTTATCTGCAAAAATGGGAGCTCTGCCACTCTTCAAATGTACTACTTTATTTCAAAAAGCCTCATTTTAAGTACCTACCATACTAGGTTATCATTGAGCTATATCCCTGATATTCCATGTCTGGAGGCTATTAGTAACAGATATACTCTGTAAAAATTTTGAAGGCCACAGGTGAGATAGTTTTCCAGATATTGCTGTTTAAAAATGGCTTTTCAGAGCATGATGCCAAAAACCGTCTAAACTACCCTTCATTCAATGATGTTTCATGAGAAAACTATTGACAGTAGAGACCTAATATTTTGGATTTGTCCTATTAACAAGTGTGTCTTTGTACTTGCATTTTTTCAGGACATTCTGAGATGGTCAGGTGGGAAGATTTTCAGAAATTTGATTAAATGACACGGAATGACCCATGGGCATAATGTACTAGAATGCTGCTGTCTTCACACCAAATGCAGAGCAAACTTTTTGCGCTGAGGGATTGTATACAAAGTCAATGCAAAGACACAAATAACCACAAATTCACACCGGGCATTATGAATTATGCCAATAAGTTGAATACGTGAAATTCTGTGAATTTTGAAAGTTGTTTGCTTGTCGTCTTGCAGACGGACAAAAGCATGACTTCTGACTTTTCACTAATCACCATCATCATGTAGTTATTTCAACATCCTTTGTTTTATCTGTTTATGGCTGTTAAATCACAGCTGAATCGTTTATTTTGGGTTCATCTAGCTGTAGTAAACCAGCCGATGTGTGTCTTGCTAGATCCAGTGAATCCAGCTTGGTGAAATTCACAGAGAACATCTGGGTGATGTCATGAACTCAGACAGTACGGTGTTTGGTTTCCTGGTGTATCTGGGACTTTTGACATGTACAAAACTGCAATAGTGGTTATCAGAATCATGGCTTTCTGCCACTCTCAATATACACACATAGAAATGGACATACAGCTAAAACGAGGACAACAAACTGAATAAACATGAACAGTTGACTTGTATGTACAGGTATACATGTATATAGGGTCATTCCGTGTCATTTCATCAAATTTCTGAAAATCTTCCCACCTGACCATCTCAGAATGTCCTGAAAAAATTCAGTACAAAGTACACACTTGTTAATAGGACGAATCCAAAATATTAGGTCTCTACTGTCAATAGTTTTCTCATGAAACATCATTGAATGAAGGATCGTTTAGACGGTTTTTGGCATCATGCTCTGAAAAGCCATTTTTAAACAGCAATATCTGGAAAACTATCTCACCTGTGGCCTTCAAATTTACTACATTGTATATCTGTTACTAAAAACCTCCAGACGTGGAATATCACGGGTGTAGCTCAATGCTAACCTAGTATGGTAGGTACTTAAAATGAGGCTTTTTGAAATAAAGTAGTACATTTGAAGAGTGGCTGAGCTCCCATTTTTACAGATAAAAGACTTCTATCACTTCTGCCTCTATCTCTGGGGTTAGATTAAACATTCTACAAAATATGGTCTCTCTTAGATTATTAGTTTCACAGATATTAAGGCTAAAAAATGGAAGTTAACACATCTTTGCCCAACTTCAGAGTCATATTCCAAAAAAATGACAACAAGTATCAGGTCCAAGCTTACTTTATTTGAAAGATCATATTCTTGTTAAAATCATATTAAAAAATCAGGAGGGTGTTTTGCCTCATTTTGTCGCAGTGATTTTTTTAAATCCTGATATTAGTGGGGGTTTTGTGGTTGGTTTTGGTACTGCATGTCCTAATAGCCTACCAGTGAACATCACAGGAGGGCAATTCAAATGTGTTTTTTACCATTTACCAAAGACTTACATGTGACTAAATGCTACTGATAAATTTAGCCTTACAAAAACATTCAAATGTAGCACAGTTGTAGAGGCAATAAGTCCTTGAATGTGAGTTAAACATGGTGAAAGCAGCTTTTAATGTCTTAAACCATGAACAAATATAGCATAATATTGAAGACTGTACATTTTGTCATACTTTAAGTATATAAATTACACAACCAAATCAAATAATAATCTTCATTTGAGCATGAGATTTTACATTACAGTACAAAAGTCTCCAAAGTTTGATATTGAATAACAGTTTGTCTCTATGCTCACTGTGAGGGATCACACATTTTTCATCTTTTAGATCCAATTCCTTCGTCACATTCATTAATCTGGCAGTCACTTTACAAATTGTCTAATGTACATCTCTGCTCTGTTGTGCTCATCTTTTTTGATGGCATACATGCGCCCAGTTTCTGTAGAGGGAACGTCAAATCTTGCAATTCTATGCTGCAGTGGGACATTGCACATGTCTTCTCTTCTTGGCCAGTAGAAACTCTTGGCAGGGCCATGTGGGTGCATGAACTGAACCAGTACATCTTCATCTTGCTCTGAAACATCTCTGATACTTCCTATCCACCATTTCTGATCATAACTCACATATTGTCTCATAGTGAGCATAGAGACAAACTGTTATTCAATATCAAACTTTGGAGACTTTTCTACTGTAATGTAAAATCTTTATGCTCAAATTAAGATTATTATTTGATTTGGTTTTGTAATTTATATACTTAAAGTATGACAAAATGTACAGTCTTCAATATTATGCTATGTTTGTTCATGGTTTAAGACATTAAAAGCTGCTTTCAGCATGTTCAACTCACATCTAAGGACTTGTTGCCTCTGTAACTACAACTGTGCTACATTTTAATGTTTTCGTAAGGCTAAATTTATCAGTAGCATTTAGTCACATGTAAGTCTTTGGTAAATGGTAAAAAACACATTTGAATTGCCCTGCTGTGATGTTTACTTGTAGGATATTAAGACATGCGGTACCAAAAACGGACACAAAAACCCCACCAATATCAGGATTTTAAAAAATCACTGCGACAAATTGAGGCAAAACTCCCTCCCAATTTTTTAATATGATTTTAACAAGAATATGATCTTTCAAAAAAAGTAAGTTTGGACCTGATACGTGTTGTCAGTTTTTTGGAATATGACTCTGAAGTTGGGCAAAGATGTGTTTACTTCCATTTTTTTTACCCTTAATATCTGTGAAACTAATAATCTAAGAGAAACCATATTTTGTAGAATGTTTAAGCTAACACCAGAGATAGAGGCAGAAATAATAGAAGTCTTTTATCTGCAAAAATGGGAGCTCTGCCACTCTTCAAATGTACTACTTTATTTCAAAAAGCCTCATTTTAAGTACCTACCATACTAGGTTATCATTGAGCTACATCCCTGACATTCCATGTCTGGAGGATATTAGTAACAGATATACTCTGTAAACATTTTGAAGGCCACAGCTGAGATAGTTTTCCAGATATTGCTGTTTAAAAATGGCTTTTCAGAGTATGATGCCAAAAACCGTCTAAACTACCCTTCATTCAATGATGTTTCATGAGAAAACTATTGACAGTAGACACCTGATATTTTTGTTCAGGTTCAAGTCTTTGCATTTTTTCAGGACATTCTGAGATGGTCAGGTGGGAGGCATTTGATGAAATGACACGGAATGACCCTATATGCAAGCACAGGGAAATTAAATTGTAAACAGTGTGACAATAGTGCAACGGTGCAGAGTGCAAAGGGTGCTGGAATAAATCTGTGGGGGAACAGGTGATGTCCAGGGTGGGAGGGGTCTGCTGTGATCTTTCCTGCCCATATTCTGACTCTGGAGGTTTACAGGTCCTGGATGGTGGGCAGGTTGACATCGATAATCCTTTCTGCAGACCTGACCGACCTGTCGTTGTAGTCTGTTCCTGACCGATCCAAATCAGTTATGGAGGAGCCGAGAACCGACCATCGATCACTGCAACTGCCGCAGGAAGTTCATCCTCTGCTGGGCCCTTTTGATGTTGTACTCCCTCTTCAGGTCCTGGGAGATTGTAGATCTTTATGACCACAGACATCAGGGCGACAAGTCGGTAGTCACTCAGTCCAGTGATTAAGGGGTTCTTGACGACCAGGATGATGGTGGTTTTTGAAGCAGGAGGGGACTTCACACGCTCCAGTGATCTTATTTCAGCCATGATGGATGTGAACCGTGGTGTCTACTTGAGATAAGCTCCCCCTTCTCTCTTAGTGATGTGAAAAACACAAATTATCCCACGGTGAAGCAATTTTTGGCCTTGCGTTTGGTGTGAACACACCTTTCCACTCCATATCCTCATTATGAGTCCTAATCATAATGCAGGCCAAGTTCACCTCTTGGTTGTATGATTCACTGAACCCATGAACAGCAGGCTTTCAATCAGTCATGATGAGAATTCACTTGAGTTTGGTGTGGACATGCCATTAGACTTGCAAGATTTGACTTAATCTGGGTTATTAGGTCCGGAGGGTTGTAATCTCTTTAGACAATGTGGTTCCGTTTGCACTCTGAGCAGTAGTTATCATCATGTTGGAGCAGGCTTTGGTTGAATACAGGTAAACAATCCATAAGAGGCTGAAATGCATTCTGGTAAACTATCGTCTGATGATGATTTAGATTTCTATTGGTTTAAAATAAGCTTAAACTGGCTACTTGTGAAACAATGTGGTTGTGCATGTCTTCTCTTCACTCCAGTCTCACATCTAAAGTTGCTAATCGGACTGACAACTATGAGCAGCATACAGAAGACGAAGTCTTGGCTGTCTTTTAAGATTTGCCTTTATTTAGAAATTCCCATCTCATGCTGTGTCACCAATTACTATCCAAGCACACGAGTAATCAAATGGTCCCATTAGATTTTAGTTTGTGAATATAAATGCACATACGATACCGCTTCGTACTGATCACAGGCCATTAAATTGAATTGAATCAAAATCATGGCAAACTGTGAAATCAACAAATACCGTATCGTTGTTTAAAGACTTAAATATTGTATCGTGTTGAAACCAGTGATATACAACTGTTACACACCACCCTGGGGCTGCCTTATGAGGCGATTAACAATCCAGCTCTGACCCCAATGAATTACAAAGACACCTTTCAGAAGCATCAAATGCATAGGATTTAATAAGAAGAGAACATGCAACAACACATGACAACAATCCTCGGCTGAGAGGCAGCATGTCCACAAGAGGCCTCTTCTTCTGCTGCTGGTACTGGAGCTTTCAAATACTTCCTCCCAAGGCCAGGTGCACCTCGTATGATGCACCTGGGTAGAGCAGAGCCATTATAGGGGGAAAGGGACAAGAGCACAGGGAAAACATACAGCCATAACAACAACCTAATATGAAGACATTATGAGTAGAACTTCATCCTGAAGTATTAATAGAAATCAGTGGATGGGTTGTAGAAAATGATTCAAAGTGTAGCACCAAAAGTGCTGGAGCTTTTTATTGTAAGATGTGAGGAGGAAAATATAGAGAGGGAAAGAGGGCTGGTTCTACTGACTATGTGCAGTGAACAATCCCAGAGTGGAGGAACAGGAGAGCACATTACCAGAAGCATTATGATTTTGAGGGAACAATGGCTGCATTCCTCCACTGCCCTCCTGCTCTTTGATATCAAATATATCAAAGAGCTGTGCAATGATTCAGACAAGCCCTTTCAGAGAATCAGCCAGATCACATATCTGCTCGCTTATTGATTACACCTCCACCTCCTGGATTAACTCATGTGCCCTGAAAGGCTTGTAGCACACAGTCTGACAGGCTCCCAGCTCCTTTCAGCTGCTGCGCACGTCAGCGTTGCTTCCCCTAGGTTCTTCTCATGTCTGCAACATGTGGAAAAAAGGCAACGCCTGCAGACTTTCTGCCACAATTTATTGAATGAAAAACAACCATGCTGCTTTGTTGTATTCTTCAATACTATGACTTTTTAAACTTTTTTTTTTACATACTATAGCCTATACTTCAACTTTTTTCATCCTTCAATACTAAAAAAAAACATTTGCCGTTAGGACTGGTTGCCTGTTGAACTTAGGAACGGAAGGAGAGGATCTGGTCTGCGCTGCCTGAGTCAAGGTTGAATATAGTATTGAAGTTTGCTGTCTTGGTTCAGACTGTAGATCCTCTGTGATGATAAATATAGGTGCAACTCAACTCGTTCCACACAACTGCACTGCCGTGATGCCCTTATTCAGAGCAATAAAGCTCTGAAAAATCAGAAATAATATCCATGTTCTGTGTGAAAGTATTCATGACAAACGCAACAGTTTGAGAAGATTAATTGATGTGAAAACCCAACATTAAGGCCATGACGTATCATTAAAGCATGCAACATGAATGTATTGTTATATAATTCAGTGATTGGATGACGACTTGCATCCACTGATTCTAGAAACAACCACGAAATACATTTATATAACCACAATAACACAAAATCCTACTACTGCTTACTACCAATGACTAAAGAAATGGACAGGCCGCGTTGCCATTGCCAGGCTGACCCTAAACAAAACAAAAACAGAATAGGGATATTATTACCATTATCTGCAATTAAATGGTCCTAGCGACGCAGAGGTCAGACTGCAGTGATGAGCTCCCTCTCAGCTGTTATTCCACTGTGTAATAACTGTTTCTGCTCCTCTTTCAGGACAACCTCGGACTCTGCAAGACTTGTCTCGAATAAAAATCCGTCACTGCATCGGCCTTCAAAGCTTGAAACTTTTGGAGGATCTACCAATTGCAAAGGTTATGAAAGACTATTTAAAACACAAATTTGACAGTGTGTGAAGGCGACAACAATAGAAGAGGAGAGGAGGACTTAAAAACATTTATAAAGACTATGCAATCACTATGCTCCTAGTGTTCAAGTGTCCGGCTTGATTGACCGGCTCCTGTTCAGCCTTGTGACAAAATAGTGGCTGAAGAATGTGAGCAAAAGTTATGGGTTTTGTGGGGAAAATGAAGCTAGCAGTTAGCATTATCACTATTTTATGTTGTCACTGTAAAATGTGCATGGTGTTCATCATCAAGTGCATACATGCCAAGCTTTTTTTGACCAAGCAGCCTGAAGCTCAACTTAAAATACTGCAGTCAGGATTTTCATTCTGACTTCAAATCAGCAAAGTGTTGAGCTACTTTCGGAAAAACAAACACTTGACGAGGTACACTCCCTGATTACTTTCATCACCCAATAGTGAGTTTGTTTATTGTTTTTTCTTTGTTTTTCCATTTAATTTAATGCTGTATTGTTATTTATTCTTAATTATGTTCATTCCTTGTGGAAAATGAATGACTGAAATAAATTATTATTTACTTAGTTAAATTACCAAAATAGCTTGATTTTAAACCTCTGAATCCCCACCCACATCTTTCATTTGTTCAATGACTTATTAATGAAATGGCACTTGTGTTGTTAGTTCCAACCAACAAGAGCTTAGCTAGCGAAGAGCTAACAGAAAACATTGCTTCTGCTTTGAACTAAAGATGGCAACAGTTAACCTTTGAATTTTTTAGCCACAGAGGGCATCTTGCATCATCTGATTGGCTTTTCTGATCAGCCTTCAGAAGGAATTTCGGCTGGCTGACCAACGACCATCTGAACACCGTAACCTGATCAAATCGCTGCATGAAAATCTGTTGGACATTTATTCAGCTGTACATATGTATAATTAGTCAGGAGCGACCAGTTCAAAGTTAAGTGAATCTTTAATAGTGCCTGCTCAACACATCAGACTATATGAAAGTGCCAAAAAAAAAATCAGACTGTCGGGCTGCAAGAAGTCTTCCCAGCTCACTGCTGATCTGTTTGAAAAAGACGTATTTCTAAACCATCAGCAGTAAGTCCAGGAAAGTTTAACAAAATCAGGGAGTGTATCTTTAAAAAATGTGACTAGATTCAATCAAACGTGTTTTTTTTCTGATATACAAGAACAAACTTTTTTTTCCCCATAGTGACAAACAAGGATATAATTTAAATTATTTTGGAAGTTAAGTTTGATGGTTATAAATAATAATTTGTTACGACCAACTATTAATCAATCCATTTGACACTATTTGAAGTCCATTTGGAATGAAGAAAGCGCCACATTGACTCACTAAAGCAGTTATTGATAATCTGGTTAATAAGAAATGTTTGGGGGTAACACTGACATAATCTTGAGAAGCTACAGTCAATGTAAATATGTTACATGTACGACAGATATTTTTGTAGTTTATTTAAGCAACGATCTCTGGTATTCTTAATGTATTTAAAGTTTGAAAAGTATTGTGATCCATTTGGTGTGACTCAAGTATTTTAAATTTTTTGTGTGAGTTAAAGAACTATGTTGTACAAAAATAATTTGGAATCAACATCTGATTTTTATGGCAGAAATGTTGGGTGCTTTCTTAAAATTGGTCATCTCTTGCAGGTAACTCTGTTGTGGAGATTATACTGTGAATTTTTTTTAATTTTGACAATTCAAAATAAAATGTAGGATTTGGGTTCTAATTATTTCCAGTGCTACAGGAAATGTTTGTTTCTGCATGTAGTCTAGTCTTGTGCCAGTACTCCAAAACAGGAAAACAGGAAATGACGGAACGGAGTGCAGATAAAAACAATGCACACACAGTCTTGGTTCAGTATTCGTTCGACTCGAGAAGACCTTTGTGGACTAAATACTTGGCATTTCTGGAAAGATGACTCTGGCTAGGGTGACACTCGCGTTGTGTGCTCTCGGGCTCATTATTTTACGAAGACGTCGTCTCAGTAGGGAACGAGTAATACGGAGTTTACCATCGTCACTTCCGCCCCGCCCACACACCGCCATTGGATACTCTGATTCGCTAGCACACCGCCAATCAGAGTATCCAATGGCTCAGACGTCCAACAGCCCACCTCCTCAGACTTTGTATGTTCAGTCTGATCAGACAACGTCCGCGCGGCTCCGAAAGCTTCCGACGCAGCTGTACACACCAAACATATGTGTTCCCGACCTCGTCCGAGCCTCTCCAAACGCTTCAGACGTCCAGCGGTTGGGCCGGTGTGTTCCTGCCTTTAGTCCGTGGGGGGAGAAGTCTGTGGCTGTTGGTGGAGTGGAGTGAGCGTGCTGAGGACTAGGGGGTGAGGAGTTCTTTGAGGTACTGGGGGGCGTTGACATGGATGCACTGGAATGTGAGGAGGGAGACTTTGTAGTCGATCCGAGCGGAGATGGGTAGCCAGTGTAGCGAGTGAAGGATGGGTGTGATGTGCTCATATGAACCTACTGCTGTGACTATAGGGATTATGGCAATGGGCCAATTTGCCAAAATGTTGAATTATCCCTTTGTTTTGTTAAGATTTTTCTTCTGGCATAGATGCCTTTTATTTAGCAGTGGACAGAGAGGAAACATGGGAGAGAGAGGGGGATGTGACATGCAGCAAAGGACCTCTGGTCAGGATTCGAACCAGTGTCGGCTGCATATATGCGTACATGGCATGCGCTCTAACCACTAGACCACCTGCGTGGCGGTGAACTATCCCTTTAACTGTAGCTGGGGCCTGAGGCTCAGTTAAAGGGTTACCGAGGCAACTTGAAGTCCCCCCAGGCTGAGGGAGAAAGAAACGTGGAGAAAAAGAGCCATTTTCTGCTTCTGCGCTGATCTCACATTTGGGCTGTTTCTGACAAAACGGTAGGTCTTATCAGAAAAAAAACACACCATCATCGCTGTAAGGACTTCCCGAACGATTTGATATGATTTTGGTGTTTCTGCATACAAATACTGGGCGGACATACTGGGCGGATCCCCAAGAAGACATTATGAATGCTCTAATGAGCGGCACATGGGGAGGTGGGTCGTGCATGGGCACTGACCTAGAATGGGTGGGAATATTCAAATGTGCCTTATTCCTACATCAGAGTAAGCGCCGAAATTGACAGGCTCATCTGAAAAACAGGCGGGGTATTAAATCTGTTTCTCACTCAAAAAAGCATGTGCGGCCTTATTTCAGTATGAATGTGTGTCGCAGCACCAAGGACTCAAAACAACACCCCAAATCCCAGAAAAAGTGGGTTTCATCATGTCACCTTTAATTCAATCAAAATGTATAATTAGATTATATTATCATGTTATGTAGTTAATTAATAAGGATTTGGGAGCACTTTTCCACTCCGTCAGTTTACATGTCAACACAGTCAGACGAAATGTCTGACAGAGTTGACGTCTGACGGAGTTGAAAAAATAATGTTCTTTCAACTTACTCATGTCTAGTAAATGGTAGCCATTTTGATTTTCCTCAGTTGTCAGCTGCAACTAAACTAAACCTAAATACGAACTTTTATTTCAAAATTATTGATTGAAATCACCCCTAATTTGAAGACAGTGTTGACACACACTAGCTGTGACCACAGAGATTTCAACTTGTTTGCTGAATATTTTTAAAAATGTAAAACCTACGAGACCTTGGGTGCAGTCGAATAGTCTATTTTGCTTAGGAAGGTTCCTAACTGAAGAAGTGACCCAGAAGTAAACAAGTTGCTGCCATGATAAGAGCCGTTCGGATTCTCTAAATGTAAAGGAAAGGAGCTCCAATGCTTCCTTTCAGAGCTACTTTGGCAAAGGATGCAACGGACCTTCCTATACGAAAGGAAAGGAAATTACGCTGACCCACAATTCTTTGCGAGAGCAACATTTAAAGTGCCACACACCTCGGCCATTCATGAAAACAAACAATTTGTGCATTTACATTTAACAATTACTTTCATGCAGACATATAGTAATTGGAATTGTGTTGATAAATGTGTGTGGACAGTGATAATAATTTAATGGTATTTTTTATTTATTTCAATCATTACATTTACATTACATTTAGGTCATTTAGCAGACGCTTTTGTCCAAAGCGACTTACAATAAGTACTTTTGTCAAAAGAAGGAAACAAAGAAACCACAACGTATCATTGCCGATAAAGTAAGAGAACAAGTGTTGGGTCCTCATCTGAGTAAAATAGTACTTCAAGAGCAACAGTGCTATGATCAGAGTGCTATAGGTAACGTTTTTTTTTTTTGGGGGGGGCTGTTAGTGGGTCATGCTATGTAGAGTCGAGGTGAAGTCTGAACAGGTGAGTCTTGAGCCTTTTTCGGAAGATGGCAAATGACTCTGCTGTCCTGACATTAGTCGGGAGTTCGTTCCACCACTGAGGCGCCAGAACAGAGAAGAGTCTGGACTTTGCTGAGCGACATTTGTTTGATTTCAGCGATGGTGGTACCAGCCGGCCAGCTGAAGTAGAGGAGCGAAGTGCTCGCTTCGGGGCATGAGGTTTGACCAGTGTTTGAAGGTAGATGGGTGCCGTTCCATTGATGGCCCTGAAGGCCAGTGTCATCGTCTTGAATTGGACGCGTGCTGCAACAGGGAGCCAGTGGAGGTCACGGAGGAGGGGGGGTCACATGGGAGAATTTGGGTAGATTGAAGATAAGGCGTGATGCAGCGTTCTGGATACGCTGCAATGGTTTAATCGCAGAGGCCGGGAGTCCGGCCAGGAGAGAGTTGCAGTAGTCAAGGCGGGAGATGACCAGTGCTTGGACCAGGAGTTGCGTTGCATCCTTTGTGAGGAACGTCCGAATCCTGCGGATATTGTAGAGGGCAAATCTGCAGGATCGGGCCACAGCAGTGATGTTGGGGGTGCAGGATAGTTGGTCATCGAGGATTACACCCAGGTTCCTCGCAGTTGAGGAAGGAAATACTGTGATGCCCTCAACAGTGACCGACAGGTCCATGCGAGGGCAGTCTTTCCCTGGGATGAAGAGGAGTTCGGTTTTATTCAGGTTAAGCTTGAGGTGATGTGCAGTTGTCCAGACAGAGATGTCAGCCAGACAGTCCGAGATGCGAGTTGCAATGTGAGCGTCAGAGGACGGGGGAAAAGAGAGGAACAGCTGGGTGTCATCAGCGTAGCAATGGTAGGAGAATCCATGCGATGTGATAACAGAACCTAGTGATCTGGTGTATAGTGAGAACAGAAGCGGTCCTAATACTGAGCCTTGAGGGACACCCGTGTCCAGAGAACAGGGTTTGGACATAGAGCCATTCCATGTGACCTGAAAGGTGCGGTTTGTCAGGTATGATGTAAACCAGGTGAGAGCAGAGTCGGTTATGCCAAGTTCAGCCAGAGTGGAGAGGAGAATTTGGTTTGTTGACTGTGTCGAATGCAGCAGATAGGTCAAGGAGAATGAGAACGGAGGAGTTGGATGATGTTTTGGCGTCTCGCAGGGACTCGGTCACCGTGAGGAGGGCCGTCTCAGTGGAGTGGGCAGTCCTGAATCCTGATTGGTTAGGGTCTAGGAGGTTCTTCCGCAAGAGATAGGATGACAGTTGGTTGTAGGCAGCACGTTCCAAGGTTTTAGAGAGGAATGAAAGAAGGGATACAGGTCTGTAGCTTTGGATGTCAGTAGCGTCAAGGGTGGGTTTTTTCAGGAGAGGCTTCACGATAGCGCTCTTAAAATCCGCTGGAATGACACCTGAGGTGAGGGAGGAGTTGATCAGGGTGGTGAGGAATGGCAAGATGTCGTGTGAGATGTCCTGGAGAAGAGAGGAGGGAATCGGGTCAAGGGAGCAGGTGGTGGCACGGTTAGATGTAACAAGTGCGTGAACGTCTTCAGAGGTGAGGGGGCTAAAGCTGGTAAGACCATCCGAGTTGAGAGTTGGGGGAGATGTCTTCTGGGAGGGAATAGGCGTGAATGAGGAGCTGATGTCATTTTCTTTCTTGGTAAAATAAGTTGCAAAGTCATCGGCAGTAAGGGAGGAGGGAGGGAGAGGGGTAGGAGGGGTGAGGAGGGAAGAGAACATGGAGAAGAGTTTCCTGGGGTTGGAGGCAGAAGAGTTGATCTTTGCCAGGTAGAAGGCAGATTTAGCTGCCGAAACAGTTGAGGTGAAGTCAGAGAGGAGGAGGTGGTAGTGAGCAAGGTCCTCGTGCTGTCCCGATTTCTTCCATTTTCTCTCTGACGCTCGCAACAATGATCTGTTGGTTCGCAGAGGTTCAGACAGCCAGGGAGGGGGGGGAGATGATCGCGCCGGTCGTGAGATTGGGGGACAGAGAGTGTCCAAAGAAGAGGCGAGTGAGGACATCAGGATAGAGGAGGCTTCCTCAGTAGGCATTAAGGAGAACTGTTCCGAGGATGGGAGCGAGGAGATAACAGTTGAGGAGAGAGCGGAGGGAGTGAGGGATTTCAGGTTGCGGCGGCTGGTGACCATTCGAGGCGTAGAGGGGAGGGATGAGGTGGGCTTCATGGGGAGGGAGAAAGTCACAAAGTGGTGGTCGGACACAAGGATCTTGTGAAGACAAGGTCAAGTTGGTTCCCGGCCCGGTGAGTTGGTGGAGAGGGGGAGAGTGTGAGGTCAAATGCGGAAAAGAAGTCAATGAATTCAGATGAATGCAGCTTTCCCGGGTGGATGTTGAAGTCACCGAGGACGACGAGCGGTGTGCCATCATCAGGGGAGCAGCTCAGGAGGGCATCCATCTCATCCAAAAAGTCACCAAGAGGACCGGGTGGGCGATAGATCACTATGATGTTGAGTTTGAAAGGAATGGTGACAGAGACGGCGTGAAATTCAAGCGTAGATCGGGGTAGGTGGTCGAGAGGAAGGACCTGGTAGGACCATGTGGGTGAGATGAGGAGCCCAGTTCCTCCTCCTCGCCCTGTTCGTCTTGGGGAGTGTGAAAACGAGTAGGCAGTTGAAAGGGCAGCTGGAGTGGCAGTGTTTTCTGGGGTGATCCAGGTCTCTGTGAGGGCCAGGAAGTGAATTTCTAATATTAAAAGGGTTATTAATTAGGTCATTTATTTATGTTTCTTTAGTATTTTTTGTTTATTCATGTTTATTATTTATATTATATTACTTACAAATCAATATCAATTTTATCTCCATTTTGTAGGAATTAAAATATTCTAAGCTAATCTAGAGATAGATAGACAGATAGATAGATACATTGATAGATAGATTTAGTGGCTAAGATATGCCCAGAATTATTTTTGTAATAGTTTTTGTCATTACTTTGGTCCCACTAGTACTACTAGGGGCACTAGTGCTACTAGTAGGATATCAGATATCCTAGTTGCGTCGCACTAGAAGGATATCTGATATCCTACTAGTTGCCACTAGTGGCTACTAGTAGTATATCAGATATGTCGCACTAGTAGGATATCTGATATACTACTAGTAGCCACTAGTGGCAACTAGTAGGATATCTGATATCCTAGTCGCACTAGTGGCTACTAGTAGGATATCAGAAATCCTAGTCACTCTAGTGGCTACTAGTAGGATTTCAGATATCCTAGTCGCACTAGTGGCTACTAGTAGGATATCTGATATCCTAGTTGCACTAGTGGCTACTAGTAGGATATCAAATATCCTAGTCGCGTTGCACTAGTAGGATATCTGATATCCTACTAGTAGCCACTATTGGCAACTAGTAGGATATCAGATCCTAGTCGCCCTAGTGGCTACTAGAAGGATATCAGACATCCTAGTCGCGTCGTATTAGTAGGATATCTGATATCCTACTAATAGCCACTAGTGCGACTAGGATATCAGATATCCTACTAGTTGCTACTAGTAGGATATCAGATATCCTACTCTAAGACGCCCCGCCCGAAATACTGCCCGTAAATAGGCAATCGAACCGGGCCAAACTGTCGTACCTTACCACTTATACCCCCAAGGCTGTCTGAAAAGCCCTCGGAGCTCACTCAAAAATGATTTAGTCTGCCGTTACAATGGATTTGCCTCGGGTGCACTGTGGAGTGGGCAAGACTGTTTTTAATGCCGGTCTAGCTAAGAACCATTGACTTGCGCTAGCAATAGCATAAGCGAACTCGGCAACTAGAAGAACTGAATGAAATTTCTTGAAAACGTCTCCAGACGTCTCGAACACACCGGCTCACTTGGAAAATAGGTCTTATGTCCAAAATTCTGAACTATCCCTTTAAGGCATGCAAAGCGTCTCTTCAGAACTCCATTTAAATGCTGAATTGCACATCTTGTTTTGCAATGAGCAGTATTGAAGCCTGCCTGCGCAGGCGTGGTTGCTGCAAGAAAAGGAGTCATCAGCCATGGTAGGAGTGGATAGCTACTGTCTCCTAATATTATGCCATCCGGTCGGTTGGTTTTGAGCTCTCTGTATAAAGCACTCTCCCTCAGGATACGTGCATTATGAACAGACCCAGGCCACTTCACGACACAGTTTGCGATGATGAGGTCAGCGTCGCCCACAAGTTGGATGTTGATTCTGCACCTCCCCTTTCGATTGATGTACTCCCAATTCCTCTCATGAGGTGCTTGGATATGCACATGAGTGCAGTCAATAACCCCATTAGTATTGGGCATGTTCCCCAAAAGAATTACATTTTTTTAACAACTGGCCCCTAGTGCTACTAGGATATCGGATATCAAGGATACCTATAAACGGTCGTCCATGTGTTTTAATTAATAATGTCTTCATCGTCGCACATCTACAATTCCCCTCCGATCTGTTTTACGAAGGGCGGAGACCTGGGTGAAAAGCGCTTGGACCTCACGCAAACACCGGGCAGCCCACGGCCAGCCAACCCACAGTCACGCACCACGAACCCGAACCTCTGCTCCGTCCGGAGAACCGTAAACCCTCGGACGCGTTGCGGGGGATTCCCTCCTGGCACCACCAGTCTCCGTTTGTTCAGTCCCGGTTCTCAGCTCCAGCGGGGGCTATCTCGGTCTCCACAAACGCTCGTTCACGTTCTGCCCTTTGAGCATCCCTCTCGCGCAATTCTTCCTCTGTATATTCAGGCTCATACAGGTATGGTTGGGTTTGGGTGGAAAAAAACTCCTCATCAGAGTCTTCAAAAGTTTCAGTATATTCTCCAAAAGTGGCCATTTCTGTGAGATTGAAGAAACTAGCACTGCAGGCTACTCTGCGTCTGTAGCAATGACAGCAGGTAAACAAACTATTATAGAACCTGTAACTTATAAGTGCTAGGTGATATCAGTCCGCCGCTACCATAGCCTACTAGGAAGTATGACACACTGCTGCTGCTGAGACATAAATCCTTAAAAATGCAAGGTTGGTTTTATTTCAAACATTCTATCAACACAGATATGTATCGATAGACTGCCCTTACAATTGATTTGCCTCGGGTGCACTGTGGAGTCGGTATGAGTGTTTTTAATGCCATGCTAACTAGAACCATTGACTTGCGCTAGCCATAGCACAAGCAAACTCGGCAACTAGAAGAACTGAATGAAATGTCTTGAAAAGACGTCTCGAACACGCCGGCTGAGTTGGAAAATAGGTCTTATGTCCAAAATTCCGAACTATCCCTTTAATAAATGTATTATAAACGTTGTCGAGTTTTCGGTCCTCGTGTGAACGGGCAGCGCAGCTGACAACGCAAGAGGTCCTTCCCATGGCTAAAACTCTCCAGTGTGTGGTTATCGATAGCTCTCTCTCTCTCTCGCTCCGGCTTCTTGGACAACCAAGATGCCGCCCGACACCTCAGCGCGAACGTGGTGACGTCACGTTGTCAAGCTCAAACAAACGCTACTAGGATATCGGATATCCTTGATATCACCACAGCAAGCCCAGGAAGAGGAAGAGGAAGAAGGCGGGATTGAGTCTTGAATTAATAAACAATTATGAATGTTAAGATGTGATTTGTTTTGGGTGATTTGTATAGTTTGTGATTAATTTTACACCAAAAATATATGAAAAGATATACAGGAAAACACATTAGGGACAGAGCTGTGCAGCCAGGTGGTCTCTCCTCTCCCGTGCACTCTGCTGCTCTTCCTGCTGATACGGCACATGCAGTTCGGCCTCTCTCCGTCTTAAGTCCTGTAATGTCTCCTCCGTGAAATCAAAGTGGCATCCACGGCGTGTAGCTATGTTGTGTAAAACGCAAGGGCGTCTGTGGTTGGCTGAGAGAGATGTGAACTTGTTAGTTTGCATCACAGTTTCAGCTGTGTTAATTCAGTCAGGCTGAGTTCCCGTTACGCGTGCCATCCGCCTTTGATCTTACGTCAGAGGTGAAGGGACAATCTATATAGATAACTTCACGTGTTGATTCAATTAGTTGCATTAAATAGTGTTTGTTGTGATTATTTATTGCATTTAAATGTGCCTGGAACTGTGGAAACCTGCCTGTGAGGTCTTGGTGACGTGTGCGCACTGCGCGCCGGTGAGCCAAACTGCCACTCCGCCAGCTGTAATTTGCCTTGCGCCGAGAGTAGACCAGGTTGGAGCTGGCGGGCTTTTGGCGCAGTCTCGGCGTGGCTTTTTGCCACAAAACTTCCACTGCTTCAAGCTGAATCTGTGACGCCTCCCCCTGCTGCGCCGCCACACCCATCTGATCCACCAAACTGCCAAACTGACCGTGCGCAAGGGTGCACTGGTCGAAACTTGCATTGCGCCGGCTCCGCCACCCTGCGCCACCCTGCGCTGCGCCACGAAACTATAAGGTCCTAACTCCTATTCCGAACTCCTATTCCTTGACCTCTGGGGAAAAGGTCACGGGGTTACAGTTTTTTTCGATTGCTTAAACACTAAAATCAAAAGTATGACACTATTATCAAAACCTTACACTCAAGGATCATAACATGAGCCCAGATCTGCACCACTATAAGCACAATGTCAGCTTCACACTTTTTGCAAAACAATACACACAGTGATTTGCAAAACACTAAACACACTTAACATACATTACACACAAAAATCTATCATGAAGTCACGTCCTTGCAATACCAAAGCACTGACTGTCAAATTACCACACCGTCCAACCAATTGGTTCAACACAGTCATCAGGTGTGCAAACACTTGTTTGCTTAATTGCAGACACAACAATCAGGTGTGTAAGCACTATAAAAAGCAGTAGGTGAGTTCAGCGTTCTCCAAGCACAATGGAAAGAGTCAGAGAAAGAGTAAGACGACGAGGAGGAGGAGGAGGAGGAGGAGGAAGAGGAAGAGGAAGACAAGAAGGTGCTCAAAGAGGATCGAATCTGACAAATGAGATCCGCGCAACACTGGTTGACCACGTTGTCAACCACGGCCTGACGCTGAGGGAGGCTGGACTGCGAGTACAGCCAAATCTAAGCCGATATACAGTGGCAAGTGTGATGAGAACATTTCGACTGGAAAATAGGTATTGTAAAAATATCATCATATCAAAAACATCTGCATGGTTTCAGTCACTGCTTACAGTACTGTATTCTATGCACTATCAGCACTTCTGTTACCTTTTCCTGTGAAATTACTGTACTATTGTATACTGGGTTTTTTTCTACATAGGATTGAGGGTCAGGGACGACAAGGGGGAAGGCCTCCTATGTTCACAGAACAGCAAGAGAGGGAGATAGTAAACATGGTTTTGGCCAACAATGCTATAACACTCAAGCAGCTCCAAGCTAACATTGTCAATAACCACGCCATTTTCAATGATATCCATCAGGTCTCA
Organism: Eutrigla gurnardus; assembly: GCF_963514095.1. Classification (NCBI taxonomy): domain Eukaryota; kingdom Metazoa; phylum Chordata; class Actinopteri; order Perciformes; family Triglidae; genus Eutrigla; species Eutrigla gurnardus. Next base: position 19,580,716 of record NC_139915.1, read on the forward strand.
ACATCAACACTGGCACGCATCCTAAAAAAGAAACATATTCAAATGAAGCAAATTTATCGAGTGCCTTTCGAGCGCAATTCCGAAAGGGTAAAACGACTGCGGCATGATTATGCAGAGGTATGTATTCACTTTAGCAGTGTGATCTTGCATACTGTCTCAGTTTTTTTCTGTACTGTAATATGTATACTAGATCTACACTGAACTACACAATTTTGCCGGACACTGTTTTTCAGAGAGTTTTACGAATGGATGGGGAGGAGATCCAGCATGAGTTAATTTACGTAGATGAGGCTGGGTTCAACCTGACGAGAACACGAAGGAGGGGAAGAAACATCATTGGCCACAGGGCTATAGTCAATGTCCCAGGGCAACGTGGGGGTAATATAACACTCTGTGCAGCCATTACACAGAATGGGGTCCTCCACCGCCATGCCCATATGGGCGCTTACAACACAGCACTCATACTTACATTCTTGGACCAATTGCACAACATAACAGCAGCAAATCAAATAAATCATATGCAATACATTGTTGTCTGGGACAATGTGTCTTTCCATCGCTCTGCTCTGGTTCAGAACTGGTTTCAGCAACATCCACATTTCACTGTCTTATATCTTCCACCATACTCTCCATTCCTCAACCCTATAGAAGAGTTTTTCTCGGCATGGCGGTGGAAGGTATATGATCTCCGTCTCCAGGCTGAGGTACCCCTCATCCAAGCCATGGAGGAGGCCTGTGACCAGATGGAGGTAGCAGCAATGCAAGGATGGATTCGTCATTCAAGACGTTTCTTTCCAAGGTGTCTTGCTAATGACAACATTGCCTGCGATGTTGATGAAATTCTCTGGCCAGATCCAGCTAGGCGAAGAGACAATGTCTAGTTGTTGTTTTTTAACTTACAATACGTAAAGTGACGTTTGATTACAGTATTATGAATCTCTATGTCAACATTTTGGGCGTGTTGAGAAATAAATGAGTTTCTTCAGTCTGCAACATTGGTCTTGTGTATTGTTTGGTGAATTTACATTATATTTGTACTTTGTTGATAGTAGCCTACTCTAATCATAGGGAAGTAGAAGTGCTAAAAGTGTTTTAGGTTTATCACAGCAGAGTGTAACTCGTGCAAACAGAGTATAGTAATGTGAAACGTGTGTGTTTCATATAGTAACAAAGTGTGGTTTTTAAAAAGAAGTGTATAGTTTTTACAGGAGTGTTTAATTTTGCAAAGGATCTGTAGTGTTTTGCTAATTGGGTGTGTGGTTGTGCTAATTGTGTGTAGTGTTTTGAAAACACAGGCCCTGTTTTGAAAATTGTGCTTAAGCAATCGAGAAAAACTGTAAGGAAAGGCGATAGGAGAACTCAAAAGGATTTAGGAAAAGCCGCTGATGATTGACAGCTGATGATCAGCACCGGTGATTGACGTGCGTCTGCGCTGGAGAAACTACAATAATGGACTACAAAAAGCGCATTGTACACTTCTCCACATGTTGGTTTTATAAGCAGCTCTTCACTGACCGGCTTCAATTCAATTCAATTTTATTTATAGTGTCAAATCACAACAGAAGTCATCTCAGGACCCTTAACACATTGAGCGGGACTAGAATACGCTCAAAATTTCAGGAGTCAACACAATTTCAAAGTCCCAACAACACCCAGGGGCAAGCGTTACAGCGACCGTGGCGAGAAAAAACTGCCTTAATAGGCTTTTAGGCAGAAATCTCGTGCAGCCCAGGCCCTTGGGTTCCAACTGCATTTGGTGTTGGTAGTAGTAGCATTAACAGTAGTGGTGGTATTAACAGAAGCAATAGTATCAACAGTAGTAGTCCATGGCAGCAGGCACAGCCACGCCGAGATGGATCCATCCCGACCACGTCGCCGTAGACCAAAAAGCAGGAGTAGTTGAGCAGTCACACAGCGGGCAGGTGGAGCTACAATGTGGTGTTTCCAGCGTCAGGCCAGTTAGCAGTCTGCATCAGTCAGGACCTCAGTGGACTCTGCTGGACCAGAAAGCATAGCCAGACTCCCGGGAGTGATCCCGATTTTAGTCAATTACTTTAATTAAAAATACTGGCGGTAAGAGGCAAACAAGACCACAACATCGGTGCAGTCCGGATCAGGTTCCACCACGGTCCAGGGAGACCTGCTAGGCAAGAGATTACAGGGACTCCGGGGGAACATACACAGAGAGAGCGTGCACGAGAGAGCGCGCGAGAGAGAGAGAGAGAGAGAGAGAGAGAGGCTCAGTGTGTCACTATAGTCCCCCAGCAGTCTAGGCCTATAGCAGCTCAACCAAGAGCTGGCTCAGGGCAAACCTGAGCCAGCCGTAGCTATAAGCGGTGTCAAAGAGAACGGTTTTAAGCCTACTCTTAAATGTGGGAACAGTGTCTGCCTCACGAACCAGAACCGGAAGACGGTTCCACAGAAGAGGAGCTTGATGGCTGAAAGCTCTGGCCCCTGTTCTAATTTTGGAGACTTTAGGAACTACAAGTAACCCTTTATTCTGAGAGCGTAGTGCTCTAGGAGGACAGTAGGGTTTAATGAGCTCTTTAAGATATGATGGTGCCTGTCCATTAAGAGCCTTGTAAGTGAGGAGAAGGATTTTAAATTCTATTCTGGATTTTACTGGGAGCCAGTGCAGAGAAGCTAATACAGGAGAAATGTGATCCCTTCTTCTGGTTTTAGTCAGAACACGAGCTGCAGCATTCTGGACCAACTGGAGAGATTTAAGAGATTTATTAGAGCAGCCTGATAATAAAGAATTACAATAGTCCAGCCTTGAGGTAACAAATGCATGGACGAGTTTTTCTGCATCTTTTTGAGACAGCATTGGCCTAATTTTAGTAATGTTACGCAGGTGAAAGTAGGCTGTCCTTAGTGTGTAGTTTGTTTAATATGCGAGTCAAAGGACAGGTCCTGATCAAAGATAACACCAAGGTTTCATACAGTAGCATTTGAGGCGATGGCAATCGCATCAATAGTCGCTATATCTTTAGACAGCAAGCTTCGGAGGAGCTTAGGCCCAAGTACAATAACTTCCGTTTTATTGGAGTTTAACATCAGGAAATTGCAGGTCATCCAGGATTTTATGTCATCAACACATGCCTGGAGTTTAACTCGCTGATTGGTTTCTTCAGGCTTGATCGATAGATATAACTGAGTATCATCAGCATAACAATGGAAGTTTATAGAGTGTCCTCTAATAATGTTGCCTAAAGGAAGCATATATAAGTTGAAAAGAATTGGTCCGAGCACAGAACCTTGAGGAACACCGTATTTAATTTCAGTGTGCCTGGAGGATTTTTCATTGACATGCACAAACTGAGATCGATTGGATAAATAGGACTTAAACCAGCTTAATGCGGTTCCTTTGATGCCAATTAATTTTTCCAGTCTACATATTAGAATCTCATGGTTAGTGGTGTCAAATGCAGCACTAAGATCTAGCAGAACAAGTACAGAAACCAGTCCTTTGTCAGAAGCAATAAGAAGGTCATTTGTAATTTTCACCAGAGCTGTCTCTGTACTATGATGTACTCTAAATCCTGACTGGAAGTCCTCAAGTAGACTGTTATTGTTGAGAAAGTCACACAGCTGATTGGCGACTACTTTCTCAAGGATCTTAGAGAGAAAAGGAAGATTTGATATTGGTCTGTAGTTTGATAAAACCCCTGGATCTAGAGTAGGCTTCTTAAGAAGAGGTTTAATACAGCTACTTTAAATGACTGTGGCACATAGCCTGTTAATAAAGACACATTGATCATACCTAATAGCGACGCGCTAACTAAGGGTAAGACTTCTTTCAGTAGCCTGGTTGGTATCGGGTCTAGGAGACAGGTTGAAGGTTTAGAAGAAGAGATCATTGACGTTAGTTGGTTTAGGTTGATTGGAGATAAGCAGTCTAAATATATATCAGGTCCTAATGCTAGTTCTAAAACTCCTGAGTTTGAGGGTAACGCGGTTCCAATTGAAGGCAAGATGAAAGTTATTTTGTCGCGGATTGCTAGAATTTTATCATTAAAAAAGTTCATAAAGTCATTACTACTAAGATCTCTAGGAATGCATGGCTCAGTAGAGCTGTGACTCTTTGTCAGCCTGGCTACAGTACTGAAAAGAAATCTAGGGTTGTTTTTATTTTCCTCTATTAAAGATGAGTAGTAGGCTGCTCTGGCATTACGGAGAGCCTTCTTATACGTTTTAAGACAGTCCTGCCAAACTAGGCGGGATTCTTCCAGTTTGGTGGAGTGCCAGATGGTTTCAAGTTTACGCAATTTTTGTTTTAATTTCGAGTTTGGGAGTTATACCAGGGAGCTAACTTCCTATGCTTTATAGTTTTCTGTTTTAGCGGAGCAACAGAGTCGAGAGTCGTTCGCAGTAGGCTTCCAGATTCATCTATAAGAGAATCGATCTGGGAGGGACTAAGATTAAGATAGAAGTCCTCCGTTTCATTAAGACATGGAAGTGAACTTAAGACTGGCAGAAATACTTCCTTAAACTTAGCTACTGCTCTATCCGATGGACACCGAGAGTAGTAGCTTTTTCCTAGAGGAGCGAAGTCCAGCAGCAATAAGTCAAAGGTTATCAAGTAATGGTCAGATAAAGAAGAATTTTGAGGAAAGATTATTAAGTTTTCGATTTCAACGCCATAAGATAAGACGAGGTTGAGAGTGTGGCTATGACAGTGAGTTGGTTTCTGTACACTCTGACTGAAGCCAATAGAATCTAAGTAAATGCTACACTAAGGCTGTCATTGACAACGTCCACATGGACATTAAAATCCCCCACAATAATTACTTTATCTGATTTAAGGACTAAACTTGATAGCAACTCAGAGAATTCCGATAGGAATTCAGAGTATGGACCAGGAGCACGATACACAATAACAAACACAATTGGCTGCATTGTTTTCCAGTTTGGGTGCGAAAGGCTGAGAATCAGACTCTCAAATGAGTTATAATTTAGTTTTGGTTTCGGATTGATTGACAGGCTTGAATCAAAAATGGCTGCAACTCCTCCTCCACGTCTGCTGCCTCGAGATATATGAGTATTAATATGGCTGGGAGGACTAGCTTCGTTTAAGAAAACATAGTCATCATCACGCAGCCAGGTTTCAGTCAGGCAGAATAAATCAATATGATTATTGTACTGTGACTGTTACATTCCTTTGCGTAGGAGCACTTTCAGTAAGTCGGCCTGGTCAGTAAGAAGTGCAAGTCTGTGGAACTCAGTACCTGAGGAGGTTAAACTGCTCACAACATACAAGGCCTTCACAAAAAAATTGAAAACGTGGCTTATCAACACCTATAGCTGCCAACACTAAAAGATAAGCCTGTTGTGATGTTTTGATGTTATGATAATGTGTTGTTGCATTTTTTCTTAATTGTATAGTAAGTGTTTGCATATGTATTTTGTATTATCTTGTACATGTATTTTCTTTTCTTTTCTTCTTCAATAATTTTATTGCCTTTTTTACATCATGGCCAGGGGACTACAGATGAAAACTAGCCTTCTGGCTAATTCTGGCTTTTTTAACCATGTGTAACCATGTGTTTTATGAAATTGCACTGTCCCCTTTTCAATAAACTAATTCTAATTCTAATTCTAATTATCCGATATTATGTCATTGACTAATAGTGCTTTAGATGAGAGAGATCTAATGTTTACGGTCCACATTTAATTCTCTTATTTTGTTTTACTACATCGGAAGTGCTAATTTTTATTAGGTTTTCGTGTGAAATCTCTCTACTGTTGGACCAAATTAATTTGGTTGGTCGGGGGACAGACACCGTTCTTATGTGGTTTTGGTTTTGGGTGGGTGACTGCTCTAAAGGAGGCGTATGGAAAGCCGTTTGAGCATTTATTCAATATCCTTGATATCGGACTTAAGGTCCATGTACTAGTAAGCTTTTTGTCCTCACTAGTAAGACAATTTGGCGCACTAGTAGAACTACTAGGGTGCACTAGTAGAACGACTGTGTCTTATTAGTAACGTTTTTCTACTACTAGTGCCACTTTTGGCCTACTAGTGCGCAATCAAACCTTACTAGTAAACTACTGTGCTGCACTAGTAACACTACTAGGCCCTACTAGTAGGCATGTGTCACGCACTAGTAGCCTCCTGGACCTAGTAGCACTAAAATGCCCACTAGTAGCACTAGTAAGGCATTTTTGACCTCACTAGTACTACTAGTAAGTACAAAGATGTCCACTAGTAGTATTAGTGAGAGCCAAAATGTCCACTAGTAGCACTAGTAAGATGTTTTTGACCTTACTAGTAGTACTAGTAAGGGTCCAAATGTTCACTAGTAGAACTAGTGAAATAAAATGCTAATGGGGAGGTGGGGACAGCGCATGCATTGAGGTTTCCTATTGGCTCTTCTGAAACGATTCCACCCAGCAAAACCCATAAAGCCTGATGAGCTTTTACTGAATGTTGTTGTTGGTAATAAGAAGAACTTATAAGAAGAATATCTTTGATAACCGACTTAAGGTCCACTAGTAGCAATAGTACTCCTAGTGGACCTTTGATATCTGATATCCTTGATATCCCCGATATCCGTGATATCCCTGATACTAGTCCTTGATATCTTACTAGTCAGTGATATCCGTGATATCAGTGATATCCGTGATATCCAGGATATCCGTGATATCCAGGATATCTGATATCCTAGTAGCGTTTGTTTGATATCCAGGATATCCAGGATATCTGATATCCTAGTAGCGTTTGTTTGATATCCAGGATATCCGTGATATCCAGGATATCTGATATCCTAGTAGCGTTTGTTTGATATCCAGGATATCACTGATATCCTGGATATCACGGACATCCTGTTGTGATTTGACACTATAAATAAAATTGAATTGAATTGAATTGAAGCCGGTCAGTGAAGAGCTGCTTATAGAACCAAAACCTTATAGTTTCGTGGCGCAGCGCAGGGTGGCGCAGGGTGGCGGAGCCAGCGCAATGCAAGTTTCGACCAGTGCACCCTTGCGCACGGTCAGTTTGGCAGTTTGGTGGATCGCCTGCACTGAGATGGGTGTGGCGGCGCAGCAGGGGGAGGCGTCACAGATTCAGCTTGGCGCAGTGGAAGTTTTGTGGCAAAAAGGCGCAAGGCAAATTACAGAGAGAAAAAAAAAAGAGTCAGTATTTCTGAGCGTGAGTCCCTAAGTGGTATTTCAGGTGTGCGCTCTGCAGAAACCAGTTTGGCTCACCGGCGCGCAGTACGCACACGTCACCAAGACCTCACAGGCAGGTTTCCACAGTTCCAGGCACATTTAAATGCAATAAATAATCACAACAAACACTATTTAATGCAACCAATTGAATCAACATGTGAAGTTATCTATATAGATTGTCCCTTCACATCTGACGTCAGATCAAAGGCGGATGGCACGCGTAACGGGAACTCAGCCTGACTGAATTAACACAGCTGAAACTGTGATGCAAACTAACGAGTTCACATCTCTCATGTTAATGTTGATTAATGTTTATTAATTCAAGAATCAATCCCGCCTTCTTCCTCTTCCTCTTCCTGGGCTTGCTGTGGTAGAGTAGGAGAGCCCTCCCCTGGTTCGTGGCCTTAACGGCCACCTGTGACTGATGGGGGTGCGGGGGCTTGCGGGTCTGGGAGCAGTCTTTCGGCTGCATCGGCCAGACGTTGCAGACTCGAAGCTATAGAGGCCAGTGGCCGCAGGCTGTCCTCCAGGCCCTGGAGCCGGCTATTAACCTCTTGGAGCTGGGCCTCCAACCCTGGACCCGGGAGGTTAGAGAACCCAGCTCCCTCTCCACCATCCTGTTCCCCCCCTCCTGAATGTCCAGGAACGGCCGGCCCCTCTCTTGAACCCGGTCATGGGACCGGGCCTGTCTTCTCATTGGCTGGGGGTGAGCTGCTGTCCCTGGCTCGTCCTCAGCCGCCGCCGCCTCCTCCTCCTCCTCCTCCTCCTGCTGCTGCTGCAGCGGTGTGGTTGCCTGTGGAGCCGACAAGATGATCTTCAGTTTTACGTTCTAAAAGTTTTTTTGAATAAATTACATGAAGTCGTCCGTAGATGTGTTTTGTTCACTGAAGCTGGTTAGCCTTGTGTTTGTCTAAATAAAGTTTATCAAACATTTTCACATCTTTGATTTTGTGAACACATGATCCACATTTACATGCTAAAATTACAACAATTCAATTGGGAAAGATAAGTTGATTTTGCAAGCAAACATTAGTGACAAGGGCCAGGCCACGGAGGTTGGCAATGTGCCTTTACGCACAACCCTTAATCCTCGTTGCACGTGGTATTGCGCACAGGACACATTTTTTTGCGCTGCGTTTTAACGTGTTACTAAATGTCTTTCTTTTGTTGGGGTTGTAGCAGGAGCAGATTTGGTCAACAGTTAATTATTAATGTCAATATGATTATCGATATTAATGATTATATTTAATATATTATCATGATATCATCATGAATAAACAGGGCACCACCCTGGGATCAGGGAAAAGATAACCTAAAACTGTATTCAGTCTCAATATAAAGGTTTTATACTCACATGCCAATCATCGTGATCATTGGCATAGAAGCATAAAAACAATCTAACAATTAAAAAGGCGTGAAATTCAAGCACTAGCCTTCACAACCTGCTGTTATCCAGTGACATATACACAACAAGCACAAGAGACCGCTAGTTATAATATAATAAGATTTATTAAAATCAGTAATAATGATCACAATCAATAACACTGCAATTAACAAAGCCTTATTACCTAACTACCTAACACACAAAACTAAGCTAAACAGAAGGAGAGACACACGTGGAGTGTGTGTGTGTGCGTGTGTGTGTGTGTGCGTGCGTGCGTGTGTGTGTGCGTGTGTGTCGAGAGAGAGAGAGAGAGAGAGAGCGAGAGAGGGAGAGATGGCTATGTGCGGCCACCAGATGGAGCTATTCCTCACAGCATTCAGGGGCGGAGCCACTGACGTCCGATGGGGTAGCGAGAGAGGGAGAGAGAGAGCTATGGCCGGGCGCGACCACCAGATGTAGCTATGTCCTTAGCGTCCGCCAGGAACAGCTGGCGTAGGACACGTGTGTGCGGTGTGTGTGTGTGGGTTAGCGGGACACAAACTAAGAGAGAGAGAATGCGCAAGCGATATTCTGAGGCTCAGAAGGCGTGCCGCTATCACACGGGCGCGCGTGAATGAACTGGCGTTTATTCCGCGAGACCGGTCTTTTAACTGATAGTAGAGGCTTTCTGAGCTCGTGAATATGGCGGAGGTTAGTCGTAAACACTGTTACAGAAATCAACCCAGCGGCGTGGGTACACGATCAGCATTCAAATACAGCAGCACATGAACAAACGGACTCGGCGGTCCGCGATCAGAACTTAAAACACGTTAGCAAGAATTACAAGCATATCCTACACTATCACTTATGTCTCTGCCCAGACTGATAGCCTCTTACTGGTGTCGTTGCGTAAGCTGCGAGTCCGTCCTGGCGATGACGGCGTTCCGTAACGCGGCGGTAGTTCGTGGGCCCCGGCATCAGCGGGGGACGTGATGAGTCGGCTTCGTCCAGACGAGAGCGGAGCGGGTTTCCTCTCGTTGATCAAACTCAAATAAAGAAAACAGTTGGTGTTTCCTCCTTCCACGAGCGGCGATATAATCGCGGCTTGGCGATTTAGTCAGCTTACTTCAGACAGTGTCTGGTAGCTGGAAGGCAGGAACGGCTTGGTTCCTCTTGTTGCAGCGGTGCGCTGCAGGAGGGGTCGCCTCCCGTTGCAACGTGGTGTTGCGTCTGTTGTAGGAAGAGACGCCAGAGTAAGAGTAAGAGAGCGTTCTCCAGGCGGCTTCGGTTTATAACGCTCACGGCTGCTGCCGGGGACCCCTTGGGGTACCTGCAGTTGTCAGCCAATAGGGCACCAGTTGTGTGACATCACATTTCTCACCTAGGCGAGATGTGAAACTAAAATGGCGGTGTCTCGGACCAAACATCAGTTTCATCCTGGGAAAAGTTTGGCCGTCTGGCGCTGCTGCTGCTGTCTTCTGTCATTGTATCAAGTGACGAAACTTGCACTGCACCTCGCCTTGGCGCATTAAAGGTGAGGAGAGGAGCTCATTTGATTGGTGAAGATCTGAATCGGCTGTGTTAATCCCACTCCACGCCTTCTCTCCTCCTCGTCTCCCACTCACGCCTTCTCTCCTCCCTCTTTCCCACTTGCGGGGGTAGGAGTGACGGGAGGAGTGCGCTGAGCCCCGACTGCGCCTAGTGTACGAAACTAGGGCCCCATGTGTTGGACTGCTGCATCCATCAGCAGGAAGGAGTCAAAGGGGATCCTCAGGTTTAAGGCTGACCAAAATATGCCTGATTTATTTAGAATTTGAAAAATATCTTACGGAGTTGACATTAATTAAGGACAAACTTTGAGAGGCTGTTGTAAATGTATAAAATAATGGAATGTCCACTTTAAATGTTTTGTGATATTTTATTAAGCCATACAATTAACCTCATATTAATATTTGGACATTTTGGGCATTTTATTTTATGTATTTATTTTTTTATTTTTTTTTAAGTTTAACAGTTTGTATATAAATGTAACAACATACAAATACATTTTTGATGAAAATATATATTAAAAATATAATATTTATGGATTTATATTACATTTATTTAAAACGAAATGTATTTGTGAATCCGTCTCTGTGCATTCATTATTAATGAGACTGAACTGACCCCATACAGGTAGATGAGTTTCTTGAAGTAGGGCTACAGAGCAATGTAATTTCTTTAACTGGCCAAATGTTTTTTTCTTTTTAATTGGGTTATTAATTCCTCTTACATTGTAACTAATAAAATTCAGGTAGGTCATAATCTCTATGTGACATTATGATGCATTCCCCCTTTTGTTTAAACAAACTTATCATATGGATTTGCTTTACTTGTATGCACTTGAGTAAACAGACACTTAACATAACGTAGAACAGAACTTCCACCTTTCCAGTCGTCCACATGAATTTAACTGTGGTCGACCCCCGTTGGTAATGGGACAGAGGGGTGTGACCTACCCTCACTGTGGGAACAATGCTCAGTGTGAGAGCAACCAATAGTACACTGGTGTGTAAAAAAGGTCTAAGTGAGTGTAATCCACTCATACTAACCCAAAATACAGCATCCGTCAGAACTTTGTAAAACATATACATTGTGACTTTTAACTATCCAATGTTACTCACATTTGTATCATAACAGTGTTTATGATGTTCATTATTCTTGAGGTTAACGTCCCCTTTTACTTTTAGTTCAGATACTCTAGGCTACTTTGATATGTGAAGTTGGTTCAGGTGTCTCCTTGCAATAGAGCCTTAAGATCCAATGTTGACAACCCCATGTCCCTTTTTCTTTTTGTGCTGCTCCTCCAACCTTCCTTCAGCTCATCCTCTATGTGCTCTCTTTCTCCAGAGCGCACCTCGACTCCTAGCTCCCTCAGTAGCGGTGCGGCACTCGTTTGTTTCGTGAAGGTCTTGTCCCCGGTCTTCAATCTCATTTTCAGTTGCACTGGATACAGGCATCTTGCCTGTATTTCCTTATTTTTGAGTTGTTTGATCACTTCATTGACCTAGACCATGTCCCAAGGCCATCTTGTGGTTTTGGGCATACTTTACCTCAATGTCGTAGCCTTGCAGTGTCATCATCCATGACGCAATGCGGCTGTTTGATACCCGCCCTTCCCTCAGCCGCTGGCTGTTTAGGAAAGTGACTGGTTGGTGATGTGTCTCGATTATCACCTTTTGACTCCCGACGTAGCTGCGGAAGTGTTCCACTGCCCAGACCGTGGCGAGGAGGGCCTTCTCGCAGTCGGAGAACTTAATCTCCACACCGCTGAGGGGTCGGCTTGCGTAAACAACGACACGTTTGTCTGTATCATATCTCTGTGCCAGGGCGGCGCTGAGGCATTTGGAGGAGAAACTAGCCTCAAGGTGAAACTCCCTGTATTTATCTGGGTAAGCCAGGCAGGGTGCGCAGCAGAGCTTTTCTTTCATTTGGCGGAAGGACTGTTCCTGGGTCTCTTCCCAGGTGAAAGGTTGTTCTTTGCGCAGGAGGTCTGTGAGAGGTTTGGCAATCTCTTCGATGTCTTGAATGGCCCTAACTCTCCCGGCTTGAGGTTCAATGCCCTCAGCACCCACTGTTATGGGGCGTTCACACCGAACGCGATAGACGCGAATTGAGCGGCGACTCTACATTGAAAACCAATGTAAATGGCGCGATGACACGCGATTCAGGCGGAGGCGGCGCGAATGGAGCGTCTGGCGCGATGAGACGCGGCGCGAATGGCGCGAATGGCGCGTCTGACGCGGCGCGAATGGCGCGAATGGCGCGTCTGACGCGAATGACGCGAATGGAGCGTCTGACGCGAATGAAGCGAATGGAGCGTCTGACGCGATGGCGCGAATGGCGCGTCTCTCGCGGCGCGAATGGCGCGTCTGAGGCGACGTGAATAAAGTTGAAAATATCGAACTTTTCAGGCGGCATCACGCCGCGACATCCAATCAGCGACGAGTTCAAGCCGACGACGTCACTTCCCTCACGTACCCGTTGTTTACAGACCAACATGGAGGAGAGAATAATTGTTGCTGTGTGTGGGCACCCGGTGATCTACGACACCACAGCGGTGTTCTACCGCGACAAAATAAAAAAAGAGGAGGCGTGGGTGAAGGTCGGTGAGGAGGTGGGACTCCCCGGTAAGTTGTGAAGCTATCTCTGGCTTGTTTTACGTTGCTGACCGTGTTTCTATATGAAATGTTAGCATCAGTTAGCACTTGCATAGCATTATCCCCTTTTGCAGGATACCACTTCCAGTTTGTGTGAATGTTTAGGCTATTGTCTTAATATTTAATTTGGTTAGAAGCTAATTTATGCAATGTGCATGTCTTTCTGTGTGTGCGTGTTTGCAGTTGAGGTGTGTCGAAAAAAGTGGAAGGGGCTGAGGGACACCTATTTGAAAAAAAAGAGAGAAGGACAGAAAAAGAGTGGGTCAGCGGGGGGGGAATTAAAAAAATGGCGGTTCTCTGCGGTCCTGTCTTTCCTGGAACCCTTCACCCCCCCCAGGGAAACCAGTGGCAACATGGGGGTCGAGGAAGACTGGACCACAGAGAACTCATATGAAGGGAGCATGGTTGTTGATGAGGCAGCAGCAGGGCCGTCAGGAGAACTGTGGTCAGGAGAAGCAGGGCCATCATCAGGACCAGTTTGTGACGGTTGGTTAAGTGAAGACATACACATAGTAAAGTACAAAACACTTTCAAATTCAGTAGGCGAAAGAGCAGTTTATATGCGTCTTGTTTCTCTCACATTTGTTTCCATTAAATCTCAAATTATGTGTTCCCTTCTTGTAGAATAAGTTTGGATCATATAATAATAATAATTTCTCTATAGATCAATCCTCGAGTGACAGCGAGGGCACAGCTCCTGCTCCTCCTGCTCCTGCTGCTGCCCCTGCTCCTCCTGCTGCTCCTGCCGCTCCTGCTGCTGCTTCGACCAGTGGTATGTACTGTACAGAAGCGGGATTGTGGTTATTGTGTTTATTTGTAGGGCTCCAGTCTAAATTGAAAATGAATGTTTACAGACTATGTCACCAACAGAATGTTGTGATTTTGATTTCATACAGGTGCACGGACAGGGAAGAGGAAGAGAGGGAGGGGGGTTGATGCGGCCAAGGATGGAAGGGAGCAAATTATTGAAGACCTCCTCATTCAAAGCCTGCAGAGGCCACCTGCTCCCCTGCCACCACCACCACCTCCACCACCTGCGTGGATAGAAGAGGAGCGATTTCTGTCAAGCCTGGCTCCTTCCCTCCATAGGCTGCCACCTCAGCAAAGGGAGTACATCAAATTTCAAATACATAAATTAATATTCGAGAACACAATCGTCACACTCAATATGGACGTACTGGAGTAGCTGGGGTGGCAGCCTCTGCTGGGAACGAGCCAGGCTGGTGATTTACGCCTGGTTTTTGTTGTTCCGTTTGTTGTTGTTCTGTCTCTTTGTTTTTTGTTATTTTTATGTATATAAATATATATTTGCTTAATTATTATATATAAATATACATATTATTATCTATTTTTTGAGAGAGATTTATATTGTTATTTTTTACCCTCAGTAAAAAGAGAAAAAAGAGACTTCGATTTCTCATGTCATTCTTTCACACATTCTTTAAAGTACAATAAGATTGTAGACTGGCCAGTTTGAAAATGATAATTAAAGTAAAGAAAAAGTTTAATGGTGTAATATCAGAGGGGTCAGTATTGTATGAATTGATGTTACATGCACAGTGATTGGTAGACATGAATTGTAGTAGTTATACTGCAGGATTATTGCTCAATACTTTTATTTGGGTGGCTCTTAAAAGAGCCGTTTTTGGGGTGCTTGTGCACTAAACATTATGCTGCCACGGGACCACTCCCTCCGTGGAGAAGAAGGCTGAGAAGGTCTCCCGAATCCTGATGGCCTCTCTCGCCGAGTTGTTCGCCCCAACTCTTCCCAGACCTGGCAGTGGCTCCACCTCACTCCCTGTGATGCTTCCTCCAACTCCTGGTGTCTGGGCTGTCATGCGCAGGAAGTTGTGAAGAACACAAGTCGCCTTCACACACTTCTCTGCCACTTCCGGCCGGACCTCGAGGACACGGTGGTACATCCTCCACTGAGCCGCCAGGATGCCGAAGGCATTCTCCACCACCAACCGGGCCCGGGACAGACGGTAATTGTAGATCCTCTTGTCTCTGGGGAGGATGCGCCCAGGGAATGGCCTCATGAGGTTCCTCCGGAGTGGGAACGCTTCATCAGCCACAAAACAATGAGGCTGGGGTCCTCTGTGTTCTGCGGCTGGTAGAGGCTGGTCCGCTGGCAAGTGGAGGGTTCCAGCATTAAGTGCCCGGCCAAAGGCAGAGTTAGCCAGGATACCTCCGTCACTGGTTCTCCCGAAGCCCCCGACATCAATCACCCTGAACCGGTAATTGGCATCCACCACGGCCAAGAGGACGATGGAGAATGTCCCCTTGTAATTAAAAAACTGGGAACCAGAGTTGGGAGGGGCCTTCAACACCACATGCTTCCCATCCAGAGCTCCACAGCAGAGAGGAAAGTTCCACCTCTCTAGAAACTGCTCTGCAATGGACCTCCAGGTTTCTGTGGTGGGCACAGCCATGAAGTCCTCGACCAGGCAGTCCCAGATGGCACTGACCACAGCAGGAACAATGGCAGAAACTGTAGAAATTCCCACACGGAAACTGTTGGTAATGCTCCTGTAGGAGTCTCCTGTGGCCAGGAACCTGCAACATAGAATAGATAATGGGTCAGGCTTTCATTTTCTTGAAAACATTAAAAACAGCCCATGGAATATCACTTAAAAATTCTACAAACATTTAACAACATTTACACTTTATTATTCATTTATTGGAAACTGCAAGCTTTGTTATTAAAAAAAAAAGTCAATGTATATTATATGTAAAAGATTAGGTATATCTGTGTAATCTCATTGTGAAATAAGAACCATTTTCAAATCTTAATAAGGAAAACTGATAACATTAACAAGTAAAGAGTTAATAAATACTGTATTTGACTGAAAAAATGATGTGAAAATTAAAAAGGTTTGTTTATGCAGGTTTATAGGTTGATATGCATTTATCACACAACGTAGGCTCCTGTACAGTTGGTAAAATTAGTAGCATACTTTATATTATGTAGCCTATAATTTTTTTTACATGTTCATTTTGCAGTAGTCTACTACTAATTAAACCACAACTCACCTCAGACAGATGGACAGGCGCTCCGCAGCTGAGATGGAGCGCCTGTAGTTGGTGTCCAGGCGGGAGATCCTGGCACCGACCCGAGATAACAGGTCCTCGAACTGGGCTCCGGTCAGCCTGAGGTACCGCTGGAACCGGTCGTCATCCAGACGGAGCTCCTGGAGGAGACGATGAAATTCCCCCAGCTGCGTACGCCTCCGGAGGACTTCATGAACCCAGACACGACGGCGGGTGGTTTTCCGGCGTTTCTGGATCTTGTACAGCAGGTACAGTGCAGCAACGGTGGAGATATCAGCCATGATCGAGGTGGAGAGAGCGGGAGAAAGGGGCGCCCACGGTTCAAAAATGAGCGTCATGCGCGAATGACGCGAATGGCGCGTCGCGAATGGCGCGTCGCGAACGGCGCGTCGCGAATGGCGCGTCTGGCGGAAAGTTGTGCCAGTACGTGGCGGATTTCAGCTAAGTGCTCCTCGAAGGTTCGACTCCTCATGAGGATGTCGTCCACATAGATGAGGTACTGCGTGCAGCCGCGTCACTCATTGCCTTGTGGAGGAAAATGTTGAACTCGGCTGGGGAGTTTGAATACCCAAAAGGACAGCGGTTCCAAGTATACTGGCGGTTCCCAAAGGAGAAGGCAAGCTTAAATTGGTCTGTTGGATCAACTTTCATTGTCCAGAAACCATTAGCGATGTCTACCATTGAAAAGAAGCGGGCTCCCTTGACCTTAGCTAGCTCCTGATCCAGGTGAATCATGGGCCAGCGGGAGAGAGGAACCTGTTTGTTCAGTGGCCGGTAGTCGATGGTGAGACGCCATTTCCCAGTGGGTTTCAAGACCGGCCAGATTGGAGAATTACAAATACATACATACAATCAGGTATCAGGTCCAAACTTACTTTTTTTGAAAGATCATATTCTTGTTAAAATCCTATTAAAGAATTGGGAGGGTGTTTTGCCTCATTTTGTCACAGTGATTTTTTTAAATCCTGATTTTGATTTGATCTTTTATCACTATGCTTTACCCGCGACCCTGAATACAGGATAAGCGGTAGACAATGGATGGATGGATGGATGGATCACTATGCTTTAATCAAGGGTGATGGTGGAGCCATTGGGCTCACTGAAAATTCATCAGCCCTGAGGAGATGGATGGTCTCTGGTCCAAGGTGAGTAATCTAGTGTCCCTCTATGAAAGTGAGGCACAGATGAAAGAGGCCAATGATCATTCACTTCACCATGAGCAGACTCTACATGCTCAGCAGACATTTTTTGACAGGGTCCAGAAACTCTCTCAGGTCATACAAGACTTGGGAAACCCTTTCCAGGAAGACAGCACAGAGCTGTTCACAATAGACTCTAAAGATGTTGCTCATCCCAGCTCTGGTGATCTTGTTCACACTCACATGGATAAAGGCCAGAAAAAGTACCAAGACTTTGTGAAAGTTTTGGCCGAAAATCACAACTCATTCTACGCGCCCATCAAGAAGAACAGGCTTGACTTCTTCTCTCAAGATAAGCCTACTACAGCGTCATCAAAACAGAAGCAGCTGAAAGAAGACTGTCAGCTGTTCTCCAAACTATTAATTTCTTGTCAGAGCAGGGAATGTGACCTGCAGCAATTCTTTCAGCATGGAAATCAGTCGTTCCCTGCATCTTTGAGTGAGGGTGGAAAAATGTACAGCTGTCAGAAGTCCCAACTCACATCCATACTAAACAAGTTCCACTTCCAGACCAAGAGCCAGAGGCTGGTGACATCATCATTGATGGTTCAGCCTTGGTCCATGCACTGGCACCCAAAAGGTCTAAGACTTTTGGAAATTATGCAACTCTTGACTTTTTGCCAAGCATTAGTGCCTATGCTCGTGCATACAAGACAACAGATGTTGTCTTTTATGTGTATAATGCATCAAGTCTAAAGCAAGAAACCAGGTCCAAAAGAGGACAAGGTGGAAGACGCAAGGTGACAGAAAATAACTCCATTCTTTCAAACTGGCACAACTTCCTCCAATACAACATCAACAAGTCAGAGCTGTTTGACTTCCTGGCAGACAAGATTACTGAGATGTCTGTGCCAAGCTTACACGTTATTGTGATCAAAGGAACCAAAGCGCTCAGCAATCTCAAAGTGAGTCTGCTTGAACTAAACACCTGTTCTCACGAGGAGGCAGACAGCCGCATCTTTGTCCATGCCAGATACGCTGCATCACAGGGGAGCAAATCTATCATGGTCAAAGCCAATGACACACATGTCCTTGTAATTGGCCTAAGTATGTTCCCAATTCTGCAAGCCATAGGTCTGGAGAAGCTGTGGCTCGCATTTGGCCAAGGTCAGAACCTTCGTGGATAGGTATTCACAACCTTACAACAATGTTGGAGCAGAGATGGCTAAAGGCATGCTATTCTTCCATGCATTTACAGGTTTGATGTTGTCTCAGCCTTCAGAAACAAAGGAAAGAAAACAGCCTGGCAAACATGGAACATATTTCCTGAAGACACCTTTTCTAAACTGAGCAAGAACCCAGCAACCATCGAGGATATTGACATGAAGATTCTGGAGAGGTTTGTGGTACTCATGTATGACAGGTCAAGCACTCTAGACAGTGTAGATGAGGCCAGACTTGACCTATTTGCCAGAAAACAGAGACCTTATGAAGCCATCCCTCCAACCAGAGCAGCTCTGCTCCAACACACCAAACTCTCAACATATCAGGCAGGTGTATGGGCTCAGGCAATTCTGCGCCAGCCAGAAGCAGAGAGTCCTGCTGACCGTGGTTGGGAAAAGGTTGGTGAGGAATGGAAAGTCTTCTGGACAGCCATCTCTCCCATTGCAAAGAGTTGTGAACAACTCACTCAATGTGGCTGCAAGTCTGCCAGCCATGGCAGATGCAAATGCTACAGGCTTGGGCTGGCATGTACAGCTTTATGCAGCTGCAAATGTGAGGTGTAAGTAGCCTCTGGAATGGTCGCTTGTTATTTTTTATTTATTGTATTATTTATTATCTATTTAGTTTTTAATGTCAGTGTCAACATCATGGCCACATATCATAAAAAATTGGGCACTTAAAGTGTCTAAAATGGTCTAAAATCAGTGCAATTGGGGCAAAAATGGTGGCCACCTTGAAATTCTTTTGGCAATTCTGAAGCCTTTTATACTCCCCAGGAAAAACCCAAGCGAGAGGGGGCTGAAGGAGCGGGTGTGTGTATATATATATATATATATATATTAGGGCTGTCAAAAGATTGATTTTTTTAATCGCGATTAATCGCATTTTGTCCATAGTTAACTCGCGATTAATCGCAAATTAATCGCATTTTTTTTAGCACATTTTTTTTTCTTCTAAATGTACTTTAATTAATTTTTTTCATATTCTTAATACTTTTAACAACATAAGGGCAAATATACTTGATTTATGAAAATGTTTATTTAACACTTCAAATATCCCCTTACCAAAACATGGGATCAAAACAGGGTTATAAGAATATATCACAAACAATTAAAGTGAACATGTCACAGGAGATAGTGTAACAGGAGATAAGTACAGTTAGGATATAAGTGCATTGGCTTGCAAGTGATATCTCAGACTGGACGTACTTCTATGGTAGCTCATTTCATACCCACAGTACGCGCAGATGACTTTGGTCTTATCGACTGAACCATCCAGCAGTCTTTTGAAGGTGAATTTGCCGTTCACAAATCGATTTTAAACGCGTGTGGATGCGCCGCTTCCCAGTATTGCACGCTTGGTGGGCTGCCACTAGAGGATGATTGACAGGCGCTCTCCTTCAAACAACATATTTTTGCTAGCGTTCGCGAGCGTTCCCGAGGCGGCGAGTCGAGCCCGGCGCCTCTGATTAGCATAAAGTAGATTCGACTTATACTTGAGGAGCGGCCAACTCGCGCGCCGTCTCTCGACATTCGCCGCAACGCTACCAGAATACAATGAATGGGACGCGGGGAAACACCGCTGCCTGTGGACGCGCACCTTCCCTCTGGATCAAGACTACAGGTGCCACCGACGGCCATAAATCATACAATGCGCGTTTTTTTTTTTTTTTAATACCGAGCGTTAATCGCGCGTTAAAAAAATTAACGCCGTTAAGAGGATGTTGCGTTAACGCGTTATTAACGCGTTAACTTTGACAGCCCTAATATATATATATATATATATATTATATTATATTATATTATATACACATATATGTATATACACATATATTTTTTCAATTTCAATTTTATTTATATTGTCAAATCACAACAGAAGTCATCTCAGGACACTTAACACTGTCACGGAGCAGACTCGGAAAAAGCAGGTGAGGACCCAAATGCAGTAAAAAAGGATTTATTTTAATATGAACTAAATACAAAACTAAAACTAAAACAAAGTATCAACTAAGGAAGACCACAAGGGCAAAAAGGACAGTCAAAGAAACACTCACGATATTAAACAAAACACGAAGGGACTCGGGAGGCAGGACACAGGAACACAAATAATAATACAAATAACCGGGGTGGTGCAGCATGCAGGGAGTGACAAACACAAGAGACAGGGGAAACACACAGACTAAGGCTGTATTTGAAACCGCATACTACCGTACTGCCTACTACATACTGCGTTAGTATATACTGTATCCTGCGTACTGAATGTGGGATTCAGTATGCTACTTCAGCAGACCGACGCCGTTCACACCGCAGTATGCAGTATGCAAGTTTCCCAGAATGCATTTCGTGGCGACCAGCAGCGGTAGTTGTAAAACAGGCGCAAAGCTGTTTTATTTCCCGCTGTAGCGCTGTTATTATGTCACTTTATTAAATTTTTATATTTTTTCATGCGAGAATGTAACCGTTTAGATCCCCAATGTGCGGTTAGTTTACCCAAATGAAAACCTAACGCAAGTCAAAATAGTTTTGGCTCACTGAAAGATGACTACAAAAATGGACGTGTCTGTCCTTTTGGTTGTTTAACACGGCTGAAAATCATCATCTATTAATGACGTTCCCGCTCCTGCCCGCTCCCGTTGATTTTTATTCCCATCCCGTCCCAATCACGGGATTAATAAAACTTTGACTCCCATCCCGCGGGAATCCCACGGGAATCACGTGACCCGCGGGAATTCCCGAAAAATGTCATGCTCTAGCATGTACAGAAATCACCAAATATTAATAAAAAAAAGTTTGAATTAACAGAGTACTTTTTTTCATTTCATATGTACAACAGCCTGGATTTCTATTGTACCTATATAGCTTTCGTCACAATAATCAAGTAGCCTATGCACTGTACTTATGTAAACAAATATAACAAATATAAACGCCGTACTGCTCCGGCATTTGTATTCCCCTGGAAACGCTCTCTTGCTCCGCCATTACTCGATTTATCCAGGCTCCAGCGCATTGCATTGTGGGAAACAGTAGGCAGAGTAGACTGGTCGGATGCATACTGGAAACTCTGAATCAGTACGACATCCGGGAACTTTTCGCATACTGCAGATTTTGCTTTTGTTTGCATACTACATACTGCATACTACATTTTGGCCAAATCAGTACGTACTAGCAGTATAGTATGCGGTTTCGAATACAGCCTATATACAAAGGGAGGCAGGGAGCTGACGAGGAACAGGTGAAACACATTAGGGCAGGCAGGGTAATCAGCACGCGAGGGTGGGGGAGTCAAGACAGCGGAAACAACAAGGACCAGGAAGTACAAGACAGGAAATCACACCAAGGACAAAATTACAAAATAAAACAGGAAATCAAAACCAAGAAAACACAGATCATAACAAAAACACAGATCATGACAGTACCCCTCCCTTAAGGGACGGATCCCAGACGTCCCCAAGGTTCATAATACAAAAGTCCAGGAGGGCAGGCAGAGGGGGCCTGGAGGAGGGGTTCAGGATATGTAGGGTGGGTGGGAGCAGGTGTGGGACGTCAGAACAGGAAGGGGCGACGAGCGGACTCCCGGACGGCTGCGTGGAGCAGGCGACGGACGGTCCCCCGTCAGAACAGGAACGGGCGACGAGCGGACCTCCTGAAGGCTGCGAGGAGCAGGTGTGGGACGGTCCCCCGTCGGAACAGGAAGGGGCGGCGAGCGGACTCCCGGACGGCTGCGTGGAGCAGGCGTCGGACGGTCCCCCGTCGGGACAGGAACGGGTGACAAGCGGACCCCCAATAGGCTGCGAGGAGCAGGTGTGGGACGGTCCCCCGTCAGAACAGGAAGGGGCGACGAGCGGACTCCCGGACGGCTGTGTGGAGCAGGTTCCGGACAGCCCCCCGACTGGACTGGTGACGGACGATCCTCCGCCTGGACTGGTGACGGACGGACCTCCGACTGAAGACCCCTGGCAGGTGTCGACCGGGCCGCCGACTGAAGACCCCTGGCAGGTGTCGACCGGGCCACCGACTGAAGACCACTGGCAGGTGTCGACCGGGCCGCCGACTGAAGACCACTGGCAGGTGTCGACCGGGCCGCCGACTGTAGACCACTGGCAGGTGTCGACCAGGCCGCCGACTGAGACTGAGACATGAGCTGGAACTGTGGCATGGGCTGGTAGCATGGCTGAGGCCTGGGCTGGTAGCATGGCTGGAACTGTGGCATGGGCTGGTAGCTTGGCTGTGACTACGGCCTGGGCTGGTAGCTTGGCTGTGGCTAAGGCCTGGGCTGGTAGCTAGGCTGTGGCTAAGGCCTGGGCTGGTAGCTTGGCTGTGGCTAAGGCCTGGGCTGGTAGCTTGGCTGTGGCTGAGGCCTGAGCTGGTTGCTTGGCTGTGGCTGAGGCCTAGGCTGGTAGCATGGCTGGAGCTGAGGCCTGGGCTGGTAGCATGGCTGGAACTGTGGCATGGGCTGGTAGCTTGGCTGTGACTGCGGCCTGGGCTGGTAGCTTGGCTGTGGCTAAGGCCTGGGCTTGTTGCTTGGCTGTGGCTGAGGCCTGGGCTGGTAGCTTGGCTGGAACTGTGGCCTGGGTTGAAAAGAATTGGTCCAAGCACAGAACCTTGAGGAACACTGTATTTAACTTCAGTGTGCCTGGAGGATTTTTCATTGACATGCACAAACTGAGATCGATTGGATAAATAGGACTTAAACCGGCTTAATGCGGTTCCTTTGATGCCAATTAATTTTTCCAGGCTACATATTAAAATCTCATGGTTAATGGTGTCAAACACAACACTAAGATCTAGCAGGACAAGTACAGAAACCAGTCATTTGTCAGAAGCAATAAGAATGTCATGGTCTGATCAGGATTCCGTCTTGTGGTCCCTGGTTTGTTTCCTAATGTGTTTTTTCCCTGTGAGTGTGTTTGTGTGTGGCAGGGGGCATGGCTTCCACTGCAGGCAGCACCAGGTGTTCATCATCACAATCATCTCTGGCAGTATAACAACCCCTGCTGTCCATCCAATCCTCGCCAGAGTATTTAGACTCCCTATGTGGTATCAGTCCTGTCTCCGTCACTCTCGTGTGGTTTTCCTCGTGTGCCTGTTAAGCTGCTAACGTTTCTGTGTTTTTGCCTGTTCCAGATCCTCGTGTTTTCCCCTGGTGCCTGCCTGCCTGCCTGTCCGCCCTCCGCCTGCCTGTTACCTCACCTGCCTATAGTCTTTTTGTTTCCGGGATCAAGATCCCCCCCCCCTTCCTCGTGCTCGCCTTTTGTTCTGTCACGCCAATAAACATTCTTTGTTAATCTCACGACCATCCCAAGTGTCAGTGTCTGCTTCTGGGTCCAGCCCCGTATTCTTGTGAACCGTAACAAAGAAGGTAATTTGTAATTTTCACCAGAGCTGTCTCTGTACTATGATGTACTCTAAATCCTGACTGGAAGTCCTCAAGTAGACTGTTATTGTTGAGAAAGTCACACAGCTGATTGGCGACTACTTTCTCAAGGATCTTAGAGAGAACAGGAAGATTTGATATTGGTCTGTAGTTTGCTAAAAACCCCTGGATCTAGAGTAGGCTTCTTAAGTAGAGGTTTAATTACAGCTACTTTAAATGACTGTGGCACATAGCCTGTTAATAAAGACACATTGATCATATCTAGTAACGAGGCGCTAACTAAGGGTAAGACTTATTTCAGTAGCCTGGTTGGTATCGGATCTAGGAGACAGGTTGAAGGTTTAGAAGAAGAGATCATAGACATTAGTTGGTTAAGGTTGATTGGAGAAAAGCAGTCTAAATATATATCAGGTCTTAATGCTGTATCTATTTCTAAGATTCCTGAGTTGAGGGTAACATGGTTCCAATTGAAGGCAAGATGCAAGTAATTTTGTCTCGGATAGCTAAAATTTTGTCATTAAAAAAGTTCATAAAGTCGTTACTACTAAGATGTCTAGGAATACATGGCTCAGTAGAGCTGTGACTCTGTCAGCCTGGCTACAGTACTGAAAAGAAATCTAGGGTTGTTTTTATTTTCCTCTATTAAAGATGAGTAGTAGGCTGCTCTGGCATTACAGAGAGCCTTCTTGTACGTTTTAGGACTGTCTTGCCAGACTAGGCGTGATTCTTCCAGTTTTGTGGAGCGCCAGATGGTTTCAAGATTACGCAATTTTTGTTTTAATTTACGAGTTTGGGAGTTATACCAGGGAGCTAACTTCCTATGCTTTATAGTATTCTGTTTTAGCGGAGCA
The DNA here is from genome assembly GCF_963514095.1 of Eutrigla gurnardus. Lineage (NCBI taxonomy): Eukaryota > Metazoa > Chordata > Actinopteri > Perciformes > Triglidae > Eutrigla > Eutrigla gurnardus. The sequence goes on from NC_139915.1 coordinate 19,605,089, forward strand.
AAAGAGCCGAGTCGTTATCGGTAGGCTTCCAGATTCATCTATAAGAGAATCGATCTGGGAGGGACTAAGATTAACATAGAACTCCTCCGTTTCATTATGACATGGAAGTGAACTCAAGACTGGTGGAATTACTTCTTTAAACTTAGCCACAGCTCTATCTGATAGACATCGAGAGTAGTAGCTTTTTCCAAGAGGAGCGAAGTCCAGCAGCAATAAGTCAAGTTATCAACTAATGGTCAGATAGAGAAGAATTTTGAGGAAAGATGATTAAGTTTTCGATTTCAACGCCATAAGATAAGACGAGGTTGAGAGTGTGGCTATGACAGTGAGTTGGTTTCTGTACACTCTGACTGAAGCCAATAGAATCTAAGTAAATGCTACACTAAGGCTGTCATTTACAACGTCCACATGGACATTAAAATCCCCCACAATAATTACTTTATCTGATTTAAGGACTAAACTTGATAGCAACTCAGAGAATTCCGATAGGAATTCAGAATATGGACCAGGAGCACGATACACAATAACAAACAGAATTGGCATTGTTTTCCAATTTGGGTGTGAAAGGCTGAGAATCAGACTCTCAAATGAGTTATAAATTTAGTTTTGGTTTCGGATTGATTGACAGGCTTGAATCAACAATGGCTGCAACTCCTCCTCCATGTCTGCTGCCTCGAGATATATGAGTATTAATATGGCTGGGAGGACTAGCTTCGTTTAAGCAAACATAGTCTTCATCACGCAGCCAAGTTTCAGTCAGGCAGAATAAATCAATATGATTATCTGATATTAAATAATTTACTAATACTGCTTTAGATGAGAGAGATCTAATGTTTAAGAGTCCACATTTAATTTTCTTACTTTGTTGTACTACATCAGAAGTGCTAATTTTTATTAGGTTTTCATGTGAAATCCCTCTTCTGTTGGACCGAATTAATTTAGTTGGTCGGGGAACAGACACCGTTCTTATGTGGTTTTGGTTTTGGGTGAGTGACTGCTCTAATGAAGGCGCAGAGAAGTGTGTCAGACTGCAACTCTGCTTCTTGGTCTCAACACTGGTTTGTCATGTTTTAGGACAACCAATGACATCAGCGATGTTTCAAGATAGGAGAGCGGCTCCATCCAAAGTGGGGTGGATGCCATCTCTCCTGATCAGACCAGGTTTTTTCCAAGAAAGGCTGCCAATTATCAACGAAGCCCACATCGTTATCTGGGCCCAGTATTTCAAAACGTGTAATCCGGATCAGAATAATCCTCCTTTTCTCAGTCATGGATCAAGGTGATCCTGCTGACTTTATCTGAGTATTTCAAAACACTGGCCGGGTGGATCACCGTGATCCCGACCTGGCTGGATACGGATTACCAAATCTCAAGTCTCCGCCTCCGGATCTGAAACATGGCGGACTACTTCACGGAAGGAGCAGCTGGGAGCACGACTTTCACGTCAAAAATGTAAGTTTACCGTTGTCTAATGTTGAGCGGTTTAAGGACCATATGAACACCAACCAACATATCGTGCTAGCTAACTATATGAATTGTCACGTACTTAAAACCAGGCTGTAGCGATCTCTAATTGAGCCGCGGCGGTGCTAACGGTAGCTAACTCGGCTCCATTGACTTGCGTGTTAAGCAGCTAGCGGGCTAGCGGTCGCTGGCTTTGTTTACGAATTTTGCGGTCCATGGTTTGATTTACAAGGTAATTAATCTGACGTACATTATACCATAACTGTTTAAACTAACATCAACCTGTTCAGAGTTTATTAGCGTTACATCATTGGCAACACAGCAGACTGAAAATAGGGAGACAGGGAAAAGATAACCTAAAACTGTATTCAGTCTCAATATAAAGGTTTTACACTCACATGTTTTTTCACAGAAGTATAAAAATAATCGAACAATTAAAAAGGCGTGAAATTCGAGCACTAGCCTTCACAACCTGCAGTTATCCTGTGACATATACACAACAAGCACAAGAGACCGCTAGTTATAATATAATAAGATTTATTATTAAGCTAGTAATAATGATCACAATCAATAACACTGCAATTAACAAAGCCTCATTGCCTAATTACCTAACACACAAAGCTAAGCTAAACAAAGGAAGAGACACACGTGGAGTGAGTGTGTGTGCGTGCGTGTGTGTGTGGAGAGAGAGAGGGAGAGAGAGAGAGATGGCCGGGCGCGACCACCAGATGGAGCTATTCCTCACAGCATTCAGGGGCGGAGCCGCTGATGTCCGATAGAATAGCGAGAGAGGGAGAGAGAGAGAGATGGCCGGGTACAGCCACCAAATGGAGCGATTTCCCACAGCGTACAAGGGCGAAGCTGAACAATAGTATCGCACGGCTTGGCGATTTAGTCAGCTGACTTCAGACAGGAGCAGGGCGTAGAAGTTATCCTTCCGGCTGGTCGCTGAAATAAAGAAACCGTTTCTGTTTCTCTTCTGCAGGCAAACAAAGAATCGCGCGGTTGTGGCGATCTCTCAGGATCCAAAAACGAGTAAAAGAAAAGGGGCGAGTCACGGAAAATGGGGGAAAACAGTCTGTCGCTCGTCCAGCAAGTTTGGGAAAAGACTGTGGCCTAAAACAAAGGAAACGCTGCAGACGTTATAAGTTGGTCTCCTGTTGCAGCGGTGTGCTGCGGTGGAGGAGTCTACCTCCTGTTGCAACGTGGTGTTGCGATGGAAGAGAAAGTTCCTAAGGCGGTGCCAGTTTATATAGCTCATGGCTGCTCCCGGGGAAATGGCGGTTGTAGTTTTTTATCTCCTTTGTTCCTTTGTCCTGACCGCATGTGAAGGCTTTTGTAGGCCGCATTGTGTAGTCCTCATGGTGAGGTCCCAACACTTGTGACATCATGCATCAGTTACTGCTCTTCCCCTTGACATCATGCATTTGTTACTCCTGTTCCTTGTGACATCATGCTTTTGTTACGGCTGTTACTTGCGACATCATGCATTTGCTACTGCTGTTCCTTATGACATCATGCTTTTGTTACCGCTCTTTCTTGTGACATCATGCATTTGTTACCACTGTTTGTCATGACATCATGCATATTTCAGCTCTTGATTTCACAAGACGAGACGGTTGATCAGACTTTAATTATATTCCCCACAGTAATAGTTAAAGGAGAAATCCGGTCATTTTTGACCCCATTTCCGTTGTCCTCAGGGTCATCCCGACTTATTAAAAGAAAAAAACCCGACAAAAATTGACGTTGCCTAGCCCGAGATCTGTACCTGCCTGGCAGCCTTCCAGATTCGCTCCAATGCTAACCCATTGGGGCACGTTATATCTGCTTTCCTGGGCCTCAGAAAACAATTCCAAGACCTATGCAACACAGGTTGGGTCCGTACGAGACACCACGGCGCTCGTTTAGCTCAAATAGTGTTGCAAAATGACATAAATATGTGTGTTTTAGCATGAAGTTACTCACCTCAAATCACCCCATAGACATTAGCAGTAGATAGCCGAGCGCCTGTCGTCCCTTCCAGTCACCGCAGAAACGAAAACGTTTTCCTCGTAGTTTTGATTTTGTATCCATAAAGAAACGACCGAGCAGTGCAGTCGTCCTGTCCGTAATAAATCCAGGAAGCTGTTATGTCCATATGTATGACTATGTTACAACATAGCAACGATAGCTTACAGCTAGTAACGTTCCGGGCGCTCGTCCCTCCCAGTCACCGCAGAAACGAAAACGTTTTCCTCGTAGTTTTGATTTTGTATCCATAAAGAATTGATCAAGCAGTGCAGTCGTCATGTCCGTAATAAATCCATGAAGCTGTTACGTCCATATGTATGACTGTTACAACATAGCAACGATAGCTTCAGCTAGTAACGTGCCGGGCGCTCGTACATCCCAGTCACCGCAGAAACGAAAACGTTTTCCTCGTAGATTTTGTATCCATAAAGAAACGATCGAGCTGCGCAGTCGTCCTGTCCGTAATAAATCCATGAAGCTGTTACGTCCATATGTACGACTATATTACAACATAGCAACGACTGCTTACAGCTAAACAGTAGCCTGGAGCCAAAACAATCCAAGTCTCGCGCAAGTTCCCGTCTGCCGTCCTCACTCTGGAGCTGTTTTCAAGCCAGTACAGTGAAAAATCTTGGACAGTCGCGCGAGGGTTACTTTGATCTCACGCTGTTGATGAGAGACTGCAATCTGCACACACGATACGCGACTCCCACTCGTGCTGTCAACACAACTAGCCTACTGAGACTGCGCAAGATTTGTTGTCTTTGTAGCAGGTTCAACTGTCACACAGGCTAAGCAATCTTACTATTTAGGCTAGCGCTAGTTACACTGTCATATGGACATGATGGCACTGCTCGATGGAAAGAAGTTTGTCACTGTACTGGCTTGAAAACAGCTCCAGAGTGAGGACGTCGGGAGACGGGAACTTGCGCGAGACTTTTGGCTCTCGGCTACTGTTTAGCTGTAAGCAGTCGTTGCTATGTTGTAACATAGTCATACATATGGACATAACAGCTTCATGGATTTATTACGGACAGGACGACTGCGCAGCTCGGTCGTTTCTTTATGGATACAAAATCTACAAGGAAAACGTGGAGGGACGAGCGCCCGGCACGTTACTAGCTGTAAGCTATCATTGCTATGTTGTAACATAGTCATACATATGGACATAACAGCTTCCTGGATTTATTACGGACAGGACGACTGCACTGCTCGGTCGTTTCTTTATGGATACAAAATCAAAACTATGAGGAAAACGTTTTCGTTTCTGCAGTGACTGGGAGGGACGACAGGCGCTCGGCTATCTACTGCTAATGTCTACGGGGTGATTTGAGGTGAGTAACTTCATGCTAAAACACACATATTTATGTCGTTTTGCAACACTATTTGAGCTAAACGAGCGCCGTGGTGTCTCGTACGGACCCAACCTGTGTTGCATAGGTCTTGGAATTGTTTTCTGAGGCCCAGGAAAGCAGATATAACGTGCCCCAATGGGTTAGCATTGGAGCGAGTCTGGAAGGCTGCCAGGCAGGTACAGATCTCGGGCTAGGCAATGTCAATTTTTGACGCCAGTAACAATCTCCCAATGGGTTTTCAGATGAAGATGAATTCCCAAGTATATCAGACAATTCTTCAGGATAATGTGAGAATGTCTGTACGTCAGCTGAAACTGTGTAGAAGGTGGGTGATGCAACAGGAAAACGACCAAAAACATCGGAGCAAGTCCACAACAGAATGGCTTCAGAAAAATAATATCCACCTTTTGGAGTGGCCAAGTCAGAGCTCAGACCTCAACCCAATAGAGATGCTATGGATTGACTTGAAGAGGGCCATAAACATGAGACGTCTAAAGAATGTGACAGAGCTAATGCAGTTCTGCCAGGAAGAATGGGCTAAAATTCCTCCAACGATGTGGAACAGGAAGCACCTGGTTGAGGTTATTGGAGGCACTTACATTCAACATTCAAAATGACAGTGGAAAAAGTGTGTGTTCAATAAAGACATGAAAGATCAGATGTATTTTGTGTTATTATTTTAGACACATTATGTTTGTCAATACCCTTGACTTAGATGAAGATCAGATCACCTTTTATGACAAATTTATTCAGAAAACAATGAAATTCCAAAAGGTTCACATACTTTTTCTTGCCACTGTGTGTGTGTGTGTGTGTGTGTGTGTGTGTGTGTGTGTGTGTGTGTATATATGTGTGTATGTATATATGTTTGTATGTATGTATGTATGTATGTATATATACATACACATATTTTTTAATATATTTTATTTTTTGGCACAAATGTTAATCAGATAAACGGGGTAAATGTAATGGAAAAATACAACTTAGGTAGAAGTACTGTGGGAAAGCACAATGTTCTATAATCAACTTTGTAATATTATAATCTTTGGTCCTTTATCTCAGCATTGACCAAGGAAGACTTTGTTTTTTAACAAGGAAGAGCTTGATAACCTCCCTTCACTTATCTCACAGCTGCAAGCTAAGTTTTTTGGCCAGCAGGGGCAAAAGACTGAACTTTGACTCTGTGTTCAGTCAGCCTGAGACTGCTTAGCTCTCTGTACTGTACTGACCCATTTGCAAAGGTATAATAAAAAGAGACTTAAGGAAAGACCTCCTGTTTCAGCCATGTGAGAGTAAAACTTAATCAGTCAGGTAGAGAAAGGGTAATTATTTCAGTTCCATTACATTTTGGAACATCGAAGGAAACTCATATTTTGGGTCTGTTTGTGTTGGATGTCAAATTCTTTGACAATACTTTCTCCTTCCTGTGTGGACAGTATCAGTTAATAATCAGGTCATTTCACTCACACTGGCACAGTACCAGGGTGTTAAGTTTCAGAGGATAGCAGTGTACATGTGTGTGCCTGCTTCGCTTGAGATTTTTAATTCATGCATCTTTGATTGGCCATGTGAAATATTACGCCCAAACAATACAATATAAAAGCAACAAGAAAATCTGAACATGGCACTTTGTCAGGCATCTCTCCTGAGCTCTGTATCATTTTCCCTTCTCTTTCTTTATTTCCCCTTTCCTTTTTTTCCCTTCGTAATGCCGTCTTAAAAGAGGTGGTTTCTGCTTTCGCCTCCATTTGTTCTCAGCAGGACTCTGAGCTGAAGTGACCCAATAGCGGCTGTGATATACTTCTGTCTTACTTTACCAAACATAGGGTGCTATCGTTGAACAGATCACTGGTAGCATTACATGATAAAACAATGGCATCCCTCTGTGGGCCAGCAAGCCTTCAGACAGTAGGAACAATAGCAGCTTTGTCAGGAGTCTACAGCTCTGTGTGCTGTCTAAAAATATCAAAATGCTTCTTCCTCTCCTACCTGATACGACACCTTCATATTGTCCATCAAATATGTACCGATACTAATATTTGTGTGAAAAAAAATGTGAATGTAACTCCCATTATAATTGGGGTTTTTTTTTTTTTTTTTTTTTATGTAATGTGAGAAAAGGAGTGTCAGGGCTGGACTTGAAGGAGGACTCAGGCGCAGAGTGAGGACAGTAGAACCAAGTTTTTATTCACAGACTTTGCAAGATTCCAATAAACAGAGGGACAACGAAAATCAGCTATGAAACGCTTGATCCTGACTTCAGGAAAAAGGGAGAGACGGGGAAGGGAAAAGGGGAATGGGAGAAGGGAAAGGGTAGGCAGCGGACGCAACAAACACAAAAAAGGAAAAGTGCTCCGAAGGGGAGGATACATAATAAAAGGCTAACTAATCGTCTACTCTAGCGAGGACTAATCTATGAACTTTAATAAACAGAAAACACTCCAAAAGGGAGGATACGGGGCTACAAAAAAGGACTAACTACTCTTACTCTATGAATAACTCTAGAACGGAAAAACTCTCCAAAAGGGAGGACACAAGGCTACAAAAAGGACCATCAACACTTACACTATGAATAACTCGCTCCCAAGGAGCTCCCAGAAAGGCTCCCAGAAAACGCTCCCAAAAGAGGAGGACAAAAACTACTACGAGAATACTAACTAAGGTAAATCACTACTACGAGAATATCTAACTATGAACCTGGAACTTAAAACCTTACAAAACCAAAAATCACTCATCTTGAGGGAAACCTGAAACTCTGGAATATACACAAAACTTGGTCGAGAACGATAGCTGTGGTCAAGGGCTGGACGTATACATGGGACGAAATACTCTGGCAACGAGACAGGGGAAGACACAGACTATATAGACATCAGGGAGGGGAGCACAGGTGACAACAATCAGGGATTAGGGATGACGTCAGACCGGAGACACATGAGGAAGGGCAAGTGACCTGAAACAAGAGGAGAGTTACTTTTCAAAATAAAACATAAAATTCACAAGACAGAAAACCCAAGACAGGACACCCCTCACCGCTGTGTGACAAGGAGCTCCTTTCATCAGAATAATGGATTTCTATTGGGTGAGGAGTGTACAGACTTGTTGGTATCATCATCATATTTTGTATCTTTTTCAGTTTTTAACAGTCTGTATGTGAAAAGGGTCTCTTGCAGTGACAAACCCACAGAAAATGAAAGTATTCCTTTGTCTGCTGGAGTTAGTTGTACCTTGTTCTCGATGTCTCTCTCGGAGTATGTTACCCAGGTAACTGACTCAGATTTATGCTGAACTGGCTTTGTGAGTTTCCCTCATCTCTCATCACTAAACCAGGGGCCCGTTCCAGAAAGTAGGTTTTCCTGAAACTCTGAGTTTGTTAACCCTGAGTAGAGGGATACTCTGAGTTTTCCGTTCCAGAAAGAGAGGTAACTCAACCTTTAGGTCAGTTATCATAGTAACTGACCTAAAGGTTAGCGTTGCTAACCATTACACCACAGTGTTGCTCTGCATGGCTGAAAATAAAGACTTATCACCTTCAGACCAATCGACTGTTTCATTCAGTTATACACATTAAAGTGATGGTTCAGAGTAAAATGCACCCTAGGTAATTTCCACCATGACATCCAGCCAAACACCCCCTTTGAAGCTACCACTGTTGCGTAGACGGCACTTCCGTGTTTACCCAGCTTCTTCTTCTTCTTCTTCGTTGGTGTTCACGAGTTTCACGCCAGAGTATGAAAAAGTTTCGCAGATTTTTTCGCAGATTTTTTTATAAATATATTTTTGTATTATCATGTCAAAACTTGTCGACCTGATAATAGAAGCATTTATAAAAAAAAATTAAGCGAAACCTTTTCATACTCTCGCATGAAACTCGTGAACACCAAGAAGAAGAAGAAGAAGAAGAAGAAGCTGGGTAAACACGGAAGTGCCGTCTACGCAACAGCGGTAGCTTTAGCAGTAGAAGCTATCAGGCAAGTGTTCTTTTAAATAAACTCCTGATGTACTTACAAACTTTAAAATGCCTCGTTTTGTGAGTACAGACCCTATGTGTACTACTGCAGAAGTTTGGTAACATTACATGCATTATTAGTGGGGAAATTTACGAGATATACACTATGTACCATCGCACTATTACTAAGCCATTCGGCTGATTGCCCTATCTTGACCAATGCTGACCATCGCTAAAAATTATTCCGAGGGGGTGTTTGGCTGGATGTCATGGTGGAAATTACCTAGGGTGCATTTTACTCCGAACCATCACTTTAAGTCGGGCCGTAAATGTCCGCCACGACAACTGTCTCTACTTTGCTGCAGTTACACTCAGTAATATCTAATAACGCTCTCCCGGGTGCCATGGTGAACCGTAGTATTGGCGCTCCATTGATGATGGCTTTGTAGAGTCGGCAGGCACGCGCGTAACTCACAATTGTCATACTCAGAGTTGATTGAACTAACTCAGAACTGCTGTTCTGGAACCGAAAACTCAGAGTTGCCCATCTTAGAGTTGGTCAACTCAGACTTCAGGGTTAGGTTCAGAGTTTGTTGAACCTGCTTTGTGAAACGGGCCCCAGGTAACTGTTGTTCAGGTGACTATTGTTCAGCTTGAGTTTCATTCAGTGCAAGTTTCACTCAGCGTGACTCACGTTAAAGGCAACTCATTCTGTGTGACCCCCGTTCAGAGCGACTCTCAAAACTACAATGATGGATAACAAAAAGCGCATTGTCCTCTTCTCCCCATGTTGTTGGTTCTATAAACATTTCATTCAGTGACCGGCTTCAGTTACAGCAGCTCCTCCTGTGCAATGTGTATTTAACCGCTCAGTTCTATGTTGCTATGTTTACCTGTTAATTATAGGCCCGTATTGCTTGTGACTGATGCTTCTTTTTTTTTAACCAACTCTCCAATTTCCTGCTGGAACACTGTAAATGTCCCACCACTAATAAATGATTATTATCTTAAATGTGGACAGTCAGGTTACTAATATTATTTCATTTCCAAGGTTGGCAGTGAAATTAAAAAAGGAATCTAGGCTTCCAGTCACAAGAGTTTATATGATAAATTAAGGTATTTATTGTTTGAGATATAGAGAAGGGGTTGGATATATTTCACTCCTTTTTAGAGATGTAATATTTATTTATTTTTAGTTTCCTTTAAAAAAAAAACAAAAAAAAAAACATTTGTAACATGATTAAATTAAATAAATAAATAAAAAATTAAATTATTTTCACAGTCCACTCACATTTATCAACCCAATTCCAATTACTATATGTCTGCATGACAAGTAATTGTTTAATATCGGTATGCAAATAGGCATATCGTTTGTGTGAGTTGTATTTAACTTTAAATGTTGCTCTCACAAGGAATTGTGGGTCGGCGTAATCTCCTTTCCTTTGGTAAAGCAAGGTCCGGTGTTTCCTATGGTGAAGGAGATCTGAAAGGAAGCATTGAAGCACCTTTCCTATGCATTCAGAGAATTTGAACAGCTCTCATCATGGCTGCCACTTAAATACGTCCAGGTCATTTATTCCATTAGGAACCTTTTTAAGAGAAAAAAACTATTTGACCACAGCCCAGGTTACTGAAAAGAACATGCTTACTCATTAAGACAGCGTCTTCTCCATTCTGTTTCATGTAAGTTTGGAACTTTTGCCTTTGAGGTTGCTATACTGCCGCCCAGTTTACTGGAGACATTGTTTTGTCTAGGAGTCATGTTCTAGTGGTTCTTCGAAATAAAAGTAATCTGCTACTTGCATGTGTTCTAAATATTGAGGGATATATGCAATTTACTGTGAGGAAAATTATTTGAGATCACCTCATTGCAAACATGGGGCTATACGTTATTGTTGCAAGACAAATTAAACATATTCGTCCTCCAGGAAAAGAAAGGGCATTCCAGGAGCTGCCATTGGCTTATTTCCACTGAGCTTTCTCAAGGGACTCTTTATGTTATTGCTTGGTCCAGGAGACAAGTAACTAGCAGGGGTCAGTTGTGTGACGTTTGACCACCTTGTGACGAACTCTAAGAAAACAAAGAGGCTCTTTCTGATGGCCTTCGTCCCCTGTTATCATAAACAGCTGTTAGCTGCACCGTTTTATCAAGATTTAATTTTGTGGGTGAAAGCACTTCACCTTCTTGCCACATGCTCAGGCCACTGAGGCAGAACAGAGTGACATAGAGGCCAGTGCAGGAATTTTTCTCCTGCTGGTATCAAACACTGCTCTGAAGTTACATACTGTAATTCAACATTGTTTATCGATTTAACATACATATACATACACATACTGCACACATTTATTATTGGTACTCTTCTCTGCATGCACCCCTCATATGTTTTCATGGATTCTCTTGTATACATATAAAATTGCATATTAAACAAACATCTAACCACATTGTAATTAGTAGATGCTGTGTTATGGCCCTGAACATAGATCAGTTGTAGAGAGGAAGTGGGTGCCCGAAGAAAGGACAAAAACATTTACATGCACACTCATATCCCGCTATTATTTTGAATTTGACAATATTCCTAATTTGATGTGTGTTATATGTAAACATCATATTCTGTTTGGATTTTCTAAAATTAATCCCTATTCTGAATGGATCATTTTCAGATGAAGATTTTAGACATGTATACAGCACATTCACTACATGAGTCTAGTATTTTTACATCACTTTGTGAGACACGTCCTCTTTCCTTTTCACCTCCAGCTGTGTGTTGGACAAAACCAACTAGACAACAGTTAGTAAAGCTGGAGTAGAGATGCATGAACACAAGAAGAGAAGGAGAAACATGTCTTCTTTTAATCATAATGGAGGGCTTAGCTATCAACATATCACAATGCCAACCTCTTGAAGTAGGAAGTTGAAGGAATGAAAGAGGGAAACTGAGTTCACAACATCCACCACCACTGGGAAACTTTGAAGAAAAAAAAAAGGTTTTGATGCAAAGTAAGTAAATGTCACAAGCAGCTCCCACTTTTACATTTTTTACGTGACAAATGACATGTTAGGGCATTGACCTGTCTGTTGCTCTGACTGTCTAATAGTGAGTGAGTGGGTTTACATTGGAGTCAGTTGACTGGTCATTCTCTGAAGGAGAGGTCTTCGATGTTTTTCAGGCCAAGGACCCCCTGGCGGTGGAGGGACCCCCTATTACATATTGTATACAACTGTGTTGCTTATTAAACTGGGCCAATAATAATGTGTAGCCAAAAGTAACATGTATAAAGGTACTTTATAATGATGACCAAAATATTCCCAGTGGGTGTTGGCCTGTCAGGGTTGCCCCTTGTCACAAATCCTGTTTGTGATTTTCATGGACAGGATTCCAAGGTTCTGCCGGGGAGAGGGGAGTGTCTGGTTTGGGGACCTCAGAATTGCATCTCTGCTTTTTGCAGATGATATGGCTCTGTTGGCTCCTTGAGAATGTGATGTAGAAGAAAATGTGTTACCTTACATTTCTTATTTGTATCCCATATAATGTTCCTTTCTCTCGGGAACATCAAATGTCCTGCTGAGCTGCATTCATTGTATGTAACCCTTGCCATGTTGATGAAAAGACCCTTTGATCTGTCCCCCTTCCTGGACCATCTCCGAAACCCCTTCATCTCACATACTTGATCAAGGCCTTCATGAATGGCCCCTGTTGTGACACTATGTAGAAAGAACCCAGCTGTTCCGAGGGAAGTCACACCTTTATGTTGTCTCAGGACGTCTCTTCCACTTGGGAGAGACGCGTATTGAATCTATGTAAATCCACTGTTTAGACCTGCCCCTTTGGTTCTGTATAAGTTGTCCCTTACCTCACATCATTTAGAATGGACTGTGTGCCAACGCGACATTGTCTTTTCTCCACTGTCAGTGATTAAACCTCATTTGAACCAGCCACAGAATTGGACCTGAAGAGTTTTCTTCCACAGTGACCTACAGCTCACACTGGGGCACTTTGCAGCTAAGAGTGAAGCAGTTGGAATGAGCTGTGCATGCAACAGACAGAAGCCTGCTATTACACATTGCTGCTATTTACTGCACCACAGAAGGAAAGTAAGCCTCTTTTCCCTCCCTTTTAACTGCACTTGATCAACTTTTTATCAAAACATTTAAGTGTTTGCCAGCTGACTCATTCAGAGCTTCCATCCTTACCTGCTGCCTTTGCCCTCAAACACCGGCTGGGTCAACCTCTGGGTCAACCCTGGACAGTCTCTCAGCTGTTTCCAGAGCTCACCTGGACCCCTCGGCCAGACTACGGCCTCATGGGTGAGCTGCCAGCTGGTTGCCCTCGTCCAGCCAACGAGCGGTCACTAATGCTAGCTGCTTCAGCAGTTAACCTGACTGCCTCCGTCTTCTTCCTCTGCATGGTCTCCACTCATCCTCATCTCTGGTCGACGTACGTCTCGCTCCCTGGTTCACTCCTCCTGTCATGCTGTGGATAATTTGGCTCTCACTGCAGCCGTCCACCTCTGTGCACCAAGCCCACGGCTAACCACTAACAGGGAGCTAATATCCCCTCTGCCCGGCATCGTGTTCAAGTATACATCTTCGCAGCTGCTCAATCTTCACAACTTCACCATCCCATCATGTATCTCAGTTTATTAAACACCTTGGACTCCTGCGTCGACGGACAATCCATTTCATCCATCTGGTCACCTGCACGCCCTGTCACCTATGTAGGAGCAACAGCTCCACGATTCTCGGATGTGACTTCTCAACGAACGAAAGATGAACTACTGACCCTTAGATAACATAGTGGGAGTACAGACAAAGGTCTCCTCGCAACAGATGAGCAAACATCCTCCTCCAGATCACCGGACCAACCTGGAGGAAATGTGAGGCCGCTTTATGGCTCAGTTAGAGGATTTACGAACCCTTAAATCAGAGCATCTACAAGTTCTCCACGCACACCGAATAAGGAGGGGGGACCAGACCTTTAGAGTCACCAGACTTTGAGGCACCTAAACACAACTGGAAACTGATTTAACACCTTTGTTTGACAGAGAACCCTGATTGAAGTATAAAAGTACACCTTGGGCCCTAGTTTCGTAGACTAGGCGTAGTCAGCGCACCTGCACCACGCCGACGGGGTGTGTCCGCCTGGACTTTGCAAGTTTCGTGCACCGCGCAGGCTAGCGCAGGTACGCCTCCCGTCACTTCCAAGTGGGAAAGAGGGAGAAGAAGAAGGTGTGAGTGGGAGACGAGGAGGAGACAAGGCATGGACTTGGATTTATACAGCTGATTCAGATCTTCACCAATCAAATGAGCTCCTCTCCTCACGTTTAATGCGCCAGGCGGGGTTCAGTGCAAGTTTCGTCACTTGACAACCTGATGACAGAAGCAGCGCAGCCGCTCCCACCACGCTCATCACGCGCTGTGCGTGCGTATAGTCATAATAATTATAATGCCGATATTATATCACTATAGAATTTTAGGCATGTCTGTCTATCACAAAACAGTGTCAGAACCCGGTGATTGCACGACATTCATCATCATCACCGTCTTCAACATCTGCGCTCCACAGCTGCACCGGATTCCCCGTCCAACACGGTGGGACACCAGGACCTCGCGCGCAGCTCAGACCAGCTGCAGCCCCAACTCCGGTTCCAGCTCGCTGCAAAGTTGCGCGTCTCTCCACGGACACGGACAACAGGCTGCCCGTGCGTGAGACCAGCGCACAAGCAGAACACGATCCCCAAAAGTGCTGTATTTAAAAAAAAAGGGAGGGAGGTGTGACATACAGCAAAAGACCTTCGGACGGGATTCCAACCGAGGTCGGCGGCGTCTGCGTACGTGTAACATACATGGCATGCGCTCGAACCACTCCGCCACCTGCACGCCCCTAAATCACTGTTTTTCGGGTAGGGGGGGCTGAGAGAGAACTCGTTAGTTTGCATCACACACTGCATGAAAAGTCGGATTTTCGTCCCTGTAAACGCCCGGAAATCTCCCTAATTTTCGGGAGTTAACGACAATTTACAGGCTGCAAACGCCGCGTTCGTCTGTGCCAAAAATTGTCGAAAACGAACCACAGCGAAGGCTCTAATTAGCATTTGAATAGCAGCGAAACCGCGCCTGGCCAGAGATGGCTTGAATATCCTCACTCAGGATTGGATGAAACCACTAGTTTTAAACAAGTATAATCGCTCGTGATTGGTTGGCAGATCTGGTCATTATAAATGTAAAGTCAACCCACGTTGGCAGATCTGTCACTATTGGTCAACCTGATGAGTCATTATAAATGTAAACCCCACCCCCGTTGGCAGATGTGTTACTATTGGTCACACTGGGTCTTTTAAACAAGAATAATCACTAGTGATTGGTTAGCAGAGCTATCACTATATATATATACATATAAATATATATACACATATATATATACATATATGTTTATATATATATGTATATTTATACATATATATACACACACATATTTATTTTTATTTATTTATATATTTATAAATATAAATAAGTGGTCATTAAAGTCATTAAAGTGAACTCTATAAAGTTTTGTCTGACCAACAGGTGCCCCTTTTTACGAGAGCAGGTATTACAATTGTATATTAATACACATCGATATACATAATTTATTATCATCCTTAGCTTCCTTACATACATACGTAGTGTAGGTACTTTACCTCACTACAGTATTATTACGTTTACCTTACCCTCCTACACCTAGCAGGTCATCAGTATGCTGCCGCTACCGCACCACATTTACACCATCCCCTCACATTCATGAACTTATCCTTGACAACACTCTGGACTTCCTTCTGCTCACTGAAACCTGGCAACAACCTGATGATTTCTTCTCCCTCAACGAGGGTGAGTCACTGCCCTAACCTTACTGTGATAACATTACCACATATATATATTGTACTTTTGTACCAGTAAAGTCCCTATTCAAGCTGTTGACTGATGGATTATCCTGAATAACTGGGACAATATTTTAGTGAGCCAACCATTGACTATGCTGTCAATATATTATTTTACATTTTACAGGGTAAATATTATCACACATGACCGTGCAGGTGGGCTGCACGGTGGTGTAGTGGGTAGCAGTGTCGCCTCATGGCGAGAGGGTCCCGGGTTAGATTCCCGGGTCGGGTTCCTTCTGTGTGAAGTTTGCATGCTCTTGCACGGGTTCTCTCCGGGTTCTCAGGCTTCCTCCCACAGTCTAAGGCCCCGTACACACGAAGCAAAACTAACTTTTTCTCTCCGTTTTGCCTTGGCGTTGTTTCAAGAAAATCCGCGTCCAGACGAATCCACTGAAAACGACACAGCGCGCTGTAGTACATATTCCAGGCCTATATGTGGCGCTGTTTCTGCTACAAAAATGCAGAAGAAGAGACGGAGCGTGACCGGATGTTTTCCGTTGCCGTGGTAACACGTGAGAGTTACGGCTAATCTCCGCCCGACCACCTGATCAATAAACACCCATAAGATGGCAATTTGGCCCTCATCGCTGCCTGAGATCCTCCAACAGGGCCCTCCTACTGGTTCCAAAATTCCGACTTGTCAGTAAGGGTGACCGGGCCTTTGCTGTTAGGGCCCCTCAGCTATGGAACTCCCTGCCTGGAGATCTCAGGCAGGCAAACTCAGTATCATCTTTTAAATCCCTTCTTAAAACTCACTTTTACCTTAAGGCCTTTTCTTAATTGTTGTTCATTGTTGTAGCTATTTAAATTATTTTTATCATGTCTTTATCTTATGTTTGGATTTTATCTCATTATATTATCTGTTTTATTGTAAAGCACTTTGTAACTTCTTTTTGAAAGGTGCTATATAAATAAATAAAGTTTAAAGTGTAAATAAAACCAACAATAAGCATCAACAGCTGTCACCCTAAGGACCTTGACAAGGTGTTGTCACACGTTGGGATGGATTAATTAGACAAATAAATGCCTACATTCATGGGAAGTAAGCTAGCGGTTGTTTGTTAGCATCGTAATAAAGTAGCATATCTGCAACTTTTTTCCCGGAATATCGCCCCCCTCTTTCGGCTCTGTTTTTTTTTCATACAGCGGCCCTGATACGCCGTCGTACAGACGAGCAGAATATCTGCTATCAGCACGGAGGCCGGCGTTGTTGTTATTTTGTTGGAGGTTCAGAAGTGTGGAGTCTGCTCTCTGCCTTCACCATGAAAACGGTGACGGTGTTTTGGGCAAGGTGTTAAACCTCTCTTCACTCGGCTGCTCAGCCCCCCCCCCCCCCCCCCCCCCCCCCCCCGTGACACTGAATACAGGAAAAGCGGTAGACGATGGATGAATGACCCTTCAGGTAGATAAAAAAGGTTAAAGATAGTCATCGTGTGGGCTGAGGAAAGGACAGGGAATGAGATATCTTCTGACCTGCACTGATATGAATATATAATATGATATGAATGAATGACTCAGTGTAACAGAAAGGTCACACAGTCGTTACCCACACACACTAAGCAATTATGAAAATCACTCGAACACTGTCCTCGTTCATGTCTGTTTTTGTCTCTTGGGTTTATCGTTGTTCAGTGTCAATGTCCAAATATTCAATTGGAGTGTGCAGTTTTTTTTGGGGGGTAGTTATGTGTAGTCAGCACTTTTCCTCATGGCTGGTATTTTTCTAAACTATTTTGTGTTGTGTACAGTTTGATTATGTTTCTACTATAGCACACTATTTTCCTCCATGGCACTACAGTATTTCAAATCGGTTTTGTGCCTCCGATTCACGTCTTTCATTTCACTCCGCAAGTAGTCTGGTCACTTATCGCCCCAGCAACCCGGTTGCTGAGCGACATCAGCTGATCTGTAATACTTTGTAGTGCAAAGAAACGTCCCAGTTGGCAAAATGTAGATAAATATATTTATATTGTGCATGAACCTCCCGTTTTCATATTGGGCTCCTGCATCACGCCATAAGGGCCTATTCCGCAATACTGACCACCTCACTCTCATTATCCATCCATTGTATACCGCTTATCCTGTATTCAGGGTCGCGGGGGGGCTGGAGCTGTTACCAGAGGACTCACACTCATTATTCCTTACTTAAATCAATCAGTTTTTATTGGAAATATGTACGGTGGCCCTGAAAGGTCACAGCACGCAACTTAAGAAAACACATGCAAAAAGACAAAACACAAGCAAATTGAGGAAACATCTTCATCAATTTGACAACACGTGCGCAGCATGTAGAAAATGCGCTGCAAAGACCACAACACAACACATTAGAAAAATGGTCACACTTAAATGTGATGCACACAATCTGTTCTGTGGCTGTGGGTGCAGTCCAAGAGTCTATTTTTGCTTAGGAAGGTTGCTAACTGAAGAAGTGACCTGGAAGTAAACCAGTGGCTGCCATGATAAGAGCCATTCAGATTTTCTAAATGCAAAGGAAAGGAGCTCCAATGCTTCTTTTCAGAGCTCCTTTAGCATAGGATGCAACGGACCTTCCTATACGAAAGGAAAGGAGATTACGCCAACCCACAATTCTTTGCGAGAGCAACATTTAAAGTGCCGCACACCTCGGCCATTCATGAAAACAAACGATATGTGTGTGCCAGGTTGAGTGTTGCTCCACCTCCACTCGGTCAATGCCACCTGTGAATGCTTGCGGTGCCGGCCGTGTTGTTGGTGCGGCGGCGTGAGGAGGTTCAGAAGTGTGGAGTCTGCTCTCTGCCTTCACCATGAAAACGGTGACGGTGTTTTGGGCAAGGTGTTAAACCTCTCTTCACTCGGCTGCTGAGGCCACAGTCTGTCCCTCCTCTTCCCCCTGCGCTCTGTGTGGAGCGGCGCTGCCACAAAGCGGTGACGTGGACTACCACGTGGGCATCCCAGGGGCGGTTGCCTACGGACCCCAGCCCTGGTGCGGTCGCTCCGTCTCCGCCGCCTTCTGCTGCGGCGTGATAAGGGGCACAGTAATTTTGCCGTGTGCCCACACAGCCGAACTATCTGCCCTCCCACCACAACTCTCATTGATTTGGTTAATTTATTTTTGTTTAGCTATTTGGTTTATTTGTTTGGATTAAATATTTACTTTTGTTTATTTAGTTAATATTCAGCTGGTGGGCTTGTTGTGTTGAGTTAGTGGGATCACTAGCCTACTCCTGGTCCCTGCCCACAGCTGAGTTCTGGTGTTAAGTTTCTTTTGTTATTATCTTGTTACTTTGTTTCTTGTATATTCGTATTTGGTTTCTGTCGTTTAATTTGTTATAAGGTTTATTCTTGTTTGTCGGTGTGAGTGTTGTGGGTGTGTGTGTGTGATTGAGGATAAGAATCCTGTTTTAACTGTACAATCTGTTTGCCTGAGTGTCCCACTAAAGGCGGCATTATAATTTTGTTCTTTCTTTTTCCAGGACAGGAGCGGGTGTAGCGTGCGGCAGACTCCCCTGGTGGTGGTTCCCCTCTCACTGCCCTGAGTTTGGTGTGGCACATGGTGGTTTGTAGTGTTTTTCTTTGATTTGAGTTGTGTCCCCTCTTTGCTTTGGTCTGTCCGCTAAGCTAAGCCGTGACCCTTGTCCTGCAATTTTGTTTATCCTTTTACCGCAACTTACCAGGTCTTATCATGGTGACACCCAGGCCATGCATTTCTTGACATCTTTGTGTTCTTTTAAACTTAGTTTATTTTTAATTAATAAATTTGGTTGTATTTGGAAGTCCGTCTCTCCTCCTCTTTAAATTTATCAGTGTAATGAATCTGTGTGCTCTTCTATAAGAGTGGTAATTGTATTTCCTGGGGTGCAATTCCCCAGGTGGCGTTGTTTGACCGTTCTAGACTCTCCCTCCTAAATGATTTGGCCACATGTGCATTTGCATATTTAACAATTACTTTCATGCAGACATATAGTAATTGGAATTGTGTTGATAAATGTGTGTGGACAGTGAATAATTGAATTGTATTTTTTATTTATTTCAATCATGTTACAAACATGACAAAAACGAAACTAAAACCACAAATGAAATGTAAATAGTGCAAACGGTCAAACAGGAAGGATGAGCTGCTGTAACTGAAGCCGGTCACACTGACGAGCTGCTTATAAGACCAACATGTGGAGAAGTGGACGACGCATTTTTTGTAGTCCAAGCTGTCAATCATCAGCAGCATTATAATGACGTAGCTTAGTGAAAGTACGGTCGGGTTCTCTGAGCACTGCGGTCGTCTTTTCCTAAATCCTTTTGAGTTCTCCTATCGCCTTTCCTTAACCCTGTGACATTTTCCCCAGAGGTCAAGGAATAGGAGTTAAGAATGACAGTTAGGACCTTATTTTTTGACTATTTAACTGCACCCTGTTTGTTGTTGTTCTTCTTCTTCTTCTGGTTTTACAGCGGTTGGCATCCAGCTTAGTGGTGCATTACCGCCACCTTCTGCTCCGGAGTGTGGATCAAACAATAGACTTAGGCTTACAAATTCCCTTCAAAACCAAAACTAAACAAAACAAAACAAGAACAGATCATCCTATCTCTCACAGAACAACCTCCTTGACCCTAATCAATCAGGATTCAGGGCTGCTCACTCCACTGCGACGGCCTTCCTCACAGTGACTGAGTCCCTGCGAGATGCCAGAGCCTCATCCCACTCATTCTCCTCGACCTATCTGCTGCATTCGACACAGTCAACCACCAAATCCTCCTCTCCACCCTGGCTGAACTTGGCATCACTGACTCTGCTCTAACCTGGTTCACATCATACCTGATCGCACCTTTCAGGTCACATGGAATGGCTCTATGTCCAAACCCTGTTCTCTGGACACGGGTGTCCCTCAAGGCTCAGTATTAGGACCGCTTCTGTTCTCACTATACACCAGATTACTAAGCTCTGTAATCACAACACATGGATTCTCCTACCATTGTTACGCAGATGACACCCAGCTATTCCCCCTCTTTTCCCCCAACCTCTGACACTCACATTGCAACTCACATCTCGGAATGTCTAGCAGACATCTCTGTCTGGACAACTGCCCATCACCTCAAGCTTAACCTGAATAAAACCGAACTCCTCTTCATCCCGGGGGAAGACTGCCCTCGCATGGACCTGTCGGTCACTGTCGAGGCCATCACGGTATAACCGTCGTCAACTGCGAGGAACCTGGGTGTAATCCTCGATGACCAACTATCCTGCACCCCCAACATCACTGCTGTGGCCCGATGCAGATTTGCCCCCTACAATATCCGCAGGGTTCGGACTTTCCTCACAAAGGATGCAACGCAACTCCTGGTCCAAGCACTGGTCATCTCCCGCCTTGACTACTGCAACTCTCTCCTGGCTGGACTCCCGGCCCTGGCGACTAAACCATTGCAGCGTATCCAGAATGCTTCAGCACGCCTTGTCTTCAATCTACCCAAATTCTCCCATGTGACCCCCCTCCTCCGGGACCTCCACTAGCTCCCTGTTGCAGCACGCATCCAGTTTAAGACGATGGCACTGGCTTTCAAGGCCATCAATGGAACGGCACCCATCTACCTTCCAACACTGGTCAAACCACACGCCCCAAGGCGACCACTTCGCTCCTCTACTTCAGCTGGCCGACTAGTACCACCATCGCTGAAATCAAACAAATGTCACTCAGCAAAGTCCAGACTCTTCTCTGTTCTGGCGCCTCAAAAAAGCACTTCTATGTTCTTACCTGTAGCACTTTGAGCATAGCACTGTTGTACTTAAGGTATACTTGCTGAACAGTTACTACTTTACTCAGATGAGGAAAAAGTAGAAACAAATGTTAGGACATTTGTTTCTACTTTTTCGCTTTTTACTTTATCACTATATGTTGTGGTTTCTTTCTTTCGACAAATGTTACAAAGCGCCTGCTAAATGCCCTAATTGTAAATATAAATATTAAATCAGGTAAGAAGTAGAGTCATTTTAACATAGACTATACAATCAGACTTATTTTTGCAACCAGAGTATTCACCTCCTGATGGCCAGCAGACAAAATGCAAAGTTTAAGGCACTTACATTTACATTTAGCAGACACTTTTTTCCAAAGCGACTTGTAATAAGTACATTTGTCAGAAGAAAGTGCAACAGTATATCTCTATCAGTTCAGTAAGGATTTCACAAGAACAAGTTTTATTCGCAAGAACAAGTTTTCAGCTTTGGCTTCACATTTAGGGAACCGGAGTTTGCCGCCTGATTTGAATTTGTTGAGCTGCCCTCTGTTGCTTATTATTTGAGAGCTATGATAAAGAAAATCTTCTATTTGTGGTTTGGATAAAACAATTGCTGAAACAATGTCACATTATTCCTGAAAATCACTCAGAAATGTCTGAATGCTTTCTTGACAATGGAATTATAAACATTGAAAGAAAAAAACAAATTCCTTTCATTGATATTTGGGGGAAAAAACTTCCGATCACAAATGACAACTGCAATGAGAGCAATTAGCATTTACAAAAAGAGAAGAGAAAGGAAAAGATGAAGAGCTCTTCAGGTGGACAAAAAAGTAAATGGGAGGAAATAAACGTTTCTATTTTTAACCAGACGCATGTGTGAAGCACCTAATGAAGTGTTCATTAGCAAAACATTTTTTTTTTTTTTTCTGAAATAATATTTTTTGGCACTCCAGAGAATATCAATCAAACTGGTGTTGGGTTTATTGATCTTAAGAATGGTCTTTATCTTTTTTTTTTCTAATGACCTCTTCAAACTGACTGTAAAAGCTGGTGAATAAGCCCATTTGAATCAGGAAGCCCTGTCAGATTTGAGCATCTGCCACTTGAAACTGTCACGCTGTTTTCTGTGTGTTTGTTTCCTCCAAAAGGAGGCTGTTGTTCAGAGCTTTTACAGTACGTGGACAAACAGAGGCAAAGCTTAAATTGGCTGTCCAAGAACAGTTAAACAACTCTCTTCTTTCATGCATATGAGCACAATTCAGCCAGCTTTGGCCCCTTTTCAGAAGATTTGTGTAGGAGTCTATTTATAAACCAATGAGCACAATAGAAATGCAATTGTGCCTTGTAAACAAAAAACCTTCACTTTTACTTCAATGTTGTTGTAGTTTGCAGAGGCTAACCCCGCCCCTTCTTGTGGACAACCATGGGACATTAGGAAAAGTATTTACGGTAGTCAACAGATAGAGACAAATATTTTTGAATCTTGTATGAATTGTGCCATGAGTTACATATATGATGTTTGTCAAGTTAAAAGATCATTTTACACATCAAAAAAGCCAAATTTTATGCTATAGGCCTAACTGTTGACCTATAAGACTATGATGCCTGTGTGTTTGGTACAGGATGTAATGTTACTACATTACACTAATAACAGGATTCCTTCTCTTCCTAGCTGTTAGAAGACTCAATGTATAAATAGACTTAAGCAGGGTATGATTTAGGGCGGGGCTACCTTGGGACTGACAGGTCTCTACAATGGAGTTACTATCGATGACTATGTCCGCTTCTTATACAGTCTATGGTTTCAATCCATGAGTGTATTAAACAAAAGATAATTAATCCAAGCAAACGTGCCAGTGGGAGATACGATCAAAATAGTTCTCCCATTACTGCAGCTGCTTTTTGAACTGAAAAATAATTTAAAGAGAATCACGATTGTCATGTCAACCATGTGAGACTGACGTTGGACACCACATGTTCAGTAAAAAGGAAAAAGACCTACATTTGTTCTGTACACTCACTAGATTGTCTGGGGCGGCTGTGGCTCCCAGACAGTGAAGCATGGTGGAGCTAGAGCGAATTGTCCTCCAATCGCCGGTTTGATTCCTGGCTCCTCCAGACCCCATGCTAAAGTGTGCTTCAGCAAGATACTGAACTGAACTCAAAATTGCCCCTAAAGGCTGAGCCATCAGTCTATGAATGTGTGTGCATGAATAAATGTAGACTGAATGGAGTGTAAAGCGCCTTGATTAGTCAATGTTGGGGTTGTAGCAGGAGCAGATTTGGTTATCAACAGTTAACTATCAATATCAATATGATTATCGGTATTAATAATTATATTTAATATTATCATGATATAATCATGAATAAACGGGGCACCACCCTGGGATCAGGGAAAAGATAACCTAAAACTGTATTCAGTCTCAATATGAAGGTTTTATACTCACATGCCAATCATAGTGATCATTGGCATGGAAGCATAAAACAATCTAACAATTAAGAAGGGCGTGAAATTCAAGCACTAGCCTTCACAACCTGCTGTTATCCAGTGACATATACACAACAAGCACAAGAGACCGCTAGTTATAATATAATAAGATTTATCAAAATCAGTAATCAGAGAGAGAGAGAGGTGGAGCTATTCCTCGCAACGTTCAGGGGCGGAGCCACTGACGTCCGATGGAGTAGCGAGAGAGAGAGAGAGAGAGATAGCCATATGTAGCCACCAGATGTAGCTATGTCCCTAGCGTCCGCCGGGAACAGCTGGCTTAGGACACGTGTGTGCGGCGTGTATGTGTGTGTGTGTGTGTTAGCGGGACACAAACAAAGAGAGAGAGAATGCGCGAGCGATATTCTGAGGCTCAGAAGCCGTGCCGCTATCACACGGGCTCGCGTGAATGAACTGGCGTTTATTCCGCGAGACCGGTCTTTTAACTGATAGTAGAGGCTTTCTGAGCTCGCGAATATAGCGGAGGTTAGTCGAAAACACTGTTACAGAAATCAACCCAGCTGCGTGGGTACACGATCAGCATTCACATACAGCAGCACATGAACAAACGGACTCGGCGGTCCGGGATCAGAACTTAAAACACATTAACAAGAATTACAAGCATGTCCTACACTATCGAATCTCTGCTTCTGCCCAGACAAATAGCCTCTTACTTTTGTCGATGTGAGATGCGTCGATGTGAGGGTTTCGTCCCGTGCGGTGATGGCGTTCCTTGACGCCGGCACGGACGGTAGTTCGTGGGCGCTCGTTCAGCGCCGGATCCAATAGGTTGAAGAAAACCGTTAGTTATTCTTCCTTCTGCAGCTGATTTCAGACAAAGACGGGTCGAGTTATCCGTTCTGCTGGCAGCTGGGACGAAGAAAGTTTTTCTTCTTACCGCGGGGAACGGGAGAGACGCGCTGTCGCGGTGGCCTCCTCGGGATCCAAAATGATAAACAAAAGAAAAATAAAACGAGTAGAGAAAAAGAGGGGTAAAACAGTCTGTTGCTCGTCCAGCGAGTTTGGGGGAAAGACTGCGGCCTAGGACAAAGGAAAACGCTGCAGACGTTATGTTCACCTCCTGGCGTAACGCGAGTTACTTTGGAGAGAGAGAGAGATCTAACAAATGTCGCTCAGCAAAGTCCAGACTCTTCTCTGTTCTGGCGCCTCAGTGGTGGAACGAACTCCCGACTAATGTCAGGACAGCTGAGTCAAAAACAAAAAAAAAACACCCTTACCTATAGCACTCTGATCGTAGCACTGTTGCTCTTGAACTACTAGTTTACTCAGATGAGGACCTAACACTTGTTCTACTTTTAGCTCTTACTTTATCGGCAATGATTCGTTGTGGTTTCCTTGTTTCCTTCTTTTGACAAATGTACTTATTGTAAGTCGCTTTGGACAAAAGCGTCTGCTAAATGACCTAAATGTAAATGTAAATGTAGATCTGGTGGCGCAGGGATTTATAGCTCACAGCTGGTCCGGGGGACCCCCTGGAGTCCCATGCAGTTGTCCCCCAATAGGGCACCAGTTGTGTGACGTCAGATCTCGCGGCCAGGTGGAGGTGACACTAAAATGGTGGTTGTAGTTTTTTATCTCCTTTGTCCCTTTGTCTGGCCGCATTGTGTAGGCTTTGTAGGCCGCATTGTGTAGTCCTAACGGTTAGGTCCCAACATCAAGAAAAGACTAGAAAAGCTAGATAGAAATGCAGGTCCATTTCAAACCTTACCTGGACACTGACATAATGATGGTGGTTTCTTTCTGTTGCAGTTGTGCTAAATTATCAAAGTCCATTGCAACTTTCTTTTCTACAAAATGATGTTCCCATACATTAAACTACTATTCCAATTATGTTTTCCTGGGAAACCTATTTCTTTCATAGACGGTGTTAATGTACAAAATAACACAAAATACTTTTGCGGTTTAAGCAGAAGTAAACCAATCATCAATGGTGGGGAAAAAAGTTAAACAAACATACATAGATAATAAAGGCAGAGGGGTGACACTAGTCTGTCATACAACAGTGGTTAGAATGGGGCTTTTTGTGATGCTTTTCTGCCAGAAAAAGGCACTATATGGACAAAGGGCCTCAGTCTCCTGATGAAAGCTGTTTTTTGACCAATCCACCACCCAGACCTCCTCCCTATGTGGACTTCCACAGACTCATTGAAACTAATTTGTTTTACATCCAGAGAAAACGTAATCCAAAACTAAATACATTTTCTTTTAACTTCTATTCACAATGCAGTTTAGGTGTGAGGGAATGTCATTTTTGCGAGATCAGTCTTTTTTACTGACGTGTGAGAACGACTCTTGAGTTGGTTATCAGTGTTACAGTATAATAGACATTTCACTTTAACCACCAGTTTCCCCGAAAAGAACATTTGACTTTCTTCCCCAGATAAATAACTGAGAAGCCGTCAGGTAGGAAAGATGATCCGCAGTGATGAGAGCTTCTATATCTAAGCTCCTTTTGTTTCATGCTGTTCTCCAATGAATTTCCAAATTGCTCTGATCTGAAAACACAAAGCACTCTCTCACTCCTTCTAACAGACTGGGTAAGAGGCTACACTCATGTGAATTGGTGAGAAACAGCCAGGAGTAAAAATCTCTTTGTGACATCAAAAGAATGCCATCTCACTTCTGTCAGCTTATAGGCGAGGGAAAGATGACAGAGGGCCGCCAGGCAGACACGTATCCCTTTGCAAGCCGAGCCCACAGAGCGCTCTGTGGTGAATGGATGTGGATCCTGAGCGAGACCTGCACCAGAGATGAACTCCTGGGTAAATATAGCGCCAAAAAAATGGACTAATGTATGTCGTCAGTCGTCCATCCAACCCAGCAATTCAGTTTTGGTTAAATTGTGATCCGACCTCTTCTTTTTTACTGTTTTCGACTAAGAGCAAGTATTTACATGTACACACAATGGGTGGATCTGATGAACACAAGCAGCAGAGCACCACCCCGAGCATCACCCTTACTGGATTTGGATCCATCTGGATTCTGGTGTGAAGCTGTTAACAAAGTTAGCTTCATTATTCAAGTGTTAAAGTCATCTTCGTAGCTAACTACATTGGTAGCGTGGTATCAATGTCGTGGTAGCGAGGCTGTGATAGCGACTTTCATTCACAAGGTAGCCTCAAAGCATACCATGAAAAAGCATTCCCATAATTTACTAAAAATGAACATTAAAACACCAAACCCTCCCTTTATGTTAATAAACAACATAGAAAACATAATTTACCCAGTTTCCTCCTAAATCTTATAATTTGTATATTATTGTAACTACTAGGAGGAAGATTGACTGTCCTGTAAATTATCAACTTTGATCCTTTCATACACACAATATCAACTGGATGGTGTAATTGGGAAGGCTTATCCAGGTGAGCTAAGAGAATGTAAGCTCGTTCTTGCGCTTCTATCTCTCCTGTATATTTTGCGAGGAGGAGTTCTCATCGGGGCCTGAAAAGAGTCTTTGTTTCGCTGTGAACACCTGGACAGAGTTACCATCTCAGTGCTCCTTCCTTCTCTTTCTCTCCCTCTTTTCTCTATCTGTTCATCTTTTCCTATCTCAATTGTTCTCTCCTTCCCCCTTTCTCTCTCTGCAGCACAGTGACCTCACGTCCAGACACATGATATAAAGAAAATAATTAATTTTAGAACCTGCCGCTTCTAAACAGAACATTGAATGCAACGTGTCTCCTTGCAGCATAAATGAGCTCATGAAAATGAGCATTGTATCCACTTTACACATAGTAAAATTAGCCAACAGTTACCCACCTGTGATGAATATGAAGTAGCGCCGGCCACATTAAGACACACATTTTGGTCATGCCTTTGTTGTTTTTTAGCTGTTAAAAATATTAAATATATCCTAAGAGGGGAAAAGAGTTCAAATGTAAAATGTGGACTCCATTTATCTTATTTCAGGTTGAGGGTTAGGAAAAAGGGAGGGTGGTTTTATATGTTTTGGATTATATGGCGATTTTGTATGATGCATATAGAATCATGTTTTCGTTTATGTTGGAAAAACATTGTGATTCGGGCTTAAGATAAGTATGTACATTAAGGTTGAGACAACAAAACCAACGCTAGCTTTAGGCAACAAAACCAACATTAGGTTTAGGCAACCAAACCAACATTAGGTTTAGGCAACAAAACCAACGTTAGGTTTAGACAACAAAACCAACATTAAGTTGAGACAACAAAACCAACGCAAGCTTTAGGCAACGAAACCAACGTGAAGATCCTGCCCGCTTTGTTCAGATTTTTGTTCACGCCCCCAGAATGCGTCCCGCCCCCGCTGATGTCATCAACAAAGTTTGAACCTTTGGCGGGTTTTTCAGAGCATTGTGAATGAACTAAGCTATGGCCTTCACATCACCTATCGAAGAGGAAGACCTACACCTAAGCTGGATGGGCTGACCAAGGCCGGCAAAGGTTTTATGCGGCACTTCACTTAGGGTAACTACGACCACTATCACTGGCTGCCAGTGTGGGAGCATGGAACAGCACGGGTTTTAACAGCCTTAATAGCTTCACCAAGACAGATATGAAAAATCACGCATCCGAGCGCCACCTTATAGTGGAGGTACATTTGAAAACCTTTGGAAAGTCCAGGGTCGATTTGCAGCTGGATGAGCAGCGGAGATGAGAGACGAGCCTGCACAACCAGAGGATGAAAAGGAACCGGGACATTCTGAAGCGCCTCATCAATTTTGCCCTACTTTTGGGATAGAAAGAATTGTCTTTCAGGGGACAGGATGAGGGGAAAGAGTCCCTGAATCGAGGTAATTACTTGGAATTACTGTCTCTGCTATCAGAATACGATCCTGACTTGCGAAACCACCTTGCCCCAGCCACCGTTTTGCTGTTCAAATGCTGTTGAAATAGCTGTTGTAAAATATTTGGCATATGCCCTACTTACATGTTTCATTTTGTTATTGAAGTGAAGGCGGTGCACTAATATTGTCACTATACTTTATTGAATCCGTTGAAGTTGCGTGAACACCCGGGGGCTTGTTTTGTGTCATGTGGTGGCGTTTCAAATCCAGTTGCTGAGTGACAACGGAATATCTGGTAGTGATGCTGCAGTAGCCTAAAGCTGTTACACACAGTGGTGTGCCTGTGCGCTGTGGTTGTTGAAGATTAACTGTCTCATTGGCGTTAGTGCATATACCTAGTGCATGATACTGTATTTTGTATGTGGTTGTGTTTGTGTGTGTTGTTGTTCTTTTTACTGAAGGCCCTGAAACCCCACGTTACGCTACTGCTAATATTGGTCTGGATGTCCCAGGTCTGGCTGTCCCAGGTCTGGCTGTCTCAGGTCTGGATGTGTAAGGTCTGTATGGAATGTCGGAGGTCCCCTGCAGAATACCGACCATGCCTGCAGCGATGATCCGTAGTCGTTTGTCTCTTGCTGGTGGCGACATCATTTTGTTAATGTTCTGGCCATTCCATTACAGTTTTTCTCGATGGTTTACACACATTTTTTTAAAACATGCCTCATACTCTCAGAACTCTACACACAAATCAAAAAAACACACACACAATGGGCAAAACCCCTCAATTCTCCTGCAAAATGAAACTTTACATGTCAGAACAATGTTATTTCTTCTCAAAATGGTATTTTGTTGTCGAATGAGACACACAAACCATCATATGAATAGACATTTATAAGAACCAGTTGAACACTGATGTGCTCAATGTAAAACACGATGGACACTTCTTCTCCATTTGCCATAATGACTTAGGCCTTTTTTTGTTCAGTGTTACACTCACTACAGACATACATAAATGTGTTGTAAAATATTTTAGTATATATACGTTATATATTGTTTTTATATATTTTATTTTTCCCACAAGAATACTGTAATGAACACAGTGTTCATCCAAACCAACACAAAGTTGCATATACAGTGGTCTACATACAAAACCAGAAGAAATGACTGTATACAGTTACAAAAAAAACAAAAAAACAACAACTATCCCGCATCCTCTCTTCTGTTTCGGTCACAGCACCTCATCCACATCACAGGCAATGCAAGCGATGGCCGAGCAGCGGGGGAAATATCGCCTAGCATGGCAAATCCATGCTAGGCTCCTCCTCGTCTCTCACTCCTCTGGCTCTGCCTCTGTTGCCAATGTTGGCATCCATTGCTCCTAAACAGAAGAGCTCACCTGTTGCACTGTGTGCTAATGCTCTGATTGCAAATTGTAAAACTGTGTTGCAGGTGTTTTCCCATGTGATGAGTCAGTGTGCATAGTAGGGAAATTAACTTTAGAATTTTGAATGGCAGTGTGTTCCTTGTGAAAACAAGAGATTTTCTTCATGAAAATTGTGCCAAATGCAGAGAATTGTGTGTAGTGTTTTGAAAAAAGTGTGTTTTAATACTGCAATTTGAGTGTAAAGCAGAAATTGTGCTTGCAGTTTAGCAGAGTTAGTTCAGGGTGTTGGTGCATGAGTTACATGTTGTGGTCATTGTGTCTCAAGTACCAGTATTTGTGTGTAAACAATTGAGCAAAACTGTAACACACAAACTAGTGATTGTATCTGCCCATGATTTCGTCTCATTTGTTTTGTTGCACATTCCTAGACATTCATTTCTGGTGGACCTGAACCGGTTATCCTAGCCTGTGCCCTGTTGTATGCTACTGTTTCCTTGGTTCGCCATTTTCTCTCACAGTAACAAATGGAGCACAAACTGCGCCAGTCTTAAAAATTTTAATTTATGTTTATAGATGCTGAATGAAGAGGACAGTCCTGCTTCGACCCCTACATCCCATCCAGGTCATTCACCCACGTGAATATACGTTCAATCTGCTCAATGCTTAACCTCTCAACTGTGGTCCAACACTTCCCTGGACATTGTTACCAGCCTACCGCCTCCCAAAAGTAACTCAGTGGTAGTTACCGTTGTGGATCGCTTCTGTAAACAGACAGACGGAGTGAGCCATTCAGGATCTCAAGTCAGGCCTTCAATGTGTAGCACCACAAAACCCCTCCTCCTGGACCACACCTCTTCTCTGGGTGGAATATGCTCACAACTCTCTCGCCAGTGCTGGCACAGGTATGACTCCCTTTGAAGGTACTTTGGGTTACCTACCTCCTCTGTTTCCTTCACTAGATGGTGAGATAGTTGTTCCCTCTGTCCAGATTCACCTACAGCCCTGCTGAAAAGTTTGGAAAGATGACTGCTCCACTCTGCTCCTTCCCACTGAACAGAATCAAACCCTCGCAGATCGCCACGAGTCCCTGCCCCACTCTACTAACCAGGTCAGAGAGTTTGACTTTTAATTCAAAATATACATCTACAGGCTGATTGCAAAATGTTGTTCAGTGTTACATTGGTCTTTTTTAAATCATAACTGTAATCAACCCATCACTGGTTAAATATGTACTCCCAACCTCCCTCAAAATGACCCCTTCCATCCATATCTCCCAAGTAAATCCCATCTCTGATAGTCCTCTTTTGATGATCTTGCTTATTAATTGCTTTATTATTACTTGTGCTCCGTTCGTCTCAAGAATCTTTCCACCAACCGCCTAACTACTGACGTCTTTACCTGGAATCCCTGTCCTTCGTGGAACCCTTGGACTCCCCGAAACCTTCCATGATCCCTGTGCTGCGTAAAGATAAATCACTTCCTGTTCCAGTCAAAATTGAGTTTGTCTTTGTTTGGATTTGTGTCTAAAGTCTTGGTAAAATTACAATAGAGCTCCAATTACAGATCCAAATCAAGTAACAAATCTATCTACTAGGGCTGTTGGAATGAACTTCGGTAATTGAATATAATTTGAATAGTGAAAAAAATCGGTACTATTCAAGTGCTGAAATCAGTATTTTTTCTCTTTTTTTTTTTTAGAAAAGTGTTTCCAAATGTTAGCAAATCTCGCCCTCCTCGCC
Source organism: Eutrigla gurnardus (assembly GCF_963514095.1). NCBI lineage: Eukaryota > Metazoa > Chordata > Actinopteri > Perciformes > Triglidae > Eutrigla > Eutrigla gurnardus. The sequence goes on from NC_139915.1 coordinate 19,636,886, forward strand.
TTGGACTACCCACATAAATGGATGCTTTTGACACAGATGAACAATAAAGTTTTCTGATTCACAATCTCACTATCAGAAGTAGCAGCCGCTCGGCAGCACTCGGTGACATGAATACAAAGATATCGACGGACCTCTAGATGCAGTCATGACAAAGATGCATTCATGCTGCTTAATTCTAGCTCGATCGACCCGCATCTCCATCTTCTTATTCATCTGGAACAAGACCAACAGCAGGATGTCGTGAGAATGTGGAAGTAGAGCTGACGGTGAGACGAGGAGGGTGGAGCCATGGCAACGGGGACACAGCGTCCTCAGGAGAACGGCAATGTGGTTGTTTTACTTTCTTAATTCTTACTTATCTAGAAAGCAGTCAGCTGTTGGTAATTCAACCGATTTATTGGTAATGTTTTTGGAACTCGTTGACTGGAAATTGACAGCTCAAGTATCTACTAGCAAGTGGTGTGCCTGATTTATCTTATAAAGAGCACCAAATGATTGAAAGAACGAATAAAAAAAATATCTGTTTGTTCTCTATGTTCAAAATTGTAATGGATACGGATGGCCTCATCTAAAGAATTTGTTGATATCTCACTTGCTGTAAATCCCTCAAACTGTTTGAGCAATGAATTCAGGGCAGGTTCCTGCTTATTTGCATGGGTCTGGCCCCATGCTTTGCATTTCATATTGTCCCCCCCCCCCCAAAAAAAAAAAAAAAAAAACACACACACATACACACACACACACACACACACACACACACACACACACACACACACACACACATTCACTCACACACCATCCCCCAACGTTCAATCCCTTTGAATCTCTCTCTCTCTCTCTCTCTCTCTCTCTCTCTCTCTCTCTCTCTCTCTCTCTCTCTCTCTCTCTCTCATTAAGAAGTGTTAGAAAGTTGCTGGAGTGAGAAATGAGCCTGCGAAAGCCCGTTGTCCTAATTAAACTTTGACATAAAGAGTGACAAGAAGCGATGAAGGGGAAACAATAGCAGACTGTGTATGTAGTGCGAGCTTGGAGCAAGCAAGCAGCTTTGTCCTCATGAACAAAAGCACTTGTTTGCATGTGTTCAACTCCATTCAACTTCAGCAAGCCCAGGTGCGAAAACCAACTTTGCAAGGAACATCACAACGCATAACACCTTTGCACAGGTGATGAACAGCCTGCAGTCTGTGCAAATAGGCAGACAGCAGGAGATCAAAGCTGCTGTGTTGCCATGTAAATATTGTGCAGCCGAATTAATTCAGTCTCATTACTGCCATTGCCTGGATTGATACAGTCAAGACTTAAGGTATTAAAGTGTACTTTTCACTCCCCCTTCTATTTGTTATCTAAAAGACATCCAGAGCATTATTATAGCAGAAAATGAAATAAAATGTATATAATGTATTGTAATAACGACTGAGCAGAGGCTGAAGTCACTCTTCCTCTGTGTGTGTTGATATCAGAGCTTCTCTGTGTTTTGTTGACATAGCCAGTCCGGTCGAGATGCTGCTAGCTGCCATCTCAAATGTTGGCATGTTGGGAGCCTTGTGGCAGCCTTTCTCCTAAAAAGTACGTTCTCACACAACTTAACTGCATTGTGAACTGTGTTTTGAGGGAAACATATTTTGTTGTGGATTACAGTTGTTCTTGACGCATCATAAATTCGTTTAGAAGGAGTCCATCAGAAGTCCACATAGGGAGGAGGTCTGGGTGGTGGACCGGTCAAAGAAACACAGTAAAGTACTTTTTTCTGTTCTGTTTTGTTTCAATGTCATGTCATTTTCAGCCTAACCATGATGGTTTTTACTGTCATCTTCTAACAACACGTTTCTAACCATGTAAAACTGGGGTCCTTAGGAAACCTTATTTGGAGTGAAGTTTAGTTGAATGGGAATGTAATGTTGTGGGAGAGGCGGTTGAATGTGGAGATAACAGATATGTACTGAATAGAGTGCTGCAGCAATGAGTCCTAAAACCCATGTCTGGTGGTAATATATGTCATTGCTTTTATAACTGATTCAAACTACCTGTTATATTAATAATCCTTGTATTATTACTAAGAAATTAATAAGAATGACCTTTTACATGAGACCAGATATATGCATATAGGCCTTAAAGTTCAGGAGCTATTCCTGATTAATTTTGACTATATATTTTTTTTCTTCTACGGGATAGGGCTCTGGTTTATGAGGTAAAGCATATCACATGGCCAATATCCTCCACAATATTCACACAGCATTAGTAATAACTGGATGCATGTTGCAGGATGTTTCCAAGGTTCTGCAAGAACAAGAATCCCCTCTGATAAGGGCACTTCATGAGCTGAGGGGCGGAGTTGAGAGGAGGGAGGAACTCCACATTCTTATAAAACGCCAGTGGATGTGCTGACAGCATTGAGTAGACGAAGCAGACAGACTGGCCCTGGACTGTACTGCTGACCCAGAATGGCACAGAACGGATCAACAGAGAACGGACTGACTGATGGGATCCCAGCTTTGCCTTTTCCTCAGCCTGTCAAAGTCCAGGAGGTCAGACACACCAAGGTACCAAGTTCAATTGCTTCAAGAAGTATTTACTCTGATAATTTGCAAATTTCAATCGCGTGTCAGTTGATGTACAAACCAAACACTCTTCCTCACTTTCCACAGCTTTTCATAGACAATGAATGGCACATTTCCAGCAGTGGAAGGACGTTTCCAACGTTCAACCCAGCAACAGGTGTCAAAATCTGTGATGTGGAAGAAGCAGACAAAGTAAGTAGGCATCCATTATTATTATTATTATTATTATTATTATTATTATTATTATTATTATTATTATTATTATTATTATTATTATTATATAATGATCACTCTTAATTTAAGCTTCCTACACAAAAATTAAGACCTTAACTACACATTGTTTATCTGCTTTGGCTCTAATGAATAAGGGGGACTTGTGGCCAAACTTCATTAAAAGATCTGTCAATGTAAGGTGTTGTGCTTGTCAGAAGAATGTATATGAAATCCAGCATGACATATTTATGAACAACAAATATTACAACCACTCCGCTAATTGTTTTTGGTACTATAGTTACGTATTGGGCCCTGAAACTTTCAGAGAAAGTCGTTCTGTGCGCACGTGCTGTACGCACGGCACGCTCGGTAGATTCTAATCTCTGTTAAAGCATCGTATTTAACTTTGTGTCCTGAACCCGCCCTCTTCCTTTTCTGTAGGACGACGTGGACAAGGCGGTGGTGGCAGCCAAGGCGGCCGGGCAGAGAGGCTCCACGTGGAGGAGAATGGACGCGTCCAGTCGCGGGAGGCTGCTGCACAGACTGGCCGACCTGATGGAGAGGGACCGGCTGTTGCTGGCGGTGGGTTCTCTCACAGAACTTTCTTTATCCTACACACACACAATCATACAGCACACAGCGTGTACGGTTGGTTTCTATTTTAGAATGTAAACGCAATTTTTCCTTTGAAAAATAATTACTTTTTTGTAGTTCAGGTCAATTATAGAAGACAAATAACTTTAAAATGAATTAATGGTGGAATCATTAGATTTACACCAAAATAAATATGACTTAAATTCAAAATCGAAAATCTCAGTATGGGTGTATGGGCAAATGGCTGTATGGGTGAAGTATGGGTGAAGTATGGGTGAATAACAATTAAAAAATGGCTGTACAGTATATTATTTAATAATTATTACTGAGGCATTAACTTGTAATAATTAATTATTAATAATAATAATTATTATTATTATTAATAATGCTGTACAATATGTTATGGTAGCTCTCTTTTTTGTGTTTTTATATGTAAGTGTACTTACAATGTAAATAGTGAATTAGAGCAACTGTAGTTAGTAACCTGCAGTAGATGTGTTAACTTGCTTTCCATCACTGCTGATTTATTTCTTCTTCCTCTTTGCTGAGTCTTTTCTCACGTTTACATAAAGTCAGATCTGTAAAGAACATTCCGTTAATGACCATGAGTCGCTGAAATACACAACTAACTAACTGTGCTATATGTTTCAACTGAACGTTTTCTCCTGGTTCAGACATTCATAAAAATATAGGTCAATTAAAGACATAGGTTCTCTTTCCTAAGCAACAAACGTATGTGATTTCTATTCTGCAGCTGAAAAATGTCCATGTGCTGTCATGATGTTGACTTATTCATATCAGGGATTGGCCTATATTATTGCATGACATCATGACACTGTGACCCCACCCTAGTCTCTTTTTCCTTCTTTGTAATGATTGCTGGATGTTGCTTTCCCTCCCTTTCAGATTGTTTGGAATGAAATCCTCATTGCTGTGCCCGTTCACTCTGTTTAGCTGCCAGCTTGCATTAAGACTTCGATCTGTAAATGAAACCTTACAGATGTGAGTGAAGTAATAATACCAGATTGCATGTGACTGCTAATTGCAAACATGCTCTGGAGTGGTAGTGTGCAGGGTATGGCTAATTACGCTAAATTCCCAGCTATGTTTGGGGAAAATAAAGACCAGATTCGGACCATTTAAAGGTACAGTGAAGTAGTACAGTGGGTTGAGTGTCTGCTGGAGCTGCAGAGACTCGCTTCTTATTTTCACTTTTCCTGTTAAATAAAAGGAACTCCAGTAAACATGATAGATGTTGGTACACTGATATATTCAAACATAATCATTAATTGTTAACATAATCAATCATAAACTTTTACATGGGTTTCTTAAAGCTATGTATTTATCAATTCACTGTCACATCATTTCATGTGACCTCATGTTAGAAAAGAAAGTGAGGTTGTTGTTAATCTATAGTAGTTATGTTACATTGTTACGTTACGTTACATTACCTTGTTATGTTAAATTTTACATCAGTGGTTTTCAAACTGGAGGGCGCGGCGAATAGGGCCCTGTGATTTCCGCAACGTGGAAAACGCAGACGGAATCACAGAATTTTAAAATGAAAATTGAATTATATGTAAGATGCGGAATTTATAAAAAACGGGATTTCCCCGAACATTGTTAGTGTTTTTCAGCGCACCTAAGCTGAAAGAGAAGACAAAAAGAAGAAAAATACACGTTGTCGGGAGTCTCTACTGTGTTTTAGTGTAATTAACGGGCACATCGCTTCATCCAGTATCTGTCCTCTGTTTCACTGGCAATTTTTATAATACAGTTTACAGTTTGTAACTAAAAATTATGGACAACCTGCACTGTATGAGAAGAGGCCTGGAAGGATTCATAATATGTATTTAAGGGGAGATGAATAACTAATAGATATCACCATGCAACTTCCCCAATTAATGACTTATAGCGTGTTCATTTTGGATTTTTCTGAAAGTTTTCTGAAAATGTATATCTGAATATGCAAATGATACATTATTTTATTACTTTCTAATCTGTGCACTGTACTACTACTACTGTACAACAACCAGGTTCAAAATTCTTTCATTTTGTTGACATATTAGAATCAAATGTTTTAAAGAGGGATTTTTGGATATCTGGTATTACTCCACATATCAGAAAATACTACTACTACTACTAACAGCCATTTAAAAAAGGCTATGAATGATGAACAGATCCTCTGTAAAAAGCTTCATAAACTGGAAGGTTTGGTGCATGTCAGAGCTACAGACGCGGCGAATTCTGGCTAAGAGTCTTAAAAAATGCATTCAGAGAGAACAGCCTTGGATTGTAAATAATTACAGACATTTTGAAGAATACAGGTGAATAGAGTAAAACAAATTTAACTTATACATTACACCATGAATCTTCTACTACCCCCGTTGATTACTGACTTATCAACAATACTTTTTTGTATAACAAGTTTCTGAGTCAATGCAATACAGTCACAAACCACACGTCTGTAGTTACCAAGATTTGAGCTTGAACAGTGATGCTAGTTGTCCTCATTCTTTAGACCCTGGAGACGCAGGACACTGGGAAGCCTTTCCTGCAGTCCTTCTTCATTGACCTGGACGGCAGCATCAAAACCCTCCGTTACTACGCAGGTTGGACAGACAAGATCCACGGCAAGAGTCTCCCTGTAGGTGAGTGTGTGTCACATAAAGTACTTGGAGTACAGAGACAAATCCCTCTCCATTTAAGTGTTGACTTATTTAGGTAAACTTAAAACTACACTTTTAACCTCTCAGCAGTTTGTCCCTCCTTAGGGTATTTAAAGGAAAATACCATTGTTACTACATGTCATTGTCCATTGACAACATCAACCAGCGAGCTTACATAAACCTTTACCAAAACTGCTTTTAGATATTGTGAGATTTTTGTTTGTTTGTTTGTTTATGTTTTGTCCATATTCATGTTTCAGCATGTTCCTGTACATGTTTGTCAAATTTGAGTAAAAACTCAACTGGTCGTTAAAATCCTCCTTTTAGCTCAAATTCAGTTCTTGTAAGGAACTATTTTTCCAGGCATAATAACATTCAGCCCAATGGCTCTATTGGCTCTTTGTGATTGACAGCTCAGAGGGCAGAACCAAAGTAGAAAGGAGGTCAACGATTGCCTGAAAGTTACACCTCCGACTTGTGTGAGTTTCAGGCTTGTACTAATACGACTCAACAGTCTCCATAAATGAATGATGTCCAACTTCTCCCGGTACGGTTTGCTCATATTCATACTGGGAGTGTTAGGAAGTTCTCTGACCAGTATCTTCCTCTCTACATTGAAATGTGGACCGTAAACCAACGTTGAGCGGTTTCTCATACACGTTTGTTTATGTCACTGCTTCCTGGTTACAAAGTCCAATCAGAGTCAGCCAGAGAACTGTTGGCCAATGGAATGCAGCCAAGGGAACATAACTTTTATTTGATACATCAATTTTAGATAAAATAAACAATGCAGTGATTTTCACAAGGTACCTTAACCCAGAGACTAAACAGTATTGTAGAGTGTTTTTACACCGGAGGGTGGCAGGCATCATTTGTTGTGTGTACAAAAAAAATTAAATATTATTTTAATATTTTCAACTTCAGGGGGCATCTGAATACATGTCTATGAGAAAATGGTCCTACTCCTCTCTTGATTTATTATCTCAGTAAACATTGTAAACATGAGTTTATGGTCTCAATCTCTAGTTTCAAGTCTTCTTCAATCCAGCATGATGTTCATTTCTTACATTATGGTCCATTTAGAGTCCAACAGACCAGAAAGCAGGGGATGTTTTAGGGGCGGGGCTACCTGATAATTGATACCACGTTGCTCTTCCACAGTCCACACTTCCTCACGTTGCAAATTCCAAGATGGCGACAGCCAAAATGCTAAACTCAAGGCTTAAATATCATCGTCCACCAACCAATGGGGAAATGGGAAATGCTCCTCTTTTCCCATTCCAGCTGGGAAAAGAGGAACATTTTGGCATTGATGAATTTGATTCTTCAACTATTATACTCGAGCATGAATTAATAATTTGATGTTTTCCCCTTCTCTTGAGCGCTTTACAAAATGATGCAAAATGAATGAATGAATGAATATACCAAGATCATCAAGAGTGTGCACATGATAATTATTAACAAAGAAATAAGTTACTTAGTATAGTGGAGGTTCAGGATTGTCTTTAAACCTGGGTGGGATCTGGTCCAGCCTCCTAATACTTCCCCCTCTTGTCAGATCCTACTTTGCCTCTGCAGGACGGCAGATAGACAAAACACGGCTGCCTTTTCCTCCTGATTACATCCCAATAGAGTGATGAGAGATGTGAGTCACGGCAGGACAAAAGGAAGAGGAAGAGGCAGAGATAGTAATCAGTGAGGTGTGAGGATTAACAATCAGCATTGGCTCAATGCCTCGCCGTTCAGCCAGTAATCCCCACCTTTGTACTGGAGCAGTTTCACTACCAGTCAATCATCAGGATTACATGCATACCTCAGTTGTAGCCAGCTACACACACATTTCAATGGGAGAGCTGTATAGACTGATCGTTTCATTGGATGCATATGACGCCAAAGTAAAACATTTTCTGTTACACTGAAAAGCTTCTCTTTTAGTATGTGCAGTGCACATTATTATTTTTCTGATTGTTTCATGCTCTCCTAAAAATTACATTCTCACACAACTTAACTCTATTGTGAATTATATTTAGAGGGGGTCATATTTTGTGGTGATTACGTTTGCTCTTGACATGTCACAAATGAGTTCCAAATTAGTCTGTGGAAGTCCACATAGGGAGGAGATCTTGGTGGTGGATGTGTCAAAAAACACAGGACACAGGCCAAAAAATATGTTTCCCTGGAAATGGAATTGATATCGCAGTTAATTGATGTTCTAAAGCAGAAATCTCCACATCCACACCTCCTCACAAACATACATCTTCATCCTGCTGTGGCCTGCCTGCGTCCCTCAGGTCTGTGAGCGGTACACCGAGAGGCTTGACATTTGATCTGGGAATGAGAGCGGGCTGCACACTCTGGTTATTGACTGACGTAGGGTCCAGATGCACTTTGACGATGTGGGGATGATGTGGGGAGCAGATTCTCTGTAGATACAGACTCCACCGCACACATCTTATGGGTCATAGTGATGATTGAGAGGGATTATGCTTGTAGCTGTCTATACATTGTTTCAAAGGAAATGGTTGCATATTATACCTTTTAGGATGCTGCACAGGATTCTCCCTTGTGTGAGTTCAAAATACGAGCCTACAAATGCAGTCAAATATCACAATGTTTTTCCAGTCTGTCATTTAATAATAACTCAGCCAGTTGTATCTGCATATTGACACTAAGAGAGAAAGAAATGTTATCACTTTTCATTTCATTCATTCCCTTTATTTCCACTGTTTTTCTGCCACCACAATGCACAGTGATGTCAACATGATGTCTCCTCCAAAATGGTCTATTTGACTTGGAAAACTGGTCATTAATCCATACATAGAATCATTTCAAGACAGAGCAAAGATGCAGGGGTCCAGTTGACATTAAACTACCAATAAATCTACACCACGAATGTCAACATTAACAATGCTCTAAGTCAACAGCAAAAAGTAAATCATCATAAATCAAACATATTGGGAAGGTTACTTATAGTTTAATGTGCACACCATCTAAAAGACTACATTGCTATCAACACTGGCTTATGGCTTTCTTTATTGATTTTTCAACATAAAAAAGAGACAAACAATGTGACAATATTCTAAAAAATGGAATAAAATAAAATTGAATTAATAATTGAATTAAGACAAATCAAGCAACAACAGCTAACATGGTTGGCCACCAGGGGGCTATTGCACAAAAGCAGAATTGAGATATCCAGGATAAATGACTAAGCTGGGTTCAACATATACCAGTGAGAGCAGTCTGGCTTAACTGGTTGCACAAAGGTCAAACCAGGATGAACAGCTGACTAAGTGAAGCTAGGTTCAACTAATCCTTCCTCAACTAGACCCTGAAATCCATCACGGATTCATTGATGCAGATCCCAAATTCACCATGACGATGACGCGTGTGGCGTACTCCCACAAACTGAGCACAAGCTTTTGATGGAGGTGTATGAGGAGTTCAAGCTCTTCCGTAAAAAGAAGAACTGTGTCTTAATGAACCAGAAGATGTTATATTGTTACTGTAACGCTTTAATCTGGAGTTTAAATACTACAGTATATGTAACAATGTTGACAGGTACGGTGGCTGGGGAGGAACATACAAGGCTAACTCACACTTTACAACAGCCCCCCCCAGTGGTTTATCAATACATTACACCCAGAATCACAGAGAGGGAGCCAGGGGGACTCACAGTCTGGTTACCGGACCGCTGGTCTTAAACTGATGGTGCAAACTTTTACTGAACAATATAAACAGCTGAACACAATTATAACTGTTCCCATGACGATCTGCATAATTGAATAAAATGTATGAATATAGGTTGAATGAATGTAAAACAATGGTCACAGTGTTTAAATAATAACAGCAGGCTACTCCACTGGATGGTAAATTGTAAGGAGCAGTGGAATAACTGTAATGAACATGTTGGTTTCCCAACAAAGTAACTGAGATACAGATCAGATTGATAGATCATGTTAGCTTGGTCTGGAGCAGGCTAGCTCCACAGGATAAATCTCCATGGTAACTTATTCCATAACATATGAGACATGCTTTCATGCAACCGGGTCACGGATAACTTCAGCTAGGATGACTGGGAAATCCCTTATCTAGGTTTTGTGCAATAGTCCCCTGGTATCAGCTTTTGGTGGCCAAACTGAAAATACAATTGCCATCAGTGACATTGAATTGGCAAGAATTGGTTGACAATTTCTCCAAACAGTTGCCAGTGGAAGCCCTGCCTACACACAGTTTATCCTGAATTTTGATTTTGAAAAAACAACTCTAAAGATCATACATGAACGTGTGATGGCCTTATACCAAGCCAAGTAATTCACACCAAATTATAAATATGCTAAATGCTAGAAGAACAAAGACAATCCCCTGTGGCACTCCGCATGAGGTTGACTAGATAAATGACCACAAATTTACTCAAATTGATCAAATCTGCTAATTTCAAAAGTGTTTTTTGATGTAGCTCCATCAATCCAGATCTTCCTGTCTCTGATTTTCTATGTAGAAGGTGTTAGCTTAGCAGGCTACAGTCAGCCTGGGGCTACCTGTCTGAATCTTGTGTTACACACTGATGGCAGCTCAAAGATAGCAGCTGGAGATGAGTCCTGCTGTAGGGTAGTCTCCCAGTCTGGGATTAGTCATAAGGGAAACTGGAGAAGGTCAGAGTGCAGACTGGCATGCCAGGTTTGACCAGTTATCATCCATATACAGTACAACTTTAGTCTCGTAAAGAAGGAGCAATGTGTATCATGATTTTTTTTAAATAAAAGGCTATTAAATTCAAGAAACCACAAGTTGTTTGTCCATACACTCCAGAATGACATAGAAGTGGTTTCTGATGTGATGGACTGTTTAAAATGGAAAACAAAGGTGATGTTAAAGGCTTAGCTTTGGAAACCTCTTGGTTCATGTTAACAAGGTTACTTAGGTTTAGGGGACCAGTTTGTCACCCTGGGTATGATGATAAACACTTGGTTGTGGTTCAGAAATGGTCGCAGTTTAAAAACCACAGGAAGAGAACACCAGTCAGCAGTGTTACATCTCAGACTTCAGAAATGTCATCGTTTTAACTTTGAGCTAACTGAACAACTTTCTGTTTACCTTCACACATCACCATTCATATAGTGCACATTTACATTTCTACAATCTAAGCCTGCCCACTTTTTTTGCACTCCAATCAAATGCAAAGGATTTTATCTAAATTTCTCTTGTAACTGACTCAAATATCCATTTCACTGGGGAATACTGACAGTACAGAAGATAAATATGCTCTAGCTTCTGTGGCTAAAAACACTATGTATAAACCACAAATTTGATATAGGAAGTTGACAGTCATGATGACGTCACTCGTTGGTTTGTGGACTACAGTTTTGAAGTGTTGAGTTCGGCATTTTGGCCGTTGCCATCTTGTAATTTTTTGCAATCGGGGAAGGAAGTGACCATATTTGGACTGTGGAGGAGCGAAGGGTGGATCTGAAGAACACAAGCAGCAGAGCAGCACCCTTACTGGATCTGGATCCATCTGGATTCTGGTGTGAAGCTGTTCATAATTCAATGTCAACTTTACAGCTAAGTGTAAGTACAGCTAAGCTAAGTAGCTAATTGCATTGGTAGCCTGGTAGCAACCTGTCAATCAGCAGGTAAGCCCCACCCCCTAGAGCATCCCCTGCTTTCTTGTCTGTTGACTCTAAATGGACCATAATGTACTAAATGAACATCATGCTGGATTGAAGAAGACTTGAAACTAGAGATTTGAGACCATAAACTCATGTTTACAATGTTTACTGAGATAATACATCAAGAGAGAAGTAGGCTCATTTTCTCATAAACTTCTATACAATCAGAGGAGTCACCCCCTGATGACCAGCAGAGAGAATCACAGTTTAAGGCACTTCAGCTTGGCTTCACTGTTTAGAACCCGCAGTTACCACCTAAAAACTACCTCATTGTGCTACTCATTGTGTTATTTTTAAAGAAACAAAAACAAGATACTTGCAGTGACAGTGGATCACAGTGTACTGTTTCTGTTTTTTTTTCACAGATGAAACCTTCATGTGTTTAACCAAACATGAGCCTGTTGGCGTATGTGGAGCCATCATTCCGGTAAGTGTAGAGGGGATCTGGTTTCAATTTATGAGCAATAACATATAATAGCAATTGTTATGACCGTAGTTTGGCTTGGTGTGAAAATGAAACGCACACATTCACACTGTAAATAAAATCAAACAAAACAACACATAACATTGTTGTTTATGTACTGTTACAGTGTGTGTGTGTGTGTGTGTGTGTGTGTGTGTGTGTGTGTGTGTGTGTGTCCAGTAAAAGTACTTCAGGATGGCTGACTGTTCTGCTGTAATACCATCTGTTCTTGATAAGCATTTAAAAATCAGAACAGTAACAATATCTAATTTATAACTTGAGTCCAACACACGGTTGTGATGCCAACCTGGCCTACTGTATGTCTAACTACAGTATGGATGATATTGTCCTGAAAAAATATATAATATATGAACGTTAATCAGTTGGTGACAGACAAATCATTTTTTGACCCTGTTTGAGGTGAAGTAAACATCAAAAATGCTTTACCACGAGCTACAACTAGGAACTACGCTAACTACGGTGATGCAGATCTTCTTCCAAGATGGAATTCCTTTGAGCATCCACATTGTTGGAACCCTTCCGCATCGTCAGCAGGGATCTCAGGGTCTCAGGTGTTTCACCCCTTAACCTGAACACCTCGCCTGAGTGGGCCAGCAAAGACCGACTAGCCTTCACCTGCAGAAGGGTTCCAACTGTGGGCTCTCTTCAGCCACAGCCATCTTGAGCTGGACTCGGCTGCTGCGGCTATGTCCCTGGTGGCTTTCTTCAGCTGTTTGGGTTCCAGCCCCACCCTCTGCAGGAAGTAGCTCACCTGCGGCAGCCAACTTCAATGGGATAGCTGGTTGCATGCCACCCCTTTAACACAGCTTCGTCGACTAGGTCCTGGTATTTGGCTTTCTTCAGTTGGTGGGATGTGGCCAGCCTCTCTTCCCGGGGTACCGTGAGCTCAGCAACAATAATTGTTTTTGTGCTCCTGGATAGCAAGACCATATCTGGTCGAAGGGAGGTCACTGCCACCTCCTGTGGGAAGACAAGTTTCCTCTTCAGGTCCACACTCAACTCCCAGTCTGAGGCTCCTTGCAGGGTAAAGGGAATTGTGTCATAAAATACACATGCAATGTTTTTCAATTTAAAAGATAATTTTGCACAGGCTATCGGACAAATGGACCCGATGAGACATTTTTTGCACTATTGAGATTTCAGAACAATTGGCCACCAACTTCTGATGAAAGTACGCTTTACGTATCCAAGTTAATTTGCGCCAAACCGGAAATGTGCCTAATTTGCATTTCTTTTTTGAAGCGTTTCAAAAGTTTGCGTAACATGTGCTAGTGCCGACACATAGGGCCCTAGTTTCGTGGCGCAGCACAGGGCGGCGCAGGGTGGCGGAGCCGGCATAATGCAAGTTTCGACCCGCGCAGCCTTGCGCACGGTCAGTTTGGCAGTTTGGTGGATCGCCTGCGCCAAGATGGGTGTGGCGGCGCAGCAGGGGGAGTCACAGATTCAGCTTGGCGTAGCGGAAGTTTCGTGGCAAAAAGCCTCACCGCAAGGCGCAAGGCGAAAATAAAGTCCATTCATTCAAGGCGAATCACAGCTGGCGGAGTGGAAGTATGGCTGACGGCGCGCAGTGCGCACACGTCACCGAGATCTCACAGGCAGGTTTCCACAGTTCCAGGCACATTTAAATGCAATACATAATCACAACAAACACTATTTAATGCAACTAATTGAATCAACACGTGAATTTATATCTATATAGATTGTCCCGTCACATCTGACGTCAGATCAAAGGCGGATTGCACGCGTAACGGAAACTCAGCCTCTCGGACCAAAACATCTCCCTCTCTTTCTCCTGTTTTTAATAATATCGGCATTGTTATTATTATGATACGCACGCACAGCGCGTGATGCGCGTGGTGGGAGCGGCGGCGCTGCTTCTGTCATCGGGTTGTCAAGTGCACTGAACCTCCCCTAACGCATTAAAGGTGAGGAGAGGAGCTCATTTGATTGGTGAAGATCTGAATCGGCTGTATTAATCCCAGTCCACGCCTCGTCTCCTCCTCGTCTCCTCCTCGTCTCCCATTCACGCCTTCTTCTCCTCCCTCTTTCCCACTTGCGCCAGTGGGAGTGACGGGGGGTGTGCCTGCGCGAGCCTGCGCCAGCCTGCGCGGTGCACGAAACTTGCAAAGTCCAGGCGGACACACCCCGTCGGCGTGGCGCAGGTGCGCTGAGAGCTGACTGCGTGGATGAAGCATATCGCTGTTAAATGTTACTCATCCAGTCTGTCTCTCTGAGCTTAGTAACGTTGTGACTCTACTGATAGTTGTTACTGGAAATGCTCAGTGAGTCCACCACTTGCTGTAAGTCCGTACACTTTATACAGAAGTGTCCTGCTACAACAGTCACAATGCCAATGCTTCACATAAAAATGGCCACTATTAGTTAGCTAACTAGTGAGCCGTCTGTCTCCAGAGCTGCGTCCTCTCTCTTCCTGGTGAGCTGCGACATCACTTAACATCCCCACTGGTGCTGTCACCATGACAACAAACAACAATTAGCATTTTCTTTTGTACTTATCAAATGACCACTGAAAACAGTTAAAAAATTAATCTGTTCTGCTCTTATTATATATTTTTGTGGTATTCCCCAAAATGTCACGGTGTGCCTTTGACGCTGCAGGCCCTTTACACTTCAGCACGTTACAGCAGTGAATGGCTCTGTCATTTACACTGCCAATATCCCTGGCTTTCTTGGAACTATATATTTTGGCTAAATTGGAACCACTGAAGACTGAACTTAACGTTCCAGAGAAGCACAGATCATAAACGTGTAGTTCAAGTAAGATGACTGCACTTGATTGAAAGCACTGTCTGGATGTGAGGATGAAATAAAACCCTGCTAAGTGGACCAGAAACCTTATCTTAATCTTTGCTCTACTTAAACAAGATCTGCTCTTTGTTAATCCCTTCAGGGCTGTTCTTCCAAGAACACACAGCTTGGATTTACTTTCACACATCGGAAAATATATCTACTTTTTTTTTCTCCTTTTGATTATAACTTAGGGTAACTTAGGGATTTAGGGTAGGGCAATGTTTGGTGATTCACAACATTGTGTTGTACTTTGTGATACATCCAAGCAGACCCATATGTATAATTTCGACATCATTACAGAATACATGCCATTCGGTTTTATCTTTGAGCATAAGCCTATAACCTCTAATGTTGCTTTGGCAACAAAGGAACAAAACGGCTGTTGTTTGACGTGGGAGATTATATCATAAAAGTGAAATTTATACCAAAAGACATTTCATTACTGAAAGTACTGCTGGCGCGCACACAGCATGAGTCATTGTCCTTTCTACTCACTTGTGATCCCAAGATCCCTTAATGGCTCCAAATGTTGTAAAAGTTAACAATGCCTAAACAATAAATATGCAGCACTCACATGTGTTGCTGTCTAATTTGGGTTTGAGTGCTCAATTATTTGTCCATTGGTTTCCAACATGGAAATGAGCAGCTGGAAAATACATGACCTCTTTTCTGAATGTGTTTACTTTGAATGATCTCCCATTGCTCCCTTTTATTATCTTGTATATTCTCTCCAGACCAACATCCAAGTGATAAAGGGGATTTTTCTGGGAAAACCAAACTGCTGATAATGTGTGTGTTTTGCTTGGATTATTAGCCCCAGCTTGTGCCTCTCATGTAGTTTATTTTTTCCATTGGAGATGTTTGCAGTTATTATTACAAGTGGGTGACAGACATAAGCTACTGTTTACAAAAGCTTGTATCGGGATATTTTAAAGAAAATATTCTCTATATTATATATATATTATTATAGACTCATCCTCTTTGAACCCAAAATATGCAGTGTGAGTTTACAATGAGATAAAAACAGTGGGCGAATATGACTGTCAATTACTGTTTACATGCACCAAATATTAGTGGTTTTGTCTTAATATTCCTGCAGCCGTGCGTATTCCAAATGACGTTAGTTGTCTTTGTCCCTATTCTTACTCGCATCCTCTGGTCCATATGAGGAGAAAACCACCTCATCACTGTGGCCAGTGAATCCCAAGTCGAAGTGATTCTTGTTGCGTTTGAAAGGTTGATGGCCTACATGTTGTTTATCTCTTCAGCACAGGAAAAGTGGAATGGCAGGAGCTGCTTGTCATATTTAGATACTCTGAAATTGTCTGAATAATGTTTTACTTGGTTTGATTTAGTTAAAAAAACATGGTTTGGCTTTAAATTACTACATTTAAGCTATGGACATAAATGAAATTAAAGTCACCATGGCTTGGTTTCCCGCAGAACGCTAACAGCTGTTTCCTGCATGAAAGTCCTGTGTTTGTTTGACCCATCCACCACCCGACCTTCTCCCTACATGGACTATCAATCGAAACACATTTGTGATAAGTCAAAAACAAACTGCAACAAAAATACATTTACCTTGAAACATAATTCACAATGCAGATTATTTGTGTGGGAACGTACTTTTTAGAAGGCCAGGCATACTCAATTAGGTTTAGAGGTAAATGTATTTTCTCCTGGATTATGGTCGCAGTTTTAAATAGTTGTATATGTTGTAAATTGAAACAAAACAAAACAAAACCATCATGGTTTGGCTTTAAATTATTAAATATTTTACTTTATAAAAGCTATGGGCATACATTAGACATGGTTTCACACTGCTGTCTCTTCAGTGAAAGTCTAGTGTTTGTTTGACCCATCCACCATGGTGGTGCCCCTAATATATGGCCGAATCAGTGTGAGGCGGCAGGGGTTCGATTCTGAGCGCCTTTCAGATGTCCAAACTTCCCACCCTGTCCCTGAAGGTGAGCCGCGCCACAAAACACCTGTGTCTCATATTTCCACCACCCAAAAACTCATAAACCAAGGTGAGGGTTGGACTGGTAAACTGACACTTTCCTGCAGGCTCAGCCCCCTCGTCACCACCTCAGTCAGGTAAAATGTCTGCATCACTACAGGTGCCACATCAATCCAACCAGTTTATATAACCTGTTTCCACCACATTAAAAGTTGACTGTGTTAATTAACAGGCACACTGGAAGATAGGACGAGAACAACACAGTCACAGAGTTGCACATGGACGTACACAACATGTATTTGTATGAAGAATGCAAAAAGGAAACTTGCATCTTATCTTTGGCCAATTGCTGCATGACGGCGGAACTTTTTTCAGTGTAAATAAAAGTGCTTCAATGCCAGTGTTTACTTTTTCAGTTCAAGTTTTCTTTACGACTTATAATGTCATTTCTGATGCTAAAATATAGTGCCACTGTTTTGCGTCGTAGTGACACACGGATTTCACTATCGTTATCATTATTCAGTAAAAATATGCAATTGCAAGCTCAACAAAATGTGGTGAAAGGAGAAGAACTAGTAACATTAGCAGCACCGGAGCTAACAACTAACGCTAACGGAGGTTCCATTCAGTTACATCATGATGTGTTCATTCTCTATTCAGTAAAATGAGTCAACATTAGTATTGAGCAAAGGTAAATTACAATGCCTTCATGATGTGTTCAGTGTAATCTAGTAAAACTGAGTTTTATCGAAAAACTTGAATTAATCCAGTTGTCTGAAGGAGATACTTTCACAGCAATATAAAATAGATATTAGAGAGGTAATTATGACTTGTTTAACCTCCTCTAAGCAGCTTATAGTACATCATTTAAAGTACTAATGTTTAACCATTTTAAGCTTTTGTTTCCTAATTATGTGATTTTTGCGTTTTTATGGAAATAACCAGTATAGTTGACAACAACAAAGTAAAAAGGTAACATTTAGACTTTTTGATGGTTTACTGACTTCGGTGTGGTTGAATGATTTTTCAGGAAGATTTTGAAAAAGAAATCTTTGGCCTGTATCGGATGATATGGCCCATTGATGCTTGATATCGGCAGGTAAAAATCATAATTGAGGCATCCCTTAGTTATATTTGCTCTTTTGACTCATAACCAGAATATCATCATTTAGTAGAAATTGTTGCCTGGTCGATTGAATGAAAGAGAGGCCCAAAATAATGACAATTTGGCCTACAGACTTCTCACATTTTTGAATAGTCACTGGAGGGATGGAAGTTCAAAAGTGACCCAACAGCTAATTTAACAGCTGATCAACTGTTTAATGTGACTGTATGTGACATACTAACATGTGTTCTTATGTCTATGCTAGTGGAACTTTCCTCTGCTGATGTTCATGTGGAAGATGGCACCGGCCCTGAGTTGTGGAAACACTGTGGTCATCAAGCCAGCAGAGCAGACCCCCCTCACCGCCCTTCATGTTGGATCGCTCATCAAAGAGGTCTGATATTAGGCTGACAGAGGTTTCAACTTTAAACATTCCTGAACAGATTCTGGGCTTGTGTGCTTCTCATGTGAAAAGACTGCTGTTAGGTTTTCATAGAGACTGTTCCCGGCAGGGGGTACCATCTGGACCTGAACACTTCAACTATGTGTGGATCGGACTCCCACCGGTCCTTATCCTTCACTGGACATAAT
The DNA here is from genome assembly GCF_963514095.1 of Eutrigla gurnardus. Lineage (NCBI taxonomy): Eukaryota > Metazoa > Chordata > Actinopteri > Perciformes > Triglidae > Eutrigla > Eutrigla gurnardus. The sequence goes on from NC_139915.1 coordinate 19,655,543, forward strand.
CACAGTTTAAGAAAGGTTTACATTTCACTCACATGTTCACTGTAATTATAGGTTTTACTGTCACTGTGATCTGCTAACAACTTCAAAACAACTTCATCTGCTGACATCCAAACCAAACCACAGTCTTTTCTGAAACATCCAAGTAGTTCCAACACTACAGAAGCTCGCTATAAAAAACATAATATAACTTTTCATAACAAATAGTACGAACCATTGTATCAGCCCATTCACCAGGAAAATGTTAGCATTGTATGTTTCTACAAACATTTACATTTACATTTAGGGCATTTAGCAGACGCTTTTGTCCAAAACAAAGTACATTTGTCAAAAAAAAGAAACCACAACAAATCATTTCCGATAGGTTGAATGTTGTTCAGTCAGAGTAAAGGTGGTTTAATAATGAGTTTAACAAGCAAGAAAGGCCACTAAGTGCTGGTGGGAGGGCTGGTAAAACCAACATAGTACTTTCACCCAGCAGACAGTTGGTCGTGTCCCATGTGAAACCAAAAGCAAACGTTCACTTAACCCTTGTTACGTAACATTACATAAAAATGTATTTTATTTATATGCCATTGTTATGTTACATTGTTACGTTATTACAGATTTGAACACATACCATCATCTTGTTGCCTAAACCTAACCAATCTAATCGTTTCACAACATTAACCATGTGACATTTGCATTTCTGCAAGCATAGTACGAGGCTGATAGGTAATATATATATATATATATATATATATATATATATATATATATATATATATACACTCACCGGCCACTTTATTAGGTACACCTTGCTAGTACCGGGTTGGACGCCCTTTTGCCTTCAGAACTGCCTTAATCCTTCGTGGCATAGATTCAACAATGTACTGGAAACATTCCTTGGAGAGTTTGGTTCATATTGACATGATAGCATCATGCAGTTGCTGCAGATTTGTCAACTGCACATCTATGATGCGAATCTCCCGTTCCACCACATCCCAAAGGTGCTCTATTGGATTGAGATCTGGTGACTGTGGAAGCCACAGTGAAGTACAGTGAACTCATTGTCATGTTCAAGAAACCAGTCTGAGATGATTTGCGCTTTATGACATGGTGCGTTATCTTGCTGGAAGTAGCCATCAGAAGATGGGTACACTGTGGTCATAAAGGGATGGACATGGTCAGCAACAATACTCAGGTAGGCTGTGGGGTTGACACGATGCTCAAGTGGTACTAATGGGCCCAAAGTGTGCCAAGAAAATATCCCCCACACCATTACACCACCACCACCAGCCTGAACCGTTGAAACACGGCAGGATGGATCCATGCTTTCATGTTGTCGACGCCAAATTCTGACCCTACCATCCGAATGTTGCAGCAGAAATTGAGACTCATCAGACCAGGCAACGTTTTTCCAATCTTCTATTGTCCAATTTTGGTGAGCCTGTGCGAATTGTAGCCCCAGTTTCCTGTTCTTAGCTGACAGGAGTGGCACCCGGTGTGGTCTTCTGCTGCTGTAGCCCATTCGCCTCAAGGTTCGACGTGTTGTGCGTTCAGAGATGCTCTTCTGCATACCTCGGTTGTAACGAGTGGTTATTTGAGTTACTGTTGCCTTTCTTTCAGCTCGAACCAGTCTGGCCATTCTTCTCTGACCTCTGGCATCAACAAGGCATTTGCGCCCACAGAACTGCCGCTCACTGGATATTTTCTCTTTTTCGGACCATTCTCTGTAAACCCTAGAGATGGTTGTGCGTGAAAATCCCAGTAGATCAGCAGTTTCTGAAATACTCAGACCAGCCCGTCTGGCACCAACAACCATGCCATGTTCAAAGTCACTTAAATCACCTTTCTTCCCAATTCTGATGCTCGGTTTGAACTGCAGCAGATCGTCTTGACCATGTCTACATGCCTAAATGCATAGAGTTGCTGCCATGTGATTGGCTGATTAGAAATTTGCGTTAACAAGCAGTTGGACAGGTGTACCTAATAAAGTGGCCGGTGAGTGTATATATACACACACACCACCTTGTTTATCTCACCACTTCCTGGTTACAAAGTCCAATCAGAGTCAGCCAGTACTGTTGGCCAAGGGGATGCAGCCAAGGGAACATGTGTCCTTGTGCAGGAAGTAAAAAGAGAGTGCGCTTGTTATCGAGGTCAGAGTACACCAGATTGAGACTCTCTTGAACTTTATATTAGCGGCTAGCTCCACCCACGCCACTTAGGTAAAGTGGGAGCAGTCGACATCAACAACAAGTGAACCCAAAACCTGCTTCTAGTTTCAGACGCAGATGTGATCAATGTGTGAATTTGAATGGCTTTTATTAGAGGAATACAGTGATTATTGATCAAATAAACAATGCTGTGATTTTCACGTGTTTGCCTTACATAAACCCAGAGACTTAACAGTCTCATAGAGTGTTTTTACACTGTTTCAACATGAATGACACTGAACAGAGGTTAAAACAGGGAGGCTGAGATCTACTAAAGTAAACACTGCAGACACTGATGTACACAGGATGTGTTGAAGACAGGAAGCATTTCTTCTAATGGAGAGAAGTCAGAATTAGACTGGTATGGACCTTCAAGCTGTTGACTCCCAGCACTAACATGCACTCTGGGCTACCATTCCAGGCGGGGATCCCTCCTGGAGTTGTCAACATCGTTCCAGGGTTTGGTCCGACAGCAGGAGCAGCCATCGCCAACCACATGGACATCGACAAAGTGGCCTTCACTGGTTCTACAGAGGTGTGTTTGACAAGAAGACACTAAAGTCTAAAGATACTCTCAAATGCATATATATGATATATAATCCACCTGCAGTCAAATCCAGTTTGCAGATAAGAATGTTGGCATTTCCGCACACCACAGAGGTTTTTGCATTCGGTCAGAGTGACGCAGTGTATGGAGAGACGGTTATGCTCGTGGTCTAATAACGAGTATAGGGCCCAATCACAATGTCCACACTAACATCCATGAGGGTTTAGTTGTGTTCCACTGCCCTTTATGTACTCTTTATGTCTGCAGCCTTTGCCTGAGGGAATTACTCACAATTCATAGCGTTGCGATGTTAAACATGGGGTTACCATGGACCTGGCTTAAAAAAAAAGGTAAACAAAGAGGACGGTACATGGGTGTACAGACTAACATATTAAATTAAAACAAAAACACTTACATTAAGGGTTTAATATGGAACATAAAACACATTAAATCAGAACAGAATGACAGAAATGAGTAAATAGATGATTTGACAATTACCTCTCATCTTGTAGGACAAACCGATCAGGGGAAAAAGCAAAAAAGTGTAATAGGACAGATTGAAGCCTAAGTCCCAGTCCGGTTCCGCTCCGGTACCGCTCACACCACGAGTCTGAAGCCCAAGCCCCATCCAGAATCCATCTGTGTCCTACACAGTCATCAACAGTATTTTCAGAAATCGCCTCAATAGACAGGGGATCTGAGTTGAACACATAAGTTGTGATAATGAGAGGAACGGCCGATCGATTACATAACCACGTTGCGTACCTGTGCATGTGCTTGTGCATGAACAACTGTACTGAAAATATTCAAAATACTGTTGCTCACCTCTTCCAACTGCGCCAGAGCGGAGCAAGTGGACCGGGCTAAAACACACTCGTCAAACAAACTCTGGGGCTCAAACGTGCTCCCTTACTAGGTGATGTTATTTAAGTACATGAGGGTTCAGGGTTTAAGGCCTTAGGGGGGACACTGGGACAGGAACCAAGCAGTTTATCAATCGTATGACCGTGGAGCTGAAGAAAAAGGGCTGCACTGTTATCAATGCATTAGCTGATGCAGATGTGGACATTGTCAAAGCTGCAGTCAAGGCCTCAGAACATCAGCCAACAACCTTGATAGGAGAGGATACAGACCTACTCATTCTTCTCCTCTACTATGCTGGGATGAACAACAGAGGCCTCTATTTTTGCTCAGACAAGTCCAAAGCTAATAAAGTGTACAATAGTGAGATGAAACAAGTCTTGGGTAGTGACTTGTGTTCCCAGTTGCTGTTTATACACGCCTTCACAGGATGCGATACAACGTCCCGCATTTTTAGTGTTAGCAAACAGACAGCATTCCAGAAACTTGTGAATCGGGACTCAACCATTCAGTCCTGTGCAAATGTGTTTCTGCTCCAACATCAAGCAAGCGATGTCATAGAGAACCATGGGACCAAGGCCATGGCAGTTTTGTTTGGCGGAAAGAGTAACGATTCACTTGCCTCTTTGAGGTACAACCTTTTTAGCAAGAAAATTGTTACCGCCAAATCATTTGTTGCTCAAGAACGTCTGCCTCCAACTGAGTCCTCAACCAAATACCACTGCCAAAGAGTTTACTTCCAGATCATGGTTTGGATTGGAAAGGAAGCTGACATGAACACAGTGGATTGAGGATGGAAACTGGTGGAGAACCGGTTCCTGACAGTTATGACCAGCAAGACTGCTGCCCTAGAAGACCTCCTGCAGATGATCCACTGCAATTGCACAACTGCCTGCCGATCACAACGGTGCAGTTGCATGGCATATGGACTACCATGTATGCCTGCTTGTGGACCATACCAACTTGAGAATTGTGAGAATCACAATAATCCACCTCTATGGGACGAAGAGTGTGATGACTAATGTAAATATATATATAAAAGGGCAAGAAAAATATATAAAAATATAAAAAAACACAAAGAAATGAAAGGGGTTAATGGTACTGAGCCTTCACGTAGCAGCCCTGTTTTGACTAATTTTACAGTACCACACAATTCTAATTAATTTATTCTTTGTTGGAATTGAAAGAATGGTTATGAACCACAGAAACCACCAATACAAGGCTAAACGATACAAGAAAGGAGAAATATGCAATTACTTCAGGGAAATTGTACTTATTTTTCACATAACCTGGTTCACATCATACCTGACAAAATCGCACCTTTCAGGTCACATGGAATGGCTCCATGTCCAAACCCTGTTCTCTGGACACAGCTGTCCCTCAAGGCTCAGTATTAGGTCCGCTTCTGTTCTCACTATACACCAGATCACTAGGCTCTGTAATCACATCACATGGATTCTCTTACCATTGTTATGCAAATGACACCCAGCTATTCCTCTCTTTCCCCCCAACCTCTGACACTCACATTGCAACTCGCATCTCGGAATGTCTGGCAGACATCTCTGTCTGGACAACTGCACATCACCTCAAGCTTAATCTGAATAAAACCGAACTCCTCTTAATCCCAGAGAAAGACTGCCCTTGCATGGACCTGTCGGTCACTGTCGAGGGTATCACAGTATTGCCTTCCTCAACTGCAAGGAACCTGGGTGTAATCCTTGATGACCAACTATCCTGCACTCCCAACATCACTGCTGTGGCCTGATCCTGCAGATTTGCCCTCTACAATATCCGCAGGATTCTGAGTTTCCTCACAAAGGATGCAACGCAACTCCTGGTCCAAGCACTGGTCATCTCCCGCCTTGACTACTGCAACTCTCTCCTGGCTGGACTCCCAGCCTCGGCGACTAAACCATTGCAGCGTATCCAGAATGCTGCAGAACGCCTTGTCTTCAATCTACCCAAATTCTCCCATGTGACCCCCCTCCTCCGTGACCTCCACTAGCTCCCCGTTGCAGCACGCATCCAATTCAAGACGATGGCACTGGCCTTCAAGGCCATCAATGGAACGGCACCCATCTACCTTCAAACACTGGTCAAACCACACGCCCCGAAGCGAGCACTTCGCTCCTCTACTTCAGCTGGCCGGCTAGTACCACCATCGCTGAAATCAAACAAATGTTGCTCAGCAAAGTCCAGACTCTTCTCTGTTCTGGCGCCTCAGTGGTGGAACGAACTCCCGACCAAACACCCTTACCTATAGCACTTTGATCATAGCACTACTGTTCTTAAGGTATGTTTGCTGAACAACTACTACTTTACTCAGATGAGGATCTAACACTTGTTATATTTTAAGCTGTTACTTTATTGGCAATGATATGTTGTGGTTTCTTTCTTTATTTCTTTTGACAAATGTACTTATTGTAAGTCGCTTTGGACAAATCCGTCTGCTAAATGACCTAAATGTAAATGTAATAAATATGCTTGTAAACAATCACTTAAATATATAATTGTACTTGTAATCACTTATTTATCATGCACATAAAGCTAATTAGAATATTAAATGGTTAAAACATGTATCAGGCACTAGCATTCCTGGTCTAGGAGGAATACAAAGGACTAATAGTCATTTTAAGGACCTGGCGGCCGCCATTTTGAAAATGGGGCCTTTCTGAGTATCACACTTTGGTAAACTTTTAGTATGTTTATAAGTACATCTGATACTACTATAATCCACTGAGAAACCTTTTGTTAGGTTTTTTGGGGGTCAAGTCATATTTGCACCTGACTATACAGAAAGTACTTCCCTCAGAGCAGAGAAGTTATTCACTTCTTAGTCCCCTGGCAAAGTGGTTACTCTCCATGTAAGATATGGTTCATTTATTGAGCAGATATTTGTTCAATTTTAGATAGTATAAATCTGATTTGGCAACTCTGAATGCAGCGATGTAGATCAAGTGAAATGTATAAATACTTTGCAACATTGCAATTCTTATTCAAATTAATTTCAGTATCTTTAAAATACTGTAGACTTTCCTAAAAACTATTATTCACTCACAATTAGTTTGAATTCCTCAGAAGTTTGTTTTCAAAAGGAAAGACGGTTTCAGGTCTTAAATATCCTCAATAATTGAAGACTCTTGTATTACTACGTTTATGTAAAGCAGTTATTTGTGCAGTATTCACGCACACAGGTCTGACTCTGTGTGTGTACAGGTCGGCCAGCTGATCAAGGAAGCATCAGCCAAAAGTAATCTGAAGAGAGTGACTCTGGAGCTGGGAGGGAAGAACCCCTGCATCGTGTTTGCAGACTGTGACTGTAAGTAAACATCAACATGCTGCATTCCAGCATCTCACTGTAGTCAAGTATGACCTGTATAGTTGTTTCACACTATGGAATCTATGACATGAATAAGTGAGGCACAATGAAATATAATTCCCATGAAGCAAATACATCTGTATTTATATTTATTTATTTCAGGATTTATTACATAGGCATATATAATTCCCATGAAGTAAATACATCTGTATTTATATTTATTTATTTCAGGATTTATTACATAGGCATATTTATTCATGTGTATATTCATTTATTTATTTAATATTGGCTTAAATGGCATTCCCTACTTGGCATCCCCAGGTGTTTCACTGCATTACTTCAGTCCTCCGAAATATTGAAATATGAGGCCTGTTAAGTCTCATCTTTCCTCTGTACAACTCACCTCTGCTGTCATCTCACCACTATAAGACTTCACCGTCTGTCACACTGTCAAAAAGACATGCTGTAGCTCAGGGGGCTGGCTTCAATTTCACCCCATTCTCATGGCAGGTTGGGGAAAAGTCACAAAATTAAATCTAATGGTTTCATGTTCAGGGGCTGCACGGTGGTGTAGTGGGTAGCACTCTCGCCTCACAGCAAGAGGGTCCTGGGTTCGATTCCCGGGTCGGCCCAGGTTCCTTCTGTGTGAAGTTTGCATAAATCAGCATAAACCGATGTCCATGCAGTCGATGCTAGCATGACGACAACACACACATCACTCAGAACACACTGAGAGGAAAAACACTTCCATCACACACCAAACACATAAGTTTGCCACTTTTCATCTTAACAGTTTGAATCATTTGAGTGACTTCACACAAATCAAGAAAAGGTAAACAAGAAGGAATGACAATCAGCAGTTTGCTGAGGTATGTATTTATTTTGTGTCTGTAGTCATCTACTAATGTTATTGTTGACAACAACCAAGTCAACAGCTTCTCCCTCCACCAACCCGTCTCCCTGCCAGTCTTCTCCCTTCACCAACCTGTCTCCCTGCCACTCTTCTCCCTCCACCAACCTCTCTCCCTGCCACTCTTCTCCCTCCACCAACCTGTTTCCCTGCCACTCTTCTCCCTCCACCAACTAGTCTCCCTGCCACTCTTCTCCCTCCACCAACCCGTTTCCCTGCCACTCTTTTCCCTCCACCAACCTGTATTCCTTGGTCCATTTCCTAAAAAAGTCTCTTCTCTTTCCCTATATCTATGTGTTCACTACAAAGTCTTAAACTAGATTTTCAGCTGAAGTTACAATAATCAGTCTTTGAAAGTCACCAGGCTAAAATCATCCTGTTTTTAATGGGAGGATTACAGTTTTGACAGCGGTGTGTTAACATTTGAACAAACCCCGACCCCGTATATCTGTATATTGGTGTGTGTGTGTGTGTGTGTGTGTACAGTGCAGCTGGCCGTGGAGGAAACCCAGAAAGGAGCTTTATACAACCAGGGTCAGTGCTGCACAGCTGCATCACGTATCTTTGTGGAGGAAAGTATTTATCAGGAGTTTGTGCATCGCAGCATAGAAAACGTCAAGAAGATTGTGATCGGCGACCCGCTGGACCCCCAGACATCACACGGACCCCAGGTAGGAGCACGCAGCCAACGTAGAGATAGAACATTCATACTTGAACAGGATCTATGCACAAAGAGCCAGGTGTAGTATAGTAGTAATATACAGTATAATGTAATATAGTCCCTGGTCGGTGGAATAATAACATGAAACATATGTGAATGCTTGTGGCTAAAATATAAGAAACTGAAATAAAACAAATAACAATAAATGTACTTGGTTCTAACGGGACACTAACATCAGTCTCCTGGTGAAGGTCCTGTGATTTTTGGACTGTCCATCCAGACCTCCTCCCTAAGTGGACTTCCACAGGCTCGTTTGAAGCGATTTGGCGATACATGAAGACCACCAAATCCACCACAAAATACGGAATTCACATTGCAGTTTAGTTGTGTGGAAACGTCTTTTTTGGAGACAGGCTTTTCTGAACCAGGTGCTGTAGATCTACACAGTAATAAAAAGAACGGTTCCCTTCGTTTATTCAGAAGAATCAACTCGTTCATGACTGAAAAATAAATTCTCCATACCTTTAAGTGATAGCCCCCTTTGCTATGGACTCTTTGCATAGTTCAACATTTTGAAAAGTTCACTTCACTCTTGTCTGGGAGAGAGAAGAAGATGGATATAAATCTCATGGGTGAACAGTTCTGACCAATCTTAGAAGATACACCAACCTATAACTATAACGGATTAACATGCTGCATATTGAGTTGGGTTAAAAACCCTGGTGGGAATCTCTGTGCCGGCAAACAAACATGAAACACATATTAATCCCACAGTCTCATTAGACAACAGCAAACAATGTGGAGAATGCCAGTCTTTTTAACGCGTCTCCTTCCCTTGTCTCCTCGCCCTGTTGATGCTGGCTCCAGATAGACCGACGGCAGTTTGACAAGATTATGGGTCTTATAGAGAGTGGGAAGGAAGAGGGAGCCAGGCTGGAGTATGGAGGAGCTGCTGTGGGCGAGAAAAGCCTCTTCATCCAACCTACCATCTTCTCTGGGGTCAAAGACCAAATGCGCATCGCCAAGGAAGAGGTACAACTTGTTTCAGTTGGTTGTGTGAGAGTCAACCATGACACCCTGTGGATCAGTGTTTTATTACACCCCAGACAGTCAGGACGCTCATAGGATGGTTGGCTTCCCTCAGTAACATAAGTGTTTGCAAAAATCTCCACATGTCAAACATTTAGACACCAAATCACAGCCTCCAGTTTTGGATTTTCGATGACTAGGGCCCGAAAACCGACGACGTCAGGCTGCGAAGGCCCTATTGTCATTTTTATTAATTCTCAATATAAAATAAACAACATCAACCCAAACATTGCTGCAACAAATGATGTGACATAAGTGCACGAGAACGGACATCTATACTTCTAAACTATTTTAAATTTTTATATGGGATTCATGACCAGAAAAACTTGATACACACTGCTGAGCTACACCTCAAATACTCATCAGGTTCTCAGCTTTCAGATGTTTTTCCACTTCTATGTGGCGTCTACTGTTGACCTGTTATCTCCTCCCTCAATATAATTTTCTTATACAAGATATGTCATAAAATCTATATTTATTTATGACATTTTGTCTATGTTGTGGGCAGAGCCAAACTGGTGTCAGAAAGTGAGAGTTCTGTAGAATATGGGTCATCTGGCACCTTCTCTGAATATTTGACTGGTTTTCCAACAGAAGACATTACCTTTGCATTTACATATATATTTAGGGCATTTAGCATACCCTTTTGTCCAAAGCGACTGACAATAAGTACATTTGTAGAAAGAAAGAAACCCCAACATTGCCGATAAAGTAAGAACAAGTGTTAGGTCCTCATCTGTATAAGGAAGTAGCTGTTCAGCAAGCTCTATGCAGAGTCGAGGTGAAGTCTGAACAGGTGAGTCTTGAGTCTTTTGCGGAAGATGGCGAGTGACTCTGCTGTCCTGACATTGTTAGTTAGTTCCACCACTGTCCAGGTGGAGATGTCTGCCAGACATTCCGAGATGGGAGTTGCAATGTGGGTGTTGGAGGTTGGGGGAAAAGAGAGGAACAGCTGGGTGTCGTCCGCATGGTAGGAGAATCCACGACATGGAGCCATTCTATGTGACTTGAAAGGTGCGATTTTTCAGGTATGAACTGTAATCCTCCCATTATAGAGCAGAGTCAGTGATGCCAAGTTCAGCCAGGGTGCAGAGGAGGATTTGGTGGTTGATTGTGTCAAATGCAGCAGATAGGTCGAGGAGAATGAGAACGGAGGAGTGGGATGAAGTCTGATGGATCAGGGTCAAGGAGGTTGTTCTGTGAGAGATAGGATGATAGTTGGTTGTAGGTGGCGCGTTCCAGGGTTTTAGAGAGGAATGAAAGAAGAGATACAGGTCTGTAGTTTCGGATGTCAGTCTAGGGTGGTTTTTTTAGGAGTGGCTTCACTGTAGCTGTCTTAAAAGCCGCTGGAATGAGACCTGAGGTGAGGGAGGAGTTGATCAGGGTGGTGATTAATGGCAAGACATTAATACAATTATCAATGTGTTGATGTCTACTCTAAATGGGTCTATTAAAAAAGTGTCAGAGACAATGGGAAACAGTGTGACTCTTTACTGATATCTCTCCCCTCTCAGATCTTTGGTCCAGTGCAGTGTATATTCAGCTTTAAAAGCCAACAGGAGGCCATCAAGAGAGCAAACAGCTCGCAGTATGGCCTGGTGTCTGCAGTCTTCACAACCAGTATGGACAGAGCTCTGTCTGTGTCTGCAGCCCTGGAGACTGGTACCGTCTGGTAAGTCCCTATACTATTTGATTATCCTCCTTATTATTACTCATATCTAATGTTTTATTTTTAACAAAATTCATTGTTTTTTAATATCAAAATCCAATCGTCTTCCCTCCCCATAAAACAAAATATGACGTGTGCTTACATTAGCTAGTACTAACTAATTTCAGCCAGTAATATCATGGCATCCATTAATCAATCAGCAACTTTGCCACAGTTTTCTGTAGCTCCATATCACGTTACATTAAAACATAATGCTCTCACTTTTTAGTGGTCTAATCAAATGTGAAGAATTTAATTCAAGTCCCTCTTGTAACTGTCGACCGCTCAAATATTCTGTTGCACTGAGGAATACCAGGTGGTTCTGAAAAGTGAAGGCAAAACTGAAGTGCCTTACACTTGCATTCTCTCTACTGGCCATCAGGGGGTGACTCCTCTGGTTGTAGAGAAGTCTATGAGAAAATGAGCCTACTTCTCTCTAGATTTATGATCTCAGTAAACATTGTAAACATGGGTTTATGGTCTCAATCTCTAGTTTCAATCCAGCATGATATTCAGTTAGTACATTGTGGTCCATTTAGAGTCCAACAGACCAGAAAGCAAGACATGCTTTAGGGCGGGGCTACCTTGTGATTGACAGATTGCTACCTCACAACAGTGCAATGCAATGAGTTACTCAGATCCATCCATCCATCCATCCATTCTCTTCCGCTTCCGCCGGGTCGCGGGGGCAGCTGCCTGAGCTGGGACACCCAGGCTTCCCTCTCCCCAGACACTTCTGGAGACCGATACAACGACTGCATTACTGCGGCCGCCGCACCGATGCACCTGTCAATCTCACGCTCCATCCTTCCCTCACTCGTGAACAAGACCCCAAGATACTTGAACTCCTCCACTTGAGGCAGGAACTCTCCTCAAACCCGGAGGCAGCAAGCCACCTTTTTCCGGTTGACCATGGCCTCAGACTGATCCTCATCCCAGCTGCTTCTCACTCGGCTGCAAACTGCCCCAGGGCATGCTGGGGGTCCTGGCTCCAGAGCCAGATCCCCTCCGGCCCATGGCTGTGCCTAGAAATTCTGTCCATAAAAATAATGAACAGAACCGGTGACAAAGGGCAGCCCTGCCGGAGTCCAACATGCAGCGGGAACAGGTCTGACTTACTGCCGGCAATGCGAACCAAGCTCCTGCTCCGGTCATACAGGGACCATACAGCCCTTAACAGAGGGCCCCCGACCCACGAGGGACACAGTCGAATGCCTTCTCCAGGTCCACAAAACATATGTTGACTGGTTGGGCAAACTCCCATGAACCCTCGAGCACCCTGCAGAGGGTATAGAGCTGGTCCAGTGTTCCACGGCCAGGACGAAAACCGCATTGTTCCTCCTGAATCCGAGGTTCGACTATCGGCCGAATTCTCCTCTCCAGTACCCTGGAATAGACTTTACCAGGGAGGCTGAGGAGTGTGATCCCCTGATAGTTGGATCACACCCTCCGGTCCCCCTTTTTGAATGGAGGGACCACCACCCCGGTCAGCCAGTCCAGAGGCACTGTCCTTGACTGCCACGCGATGTTGCAGAGATGTGTCAGCCAAGACAGCCCTACAACATTCTTGAGACTCAGGTGCCTTGCCACCAGGGAGCTTCTTAACCACCTCAGTGACTTCGGCCCGAGTGATGGATGGATCAACCTCCGAGTCCCCAGCCTCTGCTTTTGTCAGTGGGATTGCGGAGATCCTCGAAGTATTCCTTCCACCGCCCGACAATATCCACAGTCGAATATCCACAGTCACAGCTCCCCACCTCCACCACAAACAGTGCTGGTGGAGGGCTGCTTCCCCTTCCTGAGGCGCCGGATGGTTTTCCAGAATTTCTGATGCAACTTACTTTACCAAGAAAGTAAATGACATTAGCTTCTCATTCACTCCTATAACCTCCCACAAAACATCTCCCCAACTCTCAACTCTGATGGCCTTACCAGCTTTAGCCCTCTCACCTCTGAAGACGTTCACGCACTTGTTACTTCTAACTGTGCCACCACCTGCTCCCTTGACCCAATTCCCTCCTCTCTTCTCCAAGACATCTCACACAACATATTGCCATTCGTCACCACCCTGATCAACTCCCTCACCTCAGGTGTCATTCCAGCGGCTTTTAAGAAGGCTACAGTGAAGCCCCTCCTAAAAAACCCACCCTAGATGCTGCTGACAGCCGAAGCTACAGACCTGTATCTCTCCTTTCATTCCTCTCTAAAGCCCTGCAATGTGCCGCCTACGACCGACTATCATCCTATCTCTCACAGAACAACCTCCTTGACCCTAATCAATCAGGATTCAGGACTGCTCACTCCACTGAGACAGCCCTCCTCACAGTGACTGAGTCCCTGCGAGACGCCAGAGCCTCATCCCACTCCTCCGTTCTTATTCTCCTCGACCTATCTGCTGCATTTGACACAGTCAACCACCAAATCCTCCTCTCCAGCCTGGCTGAACTTGGCATCACTGATTCTGCTCTAACCTGGTTCACATCATACCTGACAAATCGCACCTTTCAGGTCACATGGAATGGCTCTATGTCCAAACCCTGTTCTCTGGACATGGGTGTCCCTCAAGGCTCAGTATTAGGACTGCTTCTGTTCTCATTATGCACCAGATCACTGGACTCTGTAATCACATCACATGGATTCTCTTACCATTGTTACGCAGATGACACCCAGCTATTCCTCTCTTTTCCCCCAACCTCCGACACTCACATTGCAACTTGCATCTCGGAATGTCTGGCAGACATCTCCGTCTGGACAACTGCGCATCACCTCAAGCTTAACCTGAATAAAACCGAACTCCTCTTCATCCCGGGGAAAGACTGCCCTCGCATTGACCTGTCGGTCACAGTATTGCCGTCATCAACTGCGAGGAACCTGGGTGTAATCCTCGATGACCAACTATCCTGCATCCCCCAACATCACTGCTGTGGCCCGATCCTGCAGATTTGCCCTCTACAATATCCGTAGGATTCAGACTTTCCTCACAAAGGATGCAACGCATCTCCTGGTCCAAGCACTGGTCATCTCCCGCCTTGACAACTGCAACTCCCTCCTGGCTGGACTCCCGGCCTCGGTGACTAAACCATTGCAGCGTATCCAGAACACTGCAGCACGACTTGTCTTCAATCTACCCAAATTCTCCCTCCATAAGTGGACTTCCACAGGCTCGTTTGAAGCGATTTGGCGATACATGAAGACCACCAAATCCACCACAAAATACGGAATTCACATTGCAGTTTAGTTGTGTGAAAACGTCTTTTTTGGAGACAGGCTTTTCTGAACCAGGTGCTGTAGATCTACACAGTAATAAAAAGAACGGTTCCCTTCGTTTATTCAGAAGAATCAACTCGTTCATGACTGAAAAATAAATTCTCCATACCTTTAAGTGATAGCCCCCTTTGCTATGGACTCTTTGCATAGTTCAACATTTTGAAAAGTTCACTTCACTCTTGTCTGAGAGAGAGAAGAAGATGGATATAAATCTCATGGGTGAACAGTTCTGACCAATCTTAGAAGATACACCAACATATAACTATAACGGATTAACATGCTGCATATTGAGTTGGGTTAAAAACCCTGGTGGGATCTCTGTGCCGGCAAACAAACATGAAACACCACCGGGTTTGGGGATTGCAGCCACGACAGGCACTGGAGACCTTACGGCCACAGCTTCGAACAGCCGTGTCAACAATGGAGGCGGAGAACAAGGTCCATTCAGACTCAATGTCCATTCAGACTCAATGTCCCCAGCCTCCCTCGGGATCTGGTCAAAGCTCTCCCGGAGGTGGGAGTTTAAGACCTCCCCGACAGAGGGTTCCACCAGACGTTCCCAGCAGACCCTCACAACACGTTTGGGTCTGCCAAGTCTGTCCAGCTACCTCCCCTGCCAGCGGATCCAACTCACCACCAGGTGGTGATCAGTTGACAGCTCAGCCCCTCTCTTCTCCTGAGTGGCCAAGACATATGGCCGGAGGTCAGATGACACAACCACAAAGTCGATCATTGACCTCCGGCCTAGGGCATCCTGGTGCCACGTGCACTGATGGACACCCTTATGCTTGAACATGGTATTCTTTATGGACAAACCATGTAGTTGTTAAGAAGTTGGGCTTGATGTTGCAAGTTCGAATCCGGGATTAATTTGCAGTGACCCACCTCCATGGATCCATTACTTATATTACAAATGACTATTATTATACATTATACACATTATTATAAGTATAAGTATTACTACTGTCTCATGTTTCAAATAGGCAATGGTGTAGTGGCTAAGGAACGAGACACATTGTCAAAGTGTTGTAGGTTCAAATCCAGGTCTGAATTTTACCGAATGACTTATTTTCTACCTTGAGTTCGGGAACTATTTACATATGTATCACCATGATGACTTCAATTCTCAAATTGTTTGATGTTGTATCGGCACATGAAGCAAACATCTCATGTTAGGTTGACAGGAAACTCTTTTACTTTCTTCATAATTTCATTCACCACTAGGTGTCCCTAGCGTACATATATAAAGCTTTGGGTCATCTGGCTGAGAGGCTTTGATGTTTCATGAGGCTTCATCTCACCATCACTACAAAACAACATACAAAGGCCATCAAAAAACAAAGAAAAAGATAATCCAAAGTGTGAACAGAACCTAGAAACAGGATTCCAGACAAAGACCAGGACACAGGACAGATCAGGTGGTGGACACACATCCGGGATAAAACAGGACGACCAAGCAAAGACAGAAGGACTACAAAATAAAACAGGAAACCAACACTACAAAAACCCACAGTCATGACATAGATAAGACAAGAAAAACACATGACAACACAAGACAGAAAGACTACAAAATAACACTGGAAACCAAAACCAAGGTCATGACACTTGTACTTTGAAATGTGTAGATATAAGCACAGCTCTGACCATGCTTATGTTACACCCATAGAGTGCAGACTCAAGCGGGTGAAATATTTAAAATATTTTGTTTCCGAAAGAATAATTAAAGATCTGATCAGTCCGTTGGCTGGTCTTCAGTGGCAAATTTACTTGACATTCATTTAAAGGGGCCCTATTATGAAAAATCGACTTTTCCATGGTTTTCAAACCTAAAATGGGCCCCTTGGGTGTCAATAGGTCCCCACAGTATCAGAAAAGACCACCATCTCCCTGTTTCTCTTTCTCAATTTGAAAGAAATCCTCCACTAAATGACGTCAGCAGCGAATTCTGCTGTGCCTTATATGGGTCATCTCGGCTCATTAGAATGCTACACCTGTGTGGCCCCGCCCACATAATCTCTATATACCTGTTAGCTGTCAGTGTGATGTACATACAAACCAGTGAACCAAAATGCCAAAATCAACGAAAGCGAGTTGGCAGTCCTTGACTGCAGCAAGCCACACAATTGCTGATATTTACTCGCATCGTCGGAGCATCCACGATTGAAATGTGCGCACACGCGTCCGTAAATGTTTGTTTGTGCTACGCACTTAAATTTACATTCACATTTAGGTCATTTAGCAGACGCTTTTGTCCAAAGCGACTTACAGTAAGTACATTTGTCAAAAGAAGGAAACAAAGAAACCACAACGTGGGGGGGATTAGTGGGTCATGCTATGTAGAGTCGAGGTAAAGTCTGAACAGGTGAGTCTTGAGCCTTTTTCGGAAGATGGCAAATTACTCTGCTGTCCTGACATTGGTCGGGAGTTCGTTCCACCACTGAGGCGCCAGAACAGAGAAGAGTCTGGACTTTGCTGAGCGACATTTGTTTGATTTCAGCGATGGTGGTACCAGCCGGCCAGCTGAAGTAGAGGAGCGAAGTGCTCGCTTCGGGGCATGAGGTTTGACCAGTGTTTGAAGGTAGATGGGTGCCGTTCCATTGATAGCCCTGAAGGCCAATGCCAAAATAGCTCACAGATACATTACTTATAGAGCGAAGAAAGCAGCATTAGCGTCATTGTGGCTAGCGCTAGCTACGGGGACGACCCGCGCCGTGGCGGTGGCCAAGCCAGGCGGTTCGACACGTCAGGCGGTCATAGCACTAACCGAGTTACGTGCCATGCGAGGGCCCGGTCATCACTGCTCGTTCCTCTTTTTATTATTTTGCAAGTTCGACGGCCTTTTTGGGGGCCTCATCATATTCAGAAGTTGAAAAAAATGTCCGGGCACATGGGGACTGGCAATAATTTGAGATTTTAAAGGTTTCATAGTTGGCCACAAAAAAGTGGCTCTCTAGCGCCACCTAACACCTTTTATGTCACGCCCCTCACACCGTAACTCCAATTTTTGGCACACATCAAAAAAAGCCTCTTGGAGCACCAAACTCCGCCTACCGAAATTTTCCGCCATTTTGAATTTTGTGAAAAACATGTTTTTGCTGACTTCTCCTGAACCATAGATCCGATTCTCATCATTAGTCCAAGCTGGTCAAGTGCTATCAAAAGCATTGTAAAATATTGTTGCGTTCAGAAGTTATTAGCCAATGAACATCAAAAGGGGCAGGACTCTAGAAATCAATACTCATAACTCCAGAACCTTTAACCCAATCATCACTTTCACAACTTTCAGGATATGTTGACATATATGTTGACATATCTGCCTGGAACATATCCTGAAAGTTTTATTAATATCAACCACTCAGGGGGCGCTACAGTATATCAGCCATTTTAGGCCAATTTTTCCCATTTTTTCAATTGTTGGGTTTGTATTTTAACGAACTCCTCCTACACCGTTGATCCGATTCATGCCAACCTCGTTGAGATTGTTCTGGAGGCTTCAACGATGCAAAATAATCGAAAGGTCTTACATGAGTAGAAGGGCGTGGCCGGGATGGCGTCCTGAACATGGATGAATTTCATGCTTCGCCACAAAAATCTAAACTGTTATAACTTCAATGTACATTGTCTGATATGATCAAAATATCACATGTTTGTCAAGAGTACCACTCTGAACACATCTGCACTGCAATATTGACTCATATTCAGAGCGCCACCTACTGGCGATAGAAAGTGTTACATTTTATTCTTCAGCGAACTCTTCCTTGCAGCTTTATCAGATTCACCTCAAACTTGGTCATCATGTACTCAAGTCTTCAATGATGATAATTCATCAAAAGGTCTTGCAAAAGTCAAAGGGCGTGGCCAGGGCTTGCGTTTTGGCCAGTGTACAGGAAGTTGTTACTTCAGGATACAATGTCCAATCTGCTCAAAACTTGATATGTTTGATTAGAGTCCCTCCCTGAACACGTATGCACTGTAATATTGACCTTAGGTCAGAGCGCCACCTGATGGTACCTGGAAATATCATGTTTTTACACTTTTACAGCTTTTAGGATATTGAACACCTTTAACTTTGACGAACCTGCATGAAACTTTGTAGGTACATAGAACATGTAGAGATGTACAAAAAAGCCTCTTGGACTCATGCCCTAAACCCAACAGGAAGTCAGCCATTTTGCATTTAATGTGAAATTTTAAGCGATTTTTCGCCTCTTTCATGCAGTATATTTTAACGAACTCCTCCTAGACCGTTGATCCGATTCCTACCAAACTTTATGAGCCTGTTCTAGAGGCCTCAACGATTAAAAATCATCAAAAGGTCTTACATAAGTCAAAGGGTGTGATCAGGACGACGCCAC
Source organism: Eutrigla gurnardus (assembly GCF_963514095.1). Taxonomy (NCBI): domain Eukaryota; kingdom Metazoa; phylum Chordata; class Actinopteri; order Perciformes; family Triglidae; genus Eutrigla; species Eutrigla gurnardus. The sequence continues at coordinate 19,674,455 of NC_139915.1, forward strand.
GAACGCGGATGAATTTCATGCTTCACAACACTCTAAACTGTTATAACTTCAGTGTCCATTGTCCGATCTTTTTCAAACTTCTCACATTTGATGAGAGGCCCACCCTGAACATGTCTGCACTGCAATATTGACTCAGAATCACAGCACCACCTATTGGCGACATGAAATGTCACGATTTTACACTCGTATACGATCACAGTTAGTGATGTCCAAATGAAGCTTCGTGAAGCATTTTCTTTATTTTCTGAGCCCAATAGATGGCGCTCTCTGTTCAACAATGGGTTGAAGGCCGATATATTTCCATTGCTTTCAACCCTTTGTTGAACAGAGAGCGCCATCTTTTGGGCTCAGAAAATAAAGAAAATGCTTCACGAAGCTTCATTTGGACATCACTAATCACAGTGTCGTGGAACTTTGCACCCCAGTCGAGCACGACGACTTCAATCGTCTGATACGGTGATCGACACGACGATTCAGGCAAGAGACGACCGCCAACGTGGCGGTGGCCGGGGACGACCCACGCCGTGGCGGTGGCCAGGCCAGGCGGTCCGACACGTCAGGCGGTCGTAGCACTAACTGAGTTACGTGCCATGCGAGGGCCCGTTTTCACTGCTCGCAGTTTTAATTTATATTAAATTCTATGCTGTATAGAATATAACAGCGGCAAATAAATAAATAAACATAAATATACTATGTGCCACACTCTCCCCCACATTTCAAAATGTCTCCTGACATTTGATACCTTTAATATTCTCAACAATATATATCTGTACATATGCTATATACTACAACTGTAGCTCTTGGTTACACAGTTACTTTAAACACACTCATACTGCAGCTTTAAATGTGACATACCTCTTTAAAGGACTGGTAAAATTGTAACGCACTGTAGCCATGCAAGGGTAAACAGGTCTCAACATTTTCAGCCAACTATATCCAACTCTGTTTATACAACCAAATACATACAGCAGACTCTATTGAACTACTGGTGGAGTTTAGGCAACATGGAGGCCAGATCAAAAAAGGTCAACATATTTAGGGTTCATTAAATACAGACACATAGTAGTAGGCACATAAAACTACAGTGTCCATGAATTACCAAGGCCTCCAGGGCAATAAGGGAACTTCAGAGCTGAACAAGTGAGGCATTAAGTTAATGTCCACCATATTAATGTCCGCATAACTAGGTACACCCAGAGTGGTGTAGGTGGTCTCTGAGGCTGTTGTCTCTTTCTTCATGCGGGTACAGATCGGGTGGGGGTGACCTGGCACTTTCTTTAACTTCAGTGGAGGACAGGTGTTGTCAGACCTGTGCCTCCCTTGTGTATCTCTCCAACCCCACACTGTCCGCACCGGCGTAGTGTAGTGTGGGTGTGTTATGTTCAGGAACATGAGAGACCATGGGGATTGGGTGTGAGGTTTCAGGAGCGGGTGATTGTGGAAGGGGTGCAGTAGCAAGTGAGTAGGGCACGGGTGCAGGAACAAGTGAGTGGGGCAGGGGTCCGGGGGGCTCAAGTGAAAGGGGCTCTGGAGCAGTGAAGAAGGGATGGGTGAGGTGAGGTTCAAAGGGCTGTGCCTCTGGGTCCAACAAAAACTCCTCTTCTCTCTGGGTGACTGTTTTTTATGACTCCTCAAGGGGTATCTGAGTTCAAAGTCACATTCCAAGTCACTTTGTTTTTGCTCTGCCTGCCTTTTCGTGAGGGGGGGGGGGGGGCTCCCTGTTTGATTGCCTCTTTGTTTTCTTTTTAGGACACACTAGGGGCTGCAGACTCAACAGGTTCCTCCACAGGTATGTAGTCACAGGGTGAGGTTACGATGGAGTACTCTCTTGCTGCTTTTCCTATTTTCAGCTGTGACCTCGTAGATAGGGCTATCAGGAGTCTTTCTCTGGATGAGACAATGTGCACCTTGTCTTCCCAGTAGGATCTGAGTTTCCAGGTCCTCCACGCTCAGACATGTTTCTAACCAGGACTCCATCTCCAGATTGCAACTCATGACCATATGTTTTCTTGTCATAATGCACCTTTCCTTGAGCCTCTGGTTGCTGTGTGACTGGCGATGGAATAGGCCTCTTTCATTCTTCTTTGCCAGTTTGCCACATAGTCCTCATGCCTTTCATGTTTGTCCCTGACACCCAGGTTGAACAAGAGGTCGATGGGGGGAAATATGGGGGATAGCCAGTTGCCTCTGAGTGGGTGGAGTTATAGGCATGAACAACTTTAGGCGCAAACGTCATCCAGTCTGCCTTCTTTCCCTTGGTTAAGGTCCTCAACATGCCCAGCGGGGTCCTGTTGAACCTTTCTACTTGACCATTTCCCTCAGGATGATATGGGCTGGCGTGGGACCCTCGTATACCACTCAGTTCTTTCAACCTCCCAAGGAGTCGGTTGTCAAACTCCTTTCCCATGTCATGGTGGATTTTACATAGAAAACCAATTTGAATGATGAAGTCATTGAATAGTCTATCTGCCACAGTCTTAGCCTCCTTGTTTTAAGTGGGATAGGCCTGTGCAAATCAAGTGAAGTGGTCCATTACAACCTGGATGTACTCAAATCCTTGTTTACAGGTCTCCAGGTGGAGGAAATCGATGGACACCATCTCAAATGGGTAGGTGGTTTTAATAGATTCGAGTGGGGCTCTCATTTTCACTGTGGTTTTACTTTTTGAGGCATTCACATTTCTTGGTGACAAAATGTTCAACATCGACATGCATCCTCAGCCAGGAGAATCTGTCTCTGATGAGGCTCAGTGTTCTCTCGCCTCCTAAATGTCTCATCTTCTGATGCAGCTCTTGGTAGACAAGGGGATGGAGCAAGAGCAAGACAAGAGCAAGACAAGTTGGTCTTTCTCCACTGCTCTTCTGTGCAGTACTCCTTCATCATTGACATATAGCTTCGGCCACTACCTTAATAGGACGCGCACATCAGGGTCTTTAGTGTTTAGCTCCCATCTTGAGGGCCTCTGGTTGCAGCTGAGATACAAGAGAGCTTTGCCAACCACTGGATATTTCTCCTGGGCCTCCCTGAGCTCCTCAGGGGTGAGAGGAGAACCTAGGGCATTGGACGGGGCATCATGGACTAGACTCAGTGCTTGGACACACTTTCCCAAGTAGGTTTCTCTCTCCCCACAGTGACACCAGTCATGGTGGCGCTAATGGTGTTGGGGCGAATCTCCTCTGTGCATTGACTCATGAAGCTGTTGATTTCAAGAGGCATGGGTGATAAACCATCTACATCTGCGTTGGACTTGCCAGACCGGTACTTTATGGTGAAGTTGAAGTTGGCCAGCTCTGCTACTCAGTGATGACCAGTGGCGTTCAGCTTTGCAGTGGTGAGGACATAGGTGAGGGGGCTGTTGTTGGTGTAGACAACAAAGGATGGGGCATGATACAGATAATCTCTGAAACTCTCACTGATGGCCCACTTCATGGCTAGGAACTCCAATTTCCTGGGTGCATGTGATTGTTTTTCTCAGGAGGTGTGAGGGTCCTGGAGCCATAGGTGATGACAGCCATCTTCCCACCTTGTCTCTCATACAGGACGGCTCCAAGTCCATCTTGTGAAGCATCACAGTGTAGGAAAAATGGCTGTGTCATGTCTGGGTAACCCAGAACAGGAGAAGAGGACAGGCAGTCTATCAGCTGATCCAAGATGGACTGGTGGAGCTGTGTCAAGTTAATTGTGGTACGGGTGGGCTTTTGGCCAGAATTCTTGGCTGGTCTCTTCCGTCTTCACCTGGCTGCTGTTGCTGATGCTGACCTTTGAGAAGTCCTTTATGTATGATCCGTAGTATGAGACAAAACTCAGGATCTGCCTCAGCTCTCCTACAGTGGCAGACCTCCTCTCCGTGAGTGCCTGGACAGGAGCTAAGTTCTTAGGGTCCATAGTATAGCCCTCCCCACACCATTTTCTCCAGGAACCTGACATTTCTCTTGCTGACATATTGTGTCCCTGAGACCTGACAAGCATTCCTCCTTGTTCATCTGGAACTCAGCAGGGGCGGAGCTAAGGCCAAAGGGAATCCTTGTCCACTGATAGAGACCCCACGGAGTAATGAAGGCAGTTAGTGGGTGACTTTTGGGATCCAGGAGCCCTTGGTGGTAGGCTGTTCCTTGATCGAGGATGGAGAATTATGAACTGCCACATCAGTGAGTCCAGCATGTCCTGTATGCCAGGGATGGCACGACAGTCCGGCACGATGGTCCGGCACGACGGTCCGGCACGACAGTCTGGCACGGCGGTCCGGCACTGATTTATTGTTCAACTCCCTGTAGTCACAACACAGGCTAAGACTTCCATCCTTCTTTCTCACGCACACATCAGGAGATTAGTATGGTTACCTAGAGGGGGTGATCCAACCTTTGTTCAGCAGGCCCTGGAGATACTCTGCACGGAGCGGCTTAGGGATGGACATATATGTCTTCTGGACAGGAGTGGGATCACTGAGTGTGATGTGCAATGTACGACTGGGGACTGCAAGGGCCTCTGTTTCGCCTTTGTTATTGCACAGCCTAAACCCTACTTCAATCCAGCCACAATAATTTTTCAGTCTGGTTAGCTGCTAACCCGGTCAATGTCTCTGGTCCAAAGAGTTCTTTTATGGGCCTGAGGATGGTGTGCGGAAGATGTTCAGCCCTCCAGACCTCATTGATAACTGTGGCCTGTGCTCCACTGTCCCACAGAGCCTCCACTGTGATGCCATCTATCCTGCAGTTCACCAGACACTGTTTCAAAATTAGGCTCACTTATTTGGTCTTTTGGTGTGGCTTAATGTATTTGACATACGGGTTTCAGTGCAGATGTGGAGGGGAAAAACGCTGGTGAGCTGTGACTTTCTCTTGTGTGGGTTTATGTCTCTTGGTACTGTCTTTCTCTCTCTAACAGGTTTATGGTGAGACCCAGGGTCTGGAACGACTGGGTTGTAGTAGTCATCTGCCTCTCCATCATTTGACTTCCACATTAGTCTCTCTTTCAGCTCAATGGCATGGAACAGTAAGGTCGGAGCAGACACCTTGGGCTCCTGTGAGATATTAACCAGCTTGTGGTAGATGTCAGAGTTGCTCTCTTCCTTGTAGTGCCTCATCGGGATGCAGTGACGGCGCGAGGGGGGGGCAAGCAGGGTCTCAAGACCCTCCTGTCAAAGGCTGTGCCCCCCCTTTTGCCCCTCCCCTCGAAATATTTATGGATTAAAAACTATAACAAATATAGAACAAATTAAGACACTGAGACATTAACAAGCAATCATCTGAAGAAATATTGTTTATAACATTCCTATGGTGATTGTTTTTTTTTTTTCCTGTGTCGTGCGATTTGATTGGCTGGTTTGCACGCAGACGGCAGGCTGAATTTGACGTTCACGTTAGCGGTGGTTGATGCATAGCGGCTAGTTAGCGATTGTGTCAACAGAGCGAAATGGACCGATTTGTGATAGCCAAAAAGAGTGGACGATGGTGGTGGTGATTTACGGACGCAGGACAGAGTGATGACGGACTTGGAGGATGAGGATGAAAGCGAGGATAACTGAGGGGCGGTAGTATGTGAGGAGAACAGAGAAAGGAGGAGGAGGGGAGAGGAGAAAAGAGAAAGACAGCATTGGAGAGCGAGTGAAGCAGAGTTTAGAGGACAAGAAGGGAGGAAGAGGAGAGGAAGACAGGAGTAGGGAGTGAGTGAGGAGGAGAAGAAGGGAGGAAGAGGAGAGGAAGACAGGAGTGGAGAGTGAGTGAGGAGGAGTTTAGAGGAGAGGAAGACAGGAGTGGAGAGTGAGGAAGAGGAGTTTAGAGGAGAGGAAGAGGAGGAAGACAGGAGTGAAGAGTGAAGGAGAGGAGAACAGAGGGAGAGAGAAAACATATTTAGTGAGTTAAGAGACAGTTGTAAGAGTATACTGTATACAACTATACACTGTGCTACAATTCTCAGTTACACTCTTGTAAATCCACAGATGTTCTCTGTGGTGGATTTGTATTGTTTTTTGTGCTTGTTGTTTGGCACTTCATTTCATTAAAAGTAGTTAACTATGCTTGTGTTTGTTTTATGATAAACGTTTAGTAACATGCATTCGACAATATGTAGTGTATCAGCACGGCCACGGGAACAGTACATCTATATCTATTATAGTATTATTTGTTGGTGTCAGAATTCACTAGCACCTCCTATAAACAATCAGACCCCCTCATTGCCCCCCCAATAATAATTTTCTGGTGCCGCCGCTGTCGGGATGGTTTTGAGCATGGAGAGAGTTAGATTGCTCTTGATTTCCAGCATGTCTCTGAGTTGAAGACCTGGACTGACTGCTCTTTTGACTGCCTCTATCACTTCTGCTGCTGAATGTCCTTTCCGGGGCTGCTTCCATCTGGTGGACTAGACTGGTGTAGGACAGCTTGTCCATGTCTGTCATGCGACTTCAGGCATATGTGTGTGATGATGGGTGCTGTTCCTTACCTTCTCAGTTGGATGGTGGCCGAGGGATGAAAACCAGCTATTCAGGGGATGCTCGCTGACGAAGCATCTGATTTTTTGGGCTGAAAAGGTGGCTTTGATCAGGTGCAGTGTTGCTTAGTCCTCTACTCACCTCTCTCATCTGTTCCATGTATGAGAGTAGGCCTTTCAGGTACATACACACACGTTCTTCATCACCTTCCTTTTCTCCCAGTTCCTCCAGTTCGCATTCAACCGAATTATTAGCCCTCTCTTTGTTTTGAACCCCCCCCAGCAGGTTCATTTATGATGGTTGTTGGGGAACTAGCAGGAGCAGATTTGGTTATTAATAGATAAGTATTCATATCAATAGAATTATTGATATTAATAGGATTATTAATATAATTAATAATCTACGGGGCACCACCCTGCAATTAGGGAAAAGATAACCAAACCTGTACTCAGTCTCATATAAAGGGGTTTGTACTGAAATGCCAATAATTAATAACTATTAGCATATGAGTCCAAACAGTTGAAGGATTTGTGAATTCTTTGCAGAGAAGAGGTTGATATCACTCACAATTCTACAACATTAATAACACAGCAGTATGCTTAAAAGGGGTTTATTAACCATAAACATACACTAATTCTAAGTGTCCTATCAAACTAAATACTAAGTGTGTGTGTGTGTGTGTACATACAAGAGTGTGTGTGTGTGTGTGTGTTACAAGATGGCCGATGTGGGTGTCTACCAGTCAGCCATGTGGAGTGGGGGTGTTCTTTGTGGGAGGCCGTGTGGTCCTGCCTGGAGAACAAATTCCTGTATATGTGTATAATAAGTATAATACATGTAGAGCCGTTAGGAAAGTTGGATTAGTGAGCATGCAAACTGTCTGTTCTAGATCACCAACAACTGAACTAAGGTTACACACTTAACTCAACAATACATCAAATAGAAAATCATTTTGAAACATTAATGTCATCACATTCGGTTTCTGTCCTAAGCTATGCCCAGATTGTTACTGGTCCTTGAAGAAGGGTTGGTGGTTCCTCTGAAGAAAGGTTGCTGTCTTCAGGTTCCTGTGAGGAAAGTTGCTGTCCTTGAAGTTGTGGATGGAGGAATTTCTAGTGAGATGCGTCTCGACTAGGAATTCTTGTCTTTGTTGCAGAAGCAGGCTCCAACAGCCAGCTTGTTGGCTGTTTTGAGGGTGCTGCTTGGGGACTTGAGGCCTGTGGTCCAAATCCCAGGAGAAAGAGCAGACCTCTGTTCAGGTCAAGGTCGCAGGAGGAAGAGAGAGATTCCAACTTGGTCTGCTTGGTAGAAAGCCAACTTCCACTGCAGTTGACCAATCAGAATGGAATCTGGAGTTCACAGGTACTTGTCACTTTCAGTGACCCAGGCCTGCAGGCAGATGGGGGAGGGGGAAAGAAAGTAGAGGTGCGTGGCTGTGTTTCCACACAGAGGACCCTCCAATCTGAATGTTCAGAAACAATTCAATCTGCATCCATGACTTGTTTCATAGACACAAACCCTGAGGTCCCAACATTCCCCCTTCGCTGTCAGGATTACACCCGATGTGTGATCCTGAGAGGGACTATCCAAGGTTTGGTCCATCACTGGAAAAGTTCATTGTCAGTTCAGTAAGCAAGAAAGAAACCATAACATTACAAAAATAAACCATTAAACTAAACCTGGAGCAGAAATACCTAACCAGTGTTTCTCAGTTCTAACTCAGGGTTAGTGATATAATGAACATTATTGTAAGGTGGTTAGTGATGTAAAAAGAATAGCACATTTGGTTGAAGCGACAGTAATCAGTGTGGTGATGTCCTAGTCTAGTGTTGTAATAGTGGTCTTATTAACACAATACTACAGAAACATTACCATAGGGCTTGTCTGTGTGCCTGCAAAGGACAACAGTGGTGTCTGTGTCCAATCAGAATTTAGGAGTTCTTGTGCCTTACATGTTTACTATGTTGTGGCTCAGGGCTGTAACACTCCATGTAGCTAGAAACAGAGGAAATATCAGAGAAGCTGACATTATCTGAGTCGTCATGTTTGTACACTGCTGGTTCACGTGACTGGGCCAGAATTTTGAGTAGGGCTTCCTGCTGCTTCTGTGTGGATGCCCATCTCGAGCAGTTGGTGGTGATGCTCAGTGTCCCCACGCCGTCTCTTGCCACCCCCCTTTGCACTGTTATGCTATGCTTTAAGGCAGCAGATGTTTTGGACGCAGATGTATCGAAGTGAGCAGGCTCTCTTTTAATTTTGCACCCTAATTAGGTTTCCCAAGCCATCTGTGTGAACTTCTTAATGTCAAACATGGAAAGTTTTTTAATCCGCTCTTCACGTTAAACACGGGGACAGACGCAAGGGTGGAGGTTCTGCATGTACACGGCTTTGAAGAGGGGATCCTCCTCTAGACCTGGTGCGATACTACCTTGAAAGTACGTGTGTCGCAGTCGGGTTTTCACAACGCATATGTTTCATTTGGAAAGCAGCAACCAGGGATGCGATTTCATCCGCTGAAGAAGAGAATTCTTCTGCTAATGCGTGTCTGAGGTTTTGGTAACTGTCTCTGGCACTGGGAGGTTGTGCACTTATAAACTCGCAGGCCGCTTTAGCGCTGGTTTTCCACAGAAGTTTAACTTTCTCCCTTTTGGTTGCATGGGGCAAGTCAATCAGATGGTCGTCTAACTCTCTCAAATAGTTGTCAATATTATCGTTCGAGTTGTCGGGATCAAAATGTTGAATATCTTTAGCTATGAACTCAAGATCTTCGAAGCAGGGGCACTGTGGCGTCCTTCCTGGTGAGGGCAAGACTAAGCTAGGTTGAGGAGGCGTGTTGCGAATTACAGGTTTGTTCCAAAGATAGGAAGATTTTGGAGGAGAACTTTTGTAAGTTTTGCTGCTGGTTTCTTCGCTATCTGTGTCAGAGCGATAGGAAGCTGCGTAGCCGTTGCCGCTGTCTCTCAGTGGAGCTTGTCTTAAAGGGATAGTTCAGAATTTTTGACATAAGACCTATTTTCCATATACAGATCTCTGCGTCTGTAGCAATGACAGCAGGTAAACAAACTATTATAGAACCGGTAACTTATAAGTGCTAGGTGATATCACTCCGCCGCTGCCATAGCCTACTAGGAAATATGACACGCTGCTGCTGCTGCTGCTGAGACATAAATCCTTAAAAATGCAAGGTTGGTTTTATTTCAAACATTCTATCAACACATATGTACATCGATAGTCTGCTGTTACAATTGATTTGCCTCGGGTGCACTGTGGAGTAGGCAAGACTGTTTTTAATGCCTGTCTAGCTAGAACCATTGACTTGCGCTAGCCATAGCATAAGCGAACTCTGCAACTAGAAGAACTGAATGAAATTTCTTGATAACATCTCCAGACGTCTCGAACACACCGGCTCACTTGGAAAATAGGTCTTATGTCCAAAATTCCGAACTATCCCTTTAAGGACTTTGTGTCTGCTGGTAACTGTTCCCATCTTCTGCATGGTGGGGGAGTCGTATTTTCACTACAAAAAGAGTGGGAGTCGGAGATGCCTGAATCACACTGACTGGACGAGTCTGCTGAGGGAAGACATTCTGGTTTAAACCTCTGTGATTAGATGCGAGTATTCTAGCCATGGGTGTACGGAGTACGAGGATGCTTGAAAGTTTCTTCTTCTTCTGGTTATCCCCATGATGTATACATGTGTGAAAGACAACATCCTAACGAAAATGCAGTCAGCAGAGAGAATCGGCATAACTTGTGACACCTGGACATCATGGTGTCGTACATGACGCAGTCGTACATGACAGTGACTTCTTACTACATCAACAACGAGTGGTGCCTCATGTCTCACTATTACCAAGTGAGAACAAAGTCACAATAACAGGACTTGACTTTAGACAGTTTACTTTTAGTTTTGTTGCCATTATTATTATTATTACTGCACATTAAGAAACAATGCCTTAATGCAATTTGCAGTGATGGAATGTTGTAGTTCAAGTACACTTTCACTTGCAATTCCTTTCTAATTTCAAAATTGCACTCTTGAGACAGTTTTGTTTACAGCTCAAGTTTAAACTGGCCAGTTTACAAGTCTGCACTTAAAACCTGTTGTTTATGGTGAAGAGCAAAAAATAAAGTACATCTGTATTTTGTAACGCAGTTGAGCCATTTTCATTATTTAAAGGTACAGATTCTGGGCCGAAACATAAATGATCACATTCATCTGTTTTTACCTCACAATCCGCTAGCTGCCCGCCCCATAAGCAGGCCGTCAAAAAAACGCATCTCTCTAGGCAGCCTAGGCTCCGAGATCGCACACAAAAACAAATGGTACTACCAACACCTCAAAAGCAAAATGAACAGTGTTCCAACCAATCACGTTCATGAAAATGCGCGTCCATGATCATTTTCAAAACACGGGAGGGAGGGGCTAGCTGGCTCTGTTAGTTTTGGATCTCGCAACGGAAATGAGGGCAACCAGAATCGCTGATACAACCTTTAAGAGCCGATTGAATCGAATCGAATCGTGATTAATCGATTCAGGACCTTATGAATCGAAATTGAATCGATTTAGGAAATTGGCCACGATACCCAGCCCTAGTTATTATGAAAGTAAAACAAAAAATTGTCCTAATCTACACATCCTCCAATTTTCTTAGACAAACAATGACTTGTGGTAACTCATTGTACTCTACTATTCATTACTATAAAAAATGTAATGTTGAGAAGGCGTTTTGTGTTAGGTGCACATGATATCCCACTTGTTCCCAGTAGAGAAAACTTCCGTCTCTAAAAGAAACGCAGTTCCAGTTAAGAAAAAAAATCCACAAAAATGCAAATATGACCAGCGTGGCCAATGGGGTTCACATCCGTGGATGCTAGTGAGCAGGGCAGGAAAGATACAGAGAAAAAAGGTTTTATTCAGTAGTCAAGCGATGACTGGAGATGATGAGGAGGAGGAGGAGAAGGAAGAAGAATCTGACACTGAACAGCTCCCTGGGACTGATCAGGGTCTGAATAATGACCTTTACTCTCTGGAGGAGATTAGTGGATTTTTAGACCAGACTTTTGGAAAATCTGTGAAAGTCAAGGACTATTTCCAAGACACTGACAAGTCTGTGCGATCAGCTGTGATTTTACAGGAACTGGTTGGCTTTGATGCCCTGAACGAAAAGAAAACGCTACAGGTTAAAGAAACATGTCACCACACTAAAAAAGACTGCTGCTGTTCTTAGAAAGAGACATGGTTCAAAAGTGAAAGTCTAGTAAACATGGTACTGCATCATAGGGTGTTTCTCATGACTGACTGTTTTCTGCTGCTGCTACTTCTTTCTGTTCTTTCCCTTTCCATGGATGGGCTGAAGGTGGGATCTCTGAACGTGAATGGAGGGAGGGATAAACAGAAAAAAGCTCTAGTTAAAGAAACCTTCCAGCAGAGGAAACTAGACATCATGATTCTTCAGGAGACTCACTCCGATGCTGACAATGATTAACAAATGATTGATTAGGTTTTATGTTGTTTGTTTGCCTGTTTGTTTTGTTCCAGTGATGCACACCTGATTTTGAGAATAACTAAAACTCTCTCTCTCTCTCTAGGATAAACTGCTATAACGCCCTTCATGCCCAGACTCCCTTTGGAGGGTATAAGATGTCTGGCCATGGCCGAGAACTGTAAGAACCTCCTCCTCCTCCTTCTTCTTCTTCTTCTTCTTCTTCTTCTTCTTCTTCTGATTCTTCTTCAAATTCTTCCTCCTCCTCCTCCTCCTCCTCCCCTAACTCGACATATCTCTGTCCTCTCAGGGGAGAGTACGCTCTCGCTGAGTACTCCGAGGTCAAAGCAGTGACCATCAAACTGAGTGAAACCCTGTGAGAAGAACCGATTCAGATGTCCATCAAATCCTTTGTCTTCAACCATGCTGTTGAGATTAGGGTTAGGCCAATGTATGAGTTAGTCGAAACAGTCTATCAGAGTCCACGTTATTTCACCTTTACTATTTTATAGGATTGTATTTTTATAATAATTTATTCAGATGTTCCCTGTACACAAGTATGTGATTAGGTGCAGTATTGACAAATTTACCCATAGAACATAATTATACAATTCAACAAAGTATATGATAAAGTTTCCAATAAGAAATAAATAATGAATGATATGTCTTCCAGTTGTGCCATCTAGTAATTCCTGTAATTCTAGTAATAACCTGGTTCTACGTGTCGCAGCTTGTAAGATAGACATTGTCTTGCAGAAAATGATTAGAACTTTTACTGTTGATTTCACGGCAATTTTCTTCATCCCTTAAATAGAAAATTAATTTGATTTAAATTATATCCTCCATAGCATTCACAGATACTACACTATCAAACTTGCCTTAGAGCCCAAAGATGAATCTACAAGTATTATATAATCTTCCTGGCATGTCTGGTAACTTCAGCGGTTCACACAGGTTAAGAAAACCTGAGCAACCCTTTCCACCTAAAACGATACAGAGCTAATGTTAAAGTGATGGGTCAGAGTGAAATGCACCCTAAGTAATTTCCACCATGACATCCAGCCAAATACCCCCTCGGAAGTATTTTTAGCGATGGTCAGCATTGGTCAAGATAGCCGCTATCAGCCGAATGGCTTAGTACTAGTGCTATGGTACTGGGGGTATATCTCGTAAATTACCCCACTAATAATGCATGGAATGTTACCAAACTTCAGCAGTAGTACACATAGGGTCTGTACTCACAAAACGAGGCATTTGAAAGTTTGTAAGTACACCAGGAGTTTATTTAAAAGAACTACAGCTACAGAGTACAGCTCTCTGTACCACCTACTGCTGTAACATGTTATGTCAAATGTCACAAGTAAAAGAAAATGTTATGTCAAATGGAAAATGCAAAAGATAAGATAATATTATGATGACGATTTTATCCTGTGGGTAATGGGGGCGGGACTAGATAAGCCTTGGCTTCTCCCGCTTTCCCTTTCGGCCATGTGTATTGTATTATTTGAACAAAGATGTGTGATGATGATGATTTAACTGACATGCCCGAAACAAATAAATAAATAAAATTAAATTAATAGCTTCTATCCTCGGCTGCTATGCTACCGCAGCGTAGACGGCACTTCCGTGTTTACCCAGCCGATGCCGTGACGCGAGAGTATGAAAAAGTTTCGCTGAGTTTTTATAAATGCTTGTATTATCAGGTCAACAAGTGTTGACAAGTGTTGACCTGATGATACAAGCATTTATAAACATTTAGCGAAACTTTTATGGGGTAATTTACGAGATATACCCCCAGTACCATAGCGCTAGTACTAAGCCATTCGGCTGATAGCGGCTATCTTGACCAATGCATCACTAAAAATGCTTCCGAGGGGGTATTTGGCTGGATGGCTTGGTGGAAATTACCTAGGGTGCATTTCACTCCGAACCATCACTTTAACCAACATAAATCATTTTATTATTTTTTTTATTTTTACCAGTGAAGTGTGAGAACAGTTTCTTCAAATCCGAAAATCAAATGAAAGATTTTGCTTGTGTACATTCTTCCTCCCACAATTCATCGCGTGATTCAAATACAGGAACACCTGTGAAAAATCTGTACAGAAAATGATTTTTATATTAATTGTAATTGGACCTTGGTTCATCAGATTGATCAATGCACAAAAAATATTGATTTATCAACAATGATAGGGATTTGCACATGAATTCCATTGAAATGTAATCAAATCTCAGCATGGAACAATACTGAAATACTGTTATTTTTTGTAATTTTTGAGCAGCTGATGTTTGCAGATATTTGTTTGTGTTTGTGACCTGATTCTCTCTGCTGACTAGAATGCGCCTTCACTTTCAAAAGGACCTCTATCACAGATAAGGTCATATTTACCATAACACTTTATGGTGTAACATGTTATCATGGCTGGATACTGTCAACCTTTTTTCGACCAACAAGTTTTTGAGTGTTTGTTTATTCTCACAATTGGGAAACAAGTCTGTCTCTGCATTTCTCTCCCATTAGGTTTGTATTGAAATAGACATTCCAAATAAAGAAATCAGATTCACTTTGTGTCATTCTTTGATAGATATGCGTGTTTTATTCAAGGAAGCCTTTCTGCACACAAACCAAAGGATTGTGGGTAATGGTAAGGAACATACATGTCTCAGGATTTTTTTATTTATGTGGATGTAAAGTTTATTTTTGGAGGGATACATTTATAGCTTGGACTAATATCACATTAGGTGGTTCTGATTTATGCAAATTACAGTGTTGCAGTCAGTGACGGCGCAAGGGGGGGGGGGGCAAGCAGGGTCTCAAGACCCTCCTGTCAAAGGCTGTGCCCCCCCTTTTGCCCCCCCTCCCCTCGAAATATTTATGGATTAAAAACTATAACAAATATAGAACAAATTAAGACACTGAGACATTAACAAGCAATCATCTGAAGAAATATTGTTTATAACGTTCCTATGGTGATTGGTTTTTTTTTTTCCTGTGTCGTGCGATTTGATTGGCTGGTTTGCACGCAGACGGCAGGCTGAATTTGACATTCACGTTAGCGGTGGTTGATGCATAGCGGCTAGTTAGCGATTGTGTCAACAGAGCGAAATGGACCGATTTGTGATAGCCAAAAAGCGAATAAGAGTGGACGATGGTGGTGGTGATTTACGGACGCAGGACAGAGTGATGACGGACTTGGAGGATGAGGATGAAAGCGAGGATGACGAAGGGGCGATAGTAGGTGAGGAGAACAGAGAAAGGAGGAGGAGGGGAGAGGAGAAGAGAGAAAGACAGCATTGGAGAGCGAGTGAAGCAGAGTTTAGAGGACAAGAAGGGAGGAAGAGGAGAGGAAGACAGGAGTAGGGAGTGAGTGAGGAGGAGAAGAAGGGAGGAAGAGGAGAGGAAGACAGGAGTGGAGAGTGAGTGAGGAGGAGTTTAGAGGAGAGGAAGACAGGAGTGGAGAGTGAGGAAGAGGAGTTTAGAGGAGAGGAAGAGGAGGAAGACAGGAGTGGAGAGTGAAGGAGAGGAGAACAGAGGGACAGAGAAAACATTTAGTGAGTTAAGAGACAGTTGTAAGAGTATACTGTATACAACTATACACTGTGCTACAATTCTCAGTTACACTCTTGTAAATCCACAGATGTTCTGGTGGATTTGTATTGTTTTTTGTGCTTGTTGTTTGGCACTTCATTTCATTAAAAGTAGTTAATTATGCTTGTGTTTGTTTTATGATATACGTTTAGTAACATGCATTCGACAATATGTAGTGTATCAGCACGGCCACGGGAACAGTACATCTATATCTATTATAGTATTATTTGTTGGTGTCAGAATTCACTAGCACCTCCTATAAACAATCAGACCCCCTCATTGCCCCCCCAATAATAATTTTCTGGTGCCGCCGCTGGTTGCAGTCGAATAGGTCCTCATGCCTTTTCTTGAATCCCACCCCTATCCCTACGTCATTATAATGCTGCTGATGATTGACAGCTGATGATCCACACTACAAAAAACACATGGTCCACCTAGGCCGGGGCAATATGGATCAAAAATCATATCTCAATATTTTTTAGCTGAATGGCGATACTATATATATAGCTCGATATTTTTTCCCATAAAGAAAACAAAGTCAGTACCGATGATATACATTAACTAACAAGGTCGCTGTAGGAGCCATTTTTTATGTTGTGTAGGTATTTACTTTTCCACAAGGGTGCAGTATTGTTTCTGTTCCTTTCTTTTACCCCAGAATCTGCCCCAGCTGCTAGAGATCAGGAGAGCTGATTAGTTTGAGTTGAGTGGTGGTGGGAGAGACACAGTTTTTACACGACAGCCAGAGAATCAAGAGAAGCTTTTTGTTTGTCAACTTGCCTTATCCCTTTTGTTGAAATAAACGGGAACCTCACCCAAAGACATCATAACCTTCGCAACTTTTCTTTTTTATTCACTCTGGAATCGAGTTAAGAACCATCCCAAACCACCATCAGGTGACAAGTTTTGTTTTCTTTGAATAGTCACCACACAAGTAAAAACTGTTTGCCCTGGATGGAGGACAAGTAAGGAGCTTTGCCTTGGATGGAAAGAGGCTGCTGTGTGGATCAAGAGGAGGCCATGGAGCTTGCAACCCCTTCCCCCTCTTCACCAGACAGAGCCAGATGAGAAAGGTTAAGGAAACAGCAGACAATAAAACTGCACGAACAAAGAAACTGAGCCTGTTTGAGTGATTTAATGGAACTGGACTGTGTTGATGCATTGGATTTTGGAACTGGATGTCATGAATGTTGATGAATGGAAAAGGTAATGAAAATGGAAAGCTAATTGGAAAATGGAGGAAAATGATCATCACCTGTGAATGACTGCTATTGTCTGCTGACGTCACATGTTGACATATTGACAGTGTGGAAATGGAGAAAAATGCTGATGTTGAAAATGTTATTCTTGAGGAGCGTGTTGCAAAAGGTGATGTTGCAACTGCAAACAGTGATGTTGCAAAACTTGAAGAACGTGCTGTAAAAAGTGATGTTGCAAAAAGAGAGAGAAAATTAACTGCAAAAGGTGTTTCATTTCTAATCGAAAACCTACAAAAGAACCGGAAGTTAACCTTGAATCAAGCATCCAAAATCAAGTTGCAGATCGATGATCTGTTATCTGTCAAAATAACAACTGATTCTTTGAGCAATGTTGAAAATCTTATAAAGGAGTTTAATAAACTGTGTGATGCTGCTGCTGAAACTCATGATGCATTGATGGAAATGCCACTGCCTGAAGAAGAATGGAAAAGGCAGCAAACATGGTTTGAACAGAAATTTAAAGCAAATGAAAAGTTCATGTGTGATATGTATAAATGGTTGAAGGATGCTCAAACACATTGTGACAAAGAGTCTGTACTTCAGGAGGATGAGATTCAACCAAATGTTGACCAGGAGGATGAGATTCAACCCAATGATAGTATTTCAAATGTTTCCCCCCTTGGAAAAACACGGGTCTCATCTAAGTCTAAATCTTCGTCTAAATCTTCCATCACAAGCTCTGCATGCTTACGAGCAAAAGCTGAAAAGGCAGCACTAATCCAACACATGGCTGCTCTGGAGAGGAAACATGCACTGGAGGCTCAAGAGGAAAAACTGCATGCAGAACAGGAAAGATTGAAAAGACAAAAGGAACAACTGGAAATGGAAACCCAACTAGCTGCTGCTACAGCTAAAATAGCCATACTGGAAAGCAGTGTGGTGGGAAGTGGTTCTACACCATCCGATGGAATGGACTCATATTTCAATAAAGCCACAAAATCAAAAATGGAAATGTCACAAAGGTCAAAGTCAGAACCAGTGCAACAACCACCCTCACAGCAACCACCCTCACACCTGCATGATGCACGCCCTAAGGAAAGAAAATCTGCCCAAACACAACCATGGGAAACCCTCACTTCAATACAACCCATGCAATCCCTACAAAGACCACCAGGAGGCCATACAACTGTCTTCAATTCACTGCAAGGTCACAGGTCAAGCAATGTTTGTACCACACCACAAATGAACACAAATGAAAATAAAATACAGGACATTGGCAACATTATGCAGCGACAAACAGAAATCACTGCTCAGCTGGTTCAACAACAACACTCAGCATCTCTTCCACCTCGAGCAATACCCATATTTGATGGTGACCCTCTACAGTATGGATCTTTTATCATGGCCTTTGAGCAGGGGGTTGAAAGAAAAGTCAATAATCTCCAGGACTGCTTGTACTACCTAGAACAGCACACCAGGGGGCAGCCTAGAGAACTGGTCAGAAGCTGCTATCACATGCCAAATGATCAAGGCTATCACAGAGCCAAGTATTTGTTAAAGGAACACTTCGGCAATGAAATGAAGATTGGGGCAGCTTACATGGAAAAAGCTTTAAGTTGGCCACCAATAAAAACTGAAGATGTTGCCGCTCTTCAAACATACATGTTGTTCTTGAGAGGATGTTGCAACATGATGGAAAGTCTACAATATATGGCAGAAATGAATGTACCATCAAACCTGAAACAGCTTGTGATGAAACTGCCCTACAAATTAAAAGAAAGATGGAGAGCAGCTGTTTGTGACCTACAGGAGAGACGAGGAAGTAGAGTTTTGTTCTCTGATTTGGTCAACTTTCTGGAACATCAGATCAAAATTCTCTCTGATCCTGTTTTTGGTAACCTACAAGACACACAAACTGCTACACTTAAAGGAAAAGCTCCCCCAAGATTTCCACCCAGGAATAAAAATCCAGCAACTGTGGCAGCTGTAAACACTTCAGCAGGTATAAGGTCTGCACCGCTCTACCATGCCTTTTCTTTATCAAAAAGCAAGACTACATCATGTTGCATATGTAAAGAGGATCACGCAATAGAAGATTGTGTACATCTTAAGAACAAAGTGCATCGTGAGAAACTTGATCTTTTAAGGCAAAGTGGTGTTTGTTTTGGTTGTCTAAAACCAGGTCATATCAGCAAGAGCTGCAAAAAACGTCTAACATGTGATGTATGTAACTTCAGACATCCTACAATGCTTCACAATCCAGCTAAATTCAGAACATTTGAACAGTCAAACAACACTGTTGTCCCTCAGCAGACCTGTGCTCACACTGGGGCCGGTACACAGAAATGTGTTCTCTCAATTGTACCTGTACAAGTAAAGGTTAAGAATGGAAACAAAATTTTGACCACTTACGCTTTCCTTGATCCAGGAAGCTCAACTACCTTTTGTACAGAACGCCTGATGAGACAGCTGAACATGGACAGTATCCAAACACACATCTTCCTGCGAACTATGGGACAAGCACACACTGTAAAGACTCATGTTCTGACTGGACTGGAAGTAGCTGGTTATGATGACAACAGGTTTCTAGACCTACCTGAGGTTTACACTCAACAAACCATGCCAGTTACAAGAAACAATATTGCGACAGAAAAGGATCTCAGAAGATGGCCTTACCTGCGAAAGATTAAAGTTCCCGAGCTTGAAGTTGGAGTGGATTTGTTGATTGGCACAAATGCCTCAAAGCTTTTGGAGCCTTGGGAAATCATTAACAGCTGTAATGATGGACCCTATGCTGTTCGGACCCTATTGGGGTGGGTGGTGAACGGCCCACTTAAAGGAAGTGGAAGTGATACAGGGAAGAATGGCTGCCCTACTGTCACTGTCAATAGGATCTCCATTGATAAAGTGGAACAGTTGTTAATCACACAATACAACCAAGACTTCAATGAAAGGTCATGTGATGACACTTTAATGTCAAGAGAAGATATGAGGTTTCTCCACATTATGGAAAAAACAATTCGTCTTGAAAACAACCATTATTGTGTTGATTTACCTTTTAAGGATGATGACGTCATAATGCCAAACAATCGATGCATTGCTGAACAACGAGTCATGAGTTTGAAAAGAAAGTTTCAGAGGAACAAAGAGTATCATCAGGAGTATGTGCACTTCCTTAATGATGTTATTAAAAGTGGCTATGCGGAGCAGGTGCCTCAACAGCAACTGAACGGAACTGAAGATAAAATCTGGTACATACCACATAATGGGGTGTATCATCCCAAGAAGAAAACCCTGAGAGTTGTATTCGACTGTGGAGCAAGTTTCAAAGGCACATCTTTGAACAGCCAGCTGTTACAAGGTCCTGACCTCACAAATTCCCTCTTTGGTGTTCTTCTGAGATTTAGGCAAGAAGCAGTTGCCATCATGACTGATGTTCAAGCTATGTTTCACCAAGTCCAAGTTTCTCAGAAACATGTTGATTTTCTCCGATTTTTGTGGTGGCATAATGGAAATGTAATGCAACCGTTGGTGGACTTCAGAATGAAAGTTCATATATTTGGAGCAA
Source organism: Eutrigla gurnardus (assembly GCF_963514095.1). NCBI lineage: Eukaryota > Metazoa > Chordata > Actinopteri > Perciformes > Triglidae > Eutrigla > Eutrigla gurnardus. The sequence goes on from NC_139915.1 coordinate 19,694,724, forward strand.
CTTCATCACCGAGCTGCGCCAATTATGCGTTAAAGAGAGTTGCTGATGACAACACGGCTCATTACAGTGACAAAGTGTTACAGACCATCAAACAAAATTTTTACGTGGACGATTGTTTAAAGTCTGTGTCTTCAGAAGAGGAAGCTTTGCAAATGGTACAAGATCTCACTGCTGCATGTGCCAAAGGAGGCTTTCGGCTCTCAAAGTGGATGAGCAACAGTCGAGCAGTTCTTGCCAGCATCCCTGAAGAAAATCGTTCCAAAGCAACCAAAGAGCTCAATTTGGATAAAGACAACTTACCTGTTGAAAGAGCTCTTGGATTGCACTGGTGTGCAGAAACAGACATGTTCATGTTCAAGATTGCACTGGAAAATCGTCCATGTACCCGCCGTGGAATCTTGTCAGTGGTTAATTCGATCTATGACCCTCTTGGTTTCTTGTCACCATTCACACTGCCTCCTAAGCTGATGCTACAAGAGCTGTGCAAAAGAAAAATTGGTTGGGATGACACAATACCACAAACCTTTCTGCAGAAGTGGACACAGTGGCTGACAAATCTGCATTAATTGTCACTGTTAAAGGTGGAACGGTGTATCAAGCCGAAGAACTTTGAAAAGGTAAGCAATGCACAGCTGCATCACTTCTCAGATGCTAGTGAGTGTGGATACGGCGCTGTTTCTTATCTGAGATTGAAAGGCATCTCTGATGAAGTTAACATTGCTTTCATGGTTGGAAAGTCCAGAGTCGCCCCCATGAAACAAACCACAATACCAAGGCTTGAACTCACAGCTGCTGTATTAGCTGTCAGACTGGACAAGATGATTACAAAGGAGCTTCAACTGGAATTGGACCAGTCAGTGTTCTGGACCGACAGCACGACGGTGCTTAATTACATTTCAAGTGAAACAAAGAGATTCCACACATTTGTAGCGAACAGAGTGGCTGTCATAAGAGAAGCTACAGAGGTGGCCCAGTGGAGGTACATAGGCTCTAAACAGAACCCCGCTGATGAGGCTTCAAGAGGACTGTCAGCTGATGGTTTTCTGAAATGTGAACGTTGGCTCAAAGGACCAGAGTTTCTGCTGACTGAGGAAAGGACCTGGCCAAAACAGGAGGTAAACAAACCTGCCGTCAGCTTGGATGACCCCGAGGTCAAACAAGACCTCACAGTTAATGCTTGTGTTGTTGATGATGCATCCAATACTATGAACAAGCTTCTAACCTATTTTTCAGACTGGGAAAAACTCAAAACTTCAGTCGCCTGGTTTTTGAAGTTTAAAGACCTGCTTCAACAGCTAAGGAAAAAAGGTAAAACATGCAACAAAGGACATCAACACAAAGCAAAGATAAATGTTCAACCATTGACACGGGATGACTTACATAATGCAGAACTGGAAATTGCACGCCTCTGCCAACAGCAAAGATTTCACAGGGAAATCTCCCTCTTGGAGAAAGGAGCATCATCTGTGCCAACCAACAGTGACATCTACAGGTTGGATCCCACACTCCAAGATGGGCTGTTGAGAGTAGGAGGCCGCCTGAGAAAAGCATCCATGCCTGAAACAGTAAAACATCCAATAATTCTGTCTAAAGATCAATACATATCCAAACTTATCTTACAACATATTCACAAGCAAGTGGGTCACGCTGGACGTAATCATATGATATCTACACTTCGAAAAACCTACTGGATAACAAATGCAAACTCAGCCTGCAGGAAAATCATTGCTGATTGTGTTACCTGTCGTCGTCTTCAAGGGAGAGTTGGAGAACAGAAAATGTCTGACCTTCCAGCTGAAAGACTCCTGCCAGACTTGCCACCGTTTACTAATACAGGCGTGGATTATTTCGGCCCTATTGACATCAAAAGAGGTCGCAGCATGGTCAAAAGGTATGGCGTAATCTTCACATGCATGACCAGCCGGGCAGTACACCTTGAAGCAGCCCACTCACTGACAACAGATTCATGCATAAATGCCATCCGACGGTTCATGTGTCGACGTGGGCAAATCTCCAACCTCAGGTCAGACAACGGCACCAATTTTGTTGGAGCTGAAAGAGAGCTAAGGGAAGCTCTTAGAGCCCTGGATCACAACAAAATTCAAAGTGCTTTGGCAAAAAGAGGAATAGCATGGACATTCAACCCTCCTGCTGGATCTCACTACGGCGGAACATGGGAGCGGATCATTCGCCTCATAAGAAAGGTGCTGTATTCCATTGTCAAACAGCAAACCATGGATGATGAGAGCTTTTGCACTATTCTTTGTGAAATTGAAGCCATTCTCAACAGTCGCCCAATAACCAAACTATCCGATGACCCTAATGACCTGGAAACACTTACACCCAACCACATTCTTCTGTTGAAGGCCAAACCCCTTCTTCCTCCTGGACTTTTTGATGATAGTGATATATACATCAAACGAAGATGGAGACAGGTACAGTATCTGTCAGATTTATTTTGGAAGCGGTGGGTAAGGGAGTATCTTCCACTGCTCCAAGAAAGACAAAAGTGGACAAAGCCACGAAGGAATTTTTCCGTGGACGACGTTGTTGTTATCATGGACCCTTCTGCTCCAAGAAGTTCATGGCTGATGGGTAAAGTGACCAAAACCTTTCCAGACAGGAGAGGTGTTGTCCGGTCAGTTCAGCTGAAGACCAAGACAGGCTTTCTGGAGAGGCCTGTCACCAAGCTCTGCATGCTATTGGAGACATAAAGATTGTTATTAAAGACTGATTTATGGATTGACTTATGAAAGAAAGAAGATTTGATTTATGGACACCGACTTCTGAAAGAAGAAGAAGAAGATTTGCACACACACACACTCTTTTTGGCTCCTTTTTGAAATATGTTTATATAATTGTAGTGCACACCAACACAATTATGGGGCCGGTGTGTAGGAGCCATTTTTTATGTTGTGTAGGTATTTACTTTTCCACAAGGGTGCAGTATTGTTTCTGTTCCTTTCTTTTACCCCAGAATCTGCCCCAGCTGCTAGAGATCAGGAGAGCTGATTAGTTTGAGTTGAGTGGTGGTGGGAGAGACACAGTTTTTACACGACAGCCAGAGAATCAAGAGAAGCTTTTTGTTTGTCAACTTGCCTTATCCCTTTTGTTGAAATAAACGGGAACCTCACCCAAAGACATCATAACCTTCGCAACTTTTCTTTTTTATTCACTCTGGAATCGAGTTAAGAACCATCCCAAACCACCATCAGGTGACAAGTTTTGTTTTCTTTGAATAGTCACCACAGTCGCGTTTTTACTTTGCAGCAGACAGGCTGTGTTGGAAATGCCATGCTAACTTGACTACTGCAACTGCTGTAGTCCTGGCTGGACTCCCGGCCTCGGCGACTAAACCATTGCAGCGTATCCAGAATGCTGCAGCACACCTTGTCTTCAATCTACCCGCCCCTAGTGGGAATCGCGGGCTCAGAGGGATGTAGTCTAGCTGCAACCGAACACGTTGCCTCCATGCTTCTCCGATATAGACTCTTATTACTGTGGTGTTTCCATTAGCGACAGTCGACTTCAGAGGGAGAGAGACTGCCGAGGTGTCCCTGTGGCCGCAGGAGAACGTCTTTGTCACCCCCTTGACCATTCTTCAGGCAAACACACAGACATATCCCCAGTCCCCCCCTTACACATATTACACATACTTACATACATTTTTGCTGGCCAACCATTTATTTTTATTTTGAAAGGACAATTGAAAGACTCTTTTATAAAACACCTGATCGGTGATTCTTTTTATTTTATTTTATATGTTTATGGGGTAAATACTCCCTGAACTGAAGGACAATTAACTCAGACAGAACATTAAAGTGTTTTTTCCTTTTCTATCAAAGGGAATATTTTAAGTTCATTTATTTTTATATAAAAAAGTGAATGTTCTCATAATTGTTCATTTAAATACCCCTGTGAGAATGACCACAATTACAGCTGGAGTGTACAGCAAAGAATGAACCGCAGTCAGGTTTAGGGTGAGCAACAGAGGGGTTTCTTTATTTACCCATTAAAGCATCCTGTATCAATACATCAGGCTAGTGATGTTACGAGATGCGCCGAGGCTTTGAAGCGTGTCTCGAGTAATGGAGGGGGCGTTTCCGCGAAGTGCGTATCGAGGCTTGCTTCATTTAGGGGAGGGGCCAAAAATGATGACGTCCGAAGCCTCGCTGGGCTGTACCACGTGACTGCTTCGGGAAGTGGTTCAGAGTTTGCCGCAAGGTTTTACAGCTGTATAGAACCCTCAGGCTCCATTCAAAATGTGGGTTTTGAAGCAGAGTTGTGGTCAGTTGAGAGTTTGGATAGTTTGGGGAGTTTGGATACCAGAGGTTGAATAGCGTTTATATAATTTGGAGATAGTTTGGAGAGTTTAGGGAGAGAGAGAGATTTAGGAGAGTGATGAATGAATGAATGAATGAATGAATACATTTTATTTTCGAAGATGTATAGAAAAAAAAATGTATGTAACTATTTGTACATACAAAAGAAAGAAAAAGAGAAAATTAATAAACTAAAATAATTTTACCATTTGGGGAAAATTGATGATTTTACCATTTGGGAAAAGTTTACACATATAGAATACATTCAAACAATTTATTATTCACATATGTGATAATTTATGGACAGAAATGATTTCATCATGGAGAGGCCGGTGGCGCAGTCTCATGTACAGAGGCTCAACGTCCTCGATGCGGTGATCACGTGTTTGACTCCCGGCCCGGGATCAGTTTCCCCCAATGTCTTCTCCCTGTTACCACACTGTCTGTATAGAATAATATAACAGCTTGAATGATCTTTGAGTAATTATTTGGTTATCCGTTTTTTGTAATTCATAGTCATTCCCAACAGACATAACAGACACAAAAATTCAATGCATCACACATTATGTGGTTCAGATACAGATACCTGTGATTATACACTTGGCCAGTAGGTGGTATCGTGTGCACATGAAGCTTCGAGAAATGAACCCTTTCTCGAACCAATTGGCTCAAGTGGTTCGATGCCTCATGAGGCTTCATCTCACCATCACTACATCAGGCCAACCCAGGTTGTCAAAATGGCACCTATTTATAGGGTGTCGCAGCTAATGACCCTAGAAGAGTCCATCCGCTGGGGTCCACTGCCTACGCACATGTTTAACCCACCCTTTTTATTTCTATATTTCCACCACATAATCACTAACCTATATACACACCCTCATGTACCTCTACTAACAAAGAAAATACACATATCCACTTCCTATCCCATTTACATAGATAGAATACACACATCCACCACCCCCACAACAATTTACACTTGGTTGTCCCCGGAACTACAAAAGCAGTGTCCGTTTCCTGGGGAAGCCTTTTGCCTGCACACCCTAAGTACAAAGACATGGGGTGCAGTCGAATAGTCAAAAAATAAGGTCCTAACTCCTATTCCTATCTCCTATTCCTTGACCTCTGGGGAAAACGTCACGGGGTCAAGGAAAGGCGATAGGAGAACTCAAAAGGACTTAGGAATAGTCGACCGCGGTGTTCAGAGAATCCGACCGGACTTTCACTAAGCTACGTCATTATATCGCGGCCGCTGATGATTGACAGCTGATGATCGGCACCGGCGATTGACGTGCGTCTGCGCTGGAGAAACTACAATAATGGACTACAAAAAGCGCATCTTCCACTTCTCCACATGTTGGTTTTATCAACAGCTGGTTCACTGACCGGCTTCAGGTCCAGCAGCTCCTCCTTTCTGTTTGACCGTTGTTTTATTTACTTTTCATTTGTGGTTTTAGTTTCGTTTTTGTCAAACATTTGTAACATGATTGAAATAAATAAAAAAAAAACATTAAATTATTATCACTGTCCACACATTTATCATCACTATTCCAATTACTCTGTCTGCATGAAAGTCATTGTTAAATATGTAAATGCACCTATCGTTTGTTTTCATGAACGGCCGAGGTGTGCGGCACTTTAAATGTTGCTCTCGCAAAGAATTGTGGGTCGGCGTAATCTCCTTTCCTATGGCATAGGAAGGTCCGTTGCATCCTATGCTAAAGGAGCTCTGAAAGGAAGCATTGGAGCTCCTTTCCTATGCATTTAGAGAATTCGAACAGCTCTTATCATGGCGGCCACTTGTTTACTTCCGGGTCACTTCTTCAGTTAGGAACCTTCCTAAGCAAAAAAGACTATTCGACTGCACCCTTGGGGTGCAGTCGAATAGTCAAAAAATAAGGTCCTAACTCCTATTCCTATCTCCTATTCCTTGACCTCTCGGGAAAACGTCACGGGGTTAAGGAAAGGCGATAGGAGAACTCAAAAGGACTTAGGAATAGTTGACCGCGGTGCTCAGAGAATCCGACCGGACTTTCACTAAGCTACGTCATTATAACGCGGCCGCTGATGATTGACAGCTGATGATCTGCACCGGCGATTGACGTGCGTCTGCGCTGGAGAAACTACAATAATGGACTACAAAAAGCGCATCGTCCACTTCTCCACATGTTGGTTTTATAAACAGCTGGTTCACTGACCGGCTTCAGGTCCAGCAGCTCCTGTTTGACCGGTTGCTTTATTTACGTTTCATTTGTGGTTTTAGTTTCGTTTTTGTCAAGTTTGTAACATGATTGAAATAAATAAAATAAAAATAAAAACATTCGATTATTATCACTGTCCACACACATTTATCATCACTATTCCAATTACTATATGTCTGCATGAAAGTCATTGTTAAATATGTAAATGCACATATCGTTTGTTTTCATTAACGGCCAAGGTGTGCGGCACTTTAAATGTTGCTCTCGCAAAGAATTGTGGGTCGGCGTAATCTCCTTCCCTATCGCATAGGAAGGTCCGTTGTATCCTATGCTAAAGGAGCTCTGAAAGGAAGCATTGGAGCTCCTTTCCTATGCATTTAGAGAATTCGAACAGCTCTTATCATGGCGGCCACTTGTTTACTTCCGGGTCACTTCTTCAGTTAGGAACCTTCCTAAGCAAAAAAGACTATTCGACTGCACCCTTGGTGAGTACACAATACACTCGACACAATACACCTTAGTGGTGGGCAAGTGAAGCCTTATGAAGCACTGAGGCTTTCCTAGCAATTGTGTTGAAAAAGATTCAAAGCTTCAACGCTTCAGTGATGGTGACTGATCTCAGAAAGATCGTTTTTGTATTAAGTGTTTTACACCGGAGTCCAGATAATAGTTTGTCATAGGAGAAGTTGTATGGTCGAGGAGGAATGTTTATGCACAGAACAGACAGGTTTTTGGTCTTCACAGGTTTTTATTCAGAAATAGAATTTTTTCCACTCTGGCAGGCTTCAATCTGCTCCTCTTCTGGCTCACGACGCATGAACACTATGAGCCAATGAAACGCACTGACACACACTATGAGCCAATGACATGCACCGGTACACTATGAGTCAATGAAACGCTTCGAAACATTTCAAAGCAATGAAGCACTTTAGTGCTTCGGTCACGTGACGCTGTGTTCGATACAAGCTCCGACACAGAGGTTTGAACCACTCCGCTTCAGGAAGAGCGACACAAGCTCCAAAGCCTTGGTATCATTTGCCCATCACTACCATTTAACCATTATGTCCCTCTGCTCTAGATGGAGCTGCGTGGTCCACACAGCATCCCCCAGAAAACCAAGAGCCGACCAAGGACAGTAAACATGATGACAAACATTCAATAAATACGGCAAACATATCCATACAAAATGCGCAAAACAATGCGTTAAAATGTACTGTGCAAATCTCCAATAAAGTTTACATCCTCCTAAAGTGTGTGTGTGTGCGCGCGCAATTATTAAAGTGCATAGTCCCACTCAGTCCAAAGTGTTTTATTCAAAGCCAGGTGACTGTGTTCTCTCCGTCACAACCCCTATCTTTTGAAATATTACCACACACTGTGGGATCTGGGTATTTTGAGTTATTTCAAGGAATTATGAGTAAATTGTGTTTCTGCAAGAAATAAAGAGGTGAGGTGTATTTCAGTCCCAGAAATATGTGAATAAATCCTGGGTTGGTAGTAAACTGCTATCTGGAGTGATTCTACTGTTTGGTTACACAAGCACTTCGCTCCTCTACTTCAGCTGGCCAGCTGGTACCACCACCGCTGAAATCAAAAAAATAAATTGCACTTCTATGTTCTTACCAATAGCACTTTGATCATAGCACTGTTGTTCTTAAAGGAGAAATCCGGTCATTTTTTACCCCATTTTCGTTGTCCCCAGGGTCATCCAGACTTATTAGAAGCAAAAAACCCAACAAAAATTGACTTGACCTAGCCTGAGATGTGTACCTGCCTGCCAGCCTTCCAGAATAGCTCCAATGCTAACCCATAGGGGCCAGTTTTATCTGCTTTTCTGGGCCTCAGAAAATAATAAGACCTATGCAACATAGGTTGGGTCCTTACGAGACACGATAGCGCTCGTTTAGCTCAAATAGTGTGGCAAAACGACATTAATATGTGTTTTTGCATGGAGTTACTCCCCTCAAATCACCCCGTAGCCATTAGCAGTAGAGTGTCGGGCGCGCACTCATCCCTCCCACTCACCACAGAAATGAAAACATTTTCCTCATAGTTTTGATTTTGTATCCATAAAGAAACACTTGAGCAGTGCAGTCGTCATGTCCATAATAAACCAATGAAGCTGTTATGTCCATATGTATATATGTTACAACATACCAATGATTGCTTACAGCTAAACAGCAGCCCATAGCCAAAACAATGCAAGTCTCGCGCAAGTTCCCGTCTGAATGAGGACGTCAGACAGGAACTTGCGCAAGGACCCAACCTGTGTTGAATATGTCTTGGAATTATTTTCTGAGGCCCAGAAAAGCAGATAACACTTGCCCCTATGGGTTAGCATTGGAGCTATTCTGGAAGGTTGGCAGGTCAAGTAAATTTTTGTCTGTTTTTTGGCTTCTAATAAGTCGGGATGACAGGGCTGCACGGTGGTGTAGTGGGTAGCACTCTCGCCTCACAGCAAGAGGGTCCCGGGTTCGATTCCCGGGTCGGCCCAGGTTCCTTCTGTGTGGAGTTTGCATGTTCTCCCCGTGTTAGCGTGGGTTCTCTCCGGGTTCTCCGGCTTCCTCCCACAGACATGATAGGTTAATTGATGACTCCAAATTGCCCATAGGTAGTGATGCCCAAATTAAGCTTTGTGAAGCATTTTCTTTATTTTCTGAGCCCAATAGATGGCGCTCTCTGTTCGAACAGAGAGCGCCATCTATTGGGCTCAGAAAATAAAGAAAATGCTTCACGAAGCTTCATTTGGACATCACTACCCATAGGTCTCTACATGTCGGCCCTGCAATAGACTGGCATCCTGTCCAGGGTGTACCCTGCCTTCGCCCAATGACAGGCCCCCCCCCGCGACCCTAAATACAGGATAAGCAGTAGACAATGGATGGATGGAAGTCGGGATGACCCTGGAGACAACGAAAATGGGGTAAAAAATGACAGATTTCTCCTTTGAGTAAAGTAGTAGCTGTTCAGTAAACATAACTTACGAGGACCTTGTTTCTATTTTTTAGCTCTTAATTTATGTTGTGGTTTCTTTCTTTTGACAAATGTACTTATTGTAAGTTGCTTTGGACAAAAGCTTCTTCTAAATGCTCTAAATCTAAATGTACACTGTAAAAAAAAAATCCTAATTTTACGGTATATGACAGTAGTTTTTCTGTTCTTTGAAAATAGTGTACAAAACGGTAAAATTACAGACTTTATCAGTAAATGAACAATCTGCCTGTTATTTTAAGTATTATGACGATAATGACAAACTACATTTATTTCTCTTTTTTTTTACAGAAAAATACTATATTAATTATACATTATCTTTCCGTTTTCTTAAATTAAATACAAATTATTGTAAAATGAGAGTAATTCTTTATAATTAAATATGTAACTTGTAATAAAAAGGTTTATGTCCATAAAAACAATCTTAACACTTTTCTCTGTAATTTAACAGTACATCTTATTATTTTCACATTTGCATGTAATTAATTGATTCTAACAAAAATACATACAGGTCAGGCTGTCTGTGCAGACAGGTATGGCGCGTCTTTCAGTGGCTGAAGGCAGCGTAATGTGTGGGGAGGTCAAAAACAGGTCAATGACGGCAATCGGTAAACTTGTTGATGGGTAAAGCTTGAATTCAGATGATGCTTAAATAACAATGATTATCGCAAAATAAAAAAATCTGAGTGGGTTAGCATTTATACATGCCAATTAAAATAATTTCGATCTATTATATCTATGTTACATTAAACTGGAATAGGCCTTTATCTGCTGTTCAGCAAGTAATGCAAGTACCAGTAAAAATATTGATGCTTTTGATATTTTGCTTAAATCAAGTGAAGTCAACTCATCTTTGTTTATATAGTGCTTTACACATAATGCAGTAGATTGTGTGTGACAGAGAGAGAGAGAGAGAGAGAGAGAGAGAGAGAGAGAGAGAGAGAGAGAGAGATGCTTATGTAATTAAATATATACCCGCCTACAAATAAAAATAAATAAACATTTATTTTCTTTATCATCTTTTCCTGATAAAGAAAAAGATACCATGCTGATACAATTGCTATTGGCTGTCTTGCCATGTTGCTTTGAATGTGATTGGTTGATGTGGCTGTCATCACGAAAACTGGCCAATGACAACTGTGCGCGCCTTCTTTTGGAAAATACGTCAGTTTGAATGGGTACGCACTGGCAATCGTGCACTAGTGGACTACCTGGCCACTAACGTATTACCTGAGGGGTATTCCATCAAACTCGCTAAGCGCAAAGCCGGGCTAATTTCGATAATTCAATTCAATTCAATTCAATTTTATTTATAGTGTCAAATCACAACAGAAGTAATCTCAGGACACTTAACACATTGAGCAGGACTAGAATACACTCAAAATTTCAAGAGTCAACACAATTTAAAATTCCCAACATCACCCAGGGGCAAGCGTTACAGCGACAGTGGCAAGAAAATACTGCCTTAATAGGCTTTTAGGCAGAAATCTCGTGCAGCCCAGGCCCTTGGGTTCCAACTGCATTTGGTGTTGGTAGTATGGTAGTAGTAGCATAAACAGTAGTGGTGGTATTAACAGAAGCAATAGTATCAACAGTAGTAGTCCATGGCAGCAGGCACAGCCACGCCGAGATGGATCCATCCCAACCACGTCGCCGTAGACCAGAAAGCAGGAGTAGTTGAGCAGTCACACAGCGGGCAGGTGGAGCTACAATGTGGTGTTTCCAGCATCAGGCCAGTTAGCAGTCTGCATCGGTCAGGACCTCAGTTGACTCTGCTGGACCAGAAAGCATAGCCAGACTAGTCAAGTTAGTGACAGTAGAGATGCTGATTTTAGTCAATTACTTTAATTAAAATTACAGGCGGTAAGAGGCAAACAAGACCACAACATCGGTGCAGTCCGGATCAGGTTCCACCACGGTCCAGGGAGACCTGCTAGGCAAGAGAGCACAGGGACTCCGGGGGAACATACACAGAGAGAGCGCGAGAGAGAGAGAGAGAGAGAGAGAGAGAGAGAGAGAGAGAGAGAGAGAGAGGCTCAGTGTGCCACTATAATCCCCCAGCAGTCTAGGCCTATAGCAGCTTAACCAAGAGCTGGCTCAGGGCAAACCTGAGCCAGCCCTAGCTATAAGCGGTGTCAAAGAGAAAGGTTTTAAGCCTACTCTTAAATGTGGGAACAGTGTCTGCCTCACGAACCAGAACCGGAAGACGGTTCCACAGAAGAGGAGCTTGATGGCTGAAAGCTCTGGCCCCTGTTCTAATTTTGGAGACTTTAGGAACTACAAGTAACCCTTTATTCTGAGAGCGTAGTGCTCTAGGAGGACAGTAGGGTTTAATGAGCTCTTTAAGATATGATGGTGCCTGACCATTAAGAGCCTTGTAAGTGAGGAGAAGGATTTTAAATTCTATTCTGGATTTTACTGGCAGCCAGTGCAGAGAAGCTAATACAGTAGAAATGTGATCCCTTCTTCTGGTTTTAGTCAGAACACGAGCTGCAGCATTCTGGACCAGCTGGAGAGAATTAAGAGATTTATTAGAGCAGCCTGATAATAAAGAATTACAATAGTCCAGCCTTGAGGTAACAAATGCATGGACGAGTTTTTCTGCATCTTTTTGAGACAGCATTGGCCTAACGTTAGTAATGTTACGCAGGTGAAAGTAGGCTGTCCTCGTGGTTTGTTTAATATGCGAGTCAAAGGACAGGTCCTGATCAAAGATAACTCCAAGGTTTCTTACAGTAGTATTTGAGGCGATGGCAATCCCATCAATAGTCGCTATATCTTTAGACAGCGAGCTTTGGGGGAGTTTAGGCCCAAGTACAATAACTTCCGTTTTATCGGAGTTTAACATCAGGAAATTGCAGGTCATCCAGGATTTTATGTCATCCACACATGCCTGGAGTTTAACTAGCTGATTGGTTTCTTCAGGCTTGATCGATAGATATAACTGAGTATCATCAGCATAACAATGGAAGTTTATAGAGTGTCCTCTAATAATGTTGCCTAAAGGAAGCATATATAAGTTGAAAAAAATTGGTCCGAGCACAGAACCTTGAGGAACACCGTATTTAACTTCAGTGTGCCTGGAGGATTTTTCATTGACATGCACAAACTGAGATCGATTGGATAAATAGGACTTAAACCAGCTTAATGCATTTCCTTTGATGGCAATTCATTTTTCCAGTCTACATATTAGAATCTCATGGTTAATGGTGTCAAATGCAGCACTAAGATCTAGCAGAACAAGTACAGAAACCAGTCCTTTGTCAGAAGCAATAAGAAGGTCATTTGTAATTTTTACCAGAGCTGTCTCTGTGCTATGATGTACTCTAAATCCTGACTGGAAGTCCTCAAGTAGACTGTTATTGTTGAGAAAGTCACACAGCTGATTGGCGACTACTTTCTCAAGGATCTTAGAGAGAAAAGGAAGATTTGATATTGGCTGTCATTTACAACGTCCACATGGACATTAAAATCCCCCACAATAATTACTTTATCTGATTTAAGGACTTAACTTGATAGCAACTCAGAGAATTCAGATAGGAATTCAGAGTATGGACCAGGAGCACGATACACAATAACAAACAGAATTGGCTGCATTGTTTTCCAGTTTGGGTGCGAAAGGCTGAGAATCAGACTCTCAAATGAGTTATAATTTAGTTTTGGTTTCGGATTGATTGACAGGCTTGAATAAAAAATGGCTGCAACTCCTCCTCCACGTCTGCTGCCTCGAGATATATGAGTATTAATATGGCTGGGAGGACTAGCTTCGTTTAAGCAAACATAGTCTTCATCACGCAGCCAGGTTTCAGTCAGGCAGAATAAATCAATATGATTATCTGATATTAAGTCGTTGACTAATACTGCTTTGGATGAGAGAGATCTAATGTTTAAGAGTCCACATGTAATTCTCTTATTTTGTTTTACTACATCGGAAGTGCTAATTTTTATTAGGTTTTCATGTGAAAATTCTCTTCTGTTTGACCTGATTAATTTGGTTGGTCGGGGGACAGACACCATTCTTATGTGGTTTTGGTTTTGGGTGGGTGACTGCTCTAAAGGAGACGCAGAGAGGTGTGTAAGACTGCAACTCTGCTTCCTGGTCTCAACACTGGTTTGTCATGTTCTAGGACTACCAATGAGATCAGCGATGTTTCTAGATAGGAGAGCAGCTCCATCCAAAGTGGGGTGGATGCCATCTCTCCTGATCAGACCAGGTTTTCCCCAGAAAGGCTGCCAATTATTAACGAAGCCCACATCGTTATCTGGACACCACCTCGACAGCCAGCGGTGGAAAGATGACATGTGGCTATACATGTCATCACTAGTAAAGTTTGGCAGGGGACCAGAGAAAACTACGGAGTCCGACATCGTTTCATATTCACACACCGAGCCAACATTAATTTTAGTGACCTCCGATTGGCGTAATCGGGTGTCATTAACGCCGACGTGAATAACAATCTTACTGTATTTACGTTTATCCTTAGCCAGCAGTTTCAATTGAGCTTCGATGTCGCCCGCTCTGGCCCCTGGGACACATTTGACTATGGTCGCTGGTGTCGCTATTTTCACGTGTCTCACTATGGAGCTACCAATGACCAGAGTTGGCTTCTCAGCGGGTGTGTCGCTGAGTGGGGAAAATCGATTGGACACGTGAACATGGTGGTTAACCGTGGGCTTCGGTTTAGAACTATGCCTCCTTCGGACATTCACCCAGCCTCCCGGCTGCTCAGGGTTTGCCGAGGGACGGCTAGCTGCTATGCTATGTCGGTCCGCACCATGTACAGCTAGCGTCAGCTGGCTGGTTACAGCGGCAGCCGACGGAGGATTGTTGGTGCGGAACCGCGCTTCCAAATCATTCATCCTCGCCTCCAAAGCAAAAAGTGAACTACATTTATTACATGTACCGTTATCAGTAAAGGAGGCAGAGTAGTAGCTAAACATCAGACACACCGGGCAGGAGAGAAGAGAAGGAGGACAGGGAAAGAGAGAAGCCATCGTAGCTGCTAGGCTAGCTGTTGCGCTAAAGTAGCTAGCAGAGATAGCGCGTAAACAATAGCAAATTTTGCGAGGCAACTCAGAGAGTGAGCGATGTGTCTGCTGAAGCAGGGATAGCGTGTGCTTAGTTTAAACTTGGCGGTAGTAAGCCGCTGAACAGGGAAACTACGTTAAATTAACAGAGTTAGGCTAGAGAGAAAAACACAGGCTGTATCCGAAACCGCATACTATACTGCTAGTACGTACTGATTTGGCCAAAATGTAGTATGCAGTATGCAGTATGCAAACAAAAGCAAAATCTGCAGTATGCGAAAAGTTCCCGGATGTCGTACTGATTCAGAGAATATTTCCAGTATGCATCCGACCAGTCTACTCTGCCTACTGTTTCCCACAATGCAATGCGCTGGAGCCTGGATAAATCGAGTAATGGCGGAGCAAGAGAGCGGTGCAGGGGAATACAAATGTAAGTATCACATTTAAATTGTCTCCTTCTTAATTTGGTGTACGCGAGTGATCAGAAAACAATTAAACACTAATGTAACGTTACGTATCGTGTTTTATTTCTTTTTAATTAGGGACAGAGCAGGACACGGAGCGGCTGATCGAGTGGCGCGCAGCCAACGACAGCCTTTTTAGTGGAAGGCGAAATGCCGCCCAAAAGGGTTGCAAGTAAGTTTGGTTGTTAATAGTTGAATAATTGAATAGTTAAGTATATAAAAGCGAAATAGTTTACATGTTACGGCGCGCATTTCTGTCACGGTGCCGCTGAGACGAGGGACAGTCGGTAGGGATATCGGTTCGTGGGCGCTGATGTTGCTCGGGAGAGGGAGGGACAGAGGGAGACGTGGTAGCTCCTGCAATAAGTCAGTTAACCATCATAATTACTCCGAAGCCGTTTAATGAAGGCGATAGTCTTACATAATTCATCTTGTCGTGCTCCTCTGTTAGATTTTAGAATTATAATAATAATTGGATTAACTTGTTGTTGAAGTAACTACGTTTATTTTATTTTATTCAGAGAGTTTGTCAGAGTGAATGCCTTGGTGGGGAAGGTGGAGCCCACCAAGGTAAAAAGAAAATGGGAGAACCTGAAACAAAAATATAAGGTAAGTTATCAAGCTGGCAAAGTGGCCTCCACACGTTCTGTTAGACCTTCTGCAGTGCAATCACTTGTCAACATAGAGGTACACAAGACATGTTAAATTAGAACATATAAAAGATAAATGAGGTTGTATAAATGTTTAAGATGCTTCTTGTGTGTGTGTGTGTGTGTGTGTGTGTGTGTGTGTATGTGTGTGTATATTGTGTTGTGTAGGAGTTGAAAGCCCCCAAGACGGGAGTAAGCACAGAGGGAGGAGAGGCCACTGCCGCATCCTGGAGGTGGTTTAAATTGATGGATGAGTTTTTGGGCCGGAGGCCCAGCATTGTGCCTCCGGTCTCAATTGATTCATCCAGCCAGGATGTGGTAGTGGCCTCTCCTCCCTCTCCAAGGGAAGCCACCTCAGAGCCACCAGTGGCCAAGAGGAAGAGGGGTCCGAGTGGCTTCAGCTCTTCTCTCAAGTTTCAGAGAAGGATGAGGAGAGGGAAAGAATATGTATGGAGAGGGAGGAAAGACGAGAAAGAGAAGCACTGGAGAGAGAGGAGAGGAAGGAGAGAGAGCAATTGGAGAGAGAAGACAAGAGGGAAAGAGAGCAGCTGGAGAGAGAGGAGAGGAAGGAGAGAGAGCGATTGGAGAGAGAGAAGACAAGAGGGGGAGAGAGCAGCTGGAGAGAGAGGAGAGGAAGGAGAGAGCGCGATTGGAGAGACAAGAGAAGAGGGAGAGAGAATGGAGAGAGTGGACTGAGCACAGAGAGAAAGAAAATGCAGAAAGGGAGGAGAGAAGGGAGAAGTCATTGATGCTGATGTTGGAGAAAGTTTTTAAAAAATAAATTGCATTTGTCTGTTTATATTTGTTTCTAGTGTCACTGGTGTTCAAATTATGTCATCCCAGAAAACATATTCATATAACATTTATGCAAGATGTCATATAACAGTATGACATCTTGCATAAATGTTATTGTATGTTATATTTTGTATCACAATGAAGGTGGATGAGGCACATTGTTTAAAAAAAAAAGATTTTGGGAGAACACGCATGACATTAATTGCCTAGTTGCTAATACTGTTTTGAGAATGGTTACTATTAACCCTCAGGTACATTTCCAAATATTCCTTAACCGTTACTTTGCCGTCCTATTTTTGAAGAAAAGGCTGAAAACGACATACCCAAAGTAAAATGGTTACTGTTTTTGAACCCCTATGACTACAGGCACAAAGCTGAGCATTCCTGAAAGATAACCCTTTGAATTTTCTTGATGTGTTACTGACACTGAGTTACTGCAGCTGGAAATTGCAATTTTTTTGCCTCGCCTAAATTATTTTTCTTTTTGAATGAAACAAGTTAGCTGTGGCTGTTATATATAGGCCTAAAAGTTGAATGAAGCCACAGCGACAAGCCTGACCAAAAACTGGTAGAAAGTAGATAAAAAGACACCCAAAAATTAGCTTTGCAAGTGCAGTGTTGTAGGGCAATGTCAGACGGAGCTGCATCTGGAACAAGTGTTCCAGGTGAGATTATGGGTATTTTTAGGTATATAATTCTACTTTTTTTTGTTTTGTTTATTTCACCAGTTCTACAACTACTACTAATAAAACCAACATTTTTTTAATGTTTTTTGTACATAACAGCCTTCTGTAATGAGACGCTGCATAACTATCATATCTGCAGGTCACAGTCTGACCTTTCTGAGCTGCTGCGCTCTCAGCCTCAAGCCCCCTCCCCTCATGTAACATACCGCTGGAATCGTAAGCTCATTGGCTATAAGACCTGTCAGTCAAAAATGTACTCCTCTGCCTATTGGCTCTCTGCCTGGGGATTCTCGTGGTTGGTCAGCCGAGAGGCAGTGACGCACTGGCTCTCTTGATGGACAGATTTTTCAGCCAATCCGGATCGCAGAATCATGGAAGGGGGCTTGTTTTGTCGCCAAGAAGCTAGGGAATCCGGAAATCGAAGTGTTGTTGTTAGCCCGTGATCGAATAGCGATATCTAGCTATAAACAATATTTTGTTCAGAAACTCACAACGGGGTGGGCAGCGGACTGTGAATGGACAGGAGATGGCAGAAGGAAGTGACGGATCAGGAAACGAGTTAGGAATGGAGCTCAGTGGCGGGGGAATTGAAAGCTGGAGTGAGGAGAAAGCGGGGAAAGCCAGGCGAAAACGCAAGAAAAAAGGAAGGAGCTCAATATCAGAAGAAACAGATACTGAGCAAGCGAGACAGGGCGAGGAAGAGCACAAAGTAATCGTCAGGCTGGAACAAGAAGGTGCATCATTCGCTGAGTGTAACCCGGTTCTCCTTACCAAGGGAATAAACAATCTAGTGGGAGAGGTAAAGAGTGCGAAAGTTCTGCGCAGTGGAGCACTGTTGATTTTTTGCAGAGACAGCGCACAACTTGGGAAAGCTATTAGGCTGAATAAGATCGAGGGGAAAAAAGTTCAAGCTACGATTGCTAAGGGTGGGGGTCTCACCCGAGGAGTGATTTTTGGTATCCCACTGAGTGTGTCTGCTGAACAGATTAAAGAAAATGTGAAGGGTGCAAGCGTGAGGGAAGTCAGACGCCTAAAAACTACTCGTGAGGGCCAAAAATGTGACAATTTGTCGGTGTTGCTCACGTTTGATGAGGACCGACTCCCTGCTAAAGTGTTTATCGGATACATGAGCTATGATGTTAGACTCTATGTTCCTCCGCCGCTAAGGTGCTTTAAATGCCAGAAATATGGGCATGTAGCGGCAGTATGCAAGGGTAAACAAAGGTGTGGGAGATGTGCAGGGGAGCATGAATACGGGAAGTGTGAAACAGGAGCTAAACTTAAGTGCTGTAACTGCGGAGGGGAGCACACCTCTGCATATAGAGGGTGTGAAGTCAGTAAGAGAGCAGAAGAGGTGCAGCGAGTGAAAACATCCCAAGGGGTCACATACGCGGAAGCGGTCAGAAAGGTGGGGATGCAGCCAAATGGCAGTAGTGTTAAGATAGCAGACAGGCCTGAAATGAGAACATGTGAGGGATGCAGAAGAGTTAAAGAAGACACGCTGATTGTGGAGAAAAGGCAGTTCATACTGTTCATGGTTGATGTAATTAATTGTACTGCGCAAACTCAAAAATCAAAATAATAGTGAAAGCAGCAGAGAAATATCTGGGAATTGAGGCCATTGGGTGGGAGGAAGTGGAGGACAAGTTGAAGGCAGGTTTACCCAGCTTGCAGATACCGTCACAATCATCTGTATGGGGTGGTGGATCTTCATGGTCTTAAAGGAAAACACCACCGCATTTCCATACTGAACTATGTTCTGCTCTGATGTTAGACGAGGTGATACATACCTCCCTCTCCTCTGTGCGTGCACTCAATGGCTCTTGAGCGCACTCCGCGCAGCGCTAATTTGCTAGCATGTAGCTTGTCCTTAGGATCCAAAGGGGGGTGAAGTTAGAAGCGACCAAGCACTTCCACGTTGTCCCTATTTAAATACGGTTACGTGAGTAGTTACACGACCCAAGTTTGGTTACACAAAATGAAACATGCTAATTTTTCTAAGCGGATAACAACGATAACTATATAGTATGGCGGAATAACAACTGGAAGCACTTCGACGTCGGCGCAGTAATATCATCACTCCGCTCCCCCTCTTACTTCCGTCAATAGAACCTACGTGACCTGCACGCCGTCGCCTGCACCAGCTGTAGTAGTTTGTGCACAGTTGAGGAAGCATCAGGTTGTAGTAAGATAGTTTGTGAACAATCAAACATCATGGTTATAACGTGGATCGTACAGGGTTGTGAAAACAAGCAGAAGGTATATAGTCCCGTCATGTTTTGAGTGATGATATTACTGCGCCGACGTCGAAGTGCTTCCAGTTGTTATTCCGCCATACTATATAGTTATCCTTGTTATCCGCTTATAAAAATTGGCATGTTTCATTTTGTGTAACCAAACTTGGGTCGTGTAACTACTCACGTAACCGTATTTAAATAGGGACAACGTGGAAGTGCTTGGTCGCTTCTAACTTCACCCCCCGTTGGATCCTAAGGACAAGCTACATGCTAGCAAATTAGCGCTGCGCGGAGTGCGCTCAAGAGCCATTTAGTGCACGCACAGAGGAGAGGGAGGTATGTATCACCTCGTCTAACATCAGAGCAGAACATAGTTCAGTATGGAAATGCGGTGGTGTTTTCCTTTAAGTATATTGCAGTGGAATGCAAGAAGTCTTGTAGCTAATGGGCAGGAGTTTAAGAAGTTTGTTTCAGGTCTGCAGGATAAACCCAGTATAATCTGTATTCAAGAAACATGGCTGAGAGCGCAATGGGATTTCATAATACACGGATACACGGCTATAAGAAATGACAGGAAGATGGGGAAAGGTGGTGGGGTGGCTACTTTTGTCAGAAATGAAATAAGGTTTAGTACTGTCCAATTAGGGAGCGAATGTGAGTCCATAATAATTAAGGTTTGGACAGGCAAATATGAGCTATCAATAATTAATTACTATAATCCATGTAACAAACTGAGTATAGATATACTGAATATGGTGATGGGGGAAGTGCAGGGGAAAGTAGTGTGGTGCGGAGATTTCAATGCACACAGCACTCTATGGGGAAGTGAGAGAACTGACACAAATGGCTCAATAGTAGAAGAATTTATAGAAGATAAAGGATTAGTAAGTATGAATGACGGGAGGGGAACAAGGTATGACTGTGTTCAAAACAAAGAAAGTGTGATTGATTTAACGCTGATGTCAAATGAAATGGCTGGTGTCACTGCATGGGAGGTGTTAAGTGAAACATTAATGGGTAGTGATCACTATCCAATCACTATTAAGATTGGAATAGAGCTGCAACGGGAGGAAGACATGAGATTGCCAAGATGGAAAATTGATAAAGCTAACTGGGAGCTTTTCCGGGCAGCGTGTAGAAACAGATTTGAACAATTACATAAAGAGGAATGGACAGATGTGGAGGAGTTGAATAAGGAAGTAGTCACAGCTGTAATACAATCAGCAAATGAGTCAATACCAAAAACATCAGGGTGCAGAAGTAAAAAGAATGTGCCGTGGTGGGATGAAAATTGCAGACAGGCAATAAGAGAACGGAATAGGGCATTTAGGCTATTAAAGAAACATCATTCAATGGGGTCATTAGTGCAGTATAAAAGGTCACAAGCAGTGGTTAGGAAAACTGTTAGAGCAGCTAAGCGTGCATGCTGGCGGCAATATTGTAGTAAGATAGGTTGGGAGGTACAGCTGTCGGAGGTTTGGGGAATGATCAGGAAAATGAGTGGAATAAGAAGGAATATAACAATCCCAGTATTAACAAGTAACAGTAGAACAGCGGTTAGTGGTTTAGAAAAAGCGACGCTATTGGCGGAAACACTAGTCAAAGTTCACAGTTCAGAAAACTTATCAGCAGAGGCTAGGCAACAAAGGAATACTATGCTAGCACAAAACACCTGGGTTAACAGGAAAAAACCCACAACAGAAGAGTACCTGGATCTTCCATTCAGTATGTACGAGTTAAAGTGGATCATCCCCAGCACCCGGCAGTCAGCGCCAGGGAAAGATGATATCTGCAACTGTATGTTAGACAACATGGATGACAGGTCACTAGAGGTAATATTAAAATTGATTAATAAAGTATGGGAGTCAGGGGAGATTCCAGCTGCATGGAAACACTCGATTATAGTGCCAATCTTAAAACCAGGCAAAGTTGCATCAGACCCGTCAAACTATAGACCTATTGCTCTTACATCTCAATTAGGGAAAACTATGGAAAAGATGGTTACAGAGAGGTTGATGTACTTCATAGAAAGTAGAGACCTTATGTCCTCGTGTCAGAGTGGGTTTCGCAAAGGGAGAAATACAATGGATTCAGTGTTGTGCCTAGAATCAGAAATTAGGAAAGCTCAGACAAATAAAGAGATGGTGGTTGCTGTGTTCTTTGACATAGAGAAAGCATATGACATGCTGTGGAAAGAGGGCCTGCAAATTAAACTGGATAAGTTAGGAGTGGGAGGGAAGCTATATAACTGGGTGTTGGGCTTCCTGTTTGGGAGGACGATAGAGGTCAGAGTAGGGAATGAGTATTCACCAGTATGTATGGTTGAAAACGGAACGCCACAGGGAAGTGTCTGCAGTCCAATACTCTTCAACTGCATGATTAATGACATCTTTGACGAGGTGGGGGGAGGAATAAGTAAATCACTATTTGCTGATGATGGGGCATTATGGGTAAGGGGGAGGAATCTAAAATATCTACAGAAGAAGTTGCAGACAGCGGTTGACGCAGTGGAACAGTGGGCAAATAGGTGGGGATTTAAGCTGTCAATTGTTGTGGAAATAATCAATCTGCCCAATAAAGATCAACAACCAGGATCTGCTTGCTCTCCGAGGTTTATTCCACTAAGTATTCTAATCTGCAGAGAAGGATCACCCCTGCCTTCTGATACAAAGGTTCAGACTCAGCAGGAACGACCCTGAGTCCAACAACAGTCTCCCTTTTAAGGAGGAGGAACCAAAGGACGGATCATGTCCTATCTTACAAAGACAAGATGTACAGGCAAGGTCAAGATTTACAGAACACAGGCGTCACAGTCCTGAAATTATCTTATGTCAATGTGGCACTCATGTTCATATCATCTACAAACAGACATTCATTTCCGTCATAGCGTAACAGTCACAAAAGGAGATGCGGATGGCGTCAGCCTGACAAATATTCTGATTATAAAGTACTAACATCCAAAATTCCCATTACAGTTGCAAAAACTCAAGTGATATGTTTCGCAAAACGCCATAAAGACATATCAATAAGGTTATATGGGAAAACACTGGAGCAAGTCAAAGTCATTCGTTTTTTGGGTGTCCTGTTTGATGAAAAGCTCACCTGAAGAGAACACATTGAGAGGACAAAAGACAAATGTAAAAATGTTAATAACCTTTTGAGATGCCTGTCAGGTCGTGATTGGGGTGCAACCAGGGAATCTCTATTAAATATATACCAAACCATGATGAGAACCAGATGAGACTATGGGAGTGTTGCGTATATGTCAGCAGCACAAAGTCTTCTTAAGAAGCTGGATGTGGAGCAGGCTAAAGGACTCAGGGTATGTAGTGGGGCATTTAAGACCTCCCCAGTTGCAGCTCTGCAGGTTGAGATGGGGGAAGAGCCATTAAGAATAAGAAGGGTAAAGCTCATGTTGGCATACTGGGTTCACCTGCAGGGCCATAAAAGATCTCACCCAGCAAAGGCTATATTAGAGGACTGCTCAGAGCATGATAAGTCGAACTTCTGGAGCTTAGGCTGGGTTGGAAATGCTAAGGCAGAAAGTGTTGGCTTGTGCAACATGCAGTATACTCCTAATGTTTCATTACCAGAAATTCCTCCCTGGCTGTTCCCGATGCCATCAGTGGACTTTAATATCCAACAGAAGATCAAAAATAAGTCAAAGCAAGGAGTTACCCTCTCCTTACAGCAGCGGCCCGCATGCGGGCCGTTTTGCACTAGTTTTCGCTTCGTCCGTTTAATCGCATATTATTTTAAATGCTTCTGCGTCATATTACACATCATTTGAAAGCTACGAGTCTCGCAAATCGAACAAAGTAAGCCGTTTTAGGCTCACGGAAAACACATCAAAAGCAAACACAGCATGTGTGCAAGGAGTGCACAGAAACAAGACCAGCGTTCCCTACCTTTCGAGCTGTCTGGATGTCCAAAATTAACAGGAAGCATGCTAATCCTTATATCCAGAGAACGGTAAGAGTCCAACGAACAAAAGTAGCCACTTCGTTTAGTCCCACGAGCACGGTAACTCCGGTAGTCATCCATAACACGCCATGTGTTGACGTTGTGAGTTTCTTCTTCTTCTTCTGTTGGATTTGATTGGCGGCTGGCATCCAGTTTACAGGTGCATTGCCGCCACCTACCGGACTGGAGTGTGGTACATTCGATGTGCAGTTAGGATAGATGACAAAAGGAAAAAAAAAATTGGAAATAAATAAATATAATATAATATATATATATATATATATATATATATATATATATATATATATATATATATATATATATATATATATATATATATACACCTATACATATTAATAGTAATAATATACATAAATAAATGTTTAAACCCTATCCATTAATCCTGTTTCCCTCAAGTACTTGCTCACATACCTGCTAATGCTTTCTGATCTTTGCAACATGTTCCCTACCGTGAAGCTCACTTTTTCCCTATGCATTGCTGCTTTTAGTTCTTTCCTCTCTCTCTCATAACCCTTGCATTCCATGAGAACGTGTTGCACAGATTCAGGTTGTTAACACATTCTGCATTCACCAGTAGGATGTTTGCCGATTTGGTGTAGCGTGCTGTTAAGCACCGTGTGTCCTAATCTGAGGCGGGTAATGACCACCTCCTCCTTCCTGCTCCTGCCCACCATTCCTCCTTTCCCCACCTGTTTTTGTATATTGTAGAAGTGTCTTCCGGTCTCATTTGTATCTCAGTAATCCTGCCAGACTTTTCGCATTTGTGATTTAATGATTGTCTTTCCTTCTGCTTTCCCTAGTGGGATGTTGATGTTTACTGCTTGTGACCTGAGTGCTTGTTTTGCAAGTATGTCTGCATCCTCATTGCCGTCAACGCCTGCATGAGCAGGAACCCATAGAAATCTGACCGTTCTCCCCCTATTGTGAAAGCTGTATAACTTTTGGTGGATCTCCATGATCAGATCTTGCCTGCATGACTTCATGGTCTTAATACTGTTGAGGGCTGCCCAGCTATCTGATGCTATGAGTGCTTTGGTCCTGTTGTTTCCCCCTAACCATCTCAGTGCAAGCGTGATAGCCAGGAGTTCAACTGTATATACTGATGCGTTGTCTGTTGCACGCTCCTTAATTGCCACTTTATATTCCGGAATGTACACCGCAGCTCCGGTACGCCCAGTTTCTGGCTCTTTTGATCCGTCTGTAAATATTGCTATTGTGTTTGCATAATTCTGTTCGATATACTTTTGAACCACGACTCCAGTAACTAAAAACATCCTGGCGAGGCAGATTCTATTTGTATAGTAGATTTTATTTTTACAGATTGTCTTCACAGGGCTTATACTTATGTCAACTATATACAAAATAATATATACAAATAAATTCTTTGTGACTAATAGTCATGCTCCTGCAGTGCAGGGATGACGGCTCCAGGAGCTGAGACCTCTGCTGCCAGTCTGTCTCTGACATTGTCCCCTGGCATTTGGTCTCCGGGCTGGTATGCCTGCTCCTCCTCGTCTCCATGGTCCACCCCTTCCTCCACATCTGGCTCCACCAAATCCCCGTTGTGGATGGAGAGGTTGTGGAGGAAGGCACAGGTGGACACCACCACCGGGACAAAGGTAGATTTAACCTACAGAAACAAAGAGGTGAGTTATGTAACTGCATCAAACCAAAATCATTTTAATCCTAATTTATTAAAATGCTGTGTAAACTATTTTTTTTTTACCTGTACTTCTGTATAATGTACTGCTCAGCTGTCAGCCATTACGTACTAGTTACATTTACACACATCTTATGCTCTCTTTTACCTCAAGAGCCTTCAGGAAGATGCTGCGCCACCGGGTTTTCATCATCCCAAATGCCCTCTCCACCACACATCTGGCCCTGGAATGATGCCGATTGTACCTGGCCTGCACAGGATTCTGCACCGGCTCCCTGTACGGGGTTATGAGGGAGATAGGTGTCGCCAGGCAGGGATAACCCCCATCCCCAAGGAAGTAATTAGGCCTATTATCATCCTGTTAAATATTGATTTACCATCCATACCAGTGAATGTGTTCAGGAAGAAACCCTTATGATCACAGACCGCCTGAAGCTGGATCGAGTGGAAAAGCTTCCTGTGTAAAAAGAACAATTAAAAAAAATCACTAAATAGTTCACATTAACATTAGAGCTGCAACAATTAATCGATTAATTGAACAATAATCGATTATTAAATTAATCGTCAACTATTTTGATACTCAAAGTGTCGGTTTGAGTAGAAAAAAGATGTCCAAATTCTCTGATTCTAGCTTCTTACATGTGAATATTTCTGGTTTCTTTGTTCCTTTATGACAATAAACTGAGTATCTCTTTGGTTTGTGGACAAAACAAGACATTTGAGGATGTCATCGTGTGGTTTGGGAAACAGTGATTGATATTTTTCAACATTTTTTTAACATTTTATTGACCAAACAACTAATCGATTCATTATTTAAATAACCTTCAGATTAATCAATAATGAAAATAATCGTTAGTTGCAGCCCTAATTAAGATGGGATTAAATAGAACTTTGTATGCAGCATACCTGTTCAGGTAATCATCCTTGTTTGCTGCAGGTGGCTTTATCCTGATGTGCGTCCCGTCGATGCAGCCAACAACACGGCAAAAGGCACGGGAGCCAGCAAGGTGGGCAAAGTCTTCCCCAATGCCCTCCAGCTCATCTGCAGCAGGAAAATGCACCACCCTGGCATAGATGGCCATGATGCTGTCTGCCACCCGATGCACAATATCGTGGACTGTGCTGGTGGGGATATCGAAGGCCTCCGATACCACCCGATACGAGGTGGCACTGGCCAGCCAGTAGAGGAAGACTGCAACCTCCAGGGTGTCTCCCCATCCGTGGTCCTTGCCACACCCCAAAGCCTCGACCAAGGCATTTACTGTCCGCCTTGAAAGGCGGAAGTCTCGCCTTAAGTCCCCCTCTCCCAAGAAGAGGCGGACCACAGGAGTGTGGGCATTTAATCTTAAATATTGCCCTCGAGGCGCAGCCTGTGGGAGCAGGGGCAAATGCTTTTTCTTTGTTGTATCACTTCACATGACTGTTCAAGTTCTCTTATTTTAAGTTAACTGTTTCAAGAAGGCCTTATAAATTGTTTCTTAATAAACGTGTTTATCTCTGAATATTATTTACTGACTTATCTGGCACAACTGTATGCCCAGGTTAAGAACTACAACTGCCCCTAACTGACACTTATAAATGTTTGGTTTACTTACATTGGCTTCATATTCATATTCACATATGATTGAAAGAAGATTCATCCTGGTCCTCTCCCACCTCCGTCTTCTTTGTGCCACATTGTGGCCTCTTACTACTGATAAATATGACATTTACAGTATTTTGCTGTTCTCCTTTGTCTCCCTCAGTTTTTTCCCGCCTCTGCTCACCTTTTATACCGTCCATAAGCCTCGTCATGACGTCATCACATACTCCGGAGCAGTACGGCGTTTATATTTGTTTACATAAGTACAGTGCATAGGCTACTTGATTATTGTGACGAAAGCAATAACGAAAGGTACAATAGAAATCCAGGCTGTTGTAAAAAAAAAAGTACTCTGTTAATTGAAACTTTTTATTAATATTTGGTGATTTCTGTACATGCAGAGCTGCAGAGACAGCGCTATACTGTATACTGTCCACTACAAACAGCGGATAACTGGCTTGCTGTCTCCCTCGGGACGACGACGCATGTTGGCCGGCGGAACACCTCTGGAGACGGGCTGCTGCCTCTGAGACGACCCGCTCCTTCCGGAGCTTCACTTCTCCGAAAACATCGAGGCAAATTACTAAACAGCCGTCATTTGGGTAAACTAACCGCACATTGGGGATCTAAACGGTTACTTTCTCGCATAAAAAAATATTAAAATGTAATAAAGTTACATAATAACAGCGCTACAGCGGGAAATAAAACAGCTTTGCGCCTGTTTTACAACTGCCGCTGCTGGTCGCCACGAAATGCATTGTGGGAAACTTGCATACTGCGGTGTGAACGGCGTCGGTCTGCTGAAGTAGCATACTGAATCCCACATTCAGTACGCAGTATACAGTATATACTAACGCAGTATGTAGTAGGCAGTACGGTAGTGGGCAGTACGGTAGTATGCGGTTTCGGATACAGCAACAGCCTGTAGCGACTATCACGGAGAAACAGGAAATGACGCAAAGCGCTTACCGTCAGAGAAGTCTCGCGAGATGATAAGCCTCGCTACCTTTAGCGAGAGTTTCGTTCCATCAACCTGACTTGAGACACTCTCCGCTAAGTAACCATGGGAATTTATCCGACCAAACTAGCCTGCCCCGGGGCAGGCTAACCATCAGGCTTACTTTAGCGGGGGTTTCAGAGAAGTCCGTCTGTCGGAAACAACTGTACCAGCAGAAGGTTCCGCCAAGCCTAGTCCTCGTGATTTCGTCACGTGAAAGACCAAAAATGACCAAAATTACATATATGAAGTACAAACAGACTATATTTTCATCAAGCGTCTAAAAATACATGCTTGCAATTAAAAAAATATGAATAAATCGTTTATTTTGTTTAAGACCGACTGGCCATATGATTATTTAAAGCCCCCGGTTGGGTGAGTGGTGATGCACCTGCCCTCGAATGTGGGCATCGCAGGTTCATGTGTGTTTTTGTTTTTTGTTTTTTTGCCTGTCTTTAGATCAGAGAATTAGACCAACATTTTACCTTAACTATAAACCTTACCTATAAATATGTCATACAATTTCCCGAGAACCCAAATATAACTTGCAAAAACATGATAGGCATAAAGATATTATTAATAGCATGTTATAGATCCCAATGACAAAGGCATTGCTGCATGCAATTTTCAGCCACATAAATTCCTTTCAGGTGAGTTTCTTAATAGATTCATTGAATCTAAAAAAAAAGAGAGAGAGAGAGAGAGAGAGAGAGAGAGAGAGAGAGAGAGAGAGAGAGAGAGAGTGTTCCGGCCAAAGAAAGTAGTTTCAAAAAGCTCCATAGTCGGGGATCGAACCGTGGCCTGCCGCGTGCAAAGCCGGTGCGTTACCTAAATCACTGTCAGTGTTATATTAGAACATGTTATTCTTAACGCTACTTCCGTATTTAATCGCTCGGTAATTCTTGCCCAAGCAGCCTCGCGATCTTTATTTATCACTACAGTATTCCCTTTTTTGGTTATGATGGGTTTGTACTCCTCATACAGTTCCATCAATAATTTTTGCTCTGGTCTTTTCTGCCATTTTCTCGATGATTCGACATTCACGATTCTGGTCTGGCTTCATATCCCGTGAACGGCGTAACACACGACAACGTTAACCTGGCTTGAATTACCCCTCTGGATTTTTTTTACATCTGCTTGCCATGTTTTCATTTAGAGCGAATCTGAGTTGTGGGATTTCAACGGAGAACAAAAAAGTGGAGTATGGACACAGTTGAAGGGTCAGGCGGATCTGTTTGGTCAGCTAACATTACTTGGACTTCACTACATAACTGTTCTGCTGTATCAGGTAAGTATACATTTCCCTTCCCTTTGTAAAATCATAACCTAACGCAGTGTTTGTGTTCATTCCCTTAATTTACAGTGATGGTCTTGTCAAACTGTATCATATAGTCGTAGGTGATTAACGTTATTTTAGCACATTTAGGTCATTTCGGTCAGCACCGAAATGTGTTTCTGAAAACATTTTATGCGAGAAATAAGCTATGCAGTTGCTGAACGGTCAGTTTCAAAGATTTTCGACAGCTTGCGGGAGGCGGCGCCCCGTCTCTCAAAACTCGCTGCGACGCGAAGCCATTGCACGGCAAACAAACAAAATAGTGTAGTGCTGTGTCCATTTATTCAACTCAAGCATTAATTCAAGAACAGCAATAAGATTTGTGGCATTCAGATAGCACCATACAGCTTCACTTCTACTTGAAACAGAAGCACTGATGTCAACCTGAACACTGAAGTAAACATTCATACTGGGAGTGGTACAGCAGCCAGGGAGCTACCTCTCCTAGCATGAATGTTTACTCCAGTGTTACTGTTGACTTCAGTGCTGACGTTTCCAGTAGAAGTGAATATCGCTGCTTCCTGCTCGCTCCCGTTCGCGTCGTCACTTCTTGTCCGCGTATCTTTTGGGAAAAAATACGTATATCCATACCGAACACCACAGCTAACTAGCGACTAGAGCAACTGCGACCATGAACGTCAAGTACTAACAGCGTCCCTCTCATGAGTCTGACTCAATGACCCGCCTCCCCAGCCCCTGTAATTGGCCAGCACGTTTGTTCGTTGATTCGATTGGTTGAATTGTATCGACAAACCGAGATAGGAATATTAGAGGGTTGGCCACTCCGAGGTAAAAAACAAAACCCAAATAAAATAAACAGTTTCCAGCCCAGGGCAGGCACGGCCATATCTATGGGCAAAAAAAACTGACTCTGGATCAAGTAATAATAATAGAAAAATAAATAAAATCTTTTTTATAGTAAGGACTTTTCAGTGGATCTTACTTTGTCCTTTTCCCCTTCCCCCTCCCCCAGGTGCACCAGAGATCCAGCCTATTACTGGCAATTTGGAGGAGGATTCTTCTTGATCTGCTCTCTCACCTCTGGTACAGATTAATTGACCTTTTGTGGTATGTTTTGATTTTATTTGATAATACACTGTACATTTAAGGTTAAATTAAGAGGGCTGAATAGGCTAAATTAAGAATGTAATGCGTGTGCACAAATACTACAAATATTATTGGAACTACAGAGCCCCCAGGGACAGGAGAACATGGTGGAAAACAATATAAAACTGAATTTACATTTACATTTAGGTCATTTAGCAGACGCTTTTGTCCAAAGCGACTTACAATAAGTACATTTGTCAAAAGAAGGAAACAAGGAAACCACAACGAATCATTGCCGATAAAGTAAGAGCTAAATATAGAACAAGTGTTAGGTCCTCATCTGAGTAAACTAGTACTTCAAGAGCAACAGTGCTACGATCAGAGTGCTATAGGTAATTGGATTGGAAAATACGAGCTAAAAAACAACTGACAACAACCCCCTCAGCCCAGCACCTCTCCACCTGTTTCAAAAGTGAAACGCCATCACCTCATCATGATAGTACAGCTAACAGACAAGATAGACACATGGAGAAATTACATTTTTAGTTTTTCAATTCTTCCTTTGGGGTTTCTGAAGAACTGTTTGTGAATAATTGGTTGATATTGTAAATTTACAACTCAATACATTAAATAAAGGGGTTTTAGAATCAATATTGGTGTGTATTTTATTTATAATTAAGTTTCGCAACCTACTTTAATTGAAACAGTGCAAACCTTTAGATGTATCGATTTTGAATTTCCTAAGTATGTTTTGAGTTGAGGATATTTCACAATAATCTTTGAGCAGCAGAATGAAAATGTTACTTAATCTGAATTAGATGTATTATTATAGATATTTTACTTTAATTTTAGGGTTTTTGTTTGGCAGCCGTAGCTGCCAGTAGTTTGACTGTTTTTTAAGGTGTTTTTTAACTGTTATTAAAGGTGTTTGATTGTAATAATTTAGGAAAAATCTGTAGAATAATGTTATTTTTCTACAGAACCTTTAGCACTGTCACTTTATTAAAGGTGTTTGATTGTAAAAAGATTAAGAAATATTTGTAGAATAACTGTATTTTTCTGCAGAACTTTTAGCATTGTCACTTTATTAAAGGTGTTTGATCATTAAAAAATAGAAAAAAATCTGTAAAATAACGGTATTTTCCTGCAGAACATTTAATGAGATTTTCTGTAATAATAATGTTTTTGCACTTTCTTTGAATAACGGTATTTTACTTTAATTTTACGGTTTTTGGTTGGCAGCCGTAGCTGCCAGTCATTGACCGTTTTTTTACGTTTTTTTATCTTACAGTGTAACGTACTGCCTACTCAGCATGTATGTACTTTCATCCTGCCTACTAAAACAACGTTTCAGTATGCAGCTACCCTCAGACTGGTTTTTTTTTGGACATCTCGTCCTCAACTTCTCTCACGTAACTGAATCGATTACATTTGCGGTCCGAGCTCCCCTTTAGTGGACATTTTCCATCCATCCATTGTCTACCGCTTATCCTGTATTAAGGGGGGGCTGGAGCTGATCCCAGCTGTCATTGGGTGAAGGCAGGGTACACCCTGGACAGGTCGCCAGTCCATCGCAGGGCCAACATGTAGAGACAGACAACCATTCACGCTCACACTCAAACCTACGGGCAATTTAGAGTCATCAATTAACCTATCCCCATCCTGCATGTCTTTGGACTGTGGGAGGAAGCCGGAGAACCCGGAGAGAACCCACGGTTACATGGGGAGAACATGCAAACTCCACACAGAAGGACCCAAACCCGTCCCGGGAATCGAACCCGGAACCCTCTTGCTGTGATGCGACAGTGCTACCCACTACACCACCGTGCAGCCCTGGAAATTATTTACCCCCCCCCCAGACTTTCCTGTTAGGGTGGACTGTGCAAGGCCCTCCTTTGTGAATACCAGGACAGCCAGCTCCTGGGCAAAAATGGTCATGCGGGAGCTATTCAGCCGCAGGAAGGGCCTCTTTGTAACTGTCACTGTGCTGCCTGCCAAGGGGCATAGGAGAGAAAAAGAGGATAAATTGGACAGATTATTTCTCCCTACTTATGAGGAATGAACAGACATTATCCAAAGATTAAACAATTAAATCTTTACAATCTTTACAAACACTGCTCGTATATAAAGACCACTAGGGAGTGGTGTTGACAGCAAGATAAATCATATGACTGATTTGTGAAATATAACCTATTAAATCACAGCACTTTATTGCTGAACCAATTACCAACAAGATGATGCTGCCAAAGACAAAAGGTCCATAGTGCAAATATAGAATTCTTTATTAGAGTTGAGCCGGATACTCGGCTGAAACGAGTATCCGGTACGGATAAAGCACTTTTGCCGAGTACGAGTATTATACGAGTAATACGAGTCAATATCTGTGCTCGGATTAAATAAAAATCCTCATTGGGTAGCTGACTGTGTCTGCGTCCTGTGATATGCTACAGCCCCTCCCCTACACACTCGCAGATGTGTTGTTGTGTCCGCTCTGATCACTCACACACAGAACAGCTCTCTGTCTCTCCCTCAGTCACTCAGGTTCGCGGGTCGTTTTCCGTTAATGTTTAGGGTTTCTTTCTTCAGCTTCAGGTTTGTTATTACTTAGGTTGGTACTTACTTATGAACTAGTAGAGTTCTGGTACTTCGTTCAGACGTGGTGCCGACTCGCGTTGCCTGTCGGAGATTTTTCTTTTTCTTTTTTTAACCGTCATCTGGCTGCCTGGCTCTAACACTTTCTTGCTGTATTTCGTGAAAAAATAAAGCTGGTAGTGGTATAAATATTGGAAATCAAGCTACACACACACACACACTCTCACTCTCTCTCTCTCCCCCTCTCCCTCCCCCTCTCCCTCTCCCTCTCCCTGCCGGTCGTCGGAGTTTGCTGTCCTGTAAATAGTTTTCTAATCAGCAATAAATAACAATTTCTGATCAGCCCATATCAATTGCATGCTTAAAATAACATACCAGTTAAAACCTCGCTCATTTCAAGACAACCAGACCCACTTCCGGGTTAAATCCCGCCCACTTCCGGGTTAGGCCCCGCCCATTTCCGGGTACAGATACAGATACAGATAATTCATATGGTTAACAGATACAGATACAGATAATGCTGTACTCGCTCATCCCTATTCTTTATGAATGGACTGTCAAGTAATGAACATATACAATACAATTCATCCCTCAATTATATCAGGAAAAGAAGAGGTGCGCGCACATCACAGGAGTGCAGGTGCTGGACCAAAAAAAGTAACTAAGAAGAAATAATAAAGGTCCGCACACTGATTAAAGCTCCCAAACATGGATTTATTTAACACGACGTTTCTGACATGTTGTCCTTCATCAAAAGTGCAATGCAGAACAGGTGTAGGGGGTGGGGTATATGTACCTGGGAATGGGGGAAGGGGTGTGTCACTCATGAGTAAAGAATATATACAAAATGTACACAAGGGGGCCATAGTGACCCAAACAGAACAACCAATCAATATTGGCTGTAGCATTAAAGAACAGGAGAAATTACATTAAGGCCTGCTAGAGGCTCATATAGCAATGTTGATGTGAAATGGTCTAATACAACTCCATAAATATCATTTTATAAATATCACATTGTAAACTTGGGAAGTTAGAATAGCCTACACAAATGTTCAGTATTTCATAAGTAATGAGGAAACATGTGAGCTTGGAGAGAATACAACAATGAAAATACAAATATGAAACAAGTGATAAGTTAAGATAAAAATGTCTTCATAAATA
Organism: Eutrigla gurnardus; assembly: GCF_963514095.1. Classification (NCBI taxonomy): domain Eukaryota; kingdom Metazoa; phylum Chordata; class Actinopteri; order Perciformes; family Triglidae; genus Eutrigla; species Eutrigla gurnardus. Next base: position 19,728,454 of record NC_139915.1, read on the forward strand.
CATCAGCCTACTGAAATGGTAATTTAGACCAGCTGAAGACATGGTGTTCAGAGTGTGAATATAGTAAGTCTCACGTTGTAATAGTAAACGTTTATGGTCACCACCTCTTGGGGGCTTGTTAACTTTTTCTATCCCTGTGTACTGGAGGTAACAAAGGTTGTGGCCGGCCTTTTTGAAGTGCACCGCCACGGGGTTGCGTTCGTCCCCGCATCTGATATTGCTTCTATGTTCACTGATCCTGGTGCGTAAAGGTCTGGAGGTGCAACCTACGTAAGCAAGACCACAGGGACACCTGATTAAGTAAATAACATAGGGAGTGTTGCAAGTGATGACGCCACGTATCTTGAGTGTCTTACCACTATTTGGATGTTTGTATGTTTTGCTTTTGGTTTTTTAACTTTCACTTAAAGTATATTTTAGTATAATATATGTCTATAAAGTGTAATATAGTATAATTATTTTAAAGTGTGTTAAAAGTGTTGGCATGAAAGCGTGATGCTAGTATACTTTCTATATATACAAAAAGTATAATTTGTGTAAGTACATTTTCAACATACTATCGGAAATATAAATATACTTGAAATACAATAAAGTACATTTTTTCGCTTGGGTGTGAATAATTTATTCGTCAAATAATCCATGTTATATATACAGGTTGCAATAAGTGTACCATGAGAAATATAAGTACTGTTTATCATCAAATGAATAGGAAAACGTTCCGAATAAATGTAATATCTTGTGTTTTCTGTTACAGGTTGGTGCCAGAGGGCCGTACTGCAGGTGAAACCTCATGTTCCCCCACTGGGCCTCTTTGGGTAACGAGATTTAAGGAAGGACTTAGATGGCATAGATGGGTTCCATGTCCATAGTTCCAAGGAGAACCGTGTCCACTAGGGGAGCATAGATGGGTTCCATGTCCATAGTTCCAAGAAGAACCTCGTCCACTACTTAGCGGAGCATAGATGGGTTCCATGTCCATAGTTCCATGGAAAACCTCGTCCACTGCTTACTAGCGGAGCATAGATGGGTTCCATGTCCATAGTTCCGAGGAGAACCTCGTCCACTGCTTACTAGGGGAGCATACATGAGTTCCATGTCCATAGTTCCATGGTGGTGTTTGGGATGACAGCGACAAAGCCGAGCCACTCCAGCAGTCACTCCAGCAGTCCTGGGACATCCTTAGAGGCTCGCAGCTGCAGTGTCTAATCCAAATGTCCGGATCCCTGTACTGCAGGAACATTATTATTATTGAGGTTTTATTTTTGTTCGTCAGTGGTGGAGTTTATAAGTAATACCACACGGTATAAGCTCTTGCAGTCAAATGTTTCCTGTTAAATGTTTATGATATGGTTTGGAAGGAGGGGCTAATTATTAACTTCAATAATATAGGAATAGTAGGTAGAACATATAATTGGATTAAATATTTTGTATTTGATAGAATTATACAAGTTAGAATTCGAACAGCCTTATTAAGAAAATATAAAATAGAGAATGGTACTCCACAGGGCAGTATAATTAGTCCAATACTCTTTTCAATAATGATAAATGATAAATTCTCTTGTTCAGGATAACATTGGACGGTCATTATTCGCTGATGATGGGGCACTGTGGAAAAGGGGAAGAAATAGTAATCATATCCATCCATCCATCCATTTTCTACCGCTTATCCTGTATTTAGGGTCACGGGGGGGCTGGAGCCGATCCCAGCTGTCATTGGGCGAAGGCAGGGTTCACCCTGGACAGGTCGTAGTAATCATATTATAGGGAAAATACAAGAGGCAATTAATATGGTTGAAAAGTGGTCATATTCATGGGGATTCAAGTTTTCAGTTGAAAAAACAAAAACAGTCATTTTCACCAGAAAAAGACGTGTTAATGCACAGATAAAGATGTATGGACAAAGTATAGAACAAGTGAAAATCTTTCAGTTTTTAGGTATGTGGTTTGATGCAAAGTTAACATGGAATGAACACATTGATAAGATAAGTACACTCTTAGAAATAAAAGTGCTAAGTAGAACCATATAAGGTTCTTCGGCTTGTCCTCCTAGGAGAACCCTTTTTGGCTCCAGGTACAACCTTTTTTTTTTTTTTTTAACCTTTATTTAACCAGGAAAAAGACTCATTGAGATTAGAAATCTCGTTTACCTAGCCAAGACAGGCAGCAGCATTATCATACATACACACAAATACAACACAAACATTGAAGACACATCCAAAAACAGCAACATTTGAAGGTCAGCTACAGTAATAAAAAAGCCTCAGGCAAAACAATTACAACCAGATGTTTCTGCCTCCAGGTCATCCAATTTCACCTTAAAAGAGTTCAACGAGACCAATTCATTGTGCTTCAAAGTTTTTTGTAACATTTTCCAGGCAGAAGGAGCAGCAAATCTAAAAGCTTTCTTTCCCAGTTCAGTTTTGACTTTAGGGACAGACAGCAAGAACAAATCCTGAGACCGAAGTCCCAGCATTACTTCGGTTAATGTAGGACAAAAGGTAAGAAAAGGTCTCAGTCTGCGTATTGATAAGGAGGACCATCCAACCAGCTCATACAGCGTACAGTGATGAGTCAGTGCTTTAAAACCAGTGATGAACCTCAGAGCTCCATGATACACAGTATTAAGAGCATGTAAGCTTTGAGATGAGGCATGCATAACATCGCTGTAGTCCAGAACAGACATAAAAGTAGCAGCAACCAGTCTCTTTTTTGAGTTAAAAGAAAGGCATGATTTAATCCTAAAATAAAAACTCCAGACTCCGGCTGAGGTTTGAATATAATTATCAATAACTTAACCTATGCCTCACAACTTAAATTAATCTTTTCATCCGCAGCCTAAAAGCTTATGCCTGCTAATTAATCAAGACTATTCTTTACATTTAGGTCAAGAAAAAGTGGTCCGATTTAAAGCTGGCCACCAAAAAGCGCGTTGCTGCACTGAAGCGCAGCATCAGGCAGACTGGAGGTGGCCAACCAGACTCCAGCCTGATCCTGACGGGGACCGAGGAGAAAATTGCCTCATTGATAGAGTCCATCTCTGGCATAAGTGGTGGAGGAGACACAGACGCACTCGCTTCAGAGCCAGAGCAAAATGGTAACCAACAACCCCCTTTTGCTTGCATTGTAAAAATCAAACTGACTGTACACAATTTCTTACAAATAATTAGGCTTACACATGTTACATGGGTGACATTTTTATTGTATTAAATGCTTCAGAGCCAGGCACCAGCATGATGTCGGCCAGGTCTCCTCCCTAGAGCGGTCCCACTGCTGCCGAGAGTGAGCGCGTGCCCTCTGCCCCCCGTGCTGCGCCCAGACCAAACATCATCACTGCAGAGGTTATGGAGAGACAGGGGGAGATATGCAGTCTATTGACAGCAGTTGTCGGCGCACTTGGGGCAATAAATGACACCCTAAAAGAAATAAATGAAACTATAAAAAAGCCATAATAAAATGTTCAAATGACTATACGTTGTCCGTTTAGTATGCCTTTAGCCAATTTTACCAACAATACTTCACATTACTGATTAAATACTGCAGAGCATTTGCACGAGTTTAAGGTATACTTTACGTTTTAAAAGCGCTGAATGAGGTCCTGTCTCCTCCGTATAGCCCCCAGTGGAGGCTGTGCTGGCCATGGGCATTGGCGCGTCTGGCTGCACCGCAAATCCACAGACTCAGATTTGAGTACACAAGCTCAGACCTGACGTGAGATCTGATCGCTCACGTCCAAATTGATAAATGCCGAAGTTTGCGTAGAAATGGTCGTACGGATGTTTTTCTGTCGTATGTTCGTTTGATAAATGAGGGCCAATGTGTCCTGTCTGTAAGATAATTTACAAACCATCCAAAAGTTTTTTGAGACAGTCCGGCTTTGAATAGTCTGTGTTTGAGCACAAGGTGGTCCACTGTGTCAAACGCCTTAGAAAGATCAATGAAGAGGGCTGCACAATGCTGCTTGTTATCCAAAGATCCAATTAAATCATTTAAAACTTTAAGAGCTGCTTTTGTTGTGCTATGCATTTTTCTAAAACCAGATTGAAAGTCAGATAAAACATTATTACAATTTTAAAAATCCTTTAGTTGATCACTAACAAAGGATTCCAAAACCTTTGCCAGGACAGACAGTTTTGAGATAGGCCTGTAGTTATTTAAAATAGTGGGGTCACCCCCTTTAAGCAGGGGAACAACAAAGGCTGACTTCCAGACATGAGGAATTACATTTGTGTTCAAGCAAAGATTAAAAATGTGTGTTAAAGGAGTGGCAATAAAATGTGCTGCTAACTTCAAAAAGTAAGGGTCCAATTTATCAGGGCCTGCAGCTTTAGTTGTGACCAAGAGCTTGAGGGCTTTATGTACCTCAGAAACTGTAACAGGACTGAAGGAAAAAGTCGGGTTTGAAGGATCCTGGCCAACAGACTCCTCTGTAGAAGAGCAGTCATGTTTAGGACAGGATGACTCAAATAAAAACCCAGAGGCTATGAAGTGTTCATTAAAACAATCGAGCATTTTGGCCTTGTCTGTTATTTTTCCCTTATTTTTACAATGCATGGGGGAAGCTCCACACCTTTATTATTATTTTCTGATAATGATTTAATAATTTTCCAAAATTTTGATGGGTTTGCTCAGATTATTTGATGTTTAAGAAAGAAAATAATTAGCTTTGGCCTTTCTAATTTTAACTGTACATTCATTGCGCAGCTGTCTGAAAACCAGCCGATCAAAGTCCTGTTTGGATCTACTGGCTTTTGCCCATGCTAGGTTTCGTTTTTGCAGGAGATCTGATAAGTCTGTTGTGAACCAAGCATTGTTGCGGCCTTTCACTCTGTACTTTTTTAGTGGAGCATGCTTGTTAATTATACTGTTAAAAACCCTCATAAAAGAAATCCCATAAAGGTTCCAACTTTTGGAGGGTTCTACCTAGAACCCAACGAACAGAACAGGAGAGGCTGTGTAGGTCCCAGGGGAGAACAAGTCAAAAGTCAGCATAGGTCCAATGGAATCAGCAACATGTTGGCGCTGGTAATGGCGACACGCAGCAGCAGTGTGAGAGCAGCAGTGCGTGCAGTCTGTGTCCGACAAAACTAGGGTCTTTTAACTGGTTTTTAACCCTCTTAATGGTGTTTTTTTATCAGTTTTAAGCCATGGTTTTTAACCTGTCCCGTGTGTCCTGTTTTATCGTCCTACTAACCTTTCTGTGACTGATCTGTGACTGATCTGCATTGGAAACTGAGGCAACACGATGACTTACCTCAGTATGTTGGGCCTTTTTTTGCTGTGGACGCTGTCATGTCACCTTTTATGCAGTCTTTCTGTGGACAGAGAGCCTCTTCAGTACAATCGGGAATTCCTCCTACTACTGCTACTACAAGTGTGGACACCGGGGATCCCTCTACAGTTTTCCCCGTGGAGATCATCCGGCCGCCGGACCCTCTTGCAAGGAACCGGAGCCGGGAACCCAGACCAACGGTGAGGAAAAGAGGGGGACGCGGCAGCGTGCGCCAGAGGCTCAGGAGACAGGGACACCGGAGGATTCCCCTCCCTACGGTCATCCTCGCAAATGTCCAGGCGCAACAAAGTTGATGAGCTTCAGGCAAATGTGAAGTTCCTGGTGGAATACAGCAGTGCTTGTCTTCTTGCCTTGACGGAAACTTGGCATAAGGAGCATGACTTACAGTCCAATCTGGAGATAAGCGGCTTTGGAGTCCCCTTTCGTGTGGATAGAGACCCTGCAGTGACCAGTAAGTCACTTGGCGAGGGCTTGTGTCCGTAAACAAGGAATGGTGTATTACAGTAGTCATTAGAAGTCTTACCCTTAGTTAGCGCGTCGCAATTAGATATGATCAATGTGTCTTTATTAACAGGCTATGTGCCACAGTCATTTAAAGTAGCTGTAATTAAACCTCTTCTTAAGAAGCCTACTCTAGATCCAGGGGTTTTATCAAACTACAGACCAATATCAAATCTTCCTTTTCTCTCTAAGATCCTTGAGAAAGTAGTCGCCAATCAGCTGTGTGACTTTCTCAACAATAACAGTCTACTTGAGGACTTCCAGTCAGGATTTAGAGTAAATCATAGTACAGAGACATATGGAGCTAGAACAGTCTCATAATTCATAAATGCACACAGAAATTCATAAATGCACAAAAAAGATTTACAAATGTATTTGGGGATTTGTATATACATGTGACTCAAAACACAAATACATTTTCAATGCACACACAAATATGTTTCATTTCATATGTAAGTAAAAAATATTCACATATAAAAAACAAGATTCATAAACATATTTCCAATGCACACACAAATCTAAAAAAAAATCACAAATACATGAATGTTTAAGTATTTGCAATCTTCATCAAATACGTATTTGGGGCTTGTTACATTCATATATGAACTGTTGGACCTGTATTTACAAAGTGCTTTTAATTTGTAAACCTCCCTGCATTTGTGTGTGAAACTTTTGAGACTCCCCTGACGTGACTCTGATCCACAAATGCGTTTTTTCTAAGAGGAGGTTGTCTGTAGCCAATCAGATGTCTCCCTCTTTTACAGCCAATCACATGAGTGTCTCCCCTCCTCCGGACGGCGGAGACGAAAGATGGCCTCTGGCAGTTCAAATGTAAGTAAAAAGTACTCATTTCTTGTGAATCTTTTACATAAGTCATATTCCAGAATTATGAATGACTGTTTAGCATGAATCGTGACGCTAAATCAGGTCTGAAACCTGTTTTCAGTGACAGAAAGTAAATGCATTCAGCTGTATTTTTTGTTTGGTTGTTTATCGGCTGTGTTTACCATTTCGGGTGCTACCGTATGCTGGTTAGTTAGATAAATTAGTCCTCAAACACATCATACAGTTTGACATTAGAGTTAGCATTACAGAAGCAAGTTAGGTTTAAGTGTCAGGAGTCATTCACGCAGCGGCGTCATCGGCCGTAGCTTACGGCTCCACTAACGTTCATCTTTCCTCTGTCCTGTGTACTGCGAAGCCAGTTTAGTGGGTTAGCGAGGTATGTTGAGTCTGTACTACAAGTCAGTCAGTCAGGCTGTACTACAAAGGTGGCTCTCTTTTAGATCACCACGGTAACTTATGCTTAGCTCATAACCTGGTCCCGACCAGGTTATGTTCAGAGTTTAATCATAAAACCGGCTATAAAAGCGCTGCTGTTTCACTATTTAACTAATTTACAGCTTGCGGCACCTTTACTTTGAAAGTCCAGTGGAGCTGGATCAGAACGGAGCGTTTGTACGGAGGGAGAGATCAGCTGATCCGCTGCTGTTGACTTTATCTCTGAGCGTCTCCACCTACAGGTGTTCTCCTCACCCGTTGAGCTGAGCGTCAGGAGCTCATTATATATTAGACTATAGTCTATATTTTACTTTTATATACAGTCAGTCACCACTGATAGAAGTTGTTCGCTCGCAGCAGGACGGATAATCAGATGGATAATCGGTTAAGTTAATAATTTAACTTAATGTGGCCGTGAATAAATTAATTCCGATGTTTCGCCTGTTATATTTCAGTGTCAAACAAAAAATACAGCTGAATGCATTTACTTTCTGTCACTGAAAACAGGTTTCAGACCTGATTTAGCGTCACGATTCATGCTAAACAGTCATTCATAATTCTGGAATATGACTTATGTAAAAGATTCACAAGAAATGAGTACTTTTTACTTACATTTGAACTGCCAGAGGCCATCTTTCGTCTCCGCCGTCCGGAGGAGGGGAGACACTCACATGATTGACTGTAAAGGAGGGAGACATCTGATTGGCTACAGACAACCCCTCTTAGAAAAAACGCATTTGTGGATCAGAGTCACGTCAGGGGAGTCTCAAAAGTTTCACACACAAATGCAGGGAGGTTTACAAATTAAAAGCACTTTGTAAATACAGGTCCAACAGTTCATATATGAATGTAACAAGCCCCAAATGCGTATTTGATGAAGATTGCAAATACTTTAACATTCATGTATTTGTGATTTTTTTTTAGATTTGTGTGTGCATTGGAAATATGTTTATGAATCTTGTTTTTTATATGTGAATATTTTTTACTTACATATGAAATGAAACATATTTGTGTGTGCATTGAAAATGTATTTGTGTTTTGAGTCACATGTATATACAAATCCCCAAATACATTTGTAAATCTTTTTTGTGCATTTATGAATTTCTGTGTGCATTTATGAATTATGAGACTGTTCTAGCTCCATATTGTACAGCCCTCATCTGGTTGGCGGTGTGCATCTCAATGACACCATGTCCCAGAAGCGATCCTGGGGCTTTGGTCAGAGAAGACAGCCGTTAGTCAAGATCTGTACCGCCATCTGTGCCAGCATCAACCTCTCCCAGTTTTCGCTCCTCTCAACCACCACCTCCTTTCTGCAGAATCACCGCAGACCCTCCTTAAGGCGGTAGGAGTGTGCGCCCTCTCGATCCGTATTGGGAAGAAACAGGTTGACCATTTAATAAGCGTAGCGCCCAAACTACATCCACCATTCCTTTTAGGTGCTGATATTCTGGTCAGACTTGGCACCAAACTGGACACGGTCAATCAGATTCTGTGGTCCCAGGCTAATGCTAAGAGCGAGCCCCTGCCCATTGAACTTGAACACCTGACATCAGGCCAAACCATCCCAGAGGCATGTCAGGTTGCCAGCGAAGTTGAAATGATGGTCCCTGCCAGGACCGCTGGTGTCCCCATCCGGCTTGCCATCCTTAAGGGACAGAAGATGCCTGGCTCCCAAGCATTCTTCCAGCCCTTACCCCATTTCTGGGAACTTAACCTTACAGTCTGCGGCACGCCCCTGCTTGAGTTGAACAATCGTTCGACCTACATCCTGGTCCAAAACTTAGACGATGTCCTTTTCACATTCCCAACCGCAGTGATCACCATGGCCCATCGTGAAACCCTTCACGGTGAAGCCATTTGTGGCACAGCACTGGGAAAAGGGGGTGATCTGGTCATCTACGCATCAACTACTCGGTCAACAGAAGCAACCTCAGGTGAGTCACACCAACCACCTGAGGAACTTATTCGGGCTTCGAGTCTGAGATAACCCAACAGCTTGCCAAAGCAGATGCCCTCACTACCGAGGACCAGAGAGACGCGCTACAGAAGTTGTTCCACGACTTCCAGCCGATCTTCTCCCAAGACTCGCAGGACTGTGGGGAGACCCAACTTCACACGGTCTGCATCCCCACGGATCCGAATGCGCCACCAACCTTCGTACGCCAGTACAGGATCCCGTTAGCCGCATACGAGTCTATCCGAGACATCCTGGATAAATTGCTGGAGAAGCAAATCATCCGGGAATGCAACTCAACATATAATTCTCCAATCTGGCCGGTCTTGAAACCCACTGGGAAATGGCGTCTCACCATCGACTACCGGCCACGGAACAAACAGGTTCCTCTCTCCCGCTGGCCCATGATTCACCGGGATCAGGAGCTAGCTAAGGTCAAGGGAGCCCGCTTCTTCTCAACGGTAGACATCGCTAATGGTTTCTGGACAATGAAAGTTGATCCAACAGACCAATATAAGCTTGCCTTCTCCTTTGGGAACCGCCAGTATACTTGGAACCGCTGTCCTTTTGGGTATTCGAACTCCCAGCCGAGTTCAACATTTTCCTACACAAGGCGATGAGTGACGCGGCTGCACGCGGTAACCTCATCTATGTGTACGACATCCTCATGAGGAGTCGAACCTTCGAGATCGTCGGTAAGCTATCACCAGTGGCTTACCGCATCAGGGTCTCACAACCAAGGCACCTAGCCACACACAAGTGGGTTCATGCTAAAGCCATACTAAATGTTAGGTTTTGGAGAGATACCACACACATCCCACAGGCTAACTCCAACCTCCTCCCGGAGTAAGCCTAGCGACCACTAACCCCTTTTCCTTTTCCTCGCTTTCCTTCCGTCTTCGTTCTGTTTTTCATAATAGGAATGGGTCCTGTTTGAAATTTCCAGAATGAAATGATAATGCTGATGTTTGTATAAATTGTGCCTTAGTGATGTTTAATATAGGTTAGATAGTTAGAAGTCTCTGCCCAGACTTTGCCTCAATCTCTGCCCAGACTTTGCCTCAATCTCTGCCCAGACTTTGCATCAATCTCTGTCCAGACAATGCCTCCAGCAAAGTTATGGACTTTAACCTGAATGAACTGTCTAACCTCTTTTCCATGGAATATACAGACTGTTTGGACTCCCACGTGTTTCAAGGAATACATGGACGGTTCAGCCCTTATGTTGCTCCGAAGGTTGAAGTTAGGTAATAAGGCTTTGTTAATTGCAGTGTTATTGGTTGTGATCATTATTACTGATTTTAATAAATCTTATTATATTATAACTAGCGGTCTCTTGTGCTTGTTGTGTATATGTCACTGGATTACAGCAGGTTGTGAAGGCTAGTGCTTGAATTTCACGCCCTTCTTAATTGTTAGATTGTTTGCTCCGAAGGTTGCGTCCCACACCTCAACCTTCAGACCAAAAGGGGGACTGTTGGGGACCTAACCGTTAGGACTACACAATGTGGCCTACAAAAGCCTACACATGCGGCCAGGACAAAGGAACAAAGGAGATAAAAACTACAACCACCATTTTAGGGTCACCTCGCACCTGGGTTCGAGGTGCGACGTCACACAACTGGTGCCCTATTGGCTGACAATCTTCAGGGAACCCCGGGGGGTCCCCTGGAGCGGCCTAAGCTATATAAACCGGCGCCGCCGGAAGAACTTCCTCTTTCCACTGTAACTCGCGTTACAACAGGAGGTGAACATTACGTCTGCAGCGTTTTCCTTTGTCCTAGGCCGCAGTCTTTTCCCCAAACTCGCTGGACGAGCAACTGACTGTTTTACCCCTCTTTTCCTCTACTCGTTTTATTTTTCTTTTGTTTATCATTTTGGATCCCGAGGAGACCGCCGCGACAGCGCGACTCTCCCGTTCCCCGCAGTAAGAAGAAAAACTTTCTTCGTCCCAGCTGCCAGCAGAACGGATAACTCGACCCGTCTTTGTCTGAAATCAGCTGACTAAATCGCCGAGCCCCGCGATTGTTCATCGTTCCCTGCAGAAGGAAGAATTACTAACGGTTTTCTTCAACCAATTGGATCCGGCGCTGAACGAGCGCCCACGAACTGCCGTCCGTTGCCTGCGTCAAGGAACGCGGACCGCCGAGTCCGTTTGTTCATGTGCTGCTGTATTTGAATGCTGATCGTGTACCAACACCGCTGGGTTGATTTCTGTAACAGTGTTTTCGACTAACCTCCGCCATATTTGCGAGCTCAGAAAGCCTCTACTATCAGTTAAAAGACCGGTCTCGCGGAATAAACGCCAGTTCATTCACGGGCGCCCCTGTGATAGCGGCACGCCTTCTGAGCCTCAGAATATCGCTCGCGCATTCTCTCTCTCTTTGTTTGTGTCCCGCTAACACACACACACACATATACGCCGCACACACGTGTCTGTCCTAAGCCAGCTGTTCCCGGCGGACGCTAGGGACATAGCCACATCTGGTGGCTGCATCCGGCCAGCTCTCGCTCTCTCTCTCTCTCCCTCTCTCGCTACTCCATCGGACGTCAGTGGCTCCGCCCCTGAACGCTGTGAGGAATAGCTCCATCTGGTGGCCGCACATAGCCATCCCTCTCTCTCTCTCTCTCGCTCTCTCTCGACATACACGCACACACACGCACACGCACATGCACACGCACGCACACACATACGCACACACACTCCACATGTCTCTCCTTCTGTTTAGCTTAGTTTTGTGTGTTAGGTAGTTAGGTAATAAGGCTTTGTTAATTGCAGTGTTATTGGTTGTGATCATTATTACTGATTTTAATAAATCTTATTATATTATAACTAGCGATCTCTTGTGCTTGTTGTGTATATGTCACTGGATTACAGCAGGTTGTGAAGGCTAGTGCTTGAATTTCACGCCCTTCTTAATTGTTAGATTGTTTTTGTGCTTCCATGCCAATGATCACGATGATTGGCATGCGAGTATAAAACCTTTATATTGAGACTGAATACAGTTTTAGGTTATCTTTTCCCTGATCCCAGGGTGGTGCCCCGTTTATTCATGATTATATCATGATAATATATTAAATATAATTATTAATACCGATAATCATATTGATATTAATAATTAACTGTTGATAACCAAATCTGCTCCTGCTACAACCCCAACAACAAGATGCAGAGAACGGGCTAAAGAAACAGTGTGGTGGCCTGAGCAGCCAACTGAATGAGCTCGTGGCAAACTGCAACACCTGCATCAGAGAACGCACCAATCCTGTGGAGCCGATGTTGCCGAGTGAGCTCCCAGAGAGGCTGTGGCAAAAGGTGGGCACAGACTTGTTCACCCTAAACAATTGCAATTACCTGCTTGTAGTAGATTATTACTCAAGATTTGTAGAGATTTCCAAACTAACGACAACTGCTCAGAGGATGTGATTGTGCACCTGAAGTCTATTTTTTCCAGACATGGCATCCCAGAACTGTTTTTCAGTGACAATGGCCCACAGTTTTCCAGCCAACAGTTCACTGACTTTTCATCAGCCTATGCCTTCAAACATGTTACAAGCAGCCCAAGATTTGCTCAAAGCAACGGTGAAGCAGAACGACATGTTCAGACCGTGAAAAGACTACTAAAGAAAGCTCAAGATCCATATCTTGCTCTGTTAGCATATAGAGCTACTCCATTGTCTAACGGCTACAGTCCTGCTCAATCTACGTCAGCTCACACCAGCACAGCCTGTGTGGATTACTGATACCAAGGCACAGTGGTTTCAACCCACTCCACACCCCGCTCATATGTAGTGGACAGTCCCACAGGCACTGTTAGGCGCAACAGGCATCATCTTGTTCCCATGTCAGAGACTGTTCCTCAGAGTCAGACACCCTGCACTCAGCCAGTTGAGCCGGTCTCAAACACACCAAGTCACCTTGAGGCCCCAAATCAGACTCAAAAGACATTAACGCCTGTCCCTACCAGAACTAGGTTTGGCAGAGTGGTGGTAAAACCTTTGAGACTGGATTTGTAAGGAAAAGGGATGTTGGACAAGTGGGTAAAATGGGGAAATGTTTTGTTCTGAAGAATGCATAGTGTTCATTTCATGAAGGCTTAGTTTGTGAGAGTTTATTATAGGTAGATATAGATATAATTTGTCTCAGTCCCAATGTTTGTTAAAAGGGGAGATGTGGTGGAATCGAATGTGTTATACTTGTGCTTTTACTTTGAAGGACAGGTTAGAGACGTAACAGGAAGTTATCGGAAGAGCAGTAGCTTAAGGGAGATGCCAGGAAGAGTTCCATGTTGTAAGGCCTGCTAAATAAAAGTAGGTAACCTGAAAGTCTCGTCTGTTGGGATTCTTTATGGGAAAACACGACACACTCCACAGTGCACCCGAGGCAAATCACTTAAAACACTAGACTGTCGATGTACATATCTGTTTTGATAGAATAATATTTGAAGACAGAAACAGAGGAACGCCGCACACTCAGCTCTAGTTGCAGAGAGTTTATTTAGACAACGTTTCGGCCCATTCGGCCTTTGTCAAGTCTAGTGTGTGCAGTGGCAGAGGGAGTGGCTAATGAAGCCTGTGAGCAGGCTCACCTGCTGTGAATCTGCCACTAATCACATGCAAGTCTTACACAAGAGAAGCACTCTAAATACAGGAAAGAAAATATATCAAATCCTAAATCCCAAAGGAAAAATATAAAACATACTGAAGAGACATTTTTTGTTAGTAAAATAACATGATTAAGGAAACAATATAGAATAAAGAGAAATAAGGAGAAATACATTCCATTTAGAAGAATATATGCTGGGACATACTGAAACACATCTATGAAGTGTTCAGGAAAAAACACATTAGGCAATACATATTACCAAAAATGAGAACAGATCAGTTGCACATCAGCCTATAGAGGTATCATTAGCGAAACCTGAATCTGATCTACATTTTAATCTACTTTTTTGGATGTAAAGTAAACAACAAATCACAGAAAGCACTTCAGATCATAATCAATGTTAAGACCGTTGGGTGAGAGTGTGTTTAAATAGTGTATGTAGAAACAGACACCATTTCGGGGTAAACTTTTTTTCAGCCTTCCTATTAATCGCAGTCCTTCGATTGAAACATATTGTAGATTGGTGTCTCAGGATGTATCCTCTTTACTTAAAAATAACCAACACTGGAACACCTATAGCAACCTTACAGAAAATGAAATGGTTGCTTTAAAAGATTTACAAACTGACAAATCTATTATAATAAAACCAGCTGATAAAAGGAGGAGCTACAGTTATTCTGAATAGATCTAATTATATTGATGAGAGTTCAAGACAACTTTCAGACATTCTATAAGAGACTTTCCAGTGATCCTACTTAACCATTCAAACAATCTATCTATGATACTCTGGATCATTTTTTTCAAGTGGGTGAGATAACTAAAAAAGAACTTGACTTTTTAAAAATTGAACATCCTATTACTCCCACTTTCTACACTTTACCAAAGGTTCACAAAAGTCTGCAGAACCCACCCGGCCGCCCGATTGTGCGGCGTTCCTCTGTTTCTGTCTTCAGTTTTGTTCATCGCCAGCACCTCCACAACCCACAGTGTGCGTTGCTTCTCATCAGAATAATATTTGAAACAAAACTAACCTTGCATCGCATGAATCATCCATTTTTGAGGGACTAGTTTCTCAGCAGCAGCGGAATTTTACTTTGCTCTAGTTAGTTGTGAAGTAACCACAACACTGCAACAGAGAAGCGCGTGACAGAAGCCCGGCGGGACACAGTAGCCTTTAGTCGGCCCTTATGCCCCCAAGGCTGTCTGAAAAGCGCTTGTACCTCACACAAACACGGGGCAGCACACGGCCCCGCAAACCCACAATTACGCACCGCAAACCCGCAGTTCCGCTCCGTCCGTAGAACCGTAAACCCTCGGACGCATTACAGGGGATCCCGCCGTTAAATAGAAACCTGACCCACGCCGAATTGTCGGCCCTCGTGCCCTCAGAGCTGGGTGAAAAGCCCTTGGAGCGCGTACCAACAGCGGCCAGCGGGCGGCTCCACGGATCCACACGTGTGGACTCTCCGTCGGACTCAAAACTCTAAGACGCGCTGCACGGAATCCAGCCGGTAAATACACACCTGAACACCGCCGATTTGTCGGCCCTTAAGCCCCCAAGGCTGTCTGAAAAGCCCTCGGAGGTCACTCAAACACCGGGCAGCACACGGCCCCGCGAACCCACAATTACGCAGCACGAACCCGAACCTGTGCTCCGTCCGGAGAACCGTAAACCCTCGGAGGCGTTGCGGGGAATCCCTCCGGTAAATACACACCTGAACACCATCGAATTGTCGGCCCTTATGCCCCCAAGGCTGTCTGAAAAGCGCTTGGACCTCACACAAACACCGGGCAGCACACGGCCACACGAATCCATGCGGACTCTCTGTCGGACTCAAAACTCTAAGATGCGCCGCCCGAAATACTGCCCGTAAATAGGCAATCAAACCGAGCCGAATTGTCGGGCCTCATGTGTCTGGTCTATGTGAGTGTGGGAGTCCTGAGACAACAAAACATGTTCTTCTGGAGTGTCGAAAATATAGATCAGAAAGACATACATTATTTGATAGACTGTTAGGACCTGGAGTTTGTGGTGTTATGTGTTAATAACATAAGAACTCCAGTTCCCATAATCCTTAGTAGGATGCGCATGCGCACTACACCTGTAGAATCAGTCAGTAGGCTCGTTCGACTTGATGTAGCCGCCTGCAGCGCGCCACCTAACGTGATGTATTGTGGGTTGAAAGCGATGCATGATGGCTAGAATTTGTGTCCGACTTAGCAGCCGACTGCAAAGACGTCACAGGGTCGCGACCATATCACGTGACCCAAAACATCGCGAGAACAAGTTTTTAAGAGCCGCTTCTTGCGGCGCTTGGCAGCGCGGTGAACGGTGGCTGCAACCGGCTTGTCCACACCTCCGCTATAGTGGAATGGTTCTCATTGGTTAAAAGTTCAATGACGTGTGTTCAGGTCCGCACTCGGCGGCCACCTTGTGGTGAAATGATACTTTTTATTTTGGTCGCATTGATCTCATGGCTTGATCTAAAGTTCCGTGCATTGTGTTGTGAGTAGGCCTATTATATGTGAGGTCTGGTTAATACAAACATAGAATGATAATACAAATATACTGGGAAAAAATAATGCCTTCCACTATGGAGGACTAAATGTGACACAATTAAATAAATAAATACACCATTAAATAATTACTTAAATGTGTCATTAATGAATTAAAATTGGAATTAAATACATAAATGTGTAATTAAATGTGTCATTAATTCATTCAAATACCGATTCATTTAATCTAAAATACATATATAATTATTTCACTATTTACATTTACATTTCATGGTCCTGCCTTGCAGTGCTTCTTGAATTGTCAAACTGTCAAACTCACCCATCAAAAGTTGGTAGGCGGAACCTAACGCCTGATTGGTTACCCTGCGCATCAAGCCAAGACAAATCAATTCCAGATAATGGATTGATGCAGAGCTAGTGAACACATTCCAATACACTGGGTGGCGCTATTCACCTCTACGTTGGTTAGATACTCTGTTAAACAAAACTTTAATTACAACGGCTAAAAATCAAGGAGAAGACTTGTCCTGCTAGCCCCAATGTTGAGGCAGCGTGCGAGGTGCAGGACAAAATGTCTAAAACTTGCCCGGAGCTGCTGAGAGAAGCAGCGAATTTGATTGAGGAAGCTCTGAACAGAACTCCGGCGGCTCCGGCGGCTCCAGCGGCTCAGTCACAGCAGATACCTGCCGCTCCATCACGTACACCTGTCCAAGGTAAGCTAAGTAATTTCATGTCAGCCTGGTGTGCTACTAATTAATGACTCGGGACACAGGTGTGGGTTAAATTAGATCGACTCAAAAATGTATTTGTATGCGGTAGGCTCATGATGCTTCGTGCTTAATACGTTCATTGTTAATGGGAGCATAAAACTAGTTCGCTAATCGGCTAAATAGTGTTAGCTGGCTTGAGCATCCCAAGATAGAAGTTGAGGTTGTTTTAGCTGACTGGTGACCATTGAGCTGTGACGTTTTTCTGTGTTGCAGCGGAGGTAGCAAGGCTTTTTGCGCCATATAACATTGGAGCCAGAAGGAATATGACGAGACGACCAGCACAAGTCCAAGTTAGCCGAAGAAGCTACACACACACTGTCTGTTGTTTGGCTGACCACAGGGCGGATAAAATTCCAAGCGTACCGCTTAAAGCGGAACTTCTTACTTCAGGACTTGGAGAGCAAAAAGTGACATTTTCAGGTCAGTGCGAAACTAGACATTTACTAAACTGTCTGTGGCTTGTTGAAGTTATTTGCAGTTCTAATCAGCATTTCTTTTTATAGTGACTCAAACTTAATTGATTTTCATAGTGTGAATAATAGTTATCACAGGCTTACTTGCTTAGTTTTAGGTGAGTAAATATGAGTTATGATTTTATTTTTTTTCTCTCCAGGGAATGACCATGACCCCATGGTTATAACAAATAAACTGATGGAAGTGTTTCCAAAGCTCCAACAAGGGGGAGGCTTTGAATTTCTTAAACTTGTAGGATCTACTCGCAGTCGAAATCTTGCATTGCTTCAGTGTCCCAGCACTGGATACACCCTTGCCTATCTGAAAGATCCATCGACGATGATTGGACAGGCTACAATCTACATACGTCCACTTCAACAGGATCTACCCTTAGATTGGGTACATAAATTTACAGAGACCTAGTTTAATACACAATCAAAACAAAGATTACTGGTGACTTTTAATCATTAATTAAAAGCCATTTGTTGTTTTTAGGAGAGCTCACGTCCTGCCTCTGGTCCAGTCATCCCCTGCATCACTTGTCAGAAGGAAGTTCCCTTTTCAGAGATGAAGTTGCACAGATTGAGCTGCAATGGGTATGTACTTCCTAAAGCAATGCAAGGGTAGCATATTCATTTTCATCTTGTGCACACAAATAAGAGAGTATGACCATAATTTGAATTGTGTTAACTTCAAGGACACCCATGCAGGAATCAGAAAGAGAACAAGAGGGAGGCCAAAGTGAAGAAAATGATAGTGAGACAGCACTAGTCAGTGACAATGTTCCAGCGAGGCCTGGAACATCAGCTGAGAGTGAAGTAGTACCAGCATTGATTGTCAACGAGGAGTTGGATCGCAAAGAAACAGACAGTGCCATTTTGTCATCACAATAGTGTTGCTATAAGATTGTGTGTAACTGAAACTGAAAAAAAAACTGCAAGACACCTGCAAGATATAATTAGATAAGATAATACAGTTAGACAATTAATAACATGCAACTGGGTTATATTTTCTAATATTTAGTTTTTGTTCAGAATGCTGTTTTGCTGTTTTTAGGTCACCTCAGCTTTGTGACAAATTCTGAAGCTGTTGGGTCTCACGTTTTGTCAGTGACATGGACAGAATTTTCCTCCTTCTCTGTAGAGTGAGAGGATATCTGTATCTGCAGGTAACATGCCAACTCACAACATGTCTCTCTGGAATAGATAACTTTATTGTTGTTGTTTCTATAGAATGGAATCTTATTAAAGAACCGGCTCAAGCTGCCAAAGTTTTCAAAGAGAATCTGCTACATGCATCTGGGAAACCACTTAGGCTACGTTCACACCGCAGGTCTTAATGCACAATTCCGATTTCTGGCTCAAATCCGATTTTTTGTTTGGCTGTTCACATTACCTCTTTAAATGCGGCCTGTCTACGGATTGCTGTGTGAACAGCTCACGCTCCTGAAGTGACCCGCATGCGCAGTTGATCATTGATGACATCACGCCACAGCGGTGTTTACGGAAGCGAACATGGCAACGGCAACCGGTAACGTGGGACTGTATGGCTTCATGCTAAAAACAGTGTGTGGCGGCAGCCGGCAAATTTGTGAGCGGGTGATTGCACGAAGGAGGAAGAGGAGAAAGAAAATTCACATTTTAATGTCCTCCATGTTTGTTTTGGCTCCCGCCCGCTTTTCAATCAACTTTATTTGTCATTAATTTACAAAACAGTGCAGCGCGGGTCAGAATGACGTCAAAGTCGCATTAAATGCGACCTGGCTGTTCAGACTGCGGTCGCATTCAAAAAAATCTGATACGTATCCGATTCAGTGCCACATTTAAATGTGGCCTGAATCTGATTAGAAAATGTCAGATTCAATGCGACTTGTGCTGTTCACATTGTCAAAAGCAAATCAGATATGGGTCACATATGAGCGAAAAAATCAGATTCAGGTCACTTGTAACTGCGGTGTGAACGTAGCCTTAGAATGAAGATGGATGTAAGGGACTCTGAAGAGGAGAGGGAACGGGAACTTCTCTTATTCTATAAACAGCAGCAAGAATGGGCATGTCCAGTTCATTGTACTCTTTTTGGTAAGTAATATAAAGTTTGTAATATAAATGTATCAGTACAGTTTATACCACTCGAGTATCTTTTATGGCATTGTTAAATGGGAGAATGGAATCCAAAAAACTAATGAAAATATGTGTTATATATATGTGTGTATATTGTGCACAATATTCTCCTGTTATCTGGAAGAATCAATATTAAGGATGCTATTCTAGAATTACAGCCAATACAATATTGACTATTTTTTCCCTTGCTTGTTAAATGTTACCTAATCCAGTTACCTTTATTAGTCTGCCACTGTTTTTCCACTGTGTTATTATCAGTATTTTATTTCAGGTGATGTTGCTATCGGAGAGGGAGTGATGCGGTACTTTATGACAACAATCATATCCAAACTCCAGTTTGGATTCAGTCTAGATCTTGGTAAATCTCTTACTATTTTGAAGGTTAATATGATGTCATTTTTTAAATTTATTTAAGAGGTTAATTGTTGTGACTTTATCCCCTGCTCTCTTGGTACATTACAGGAGGAATGGGCCGAACACTGCTATTTGAGGGTGAACCTGACCATCTTGTTCCAGCAGCATCAGAGGCACTTATTGAAAGCAACCTCTTCCGGGTTGCAGGAAGGATGTTGGCCCACACATTTCTGCATGACGGTCCCCATGTCACAGGATTAAGTCCTGCTGTAATTCATGTACTGTTCAATGGGGACCCTGAAATGGCAACTGTTGTTACAGAAGACTGTCCTGATCTGCACATCAGGAGCATCATAAAACTGGTATGTAACATAAAAGAAACTTTGCCTTGCAAAAATTATTGTTTGCAACAGAAGGACACAGTTTCAGATCTTTCCATGTCTTGGGATCTTCCGGCAGTCACCAAAACAAATCGGAGATGGCTACATAACAAACTTCTACTCCATGCAGTGAGTTCCTGCTGGTTAAGTGACAGAACTCATTGCTGTAGTTGTTGAAATTATAGAAAGTGTTATGAACCCTGGCTTGTTATGTTAACACTAGAGTTTAAGTTTAAGTACTAGAGTTTTAATGGATTTTATAAAGCACTTTTCCCTACTGTGCAAACTTTTGTCAAATTTGGGTTGAGGATTTGGCTGTAATATGGGTCGGGTCTGTCTCTTAGGTCGTTGGGAGGACCATGCGCCAAATTAAACAGTTGAGAAAGGGACTGAAAGATGTGATGGTATGGCCCCTGCTGACATCTAGGCCAGATGTTGTCCCACTTCTTTTCCCCAAAATGGCTGAAATGCAGTTCACATCCCAGGTAAGTCAGTAATTTAGTTATATTTGTGACTTAACTTGATGAATTTACATGTATTTTCAATGACTGAGCTGGTTATTTTTCCATTTACCAAGAATGTGATCTGCATATTCCTTCATCAAAATAAGTTCTCTTTTTAAAATAATTACATTTTTTGTGTTCTTTAAGATGCTCCTGGAAAAAATCACATGGCCAGTTGAGGACAGTGATGAAGACTTTGATTTAGACACCATATGCTGCACCACTGGCTTTCTAAGGATGTTCATTGAAACAGGTATAAACACCTTATTTGGTTTATGTATTGCTCTCTTAACAAATGCTTCTATGTGTCATGGATAGATATGATCAATTAAAGTTGAACTAAATGTCTTGAATCCATTTTATGACTTTTAGCTTCATCAGGTACCCTGGCCCAGCTGCTGACATTCTGGGTTGGCTGGGAGATGCTTCCTCCTGAACTGAGAGTGGAGATTTCTGGGGGAACCCTTCCTACGTCCTCCACATGCTTCGAAACACTAAAGCTGCCAGCTCATTTCAAGACCTACATGGACTTTGAGAAAGCACTTGTCTCTGCCATAAGAAGTACTGGATTTGGACTTGTTTAAGTTTTTTTTAAGACAGATGTCTTTGCATACACTGTTCAGATGAGTTGACACAAGTTCAGTTCTTTGAAAACATTAACACTGCAGTAGTTGACCATTGTTTTATTGTACATATTTTTCCATTTACTGAAACCAAACAGTTCTGCACCTTCAGTGCTAATAGTACAGCATTCATGTTATTCATTCTGTGGACAATAATGAGACAGGAAGTAAAGGAGAGTGTTGAAGTTCAGAAAGTAGTGGAGCTGTACATGACAGACGGTCATTATGGTAGAGCTTCAAAGTAAAACTTATTTTTTTCCCTTTTTTTCTAAGGAAGGCAAACTTTTTCAGTTTATCCTTGCTTGTTCTAACACGCCAAATAAAAGCATGGGTTGGACATCAGTCTGCTATGATTCCTGATAAAACTTCCACAGTCTCTACGTATAATCTAAGTGCATCAGTTACAGAAACTCCTGGAGCTGGCAAAATGGCAACCTCTTCATCTGAGAGCTCACGGGCCAGCTGAACCTCGGGCACTGACAAAGTGCCTCCATGAAGACTATGAGGTCCGTTCCAGTCGATCCCATACTCTTCAGGAACCTGAATGGAGAACAAGCATGATCAATCTTGTACTTAAAACTAGTTTGACATGTCATTACACAAGATTGTTATTTTTAGTCACCAAGTCGGTGAGAAATTAAATGTTGCCTATTCAATTCAGTTTTGTAAAATAATACAGTTGTGCATAGTATGCACATGAGGTTGATCTTTGAAAGCTCGGGAGACTTTGAAGAGACTATAACCTATGTTTCATTATAAGTACCACATTTAGTACAATATTTTCTTCCATAATTCCTTTGGGGAAATCCTCCTCAGGGCCTTGCTCTCTGTATCTTCTCCAGAGTTGCTGTGGTGACTGATTCCTTTCAGTTCTAAGACCATGAAAGTTCCAAGCATCTCGGAAAGAGTCGAGGCTTTGCTGAATCAGTGGAAGGAAGATCCGATGCAGGGCGAAAAGATGGACTTCGTTGTCTGGATTCAGTGTTCCCTGATCTTCCAATGAAGTGAAGATCTGATAGAAGAGGTCCAGGGCATGTTCATAAACATCTCTCCACATCCTCTCTATTCTGTTTTTAGGATAAAATTGACAAATTATTAATTTGTGACATATGCTAAAGAACATTCAACTGGTACGTTAGTTGTGTGAGCCTAGTTGCCAAACATTTATTTACCGCTGATTGTGGACACTTCTGCCTGTGATGTGTGAATTCCTGTCGGTACCTCTGCTTCTGATCATGAATTCTGCTACATCTGCATTCTCCCCCCCTTTATCAGACCGTACCCTTGTTGGCAGCCCATACTGCTCAACAGCAGCGATAAAGCTCTGTAAGACCGTATGAGCTCTATTATTGCCAGCCACAGTCAGGTAGACCACTAAACGACTGAATCCATCCACCCCACCATGGACAACAAATCTCCACCTGTTGTGAACACATGAAAAATAACAACTTTATTGTAAAACAATTCTAATGAAACATCTAAGAGATGCACTGTTTATCTGCTAGTATCACTGACCTGATGAGCTTATGGTGGCCATCTATATGCCACAAAGAGTTTGGGCCAGGAACAGAATACTGCCGTCATCTTAATACACGCAGCCTTAGACGCCTCATGTAGACTCCCTCTGCGTCGACTCTGCGTAAAGACTCTTGCAGTCTTGAGACTGAGGGGAGGAAAATAAAATGAATAACCACACACTCACTGGCTACTTATTTTGAGGAAATAGTGGTGTCATAATCAAATACATAATGTGTGTCAAAAATGTACTGTACTGTCAGATATTGTCCCTATTAATATATAAAAGATCCCACATGCTGGAACAGACATGACCTGCGATTTTTAGCCTCCTATGATTATATCCTTTTCTATGATTATATTATATACCCTTTACAGCAGGGGTAGGGGTGGGGGCACATCCGGACAGCTGAGAATATTACTGTCAGATATTGTTCCTACTCTATTAAATAGGAGGCTACAAATCACAAGACATGGCTGTTCTGATGGCGGTCCTGAAATGTGTGTTTCTCTTTTATAATACACGTTCTACATCTCAGAGGCGACGTCTTTCCACAAGCGGGCTTCCTTCACCTTTCAATGGGGCAGAGCTCTGCATTAAAAATACATTTAAATAATGCCCATATTATTATACTCACTTGGAACACGCACACCTCTTGCATTCAGATGACCACGCATTAGCTTGTAGCCTGTGTTTGGATGTCTTCTGTGAATTTCACTTACAATACGGTCTAACTCCTCATCATTCACAGCTGAATAGAGATCTGTCTTTCTGCACAAAAAAAAAAAAACATCAAGTAATGTTACCTTAAACGTAATATATATATAAGTGTATGAGAACGGCAATTCATAAACGGAAAACTCATGAATTTAGTGTAAATACCTCAAACCGTATTGTTGCATGCGCCTCCTGATGGTCCTCTTTGACACTCCTAACATCTCTGCAATTTGACCAGCGGGTACTCCACAAAGAACTTGATGCTCCAGAACTGCACTCGGTATGTCAAACACCAAACGCCCCGGTCCCTGTGTGTGTTGGGCCTGATGCGCCCTGGTACCAGAGAAGCGGTGGACTACTTCTTCGAGATTTGCAATCACTCTGTGGTCGATATCTTCGTCGGAAAGTGCGGAAATTACTCCAAGAACTTCAATAAGTTCCTCTGCTTTACATGCTCTGGGTCAGCAGGTCCTGCTTCTACATCCTCTGCTAAGTTTAAAATGTCTCTCACCAACTCCCTGGAAAGTTCATGGAGATCCTCCATCGTTTCTATCCAGGTACTCTACTTCAGACAAAAGCAATGGATCAGACTAGATTTGCGTTAGCCCCACCCACTGAGTTTGATGAGTGAGTTTGACAGTTTGACAATTCAAGAAGCACTGCAAGGCAGGACCATGAAATGTAAATGTAAATAGTGAAATAATTATATATGTATTTTACATTAAATTAATCGGTATTTGAATGAATTAATGACACATTTAATTACACATTTATGTATTTAATTCCAATTTTAATTAATTAATGACACATTTAAGTAATTATTTAATGGTGTATTTATTTATTTAATTGTGTCACATTTAGTCCTCCATATTCCACATGTTGCCTTGCTTGTGTGTGTGTGTGTGTGTGTGTGTGTGTGTATGTATGTATTTATGTATATATGTATGTGTGTGTGTGTGTAATATATATATATATATATATATATATATATATATATATATATATATATATATATATATATAAAACATATCCTCTTTGGTTTGCTGCTGTGTTCTATCGCTTGAGCACTATAGTCACGTTGATTTTGTTGTCCGACTTGACGGCGTTTGGCTGCCGTCTCTTTTAGAGCCCGCCCCCTCAGACACCTGCAGCTCTCGTCGGCGTGATAAGTCAAGTCAAGTCAAGCCAAGCCAAGACCATCCCGAACGAGCCTAGTGTTTAGTATGAGTTTGGACATGCCGCAGCAACTACGTTAATAAAGAACACGTTTATTGAACACGCCTCATCTGTTTATCAGCAAGAATACAACGGATACGACAGAGTTCAGGCTTTTTCTGTTTTTTCTTTGCTTGGACATCGTGAGAACCATGAGTTGATCTCTAAGGCAATTTTGCAATTCCTGCGCAATACAGGATTATATGTGAAAATATAGTTCATCATCGGACCTGTGGAGGGCAGTAATACGCTAAATAGCGTTTAAACTGCCGGAATTGCACAAGAAGAAGAGGAAGAAGCAGAAGCAGCAGCAGCAGCATCAGCAGCAGCAGGAGGAGGAGGAGGCCTCTAGGGTATTATTTTGAAAAGTATCACCGGAAATGCTTCCGTTAGTCCAGTGCGACTTGTCGTGGAATCAGGAAGTCCAGCACAACGTCGGACGCGTCACACTAATCCGTACCTGTGGACGCGACGACCGTGAAATCCTCCCGTCTTGCTCTCTGGACCTCTCAGCCATGTGGTGAGTCGGATCATAATAACTTTATTACTGCTGTGTCATAATAGTTTGTGTCTGGTGTTTCAGCAGCGGCTACAGCGCGAGAGGTGATGACGTTTTGCTGTAGTATGCGCCGTTGTGATTCGGGGGAAAGCAAGCGAGTCTGTATTTAAAATTCGGCCAATTGAATGCATATGTTGCCTATTATTAAGTAAGGTACACTGTGAAGTTGAAGTCTGTATGCTTTCCATGCTCCAGGAGTACTTTTTATTTCGGCACCATTATAATCCACAAAGAGGCACTGATTTTAAAAGCATGTGCTGATTTAGAGTACTTTGCAAACTGTTCACCATTCTGCTGTATGGTGAGATGAAGCTAAAATAATGCATTTTTAAAGCTGAATCTAGAACCTAACAAAGACTGTTTGGGCACTTAAGTATATAGAACGTGTGTACAGACACAAATACACACAATCAACTCAGTTTAAACACCTTACAGGAAAAGTAGAACAATTATTTTAACCTTAAGCCTAATCACAAGCTGAAATCAAGAGCTACAGTTGTGAATAGAACCTGGCTAAAATTGGAAACTGAAATTTAAAGGTTGTATCAGCGATTCTGGTTGCCCTCACTTCCGTTGCCAGATCCAAAACAAACAGAGCCAGCTAGCCCCTCCCTCCCGTGTTTTGAAAATGATCATGGATGCGCATTTTTCATGAACGTGATTGGTTGGAACACTGTTTATTTTGCTTTTGAGGTGTTGGTAGTACCATTTGTTTTTGTGTGCGATCTTGGAGCCTAGGCTGCCTAGAGAGACGCGTTTTTTTGACGGCCTGCTTATGGGGTGGGCAGCTAACGGATCGTGAGGTAAAAACAGATGAATGTGATCATTTATGTTTCGGCCCAGAATCGCTCATACAACCTTTAAGCTTAAACTAAAATCCAGTTAATCAGACTTGACTTGTATGAGGCGACAAGTTTAAAGCAGGGCTGAGAGGAACAACCTGCACGAAAGTTACCCTTATTTTCAAACCCTTTAGTGCCCATCTATCAAATATTACTTACCCCAACCTTTGTGGTGGTGTCACAATAGCACTGGGCTGTGAAGAAAATGCTATATCGTAATTACATTTTCCAAGTCTGTCACGTGATGCCACGGGGCCCAAATACTTCCTACCATAGACTTACATTGGGGTAGAGGCATCTATAAATCAGCAGATCATTTTTGTTGACGTAAATCCACTTCCTGTTATGAACACTTGACATTTACTTACTAACTTATTTAAATCATTAGTGAATTAGTGGATTAGATGAAATGTGATATGAAAGTGATATGAAAAAGAAATAAACTAATAGCTAAATCCAGAGTACAAGACTGTATAAGAATTAGGGCTGTTGGAATGAACTTCAGGAATCACATTTTTTTTTTTTTAGAAACGTGTTTTCTAACATTATCAATCTCGCCCTCCTCGCCTTGGCCTACCCGCATAAATGGATTCTTTTGACACATGAAGTCTGATGAACAAAAACCTGGCAAGGGAGCTACGCCTGCAGATGCTTGCAGAACTTTAAACCATCAACAGAGAGCTCCAGCTGAGGAACGCCCTCACCACAGCTGGAATCACTCTACTGCTCCAGCCAGCTCAACCTGGGATCATGACCGGCTAGCTAGTGGTTAGCAGCTAGCAGTTGTGGAGCTTCTCATCTCCAAAAACATTGGCACAAATTGAAATTCACCATCAATTGTCATAAAACTGACAATACTCGCCAGTGGCGCCACTAGGCTGTTTTATTCGGGGCTAAAGCCCCGGATATATTTTAATTAGCCCCAAATATAATTTTTGGAAATGTAGAGACAGACAGGTAAGCAGTCTATCACAGGGCTGACATGTAGAGACAGACAGGTCCTGCATGTCTGTGGGAGGAAGCCGGAGAACCTGGAGAGAACCCACGCTAACACGGAGAGAACATGCAAACTCCACACAGAAGGAACCCAAACCGAACCTGGGACCCTCGACAATGCTACCCACTACACCACTGTGCAGCCCCCAAGTTAAAAAACAATATGTACCATTTGAACCGTACAGTTAAATTGTGTCTAATAAACAGGGTTTGTGTTTGTTCTTGTACAGACGGACAACTGAAGCCAGGCCTCCTCTGCTCTGATAGTGGTTGACCAGTAACTCCAGTAGGAATGTCCTACTGGTCTGTTGGCCTTCCCCAGGACTCTGGAGACCCTCCCAGCAACATGGAGCAAAGAAGCAGTGAGTTATCACTTGTTTTCCTGCATCAGGCAGGTTCACCATTACATTTACAAAAGGAGAAGTGAAAGTGTGATGTGTTTGAGAGCCTCCAGCCTCTTCTGTTGCTGTTTAACTGTATGAACCAGACTGCTGAACACGGTGAGATTATAATGCCACACACACAGAGGACAGTAGTAACAGCAGTGTGCTAACAGAGTTAATGATAGATGATGGTGGTGACAGGAGGAGATGCAACAGTATGGGAGATGAGATTACAGTCGGTTGACTTTTAGTCACAGCAACAAGGAAGCTGTTAAGATCTACCGTTATATTTGTCTTTTAACTTCCTGTCTGCACCAGGACTTGTTTCGACTCGTGGGCACCTTGTGCCTGATTTGAACAGTCATTCGACCAGTTTGACAAAGTCCACAGGAGAGCCACCTTGAATGCAAAATACCAAAAGCCATCTCCAAATAAGCATATCTGCTTACTTATTTGTAATCCCACTTAACACACAGTATACGTAATTAGGGCCCTATGAAATCTGCTTACATTTTTCCCGAATTCTGTATTTTCCGTTTTTATTTTTCTAAATTCTGTTTTACAATTTTAGAGCATTTTTTTCTCCATCAAATGGTGTCTAATCATGTGGTTGATGAATCAATATTAAGACATTTACTGAAGAAAATTCTAGTAGTTCTAATTCTAATTCCTTGTCATTGACCATACACGTGCATAAATATATGCAAGTGTACATGCAATAATTAATGACTTTTAACGTGTCTAAACTCGGCACATCTGTCGGTCCACTGCCGCTATTTAAGTTTCACTTTCAGTTGTGAATCAGTTGATCAGAACGTTTCTGATGTGAGATCCTGTTTGTAGCTGCTCATCACATGGATTCTTGCAGGTCAAGTCATTCTTGTTGAAATGTTAAAATACACTTCGTCGACATGACTAATATTGACTATGGATCACTGTGTGTGTGTATGTGTGTGCGCGCGCGTGTGTGTCTCACCCCCGCCCACTAAAACACAGTAGAGACTATCGACAATGTGTATCCAGATTTTGACAAATTCCGCGTTTTAAAGTTGATTCTATTTTCAATGTCAGATTCCGCAATTCCATTCGCGTTTTCCACATCGAGGAAATCATGGGCCTTACTATTATTTTACCATTGATGCGAGCCACAAATTGAGGCTTGGCGAGCCACAAGAGGCTCGTGAGCTACGCAGTGAGTATCGCTGCTCGACAGGATGTAAATAGTTTATGTAAACTTGTAATGACAGTTGACAATGTACCAGTCTGTCATTGTGAATGACAAGAGCTTTGAGTTCATTGTTAACCAACATGTTGGCTTTGTTCTCAAATTTAACACATATATTATCAGTCCTTTTTCTAAATCCACATGAACCTTGCTTCACATCGGCATTAATTTGATCCACACAGCACTGATTTAAAAAGAAAGTACATCTGATGCAGTGCTCACTCCACATGAAACTGCTTACGCGTAATATTCTCATTATATATTGATACACTATTTGTGAAGTTGAAAGTTGTGCCTAGCGACGAAAAAAAACAAGTGGAAAATCCATGTCCATGTAAACGAATCACGAGATTACAATTCCGTGTACTGCCCCGAGACTGTTGGTATTTAATAGACATGTGAGGACACTCACAGTTTCTGTCTGCACTCTACGGCTTGGTCTATTCTGAACTTGGGGAGTTAGCTGAAGCCCTCGGCATGGTCCTATTGCACGGGCCTTATCCTGAAAGGACAAACGTGGCATGTTTATGCTTCCAGCACACAAACTCAACAAAGTTGCCTATGCACACAAGTTCTGTTAATTAGGTGCCAACCAGGTGCCAGTCACACAGCTGTGACTGGCATGCACCTGCTAGAAGCTCAAAATGAGAGTGAATACCAACAGAAGAATATTGCAGGGGATTTTGGCACATTTTTTTGGGCCACTACCCACACGGTTAGCTGTGTTGCTCATTCCATGAATGCATGATCCTTCTAAGGGGCCGTCCACACGAAGCAAAACCCATCTTTTTTTCTACGTTTTGCCTTGGTGTCGTTTCAAGAAAATCCGCGTCCAGACGAATCCACTGAAAACGACTGCGGCGCTGTTTCTGCTACAAAAATACTCCAACAATGGAGAAGAAGAGACGGTACATGCGCATAAAGCTTGCGCGCTGTATAGAGACAGTACAAGAAGAAAAAACAAACACAACATGATGGCGAGCGAAATATCGAAACCTGAGTCGTTTGTATGGACGGACAATGAATGTGAACTGCTGCTGCGAGTCACACTCGACTACAAGGCGAGTAAATTTCAAGAAAATGTTGACTGGGAGTCGTGCCAGTCTAAATATGTTGACTTGATGAACGCGTTTCGGGAGCAGTATCCGAGGGAGCCCAGAGATGACTTCCCTCACGATGCAATGGCTATTTCAAAAGGCCAGAGGGGTATTCCATCAAACTCGCTAAGTGCAAAGCCGGGCTAATTTCGATAAGCCTCGCTACCTTTTAGCGAGAGTTGCGTTCCATCAACGTGACTTGAGGCACTCTCCGCTAAGTAACCATGGGAATTTATCCGACCAAACTAGCCTGCCCTGGGGCAGGCTAACCATCAGGCTTACTTTAGCGGGGGTTTCAGAGAAGTCCGTCTGTCAGAAACAACTGTACCAGCAGAAGGTTCCGCCAAGCCTAGTCCTCGTGATTTCGTCACGTGAAAGACCAAAAATGACCAAAATTACATATATCAAGTACAAACAGACTATATTTTCATCAAGCGTCTAAGAATACACGCTTGCAATTAAAAAAATATGAATAAATCGTTTATTTTGTTTAAGACCAACTGGCCATATCATTATCTAAAGCCCCCAGTTGGGTGAGTGGTGATACTCCTGCCCCCGGATGTGGGCATCGCAGGTTCACATCCCGGCGAAGACATCTCATGTGTGTTTTTTTTTTTTTTTTTTGCCTGTATAATTGTCTTTAGATCAGAGAATTAGACCAACATTTTACCTTAACTATGATAAATATGTCATACAATTTCCCCAGAACCCAAATATATTTGGGTAATAACATCTTTATGCCTATCATGTTTTTGCAAGTTATATATAACTTGCAAAAACATGATAGGCATAAAGATGTTATTATTAATAGCATGTATATCCCAATGACAAAGGCATTGCTGCATGCAATTTTCAGCCACATAAATTCCTTTCAGGTGAGTTCATTAATAGGTTCATTGAATGTGTTCATTGAATTGTTGAGATAAATGAGTTGGTCAATGTAGATGCATTTACTAGGCCTATCAAAAAAAAAAAAGAGAGAGAAGAGAGAGTTCCGGACAAAGAAAGAAGTTT
Organism: Eutrigla gurnardus; assembly: GCF_963514095.1. Lineage (NCBI taxonomy): Eukaryota > Metazoa > Chordata > Actinopteri > Perciformes > Triglidae > Eutrigla > Eutrigla gurnardus. The sequence continues at coordinate 19,759,373 of NC_139915.1, forward strand.
CTCAAACTTCCATAGTCGGGAATTGAACCGTGGCCGGCGGCATGCAAAGCCGGCACGTTACCTCTACGCTATCGTCACGTTCGACAAATTGTAGTCAGAGTTATATTAGAACATGTTACTCTTAACGGTACTTCCGTATTTCATCGTTCGGCAATTCTTGCCCAAGTAGCCTCGCGATTTTTATTTATCACTACAGTATTCCCTTTATTGGTTATGATGGGTTTGTACTCCTCATACAGTTCCATCAATATTTTTTGCGCTGGTCTTTTCTGCCATTTTCTCGATGATTCGACATTCACGGTTCTGGTCTGGCTTCATATCCCGTGAACGCCGTAACACAAGACAACTTTAACCTGGCTTGAATAAGCCTCAACAAGGCGCGGCTGAAATGCGTTAATGGAACGGGTTTAGCCACAAGTGGAAGTTGGCGTTAGTTCTAACCAGGCTTAACCAGGTAAGCGCCGCTTTAATTAGCGAGTTTGGTGGAATACCCCTCAGGTCACCACGAAATTAAAAAAATATCCGTGGCAAGTACAGACGGGCCGTGGACACAGGACGTCGAAGTGGCCAAGGACGGGTGGTGATGGTGTTTTATGAGCTTTGCCAGGAGATCTGGGGTGGCTCGCCCCCGCTACACGCTGCATCAAGGGGGGCATTGAGACGGGTGACCTGCTGGAGTCGGACTCGTCGTCGTCGTCGTCGCAGTGCTCGACACCGACAACGGAGCGGTCCGAATCTCCACATTTGGGAGAATCCCTCGACTGCCTTCCTCCTGCCGTTGTGAGGCAGCGCCGTGTTTTGCTCCAGGTAGGCTCATGATTTCAAGCTTAGACAGCTATATGCTACAGTATGCTACACTGCCATTTGATATGGACATTAGTAAGGATGCACGTTTGTGAAGGTGTGTACATAACTCCAAATATAGCTTTGGCCTTAACTTTTGCCCAGTAGTAATGTAATTCCGCTCTGCTTTATTCAAGGCAAAACTGGACAGCCACAGAGGGGACCGGCTGAAGAGGAAAGCTCAGGCTGGCCTGGCAGAGGAAGATCTCAAAATCAAGCGGATGATGTTGGAGCTGGCTGTGGAGTCGGAAAAGAACAACACCGACAGCATGACACAGATAAACACTAACATAGCAAATGTCACCAGCACCATACAGGATGGATTTTCCCTGATGAGGGAATTGCTGCTTAGACCCCAGTTTGCGCACCCCCACAGCAGCAGCGGGCAATTCCCTGTGTACCCGCCACAACACTGCACCCCACCACACCAGGCTTCCAGCATTACCCACCTGGACAATGCCCACCTCGAAGATATACACCTACACCAACACACACACCTACACCAACACGCAACCCAGAGCATGACACAAAATTTTCATTCAGACGCATACTGCTGCAAAACGATGTGGAGTGACAGCACTGTTGACTTTGGTGCACGGTTGCACTTTACGAACGCTTGATTTCTTGTATATAGTTTGTGTGTGTCTGCTGAGGACAGTTAATAATTTCATTTGCTTTTTAATAAAAACAAAAGATTTCTGAAAGTGATTGCAGTCATGTTCATTTTTACTAGACACTCATTCACAACCTTTTTTTTTTTTTTAAATGAAAATAGAGGGAGCGCAGTTGGCGGAGTGGTTAGAGCGCATGCCATGTACGAACGTACATACGCAGCCGACCCCGGTTCGAATCCCGGCCGGAGGTCCTTTGCTGCATGTCACATCCCCTCTCTCTCTCCTCATGTTTCCGATCTATCCACTGCTAATAAAAGGCGTCTATGCCTCAAAAAAATCTTTAAAAAAAAAATGAAAATAGACAAACAATTCACACAGTCTGTGCCAGTCTTTTGTTACGGGTCAAGGTACTTTGTGAGCACTCTTCTCACTCCCTTTCCCTCCCCCTCACTACAGTCTGGTATACAATTGTAGCGTTGTGTAGGAGGCTGCACATCGTTATCACTGTGTATTGTTCCCGTCACAGACTGTTCGGCCACAGTCTCCTTACTGTACTCACAGAAGTTATGGAGAACAAAGCAAGCGTAAATGACGTGGGGCAGGTCCTTCATATTGATGTCCATAGGCCTCTTCAGTGCAGCAAATCTGGCTTTGAGGCGACCGAAAGCACACTCGATGACTATGCGTGCCCTACACAAACACAGCCCAAAGTATTGTTCTTGAGGTGTGGAGCCACCTCTGGGATATTCCTTCATCAAGTAAGGCAGCAGAGGTTAGGCTGGGTCACCAAGAAGGAAAATTGGTATGGCCTACTCGTCGTCCACAATCTGCTTTTTCAGAGCAGGGATCTTAAAGTATGAGTTAAGCTTTGAATTTGCAAAAACTTTGTGTGCATCGTGTACACTCCCAGGCCAGTTTATCACAACATCCATGAATCTGAACTTGTAGTCACAGACAGCCTGCACATTAAGGGAATGCTTGCCTTTCCTGTTGATGTAGTCCATGGAGTTGGTTGATGGCTGCTTTATTTCTATGTGGGTGCCGTCTTCCGCTCCCAAACACTGGCATACCATGAGCACGATGGAAGCCCAAGACCAGATCCGGCTCCGTAAAAGGCAGCTTTATGTACTTTGGACCCAGGTGGATAGCGATAGCTTTGCAAGTCTGCCTGACAATGACCGACACCGCCTGTCGCGACACGCCAAAAGCGTTCGCAGTTTTCCGTAGCCGTCCTTCGTCGCTCAGGTAATAAAGCGTTAATGCAACTCTTTTGACCTTCTCAATTGGTGCCCTCATAACTGTTGTCTGTCCTTCGATGTATGGACGGAGTTCTTCGCTCAGCGCGAGGAGAGATGCTCTGGACATGCGGAAGTTCTCGGAGGGAAAACGGAGGGGTGTCGTTTTTTTCTTTTCCACCCTGAGAGCTGGTTTCAAAGAAGTGCGTTTTCACGCCGCGAAAACGCCGGATTCGTCTGGACGGAAGGGCGAAACGCACAAGACTTCTGCGTTTATGCACCGAAAACGTTTTCGTGTGGACAGGCCCTAAGTTCTACCTCGTTGTAAAGGTGACTAAACTATATGAAATACAATACCAATTGGTATAATTAACGGGGAGGAATAATCAACCAAAATAACATTTCCAAACTTTTTTGGAGAAGTTTATTTATCAGAGCGGGCTGTGCAGCCGGCGAGTGGTTCTTGTGCTTTTATTATCTTTTAACCTCATTTGTTGACTCCTTCCTTCTAGTTAGCTCTGCTAGTGAAATCCTGGACCTCTTGTGGAACAATTCAGTCCTCTAGCGGGGCTGCACACACATCCACACTAGGGATGGGCGATATGGCCTAAAATCTATATTGCGATATACATTGCAGCCTCTTGCGATAACGATGCATATCACGATATTTAAATTATAATAGAACCATTTCAGAACAGGTTACATAGACCCGGCCTAAGGAAAGCCAAACTGCTAAATGTATTTAAAAAAAGTTACTTTTAACTTTAAATAACTAAAAGGGACTAAAATGCAATGCTAAAACATTGTCCTGTGAAGCAGTCCATAAAACAATGGGGGTAGGAAGTACTCCAGTCTTTGATGGGGAAAAGGGGACACAGAACTCCGGCGGCCATCGAATTCTCCGTTACGGCCCTGGTATTCCGTCCGATGGTCCTCCTCTGCCGCTGCTAAAAGACAGGAAGACAGGCACGCTGTCGTCAATGATAGGCACTACCAACACTGGCACACACGCACACTTCCCGGGGCAGTTTTATTCTCTTTCCTTGACAATATGATTGAAAATATCAAGGCCTGCATAAAAGCTGTTTCCTTTGTACTGCTTTCCGTTTACTTCAGTGATGGGTGGTGACCACATACAGAAATAACTCAACACTGTAGGTGTTTGTAGTGGTGGTAATTGTCAGTCACCTTACGATTCGGTTACGATTCAGAGAGGTCACAATTGGATTATTAAATGATTCTTGATGCATCATGATGCATCTCTATTTTGGATTTAAATATAATGAGAATTTTTCCTTCAAATCTTTCAAACTGATTCCTGTTTTTAGGATACAGTTGATGTCAGAGCTGTCAATTAGGGTTGGGCCAATATCCGTTTTCACCTGTCCGGTTCGGTGCAAGGGGCTAAATGGGGTTTGCTTTATGCAAACCGGTTGAACCGGCATTTGTCCTTATGACACGTTCTGGGAAATTAATATCAGCGACCTGTGGCACTAAATCCAACGTGTCTTTCATTAGTAATAAACAGCAATAATGCCAAGTGATTAAAATAATGTTGTGTTTATTTATAAATGGATCGGCGTGTGTCTGAGGCGGCATGACAGAGATCACATTTCAGTTGAGGTGGGAGGAGATGTGTGCGCCGTACCGACGTATTGAAGACGCTTTAAAGGACGCACCATGGGAGCATTTAACGAGTTGAGTACGTTGATCTGAAGGAAGATAAAGGCCGCTAGTTGCTCGAATGAGCCCGCCGGTGTATGCAGCAACACGTATATGATGTACAGCAACTTCGCTTGTTGAAGAGTCGTGTAAATATACAAGAAGAGCAAAAGTTCACCTTTCACAGTTGTTTTTAAGCCACGAATGAGCCCGCCGGTGTATGCAGCAACACGTTTATGATGCACAGCAACTTCGCTTGTTGAAGAGTCGTGTAAATATACAAGAAGAGCAAAAGTTCACCTTTCACAGTTGTTTTGAAGCCACGAATGAGCCCACCGGTGTATGCAGCAACACGTATATGATGCACAGCAACTTCGCTTGTTGAAGAGTCGTGTAAATATACAAGAAGAGCAAAAGTTCACCTTTCACAGTTGTTTTGAAGCCACGAATGAGCCCGCCGGTGTATGCAGCAACACGTATATGATGCACAGCAACTTCGCTTGTTGAAGAGTCGTGTAAATATACAAGAAGAGCAAAAGTTCACCTTTCACAGTTGTTTTGAAGCCACGAGCTATTCGGAATTCTGACGCTCATTGAATACGTCACATGGCCTGTGCTGTATCCACCTCTCTGGTTCCAAGAAGCCGTGATGTTTTGTAAAAAGAGACACCGATGCGCCGTTATGCAGTAAAGCAAAGTTATTTATAAACGGTGCGATCGCAGTATATTTTTGACACTCCTTTCCGTGATTAGACCACAATTTTCTGTGTAAAACACACTCATACTCAGGAGATTCTGCTATGGCAAGTGCAACGCCTAGTGGAAAAGGTCGGAATATCCAGTTCAGTCTTGTCTTTGGCTTTGTATCAGACCGGTTTGAAAATGTTTAAACCGTCTCAAGCCTACTGTCAATGTTGCGCTATAGCGTAAATTCTCTAATATTGGCCTGTATTCTATTACCGGCCGGGTCTCTAATATTGGCCGGTCTCGCTGTCGGCGGAGGTCCGGTCTCTAATGGAGGCCTTGGGGTATTATTAGAACCAAAGTTTTTCTGGGCAGGCCTCAAATTATGCTTGTCACAGTAACATGCAAGTACCACAGAGGTGCAATGTTTGCTAACAAATCCAAGCCATAGCTATGGCAGGGCTCTCAAGTTTTTAACTGAGTTCAGCGTGAGATTTTGGCTGAAGGTACGTGTTGTGGAAGAAAAGCTCTTCAGGTCCAATTCTGTGGCTGGTTCAAATGAGGTTTAATCACTGACAGTGGAAATTCACAGTGTATCCATGAAGATCCAGTCTCCCGAATGGCCTGGACGAGGTGGATTTATACAGAACATTCGGGAGAACAAAAGGGAAGGCGAGTGGATTTGCATTGAATCAACACATGTCTCTCATGTGAGAGTTGCACTTTCTTTTCTAAATAAAATCTAACAACAAAGATTTCTGGTCAAACTTTCAATACTATTTGGCCCTCATTTGTTTATAAAGAAACCACACAAAAGATGTTGCTAACTTGTGAAAATAAATTGTTTATTTTCATAGAACATGAAAATAACATGGTGGACCCTGGGCATGACAGGGTGGACACGTTGTGAAATGTCATTGAATAGCCTCATACATACGAGGAACAATGCAAGAAAATGATGTAAAAAAAATGCCTTTTCCCATGTAGGGGGAAATTACCAGTTGAACAGACTGGTTTTGATCCACTCAACCTGCATGCAGCCACTAAATAAAGATGCCCAAAAGGAGACATTAATGTGGCCTTCTAGCGTTAAACTCTGTACATCATTCTGCACAGTGAAAGTCAAACATTCAACTGTAGAACAAGAAGAAAGTGGAGAACAGTTGATTTGAAAAAACAGAATATTACAGAAAGATCACTTGGACGCATCTCCAAACAGTCTCTCCCTTTCTACAGAGACATGGCTCAGTTCTGCAGTTGCTGTTCCACATACTTCCATGCAGACGCTTCAATCTGTACAGAGCGCTTGTTCAGAACCTGTGGTTCTGGTATTAGGCAAAGTACCTGCCAGTCATGGTACCAACAGATGTCGTCCCGAAGACTTGGCCAATGGAACTTGTTTATGCCATGGCGTTGCATACACTTAACTTTCATACTGTTCCCTTCTGCATCCATGATGATACCTGGGTATGCTTCAGCGTCATAATAAAAGACGCACCACTCTCCAGTGTGCTTTACCTCAATCATTTCTGGTCTCCTAGGATTATCTGGTGTCTTTCCACATGCTGGGGACTTGTCAAATGAAACAGGAACATTAGCTAGAGTGACCTCTTGAAGGTTAAAGCAGGGGCAGTCCAAAACACCTTCCTCCCTTTTACACAGACATGAAACGTCTCTGTATTTCATTTGGCCGGGTGTGTATGGAGTTAGATTTGTGTCTTTATGACATGCGAGAAAATAAATGATCTGAGAGAAAAATAAATATTTGAGAGAAAAAATTATCACACTGATAGCAAAAGATAATAATATTTGAGACTAAAAAAAGTTTTGAGAGAAAGTATTTTTTCATAGAACATAAAAAATATATACATTTTTAAAATTATTTGAGAAAAAAAAAATCTCTCTCAAAATATTTTTTTTTAACTCTCCAATATAGATTTTTTGCTATCAGTGTGAACATATTTTCTCTCAAAACGTTTTTCTTCTCGCTCTCAAAACCTTTGCTCTCGAAGCAATTTCTTCTCGTGTCAGGATTTTTCTCTCGTGTTAGGATTTTGCTCACGCCGTGAAAATGATGTCAGGGGCGGGGCCACGTTCCTATTGGCCGGTCGGTTGAGCCCCGTCTTGGGAGTCTTGGGAGATCTACTCAACTTCCCCAAAATGCATTGCGGCTCGTCTGACTTCTGAAAAGTTTTGGATAATGGCCGACGATTGCGACAGCCCGACACAAACCGCGTACACATGTAAGTATACTGTAACACGATTTTTATGTTTCCAGCTGACTTTTAAATCGTATTGATAATGAACGTTACTTTATTGTTGTTGGAATTGTACGTTAACGTTACGAATCGAAGGTCCTGCCAGCCGGCTAGCCTACTGACGGTAATTTACCATAGGGGTTAGCGAGCGCAAGCGAAGCGGAAAATGTGCCGTTTTTACCGACGTTAACTAATAATATAGTGCTTATGTTAAACCGTGGTTATATATTTACTAACGGCGGTAAATAATGCGGTGCACCGTTCGTTAAAGGGACGGATGCAGACACCGAGCGCCTCATCTGGTGGAGGGAACGATGAGGAGACGTTCACCGGCAGGAGGAATGCTGCTCTGAGAGGCTTCACTTAAAAAATGTGGTGTTAAATGTTATAATTCTCATATGCAGGGCTTAACTGCTACTGTTGCATATTAAGCTACTCAATAATATAAGGTTGAACACCAGCGTATAAAGATGGGAGATGTACTGCTCTCCTGAGATGTCTACCTGAAACGTTCTGTTGAACATGAATGAAGTTGTCTTTCTTATTAATAATCAGGCAAAGTCAGTGCTGGGTAATATCTACAATGTGTTAAAACATCAGAGTCCATTAAGTTTATCCCATGTGGAACAGTATTACTGTACATATTCTAATATATGACTAGTGGTGAATAGTTGATCTAAACAATGATTACGATAAGTGTTTGTATGTATGTATATGTTGTTTATAGGAACTGACAGTGTCAGCAATGAGGGAGGAGAGGTCACTGCTGCACACTGGAAGTGTTTATGGTCATGGATGAGGTGATGGAGCAAAGACCTGCTATTACTCCACTACACCCCATCTCCTCAGCCATGATGCCAACCACTGCAGCAGGGTCTCTCCTCCAGAGCAGGAGGGAAATAGACCTGCAGGCCTAAAACATGAGTCAACAATCATATATATTCAGATATTTATTATTTAGATTTGTACACAACCTAATAATTGTAAAACATTTAACAGGAAACATGTGTCTGTAAGAACTACTGTGTGGTATTACTTATAAACTGCACTACTGATAAACACAAATAAAACCTCAACAATAATCATGTTCTTGCAACACAGGGATCTGGACATTTGGAGCGGACACCGCAGCTACTAGCCTCTGAGAATGTCCCAGGACTGCTGGAGTGGCTCGTTGGCTTCGTCGCTGTCACCCACATCACCACCGTGGAACTATGGACATGGAACCCATCTGTTCTGTTAGTAAGCAGTGGACGAGGTTCTCCGTGGAACACCTTGAAAGACAGAAGTCCTTCCTTAAATCCCCTTACCCGAAGTAGAGGCCCATCGGGGGAACATGAGGATTGACCTGCAGTACGGCCGTCTGGCACCAACCTGTAACAGAAAACATCAGATATTACATTTATTCTGAATGCTTTCCTATTCATTTGTTGATAAACTACTTATTTCTTCTTATCATACACGTATTGCAACCTGTATAACATGGATTATTTGTCTAATAAATTATTCACTAATATCCCACTTGCTTGTACTTGTTTATTTTTAATCACACCAAACTCATACATGATATTATTAAAACCACTTATATTAGCCTACATGTAGCCTACATTTGTGCATGCATATGCACATCTATTGATAATCAAATAATAAAGGAACGTATTTAAACCAGATAAGTCATATTACTTACTTCAGAGGGAAATCCAAATTCCATGTATGTGAATAATGTAGCTCCTCCGACGGGCAGATTGCCTCCGTCGTCTCCGCGGTGAAGGTTGCTGGTGTTCCGTGGTCAGAGGTATAATATGATCTATGAACGGACGATTAATGATCGATAAAAGCTGCTTAATAGTCGCGATCGATGGCGAGTGAAGAAGCTACTCAGGTAAGAGGAAGAAAGAGGGAAAGCGTGGGAGCGCGCATATAAACTGTAGAAAACATTTGACAATTGTAATTTGACTTTAAAATATTTAGAAATATTTAATTAAGTGTAATAATAATCATGCTTTATATTTTGATAAGTAATTTCCATTAAACGGGAGCTAGAACCGCTAATGTAATCGATTCAGTTACGTGAGAGAAGATGAGGACGAGATGTCAATAAAGTTAAAAAACAAAAAAAATGTAGTATGATATGTGTAAACTTCCATGTGAACAGCAGCATACTCAAACGGTCATTTAGTAGGCAGTATGCAGTACATACACGTTGAGTATGTAGTAGGCAGTACGTTAGTATGGCATTTCAAACACAGCCCATGCCTGTGAATCGACAATGGCGTAATGATTCAGTTCGACTCCCAAGACGGGGCTCACCCGACCGGCCAATAGGAGGCTCGTCGGGCTCACCCGACCGGCCAATAGGAACGTGGGCCCGCCCCTGACATCATTTTCACGGCGTGAGCAAAATCCTGACACGAGAGAAAAATCCTGACACGAGAAGAAATTGCTTCGAGAGCAAAGGTTTTGAGAGCGAGAAGAAAAACGTTTTGAGAGAAAATGTGTTCACACTGATAGCAAAAAATCTATATTGGAGAGTTAAAAAAATATATTTTGAGAGAGATTTTTTTTTCTCAGAAATAATTTTAAAAATGTATTTTTTTTTTATGTTCTATGAAAAAATACTTTCTCTCAAAACTTTTTTTAGTCTCAAATATTATTATCTTTTGCTATCAGTGTGATCATTTTTTCTCTCAAATATTTTTTTTTCTCTCAGATCATTTATTTTCTCGCATGTCATAAAGACACAAATCTAACTCCATAGGTGTCAGACTGATAGCTTGGTGGATTCTCATAGTGCCTTTTATGGCAGCTATTGCAGGTACCTCAGGCATTGATTCAATATCCCTCTCTGGGATAAAGAACAGCTCGACAGATGTGTCCAGGCTTTTCAGCTTGTTATACAAGCTCTGGGCATCAGGAATGTCTCCTCCATGGGCTAAAATCCAGTCTGCTGAACTCTTGAGGGCCCCACCCACACCGTCTAGTGCCCCCTTCCCATGATTAGCCTCAAAGAAATTCCACGTTATTTCTTTGAAGCCATACTTGTAGGGTTCCGTTGAGAGGTACTGTCAATACTGCGTTGCAGGGCCATCGCTGAAAAAATGAAGTGTGCTTACTTGAGGGTGTCGTTCTCTCACTACCTTCAGAACTGGATCAAGGTGGGCCCAGATGGCCACAGGGTCATGTCTTCTGGAGGGTGATATGGAGCAGAAGGTGTGTGGCGCTTGTTCACCAGTGGTGTAGAGCACTCCAGTGTGCAGACTGGCCTGCTTGTGTGAACCTCCAAAATGCACAGATTGTATTTCTTTGCTGTACTTCAGGGCTATTCAATTAGTTTTGAATGAGGGCCGGTTGATGGAAATGATCCAAAATGAGGGTCCGGAAAAATATGGCTTGAAAATGATGAGCATCACATTAATAGCTAAAGATACTATAGAACGACATATGAGTGCATATATTGTCTTATTTTATCAAGTAAAATATAAGTTATAGGTTCACTCAACAGTTCATAGAAATTCAGGTAGAAATAGGTTAACTTAGAGTTCCCCCTCTGCTTTGCACTCACACTGCTCCAGCCCAAACGGGCCTCGGCTGGTTTACGCATGGCCTGATGTTGTTTTGAAGGAGTGCTGTCTCTGCATATATTTCTATTAAACACTTGACCTGCATCAGCGCATGTGAGCACGAGCGGATCTGTGCGAGCAGGCAGCGTGAGTGCAGCGGATTTTGGACGGAGACACACAGCCACATTTTTATTATGAAAGTAGCGGTCCGGTTCTGGTCCGGTTCCAATCCCGCTCACACCACGAGTCTGAAAAGTGCAGCAGCTTATCAAAATACACTGTCAACTTTCCAAGTTTTCAAAGTAGAAAGCGACATTGTGGTGGTTCAACGAGGCGGAACGGTCATCAGAACAACATCAGGTGCGTAAAGTACACGAAGAAGAACGAGCAGGGGCGCACGGTGGGGATTGTTGTGGCCGCGCACCTTGCGGAGCAAGTCTACACTGTGCTGTGCGGAGATGAGAGAGGGCAGCTGATTTTGGTGACTATACGGCCAGCATTTTTTAATGCTTTTTCCACTAAACGGGCCAGTAAACATGCCTTCGCGGGCCGGATCCTTCGTGGGCCGCCAATTGAATAGCCCTGCTGTACTTACATGAGTAATTTTCACTAAAATCTATATGGATGAGGGACTCATTGTGCTTCAGACTCCTCCTGAGCTCCCTGTAGGCATCAAACTGCCATTAAATGTTGAAGACATGGCCCCTAAAATGGTGAAGCCTCTCCTGGAAATCTGTGTTAAGGTTAGTGGTGCAACGGATCATCATTGATCCGTGATCCATTCGGATCAATATCTTCGGTTCGGCACACACGTCATCCGCGGATTGATTTATGAAAAAAAAAAGTTGTGAGTATGTTAAGTCCACACACTTGTTAAGAGCAGCGTGGTCATGGTGAGTGGAGGAACGGAGGAGCTTGAACGCCCTGCGTCATTTAAATCCTCTGTATGGGAGCATTTTGGCTTCCCTGTCAAATATACACTCACCGGCCACTTTATTAGGTACACCTGTCCAACTGCTCATTAACGCAAATTTCTAATCAGCCAATCACATGGCAGCAACTCAATGCATTTAGGCATGTAGACATGGTCAAGAAGATCTGCTGCAGTTCAAACCGAGCATCAGAATGGGGAAGAAAGGTGATTTAAGTGACTTTGAACATGGTCTGAGTATTTCAGCAACTGCTGATCAACTGGGATTTCACGCACAACCATCTCTAGGGTTTACAGAGAATGGTCCGAAAAAGAGAAAATATCCAGTGAGCAGCAGTTCTGTGGGCGCAAACGCCTTGTTGTTGCCAGAGGTCAGAGGAGAATGGCCAGACTGGTTCGAGCTGATAGAAAGGCAACAGTAACTCAAATAACCACTGGTTACAACTGAGGTATGCAGAAGAGCATCTCTGAACGCACAACACGTCGAACCTTGAGGCGGATGGGCTACAGCAGCAGAAGACCACACCGGGTGCCACTCCTTGTCAGCTAAGAACAGGAAACTGAGGCTACAATTCGCACAGGCTCACCAAAATTGGACAATAGAAGATTGAAAAAACGTTGCCTGGTCTGATGAGTGTCTGCCCTGGATCCGAGGTTCAAGTCCCTGTCTCACATGGACCCTGACTTACGCCAGAGGACATACAGTGACCTCACCACTGAGATTGTGAGCAGTCTGGGCACTGAAGACTGTGATGAGGTAAAGAAAAATAATATTATTTAAAAATGATACATTTAAATCTAAATACATTTTTTATTTTGAGTAATAATGGCTTTTATTAAATGTTATTGCCAGATTTTCATGTCCATGAAACATGAAAATAAATAATAGGTTTAATTAATCAACCAATTTTTTTCTGCAGGGTCAAGCTGCAGAGCCAACAGGAGCAAACTTGGACACATCTCCTCCACAAAAGAAGTCAGCGATGGCAGAGATTTTTGGAGAGACTTTTGCCAGCAAAGACATGGGCAGCAAGGCTCCTACTGACATCATCAAAGAGGAGGTGGCATCCTACCTGGCAGCAAGCGGCATTACAGTGGATGGTGATCCACTGACATGGTGGAAAAGCAATGAGTGTAAATACCCTCACATTGCCAAGATGGCAAGATGCTATCTCGTCGTGCCAGGGTCTTCAGTTCCTTCCGAGAGAGTGTTCTCAACAGCAGGGGACATAGTGACTGCAAAGAGGTCTACACTCCCCGGACAATGTAGATACCCTTGTCTTTTTGAAAAATAATTTGAAATTATAAGCTCAGGTATGCTTTGCTTTCTTTCTTTTATTGTTCTTTGATGATGTGGACATAGGCTTTATTTCACTCTCCATGTTTCAAGGAAGATGATGTGCCTCATTGCACTTTAAGTTGTTTTTCATTATTTCACTCTCCATGTTTCAAGGAAGATGATGTGCGTCAATGCACTTTAAGTTGTTTTTCATTAATGGTCATTGGTCCATGTTTAAAGGAAGGAGATATGCCTTCTTATGTTGCACTTTAAGTTGTTTTTCATTAATTATGTTAAAAAGAAGATATTGCACTTTCAGTTGATTTTATATATTATTATTTAACAAGTGTTAATAAACGAAAGAAAAAACTTAATTAATTAATAAACTTATGTTTATTTGTATTGTCTTTTTTTCTCACTCTCGGTTTGATTTGTATTCAATAATAAACCAAATCCACTTACTGTTTAACAAGCAAAAACCTTGTCAAATAAAATTACATGATAAAATAAAATAAATCAATCAATCAATCAATAAAAAGGGGTGATAAAATGAATGCATTCAAATAATATTTCTATTTTTAAATTAAATAAACTGTAAATAAAATTTAAATAAAGTGCAAATGAAACAATAGCCTTATAATCTGCAAAGCCATTTGAAAATTGCTTCAGCAGTCTCCAATTTTGCATGGCAGAACCAGAATAATATTTATATCTGTGACAAATGAACAATGACACAAATAATAACAACAATGAACAATGATTCAACTCCCTTTTTATCTTCACCTCTTAATGAGACACTTGGGACATAATCAGATCCAGTCTGGGTGGAATGGGAGAAAGGCTCACTCTCAGAGTAGCCTCCAGTGTTGCTCTGATTGTTTTGTTTGATTGTTTCGGAGAATCCTGATTCACACAGGTACGTAGCTGTGAATGGGAGGAGTTTCACAGCCCTCAGTGCAAGACATGGGTACTCCTTTGAGACAGCAATCCAGAAAGAGCCCAGGTCCAGTTTGCCCCACTGCAGCTTTAAAGTGCTGTCAGTGGAAACATCCAGAAGCTGGGATTCCAGGTGTGCGGGCAAAGCAAAATGGGTCCAAAATCCACGTTTCCCTCTCTGGGATCCTCAAGAAAGTAGTCACCAAATTTCTCTGCCAGTTGTGAGAGGTGCTGGGAGACTGAAGCTGTGTCCCAATTCAGAGTCTGCAGCCTTCGGAGGCTGCATTCAAAGGCCGCTTACGTCACAGAGCTGCGCGAAGGCTGTCCCAATTCGTCTAAATTCGAAGGCTCCTCCAAATGCGGCCGACAAATGTGTCCTCCTTTTCCCTGTATTCGGAGGATGCACCGCTACTATCCTTCGCGGCCTCCCATATCCCAAGATGCTTTGCGCGCCGCTGTTCCAACAATGGCGGCGAAAGACGGCAGCAGCACCGGCACCGGCAGCAGTGCCGAATACACATTTAAATGTAAGTAACGGGTTTTTGCTTAACGTCGGACGTTCAAGGGGCCTTAAAACATATTTGACTGTTAAAATGCGTGAAGTTAATAATGCTAATACGTGTAGCCACTGGAATGTAGGGCCAGCTACGTGATGTAGCTTAAGGCTGTTGATACGAGGAGCTCAGTTAACGTTCGCCTTTAAACGTAACGTAAGCCTAAAACCCTTCACTTTCAAATGTTACAAGCTCCGATGGTAACATATCTTATTGTAACCGTGGAGCTGTTAAGTTAATTTGTTCTCGTTGTAAGTTGTGTAGGCTACAGTTCGCTCCTCTCGCAGCTGAATATATAACGTTAACGATGGGTTGTGAGCCCCGCTGTATTTCTAGGCTGTAAAACTGTAAACGTTTGGATTGAATTAAAGCTAACCTTAGGAGCATTATTACTGTTAATATCGTTATTATATCGTACAATCATTTTGCATGTTGACATAACAGGAAATGTGCTTTACATGTCGTTTTGTTGTAGAGAGCAAGGAGCAGACTGAGGATTTGATCAAACTCCGGGTCCGGGATGAGATCGACCACCTGTTGAGGCCAAGAACACAGGGCCACCGACAGCAGCAAGAAAGAGGAAAACAGGATGGGAGAGACTTTTTAGTTTATTGGAGAGAATGGTTGAGACGCGTTGAATTTTTTGGGGGGTGGTGGATGTTTTTTTTCTGTTCGATTAAGTTCTGTGTTGATTTGTAATTTAAATTGTTAATTAAAAATATTGTATTGTTCCATTTTCTTTTCCAAATATTGTATATAGTTAAATTAAAATCTTATAACCTTGTAACATTATCTGTTCCATTTCTTATTTACAACTAAAGTCAACTTTTGAACTGCTTTTCAGTGACAAGAAAATAATTTATTTTTTGTGTAATTAACAAATATTTACAAAGTTACAATAACTATTGACAAGTGGGTGTTAACATGTAGAACTAAAAAGATAATCAGAAATAACTATTTACAGAGAACATATATACAGTATTGACTGAGCAGGAGTCCCTGGTGGTGCTGCTGGACTGGATGGGATGCTAAGGACCCTGGACTCTTCTGGCTCTGAGTGGGACATCATCTGGAAGGTGGGGGGTGTGGGATGCATGTCTCCGCTGTCCACCACATCGTCCATCATCGGGGTTTGCAGGGCTGATGCAATCGACAGATGCCATGTCACTAAAATGTTTAAAAGAGAGGCAAGAATAAAATATTGAATTAAGTCAGGGTTATTTACAGGGTTCGTACACATTTAACTATTCAATTTAATCACTTTATAAGCCAAGCATTTAAACTAAAATTCAAGCACTTTTCAGACCTTGAAAAACAGCATTAAAATTACAGCATTTTCAAAGATTTTACATTTTAAGCACCTGTGCGAACCCTGTAGTAAGTCTTATGGTTAAATGACATTATCCATGTCAATCTATACTTAATATGGCTTGTCACTTAGCGGTATCATTTATTAACGGGTGTATTAATTACCACGTACTACGCTAACTATGTATGAACATTAATATGGGTTAAAATAACGGCTTTAACGTTACCTCCCCACGGCTCTCTCCCAGCCGGAGATAAACAAGCCGCCGGTGTCGCCGCAGCCGCCTCTCCCATTGCTCAAAAAAATAAACATTTAATTAAATTAAAAGAAAAAAATATATATATATTTTTTAAAAACTCTTCATCATGTTCGTCTGTCGTATTTTTGTTTTGACCGGTGTTTTTCCCGGACTTGGCCGGCAGAAGTGATGACGTCGCGACGCAATCAGGAAATGCTCCGTAGGTTAGACCGTCCCATTTACCGACGGTTGACCCAGCCTTCGGAGGAGTCTCCGTGTTGCCTCCGTAGACCGTGTAGGCTGGGTCCTCCGAAGGCTGCAGACCCTGAATTGGGACACAGCTTGAGTCACTGATCTTCACCTGAGGGGAGTTTTCCAAAATGTCAGACAAAAGTGGAAATATGTTGCCGTTTCTTCATTGAAGTGAGGTGTTCAGTTGGTTCAGTAGTGAAAAAATGTCACAGAAGTAGGCAAGTTTTGCTGTGAACATTGTGTCAGTATAGTAATGTGCAAGATATTTTTTCTCAGTGAGAAAAAAGAAGACCTCATTCCTCAGTTCAAACAAACGATTGACCTGTCCTCTTGAGAGCCATCTCACTTCACTGTGATGCAGCTGGACATGATCTTCTTCTATGTCCTCACAAAGCTTAGCAAAACATCTTGGGTTCACAGCATTGTTTTAATAAAGTTTATGGTTTTCACACTAACATCCATTACCTGGTGGACATCTGGTGACATCTTTTTTGCTGCAAGGCTTTCATGATGGAGAAAGCAGTGTGTCCATTTAGCTTCTGGTGCACGATCAAGTATCTGTCTTATGACACCATTATGCCTGCCAGTCATTGATGCTGCACCGTCACTGCACACCCCGACACAGTTCTGCTAGTACAGGCCGTTCTCAGTGAAGTAGTTATCCATGCAGCGGAAACATTCCTGAGCCGTAGTTTGTGTTTGTAGCTCTCCACAAAACAGTATGTCTTCGTGCAAACTACTGTCCCAGCGATAGCGAACAAAAACTAGCAGCAGTGCAGCAATCGTGACATCCGTGGACTCGTCTAATTGCAAAGAAAAAAAGGGCTACTTTTTATTCTTTCTGTAAGTTGATGCTGTATGTCTGAGGCCATGTCTGTGATACGGTGACTCACAGTTTCGTTTGAGAGTGGGATGGTCAGCAGCTTTTTTGCAGCGGCCTCTCCGATCATCTCACGGCACATATCAACAGCGGCAGGCAGAACCAACTCCTACGCTATGATGAATGCTTTCTTACTCTGCCACACGTCTGGCTACGAGGTAGCTGGCTGTCAATACACATTTAGAGTTGCTTGTCAGTGACATGACAGACCTTTTCTGCATCTGCAGCCCACTTTCCTTCCTCTTAAAATATTCTACCGGCTTTCCCACGAGCATCGGGTGCTTGGTCTCTAGATGTCGCTGTAGTTTTGAGGGCTTGAGGGCTTCGTTGGACAGCATTAGCCCACACTCCACACACTGGGCTTTTGGCACTGCCTCTTTTCCTCCATTTAAGAAACTGTATTTAATGAAGTCGAGATTGTATTTCCGCAAAAACTTTGTCTTTTGGGTGGGGGGGTCGGCAGGACGTTCGTCTTCATTTTTTCTTTTTAAAAAGTTCTCCATTTTGCCGCAGCGAGCGAAGAAGACAGTCTTCTCTCTGTGTATTGGGGCTTGTTAAACAACTGAGTGATTCATTACCGCCACCACATGGTCGAAAGCTGCATTGTAACTGAGCGTCTCATGCATAACATATCTCTGGTTTCTTCACTTGATAATCTAAGCAGTCCCGCGGCCCTTGCGACCCACAGGTGCAAAACTGAAAGTTTGTTGTGGCCCTCCGGGGGGCGCTCGTGGCCCAAGTTTGGGCTGCGGGCCCTATGGTTAAAGGCGAGTCCACATCGGACCGAAAATTGGCGTCTTTGAGAGAGTCGGCGTCCGTGACATGAGTCTCCTTGGTGTGGTCGCTCGAATCGGCCCACGTCGGCGTTCATTTCAGCCGATTCAAATGTATAATCCGCCATCCGGGTTGGTCATTCTTTTACCATTCTGATTGGTGGAGGCTAGCAGCTTGACTAGCGAATCAGTGAAGCCCGGAAGTGACGATGGTAAACATACCAGATAAACAGTGGAATCGGGTTACATTTTACATTTTTGATTTTTCAGAGAGTAATCACAACTACAGTCTACAACCACACTCTGCTGACAACAGTGACTGGTGAGGACAGCGTGCTCTGTGTTATGGTCTAGAGAGGACCGGCTACTTCCGGTTTTCGTGTTTTTTGGCCCACAATACAGATTAGCGCCGCCTGTTGTTTTGGAGACATTACATCTCGCGCAAGCGCGGAACGTATGGCGTCGGCTGTAATTCCACAACCACCCATGTCGTTGTTCGAGTCGGCCATATTAAGTAGCCCGACTTCATTTACCGACGCGAGTCGGGCAGTTCTTCCGGTGTGGACTCGCCTTTAGAATCACTGAATTAGGGCATGGGTCCAAGAGGCTTTTTTTGTACATCTCTGCATTTTCTATGTACATACAAAGTTTCATGCAGGTACGTCAAAGCTAAAGGTGATCATTCTCTTGGGAGGAGCGGTAAAAGTGTAAAAACATGATATTTCCAGTCAATATTGTCAATATTGCAGTGCACACGTGTTCAGGAAGGGACAAATGTGAGAAGTTTGAACCAGATTGGATGATGGACACTGAAGTTATAACAGTTTAGAGTATTGTGGCGAAGCATGTCATTCGTCCGCGTTCATGGCGCCGCCCTGGCCACGCCCTTTGACTTATGTAAGACCTTTCGATGATTTTGCATCGTTGAGGCATCTCGGAACAGTCTCAGCGAGTTTGGCAGGAATTGGATCATCGGTGTAGGAGGAGTTCGTTAAAATACAAACCCTACAATTGGAAAAATGGCCTAAAATGGCTGATTAACTGTAGCGCTCCCGGGAAGTCAATTTTAATAAAACTTGAAGGATATGTTCCAGGGACATATGTCAACATATCCTGCAAGTTTCAAACAAATGATGCATCTGACCCACCGTAATATCAGACTACGAGCTACAAGGACCAAAACCCAGATTTTTTTCCAAAAATAAGCCGTCCTCCGAGGCGGACGGAGAACATTGATCTCTATGCGCAGCCGGCAGCCGGGCGAGTGCGCAGGGACCATCTACAAATTGCACGACAAGAGCAAGACGCTGCATACAAAAATCATTAACTCCACTGTTATACAATCTTTTTTTCCTCTTGTGCACCACTTGCTGTAGTGCTGTTGTTTTTTGTTGTTGATCAAACTGGTCATATTTTGTTGATCAAAATATTCTCCAGGGACATTCAAATAAATAAATCGTTGATATTTGACTTATTTTCTTTCAAGTGTGCTATATCTGCTACTACAACCAACTATCACTGGTAGTACTAATCATTACAATAATAATACTTCTAATATTAGCAGCAACAATAATAACATTTGCACATAAAACAATGTTTAGTTTTCACTGTTTTCTGTGAGCACACCAAATTGTGTAAGCTAATTATTTTGCTAAGGCCCCAAAAAAGGCATCTGTTAAATAAAATAATGATAAACGACAGTTTTGATAGGGCTTCTCAGACCGACGTTGGCGCTCGGGCCCTAATAAACAATACAGTTTCAATAGGACTTCGCAGCCCAACGTTGTTGGTGCTCGGGCCCTAATTACTGAGACGCAGAGTCCCATGGACTAATATCAGATGACCACTGTGTTTGCCGTAATATGGGAGGTAATTTCAGCTGGAATTTTTACTTTACATATTACAGACGGATTCACACAGGATTAATAACATCAAACATCCTGCGCACTTATTACTAGAGGTCCCTGGGTAATACTAGTCCTGTGTGAATAGGGCTATACTTTATTTACAAATAAATGGGGTATCGGACTGTTATCAATCACAGGGTATCACTGATCAGAGCAGAGTCGGTGTGAATGAGAGATACAGGAAGCTGGTGGTTCTTAAACAAAGGCGCTTCATTCCCTTCTCCCTATCCCTATCTCCCTGTTCCCTACTAGGGATGCAAATTAGCGAGTAATTCATTAATCGATAGTTGTTTCATCTTATCAATCGATGATCGATTAATTGATGAGCGACAATTCTTCTGAAAAGCTGAATTTCCCTCTGAATAGGTTCCATCTACTGTGTACGTAACATAAAATGCTATCTTCCTTATGATATAAAGAAAAATGCAAATCATATTTTGAATAGTTTCATTTTAATGCATCAATTTGGTGAATTTTGAGAACCAAAATATGACATATCAATTACTGACCAATTTCTTACAAACTGCTGGTTCTGATCCAAATGTTGACATACTAAATGGAGTTGACGCCTTGCCATGGCAACGGGGGAAAACAGAACGTTGATGAGCCAAACCAGCCGCGAGGATTTCCCCTTATAATAAGCGCTGCTGCCCTCCTGTTAAGGCCTATCATTAGAGCCGCTAGTTAAGTCCATTTGCCTTGATAAAATCATTTTGGGCGAACATCGAGACTATGGCGGCCTAAATTAGACTATGGTGGTGCGCCATAGTCCCGTCAATGTGTGGGAAACACCACTTCTCGTTTGTCTTGTTGTCGTTGTCAGAGCCCTGCTTGCAAACAATTAATCGATAATCGATTAATTGTTTGCATCCCTATTCCCTACCTCCCCCTCCCTGCCTCCTGCATCCTCCCACCATCGTCAGCCCGTCTCAGGGTTAGAGAGGAGGGAGATCATCCAGGGAACACAGCTGGGTAGAAGCCTCACAGCAGCGGAAGGGAAGCCATGAAAAGAAATCAGCTTTTGATGTGATAGAAGCAGGAGGAGGAGGCGGATTGGGTGCTTCGCTATGAGCAGGTTAGTATGAGAGAGGAGCTAAACGCTGACCGGAGCCTTGTTTATATGCTGCACATGTAGGACTCACTGGAAGCTACTCTGCTATCAAATTACTGACATCTGACTCAGCCACATCTATGATTTCTATACGGCAGAGCTTACTAATGCAGCAGTGCTTTTTTATGAGAATACATTAACCTGATTCTGGTGTAGCACTCAAGAATGCATGGATGTAGAATAGTAATGCGCAATATAAACGATACAGTGTTTCCCCAGAAAATGTGTTAGTTAAGGTGGTGTCTGTCAGGTGGGTGGGGGATATGGCTGGAAAATGATGAGCATCACATTAATAGCTACAGATACTGTAAAACACTACAACGACATATGAGTGCATAATGTCTTATTTTATCAAGTAAAATATAAGTTATAGGTTTACTCAACAGCTTAATAGTTCATAGAAATTCAGGTAGAAATAGGTTAACTCGGAGTTCCACAGCTTATCAAAAAACAATCCTCCCCCCACAGGGGGTCCCCCCCGCTTTGCACTCACACTGCTCAGCCCAAACGGGCTTTGGCCCGTTAGCCGGTTGTACATACGTCATCACGTCCTAATACTACACACGCATGGCTTGATGTTGTTTTGAAGGAGCACTGTCTCTGCATATATTTCTCGGCAACACTCAACCTGCATCAGTGCATGTGAGCACGAGCGGATCTGTGCGATCAGGCAGCGCGAGCGCAGCAGATTTTGGACGGAGACACACAGCGGCATATTTATTATAAATGTGCCGGTCCAGTAGCAGTCTGGTTCCGCTCACACCACGAGTCTGAAGAGTGCAACAGCTTATCAAAAAACAGTGTCAACTTTCCGTATTTTCAAAGTAGAAAGCAACATTGTGTTGGTTTAACGAGGCGGAACGGCATCGGAACATCATCAAGCGCATAAAGTACACGAAGAAGAACGTAGCAGGAGCGCGCAGCGAGGATTGTTGTGGCCGTGCATCTTGCGGAGCAAGTCTACTGTGCTGCGCGGAGGCGCTCCTCATGTAAATTATTATTGATACATGAATAAATTGAAAGGTGGCTTATTTTTGGCTCCGCCAGGCCTATACAATGGTAGGGGAAACACTGCGGCGAATATCGCTAGTATATGGATTTTTTTTTTTTAAGACGTTAGTTTAGGCGGCAGCCCTTTGTTGTTAAGGCGGCCGCCTTAACAGGAAAGCGCTGCGGGATACCCTGCAATATACGATATAAACGAAAAAAATGGACTACGATAGAGATTTTAATTCTATGCTCCATAGTGATAACGCATGTTTCGCGACCCGCGAAATTTAGAGCAACAAGCTGCAACCGGCTGCAACGCATCATCTGGTAAACATGGCTGAAGGCGAAACGGAGCAGCTAGATATAGTTAAAAAAAAGATAAATACAGGTGGAAGGAGGAAGGAGTAGGAGAAGGGACAAAGGGGTAAACGAGACCGACACGGGGGCCGAGGACGAAGAGGAAAAATAAACTGGAATCCAGTGTGGACGGAACGACATCCGGGAGGCGGAAAAACTGTTTTGCAGCAGATGCACTCAAAAAGACGGACGCAACGATTCAACCGAGGAACACGGAATTTGGTTCAATGCCTCAAAAAAGCTAAGTGAAGGAAAGAAAATCATACTGCCCCGGGAAGTGTGCGTGTGTGCCAGTGTTGGTAGTGCATTTCATTGATGACAGCGTGCTAGCGGCGGCGGGAGGCATGTATCCCGGACTGCAGACCCGCAGACCTCAATGTGGGTGGAGTTAAACGTTTAACCCCGCCCACTACCCAACTCATTTAATATTGGCCCAACTCATTTAATACGGTGTCCGAGGAAGGACAAGAAGTGATAAACCAGTGCGCAGATTGTTGTGTGCATAGAGCGCATACCACGTACGCAGCGGAATCTGGTTCGATTCCCGGCCAGCGGCTCTTTGCTGCATGTCACATCCCCTCTCTCCCCCGTTTCAAAACATCTATCCACTGTCTAAAAAAAGGTGCTTATGCCTGAAAAAGAAACCATAATGAATGTACCTTAAATGAGAAATCTGGTCATTTTTGACCCCATTTTCGTTGTCCCCAGGGTCATCCCGACTTATTAGAAGCAAAAAACCCGACAAAAATTGACGTTGCCTAGCCCGAGATCTGTACCTGCCTGGCAGCCTTCCAGACTCGCTCCAATGCTAACCCATTGGGGCAACTTTGATCTGCTTTCCTGGGCCTCAGAAAATAATTCCAAGACCTATGCAACACAGGTTGGGTCCGTACGAGACACGACGGCGCTCGTTTAGCTCAAATAGTGTGGCAAAACGTCATAAATAGGTGTGTTTTTGCATGGAGTTACTCACCTCAAATCACCCTGTAGACATTAGCAGTAGATAGCCGAGCGCCTGTCGTCCCTCCCAGTCACCGCAGAAACAAAAACGTTTTCCTCGTAGTTTTGATTTTGTATCCATAAAGAAACGATCGAGCAGTGCAGTCGTCATGTTCGTAATAAATCCATGAAGCTGTTATGTCCATATGTATGACTATGTTACAACATAGCAACGATAGCTTCAGCTAGTAACGTGCCGGGCGCTCGTCCGTCCCAGTCACCGCAGAAACGAAAACGTTTTCCTCGTAGATTTTGTATCCATAAAGAAACGATCGAGCAGTGCAGTCATCATGTCCGTAATAAATCCATGAAGCTGTTATATCCATATGTATGACTATGACTATGTTACAACATAGCAACGACTGCTTACAGTTAAACAGTAGCCGGGAGCCAAAACAATGCAAGTCTTGCGCAAGTTCCCGTCTGCCGTCCTCACTCTGGAGCTGATTTCAAGCCAGTACAGTGACAAATCTTGGACAGTCGCGCGAGGGTCACTTTGATCTCACTCTGTTGATGAGAGACTGCAGTCTGCACACGCGACATGCGACTCCCACTCGTGCTGTCAACACAACTAGCCTACTGAGACTGCGCAAGATTTGTTGTCGCTGTAGCAGGTTCAACTGTCACAAAGGCTAAGCAATCTTACTATGTAGGCTAGCGCTAGTTACACTGTCATATGGACATGATGGCACTGCTCGATTTGTCACTGTATTAGCTTGATAAACAGCTCCAGAGTGAGGACGTCGGCAGACGGGAACTTGTGCGAGACTTTTGGCTCCCGGCTACTGTTTAGCTGTAAGCAGTCGTTGCTATGTTGTAACATAGTCATACATATGGACATAACAGCTTCATGGATTTATTACGCACATGACGACTGCACTGCTCGATCGTTTCTTTATGGATACGAAATCAAAACTACGAGGAAAACGTTTTTGTTTCTGCGGTGACTGGGAGGGACGACAGGCGCTCGGCTATCTACTGCTAATGTCTACAGGGTGATTTGAGGTGAGTAACTCCATGCAAAAACACACATATTTATGTTGTTTTGCCACACTATTTGAGCTAAACGAGCGCCGTCGTGTCTCGTACGAACCCAACCTGTGTTGCATAGGTCTTGGAATTGTTTTCTGAGGCCCAGGAAAGCAGATAAAAGTTGCCCCAATGGGTTAGCATTGGAGCGAGTCTGGAAGGCTGCCAGGCAGGTACAGATCTCGGGCTAGGCAACGTCAATTTTTGTCGGGTTTTTTGCTTCGAATAAGTCGGGATGACCCTGGAGATGAAAATGGGGTAAAAAATGAACGGATTTCTCCTTTAATCATTAATTAAATGATGAAAAAAGTAATATATTTTAATGTGTGTGTTTATCATAATCAAATGATTATAATATGAGTGCTGAACCTGGTTACAAGACCCACGTTGAAATCAGAAATAAATCCAACATGCAGTCATAACTGCAGTTAAATCACAGCCACTTCATACTGTATTTGTAATTTTTTAAGAGGAGAACTGGGCCAAGTCATGACTAATATTAAAAAAATAAAAATATTCCTTTTTCATTTTACAATTACAATGAATACACTGCATGAAAAGTGGGATTTTCGTCAGTTAGCGGCCCTGTAAATTGCCGTGGAAGTTCAGGTTTACGACTGCAAACGGCAATTTGCAGGAAACACCGAAAACTGACGTAAATTGCCGGGAATTGACGTGGGCCTTGCTTGGCAGTTGTCCCCCCATGACCCCCCTCCCCGTAATCCTAGGGGAGGCTTTAAAGGCCCCTACACACCGCCCAGACGTCCAACTGCCTTATCCGACCACTCTCCACCCACTCTGTTGCCTCTCGTCTGACCCGTTCGGCAGAAAAGTTGCGTTGTACACACCGCTTCGACGTGCTTCCGACAGCACAGCAGCGTGTACGTTCTGCGCTTGCGCGAGATGCAATAAGCCTCCTTAACAGCGGGTGGCGCTATTCTCGTGCCAGTACTCCAAAACAGGAAAACAGGAAATGACGGAACGGAGTGCAGATAAAAACAATGCACACACAGGCTGTGTCCGAAATCACTCCCTACTTTTGTAGGGGTGTCCGAATGTGTAGTGAGCATTACTATTCCCTATATAGTGCACTCAAAGTTTCCCACAATGCATCGTGAAAAGTAGTGTACAGCCGATGGTCACTAGCCGAGCAAATTTTACCATCATGCATTGCGCTGAAAGACAAATCGCGAAGGGACGAGAGGAGAGAGAGCAGGAAAAAGCGGAGGAAATATCAATAATCGTACAATAATAAATGTTATGCCGGCGACAGGCGGCAGGGGCCGGCGACAGTTGGCGCTGGCCGGCGGCGGTCGTGGCCGCGGCGGCCGGTGATAAGCGGCGGTTGGCGGCGACTACTGGCGGTGGCTGTGGCGGTGGCCGTGGCGGCCGGCCGGCTGGCGATAAGCTGCAGTGGCCGGCGACAGGCTGCGGTGGCTGGCCGGCCGACGAGAGGCGGCGGCGGGGTCTTCGTCTGTCAAAAACCGTCACTCAAACCAAAGCGCCGTATGACAGTCTGAAAACTATAAAGATGCGGCGATGAGGGACAGATTGTGGCGAGCGATCGCCGAGGAGTTTGGGATCGGGGACGGACTGCAACCTGTTCAGGTCTGGTGGATCGCGGAGATGTGGGGTGCCGGTAGTGCTGCAACCTGGTCCTGAAGTCCACCTGGACCAGATCGGGATCGTTGAAAATAAAAATAGCAGTGAGGACGATGTAGTGATCGTCTCATTATTGAAAATTATTTTTTTCTCAAGAAATGAGACGGCCACGGAATCCCCTTATTGCTGGAGGACTCGTTCTTTTGGTTTTGTAAATTTTCGCAACGAATATGTATTAAAAAATAATTATCCTGGTAATTTCTCTGCTTGAGACTCAAGAGCCGTTGGCGGAATCTGACACATATTAATTATGGTCAGGACAACGTCATCAACGGCGCCGAAAGAAATCCCCCGAGTAGTGTCCGAAAGTGTTTTTTCATTTTGCCTTTGAGTCCACTATATAGTGCCCTCCATAGAACTACCCTATATAGGGAGTAGGTAGTAGGGAATGATTTCGGACACAGCCACAGTCTTGGTTCAGTATTCGTTCGACTCGAGAAGACCTTTGTGGACTAAATACTTGGCATTTCTGGAAAGATGACTCTGGCTAGGGTGACACTCGCGTTGTGTGCTCTCGGGCTCATTATTTTACGAAGACGTCGTCTCAGTAGGGAACGAGTAATACGGAGTTTACCATCGTCACTTCCGCCCCGCCCACACACCGCCATTGGATACACCGCCAATCAGAGTATCCAATGGCTCAGACGTCCAACAGCCCACCTCCTCAGACTTCGTATGCTCAGTCTGATCAGACAGCGTCTGCGCGGCTCCGAAAGCTTCCGACGCAGCTGTACACACCAAACATATGTGTTCCCGACCTCGTCCGAGCCTCTCCAAACGCTTCAGACGTCCAACGGTTGGGCCGGTGTGTTCCTGCCTTAACATGTAAATGAAAATGCTGTGAGCTATACAAATGCAAATCAGGGTAGCAGGGGGAGTTTTCCCCCAGGTGACATTTTTCTGAAAGGTGTTAACTTCATTTCATCTTCATTCAAAGATATAACTTCATTTCATCTTCATTCAAAGATACACAAAACAATTTGCTTCAACAATTACTTTTAATCAGGCTTTGCCACAAAGGTAAAATGTACATTCATGCAAACAACATCACAGTCTCCTAGAGCTCAACCACTGTGCATAGTGGCATGACTACAGTGACCCTTTCTTTGGTCTTGCTTAAATGCACAGTGGATGTGTTAACCACACATCTCCCAGCAATGCGCTCAACAGGCAGAAATGATGCTGGGTATGACGTGTCTGTTCCCTGCAAGTCTGTCCGGATGGGGATGAAGCCAGGAAACTTGCGCAATAACATGTTTAAATGCAGTACCTTTTGACACAACATTAACAACTATAAACTGCTTTATAATGGCTGGTCGTAGTTCTGCTAGAGGGTCAAGGATGGGTTCATAGATCATAGATCTCGGCTGTGTTTGAAATGCCATACTAACGTCCTACTCGTACTTAATTGTGACGTAAATTTGAGTACGTAGTGCGTTCACATACAATAGTATGTGAATTTGTGTACGCGAGAAATGCCCGGATGTATACTGCATTGGCAAGAATTTCTGAGTATACAGCGGACCTTGCTAAATCTACTCAACTTCCCAAAATGCATTGCGGCTCGTCTGACTTCACAAGTTTTGGATAATGGCGGACGACTGCGGTGATTCTGGCGACAGCCCGACACAAACCGTGTACACATGTAAGTATACTGTAACATGACTTTTATGTTTCCAGCTGACTTTTAAATCGTATTGATAATGAACGTTACTTTATTGTTGTTGGAATTGTACGTTAACGTTACGAATCGAAGGTCCTGCCAGCCGGCTAGCCTACTGACGGTAATTTACCATAGGGGTTAGCGAGCGCAAGCGAAGCGGAAAATGTGCCGTTTTTACCGACGTTAACTAATAATATAGTGCTTATGTTAAACCTTGGTTATATATTTACTAACGGTGATTAATAACGCCGTGCACCGTTGTCCGTTAAAGGGACGGATGCAGACACCGGGCGCCTCATTCAGTGGGGGGAACGATGAGGAGACGTTCACCGGCAGGAGGGATGCTACTCTGAGAGGCTTCACTTAAGAAAATGTGGTTTAAATGTTATAATTCTTATATCCAGGACTGCTGGAGACTCTCAGGATGATTGCGGTAAGTATATGTTCGGTGACTGCTAGCTAAGCTAAAATTAGCAAAGCAAGCCCAAGCTAAAAGTAGCTTAAAAGCTAATAGTCCAAGCTAAAAGTAGCATAGTAGCCTTGTAAAAGAACAAGAGAGAGGAACCAGTGTAACGTTAAGTTGCTTTGTTAAGTGTACGTTGTTGGTCTTTTACAGGAAGCAGTACGGCGTCTTCACAACTCGGAGACGAATTGTAGGCGCTACGAAACGGAGCAAGGGTACGATTTAAAGAATATGCTTTCATTCTGCTGTATAAGGAAATACATGCGTTAACAGTAGATACCGATCTTAACTGTTCATTTTGTTTTCACAGACGAACCTCGCCTCATAACGAAGCTGTGACCTCTTACTTGCTCGGAGCTTTGTCCGCAAGTCCGGATTTCTATGACGCTGATAGTGACGCCATTGTGTGTAAGTAACTTTTACTGTTTTCTTCTTCCTTGTTTTAATTTTACTGTGACTTAAGTTTTCTTATTCATACCACTCATTTAATTGTTTTCCAGCTGCCTGTAAGACATACTATGAAACGGTACGCAGGAGCTTCAGACACACACAGCCTGATCTCGCATCGCAGGCGGAAGCTGTGAAGAGGTCAGCTCGGAGTCGTTCCAGGAGAAAGAGGGTAAGACTTATTAGATTTATTAGATCCGTTTTTGGTCAATGTGACCAAACCTACCTAAACCTATTTTTCAGGTGCATTAATAGATGTGTTGTGTCCATGCGCAGTGCATCGCGCAGTACTGATTGTCTTTATTGATTGTTTTACAGCTGCTGGAAGCGAGACGGAGTGTGCTTGCTGGCGATGAGGTGGACCGTTGGAAGTGCGCCATCACAGACATGATGTCTGATGAGGAGGACGGCGTCGTTGGCGGGGTGTCTGGATGGATTGTGCGACCTCCATCCTCTCGTAGCCAGGAGCTCACGAGCTCTGTGCGACTCTACAGTCGCGATTAGAGAAGACTCCCAAGTACAGGGCCACGCACCGCAGGCGGCTGTAAAATTGACCAAATTCGGACAGAATGTCGCCAGTTAATTTGTTTGTTGTGTGGGCAAATTTGTACAGTTGTGTGTTGTGTTGTCAATAAAGCTCTTTCTTTGAATACTTCCTCCTGGCAATTTTTCCTTTCCTCAATAAATTCATTCATATTTATATTTATAAATATATAAATAAATAAAAATAAATATATGTGTGTATATATATGTATAAATATACATATATATATAAACATATATGTATATATATTAGGGCTGTCAAAAGATTGATTTTTTTAATCGTGATTAATCGCATTTTGTCCATAGTTAACTCGCGATTAATCGCAAATTAATCGCATTTTTTGGCACATTTTTTTTTCTTCTTCTAAATGTACCTTAATGTATTTTTTTCATATTCTTAATACTTTTAACAACATAAGGGCAAATATACTTGATTTATGAAAATGTTTATTTAACACTTCAAATATCCCCTTACCAAAACATGGGATCAAAACAGGGTTATAAGAATATATCACAAACAATTAAAGTGAACATGTCACAGGAGATAGTGTAACAGGAGATAAGTACAGTTAGGATATAAGTGCATTGGCTTGCAAGTGATATCTCAGACTGGACGTGCTTCTATGGTAGCTCATTTCATACCCACAGTACGCGCAGATGACTTTGGTCTTATCGACTGAACCATCTGGCAGTCTTTTGAAGGTGAATTTGCCGTTCACAAATCGATTTTAAACGCGTGTGGACGTGCCGCTTCCCAGTATTGCACGCTTGGTGGGCTGCCACTAGAGGATGATTGACAGGCGCTCTCCTTTAAACAACAACTTTTTGCGAGCGTTCGCGAGCGTTCCCGAGGCGGCGAGTCGAGCCCGGCGCCTCTGATTAGCATAAAGTAGATTCGACTTATACTTTAGGCAAATGAGGAGCGGCCAACTCGCGCGCCGTCTCTCGACATTCGCCGCAACGCCACCAGAATGCATTGCACGGCTTTTCACATAGACAATGAATGGGACGCGGGTAAACACCACTGCCTGTGGACAGGCACCTTCCCTCTGGATCAAGACTACAGGTGCCACCGACGGCCATAAATCATACAATGCGCGTTTTTTTTTTTTTTAAATACAGAGCGTTAATCGCGCGTTAAAAAAATTAACGGCGTTAAGAGGATGTTGCGTTAACGCGTTATTAACGCGTTAACTTTGACAGCCCTAATATATACATATATATATATATATATATATATATAGTGTATATATATATATATATATGTATATTTATACATATATATACACACATATATTTATTTTTATTTATTTATATATTTATAAATATAAATATGTATATATATATATATAGTGATAGATCTGCTAACCAATCACTAGTGATTATTCTTGTTTAAAAGACCCAGTGTGACCAATAGTAACACATCTGCCAACGGGGGTGGGGTTTACATTTATAATGACTCATCAGGTTGACCAATAGTGACAGATCTGCCAACGTGGGTTGGCTTTACATTTATAATGACCAGATCTGCCAACCAATCACAAGCGATTATACTTGTTTAAAACTAGTGGTTTCATCCAATCCTGAGTGAGGATATTCAAGCCATCTCTGGCCAGGCGCGGTTTCGCTGCTATTCATATGCTAATTAGAGCCTTCGCTGTGGTTCGTTTTCGACAATTTTCGGCACAGACGAACGCGGCGTTCGCAGCCTGTAAATTGTCGTTAACTCCCGAAAATTAGGGAGATTTCCGGGCGTTTACAGGGACGAAAATCCGACTTTTCATGCAGTGATAGGTGAAGTTCAGTGTTCAGAATAAGTCATTTTTTCATTATCATTTGCACTTCTTTACTGACCGAAAGGTTGTTGGAAGCATCGCCATCCAGTCTTCCAATACCTTGGTCCAAGGTAACGTCACAGTCCTTAATGGATACACAAAAGCATGAGTGATTGTGTAGGTTTTAATGGTGTGTAACATGTTTGTGTGCAATAAACTTCTAGTCCTACCTTTGTGCCTCACTGAGGCATGGCCCTTAATGTGGTTGTCCACTTGATATTTAGAGGATGCACTGTACTTGCAAAACGGACATGACAGGGCCTCGTTTTCTTCTGGACTTGGAGAGGTCATCCCCACGTATCAGTGTAATGTGTCTCTATACATAAAAAATGATTACATGATTACAAAGTCACAAAACACCAACATTATTTTTTTGTGATTAGTCTGATCTGATTAGTCTCATTAACTTACAGTGCATATACCACTGAATGCACTCTGATATTAGTATCACGTTAGTTTAAATATAACATTAGCTCATGTGCAGCTAATTCACATAACCTAACGATACACCTAAAATTACATGAACAATATCATAAAAGTCACACTTACTTCCGTTATTTATCATACCAAAGTGGCAGTCAGAAGCGTGGAAGGAGACCGGAGGAATATATCAGACCTCGCTGCAAACCCGCAGCAGCATGTCTCCTCTGACGGCGGTGTCAAATGTTGGGGAGTGGGCCAGGTTAAACGTTTAACTCCGCCCACATTGAGGTCTGCAGGTCTGCAGTCAGGGGCTTCTCGCGGGAGGAGGACCATCGAACGGAGTACCAGGGCTGTGACAGAGAAATCGACGGCCGCCGGAGTCTCCGTGTCCACTTTTCCCCATCAAAGACTGGAGTACTTCCTACCGCCATTGTTTTATGAACTGCATCACAGGACAGTGTTTTAGCCTTTTAGTTATTTAAACATTTTTAATTGCTGTTTTAAATCATTTTAATAAATTATTTAAACTTAGAATTAGGGTTGTTCTGTATACTGGTACTAATTTGGTACCAGGGTACTGAGGCATTTAAAACCGTACTATATTGCATTTGGATGAGACTGGTACTTGCAGCAGCGCCCGCTACAGCGTGGCGAACTCGCCACGTGACGTCACCGCGTTGTAACAAGCATTGAAAACAGTCATCAGAGTCTTCAAAGGTTTCAGTATATTCTCCAAAAGTGTCCATTTCTGTGAGATTGAAGAAACTAGCACTGCAGGCTACTCCGCGTCTGTAGCAATGACAGCAGGTAAACAAACTATTATAGAACCAGTAACTTATAAGTGCTAGGTGATATCACTCCGCCGCTGCCATAGCCTACTAGGAAGTATGACACGCTGCTGCTGCTGCTGAGACATAAATCCTTAAAAATGCAAGGTTGGTTTTATTTCAAACATTCTATCAACACATATGTACATCGATAGTCTGCCGTTACAATTGATTTGCCTCGGGTGCACTGTGGAGTGGGCAAGACTGTTTTTAATGCCATGCTAGCTAAGAACGATTGACTTGTGCTAGCCATAGCATAAGCGAACTCGGCAACTAGAAGAACTAAATGAAATTTCTTGAAAACGTCTCCTTACGTCTCGAACACACCGGCTCACTTGGAAAATAGGTCTTATGTCCAAAATTCTGAACTATCCCTTTAACAAAAGTAGCTCTGGAAGAAAAAAAATAGAACTGGTTTATTTATATCATATTATTATATATATATTTTCACAGTGATTTTTAAACTTCATGCCATACATGTAGACATGCTGATTTACAATAAATCTGAAGTGGTTCCTTAATTTCTTTTCCAGAGCTGTAAAATGCATACATGCATTATTTTAAAATTGTGTGCATTAGAAAAGCTTGTCTTTGTGGTATTTTATTTAATTTACTGATTAATATGTTATTGTTCTAAGATTTTCTATTAAAATAAAGTCAGAAATGACATTTTTTGCGTTCTCTTTTTATTTGAAAAAGTAACGAAAAGTATCGAAAAATATCGGAATACATGTTGGTACAGGTACCAAAATTGGTATTGTGACAACACTACTTAGAATTGCTGGTCTCTTAACAGTGGTGATCCTTTGTTGCTGGTATTTTTAGGAAAAGAACCTCACACCACATGACATTATTTTAAAAGTTAAAAGTAACTTTTTTTTATATACATTTAGCAGTTTGGCTTTCCTTAGGCCGGGTCTATGTAAGCTGTTCTGAAATGGTTCTATTATAATTTATATATTGTAATATGTATTGTAATCACAAGAGGCTGTAATGTAATGTATATGTATATCGCAATATGGATTTTAGGCTATATCGCCCATCCCTAATGTAGAACACTGGATTTAATGGAGGATTTTAATGGGACGTAGTTTAATGTTGCTTCAGATGCTTGCCAACAACCTTGTGAACTACAAAATGCTTTTCCTCAACCTGGAAGTTGACATGTAAGATGGTCAGAGTAGGAACCTCAGCTGCATTATCAAAGAGCTGACATACATAGCCAGAATAGTCACAAACTGTCAAAGATGGAAGTGAGATAAATGAAAATGAAGAAACGCTTTGTGCTTTAAAAAAGATAAAAGGTAGAAAAAGAAGTTGAATTCAAGCATAAATTGTCATTAAAGGTGCTCCATACACCATTCAGATATATATATATATTCTATTTATCGCGTATGTTGTATGTGAGATGTATTAAATTACTATATCGTGAATATCGCAATTACAAATTGTCACGTACAATTTTGTTATGCTTTGGCATTTCTCTTCTCCTTCTCTCCCTCTAAGGCTTTACACAGTGAAACTTTCATGCAACTTCAGTTGAAAGGTGACTTCGGTTGTCTAAATTCCCGGTGTGCAGCCTGAGAATCTTTGCGTGGTTGAACAACTTCTTCACCTCACATGTCAGTGTTTTGTGCTTCTGGTAGTGAACTTACAAGTTACAAATCTTTATATGCTATGATAAAGTGTGCGTTCACCTACATTGCATTCAAGGGACACCGTGTACTGTTTTAAGTAATTTATTAGCTAAAATGAATACCTTCATTCATAAATATGTCCTCATAAGTGCATAATTACCTCCTTACCCCTATCCTCGTAAGCAAATAATTTCTTATCTGTATTTACATTGGACGGATAAATCCTTGGGAGGCTTCCATGTCGTTCCGCCATTTTGAAAACTATAACCACCGGAGAGGGACGTAAACGCCTTTAACGTGTTTTTGTTCAGAGCCAGCTAGACTGAAACAGAGGAGATCAGTGAGATGCACTTCTGGACACGGTGCACTCGCAGGACTGGCTCTTCCCCTGGAGCGGACAGTAACTGTTACAGAGTTTTTCATCCACCCGTGGTGCCTCTATCCCGGACACAGTATCTTGCTTTTTACAGAAAGTGTTGTTGAGCAATATAATAATATATCAGATAAAAGACTTTACAGTGGTGACTGACAGCATCCCACTGACTTACCTCTTAACATCTGCAAAACCCGATGCAACAAGATACAGGTGGCTTTCCAATCTATTCCTTCCGACTCCAATACAGAGCTGGCAAGCAAAAAGTGGATGCCGATGCCCTATCTCGGCGCTCTCATGGAACACCAGAGAATGACACAGTATCACAAAAAGAAAGTGAGAGAATTCAGTAGTCTGTGCTTAGCCACCCGATTGATGCTGAAACTTCAGGCATTGCCTCCTGGGATGTGATCAAGGCCATTTGTGACCGGCACATAGTTACCATTAAAGGTGCAGATGCTGAAGTCCCTAACCCTGGGTTGGCACTAGTCAAATCCGTTGCCCACCATTTCACAGCTATCCCAGACTCCTTTCCATAAGAGCAAATTGATGGGTTCCCTCTCATTCCCTCACTCTCTGAAGAAGAACTGAGAAAAAAGCAGGATTGGATACTGTACTCAGTGAAGTGATTGCTCAGATAGAAACTGGTCAAGCTCCACCTGCCAATCTCGAAGCAGAATTGCCAGAGCTTCCCTTACTGCTGAGCTCAACCGGCTAGAGCCGCGGAATGGAGTGCTATATCAATGTAGACAAGATGGACCCTATGGGCCCTAGTTTCGTAGACTAGGCGTAGTCAGCGCGCAGCGCACGTGCGCCACGCCGACGGGGTGTGTCCGCCTGGACTTTGCAAGTTTCGTGCACCGAGCAGGCTCGCGCAGGCACGCCTCCCGTCACTCCCACCCGCGCAAGTGGGAAAGAGGGAGGAGAAGAAGGCGTGAGTGGGAGACGAGGAGGAGACGAGGCGTGGACTGGGATTAACACAGCCGATTCAGATCTTCACCAATCAAATGAGCTCCTCTCCTCACCTTTAATGCGTTAGGGGAGGTTCAGTGCATCGACAACCCGATGACAGAAGCAGCGCCGCCGCTCCCACCACGCGCATCACACGTATCATAATAATAACAATGCCGATATTATAAAAAACAGGAGAGAGAGAGGGAGATGTTTTGGTCCGAGAGGCTGAGTTTCCGTTACGCGTGCAATCCGCCTTTGATCTGACGTCAGATGTGACGGGACAATCTATATAGATATAAATTCACGTGTTGATTCAATTAGTTGCATTAAATAGTTTTTGTTGTGCCTGGAACTGTGCCTGGAACTGTGGAAACCTAGGTCTCGGTGACTACACGCCGTCAGCCAAACTTCCACTCCGCCAGCTGTAATTCGCCTTGAATGAATGGACTTTATTTGCGCCTTGCGCCGAGAGTAGACCAGGTTGGAGCTGGCGGGCTTTCGGCGAAGTCTCGGCGAGGCTTTTTGCCACGAAACTTCCGCTACGCCAAGCTGAATCTGTGACGCCTCCCCCTGCTGCGCCGCCACACCCATCTTGGCGCAGGCGATCCACCAAACTGCCAAACTGACCGTGCGCAAGGCTGCGCGGGTCGAAACTTGCATTACGCCGGCTCCGCCACCCTACGCCGCCCTGCGCTGCGCCACGAAACTAGGGCCCCATGTCACCTTCCAGCTAGTGCTCCCTGAGGGGCTGAGAGCCATAGTATTTCGGAGCCTCAGCCTGTAATAGTGGATTTGGCAAGAGCCCGAATTTACTAGCCAAAAATGTATGCGGCCATTGAAAATCTGATCAAGACCTGTGAGCTATGCGTTCGTCGTAAAACCCTTCCAGAGAAAGCCACTCCACTGCTGAATATAACATGCGGGCCTCTTGAACTCGTTTATATGGACTTCCTATCCTTGGAGCCGGATCGGTCCAATACAAAGGACATATTAGTCATCACTGATCACTGGCCTTAACAACTGAAAACCAGCTGTACTGTAGCAAAGCACCTCTTGGAAAACTTTATAGTACATTATGGGTTTCCAGAACGCTACACAGTCACCAGGGCTGAGACTTTGATTCAAAGACCTTTAAAGAACTCCGTGAGCTTACTGGTACAAAAAAAGTGTGTACTACCCCATACCAATCAAAGGGGAATCCCGGTCGAGTGATTCAACTGCACTTTCCGCCAGATGCTTGGGACACTGAGTCAGCCTGATAAACTACACTGGACTGATTTTGTGAAGTTTCTCTTTCATGCATATAATTGCACCAAAAATTAAGTGACTGGGTTCTCTCCCTATGAACTAATGTTTGGGTAACAACCAAGGCTTCTAATCAACCTGACTTTAGATCTGCCAGATACACAGTGTGTAAGTATGAGTCAAGTATGTCAGTAACCTAAAGCGTCGCTTGGAAGAAAGTTACCAGACTGCATCCTCCAATGCGCAAAAGAATGATGACTGCAACAAGATCGATTTGATAAACGTGTCATAGATTCAACCTTGGATGTGGGCGATTAGAGTTCTCATCCGTAACGTAAAGCTGCATGGAAAGCACAAACAAGCAAACAAGTGGGAGGATGATGTCTACGTTGTCTTCAGGCAAGTTGGTGATATACCTGTTTACATGGTCATGCCTGAAGGTAAGGATGGGCCTGTGCACACCTTACAACGTGACCTGCTCCTCCCTTGTGGCTTTCTACCTTACTGCACCTGCACTTACGACAGACAAGAATGTCAAACACCTTCTGGTCAGGAGTTGTGCCTGCTTTGCTATTCCCCCCTTCCCGTACACCAGAGCTTGATGCATTCGTCACAGTACAAGTTGAGAAACCCTCCTTGTGATATCTGACAATCAGATGCTCCTGATGTGTCATCTGCCTTTGTCCCATTCAACCTTCCAGCAGTTGAACTCCCTGCAGAGGACAGAGAAGGAAAAATATCCATGCAGAACTTCCCTGATCCAGTCAGTCTATCCGAACAAATCAACTAACCTGAATGTGAAAACCTTATTGAATTGAACTTCTAACCTGGACTCCAATCAAGTTGTAGAAACATCTCAAAGATGATCAGTGGAAACGGGATGCACCTGAGCTCCATTTTGAGTGTCATGGCAAAGGCTGTGAAAACTTATGTGCATGTGATTTTGTTTTTAATAAATTAGCAAAAAATTAAAACGAACCGTTTTCACTTATTTTGAGGTTCACATTGTCATTATGACGTATTGTGTTTAGAACTTTGAGGGGAAAAAATTAATCTAATCAATTTTGGAATAAGGCTGTAACAACAAAATGTGGAAAAAGGGAAGTGCTGCGAATACTTTCTAGATGCTGTTGGGGACCTAGCAGGAGCAGATTTGGTTATTGATAGACAAATATCAATAGAATTATTGATATTAGTAGGACTATTAATATCATTTATTTAAAAAAACGGGGCACCACCCTGAAATCAGGGAAATGATAACTGAACCTGGACTCAATATGAAGGGGTTTGTACTCAAATGGAAATAATTAATAACTATTAGCATATCAGTACAAACAGTTGAAGGATTTGTGAATTATTTGCAGGGAAGAGGTTGATATCATGCATTCTTATACAACATTAACAACACAGCAGTGTGTGTGTGTGTTTGTGTTACAAGATGGCGGCTGTCGGTGTTGACCAGTCAGCCATGTGGAGTGGTGGTGTTCTTTGTGGGAGGCCGTGTGGCCCTGCCTGGAGAACAGCTTTCTATATACGTGTATAATTAGTGGAATATATGTAGTGCCGTTAGGAAAGTTGGATTAGTGAGCATGCAAACTGTCTTTTCTAGATCACTAACAACTGAACTAAGCTTACACACAAACAATACATCAAATAGAATCACTTGGAAACATTTATGTCATCACATTCAGTTTCTGTCCTAAGCTATGCCCAGATTGTTACCAGTTCTTGAAGAAAGGTTGGTTGTTCCTCTGAAGAAAGGTTGCTGCCTTGTGGTTCCTGTGAAGGAAAGATGCTGTCCTTGGAGTTGTGGATGGAGGAATTTCTAGTGAGATGCGTCTCAACTAGGAATTCTTGTCTTTGTTGCAGAAGCAGGCTCCAACAGCCAGCTTGTTGGCTGTCTTGAGGGCACTGCTTGGGGCTTGAGACCTGTGGTCCAAATCCCAGGAGAAAGAAGGAGACCTCTGTTCAGGTTGAGGTCGCAGTAGGAAGAGCGAGATCCCAACTTGGTTTGCTTGGTAGGAAACCAACATCTGCTGCAGTTGACCAATTAGAATGGAATCTGGAGTTCACAGGTACGTGACACTTTCAGTGACACAGGCCTGCAGGCAGATGGGGGAGGGGGAAAGACCCCCTGTGGAGGCACTTGGCTGTCTTTCCACACAGAGGCAGAGGTGGGTAGAGTAGCCAAAAATTGTACTCAAGTAAGAGTACTGTTACTTTAGAATAATATGACTCAAGTAAAAGTAAAAAGTATTGTCACCCTGTGTTACTTGAGTAAGAGTAAAAAGTAATGGGTGAAAAAACTACTCAAGTACAGAGTAACTGCCGAGTAACCTTTATTAATCAGGTCAAATAATGTCAAATAATGCACGGAGAATTCCCTTAGACAACTGAAACAGTTTATAATAAACAATAATAAATAAATAACTCCACTTGTTTCGGGAGACACAAATGGCAACGCATAATGTAGCTGTTTTTTTTTTTTGCCTGGAGTGTGAACATTTCTTTTATGTGGGGCCAGGGGTGTTGTGCCTCCTCCTCTTCGGCTTCTTCGGAATTGCATGCCGTCTCCATCGTTTTGTTTCTGCGCTCTTTTCCGCCTGTTTGCCGCGGGGAATGTGTGTGCGGTCATGTGATGGCTTAGGCTTTGCCTGATTGGTGAAACGGAGTTAGACGTCGCTAGTGGCTACATTTGATTGGTGAGATGCAGTCATGTGATAGTCACAGAGCGTCTGGGAAGTCCCGATCTTAAATCATTGCTCTGGTCAGTGGCGCCGCCAGGATTCAATTTCAATGTACGCACAGAAACGGCAAAATACAACAACAAATGGAAAAATACTTTTTTAAGACAAAATCGAATGTTTTCAGTATCAGTGAAATCAGTAGCGTATATCATGGTGATCGGCCCGGTGCAAATATTTTTTTTGTGCCCTTCATCCGCGCCCTAAACACAAGCGCACGCTTGTGAGCACTCCACGCACGCACGCACACACACGCTTGGACACACACGCACAGTACGGTATGATAACTCTCCCGGCCCGGGGAGAGAGACGTGCATCGGCTCGGCCCACAGTGCTCAGCAGCAGAGAGGTGACGAGACTAGAGCCGAGCTGTATTGTGTAGTGGAGAGGGGCCAACAGGTCTCCAGGTCACTGTGTGAGCGAAAGAAAAGCTCTGACTTGCTTGGGCAGACGTGGTTTGGTGTCACCCGCTGAAATTTAAATATCTAGTCCACCTTCAAAAAAAGTACGCACAGTGCGTACAGGATTCCGGCTGGCGGCGCCACTGGCTCTGGTCCCCACATAAACAAAACAGACCATGCAGCAGACGGATCGATAAAAAAAAAAGTAGCGAGCAGAATCAGCCCAATGTAACGGAGTAAAAGTACCGCTCCTTCTTCACAAATTTACTTAAGTAAAAGTAAAAAGTATGCTGCTTTGAAACTACTCATAGAAGTACAATTTTTCCAAAAAGTTGCTCAAGTAAATGTAACAGAGTAAATGTAGCGCGTTACTACCCACCTCTGCACAGAGGACACTCCAATCTGAATGTTCAGAAACAATTCAATCTGCATCCATGAATTGTTCCATAGACACAAACCCTGAGGTCTCAACAATGCACTGTAGATAGGCAGCTGGTCCTCTTCATGGAGTTTGTCATGTTGCACTACCATGTCCCTACAGGAGCCCAGAATAGACAAAGCTAACACTAGTTCTCAGCATACACATCCAAAAGGGGTGAAAAAATGGTTAGAAGTAGAAACAATACAAGCTTGTTTAGTCCACCACTTACTAGAGAACTGTTTTACACGGAGTAAATAACAGATACATTACCTCCACACATGACTACATTGAAAGAGTATTGCTGGAAAAATAACCATAAATTGGGAGATTATGAATGAGGCTTTGATTTTTATGAAAGTCTTCAGAATTTTATACCTTATAATGTTAAACATTTTTTTACACATATCTTGCACCAGCCCTTTAAAAAGCTACATAGTGTAATTGATTCCTTCCGAACAAATCTTACATTTAAAAAACAAATAAAATCTGTAGTAAACACAGCAAAGTTTAATTTATCATTTTAAAACTCACTGTCAACAAAAGCAGCGGTACTGTATTTTAATGCTATTATCATGTCACACCTGTCATACTGTTTGACTAGCTGGGCACAAGCCTCTTGTACAACACTAAAATCTGTACAAGTAGTCTATCATCAGGCTGTGAAAGTACTGGGCAAGAAGTCAAATGCTCATCGTCATTGTCACATTATTACAATTTACTGAGCTGGGAATTCAATTCAAAGATGCCTGTCTCACTTATAAGGACCTGCATGGCTTGGCTCCTCCCCCCCTTGGTGCTTTTATAACACAGAAAACATCCACTGACAGGCATACCAGGTCTATCAGCAGATGGGACTGTGTAGTTCTAAGAAGAATGACTGCTTTTGTCTCAGGCAGCCTTCTCAGTGAGAGCTACTCACACCTGGAATATTCTTCCAGCGCAGCTCAGGGAGTATGACACACTATGACACTATGACACTTATCCTGTATTCAGGGCTGCGGGGAGGCTGTAGCCGATCCCAGCTGTCATTGGGCGAAGGAGGGTTACACCCTGGACAGGACGTCTATGACACTTATCTTTCTTTTAAAAGAAATTGAAATCTATGTATAATGTTCTCGTACTGAGTGTTGTAACTCTGAATATACATCAAGTTAAACCGTAGCCAATGAAGACAGAGTCCGAGTAAGTTTGACCATTTAATGTCACACTTCTCCAAAAGCAGGCTGTGAGCAGGGTGAAAACTGTAAATAAACAGATACAAATACAATACAAAATCAGTGCAGTGTCCTTAAATACACATTATACATTACTGTAAATATAATTCATACACAATAGCAGCAATAGCCAACCTAGCTGGTAGCATCCTCTTTAGCATACACACACACACCCAGTAAAAAGCTTGTAAATTGGGTTATATCCTTGCTGTAGGGACCCAGGGTTCAATTCCCCTTGCTGCTTCTTTGCTGTGTGTCAATTTCCTCCTGAAGAAGGGAGTAGTGCAGGGGTGCCCAACTCCAGTCCTGGAGAGCCCCTGTCCTGCGTCGGGTCCGGACTATTTTTGGCAACTTTAGCCAATTCTGAGCAACAAACAGGAGAATAGGAAGGCAAGACAGTTGACATTGTAATGTTGCACATTTTGCACCAGTTGAGGCTGAAATCCACAATTTCTGGAACCAAAGACCATTGTCTATGGCACTGAGCTAGTGGCAACTCAACTGTGACTTCACAAATTGACTAAGCCATTCACAGCCAAAAATCAGTGTTTGAGGTAAAATTCTGATATGTTTTTGTCAAACATCATCTACCATGACTCTAAAATTTTGTACATTTGTTTCACAAAGACTATAAGGTATTTTGATGTATTAACATTATCACCCTTGCTGGGGCTTGAACCCACATCATCTGGCACCAAGAACCAGCTCCTAGCCAACTGAGCTAATTGTCTGGAAGTGCAATCAGCAAGGTATGATATCTGTCAACATGGTAATTGATACTGTGACCTAAAAGCAGAAGTCACAGTTTGTACAGAAAGAGCTAAACAGGCACATGATCAGCTCCCTCTGTCTGACCACTGACATGAAGGAGCTGTCAACCTGGCTGTGTGAGTGAGTGTGGCGAGTCAGAGGAGTCCCTGCTCTACACGTTCTGCTGGATAGCTCAGTGGGTAATGGTACAGACTTTAGATTTGGAAGGTGGGGGTTAAAATCCCAGTCACAGCTAATCTTTGCCTGGGTCAACAAGATTTGCTGATGAAGGTCTTGCTTTCTTATAATTAATGGTTGTGAAAATAAATTGGTAACAGAACATTTCAGTTTCATTATTTGTATGTCTGATCAGAAGGTGTAAGGTAATAGACTA
Source organism: Eutrigla gurnardus (assembly GCF_963514095.1). NCBI lineage: Eukaryota > Metazoa > Chordata > Actinopteri > Perciformes > Triglidae > Eutrigla > Eutrigla gurnardus. The sequence goes on from NC_139915.1 coordinate 19,801,770, forward strand.
GTATGGTGGACCTGATGACTCAATGCAGCTAGCTGGTTAGCTCAGTCACTACTGCCAGTGACTTTAGACTGGCTGGCAGGTGTTCAAATCCCAAGATGGGCAATTATGTTACAGTTTGATCAACAGGATCTGGAGAAGAAGAAAAAAACAAATAAACAAAAAAATGGATATGAAAAGTATTTGTATCAGTAGTCACAAGGAATTGTATTTTGCACCATTATTGGTAAGTGTTATCAGGAAGTATGTTCCTGGTGACACAGGATCTTATACCCATGCTTTCAACAATCCCTGAAGACCTCTTTCTTCCAAAAACGGTTCTCTTGATCAAAATAGTTCTTACTGGAACCCTTAGCGTTACCAAGAACCCTTTTAAAACCCTTTATTCAGGAAAGGGGTTTTAAAGGGTTCTCTCGATCAAAATGGTTCTTACTGGAACCATTAGTGTTACCAAGAACCCTTGAAAAAGCCTTTCTTCGGGAAAGGGTTTTTCAGAAGCAAATGGTTCCAGGTAGAACCTCAGGCCTCGTAGAGGAACCCTATTGGAACCCTTATTTCTAAGAGTGTAGTTTCGTTGCACAGCGCAGGGTGGGTGGCGGAGCCGGCGCAATGCAAGTTTCGACCAGCGCAGCCTTGCGCACGGTCAGTTTGGCAGTTTGGTGGATCGCCTGCGCCGAGATGGGTCTGGCGCCGCAGCAGGGGAAGGCGTCACAGATTCAGCTTGGCGCAGTGGAAGTTTCGTGCCAAAAAGCCGAGACTGCGCCGAAAGCCCGCCAGCTCCAACCTGGTCTACTCTCGGCGCAAGGCGAATTTCAGCTGGCGGAGTGGCAGTTTGGCTCACCGGCACGCAGTGCCCACACGTCACCAAGACCTCACAGGCAGGTTTCCACAGTTCCAGGCACATTTTAATGCAATAAATAATCACAACAAACACTATTTAATGCAACTAACTGAATCAACACGTGAATTTATAACTATACAGATTGTCCCGTCACATCTGACGTCAGATCAAAGGCGGATGGCATGCGTAACGGAAACTCAGCCTGACTGAATTAACACAGCTGTGATGCAAACTAACGAATTCACATCTCTCTCAGCCATCTGGCGCTGCTGCTGCTGCTGCTGTCTTCTGTCATTGAGTTGACAATGATGAAACTTGCACTTATTTATTGCATTTAAATGTGCCTGGAACTGTGGAAACCTGCCTGTGAGGTCTTGGTGACGTGTGCGCACTGCGCGCCGGTGAGCCAAACTGCCACTCCGCCAGCTGTAATTCGCCGAGAGTAGACCAGGTTGGAGCTGGCGGGCTTTCGGTGCAGTCTCACCGCGGCTTTTTGGCACAAAACTTCCACTGCGCCCTAGCTGAATCTGAATCAAGCTCCCACTGCTGCGCCGCCACACCCATCTCGGCGCAGGCGATCTACCAAACTGCCAAAATGACCGTGCGCAAGGCTGCGCTGGTCAAAACTTGCATTGCGCCGAGAGATGATGGATGGAAAATATTGTGATTGTTTCATTCTTGAAAGAAGAAAAGGAAGCAGGCTGCAACTATTCCGATTGGTTCCAGGTGACTTCATGATGTTTGTGGTCTAGTTTGCAGCACTACTGGGAAAAGAAGAGAAAGAAGACCACCAATTTTCGCAATCCAACTGACCCTTAACAGGCTGTAGTACGTCCCCCAATCCCAAACTGCTCGTGATTGCTCGCCACAATCTGTCCTTCATCTCTGCATCTTTATAGTCTTTAGACTGTTTGTCATTCAGCGTCTTGCTTTGAGCAACGAGGTGGATGAGATTCTCAATTGACATTTTGGATGTTTGTAGCTCTACGGTAGTCAAACAACTCTAAACACTTTTTGATAGATGCAAAAAATGCAGAAAATCTAAAAAACATCTTGCAAATTTGGTAAAAATGGTGTAGGTTTATGTAAACTAGGTAGCTGATTGTGTCGATGGACAATGACATGTAGTAACACTGGTGTGGTACCAACAATTTTTGTCTATCACTTTGTGAACATAATTTACTAACCTGCTGTCTGGGAGCTTTGATGCAGCCATTCTGTTTCTCATGGTGCAGCCAGGCAGTAAATAGTTCTAGTCCTGAGTGTGATTTATTTAGTTTAGTTGTCCTGTTAACCATATCGGGATTAAATGTGTCCACAGTGGATGTGAAGCTGCTTCCTTATTGCGGTAAGAGGGAAAGTGAAACAGTTGGTTTATGTTCTCGAAATTCCCCTGAAAGCTTCACTCTGACACTGATCATGAACTGACATGTGATTCATTTTTTTAAATCGTTTTGTAAAATATTGATCACAGAATGTTTTTTTTAATAGAAATGTTTCTGAATCAGCATGTTGGGACCATTGAAACCAGACAGACACCAGACTGCCTATGTGACTCCTCCATAAATGATTGCACATACACTTACATATTTGTGGATATTTGTATGGTCTCTGAATGACAAGGAATTAGAATTATAGAACTACTAGAATTTTATAGTATTTTCTTCAGTAAATTTCTTAATTTTGATTCATCAACCACATGATAAGACATAATTTGGAAAAGGTCTAAAATTGTAAAACAGAATTTAGAAAAATTAAAACAGAAAAGAAATAAAACAGAATCTGGAAAAAATGAAAACGGATTTCATAGGGCCCTACATAACCGTGGCCGTCTGTCAGCAGCAGCTCCTGCGGGGCGGAGTGACAGAAGCCGGGGGGCCGCGGCCCAGGACAGTCCCCCTTCTCCCCTCTGTGAGAGACTCATCATGTCTGAGCAGCAAAGACGTTTAAAAGTCTCTGTGTTCCGCTCTCAGGACTTTTGTAGCTTCTAACTGGAACTCTGTGGTCTGAAGTTCAGTTTCTCTGCGAGTACTTTCAGAAAACGTCTCTCTTCTTTTATTTTACCGTTTCGTGTTCTTTCAGCTGAATAGGACTTGTGTTAAGTTACCGCTGATGGAAACCCGACATTTCCTGTTTTGCCACTTCACAATAAAAGCCTTAAAATAACATAGTAAGGGGGTACTTTTATTGTGAATAATTTATAGGAAAATAATGTGTTTATTCAAGTTACACCCAATCCTTCATAGTCGTAGGGATAACAGCTGCCATACCTTTTTATTATTATTCATAATAATACAAATAATAATAGGCTAATAACCAAAAGAAGTATGAGAAGAAGAAACTGTTGTGATGTCTACCTCTTTAATATGTACCTGTTTTATTTGAGTTTGAGATTCACATACATTAAAATTCATCAGAATTTTTTTTAAAAAAAGGGCCAATCAGTTCCAAGTAACAAGCAGTAGACATCTGACAATTTAAATTTCAGCTATTCTTTTTGATGGCTTCAGATGTATTATTTTGCAATGCTCATCTGTCTGCATTTTATTTCATTTTGGAGATACTTTTGTTGAGGAGCAATGATCTGCAGGGTAGTGTTTAAGTGTTTAAGGCCAAGGAGCATGAGATGTGTCATGAGCTTGGCTGTTCAATACACTATTTTACATAGGCTGTCAGTTCTAAAAGACGAAAGAAAAACACTTTTTTTCAGCTGATCTACTAATTTGTAAGATTTTTAATTTTGTATTCCTCCTGGGTGACTTTTCTTATTATCATTTATTTTGATAGATGCTGCATCTGGCATCAGAATCCATTATTTTTGCACAATTTAATTGTTAATGAATTAATATAATAATTCATTTAATTTAGGAACAATGCTCTAAGTGCCATGTTAAAGAAATATTTAGTAAATATGGAAATGTTAATGTTTTGATATCCATATTGTGTGAATTGTTACATTGATCAAGTAATCAAGTGAAATTAAAAATGAATTGTTAGATTAGTCGATTAATCGCAAACATAATCGTTAGATCGTTTGAAAGAATATAGTTTGGGAGGTTCATCCTTGGTTCATCCTTGGCTGGAGTATGTATCTCCATTGGAGTTTTTTATGGCTACGATGACTGATGTTTAGTCTCCACTGTTGTTTGTTCATATATCAGAAGTAGAGCAGGGTCACTAGAGTAACAACACATTATCAGTCGGGTAGCAGACCGTTTTATCTCCTCACTGAACTCAACCAGAGGGACAAGTGAAAGCTTGTGAGTGAGACCTGGAGAGCTTCATCGCTCTCCAGGTCTTTTTTTAGCTTCCCCAGACGGGCCATGTGAGGCCCTGATAGGGTATTGAGTATTAATGGTGGAAGGTCTAATGGTTTCGCTCCCTCAGGCATTCTCATATAGATTTGCTCTGTCTTAATTTATCACGGGAAAGCTGCAGGAAGCAGGACCACTTAGCTGAAACACAGCTGAAAGACGAACTAGTGTTGGCCGGTGAAATGAAAAACCAGTCTCACTGAATGTGAGAGCCAGGGGGGTTTAGCTCAGGAGGTAGAGCGGGTTGGCTGGCAACCGCAAAATTGCCGGTTCGATCCCCGGCTCCTCCTAGCTGAGTGCCTGGTGTCCCTGAGCAAGACACTTCACCCTAATTGCTCCTGACGAGCTGGCTGTCGCCCTGTGTGGTTGACTCCGCCGTCGGTGTGTGAATGTGTGCGTGAATGGGTGAATGTCAGTGATTCCTGTAAAGCGCTTTGAATAAAAGCGCTATATAAATGAGCATTGTTTGTTTTATTTGATTGAGAGCAGAGGTTTCATCTTGTTTACCAAGAAATAATGTATCTACAGAATGATGCAAAACAGGCCTGACTGAGCACTAAAACTTCCTGGCATCACTGTATTTAGTTAAGAAATATTTTTACGGTGTCACATAAGAGAGAGAGAGAATGCGCGCGTAATACACAAAGGATCAGTAAGCTATTACCATCACACGGGAGCCCGTGAATGAACTGGCGTTCGTTCGGCAGGACCCCGGTCTTTTAACTGATGGTAGATCACTTACTGAGCTCGTAAATGTGTCCGAGGTTGGACACGCATTGTTACCGAGATGAAACCCAGCGGCGTGGGTGCACAATCAGCATTCAAATACAACAACACAGGAAGCAACGGACTCGGCGGTCCGTGATCAAAACTTAAAACACGTTAACAAGAATTACAAGCATATCCTACACTATCAAACTTATGTCTCTGCCCAGACTGATAGCCTCTTACTGGTGTCGTTGCGTAGGCTGCGAGTCCGTCCCGGCGATGGCGGGCGGCGGCGGTAGTTCGTGAGTCCCCGGCGTCAGCGGGGGACGTGATGAGTCGGCTAAGTCCAGACGAGAGCGGGGCGTTTTTCCTCTCGTTGATCAAGCTCGAATAAAGAAAACAGTTTGTGTTTCTTCCTTCCGCGGGTGGCGATCTGTCAGGATCCAAAAATGAGTAAAAGAAAAGGGGCGAGTCGCGGAAAACGGGGAAAAACAGTCTGTCGCTCGTCCAGCGAGCTCGGGGAGAAGACTGTGGCCTAGGACAAAGGAAACGCTGCAGACGTTATAAGTTGGTCTCCTGTTGCAGCGGTGTGCTGCGGTGGACGAGTCCACCTCCTGTTGCAATGTGGTGTTGCGATGGAAGAGAGAGTTCTTAAGGCGGCGCCTGTTTATATAGCTCACAGCTGCTCCCGGGGAACCCCTGGGGTACCTGTGGTTGTCAGCCAATAGGGCGCCAGTTGTGTGACGTTGCACTTCGCACCTTGGTGCGAGGTGAAACTAAAATGGCAGTTGTAGTTTTTTATCTCCTTTGTCCCTTTGTTCTGACCGCATGTGGAGGCTTTTGTAGGCCGCATTGTGTAGTCCTAATGGTGAGGTCCCAACAATTGTTTTTCACTAAAGAGGATGGGAACTAAAAACAGATGTGTAATCTGTGGCACAGTAAAATGTTAGTTTCTTAACTAATTTAATCAAAATTGATTCCAGAATATTTAAGTGCTATTTTAAGAGTCTTAGTCATATTTTGATGATTATCGGGTTAATATTGTGAATCCCAATAATTTATCAGGATAAATTGTGTCATGACATTTTCATCTCCTCCCATGTCTTTGACGATTATCCTGATAATGGAATTTCACCCCGAACTACTTGTGTTTTGTATGGTGATCAGGGCTCATCCATCTATTACTGTCCTGTGGTAATGAGCAATTATGTATCATTGAGAAGAAATATGAAATAATTTCCTCTGTGATAATTAAGTTGCCACTGCTGTACTGTTTTTTTTCATCTTTTACTAGGCTATTACACTATTATTAGTGTGTACTAGTTCCTTCAGCTGTGTCAGGAGCAGTGATGGGAATAACAGCGTTAAAAATAATGGCGTTACTAATGCCGTTACTTTTTTCAGTAACAAGTAATGTAATTGATTAGTCTTCCCATCATTTTAACGCTGTTACTGTTACTGCCAAAAATTGCGGTGTGTTACTATAATTATTAACTCATTGAAGCTGTTTTCATCAGACCACTCTCGGCCGGGTCACTTACTTCCCTCTGAAGTTACACAGAGAAAACGCCCAGTTGTGGCCTCTTGAGGTGCAATAAATATCAAATTTTCCAAAACTTCTATTGTGATATTTGTATTGATCCACTCTATAAACATTATACAATAATACATATAGGCTAGTCTAACTTTGTCCCACAGCAACATTAAAATAGTTTACATTTGTGTATACTGTTTCTGTTAATGATGTATTGTATTAAGTGTCCATTTATGTATTTTAAGTTCCGTTAAAGAGGGGTGAAGGTGGGCTCCAAATTCTTTGACACATTTGAGCACTTAAAATGAACTTGAAAGTAACGCAATAGTTACTTTCCATAATAACTACTTACTTTTATAATTTGTAACTCAGAAACTGCTTCAGTTAATTTTTGGGAGAAGTAACTATAACTGATTGCTTTTTTTAAAGTAACGTGCCCCACACTGGTCAGGAGAGCATTCTTCAATAAGCTGACCTGTTAAAAGAATTTGTCCGTAAACAAATAAATTCACCCAAGTAGGAGATCAGAGACAGAAGTAAAGTCGACGTCTGACTTTAATCTTGATCAAGAGGAATGTATGAACGTATGAGGATACTACAGAGAAAGTGCTCAAATCAGTGTTGTGACTTGAGTCTTTTAAAGGCATAGGAGATAATGCGTCATTGACAGTTAATCTTCATGCAGAACAAGACATCATGACTACCAGGCCTCTGATAACATTTAGGTCAGCAATGGGGATACTAAAGTAATAAACAGTTCAACACATAAAGCTGTAACCTGAACAAAGAAAACTTTAAGACATGAGGTTATACAAAATTCTGGGTGCCTGCTGCTAACAGGACTACTCTAATGTGTTCAGTCTCCTTGTGATCTCTTTCCTCCTCAGCAATCCTCTTCACTCTGCCCTGTGCTCTGCCAGGTCCCGGGGAGGAAATGGGAGCCAAGGCATCATTGGTGGGGGGTCCGGGGCCCGGCCCTGCACTGGTTCTTTCTCCCACTTTGGACAATATCCAGGCTGCATATGAAGACGGAGAGGGGGAGGCAGCCAGGGAGCTGATCCAACAGGCCTGCTGTGTGGACTGCAGCGAGGGGATGCCCCAGATCAGCGGGGTGAGCACTGCCAAAATATATACATGAAGTTCACACGGTCATCACTGTAGTATTGTGGTGGTACATGTAATGTAATGTGGGGTGGAAATAGGTTACAGTGATATGGTGGCAGATTTTTAGCTGGCCTTTGTAAGAAGTGTTTTTATTTTTTGCCACAATATTTGTATTGGTATTTTAACATTGTGAAGTACAGTCATTGACATCCATAAGGCACAGTATGAATTTGCTAATACACAAAACATGATATGATTGATGAAGGACATTTATACTCTTAAATGTATGCTGTTGAGCCTTTAATATGTAAGTTATCCTTTCTAATGGTAAAGTTCACAACAGCTGTCTTATCCATTGGTTAGTGCTTCGTCTGTGAACTGTTTTCCATAACAATGCAATACATTTTTTGGCGTTAAGCAGACTGATGTCTATGAATCTTCGCTCAATCTTCGTAAGTAATCTTACTATAGTTATGCTTTTCTGGATAGAAACCTAACAGAAATAGCTTTGGGTCCAATACAGTTTGTTTTGAAATTATTTTTTCAATGATGATTCTTTCCTCTTCCCAGAACATTTACATTTTTTCTACGTTGCCAAATACAGTGAAATAATGGGCCTCTACATTCTGTATATTTTGTGCATATATCTTGTATGTTTTTATTGTATTTATTTAATGCTGGGGTTTTAAAAAGTATAGGTTCTGTCCTTATAAGTAACCAACAGTCTTGCAGGATGTCAGATACCTTGCGCCGTTGCTGGCGAACCGGGTCGAATTGTTTCCTCAGCTGGTGTACTCCTGCAGCTAAGTCGGGTAAAACTATACCTGCTGGTCCTTATATCGGACGTCTCTCTTGGCCCGTGCCACAGGAAGTTGATTAGTAGTGTTCTCGTTGGTCCTGGCGTCCTCCATCGGTCTAATTCGGTGCGCCCTTTCCAAAACAACCGAGGGTTGCAGAGCTGCTGTACCCGGGGCTTCTGGAATCCATTTTTCCAAAAAAGAACATGGATCCTGTCCTGCGGCGCCCTCCGGGTGTTGACAGGTCTCAAATATTCAGTTGAGACCTGGTTTACAAGTCCAAGAGCCTATCCTCCAGAGTAGTGTTCTTTGACTCTTGCGCTTGTGGCTTAGCTTGTAGGCTAATTACCTCGTCCTCTGCATCGTAGAATATCCACGCTTGTACGTTTTGTTGCTGAAGAGTATTTTAGCAGGAATTAATAGTATTCAACAGCAGAGCAATGTCTACTCACATGGCCGCCATAACCAGAAGAAGTGTTTTTATTTTGAGTATATATTCATTAAGTGTGCTAGAATTCAGTTAGATTGGAAATGAGAACTCCTGTGTGACCAAACACCAGAGTCTTGATTGATGGGTGCTATCATTGTTAGCTGCTCCATCAACATTCCAAATAAGGTCATCTAGACATAAATATAGCATCGACCTTGTTGTTTGGACCAGTCTCTGGTTTCTCCACCTAGCTTGGTCTGGTCTCTGGACTCATATAAGCTGCTAATGTAGACCTCTGGGGGAACACAGACTGATAGCACAAGTGATGCCAGTAAATACAAATTATTCCATGGTCAAACTTGCGTGAGTTACGTAAGAAGAACATTAGCTCCGTTCCACCATGCCCTCCGAGCCTGCCATGCTGTTAGTTTGATCCGGGTGCTTCCTTGCTTATTGTTATTATTCTATTGCATCATTGCCATTTGACGGGGAGAGCGTGATGGGCTGGGCCGACCACGCACCTGTCCTGTTACCGGTTGTGTTTCTGTTGTTTTTTTAACGATTCAATTCTGAACCACGAGGCTCCAACAATAAACACAGCGTTCCCAGCCAGGCTCTGCTCGTACTCTTTACAGTAAATACATAATGTCGGCTGCCCACGGCCAACCGGAGACCGGATCAAACGCCCATTTCTTAAAACTAGGAACTACACTCTTAGAAATAAAAGTGCTAAGTAGAACCATGTAAGGTTATTCGGCTTGTCCTCATAGGAGAGCCCTTTTTCCACCTGGAACCCTTTTGGAGGGTTCTACCTAGAACCCAACATAAAGGGTTATACCTAGAACTGTGTGTGTAAGGTTCCATCCAGAACCCCCCATGAGAGGTTCTACAAATAACCCATACTGGGGGTTCCACCAAGAACCCTTTCGTTTTCCAAGGGTTTTTATCTAGAACCCGCACAGGGAGTTCCACTAAGAACCCTTACGTTTTTCAAGGGTTTCATCTCAAACCCGCACAGGGAGTTCCACTAAGAATCCTTTCATGTTTCAAGGGTTTCATGACCTCACACAGGGGGTTCTAAAAACATCCCTTTTGAAACGTTTTCACCAATAACCGTCTTGTCTTCTGAGGGTTCTATAAAGAACCATATTGTATTCTACAGATCAATTGAGTTCATGTTATATTGTGGTCATTTATCATGTTGACATTGAACAAACATTCAAAACATTTTAATGAGAAAAACATTTACTTAAAGATAGTCCAACAGAACAGGAGAGGCTGTGTAGGTCTCTGGGGAGAACAGGTCAAAAGTCAGCATAGGTCCAGTGGAATCAGCAACATGACAGGCCAGACACATCATGCTGTCCTCAGTAGGTGAATTTGTGTAATCTCCAGCAATGGTAACATTGCAGAAAGGGGAGACAAAAGAGTTTTAGTTCCATCAATCCAGGGTAACTACTGCGCCTTATTGTAAGCTATCTGCAAACAATAAAATAATGCATGGTCCAATGAAAGGAATCAGAGTACATACTGTACGTACTAATTGTGACAGTGGAACAGAGTCATGAGAAAGTGAGGGAACCCCACAAAGTTTTCACATTGATTTAAATAATGTTAATATACTTTTCAGTGTTATGTAACAAGTACTCAAAATGTTACGTATTGTAACAATAATGGAAATCTCGGCAAAACCCTCTTTTACAAGCCAAACAAACAAGCAAACGAACAAAACATAACAAGAAACAAATGCTTAGTCCACTTTTCACCATAAAAGTCCTCAGCTAGGGTCAAGCATGCTGAAATAAGATATTATATATGTAGCTCACCTTGATTCTCTGAAGTTTGTTCTGTTCTCTCTCTCTCTCTCTCTCTTCTGTTCTTCTTTGTTCTGTTCACAGTAATCACTGTTGGTATGTCACAACTGGTTTGTAGAGGGGGGAAGACCAGACCATATGGTGCAATTCATAGGGCAATCAGCTCTTAAGTCACACATGACAGCCACCATGGGGCCAGCTCCCAGGCCCAACACACCAAACCTCGCCCTTTCCCCTGGGAGATCACGGTTCAATTCCCGGCATCGACAAACCCCCAAAGTCAGCATTACAATATGATTTTTGCATCAGTTAAGGCTTGGCCTCTGACATCAAAGACCTTCCTTTATCACTGAACTTATGTGCAGCTTCACAACTTGACTAAGCCAGTCAGCAGGGTACAGCAGCCATGGGATGAGGCCGATCATGGAAAAGTATGAGGACGAGACAAATACATTAGTAAAATTGTCTGTAAAATAAGCGTTTAATATTTTTTAAATTGTCTGTCACTAATCCACACATCACCTCAGTAGGCATTAACATGGTTGACTCTGCATCAACCAGGTGTCACGTTCGGGGCAAGACGGAGACTCGGAAAAAAGGGGAGGTGAGGACCAAAATGCAGTTAAAAAGAAAGATTTATTTAAATAATAAACTAAATACAAAACAAGAACTAAGACCAGAACAAAGTATCAACCAAAAAACAACAAAGGCAAAAAACGATCAAATAAACACTTACAAGAAAGGAACCAAAACACGAAGGGACACGGGAGGCAGGACGCAGAGACGAATAAACCAGACGTGGTGCAACATGCAGGGGGTGACAGCGACAGCAACATCGACAGCAACAATGAACCAACAATGAGACAGGGGAAACACGTAAGCTGTGTCCCAATTCAGGGTCTGCAGCCTTCGGAGGACCCAGCCTATGCGGTCTACGGAGGCAACACCTTCGGAGACTCCTCCGGAGGCTGGGTCAACCGTCGGTAAATGGGACGGTCTAACCTACGGAGCATTTCCTGATTGCGTCGCGACGTCATCACTTCTGCCGGCCAAGCCCGGGAAAAACACCGGTCACAACTTAAAATACAGCGGACAGACGACATTACATTAATACAACTGACAAACGACATTACAGAAAACACAACTGACAGACGACAGACAATACAACTGACAGACGACATGGAGCCAGAGGTTTTGCTTTTGCTATTTTTCATTTATTTTTTGTTGGAGGAACAGGAGAGGCGGCTGCGGCGACACCGGCGGCTCGTTTATCTCCGGCTGGGAGAGAGCCGTGGGGAGGTAACGTTAAAGCCGTTATTTTAACCGATATTAATGTTCATACATAGCTAGCGTACTCCGTGGTAATTAATATTCCTGTTAATAAACGATACCGTTAAGTGACAAGCCATATTAAGTATAGATTGACATGGTTAATGTCATTTAATCATAAGACGTAATACAGGGTTCGCACAGGTGTTTCAAATCTAAAATCTTTGAAAATGCTGACATTTTAATGCTGTGTTTTTCAAGGTCTGAAAAGTGCTTGAATTTTAGTTTAAATGCTTGGTTTATAAAGTGAATGAATTGAATAGTAAAATGTGTACGAGCCCTGTAAATATTGAGAAGCCAAAGTGTATAGATGGACAGATAAAGCATTATTGGTCTAAGCTTTAACATTAATTAGAATAGTCGTATTGACTGAAATTCAATAGCTATTGTTCAATCATGTATGTCCTCCTGTTCTTACCTCCTTTATCCATCCAGACAATGCCACTGTACTGCCGCATCAACCTCAACGTTCCCATTTTTCAACTTTATTTTGACAATCACGACACGACCAAGGACTTCAGGCTGAGCAGAGAGTCCCTGGCGGTGCTGCTGGACCTTCTCCACCAGGAAAGACGACATGGATGGGGTGCCACAATAGAGACCTTGGTCTTTCTCTTCTGGCTGGCGAGTGGGACATCATACAGGGTGGTCTCAAGGGTGTTTGGGATGCCTCGCTCCACTGTTCACCGCATCGTCCATCGAGTTACTGAGGAGGTGGTGGCCATTCGCCACAGGGTCATCTACCTCCCCAAGACCGCAGACGACCTGGCGGCAGTAACTCAGGGGTTTGCAGGGCTGGCAAGACACAGAGCTTTTCGAAAAGCTGCTGGAGCAATCGACGGCTGCCACGTCAGGATCAAGCCACCAAGCGGCCCTGATGGTCAGTGCTATAGAAACAGAAAACTGTTTCCTTCCATTCTCCTGCAAGCAGTTTGTGACCATCAGGGCCGATTCATCGACACGTATGTGGGCTGGCCGGGGTCGGTGCACGACTCCAGGGTCCTCCGGCACAGCCCACTGTTCAGGCGTGGCATCTACCCTCCTCCAGGGTACTTCATCTTGGCAGACGGTGGATACCCATGCCTCCAACATCCACTCCCCCTCATCACTCCCTACAAAAGACCAGTGCAAGGTGTGGGAGCCCAGCGCTTCAACGCTCATCACTCCAGGGCACGCTCCATCATGCCTGGGTGCTGGTGACATCATGGCCCCAGAGGATGAAGTGCAGGACGACATGCAGGAGGATGAGGGGGAGAACGGGTTGGAGGCAGCCAGTGGAGCACCGTGGCGGGACCAGCTGTCTGCCGAGGTGTCTGCCCTGGAGGAGGGTTTACTCGACCATGATTACCTTTAGAGGGCAAGTAAAATCATTTTAAAGCTATTCCTATTTTAAGTGTTTTGTAAACAGTTTTGTTTCTTGAAGTATTTTGTGGTGGGATGTTTAAATGTTGTGCAGTAGTATTTAGTATTAATATTTTATTCTTGCCTCTCTTTTAAACATTTTAGTGACATGGCAGCCGTCAATTGCATCAGCCCTGCAAACCCCGATGATGGACGATGTGGTGGACAGTGGAGACATGCATCCCACACCCCCACCTCCCAGATGATGTCCCACTCATTGCCAGAAGACTCCAGGGTCCTTATTGTGGCATCCCATCCAGTCCAGCAGCACCACCAGGGACTCCTGCTCAGCCGACACTGTATATATGTTCCCTGTAAATAGTTATTTCTGATGATCTTTTTAGTTCTACATGTTAACACCCACCCACCCGACTTACTGTAACTGTAAATATTTAATGACCAAAAATAAATGTACTTTCCTGTCACTGAAAAGCAGTTCAGAAGTTAACTTTAGTTGTAAATAAGAAGTGGAACAGATAGTGTAGGTAATACGATTTTAATTAAACTATATACACAATATTTTTCATTAACAACTTACTAACAGAACTTAATTGAACAGAAAAAAAACATCCACACCCAAAAGAAAATTAACGCCTCTCAATCGCTCTCTCCAACAAACCAAAAAGTCTTTCCATTCTCTCTCTGCTCTCTCTCTCTCTTCTTTCCTCAATCTCCCTCTGTAATCTCATGTCCTCTCCAATACCTCATCCATGAGGACAAACCAGGGCCAGGTGGCAGCAGTGGGCCTCCCACCGACTCCCTGCCCTGTCCCTGGATCTTTGCATTCCTAAGGCAGAGGAAATCAATCACTTAAACAACAGCAATTGTCTGTAAAGTGTTTATTTAAAAAGTCTTGAAAAAGGAGTGCTTCATGGACATTTTTTGCAGGATTGTTCTAAACAAGACAGAAGCATTGATACAAGAGAGAAGCATTGATACAAGTTAAACACACACAAGATCACATAACAAATATGTAAAGATTCATCTCTGTACAGAACTTGGGTTAATGTATGTAACTTTTACTTACAGATATGTATAGAGAACAAATGGTCTATTTATTTATGCCTTAACAGTAACCTCCATCCAAGTGTGGCGGTGTTCTTGGCCCCTGTAAAGAGGTGGTCGTTCTCACCCCGGAGTTTAATAAATTCCTCCGTCTGCTCCTTGCTCCCTACAACAACACGACATGTAAAGCAGTTACGTCAACAGGCAAAATGATTGTACGATATAATAACGATATTAACAGTAATAATGATCCTAAGGTTAGCTCTGTATTCAATCCAAACGTTTACAGTTTTACAGCCTACAAATACAGCGGGGCTCACAACCCATCGTTAACGTTATATATTCAGCTGCATTCAGCTTTGGGCGCAGGAGAGGAGCGAACTGTAGCCTACACAACTTACAACGAGAACAAATTAACTTAACAGCTTCACGGTTACAATAAGATATAAGTTACCATCGAGCTTGTAACATTTGAAAGTGAAGGGTTTTAGGCTTACGTTACATTTAAAGGCTAACGTTAACAGAGCTCCTCGTACAAACAGCCTTTAGCTACATCACGTAGCTGGCCCTACATTCCGGTGGCTACACGTATTAGCATTATTAACTTCACGCATTTTAACATTTAAATATGTTTTAAGGCCCCTTGAACGTCCGGCGTTAAGCAAAAACCTGTTACTTACATTTAAATGTGTACACGGCACTGCTGCCGGTGCCGTGTACACATTTAAAAAAGCATCTTGGGATATGGGAGGCCGCGAAGGATAGTAGCGGTGCATCCTTCGCGCAGCTCTGTGACATAAGCGGCCTTCGAATGCAGCCTCCGAAGGCTGCAGACCCTGAATTGGGACACAGCTACAGACTATATACACAGGGAGGCAGGGAGCTGACGAGGAACAGGTGAAACACATCAGGGCAGGCATGGTAATCAACACGAGAGGGTGGGGGAGTCAAGACAGCGGAAACAACAAGGACCAGGAAGTACGAGACAGGAAATGACACTGAGGACAAAATAAAACAGGAAATCAAAACCAAGGAAACAGAACATGACAAAAACACAGATCATGACACCAGGCCTTGAACTCACAACCTCAAACTGTATCTCTAGATCATGTGACTTGTAACAAACTTTCAAAAGCCTTTGTCCAGTGAGTAGTATAGCTCGCTTAGATGCCCCAGAAAGAGGGGTTATACCCTTGCTGTAGGGACCCAGGGTTCAATTCCCCCGGCTACTTCTTTGCTGTGTGTCATTTCCTCCTGAAGAAGGGAGTAGTGTAACTAAATTTTTAAAAATAAACAGAATTATAGCTGCTGCGCAGCAATGGGTCGGGTCTGGGCTATTTTTGGCAAATTTAGGCAATTCTGAGCAACAAACAGGAGAATAGGAAGGCAAGACAGTTGACATTATAATGTTAATTTTGCACCAGTTCAGGCTGAAATCCACAATTTCTGAAACCAAAGACCATTGTCTATCGCACTGAGCTAATTGGTAAGTGGCAACTCAACTGTGGCTTCACAAATTGAGTAAGCCATTCACTGTCGCACAGGCAGATTTGAAACCACTGTAAAAAAAAAAAAAATAAGTTTTGAGGTAAAATTCTGATGTTTTTGTCAAACATCATCTACCATGACTCTAAAATGTTGTATTTGTTTCACAAAGACTACCAGGTATTTTGATGTATTACCATTATCAAGCAAGCAAGCAAGCAAAATTTATTTGTATAGCACTTTTCATAGAAGGGGTTCACAAAGTGCTTCACAACAGAGTCAAAGAGTAAAATAAGAATAGACAATTAAAATACAAAGGAGCATAGAAACATAATAGCATGGCAATATAAAACAAAGTTACGACAAAACACAGAAAACCCACCCCTACGTAAAAGCCAGTCGAAACAGCAGGGATTTCAGATCCTTTTTAAAAGATTTGATGGAGTTTAAAGTGCGTAGGGACAGTGGTAGGGCGTTCCAAAGTCTGGGGGCAACAGCTTGGAAGGCTCTGTCCCCTCTGGATTTAAAATGAGTGAGCGGGATGGTAAGCAGGCATTTACCAGAGGATCTGAGGGAGCGTGAGGGGGTATAAGATTTTAGCAGCTCTAAAATGTAGGAGGGGGCTTGACCATGTAAAGCCCTGAAAGTAAGAACTAAGATTTTAAAATGAATTCTAAAATGGATTGGGAGCCAATGGAGTTCTGCTAAAATCGGCGTGATGTGCGCACTTTTTCTCGTGTGGGTTAAAAGTCTAGCTGCGGAGTTCTGAACAGCCTGGAGGCCATGAAGTGCTTTTTGTTTAAGACATGTGAAAAGGCTGTTGCAGTAATCTAGACGTGAGGAGATAAAGGCATGGATGATCATCTCAAGTTCTGCTTTGGACACCATGGATCTTATCTTAGAGATGTTCCTCAGTTGGAAGAAGCAGTTTCTAATCAGCTTGCTGGTGTGGTGCTCAAGAGACATGGCTGAGTCAAAGATGACCCCGAGGTTCCGGAGACTCGTCTGGACGGAGGAGCCTACTATACCCAAGTGAGATTTGATAAAGGGGATGCGATTTTCGGGTGCAATAATCAGGGTCTCTGTCTTTTCTGAATTTAATTGCAAGTAATTTGAATTTAACCATTGTTTGATGGTGGACAAACAGCTGGTTAGTGAAGACAGTTTAAAAGACTCAGACTCATTAAAAGAACAATACAGTTGGATGTCATCAGCAAATAGATGATAAGAAACATGTTGGAACTGGCTAATTATCTGACCCAGGGGAAGAATGTATAAAAGGAATAGAATTGGCCCCAGCACCGAGCCTTGTGGAACCCCACAGGGCAGGGAGGCTGTTTCTGAGAAGATCTGGTTTGCACATACATTAAAACTTCTTTCAGAGAGATACGATTCAAACCATTTTAAGACGAGACCAGAGAACCCTAGGTCTTTGAGTCTGTTTGCCATAATTTCGTAATCAACAGTATCAAAGGCTGAGGAGAGGTCTAGTAGAACGAGGACTGAGTCTTTGCCAGAGTCGGCTGCCATCATAATATCACTTCACGGCTGGATTATTGTAATTCTTTGTATGTTGGTGTCGACCAGTCGTTGCTCCGTCGCCTGCAGCTCGTGCAAAATGCTGCCGCTCGTCTTCTGACTGGAAAAAGAAAGCGCGACCACATTACACCAGTCTTGGCCTCACTACACTGGCTCCCTGTCCGCTTCAGGATTGATTTTAAACTTTTGCTATTTGTTTTTAAAGCTTTAAATGGACTGGCTCCACTATACCTATCTGAACTTTTACACAGTCACAATCCAGCCAGAGCACTGAGGTCGGCAGATCAACTGCTCCTGAAAGTCCCCAGGACCAGACTTAAAACCAGAGGGGACCGAGCCTTTGCGGCAGCTGCCCCGAGGCTCTGGAATAGCTTGCCTTGGCATATTAAATCAGCCCAGACCCTAGAGGTTTTTAAGTCCCTATTGAAGACCCACCTGTTCTCCATGGCTTTTAATTCAGGCTGAGCATGACACCCGTCTACTGTATTTTGTGTATATTTTTATTTATTTATTTTTATTATTCTCATTGTATTGTATTGTATTTGTTTTACTGAACTGTACAGCACTTTGGTCAACCATTGGTCGTGAAAAATGTGCTCTATAAATAAAGTTTGATTTGATTTGATTTGATCACTAGAAACTCGAGTCAAGGCAGTTTCGGTAGAGTGATTTCTACGGAAACCCGACTGGAATTTATCCAGGACATTATTTGTCTCTAAGAACACTGTTAGTTCCTCTGCCACTATTTTCTCCAAAAGCTTGGACAAAAAAGGAAGCTTAGAGATTGGCCTGTAGTTTTTAGGTAGTGATGGATCCAGGGTGGAGCTTGAACCCACATTGTCTGGCACCAAGAACCAGCTCCTAGCCCTGAGCTAATTGTCTGGAAGTGCAATCAGCAAGGTATGATCTGTCAACATGGGAATTGAACCTGTGACCTAAAAGCAGAAGTCACACATTGTACAGACAGAGCTAAACAGACACATGATCAGCTCCCTCTGTCTGACCACTAACACTCAACCTGGCTGTGTGAGTTGTGGCGAGTCAGAGGAGTCCCTGATCTACACATTATGCTGGATAGCTCAGTGGGTAATGGTTAGGGGTGTAACGGTACACAAAAATCTCGGTTCGGTACGTACCTCGGTTTTGAGGTCACGGTTCGGTTCATTTTCGGTACAGTAAGAAAACAAAATGCAAAATATAAATGTGCTAGTTGTTTATTACTTTTGTGCTTTTAACAGTAGGAACATGCACTGGAGCTAGAATGCTGCTCAAAAATATAAATACAAGTATTTAAAATATTTATTTAAAAAATAAAAATAACAGACTGTTTCTTTAAAAAAAATTCTCCATCTGATGTGCAAAATTGAACAGTTGCAACACTAAATAGTTTCAAGTTGTTGCTCAGATTAAATAACATGAATAAGGCTCAGACTGTTTTTTTAAAAACAAATCTTTTCTCCATCTGATGTGCAAAATTGAACAGGGCAGGGAGAGGCTGTTTAAATGCGGTGGGGAGCTGTGTTTGCACTAAAGGCGGGTCCACACCGGACCGAAAATCGGCGTCTTTGAGAGAGTCGGCGTCCGTGACATGAGTCTCCTTGGTGTGGTCGCTCGAATCGGCCCACGTCGGCGTTCATTTCAGCCGATTCAAATGTGTAATCCGCCATTCGAGTCGGCCATATTAAGTAGCCCGACTTCATTTACCGACGCGAGTCGGGCAGTCGGTGCGGTGTGGACCCGCCTTAACGCTACGCTCGTCTTTCTCCTCGTTGTAGCGATGTTCACGTGGGGGTGGTGCCGTTTCAAATGCGTCAACAGGTTTGACGTGTTGCCAGAAACATACCCGACCTCACATGAACAATGTCGGCAAACCGCTTTGCCGAAGTGTTCCCAAACGGGAGACCTTAATGTCGCGGGAGGGTCCTCCAACTCTGGCTTGTTGCCAACGCTAGCGGCATTAGCCATGACGTCCGCTACTACTGCTGTTTATTGTGTCGCGGTGTGCGCAACTGCGCATGTGCGGCTGCAGCACGCTCCACAAATGCGGTCCTCTACTTAATATGTCCGTATGGAAACTCGTTCGGTACGCCTCCGTTCCGAACCGAGCACCCCGTACCGAAACGGTTCAATACAAATACATGTACCGTTACACCCCTAGTAATGGTACAGACTTTAGATTTGGAGGGTGGGGGTTAAAATCCTAGTCACAGCTAATCTTTGCCAGGGTCAACAAGATTTGCTGATGATGGTCTTGCTTTCTTATAATTAATGGTTGTGAAAATAAATTGGCAACAGAACATTTCAGTTATAGGACTGCCATTATTTGTATGTCTGATCAGAAGGTGTAAGGTAATAGACTAGTATGGTGGACAATTACCCCTTTTCCACAACGCAAACCTAGTTCAAGCACCGGGCCTGAGAACCTGTTTGCGTTTCCACCGGCTAGAGAGCTCAGAGAGGCATGTCATTACGTCACTGTATACGTCTGAGATTTCCCCGCAGCGCTAATTTCAAGCATAGCGAGGAAGCATAGCCACTAGTTGCTGCTGTTACGAACGTAATCACTAGCTTGGTAAACTAAAAAGAAATGTCGTTGGTTTGCAACGTGGTGAAACATTTTAAAAGTAAAACTTACCAGTGTTGGGACCTCACTAGAAGGACTACACAATGCGGCCTACAGAAGCCTACACATGTGGCCAGGACAATGGGACAAAGGAGATAAAAAAACTACAACCACCATTTTAGTGTCACCTCCACCTGGCCATGGGATCTGACGGCACACCGCTGGCGCTCCATTGGCTGCGAACTGCATGGGACTCCAGGGGGTCCCCCGGACCAGCCGTAAGCTATAAATCGCGCGGCCATCAGAAAAACTTTCTCTCTCCAAAGTAACTCGGTTACGCCAGGAGGTGAAGACCACGTCTACAGCGCTTCCCTTTGTCCTAGGCTTTCCCCCAAACTCGCTGGACGAGCAACAGACTGTTTTCCCCTCTTTTTTCTGTACTCGTTTCATTTTTCTTTTGTTTATCATTTTTGGATCCCGAGGAGACCACCGCGACAGCGCGACTCTCCCGTTCCCCGCGGTAAGAAGAAACGTTCTTCGTCCCAGCTGCCAGCAGAACGGATAACTCGACCCGTCTTTGTCTGAAATCAGCTGACTAAATCGCCGAGCCACGCGTTTGTTCCTGCAGAAGGGAGAAATACTAACTGTTTTCTTCAACTAATTGGATCCGGCGCTGAACCAGCGCCCCACAAACTACCGTCCGCTGCCGGCGTAAAGAAACGCCATCAACGCACGGGACGGAAACCTCACATCGACGCATCTCACATCGACAAAAGTAAGAGGCTATTTGTCTGGGCAGAAGCAGAGATTCGATAGTGTAGGACATGCTTGTAATTCTTGTTAATGTGTTTTAAGTTCTGATCGCGGATCGCCGAGTCCGTTTGTTCATGTGCTGCTGTATGTGAATTGTGATCTTGTACCCACGCAGCTGGGTTGATTTCTGTAACAGTGTTTCCGACTAACCTCCGCCATATTCGCGAGCTCAGAAAGCCTCTACTATCAGTTAAAAGACCGGTCTCGCGGAATAAATTCCAGTTCATTTACGCGAGCCCGTGTGATAGCAGCACGCTTTCTGTCCCTCCGAATATCGCTCGCGCATTTTCTCTCTCTTTGTTTGTGACCCGCTAACACACACACACATACACACCGCATACACGTGTCCTAAGCCAGCTGTTCCCGGCGGCCGCTAGGGACATAGCTACATCTGGTGGCTACATACGGCTATCTCTCTCTCTCTCTCGCTACTCCATCAGACCTCAGTGGCTCCGCCCCTGAACGCTGCGAGGAATAGCTCCACCTCTCTCTCTCTCGCTACCCCATCGAACCTCAGTGGCTCCGCCCCTGAACGCTGCGAGGAATAGCTCCATCTGGTGGCCGCCCATAGCCATCTACCTCTCTCTCTCTCTCTCTCGACACGCACGCACATGCACACGCACACGCACGCACACACACACATACGCACACACACACTCCACGTGTGTCTCTCCCTTTGTTTAAGCTTAGCTTTGTGTGTTAGGTAGTTAGGTAATAAGGCTTTGTTAATTGCAGTGTTATTGATTGTGATCGTTATTACTGATTTTAATAAATCTTATTATATTATAACTAGCGGTCTCTTGTGCTTGTTGTGTATATGTCACTGGATAACAGCAGGTTGTGAAGGCTAGTGCTTGAATTTCACGCCTTTTTAATTGTTCGATTGGTTTTGTACTCCTATGCCAATGATCACGATGATTGGCATGTGAGTATAAAACCTTCATATTGAGACTGAATACAGTTTTAGGTTATCTTTTCCCTGATCCCAGGGTGGTGCCCCGTTTATTCATGATTATATCATGATAATATATTAAATATAATTATTAATACCGATAATCATATTGATATTGATAGTTAACTGTTGAAAACCAAATCTGCCCCTGCTACAACCCCAACATAATTGCCGCCCCGTGTGAGGCCTTCTTAAACCAGCTTTATCCAGAGATTTATGCACAATAACCTGAGAGGTATAGTAATAATAATAATAGTAAATATTATTATTATGAATATGATTGTTTAAAAATCGATTTTCAAGGATCGATTTGTTTGTTCCCCATTACTATTTGCCAAGCAAGTACAGTTGAGGGTTGCATATGCATGTTGTGATTAGCCATTTATTGTTTAACAACAATACTAACAAACACAGGGTTAGGGATACTAAGACGCGTTATAACACTGTCATCACTCACCAGAGGTGCTAGAGACACCTCATTACCAGTCCACAGACTGTAGAAGTGTATTAACATTTCCATTGTAAGTCACAGGTCGACGCCGCTCACCTGTGCACCAACATCAGCATAACAACATACATTCTTTTTCGCTGTTAAAACCAAACAAGTGAAGCCACCGGGTTCTGCCTTTTACTAGAGGTAAAATGAGCAACTACGGCCCGAAAGAACAAGGAGCTGAGGCTCCCCAGGTATCAGTCGACGCAGACCTGCAGGATGCGGTCGCTGGTCTCATCCACCTGTCCCTTGAGGACAGGGAAAACCTGGAGCACTATGATGTAGTGACATGCAATGATCAACTCCAGGAGCTTGTTGATTATGTTAATCACCCGTCAGGGAAACCACAACGCACAATCGCTGACGTGGTGGGTCGAATCTTCCTCCTGTCTCAGCGCAGAGCACAACTGCAGAAAGCTGAGGATGAGGAGTTAATCAATCGACTGGGTCATGCGACCACCTCCCTGCGACAGGAAGTGGCCGAACTGAAGGTGGAGAGGGAGGAAGCCCTCCGTAGGCCATGCAGGGAGGAGGAGAGAGAACTCCAGCGTGAGGAAACTCAGGCTGCCCAGGTAGGTACACCCCCAGACACGGATATGCCTGACCTGTCGGACCTTGAAACCGCGCCCCCCACGGACGCACACCGTCCCATGCGCAGGGAGAGACTTGTCCAGTCGGAAGAGCCCGAACGTTGGTGCTACCAGGCGCCACCGTCCACCCACCCACTGGAACGAGAAGCCCCACCTCACAAGTGGAGCTACTCCCAGCGGGACGAGTCCCCACGCCGAAGTCTGAGCCATTTCCCAGTGGCTCGGAGCTCGACGGGGAATTCCAGATTCCCACGGATGCACCACCGACACTCGTTAGGAGAGTCACGCATGCCACGGACTCCATCCCCACCTCCAAGGGGGAGGGTTCATTCTGTCCGAGACAATTACCGTGGTGATAACGGGTCGTCAAGTGAATCAGATGGCCCATATCCAGCCGAAAACCATGGCCTGCGCACCCGACAGTTAGAGTCCCTCGCCAGAGACATCGAACGGTTTGATCCGACTCACAAAGAGTCTGATATTGATGGCTATCTCAAAGAGATAGACCACTGTCTGTGTGACCTACCCCATGCCTCCTCACGCGAGAAGCTCAAGCTAATCTGGAAGACCACTACCAGACATGTCCACAGTTTCATAGAAACACTCGCACCCAGAAACCGGGACCGATACTCCAGACTTTGTGAAGCACTCAAGGAGGAGTATAGCCGGTACAGGGACCCCGCCTCCGCCACGCTCGGCGCCCTCGCTGTTCTACACAGGAAGCAGGAACCACCCAGGGAGTACTATAGGCGCTTCAGGGCCGCCTATGCTCAGGGCCGTAACTCCCCAGGAGTGGAGGAAGAGCCTGCCTTCAAGGCCCTCTTCCTGCATAACCTACACGAAAGTGTGCGCTACGATGTCACCATGCACTGCAGGACATACCGACTCTCCATGCAAGAGGTTCGTAATTTCGCACAGATGTCATGGGAGACCCGGATGCGACCCACAAGGTCACCCGAGGAGGACGCCAGAGTCCTGGGGATCCAAACCGCGGAACACACAGGCCTAGGTCTGGAGGGAGATGAAGTGCCTCAGCCAAGGGTAAGTACCAGACCAGTACAACAGGCACACCGGGAACCTAACCAGCAACAATGGCGACAGAACCAAGGGGGTGAGCGGAACGCACGCCCCTGGAATCACACAGAACCCAGGAACGAAAATAACCCCAGGAATAAGGTCCAGTTTGAACGCAAACAAGAGGGTAAGTATAATTCCTGGGCGACAAACTCCCGAATGAGAGAAAAGGATATGGACGACCTGGTCGACAAGCTGACAAAAGCGATAGGGTTGCGGCTCAACCCGGCCCAATGGTCACAGCCGGCACCAAGCTCCCCACAAAAGCCCGGCAAGAACCCGGACACGGAGCCTCCGCCTACATGACTAGGCCGGGCCGTTCCCACTTCCACCGCCAAGGTTTGCTTGGTAGGATGGGCGGGGGAACCAAAATCAGACTCGGCAACCAAGGCCATCGACCCGTCGCAACCCCCTTTCTTGACTTTCCTAGGAGATCTTGTTCGCAAAGGCCACGCTAGACGCATTTATACCTCGGTGGTGGTAAGGGGGTGTGTCAACATCCTCGCCCTACTCGACTCAGGCTCTGAGATCAGTCTAATGTGCCAACGCACCTTTGCGGAGGTGACCCGAACCATGCTCTCCCTAGGTAAACCACTTCAAATTGAGCCCTGCCACGTTAGCATCACCAGCTACACGCAGGACAGGTCACCCATCACAGAACGTGCGTGGGTCGACCTCACGTTTCAGGGAGTCACTCTTGTGCACCCCATCCACATTTGTGCCATTGACACCGAACCACTTCTCATTGGTCAGGATCTCCTGGACCGGCTGGCACCGCTTATCGACTGCCATCAGGGGCGCATCTGGGCTCAGGTCGAGACGCCAAAACCGCTCCACCCCTCAGGTGGCCTGATGGCCTCCGACGAACGAGTCGCCGTCATCCAAGAGTCCAGAGACCCTCTACCAATGCAGATGCCTTTTCCAGAGCCTAATCCTGGCTCTGCTCGAACCGCACCGCTTGCGAGCCCACAACTCCAAGCCGGTGACTTGAGTGCTTTCCGACACCACGGATCCTTCCTGTGTCCGCTGGAGAACCGAAACCCAGCACTTTACAGCCCCCATCTGGTTGGCGGTGTGCATCTCAATGACACCCATGTCCCAGAAGCGATCCTGGGGCTTTGGTCAGAGAAGACAGCCGTCAGTCAAGATCTGTACCACCATCTGTGCCAGTATCAACCTCTCCCAGTTTTCGCGCCTCTCAACCACCACCTCCTTTCTGCAGAATCACCGCAGATTCACCTTAAGGCGGTGGGAGTGTGCGCCCTCTCGATCCGTATTGGGAAGAAACAGGTTGACCATTTCATAAGCGTAGTGCCCAAACTACATCCACCATTCCTTTTAGGTGCTGATATTCTGGTCAGACTTGGCACCAAACTGGACACGGTCAATCAGATTCTTTGGTCCCAGGCTAACGCTAAGAGCGAGCCCCTGCCCATTGAACTTGAACACCTGACATCAGGCCAAACCATCCCAGAGGCATGTCAGGTTGCCAGCGAAGTTGACATGATGGTCCCTGCCAGGACCGCAGGTGTCCCCATCCGGCTCGCCATCCTTAAGGGACAGAAGATGCCTGGCTCCCAAGCATTCTTCCAGCCCTTACCCCATTTCTGGGAACTTAACCTTACAGTCTGCGGCACGCCCCTGCTTGTGTTGAACAATCGTTCGACCAACATCCTGGTCCAAAACTTAGACGATGTCCTTTTCACATTCCCAACCGCAATGATCACCATGGCCCGCCGTGAAACCCTTCACGGTGAAGCCATTTGTGGCACAGCGCTGGGAAAAGGGGGTGATCTGGTCGTCTACGCATTAACGACTCAATCGACCGAAGCAACCTCAGGTGAGACACACCAACCACCTGAGGAACCCTATTCGGGCTTTGAGTCTGAGATAACCCAACAGCTTGCCAAAGCAGATGCCCTCACTACCGAGGACCAGAGAGACGCGCTACGGAAGTTGTT
Organism: Eutrigla gurnardus; assembly: GCF_963514095.1. Classification (NCBI taxonomy): domain Eukaryota; kingdom Metazoa; phylum Chordata; class Actinopteri; order Perciformes; family Triglidae; genus Eutrigla; species Eutrigla gurnardus. The sequence continues at coordinate 19,827,514 of NC_139915.1, forward strand.
CCACGACTTCCAGCTGATCTTCTCCCGAGACTCGCAGGACTGTGGGGAGACCCAACTTCACACGGTCCGCATCCCCACTGATCCGAATGCGCCACCGACCTTCGTACGCCAGTACAGGATCCCGTTAGCCGCATACGAGTCTATCCGAGACATCCTGGACAAATTGCTGGAGAAGCAAATCATCCGGGAGTGCAACTCAACATGTAATTCTCCAATCTGGCCGGTCTTGAAACCCACTGGGAAATGGCGTCTCACCATCGACTACCGGCCACTGAACAAACAGGTTCCTCTCTCCCGCTGGCCCATGATTCACCTGGATCAGGAGCTAGCTAAAGTCAAGGGAGCCCGCTTCTTCTCAACGGTAGACATCGCTAATGGTTTCTGGACAATGAAAGTTGATCCAACCGACCAGTACAAGCTTGCCTTCTCCTTTGGGAACCGCCAGTATACCTGGAATCGCTGCCCTTTTGGGTATTTGAACTCCCCCGCCGAGTTCAACATTTTCCTCCACAAGGCGATGAGTGACGCGGCTGCACGCGGTAACCTCATCTATGTGGACGACATCCTCATGAGGAGTCGAACCTTCGAGATCGTCGGTAAGCTATCACCAGTGGCTTACCGCATCAGGGTCTCACAACCAAGGCACCCAGCCACACACAAGTGGGTTCATGCGAATCAGATCAAGCCCTACAAACCTGTCACACCTCTTAGAGATCGCAGTTGCCGCACCCGAAAGGGGGAGGCAGTCTCCCTCTCACCCAGGAGAAGACTCACCATAGCCACAGCAGGGTAACCGCATGCACTAACACCTAAACATCAAACCCTTCTCACAGTGACAACCACTGCAGAACTTAGGCAACACCCCCTCAGGGAATCGTAGCCACTGTCAACTTACACTCCAGCCTGCTCAATAACACCTTACATGCCTTAGATGCCTGGTCACGAAAATCCTCCAATCCGCTATTACAACTGTGGTACAACCTTCATAAATGCATTTGGTTTATAGTCTTGGCAATGCAATCCCGATCTCAGTAGAGCCCAGGAACCTGGGCATATAATTCATCCTCAATCTATCTATCATAGGGAAACAGGATACGCATAGGCTAAAGCCATACTAAATGTTAGGTTCTGGAGAGATACCACACACATCCCACAGGCTAACTCCAACCTCCACCCGGAGTAAGCCTAGCGACCACTAACCCCTTTTCCTTTTCCTCGCTTTCCTTCCGTCTTCGTTCTGTTTTTCATAATAGGAATGGGTCCTGTTTGAAATTTCCCGAATGAAATGATAATGCTGATGTTTGTATAAATTGTGCCTTAGTGATGTTTAATATAGGTTAGATAGTTAGAAGTCTCTGCCCAGACTTTGCCTCAATCTCTGTCCAGACTTTGCCTCAATCTCTGTCCAGACAATGCCTCCATCAAGTTATGGACTTTAACCTGAATGACTGTTTAACCTCTTTTCCATGGAATATACAGACTGTTTGGACTTCCACGTGTTTCAACGAATACATGGACGGTTCGGCCCTTATGTTGCTCCAAAGGTTGCGTCCCACACCTCAACCTTCAGACCAAAAGGGGGACTGTTGGGACCTCACTAGAAGGACTACACAATGCGGCCTACAGAAGCCTACACATGCGGCCAGGACAATGGGACAAAGGAGATAAAAAAACTACAACCACCATTTTAGTGTCACCTCCACCTGGCCACGGGATCTGACGGCACACCGCTGGCGCTCCATTGGCTGCGAACTGCATGGGACTCCAGGGGGTCCCCCGGACCAGCCGTAAGCTATAAATCCCGCGGCCATCAGAAAAACTTTCTCTCTCCAAAGTAACTCGGTTACGCCAGGAGGTGAAGACCACGTCTACAGCGCTTCCCTTTGTCTTTCCCCCAAACTCGCTGGACGAGCAACAGACTGTTTTCCCCTCTTTTTTCTCTACTCGTTTCATTTTTCTTTTGTTTATCATTTTTGGATCCCGAGGAGACCACCACGACAGCGCGACTCTCCCGTTCCCCGCGGTAAGAAGAAACTTTCTTCGTCCCAGCTGCCAGCAGAACGGATAACTCGACCCGTCTTTGTCTGAAATCAGCTGACTAAATCGCCGAGCCACGTGATTGTTCCTGCAGAAGGGAGAAATACTAACTGTTTTCTTCAACTAATTGGATCCGGCGCTGAACCAGCGCCCCACAAACTACCGTCCGCTGCCGGCGTAAAGAAACGCCATCAACGCACGGGACGGAAACCTCACATCGACGCATCTCACATCGACAAAAGTAAGAGGCTATTTGTCTGGGCAGAAGCAGAGATTCGATAGTGTAGGACATGCTTGTAATTCTTGTTAATGTGTTTTAAGTTCTGATCGCGGATCGCCGAGTCCGTTTGTTCATGTGCTGCTGTATGTGAATTGTGATCGTGTACCCACGCAGCTGGGTTGATTTCTGTAACAGTGTTTCTGACTAACCTCCGCCATATTCGCGAGCTCAGAAAGCCTCTACTATCAGTGAAAAGACCGGTCTCGCGGAATAAATTCCAGTTCATTCACGCGAGCCCGTGTGATAGCAGCACGCTTTCTGTCCCTCCGAATATCGCTCGCGCATTTTCTCTCTCTTTGTTTGTGACCCGCTAACACACACACACATACACGCCGCACACACGTGTCCTAAGCCAGCTGTTCCCGGCGGCCGCTAGGGACATAGCTACATCTGGTGGCTACATACGGCTATCTCTCTCTCTCTCTCGCTACTCCATCAGACCTCAGTGGCTCCGCCCCTGAACGCTGCGAGGAATAGCTCCACCTCTCTCTCTCTCGCTACCCCATCGAACCTCAGTGGCTCCGCCCCTGAACGCTGCGAGGAATAGCTCCATCTGGTGGCCGCCCATAGCCATCTACCTCTCTCTCTCTCTCTCGACACGCACGCACACGCACATGCACATGCACACGCACACGCACGCACACACACACATACGCACACACACACTCCACGTGTGTCTCTCCCTTTGTTTAAGCTTAGCTTTGTGTGTTAGGTAGTTAGGTAATAAGGCTTTGTTAATTGCAGTGTTATTGATTGTGATCGTTATTACTGATTTTAATAAATCTTATTATATTATAACTAGCGGTCTCTTGTGCTTGTTGTGTATATGTCACTGGATAACAGCAGGTTGTGAAGGCTAGTGCTTGAATTTCACGCCTTTTTAATTGTTCGATTGGTTTTGTACTCCTATGCCAATGATCACGATGATTGGCATGTGAGTATAAAACCTTCATATTGAGACTGAATACAGTTTTAGGTTATCTTTTCCCTGATCCCAGGGTGGTGCCCCGTTTATTCATGATTATATCATGATAATATATTAAATATAATTATTAATACCGATAATCATATTGATATTGATAGTTAACTGTTGATAACCAAATCTGCCCCTGCTACAACCCCAACACCAGGAACAGTAATGTTAGTAAAACTCAGCAGCAGCATATTTTCCCCCGTCGCCTCGAGCGTTAACCGCGCCCCCAGCCCCTGACGTAGGTTTGCGAACGGTTTGTGAACCGTTGTAGCCCAGCAAAGAGTCGGTGCCGCTCTGGAACCAGTTTTCCTGGCCGAGAGCCGGTTCTTTGTCTGTGGAAACTGGAAGAACTGGTTCACCATTAGGCACCGGCTCTGAACCGGCCCTCAAAATGCCTCGGTGGAAAAGGGGCAAATGATGACTCAATGCAGCTAGCTGGTTAGCTCAGTCTCTACTGCCAGTGACTTTAGACTGGGTGGCAGGTGTTCAAATCCCAAGATGGGCAGTTACAGTTTGATCAACAGGATCTGGAGAAGAAGAAAAAAACAAATACACAAAAAAATGGATACGAAAAGTATTTGTATCAGTAGTCACAAGGAATTGTATTTTGCACCATTATTGGTAAGTGTTATCAGGAAGTATGTCCCTGGTGACACAGGATCTTATACCCATGCTTTCAACAATCCCTGAAGAACTCTTTCTTCCAAAAACGGGCCTCTGGATCAAAATAGTTCTTACTGGAACCCTTAGTGTTACCAAGAACCCTTTTAAAACCCTTTATTCAGGAAAGGGGTTTTAAAGGGTTCTCTGGATCAAAATGGTTCTTACTGGAACCATTAGTGTTACCAAGAACCCTTGAAAAAGCCTTTCTTCGGGAAAGGGTTTTTCAGAAGCAAATGGTTCCAGGTGGAACCTCAGCCCTTGTAGAAGAACCCTATTGGAACCCTTATTTCTAAGAGTGTACACCTTGATTTGTTATTCCCACCAACATAAAGTGAAGAAGAGACCGGGGTCGGGGCCAATCAGAGATGAAGGCCTGCGCCTACTATGTCTCTGATTGGCTCAGACTGCTAGATGTTAGGTGCACTGGTGTGACCAAGGAAAATATTTAGTTGCAATTCACTGATTTTTGGTCACACCTGGGCCCAAAATGATTGCACTTTGGAGCCCTGCATTTTGTGCGGTACTGCCCCTTTAAGGTCACACCACAGCATCTAGGTGGGACTTGAGTCAGGACTTTGACTAGGCCACTGGTCTCTTTTGGGTCCTCCTGGATGAGTTGGCGATGTGATCTTGGTGGAGTTTTGGTTGCCGGTCGGTCCTCGGAAAGTTCTCCACTGTTCCATGTTCTCTCCATTTGTTAATAATGGCTCTCACTGTAGGGCTGCACGGTGGTGTAGTGGGTAGCACTGTCACCTCACAGTGAGAGGGAGGTTCGATTCCCGGTTCGGGTTCCTTCTGTGAGTTTGCATGTTCTCCCCATGTGAGCGTGGGTTCTCTCTGGGTTCTCCGGCTTCCTCCCACAGACATGCCGAACCTGTCTGTCTCTACATGTCAGCCCTGTGATAGACTGGTTACCTGCCTGTCTCTACATGTCAGCAGTGTGATAGACTGGTTACCTCTCTGTCTCTACATGTCGGCCCTGTGATAGACTGGTTACCTGTCTGTCTCTACATATCAGCCCTGTTTTAGACTGGTTACCTGTCTGTCTCTACATGTCAGCCTCGCCCAATGTCAGCTGGGATCAGCTCCAGCCCCCCACGATCCTGAATACAGGATAAAGCGGTAGACGATGGATGGATGAGCTCTCACTGTGGTTTGTCGGAGTCCTAGAGCCTTGGAAATGTCTTTGTAACTCTTTCCAGACTTATACATGGCAATGATTATTTTCCTTATCTTACTTTTTTTTGTACAGCATCATGTGCTGCTTAGTGAGACATTTTAGCTTCACATTGCATTTTCTATTTTAGTGTTCAGATTGAACAGTAATCGTTCCTGGGTGTGTCTTGTGAAATTGAACCCAATTATCAGTTAGATTTGGTTGATTGAGTAACCAAGGGGGTCAATTACTTCTTCACAGAGGGCCTGGTAATGTTGGATGTTTTTTTTCCCCTTTAATGAATAAAATAAGCATATAAGTGTGACAAATATGCAAAATATGAAGAAATCAGGAAGGGGGCAAATACTTTTTCATTGCTCTGTATGTAGTAGCAAATACTTTTTCATTGCTCTGTATGTAGTAGTTAATGTTAAGAGACAAAATTTGTATCCAGTTAGAACATTTAAAAGATATTCTACATGTCAAAGTCTCATTTAGTGGTCTTTAACTGTTGAAGTATCAGACTGTGGAACTCCGTACAAGTAAAGATTTTACACCATCGTGAGGTAAGAGGCCTCTCTCTGTAGGCCTTTTTACACAGATGATTACGCTGTAATCGTGGAAAGGAGAGTGAAAAATATATAATAACGCTGCAACAGTGTCTCTTTTTACAAAGCACCCCGTCTTTGCAGAACGAGAGTGATGTCACATGGCTGATGAGAGTACTGCTGCCCATGTGACGTGTTCAGTGAGCGTCGGAAATCCAATAATCACACTAACAGGTCTCTCTGTGTGTTGGGTACCAGGATATAACGTTACTCACACTAACAACAGTGCTCTCTGTGTGTTCGGTACCAGGATGTAACTTTATTCACACTGACAACAGGTCTCTCTATGTTTTGGGTACCAGGATGTAACGTTACTCACACTAACAACAGTGCTCTCTGTGTGTTCGGTACCAGGATGTAATTTTGAACCGGTGCCGCTCTAGCGGGGGAAACGAGGGCAGCGCCGGCGGGGGGCCAGCGGGTCACGTCGGCGGACCCTCCTCCTCCGCCTCGGGGTACCCGATGCCAGAGTCCGTGAGCCTCCTCCGGGAGCCACGTCCCCAGGGAGAGTCGGGGCCACCTTTGACTACGACCTCAGATCAGATGAGACAACCCGCTGAATTTAAGCATATTACTAAGCGGAGGAAAATAAACTATCTAGGATTCCCTCAGTAGCGGCGAGTGAAGAGGGAAGAGCCAAGCGCCGAATCCCCGTCCGACGGGCGGACGTGGGAAATGTGGCGTACGGAAGGCCGCTTGCCCGGTGTCGCTCGGGGGCCTGAGTCCTTCTGATCAACTCTTTGCTGGGCTGGAACTGGGCCCGGCTTACGTTAGGGGCTGGGGGCGGGGTTAACGCTTGAGGCAACGGGGGAAAATACGCCACTGCGGAGTTTTACTAACGTTACTGTGTAAGTTTCACTTTTAAAATGTTTCACCTCGTTGCTAACCAACGACACATTTCTGTTTAGTTTACCAAGCTAGTGATTACGTTCGTAACAGCAGCAACTAGTGGCTATGCTTCCTCAGGTAATGTAAGCCGACCGGCTAGCTAGCCAGCTAGCGTGATATTGCTAACAACAACGTTAGCATGCCACTTTCTGACTGCCGTTGGCTCACTAAACGTTACCAACTACCAACGTAACATAACATCTGTGTTCACGGCGTCGTGGACACGTTTGTGATTAAACCGCTGTTCTCTGGTTTGTGTTTGTAGAGCTGTCGGACATCGGTGATATTGAACGGAGGTCCAACCTGCAGATGACTAAACATAAAACACTCCGATCTATTGATCACACACTGTTCTACACTTTAAAAAATGTTGTGATTTTAGTATTTTGTGTATTTTATTGTTATTGTATTATTTGCCAAAATAAACACTTTTTCTGAAGAGACATGTCTGCTATGCTTGAAATTAGTTGTAACATTACTCACACTAACAACAGGTCTCTCTGTGTGTTGGGCACCAGGATGTAACGTTACTCACACCAAAAACAGGTCTCTCTGTGTGTTGGGTACCAGGATATAACGTTACTCACACTAACAACAGGGCTCTCTGTGTGTTGGGTACCAGGATGTAACGTTACTCACACTATTAACAGGTCTCTCTCTGTGTGTTCAGTACCAGGATGTAACGTTACTCACACTAATAACAGGTCTCTCTCCTTCTTTCTCTTCCTGCTAATAAAAAGAAATGCTCGATAAAACACATCAGCTAAGATAATGTTATATTAGTGGTTGAATGTGAGACAAGCTAACGGTCGTGTTGGTGACATACGTCGTGTGATGTTGTTCACTGAGCTGTTTCACACTACACTAAATAATGCTACAACAAAATTGACTTTAAATTGACATCCCAGTCTGATTTATTAAACTAGTTTTATCACCAACACAATGTAACATACACTTGGTTTAATTGTTCTATATGATTTTTGATTTGAACAGTTAGGTACATCTGCCATTTCTGAGTGATCATGGACCCAAATGGTAGTGTTACAGGAAGGTGTGGAACCTGAAAAACCAGCTACCCTTGACAAACTGGTTCCTCTTAGAACTATTTGTGTTCCGGGAGAAATGTGTCCTCTACTATTCAAGTCTGAAGACTCAATACTGTTCCAACAGGACATTTGTTTTTAAACTGTCTCAACTCTAAACCTGTTTGATAAGGTTGTTTAAGTAGATCTGTGTGTGTGTGTGTGTGTGTGTGTGTGGCTCATTTAATAAGTTTTCTCCTGTGTATCATTCATAATAATAAATCAATGATTTAGTTAATTAATTAATTAATTGCTACCATTCCAAGTACCAAGTACACTATTTTATAATGGTAAACACCACTGATCAGCCTGTTAACAGAAGTCAAATGTAAACAAACCATAATATGGTCAAAATGCATCAAATATGTCAAAATGCTTAAGCTGTCTATGAGCAATATTATTAGACAGCTTAAGCATTTGACACCGTTCAATAAACAACAATTTCTGCTGAAATTGCAGTTTGAAAACGGAATGCTATAAAGTTGATGCTACCCTAAATGTCTGTATCAATGTGTAAGAAAGTGAAGTATTATAAATAGTTGAAAAAGTGGGAATGGGTAAGTATTAATATCATTGCAAAGTTGAATGATGCTTTTTTTTATTAAGAAACTAGGTCCATCCCAAGACTCCTGTTAACATACACTGAGAGTTGGAGCCTTTTTTAAACAATATTTTTTATTGATTTTTACAGATACACATACATTATTGGTCCATAGCATAGCAAACGGCATACATCATAGCAAAAGATAGCAGTGACAATACACAAAGTGGAACAATCCCTTCATCATCTCAGATAGCAAGGTTTGACTACACCTAATCCCTAAAAGGTCCAGAGGCCCTTCCCATTTTTTAAAAAACAGATCAATTCTCCCACCAATACAACCACGGTCTATCTAAGGTTATGACATCAGATGTCAGATATTTCCACATTTGGACGTTGGGAGGATCAGCACTAACCCACTTTGTCATTATACACTTCCTTGCCAACATCAGTAGAGACTGGACTATGTCTTTGTGCATCCTCAGAGAGTCTAGCAGACTCCCCAGTTGGCACAGTGGATCAGGGAGCAGTTGCTGCCCTATAACTATACTTATTTCTGTGCATACTGCTTTCCAGAAGAGTTGGATTGTACCACACTCCCAGAAGTTGGAACCTTTTAATTTCAAAAAGAATGATCATCCTTTTATTTAGAAGAGGTGAGGAAGAGGGATAGACTAAATCAGACTGATGTCCACAGGGAAGTTATTCTAGAAGTATGATCGCTTCAAGCATTCACACCAAATGTACGGTGATATTATATCTGTGGTATGACATTTCCATGAGTCCAGGGCCCGGTTTCCCGATAACGTCCACTCGCTACGAAGACTCCTACGTTATGACTTACCAAAGTTGTTTACCTCTATAGTCGTGGTCTCTTAGGAGTCTTCTTAAGAAACACTCCTTACGTCGTTCGTACATGGCGCTGTCCAGAAAGAAAGTGCTGAAATAGATTGCTCAGAGTTCAATTTTCCATTTCATGCGCAGGTGCATGACAGCACTATATTATAAAATGTAGGCTATTGCAGTGTTTGCGAATAAAACATTGCTAGAAATCCTTCTAGGCCTAAACATTTATTTAACCATGGTCGAACATACTACCATAGCCTATACTGATTTAAAAAAAGATATAGAAAATGTAGAAACAGCGGAGGAGATTGAGCCAATTACATCCTTAATTACATGCGTATCTGTTGCCGTTGTAGTCGAAACATATGCAATATAGCCGCGTCGGTCAATATATCCATGGGAAGTTGATCCTTATGAAATTCTATGTATTCCAACTAAACGGCTCAGAGGACGGCGAAGTCTTTGGTTCAGCACGAGGATGCGTTGTATCGCTGCCATAGTTTTACCACTGTTCACAACTGTCACCGGCGTCCATTTATGACATGCCTTGACATTGACTAGGCATAATGGGCTAATTAAATGACTATGTAATATACCTAGGCTACTTCTGAGGTTGAGGTAAAGCTTAGCCTTGTGATGAAATGCATGCGCCGTTTTGTTTTTCTTTCTTAATGAATGACTTAAAACCATTGGTGAAACACAACACTGGCAATGTGCAGTTCAATGCGCAATGGGGATTTCTGGATTACTGTACAGTGGCGGCGACTAGCGCCAGGAGCTGAAACATCGCTACTGTAGAGCTAAGAAGGCTCTAAGAGTGCTCCAGACCACCCTTACCAACGTATGACGTACGAAAGAGATTCGTAGCAAAGAACGTTTCGGGAAACACGCGAAATGTTAAGTAGGAACTCTAAGTAGGGGTTACAAATGATGTAGCATTAAGAAGGCTTTGGGAAACCGGGCCCAGAGATTTTTCTGTCTTCAGTTATTGTTTTGTAGAGATACTGGGTTGTGCTTTTTTATATACCGGGTTGTTCTTTTGTATATAGTGGGTTGTTCTTTTAGAATAGAATAGAATAGAATTACTTCATGGACTGGAAGACAGTAGCAGTGGGTCAGCAAAAACACACAACATGAATAAAATCAGGATATATACAGTGTATAAATACTGTGCAAACTACAATAAACAATAATAATCTATACAAGAAATAAACAAAACCTATGACTATGAAAATAGAGTTCTCTCTGTCAGACAGAGGTGAGAGAGTTGTTTTGAAAAGTAATGCCTTGTGGCAGGAAAGATGTCCTGTATCTGTTGTTAGGACAGTGGAGATGTAGTTGAGATGTTTTCAGGGAGGATATAGGAGTGAATGAGGAGCTGATGTCATTTACTTTCTTGGTAAAGTAAGTTGCAAAGTCATCAGCAGTGAGGGAGGAAGGAGGGGGAGGGGTGAGGAGGGAGGAGAACATGGAGAAGAGTTTCCTGGGGTTGGAGGCGGAAGAGTTGATCCTTAACAGGTAGAAGGCAGATTTAGCTGCCGAAACAGTTGAGGTGAAGTCGGAGAGGAGGTGGTGGTAGTGAGCAAGGTCCTCATCCTGGACTGATTTCTTCCATTTTCTCTCTGCCGCTCACAACACTGATCTGTTGGTTCGCAGAGGTTCGGAGAGCCAGGGAGGGGAGGGAGATGATCGTGCTGGTCGTGAGGTGGGGGGACAGAGAGTGTCCAAAAAAGAGGAGAGTGAGGACATCAGGATGGAGGAGGCTTCCTCAGTAGGCATTCAGGAGAATTGCTCTGTGGCTGGTAATGAGGAAAGAACAGTTGAGGAGAGAGCAGAGGGAGTGAGGGATTTTAGGTTGCGGCGGCTGGTGACAGTTCGAGGCGTAGAGGGGAGGGATGTGGTAGACTTCATGGGGAGGGAGAAAGTCACAAAGTGGTGGTCGGACACAGTGAGTGGGGTAACAGAGAGTGCCGTGATGCCACAGGATCTTGTAAAGACAAGGTCAAGTTCGTTCCCGGCCCGGTGAGTGGGTGGAGAGGGGGAGAGTGTGAGGTTAAATGTGGAGAAGAAGTCAATGAATTCAGGTGCAGCTTTCCTGGTTGGATGTTGAAGTCACCGAGGACGACGAGTGGTGTGCCATCATCAGGCTGCTCCAGCTCCGCTGTCGAAGGGACAGATACAGGAAATCTTTCCTGCCACATGCCATCACACTGTACAATAACAGCTAAAACTCTGTGCATAATAATAATACACCCCTCAAGCCCCTGTTTATCTGTTCACTGCACCGGATTTTTATTTATTTATTTATTTATTTTTCACTGTTCAATTTTATTTTTTTACATATTGTGTTCTTTATCTTTAGTTACTGTGTTGTCACTGTGTGTAATGCTGCTGCTACACTCTAATTTCCCAGCTTGGGATCAATAAAGTATATCTATCTATCTATCTATCTATCTATCTTTAGGAGAGACACTGGGTTGTTCTTTAGCAGAGATACTGGGTTGTACTTTTCCAGAGATACTGGGTTGTACTTTTCCAGAGATACTGGGTTGTTCTTTAGTAGAGATACTGGGTTGTTCTTTAGGAGAGACACTGGGTTGTTCTTTAGTAGAGATACTGGTTTGTTCTTTAGGAGAGATACTGGTTTGTTCTTTAGGAGAGATACTGGGTTGTTCTTTAGGAGAGACACTGGGTTGTTCTTTAGGAGAGACACTGGGTTGTTCTTTAGTAGAGATACTGGGTTGTTCTTTAGTAGAGATACTGGTTTGTTCTTTAGTAGAGATAATGGGTTGTTCTTGACACTGTGTTGTTCTTTAGTAGAGATACTGTGTTGTTCTTCTTTAGAGATACTGGGTTATTCTTTTGCAGAGATACTGGGTTGTTCTTTAGTAGAGATACTGAGTTTTTCCACCAGATTTAGATGATGTCCGTCCACTTGTAGTTGGTTTAGTCCATGTAGTTGGAGCTTGTTAGCTGTTAAATGTCAGACAGCCCGTGTTCTGCTGGAAACCAATGAAATTATAGGACGACATATTGCCTTGTGATTTTCAAAAAGGGGCTATTGTCTTTTTTTATTCATGTCACTAATGATTATTTGTGTCTCATTGTGTGTGTGTTCCAGGTCCGTCTCCTGTGTGTGGCCACTCAGCATGGTGATCTGCAGAGTGTGTGTTACCTCCTGAAAGAAGCTCGTGTCCCTGTTCCCCAGGAGCTGTCCAAAAGCAACCCAGCCATCCTGGCAGCCTACTATGGTCATGTCCGCTTGGTCAAAGAGCTGTTGGATTCTATACCTGGTAGCAGGACAAGTCTTTGGGATCATTCCATGTCATTTCATCAAATGCCTCCCACATGACCATCTCGGAATGTCCTGTAAAAATTCTAGTAAAAAGACACACTTGTTAATAGGAAAACCATGAGATGGATGAGATGCAGCTGATGGGGCTCTGCTCTGTCTCAGCACACCTGAAATCACTCACTATGCACGCACACACACACACACACACACACACTCAAGCAGTAGCTGTAACAGTACCCCCCCTCCTATGGGCGCCTCCTGGCGCCCGACCGGGCCTGTCAGGGTGGTGGGCGTGGAAGTCCCGAATGAGACGAAGATGAGCCGTCGAGGAATCCAGGCACGCTCCTCGGGCCCATAGCCCTCCCAGTCCACAAGGTATTGCCAACCTCTTCCCCTGAGTCGCACATCCGACAGCCTCTGAACTGTATATGCAGGGTGACCATCGATCAGCCGAGGAGAAGGAGGTGCTACTGTGGGGGGAGACAGAGGACTCGAGCGGACAGGCTTGATCTGGGACACAGCTTTAACCGGACAGCAGAAGGGTTGATAACACGATCAACTACAAATGGCCCAATGAAATGTGGGGACAGCTTTTTTGACTCCACCCTCAAGGGGATGTTCTGAGATGACAGCCATACCTTCTGACCAGGGGTGTAAACTGGAGCCACAGCATGGTGACGGTCTGCATAGGTCCGGGCTCTATTGGATGCACGGAGAAGTGCCGCCCGGGCTGTCGTCCATGTGCAGCGGCAGCGGCGCAGATGGCTCTGGACCGAGGGCACGGCCACCTCCTCCTCCTGACTTGGAAACAAGGGGGGTTGGTATCCAAGGCAACATTCAAATGGTGTCATACCTAGAGAGGCATTGGTGAGGGAGTTATGGGCGTACTCCACCCATGGCAGCTCAGAACTCCACCGGGAGGGGTTAGTCGAGACCACACAGCAAAGGGCGGCTTCCAGCTCCTGATTAACTCACTCGGTCTGGCCATTGGTCTGTGGATGAAACCCAGAGGAAAGGCTAACAGAACACCCAAGAGCAGAGCAGAAAGCTTTCCATACCCGTGAAATGAACTGGGGGCCTCTGTCCGACGCAATATCAACAGGGATACCATGAAAACAAAACACATGAGACCAGAAGGTCTGCAGTCTCTCTTGAGGAGGGGAGTTTGGCCAGAGGAATGAAATGGGCTGATTTGAAAATCTGTCAACAATAGTTAAGATTACCATGTTACCATTCGATGGGGGAAGACCGGTCACAAAATCCAAGGCTATATGGGACCATGGACGACTGGGTACAGGCAGGGGGCGGAGTAGACCAGAGGGGGGTTGAGTTGAAGTCTTGTTTGCGGCACAGACCGGGCAAGCAGTAACGAAGTCCCTGGTGTCCCTGCCCATGGTCGGCCACCAGAAGCGCCGCCGAAGGAAGGCCAGAGTACGACCCACCCCGGGATGACAGGTAAGTCTGGTTGAATGGGCCCATTGGAGGACTTCAGAGCGGGCTGACTCTGGAACAAAAAGGGAGTCGGGGGGCCCGTTACCTGGATCGGGTTGAGTCTGCTGGGCGCGGCACACATGGGACTCAATGTCCCAGGTCACGGAGGCCACAATGCAGGATGGGGGCAGAATGGGATCCGATTCCGGAGGTGCATCAGCCGTGAACTGGTGGGACAGGGCATCTGGCTTGGTGTTCCTGGAACCAGGGCGATAAGTCAAGGTGAAATTGAATCTTCCAAAAAACAAGGCCCACCTGGCTTGTCGTGGGTTGAGACGCTTAGCCGTCTGGATGTAGGCCAGGTTCTTGTGGTCCGTCCACACAACGAAAGGCTGGTTGGCTCCCTCCAACCAATGGCGCCATTCCTCCAGTGCCAGTTTGACTGCCAGGAGTTCCCGGTTTCCAACGTCATAATTTCTTTTTGCGGAGGACAGCTTGTGGGAGTAAAAAGCACAAGGATGCAGTTTATGGTCAGTGGGGGAACGTTGAGAAAGAATGGCTCCTACCCCAGTCTCGGAGGCATCCACCTCGACCACAAACTGAAGATCTGGATCCACCTGGGTGAGAATGGGAGCAGAGGCGAAGCGGCCTTTAAGTTCTTGAAACGCACTCGCAGCCTCTGTAGTCCAGTGGAACTGATGAGAGGTTGAGGTCAGAGCAGTGAGAGGGGCTGCTAGGCAACTATAGTTCTTGATGAAACGCCGGTAAAAATTGGCAAACCTCAAAAACCTCTGTAACTGCTTTCGGGTAGTGGGGGCAGGCCACTCAGATACTGCCTCAACCTTAGCGGGATCCATCTTCACCTGCCCCTGTGTGATGACATAGCCCAAAAAGGACACAGTGGAAGCATGGAATTCACATTTGACAGGCTTGACAAATAACTTGTTCTCCAACAGTCGTTGGAGTACCTGACGGACGTGCTGCTGGTGAGTGTCAAGGTTAGGTGAGAAGATGAGGATATCATCCAGATAGACGAAGACAAACCGCCCGACCATGTCTCGAAGCACATCATTTATGAAAGTCTGAAAAACAGCAGGAGCATTTGTTAGACCGAACGGCATCACCAGATATTCAAAATGGCCCAGGGAGGTATTGAAGGTGGTCTTCCACTCAACCCCCTCCCTGACACGGATGAGATGGTACGCGTTTCGCAGGTCCAGCTTGGTGAAGATCTTGGCTCCATGAAGAGGGGAAAAAGCAGAATCGATTAAAGGCAGAGGATAGGTATTCTTGATGGTTATGTTGTTTAGTCCCCGGAAATCAATACAAGGTCTGAGAGTGCCATCTCTCTTTCCCACAAAAAAGAACCCCGCACCCACCGGGGAAGAGGATGGTCTGATGAGGCCTGTAGCCAAGGAGTCCCGGATGTACTCTTCCAAAGCCTCCCGCTCAGGACGAGAGAGGTTGTACAGGCGACTGCAGGGGTGTGGTGCGCCCGGCTGCAGGCCGATAGTGCAGTCGTACGGCCGGTGAGGTGGTAATGATAGTGCACGATGTCTACAGAAAACAGTGGCCAGGTCATGATAAATTGGGGTACAGAAGTCAGGTCAGCTGGCTCAGGAACTGATAGAGGTACAGACAAGGCAGGAGCAGGGGCTGAATGCAGACAGTTGGCATGACAAAAATTACTGCAAGAGATTACCTTACCAGCTGACCAGTCAAGTTGGGGGTTGTGTGCCCTCAACCAGGGATAGCCGAGAACCAGGGGAGAGCTGGGGCAGTCAATGACATGAAAACTAATCATCTCCTGATGATTAACTGAGACTCTGAGGAGGACGGGCACAGTCTTGTTAGTCACATGGGCAAGAAATCTACCATTTAGAGCTCTGGTAGTTATAGGCGACTCCAGTGGTACAGTGTCTATAGCCAGCTGTGCTACCATCTTGCTGTCTAAAAAACTCTCCTCAGCTCCTGAATCAAGGAGAGCACACAAGGGTAATGTCTGGTCCCGCTATATGAGGGAGGCATTGAGCTGGGGTCTGGAAGGAGACTGACAACTACTATGACTCAACAGTATCTCCCCCACTACTGCTGAGCAAGCCCTTTTCCCGGGCGGTGTGGACAGGAGAGTAGAAAATGCCCGGATTGGCCACAATACAGGCAGCTCTGGGGATTGAACCGGCTCTCTGGTGAGAGTTTGGCTCGGCCCAGTTGCATGGGCTCGGGATCTGGGGGACACTGAGGAACAGAGGCAGTCGGGGGAGAAAAACAAGGTAAGGTTGATGGTGTAGTGGGCGAAGTTACCTTACCCGTCTTCTCCCTCCGACGCTCACGGATGCGGTTGTCAATGCGGATGGTCAAGGCAATCAGGTTATCCAGTCCCTCGGGCTCCGGGTGAGAAACCAGCTCATCCTTAAGGGTCTCATTGAGGCCGTTCTGAAAGGCCCCCCGGAGTGCCTACTCATTCCAGCCACTCTCCGTGGCGAGGCAGCGGAAACGGATGGCGAATTCAGCGACAGAGCTGGCACCTTGGCGGATGGAGATCAGCCTTTTGGTGGCGTCTCTGCCCCGGACGGGATGATCAAAAATCTTCCTCATCTCTGCTGTGAAGTCGGGGTAGGAGGAAACAAGCGGAGACTGCTGCTCTCACACCGCTGTGGCCCAGCTGCTTGCAGCCCCCCGGAGACAACCCATCAGGTACGCCACCTTGGCTCGGTCAGAAGCATAGGAACTGGGCTGTTGGTCAAAAACAATATCACATTGCATCAAAAAATCTCTACAAGTGCCGAGGTTACCGTCATAGGGTTCTGGAGGCGGCACATGGGGCTCCCGGGTTTGAAGCTGGTTGCTGCCGGTTGCCACGGGAGCTGGGGGACGGTCTTGGGCTGAAAGTTGCAGTTGGAGATTTGCCAGGGTCTGTGACATCTCGGTTATCCGAGCCGTGAGTGCTTGCAACACCTCACTGTGTTGTCCGAGGACCGCGCCCTGTCCAGTGAGCGCTTGGCGGACGGCACCATCCTGGTCCGCTGGGTACATACTGGCCAGATTGTACTGTAAACGGGACAGTGGTGAGGACCCAAATGCGGACAGACAGGAGTTCAGGTGGAATTAACAAGTTTTATTGAATCCGTGGAGGGGGGCAGGCTGAGGAAGGAGCAGGCTGGGGTGTGACCAGGCGGAGGCTGGTGGGGCTGAGCGGGGCCGGGGAGCAGAGCAGGCAGGCAGGCAGGTTCTGGAGCAGAAAAAAGCAGAGTCAAAAAATGTGTCTCTTATCTTAAATCTTGTCTAAAGCTAGAGTCGAGCAGGGTACTGACGGAACAGTGGCTACGATCTGGCAGCGAGCGTGTGGCAGGGCTGAGAAGAAGTAGCCTCGGTGATTGCAGGATGAGATGCAGCTGATGGGGCTCTGCTCTGTCTCAGCACACCTGAAATCACTCACTATGCACGCACACACACACACACTCAAGCAGTAGCTGTAACAGATGGTCAGGTGGGAAGATTTTCAGAAATTTGATGAAATGATACGGAATGACTGTTTGGTTCATTGAAAATTGGAGCCGACTTAATGTCTTCCAGTTTATTTAATGACATGACAAGTCAGTTTACTGGTTATGGATAGCACCATTCAGTGTTTAAACATCTCATGTGGCTCTGAGAAAATTGCCCCGATGATTATATAATGATGTCATCAGGATTATCTCAGCCTGGAATTTGTGACTACAAATGTACTCCAAAATGACCTGTATTACAAACTGAAGGTATGGAGTCAAGAGATGGACATTAACCAGCCAGAGAGGGTCGAATGAAACAATTAATGGCTACAATTGCATTTTCTCAGAGATCTCCCAACAAGTTTGATAACTTCTTTTAATGACCCTAACCAGTGGTAGAACCAGTTTTAGTTCAGTGAGATGATGTTATAGTGATGACGTTCTCGTGATGAAGTCTAAATCAACACCAATTTCTATAAATACATAAATAAAAAGATATATCTTTGAAATAAATCTGTTATACACGAATGAGGCAGTACATATATAAATAAAGGTATGTATTAATTCACATTCATTTATTTCAGTGAACTTATTTCATAATACCACATTTATATATTTCAAGATACTTATTCTATTATGCCACATTTATTTATTTCAACTGATTTATTTCATTAAACTATCATAGTGTGATGGCACGCGTGTTTAAAAGTAATCAGAAAAATATTACTAGTTTTAATCGGCAGCCGATTGATCAGTGCTTCTCTAAAAACAGTCATAAGGGTTGAATCATGGGAAATGTATGGTTCAGTGTTGTTGGATCTCAGACCAACCTACGGATTACAATTCAGGATATTTGGGCCTCTGCTGCATTGATCAATACTAAACCCCAGGAGTACCCATTTAACAGAGAATATTCCTTCGTTGGATAAATATACTTTTACTCATTGGTATTTCTAGCTCACTGGTCATAGGTCACCATCCCACATTATCCATACATTACCTTGCTCCCGATTAATGCTCTGTTTCAAAGAGCTTGTTGGGAGAGCCAACATGATAGTGACATATTTTGATCATCTTCAAGTTAAACAGGGATTTACCACTGAGCTGAAAGAAGAATGTAAACATTGTTCATGAAGTACAATATGTCCTTGGACAGATCTTCCCTGATCTCCCAGCTCCTTTTCAGGTCCATGTCTGAAGAGAGACTTGCTGAACTGGATGCTGGCCACATCATGCCAGCAGGGTCACCTGGACGTGGTCCGGCTGCTGGTCCATGGCTACGACGCCGATGCCAAGGACTGTGCCATCCACAGCAATGAGTTTGCTGTCATCACTGGGCTGCCGCTGTACGCTGCTGCACAAGCAGGTAGGACAGATGAGAACACTTCAGACATCATCGGGACATCCAACACAGCAAATAGTTCATTTTAGCTGAAGACAGCTGGGCTTCATTGCCCTAAACTCCTCTCGGAGCCTCCTCGCCCCTCGTCTCGTTGTCATTCAAACTCTTCACCATTAGTAGTTTCGTGGCGCAGTGCAGGGTGGCGGAGCCGGCGTAATGCAAGTTTCGACCAGTGCAACCTTGCGCACGTCAGTTTGGCAGTTTGGTGGATCACCTGCGCCAAGATGGGTGTGGCAGCGCAGCAGGGGGAGGCGTCACATATTCAGCTTGGTGCAGCGGAAGTTTCGTGGCAAAAAGCCTCGCCGAGACTGCGCCGAAAGCCCGCCAGCTCCAACCTGGTCTACTCTTTGCGCAAGGCGAATTACAGCTGGCGGAGTGGCAGTTTGGCTGACCGGCACGCAGTGCGCACACGTCACCAAGACCTCACAGGCAGGTTTCCATAGTTCCAGGCACATTTAAATGCAATAAATAATCACAACAAACACTATTTAATGCAACTAATTGAATCAACACCTGAATTTATATCTATATAGATTGTCCCGTCACATCTGACGTCAGATCAAAGGCGGATGGCACGCGTAACGGAAACTCAGCCTGACTGAATTAACACAGCTGAAACTTGGACCTCTCGGACCAAAACATCTCCCTCTCTCTCTCCTGTTTTTCATATCTATCCACTGCTAATTTAAAGATGAAAACATCTTTAAAAAAAAATACAGCAGCTCATGCCTGGTCTGTTGTCCGTGGAGAGACGCGCAACTTTGCCGCGAGCTGGAACCGGAGTTGGGGCTGCAGCTGGTCTGAGTGGCACGCGAGGTCCCGGTGTCCCGCCGTTCTGGTGTTGGACGGGGAATCCGGTGCAGCTGTGGAGCGCAGATGATGAAGACGGTGATGATGATGATGAATGGCCCGGCCGGCTTGCTATTATGTCTGCTGTGTGCCCTGACCCTTCTTTGTTATAGACATGCCTAAAATGTGCCTACAATTTCTATAGTGATATAATATCGGCATTATAATTATCATGACTATACGCACGCATAGCGCGTGATGCGCGTGGTGGGAGCGCCGGCGCTGCTTCGAAAGCCCGCCAGCTCCAACCAGCTCCAACCTGGTCTACTCTTTGCGCAAGGCGAATTACAGCTGGCGGAGTGGCAGTTTGGCTGACCGGCACGCAGTGCGCACACGTCACCAAGACCTCACAGGCAGGTTTCCATAGTTCCAGGCACATTTAAATGCAATAAATAATCACAACAAACACTATTTAATGCAACTAATTGAATCAACACCTGAATTTATATCTATATAGATTGTCCCGTCACATCTGACGTCAGATCAAAGGCGGATGGCACGCGTAACGGAAACTCAGCCTGACTGAATTAACACAGCTGAAACTTGGACCTCTCGGACCAAAACATCTCCCTCTCTCTTTCCTGTTTTTCATATCTATCCACTGCTAATTTAAAGATGAAAACATCTTTAAAAAAAAATACAGCAGCTCATGCCTGGTCTGTTGTCCGTGGAGAGACGCGCAACTTTGCCGCGAGCTGGAACCGGAGTTGGGGCTGCAGCTGGTCTGAGTGGCACGCGAGGTCCCAGTGTCCCGCCGTTCTGGTGTTGGACGGGGAATCCGGTGCAGCTGTGGAGCGCAGATGATGAAGACGGTGATGATGATGATGAATGGCCCGGCCGGCTTGCTATTATGTCTGCTGTGTGCCCTGACCCTTCTTTGTTATAGACATGCCTAAAATGTGCCTACAATTTCTATAGTGATATAATATCGGCATTATAATTATCATGACTATACGCACGCATAGCGCGTGATGCGCGTGGTGGGAGCGCCGGCGCTGCTTCTGTCATTGGGCTGTCAAGTGACTAAACTTGCACTGCACCTCGCCTGGCGCATTAAAGGTGAGGAGAGGAGCTCATTTGATTGGTGAAGATCTGAATCGGCTGTGTTAATCCCAGTCCACGCCTTGATACCTCCTCGTCTCCCACTCACGCCTACTTCTCCTCCCTCTTTCCCACTTGCGCGGGTGGGAGTGACGGGAGGCGTGCCTGCGCTAGCCTGCTCGGTGCACGAAACTTGCAAAGTCCAGGCGGACACACCCCGTCGGCATGTCGCAGGTGCGCTGCGCGCTGACTGCGCCTGGTCTACGAAACTAGGGCCCAGAGACTTGAAATGGGGGCTGAGTGAGAGGAGTGACATGTAACGAAGGTCCCAAGGCTGGAATCAAACTCATGGAATTGCATTAATTTGGCATACACTGTACGATGGTCTATCAAGGCGCCCCGACACTGCTTTTCTTATTATCTGGGGGTTTTTTTCTCTGTGGGATATGAGTTCATGTCAAGACAAAAGCATTTGTTCGAAACACACACACACACATAAATATAGAAGCCATATACAGTGGGGCAAAAAAGTATTTAGTCAGCCACCGATTGTGCAAGTTCTCCCACTTAAAATGATGACAGATGTCTGTAATTTTCATCATAGGTACACTTCAACTGTGAGAGACAGAATGTGGGGAAAAAATCCTGGAAATCACATTGTAGGATTTTTTAAAGAATTTATTTGTAAATTATGGTGGAAAATAAGTATTTGGTCAATAACAAAAGTTCAACTCAATACTTTGTAATTTAACCTTTGTTGGCAATGACAGAGGTCAAACGTTTAATGTAGGTCTTCACAAGGTTTGCACACACTGTAGCTGGTATTTTGGCGCATTCCTCCATGCAGATCTCCTCTAGAGCAGTGATGTTTTGAGGCTGTCGCCGACTTCAAACTCCCTCCACAGATTTTCTATGGGGTTGAGGTCTGGAGACTGACTAGGCCACTCCAGGACTTTCAAATGCTTCTTACGCAGCCACTCCTTCGTTGCCCGGGCGGTGTGTTTGGGTTCATTGTCATGCTGGAAGACCCAGCCACGTTTCATCTTCATGCTCTCACTGATGGAAGGAGGTTTTGGCTCAAAATCTCACGATACATGGCCCCATTCATTCTTTCCTTGACACGGATCAGTCATCCTGTCCCCTTTGCAGAAAAACAGCCCCAAAGCATGATGTTTTCACCCCCATGCTTCACAGTAGGTATGGTTTTCTTGGGATGCAACTCAGCATTCTTCTTCCTCCAAACACGATGAGTTGAGTTTGTACCAAAAAGTTCTATTTTGGTTTCATCTGACCACATGACATTCTCCCAACTCTCTCCTGGATCATCCATATGCTCTCTGGCAAACTTCAGACGGGCCTGGACATGTACTGGCTTAAGCAGGGGGACTCGTCTGGCACTGCAGGAGTTGATTCCCTGTCGGCGTAGTGTGTACTGACGGTAACCTTTGTTACTTTGGTCCCAGCTCTCTGCAGGTCATTCACCATGTCCCCCTGTGTTGTTCTGGGATTTTTGCTCACCGTTCTCATGATCATTATGACCCCACGGGATGAGATCTTGCGTGGAGCCCCAGATCGAGGGAGATTATCAATGGTCTTGTATGTTTCTTTTATACAGATAACGAGTTCAAACAGGTGCCATTTATACAGGTAATGAGTGGAGGACAGAAGAGCTTCTTAAAGAAGAAGTTACAGGTCTGTGAGAGCCAGAGAACTTGCTTGTTTTTAGGTGACCAAATACTTATTTTCCACCATAATTTACAAATAAATTATTTAAAAATCCTACAATGTGATTTCCAGGATTTTTTTTCACATTCTGTCTCTGTCATCATTTTAAGTGGGAGAACTTGCACAATCGGTGGCTGACTAAATACTTTTTTGCCCCACTGTATTTGCAAGAACGGGGACAGATGTTGTCCACCTCTGGTACTGTGAACACATTATATGGTCGTGTATTTTATGGATGGGACCATATGGAATTTTATCGCCGATCGTGATTTAAAAAAAAAAAACACTTACAATAAGTTGATAATGATGAATTTTCATTATCAGGATAATCGTATCATCATGAGTGACATGTAAAACTTGCCTAGCTTGTTATCATGGAAGAGAAGTTAAAATATAGCCTGAAAAAACACTATATTGCCAAAAGTATTCTCTCACCTTCCTTGACTCGCATATGAACTTAAAGCTGTAGTCTACGATTTTTCACAATTTTGCCAACAGTAGCCATGCGGACCGGTGGCTACTATTGGCTCCGATCCAATCCTCGCTCAGTTTGAAACTACGAGCGGACAAGACGCTTGTTGCTCTGAGCAGTTCAGGTAAGGAGCAAGGCTCTCACGTGAGTTCAGAGTGAGATTTTGGCTGAGGCTGCGGCGTCAGCGGGGAGGGGAGATGGGGGGGGATTGTGGCGAGCGATCTCCGAGCAGTTTGGGATCGGGGACATACTGCAGTCTGGGTGAGAGAGAAATCCGACCGGCACCCGCTGCATTTACACCAATAATGTTTCATCATTCGTGGCCGTAATAAACACTATTGCTGCTTTGTACATGTTGTGGAAGTCCCGGACACACCGGGAAACTAAACGGCGTCCTGCCTGAGTTCATACCCGGAGGGAATGTTCCCATTCATTTTCTATGTAAGAAGCCGTGCAATGCCGTCGCAGCGCGGCGAGTTTCGAGAGACGCCGCCGCCGCCCGCAAGCTCTCGAAAATCTTTTAAACTGACTGTTGTCGATCTAAAATAAAGACAGATTTAGCAACTGCATAGCTTATTTCTTTTTTCTTAAAACTATTTTCGTAAAATAAGAGGGAGGTCGAAGGCAAGCTTGGAGGAGCACAGATGGGAGGGGTGTGTGTGTGTGTGGGGGGGGGGGGGTGCTTTTTCAAATCGTAGACTACAGCTTTAAGTGACATCCCATTCTTAATGGGAAGGCTTTCCACAAGGTTTGGGAGTGTGTTTATGGGACTTTTTGACCATTCTTCCAGAAGCGTATTTGTGAGGTCACACAGTCATGTTGGAACAGGAAGAGGCCATCCCGAAAACTGGTCCACAAAGTTGGGTTCATGGAATTGTCCAACATCTCTTGGTATGCTGAAGCATTCAGAGTTCCTTTCACTGGAACTAAGGGGCCAAGCCCAGCTCCTGAAAAACAGCCCCACACCATAATCCCCCTCCACCAAACTTTACACGTGGCTCAATGCAGTCAGATAAGTACCGTTGCCCTGGCAACCGCCAAACCCAGACTCGTCCATCAGATTGCCAGATGGAGAAGCGTGGTCCGTCACTCCAGAGAACGCGTCTCCACTGCTCTAGAGTCCAGTGGCGGCGTGCTTTACACCACTGCACCCGACGCTTTGCATTGCACTCGCTGATGTATGGCTTGGATGCGGCTGATCGCCATGGAAACCCATTCCATGTAGCTCTCTAAACTGTTTTTGAGCTAATCTGAAGGCCACATGAAGTTTGGAGGTCTGTAGTGATTGACTCTGCAGAAAGTTGGCGACCTCTGTGCACTGCTCGCCTCAGCATCCGCTGACCCCACTCCATCATTTTATGTGGTCTACCACTTCTTGGCTGAGTTGCTGTTGTTCCCAATCACTTCCAATTTGTTATCATCCCACTGACAGTTAATATTTAAGAGGGAGGAAATTTCACGACTGGACTTGTTGCACAGGTGGCATCCTATCACAGTACCACACTGGAATTCACTGAGCTCCTGAGAGCGACCCATTCTTTCAAAAATGTTTGTATTAACAGTCTGCATGCCTAGGTGCTTGCTTTTATACACCTGTGGCCATGGAAGTGATTGGAACACCTGATTTCAATTATTTGGATGTGAATACTTTTGGCATTACAGTGTATTACAGTGTAATATTTCCCCCCATGTTTTAGTGCGGTTTTAAGCATAGTTTTATTATATTATATACATGAATTTTGGCCAAAATAATTGTGACATGAAATTTTCACATCGTCCCATGCCTAGCGTGTTATGTGTTGCAGGGAATGAGGAGATTGCTCGTTTCCTGCTGCAGAAGGGAGCAGGGTTCTCCTCATACACCCTGATGGACCATCCAGCCTTCAGCAAACACCTCCTCAGACTCAAACTGGAGGAAACCTCCAACGCAGAAGGAGACAAGGTCTGTGTTCTGGAATAATAATAGTATGTCTGTGAACACATAAATCTGAAGTGTCTAGAGACATATAGAACCTGTGACCAGGGATGCAGCTGGCAGAGGCCAGCACCAACTGAATGCCGATGGTAACCCCTGGTTCTGAAAAGTGAAGCCAAAGCTGAAGAGCCTTCTCTACTCCCCTCTGATTGTATGGAAGACTATGAGAAAATGGTCCTACTTCTCTCTTGATGTATTATCTCAGTTAACATGGTAATAATAATAATAATAATACATTTTATTTGTAATGCACTTTATATTTACTGAAAAATCTCAAAGTGCTACAACAGCAAAAAAAGAAACATAAGTTAAAACAAGAGTTAAAAGCAGTTATCAAAGTAACACAAGTAAAAATTACAGCTTAAAAGATTTTTTAAAAAGGTATGTTTTGAGTCCCTTTTTAAAACAATCAATTGACTGTGGGACCCTCAGGTGTTCTGGGAGGGTGTTCCACAGTCGAGGAGCAGAAGACTCGGTCTCCCAGTGTGCAGCTCTTAGTCCCTGGGGGGAGAAGTCTGTGGCTGTTGGTGGAGCGGAGTCAGCGTGCTGAGGTCTGGGGGGTGAGGAGTTCTTTGAGGTACTGGGGGGCGTTTGTAGTCGATCCGAGCGGAGATGGGTAGCCAGTGTAGCGAGTGAAGGATGGGTGTGATGTGTTCATATTTGCGTACTTTCAGCAGGATTCTAGCGGCGCTGTAAACAGTTTATGGTCTCAATCTCTAGTTTCAAGTCTTCTTCAATCCAGTGTGATGTTCATTTAGTACATTATGGTCCATTTAGAGTCCAACAGACCAGAATGCAGGGGATGCTTTAGGGGGCGGGGCTACCTTGTGATTGAAAGATCGCTACCACACTACCAATGCAGTTAGCTTCTAAGATAACTTTAACATTAGCTGTAAAGTTGACCTTGAATTATGGAGCTTTGTTGCAGCTTCACATCAGAATCCAGATGGATCCAGATCCAGTAAGGGTGCTGCTCTGCTGCTTGTGTTCATCAGAACCACTCGTCGCTCCTCAACAGTCCAAATATGGTCACTACCTTCACTTGCAAAAATTTCAAGATGGCGATGGCCAAAACGCCGAACTCGAGGCTTCAAAACTGTAGTTCACAACGGGTGATATCACTATGACTGCGTCCACTTATGTTATACAGGCTATAGCTGAAAGCCTTTAACTTTATGCATCACAAAAGTTTCAGTTTGACGTGTTGTTTGGAGTTTACGTGCGACCTGGTGCAAGCTGATGAAATTAATTTATTCAAATAATCAGTCTCAAAATGCTTTAACAATGCTACATTCTTTAACCGATTCTCTTTATGCTATGTTTACACATACAATGTCAATGCAACACAAATAGCTGCAAATTTACACTGGTGGTGCATATGATGCCTTGTGAAAGAGGCAAGTACGTATTTGTATATAGTAGCTCACATTAGACCAGAGACCAGACCAGACTACGTGGAGAAACAAGAAACTGTCTGTGGTCCCCCAGATGTCTATGATAGTAGCTTACATTAGTCTAGAGACCAGACTATGTGGAGAAAACAGAGACTGTCTGTGGTCCCCCAGAGGTCTACAATAGTAGATTACATTAGTCCAGAGACCAGACCAGACTACGAGTAGAAACCAGAGACTGACTATGGTCCCCCAGAGGTCTAGTTAGTAGCTCACATTAGTTCAGAGACCAGACCAGACTATGTGGAGAAACCAGAGACTGGCAGTGGCCCAAACAACAAGGTCTCTGCTGTATTTATGTCTAGATTACCTTATTTGGAGTGTTGATGGAGCAGCTACAA
Organism: Eutrigla gurnardus; assembly: GCF_963514095.1. Taxonomy (NCBI): domain Eukaryota; kingdom Metazoa; phylum Chordata; class Actinopteri; order Perciformes; family Triglidae; genus Eutrigla; species Eutrigla gurnardus. Next base: position 19,854,061 of record NC_139915.1, read on the forward strand.
TGTTAGCATAGCCTAGCACCCATCAACCATACTCCATTCAGAAAACAAGCATTTTAAAGTGTGTTGTTGCCTTGCAGACAGACCTAACAATGCATTGCAATTAAAACACAGCTGAATAGTTTAGGTTTTATTAATAAACACAAACGATCCTGCATGAGTCACATGAAGCAAAATGTAGCTTTGTTTAATGGCAAAAGTTCATGTGTTGACTTTGGTACCTCAAGGTATTATAAGGAAGTTAATTGTCCTCTGTATGTGTGCAGGCTGTCTCTGTGTGCTGGAGCGGCCTGCAGCTGCCCTGGTTGGAGCTGGATTGGTTCATGGATCTGTCCTCACGGATCACCCACCTGGATCTGTCCTCCAACAGCCTGGCTGCTCTGCCCTCCGTGGTGCCCTGGGGTCTCATCCACCTGCACACTGTAGATCTGTCCAACAATCAGCTGAAAGAGCTGCCAGCTGCTCCCAGCTCCCAGGAGGTCATCTGCTCCAGGTACATAGGCCACAAGGTTGGCTGGCCTACATGTAGCTGGATCAACTAGTCAGTCTACTTCCAGGGCTCAACAAACCTTTTTGAGACTGATAATACATTTGGTCGGTTTCCTTTAAATAATAGGAGACGTGTATATACAGTGCTATGCATACGTTTAGGCACCCCATGCTAAAGTTGACTAAAAAGAGGAAGAAAAAAATCATCTTTTGTGAATTGATCTTAATGCCTTAATTAAACAAAGGAGGAAAAATCCTACCTTTTAGGACACCAATTTTCTTTGTGAATGAATAATGTACGTTCTTCATTAAAATACAGGGTGCATAAGTATGGGAAAATCATGGTGCTTTTCAGTTAGCCTATTAGCTGGTTTGATTTGCATTGAGAAATCATTAGGCTATCTGAAAAGCACCATGCCAGTCTCTAGGTATGTGAAGGGTATGTGAGGATTTGGATTTTATTTTAACTCCAAAGGCCCAGGTGACTTTATCAGAATGCATAGTATCCTCGATCCCATGTAATAACTGGCCTTTAAAAATAAAAATCTGCCTGCCTCTAGGGGAGTTTAACATAGGGGTGCCCATACTTATGCACCCTGTATTTTAATGAAGAACATTTATTTCTTTACGATACATTATTCATTCACAAAGAAAATTGGTGATAGATAGATAGATAGATAGATAGATAGATAGATAGATAGATAGATAGATAGATAGATAGATAGATAGATAGATAGATAGATAGATATGAGACCCAAGTTTCTGTTTGTGTGTAGAGTTAGTGTAATATATGTAGAGTCGTTGGAAGAAAAGTTGGATTAGTGAACGTGCACACTGTCTGTTCTAGATCACTAACAGCTGAACTAAGGTTAGACACTTTAGTAAACAATACATTATATCCTAAGCTATGCCCAGATTGTTACCATTCCTTGAAGAAGGGTTGGTTGTTCCTCTGAAAAGGGTTTCTGTCTTCAGGTTCCTGTGAAGGAAAGTTGCTGTCCTTGAAGTTGTGAATGGAGGAGTTTCTAGTGAGCTCTGCGTCTCGACTAGAGATGATCTTGTGTCTTGAAAGGGGGAGATCAGCTGAGCTGGGTCTCTTTAGCTGTTCCTTGTAGGCTAAAACAGGCTCCAACAGCCAGCTTAGGCGAAGTCCCGGAGGGGAGACCTGTGCTCAGGTCGACATCTCAGTAGAAAGAGGAAGATTCCCAGTAGATCTGCTCAGTAGAAGCAGACTTCTACTGCAGTTGGCCAATCACAGTGGAATCTGCAGTTCACAGGAAGTGTGAAAGTGACCAGGTCTGCAGACAGATGGGGGAGGGGAACCCCAGACATCCTTTGTGTGTGTGTGTGTGTGTGTGTGTGTATATATATATATATATGTATGTATGTATGTGTGTGTGGCTGAGGTGGACCAGCACTATTCTCCTTTAAGTGACAAGCTGCTCCTCTGAGTCTCTACTATTATTGATCTTCTCTCTTTGTCTAAAAGGGCAAACAAGTGTTTAACATATCCCCTCTTCGACAGATTTGAAATGCCTGAATGTCTTTTCTGTGCTTCAGTTTGCAGCAAATTAATCTCTCTCAGAACCAGCTCACCAGTTTGCCAGCTGGACTCCTCCATCTGACCCACATCCAGAGACTTTCTGCTGCCAAGAACCAGCTCACAGTCCTGTTTGACATCCCCACCAGTATGTTCCAACGCTACTCATATATTGTATGCATGTTGTCTGTCGCATGTCAAGGTTAAGAGCAGGAAATGGTTAAATTAGTTGTGTTTCCATTCAAGCAAATTTTAAGTGAACTTTTGAAATATTGCAAATGGATGTAAATGATGTGCATTTCCATCAAATAGTTTGGAGCAAATAAACTAGACTACACTTTACAAACAAAGTAGAAGAAGACGTAGAGGTTGCAACCCGATGTAACGTCACATTTCGTTAGATCTTTCATCAGATTCTGGGACTGTAGAGGCTGCTGTTGCAAATGTCCTACATGTATGTTGTTGTAAATGGGCATGAAGAAGTTTTTATGTAGAATAGTTTTTGTGGATATGCCTCTGGATTAAAAATGAGAGATTCAGAATAGGAGTTTTATTAGGTGGAGGGTTATTTATTTCTGCTTCATGCGGTACTTCCAAACTAAAATATGTGAATGGAAACATGGGTATTAGATATGGCGACCTCCCAGATGTGGTGTATCTGGTGCACTCCACATCTTTCCTAAAGATCCCCGGGCTATGGTCTTCATTTTAGGAAGGTTCCTACTGAGTGAAAGGACCTGAAGCATCTACGTGTCACCATGAGAAGAGCTGTTAGAATTCAGTTAAAATTCTCTAAATCCTCAGCAAAGGTGCTTCAATGCTTCCTTTCCTCTCTCCCTTAGCAGAGGAAACACTGGACCTGGATTTCCTTTCCTTCACCAAAGGAAAGGAGATCACGCCGCCCCACAATTCCTCCGGGCAGCTCCAATCAAAAGTGACGCACAACTCGGCTGTTAATGAAAACAAACGATATGCCGATCTTGCATATTTAACAATTAATTTCATACAGACACACAGTAGTGGGAATTGTGTTGATTAATACGAGTTGGGGCTTGATCAGCCTCTGGGTCACCAGAGTGAGGGTGTCTGATGTTCGTGACCTGAAACACCCGATGACCTCTGTGATTAGTCAGATAAGTGGAGGTTACCATTCAGATGAAGATTTTACTAATTAAAAACGGATTGAAACTGTTTTCAACTAACTGTTTTCAGGCCTTTCAGTCAGGTCTGATTCAGCCTTTTCCTCTTCCTGCCTATCAGCTACTAACTGGATCGGTCTTCGTAAGCTGGAGGAGCTGGATGTGTGTGATAACAGTCTGACCAGTCTGCCCTCGACCATCATGCACTGTTTGAAATCCCTGAGCTTCCTCAATGTGTGCAGGAACACACTGAGCGCCTTCCCCGAACCCTGGGCCTGTCCACTGGTAAGAAACCACCACTGTTTGCTGTTTCTGCTGGTAGCTTTTTGTCCAAATGGAATATTCCAGTTGCTGTTGACCATGTTTGGTATTGTGGGTGTTACTCTATTGAGCTCCTTTGAGGACAAATTTAATGCAATTGTTGAATAGGTAGCCTATCACTGTTTACTTGAGATGTTCTGATGGTTTCACTTATCAGCCTCATCATGGTGTACGGTGCTGTTTGAGAGCTTTAGCAAACACCACCGGGGGTCTGTAGGTGGGTCCAGACCTCTGTAAGGGAGTCCCAGACCTCTGTACAAGATCCATGCTCCTATGGTGAGCTTTTCTACCTCGAACTACTCCAGGCTCAGATGTGGCTCATCAGCTGATATCTGTAAGACAAACACCCAGGAAAAGGAACACCGACCCCTAGTGGATTGGAAGGGTCGTCTTTTTTGGCAGCAAATTGGTCAAATCGGTGAAACGAAGAGTGTGAGACATATTTTGCGGTTTCAAAGTAAAACCTCAAAAAATATAGATAAACATAAACATATTTCGGGGTTATACATGTGCCATACCAGTCTGAGCTACACATGTCCACATAATCACACACATGGATATTCTTCTTTCTGCAGAAACAATGCAAAGCTGCCACCAATGTGATCAAGAGACTTCCAAACACCATCTCTATGTTCTGGAGGACTCAGCTGCAAGAGGTTGACTTCTCTGACAACAGCCTGGTGGAGCTGCCTTCATATATCTTTGAACTGGAGGTAGAACCTGGATCTGTTACTGCATATCTGTATGTGCACAAAGCTGGAGAGCAATCAACACAATTCTGTGAAATCAAACATAACAAATGCATTCATTCATATCAAATCATAGTATTCAGACTCAAGTGTGTGATCTGTTAAGTAGCCTCCAGGTGGCACTGCTGTTCTGGGGATGGCTCCATATTTGAATCTTTGGCTTACGTTCTTGTTCCACAGCTTGGAATCACCCGGATAATTATTATTATTATTATAAAATGACTATTATCATTGTTGTTATTATAAGGGATATTTGTATTAACAGTAGTATTAACCTATTATTATTATTATTATTATAAACATAATAACCGAATATAATTGGAAGCAGCAATCCACAGTAACCACCATGAGATCTTTGGAGATCACTGTAAAGGAGGGCTGGCTAGTGGTCCAGTCAGCCAGCTGTCTATGTATTCCTTCAAAGGACAATGTGAATGTGTGCTTTACAGTATCTCACCCCTCCTCCCACTCATCCTCCCATCAGGCTCTGGTGTCGTTGAGATTGTGTGGGAATCGCATTGCGACACTCCCAGACCCCAGTAAGTGGAAGTGCTCTCAGCTCAGGACCCTCGATCTTTCCAGGAACCAGCTGGGCAAGTAGGTCCACACTGTAGATACACTCTGCCAGCTGTTACTGAGCAACTCAGCCGTTCTCCCTGGAGTTCACTCAAAGTCACGTGTGAAGAGAACACTTTCCTCTTTCTTCAGCTTGGAAGAAAGTATAACCAGCGTTGATAACATTTTATAAAATATTATTATTATCATAAAATCTCAGGAAGTTAAAGTCCCAGTCGGCAACATTTCTTTTTATCATATTCACTGAAGCCAACACTATGCTCCGATAGAACAACATACATCATCTGGTTTTAGAAAAAAAGCGCGCCTCTACGTGCAAGTAAAGCCTGTTGTCTGTTTTGCAAAGATCCGATAACGCCCGGATCATCCTGTCCAATCAGCACGCAGGGCTGTGTTTGTGCATACACAGAGCCCCTCCCCCCTCGGGTCGTTCCACTATCACGGGGGGAGGTGGAGGGGAGTAGCAACAAGCTTCCAATTCCTCATTAAAAACCGAAACGAGGAGGTCCAAAACAACCAAGGAAAAGAAAACACCGGTGGAAAATAAGGGAAAAAAAGAAAGATTGCGACAGTCGTGATCTAAGGGATTTCAAAGGGCACGAAGTCGAGGGGAAGGAGCTCGGTGGTCGTGGGGGAGGAACGTGAGAGTTGTAAACATTCAAAATCTCGTGCCCTCGATCCGCCGGTCTTGCCGACTGGGACTTTAAGCTTTCAACATTTGTTGGTAACTGAAATCATAATTAGTCAAAACCCAAAGATTCAGTTTATCATCTATTTTTTGTTGGGTGGTAAATAGATGAATTGATGTTGTACATGTAGTCTAGATGCAGCGTTTTTCCTTAAATGTATTACTTCTCTAGTTATATCCTGGTTTGTACTGAACAGAGTTTACTTTATCATTATTCCTTGCTTATTACTATTATTAAAGGAACTATTTGATGATGTTGCCATTCCTCCTTGACATTTGTGTCTTTAGAACAGAGCAGGGTCCCAAATCCAGGAGGCTGGCCTTTCTGACCACTTGGAACAGGAGGGACCCAGACCCAGGTAGATCTGCTTTACATACAGGGAAATTGGGGCCCCTTAAAATGTGGACTTTGGAGATAATGTCAGGACTTTAGGGTCAAACTATTCATGGGTGACAAACCACAACCCATTTCTATCCTACCCCATCTCTCACTTCAAACTAACCTTTTAATAGAAGCAGCTTGTTAAACACAGACCTGCCTCAAAAGCTTCATTCTGGCCAAAACAATTCCTTTAAGTTCAACGTGATACAAAAACGTGGGTTAACCAATTCCAGTGTTAACTGTGTCTAGTTGCATGCCTGCTGTGACCCTCTGCATCACACTGTCTTGGCAGTGTGTCCCATCGAGTTCCCCTTGATTCTGCGGGATTCACTGGAAGTGCTTTTCTTGAATGACAACCAGCTGGAGTCTGTTCCCCATTCAGTGTGTGGTCTGCACAGCCTAACTGAACTCTACCTCTCCAAGTGAGTCCCTCTGTCTGTCCACCAGCCTCCCCCCTTCCTGCTGAGTCCTCCCTCTGCCTCATCATGATGATCTGTGTGTTTTTCATCTTTTCAGTCAGATTTTTCTGTAGTGGGCACTCATCTCTGTCAGTGCTGAAGATTCACATTTAAAACGGAAAAAACCTTTTCTGGGTGGTAGAAACAGCTTTATGTTGTGTTCACACCAAACTAAAAGTACATTTTCACCTGTGTCGCTCATGCAAGTTTGACCACATGATCATTTGTGTTTATTTGCGTCACTCGCAATGGACGTTCTTGGAGAGGAGGCGGGGCTTACCTCCATGTAGACACCAACCAGGTTTCATCCGTCCTGATGGATCCTGTCTGAGTTCATGACATCCAGAGGTGGTCGGTGAATTTCACCAAGCTAGATTCACTAGATCTAGTTAGACCCACATCAGCTGGTTTACTACAGCTGAAGGGAACCAGAATAAACTATGTAGCTGTGATTTAATATCAATAACCAAATGAAATGGATGCTGAAATAACTCCATAATGATGGTGATCAGTAAAAAGTCTGAAGTCATGCTTTGTAAGGTCTGTCTATTGTTTCAAATCTCTTATCCGATATCATAATCTCTTATTATCACTTCGGTGATTTTTCAGCACTTTTACAGCAAGTCAAATTATGCAATACATTGGTTAAATACTTGTTGTTGTTTAGCACTGAAGGGCACTTTCAAATATGATGTTGCCATAACACGTCAAATAATAAAGTCAGAAATGACAAATGGTTTTGGGTTGAGTCCCTGGGAACCGCTGCTGGCTATGAGGTCAGTCCTCCAATTACAGCTGTTTGCAGCTGTTTTATACAACCAGGAAACTGCTGTGCTCTCACGCAGCAGCAGCAATTATTGAATGATCCACAAAATCCCAAACATCCGCCAGAAAATGAATCTGGCAACATGTCAATTTGACTGTTTTGAAAACCCCTGTGAGCTCAGTGAAGGGCTAAATAGTTGTGAAATTAAGAACAATTAATCATGTTAAGTTATTGAAAATGTTATTTGATCTGTGTTGTCTCACCAGTAATCCTGGAATCCGGGAGCTTCCAGCAGAGCTCAGTCAACTCTCCAACCTGTGGCAGCTGGACACTGAAGACCTCAACATTACTAATGTCCCCCAGGAAGTCAGGAAAGAAGGTACATACTGTTTTTAAAGTATTTATAGTTTATATATGTGACCAGCCACGGCAAAACCAGGAACAAGTCGACCTCGGGGCATTTGAGTTATTCACAGATTCTGAAAGTGTAGTTTCTGAGCTTTCCAATGATGTCTAACACATGATAATATTTGACGAAGTTGTGGCCATTTGAATGTATGCTTCTCTGAAAACCGTTCACTGAGAAAACTGGCCTGAAAGATTTGCAAATGTCACCTCACCTGGCTAGAGAAAGTTTGTCGCTACATGAATGTCTTCCAAGGAGAGAGTTCTCCTTTCTTCTTCCGTAGCATTTGCAGTCAACGTTACAGATTTCCTCTATTTCGCTGTCTTTATCCCGTTGAAATGTAACCGTAGATATAGCATCTGATATCTTCCGCTCCAGCTCCTCTGCTGCGCTGAATAAGTAGCCATGTGTTTCGCTTCTAACGTGCAGCTGATTTGCCGAAAAAAATAACAACAGCGCATGAATGGCCAACGGTGATCAGTATGGAAATGAACTGCATCGCCGTAGACAACAGCAGATTGTTTCCGAAACTACAAATACAAAATGTATACTTTTACGGCAACCAATACTGTTATCTGAAACATGGAGTGGCTTCTTCATGATCTCAACTTGCATATTCTGCCAAAAAAACGAAAATCACTAATTTTGAAAAAAAAAAAAGCTTATTTCGTCTTTTACGCGAATTTGTCCCTCACGACTTGTTGCTGGTTTTGCCGTGGCGGGGTCACATATAGTTATAGTTTGTCCTGAAATTATAATGCTTAAATGACTGCTGAAGCCCCATATTATCTTCGGATACAGCTTTAATTCATTTGTTTAAAAGCGGAGAACAGTTGACTTACAGTACCTCTCAAGTTTATGGTTAACGCTTAGAGTACCCAGTC